>NC_072019.1:17412375-18789000 GCF_027791375.1 Indicator indicator | reverse complement strand
GCTGCTCAGTCTGATTGCTTCCCATTCAGAGGAAGACATGGACTCGGGTTTGGTTTGACTTTCCCTCTGCATCAGCTGCTTGTTTGCTTCCTTTCTGAGACTGGAGAAGCTCCTCAGCCATACCAGATGTCTGACTGGTGATGATATCCCCCAGGTTGTGTCACCCTGTTGTAAAGTGCTACTCAGCTGTACTGAATAGAGACCCTGAGGACGTAATAAACAGCCTGAGACTACTCACTCTCTGTCTGAGTGCCTGAATAAGTGTGGGCTGAGTGTGTTTTCCCATGTGGAAAGTGAGAATTGTGGATCTGGGGATGGAGGGGTACCTTCTAGGAGAATTACTGAGGAGGAAAAGGATGGGAGAAATTTGTGCCTTCTTGGATCCTGCCCTCATCCTTCTGTGTGCTGGTTTCACTGGTACAAACACGCTGGATAGGGCAATGAAGGGATGAGTTAACTCTGAGCAGTCTCCTATCTTGAGGGAATTTAGATCCAGTCTCCCTAGAGGTACAGTTTGAGAGGATGAGTCAGAAATATTGTCAGTAGTATCTAGGAGATTACAAGGAAGGTAAATCTGAAGAATTTACCACCAGTGCATTGCTGTCCTTTTCTGGCTACCCTCTGCTGCTACCTGTGGTGGATTTCCCACCTCAAATCCCAAAACCAAGGACCTGAGTGCAAGCAATGTCAGAAGCTGTTGTTCTTGGAAAAGAGTACAGCAAAGCTTCTTCACAGCAAAGGGCTGATGGTGTCTGCCCAGGGACTAGCTGCAGTTGGAGCAGAGCAGAACTGGCCTCAGTCCAGGCAGGCAGGCAGGCAGCACTGAGAATGGTGATGGCCAGTGCAGAAGGGTGATGTGAGCAGACAAATTATCTCCTCTGCTGAACCAGGTATCTCGTGGAAGCACACATAAACCTGCAGCACCTTCCTGGAGGAGAGGCCAGGTCCACACTGCAGGTAAATGCTTGTTCAGCCGTGCTCCAGGGGAAAAATGGAAACCCAAGCCCTTCCCTCCCTGCCAGTGTGGTGTGGGGACACGGGGCTGCAGAGACAGCTGTTTGGCTCTCTGCAGCCTTGCTGCCTCCATATGCATCCTGTGGGAGAAGTGGTGATGGCTCCACACAAAATGCTCTTTATCAGCCCATTAAACCCACTGAAACACAGCTAGAAGTGGCTGTGACGAAGGTGGCACAGCTGGGGCTTCAGCCTTTCCCACGCACCAGTGCTGCGGGTGGCATAGCTCCCACCTGCCCTTCTGGCAGCCTTTCCATCATGCCAAGTGTGAAAGCAAGTGCCAGGTCTGCTCCCTGTAGACCAGCAGTGGAGGAGGTATGAGCAAGGTCCCCCAGCAAAGGCAGCAGTGTGGATGGATCAAGCATGATCAGGCTGTGAGAAGCAAATAGATGCTTCCTCCAATCTATAAAAAGCAAACCCAGGCTCCAGCAGGCATCTCGCTTCAAGGTCTGGGCTTGACCCATCCTTGGGGCATAAACTGGGAAGAAACAAGCTGGAGTAGACTGGGGAGTCATCAGCAAAGCCCAGGGCAAGGGCTGACAGTGGGGATGGGGGCGAACTAGTAAAGAAGAGAAAGGAAAGGGCTGGCTCAGCAGGAAGAGAAAGCACCTCTGGGACTGGGGTGTGCATGAGCTAGAGATGAGCAGTGAGAGCTGGAGGAGTCAGAGTGACTCAGTGAGCCCCAAGGACCATTTTAGGGAGTCTGGAGGAGCCTGGGCTTGTTGGAGAAGGGTTGGGCAGCAGCTGAAGGCAATCATGGTTACTAAAGGTGAAAGGGGAAGGGTTATCAGGGGTAGAGACAGAGTGAGGGCAGCTGTGAGGTGGTTGTTAGGTGTTAATGGGAAAGTGCATGGTGGGAGATCTGCTGCAGAGTGTGGAGGAGAGAGGGAGAAGAGCGAGCTTCAGTGAGGAAGGGCTGAGGGTAAGCAGAGCATCTCCTGTGAAGGTCTGGCAAGTGAGTGAGAGCAGTGACCTGGATTCTTCTTGGTCCTGGGCACATGGAGGCACTCCTCACCTGGTGCACAGCCCACCCTTCCCGCCAAAAGGTGTTTGCTACACGGTAGGCACAAAGTTGAATTTAAAAACAAAAATCAAACAAGGCTGTTTTTCTCTTGAAATTGCTGCAGTGGAATTTATCAGCCCCTCAGTCTTTTTTTTTTCTATCCCCCCCTTTTTTTGCCCTAATTCCCTTCCCTTTTATTATTTTTTCCTTTACATCTGCTGCTTCTTCCCTCTAAGCCTGTCTCTGAGCCAAAGCAATTTGCATGCATCCAGGGAAGGATCTGCCATTAGTGTTGCTCTGTCTCTCCTCTTAGTTAGGATATATTTAGCCCTCATCTTTGTTGGGTATTTTTTTTCTTTCTCTCTTTTTATTATCTTGCTGTTCAGTGGCTTTAAAGAGCAGGTGCCAGGAACAGAAAGCAGAGATTTCAAAATACCTGCTGTCAGATACCTCTCCCTGCGCAGATGTGCTCCAGTGCTGTGCAAGAGCAAGCACATGAGCAGAGTGGGTAACAGCTGCCCCTTGAAAAGCTCATTTGGAATTCTAATTTTTGTTTATTTTTTAATTTTATTATTATTTTATTATTTTATTTCCATAATCTCTTTCCGCACTGCTCCGAATTTCCAGAGCAGCTATTTCCTCCCGTGCTTCATGGGAACACTGAGTGTGCTTTTGTAGGGAAATCAATTAAATGCCCCATGGGTTAGGGTGAGGACCTGTTGGTGCAGAGAAGCTGCCAAGGGAGGAGTGCTGCTGCCTGTGTGGGCAGCTGTGCCCCTGCAATGCAGGTCATCCTGGGCAAGGGGGCATGGATAAAGCCAGGCTTACCTGCAACCACTGAATAACAGGATGGTGGAGGGTTGGAAGAGGACCTCTGTGATCATCAGACTAGATAATTGCAGTATCACTGTGACACTGTGATCATCTAGTATGATGACCACAGGATGTTAGGGGTTGGAAGGCACCACCAGAGATCATCGAGTCTAACCCCGCTGGCAGAGCAGGACTGTAGAATCTAGCGCAAGTCGCACAGGAATGCATCCGGATGGGCCTTGAAAGTCTCCAGAGAAGGAGAGCCTGTTAAAGCAGGGTCATCTAGAACAGGTCACCCAAGATCACATCCAGGTGGGTTTTGAATCTCTATAGAGAAAGAGGCTGCCCAACCTCTCTGGCCAGTCTGATGTTCCAGCACCCTCACAGGAACAAAGGGTTTATTTCATCTTCAGATGGAACCTCCTGGGTTCCAGTTTGTCTTTCTTTCCCCTTGTCCTGTTGCTGGGCACCACTGAATAGACTCTTGCCCCATTCTCATGACCTCCACCCTTTAGATATTGGTAAACATTGACAAGATCCACTCTCAGTCTTCTCCAGGCTAAACAGCCCCAGACTTCTCAATCTTTGCTCATTGGAAAGATGCTCCAGTTCCCTCAGCATCTTCATAGCCTATGCTAAACTCTCTCCAGTAGTTCCTTGTTTCTCTTGAACTGAAGAGCCCAGAACTGGACAGAATACTGCAGATGTGGCCTCACTAGGGCAGAGAAGAGGGGTAGCAGAAACTCTCTCAACCTGCTGGACACATTGTTCATAACGTGCTGGCTTGTAGTTAACTTGTCCACCTGGACTCCCAGCTCCTTCTCTGCAGCTGCAAAGGGACTCTTGGGGACCCCTTGCAAACACCCCATTGCTGTTGCAGCCATATTGGCTTCTCCATTCTTCCTGGGCACCATTGCCACTTCTGGGTGATGCCACACTCCTGCCTGCACAGCAGCAACCTCTTGGCTCAGATGATCTGCTGCCAGCACCCCTTTCTCTGTCTCCTTTGCCTATATCTGTCCTTGAACACAATCAGAGCTTCACTTGAGCTTGCTGTTGGAGGAAAGGGCTGTGCAAGTTGAGCAGTGCCTTGAAGTCTCTCTCTTCTACCCCTTTGCATTCAACATCTCCCTGATTTCATGCATAGCACTCTGTCAGTCTCTGCTGAAGCAATGCAGGGAGTGCTTGGTGCTGTCTTTAGGTGTTACCATTCCTTGCCACCTCTGTAAGCCCTTCATCAGTTTAAGAGAAACCAGGTGTCAGGCTCCTCAGTGAGCCTGCTGGGCCCACATCTGCAATGCAGTAAGACCCCAGCAGAGTGGCTTACCCTGACTCTTCATCTCCTCCTCTTCCCTGCTGTCCCCTTCCACTCAAACCATATGAAAATGCAAAAATGCCTGGCACCAGAAACTTTCCTCAGAGCTTGGTTGTGCTTTGGGGCACATAGATTAATTTAGGTTGGAAAAGACCTACAAGATCATTGAATCTGACCATCAACCATGTTCTACTGCGTCCACCACTAAGCCACATCCTGAAGCGCCACATCCTGAAGCACCACATCTACATGACTTTTAAACACATCCAGGGATGGTGATTCCATCAGCCTGTTCTAGTGCCTGACAACCCTTTCAGTGAAAAAACTTTTCCTAATGTCCAGCCTATTTCTTCTCTGGTGCAGCTTGAGGCCATTCCCCCTTGTTCTCTTGGGAGAAGAGACCAACACCTGCTTCAGGACAGCCTCCCTTCAGGTAGCTGTAGAGAGCAATTGTGCAAGGACACTTTGCACCAGTCCCGTCTTATTTCCTTGTTACCTGCCTCATTTGTGCAGTACTGGGCCTGAAAACTTTATTTTCCTATTTCCCAGGCCTTCTGGCTCTTCAGAAGTACTATCCCAGAAACAACAACAGCAGCAATACCTGGGGCTGAGAGGTTTTGTGGTTCGCTTGTGATGGGGAAGCCAGTAGCTGTACCCCTCCAAACGCAGGAGCAGCTCTTCCACCACAGGTGCCTCCACAAGTCCAGGCATCTCCCAGCCCAAGCATGCAGACCCCCACCATGCACCCTGCCTGGGTTGCTGGGACCTCCCTGGTGGAAATAAAGCCCCAAGAAGGACAGTCCCCATGGACAGGAGATGGGTTTCATGCCGGCAAAGCTGCAGCACCGTTACGGGAAGGGAGCCCAGCCCCAGGCGTTGCAACACAGATGAGCTTTTTGTGTTCCAAAACAAGGGCTGATAATGCAGGCAAGCGAGCTGGAGCCGCGGGAGGCTGCTAAGCTAAATGAGACAGGAAGCACGTAATTAAATTAGATATAGAGCAGCATGAAGACATCTGAGTACATGGTTGTTGTTGGGCTCAGAGGCTCTTGCATAATCCTACCAAAGAGCTCTGTGTTATGAAATATTGCACCTACCATGTCCCAGGCTGGTGAGCTGCACATCCCTGGGTGAGGGGCATCTCCCTGGGGCGAGGATCTGTCATCAAAGGGGAGAGTTAAAGGAGCTGCCCCAAGGGAGCAGAGCTGCCAGCTGGTGGTTTATACAGGGAGCTGGTGGCTATGACAGAGTGAGCAGAGGGTCTGTCCTGAACTTGGTAAGGGAGGATGTTGCCAGAGCAGCCTGACACCATTCCTGCATCTGGACTCAGCCCCACACGTGTACTACTGGCACTGCATTTTGTTCCCAGAGCCGGGCACCAGAACATCCAGGTGTGGGACTTTGCTGTGAGTGTGGCATTTCCTATAGCTTTATGCCACTTCTGGTTGAGGGGCCATGGTGCCCAAGAAGACACAGCTTTTATAGAATCATAGAGTTGTTAGAGTTGGAAGTGACCTTTGATATCAAGTCTAGCCATTAACTGATTGATGTTTTCCCTCACACTGTTTATTAGGGACCTGTCTCTCCCATGGGGGCTCATGGGGAGCAAGCTCCCACTGCAGGCATTCCTTCACTTCAGCTTTTCCTGAGCTTTGACTCATCTGAGCCAACTGCTTCAAAAGCTTCTACAAAGGGGACAAGGCAAAACCACACACGCACTTGCTCAACTCATTTTATTTTGATGGGGTGAAGCAGCGGGAAGACAGGAGCTGAAGCAAAGTGGAGATCTCAGAGGGCTGTAATACCAAGGCAGAGGTCTGCAGAGTTCTTCTATTCTGGTTCACATCACCTGTGCTCCTCTCCCATGGGCCATGGCTGTTACAGTTGTCTCAACTGTGTTTTTGCCATACAGTTACATTTCCCTGGCTACTTCAAGCAGCACGTGGCTCCCAGCACAGTGACTGTAGCAGGGACCTGGACTTACTGCCAGAAGTCATCTGTCCTGTGTGTCTGTTACATGTGCCCAGGCTCCTGGAGGTTTTCTTCTAGACATAATGTGTTTGGGGACACTTCAAACACCAAGGGGAGTTGCCGGCACATTCTATGATTGCAGACCCATAGGTAGAAGAGGCTGCAGTTTTAAAGGGAAAAAGGTCACAGAGAAGTCCTGCTTAACACCAGGCGTGTCCGAAAATGATGAGACAGAACAATGCTAGGGCATTGCTGAGCACTGCTTCTGTGTGGAAAACCAGGAAGGAGGTAGAGATACAGGTGACAGAGGAGAAAGGGCATCACCATTCCAGGCCCATTGAGTTGCCAACTGCTGCATCTGGGAGGTGAGTGCGAAGGGGGCATGTGCATGGTCAGTGCCAAAACACCTGGGTGTGACCCTCTCCTGTGGGTACCAGGAGCCCATACTCACATCAGCACGGCACTGCTGCTGCAACACCAGTGTTCCCAACACGGCAGTGATATGGGGGCATGCAGAAACCTTCTTGGCCTCTGTACAGGCAAAGGCAACCTTGCAGCCCTCCCACCCTTACTCATCTCCTTCTTTCCCTAAATTCATAACTCTAATCATGGTTTTAAGGCACAGGGAAGATACAAACAAGAGCTTTCTGTAGCTCCAGATGTTTATCTGTACTTGAGTATTTGCTAACCAAGCCTTAAACCTGTTTATTCAAGTGAAAAAACCCAGAGGTGCCAGGAAAATGGCTGCTCTTATCATTAAAGCCAAGACAGGAGCTAAAAACATGTGTTTTGTCATTAGTCCTGATGTATCTTTTCTGGCTAGCCATGGGCAAAGCAATTCCATGGCTTTTTCTATGTGGTGCGTGAAAGACAGGAGACCCAGTTGCAGTTCATGGGAGCTGATGTGCCTGGAGTTCCTCTGAAAGTCTCCTATCCTGCTATCCTCTTGTTCCCAAAGACTTCTTGAGTGGAACCTTTCTCCCCAGCCCCAGGTGGCTGTGTGCTGCCACCTTCCCTGGTATGGCTCATCTCTCACAGGCATGACACTCTGGCTATGTCTTGCATGTGATTAATGCAGGCAGCAAGGGCAGAAGACAACCTGAGCTCTGGAAAAATGTTTGTGCTGGCTGTGGAGCTGGTCATACAGGGCCCTAAGTGGGGAAGAAAGGAAAGGATGAGGAGCGAAAATGGCAGCTCTTGCCTTTGCCCTGGCATAGCCACCAGCAGAGAGGTTCAGGGTTGCTCCCTCCACTGTGCTGAGCCCCCTCTCAGAGCCACCACCTGGGGACCTGCAGGGACAGCAGCTCTGAGGGATCCACCATGAGCCTGACCTTGGCATGGGGGACCTATAGTTTCTTGTGGAGCTTTGCTGGTACGCAGTGTCTGATGCTGTTTTCACTTTTTCTCTTTGCCCTTTGATTTTGCTAGTTCTGTTGTTCCCCTCCAGTTGCCAACATCTTCCCTGCTTTTAGTCTCTTCTTTTAATCTTCAGTTTCCACTAGAATCTCCTTTTGTCAGATACTTTTCCACACTTTGCTCAGACTTCCTTTGATGTGCACCTCCTCCCCTTCTCTTCTCCCACCACAGACCCAGCAGAGAATTGATGAAAAAGTGTAGCCTCTGCCAGCACATGAGGTCAGACATCAACCCTTATTTACTCTAGCAGTGGACTGTCAGTGAGACCTGGAGGGATGAGGAGATATTACACCTTTCTGCTCTGCCTGCAGTGCAAGGGGGGGGGGACATTGTATTGCCCTGGGGAGTGCAACCTCTTCCCCGAGACTTTAGACCTGCCCCTGGGATGCTGCAAGCCAGACTGACTCTGCTGGGGACTGGCATACCCTGCTGAAACCACCTGAGGAATCATAGAATGGTTTTAGTTGAAAAGGACCTTAAAGATCATCTAGTTCCAACCACCTGCCCCCACCATGAGCAGGGATACCTTCCACTAGACCAGGTTGCTTGCAGCCCCATCCAACTTGGCCTTAAACACTTCCAGAGAGAGGGCATCCACAACTTCTCTGGGCAACCTGTGCCAATATCTCACTACCCTCTGCTGTGATGCAGTGCCAGGAGGGTTGGAAGTCCTCGGGCAGCAGGACAGAGCTGACAAATCCTGATGTGCACGGCGTCTGTCCTGTCCCTCTCGCTCTCCCCCTCTGCGTTGCCCGCGGTTACTCAGCACGTCGGTGGAAACGAGCGTGTTTTTTCCTGTTAGCAAGGAAGCAGCTATGACTATGATGCCCAAGGACAAGCTCCGGCCTCCTACTCCCCCCTCCTTTTCCAGCAAAAAAAACTCACAACACCCTACCTAAGCTGTTATCTTCACCAGGCTCTGCCAAAGTAGCTTTTGGTTGGCTGGAGCGAAGCTGGGTCCCCCTCCCAGCTCTCCCGCCTCCCACCCCATATAAAGCGCAGCTCCTTGCCGCTTCTCCAGCCGACAGCACGCAACCGTGGGCGCAGGTGCTGCCACAGCTGCCTGTTGCACACCCCAGCCACCACCGTTAAGGACCCGATGAGTTGCTGGGTACCTGGGTGCCCAGCTCTCAGCATGTGCCGGGGCTTAGCCGCGCTTCCCATCACTTGCGTGGAAAGGTAAGGGGCTTCACCACGCCGCAGGTCTGGGATGCAAAGGGTTCTCTGGAAAAGAGGCACCTAACTTCCGAGAGGCTGGGTCAGCCTCTTCTTCCTCCTGCTGCTGCGGCCATGGTATTTCAGTAGGAATTGGGATGCAGACCACAAGGAAACAGGCAGCGAAGGGACTGCCTGAGTGATTTGTTCTTGCCGCGTCGGTTCTGCTCCCCAGGAGGGGAGCAGGGAGGTGACACACACAGAGGGAGAGGAGGCTGGAGAGGTCTTTCTTGCGTGTGGCTGGGTGTACAAACATGAGGGCTGTTTCTCCAGCTCTGCAGAACTTGGTTCAAGTTGGCTGCAGCAGGACTGTTTTTATCAACACGGTCGAAACGTTAAGTGACATGTTGCTCCTCCTGCCAAACATGGCTACACGGTGCTGGCTTGACATTTAAACACTTATTTTTTTATATGAGTTCCTTGGGATGATGGGAGCTCCCGCACACAAATAGCAGCAGGGCCATGGGCTGCCCTCGGGGGGACCCTGGGGAGAGGAGCCCATTTAGCAGCAGCTCCTGTTGAACTGCTGCAGAACCCTCCCGGCAGGGAGGTGCCACCACCGCAGAGCTGTGGTGACAGTCAGTAGCATCCCAGGCTCTTGCAGAGGGGTTTTGGCACAGGAGCATCGTGTGCTGACGCTGGCCTCACTGAGTCTCGAAGACATGGGGTAGGTGGATGATACCACCGGGGAGTGTGGCCATCTCCATGGCATGCTGGCAGGCTCCTGGTGGCTCAGGGGCACCCCAAAAAAACAAAGCAGGGGAGCACCAGCCCTGCTGCAGGAGCTTTGCAGCAAGGAGATGCTCCTTCTCTGCCGAGCAGAAAAACAATCACTGTTTTTCCATTGGCACTGCTGGGAGATGGGGACAGGGAAAGAAGCCAGGCTGGCTTCAGGAAACTGTGGGGGGCTCTGGGGACTCCAGCTGGGCTCTCAGCAGCTGCTCTGCTACCTGCCCCCGAGGAAAAAGCTCACCGTACTGTATAAATGTGTGAGATGCTACCTGGGGAGGGAGCAGGAGGGAAGCATCTCCTGGGCTTAATGCACTGCTGAGTGCGGTTGCCAGGGAGCAGAAACGGAGATTGAGATGCATTTATTTCATACATCAGAAGGCAAAGAAGGAGATGAAACTGAGGAGAGAGGGCTGCCCCTCAAAACTGTGTCATGTGTGTGGGGTGCAGCCCCTGCGAGGCAGGAGTGGTGGTGTGGTGGCAGCAGCAGTCCAGTGGTCAAACAAACCCACCTCTCCCCTTCCTCCCTTCCAGAGCCAAGGATCTGAAGAGCCGCTTAGGGATTCTGCTTCACAAACCAGAGCTGGGACACAGGATCAGGACCTCTAGCAAGCTGCAGCTGGGCTCCAGGTGGAGGTAAGCCAAGCGGTGCCGTGTCCTAGGTTCAGCCCGGGACAGGTGCCTGTGGACCAGGCTGTCCTGGGGGATGCTCCTACCCATCTGCAAAGCAGAGAGAATAGAGTGCAGCTCGCCCTCCCCAAGGTCCCACCCCGGCAGGCAGAGAAGGCGGATCGCTTGGAGCTCCACCAGTTATAAAATCAGATGGGGGAACTGATGCTCTGGCATTAGGCACAAGAGAGCAGGGCGTTAGCAACAGGCAAGAAACCCAGAGGGCTCCTGCAGTCCCAGTGGTGATTCAGCCCAGTGCTTGGGACCTGTAGGGAATGCAGGCAGCATTAAAACCAAAATACTAGCTGTTGCTGCTGAAGGCAGGGTGTCTTCTCACAGAGGAGGCTCTGCTGGGCTTGTACCAGCTGAAAAGGGGTTCTGCTGAATTACAGAAGCTGCCTAACCAAAGCTGCGTTATGGAGCTGAGGGCTGGTGAGCCATCAGGGAAGGTAAAAGAAAGGGAGAAAGGAAAGAGAGCCCACAGGTAATGGATGCTGGGGGTCTCACTGGTTTCCTACCGAGTGTTGCTCCCTCCCTTCTTGCTCTGTTTCCCATAATGGGTCTGCTTGACCGAAGTGCCTGCATCCTTTGCTGTGGGGCAGGAGAAATGCTGTTGGCAGGACAGCGAGACTTACAACCCTTTGTCTTTTCCAGAGACTCCTCACAAGAAGCACTTGAATGGAGGGAGTCCTTCGACCAGCTCCTGAAGAGTAAAAGTGAGTAGGATCTTGTTTTCTTCTCTTGGTGAGCATGCGTGGGACAAACACACTGCCAGTGAGCAAGGGGGGGACGGTGCTGCTGCAGCTGGTGTGTGAGGGAATATTGTCTGCTCCTCAAATGAGACGGTTTAGGATTTAGAAAAAGGCCTTTTTGCTGCTGTAATGGGGTTGATGCATGTGGCTTATTGCATGCTGTACCCTTTTCTTCTGGCTGGGTGCTTTTGGGGGGGGGGCATAAATGCTGTCTTGCAACACCTGGCTGCTGCCTCAGGAGAGGAGCATCAGCTTGGGCATCCCTTGTGCAGCACTCCACCATGGAGAATGGACATGCTGTGCCCAGTCCAGCCCTGTCTCCACACTGTGGAGAAGGCTCTTGGTGTATGCTCTCGATGCTCAGCTTTGCGCAGCAAAGCAGCCACCTCCCCGTGTTTTGTTGCTCAAAACACTGCATTGCTGCCCCCTGTCTGCCTGTCTGCCCTGTGCCTCCAGGGATGGTTCTTCCACAGAGAGAAGGGATTTAGCTGCTTTATGGAGGTACACTGAGATTTCCCCTGCTGATATTTGCTATGAATATGGTGAGGAGCAGGGCTTCCATGAGGTGCTGTCTGCCTCTCCAATCACATAGTACCTCCTGACCCTCTTTTTGAGTCCGTATGTAATCTTTTATTTGGGCTGGCCTTTGCAGCAGGCACACAATGGTAGAAATGCCCCATTTTAATATAAAAGCAGCTGTCTACCTTAAAAGTTATTCCACAGCCACAGAGAGTCCTTCTGTCGTGCTAGTTTGGGGCTAGACATATTTCTTTTCCAGTCTCCCCATGTGCTGTGATGGCTAACAGGCATCTCCGGCTTTGTGACTTAACACAAGTCCCCAGGCTGGCTCTGAAATCTGCACTGCAATTACTCTTCCATACTGCTCAGCATCTCATTCTTCCCAGATCTCAGCTGAGAAATAAACCCAAAGCCATCACTGCTCAGCTCCTGCAGGGAACCAATACGTCAGTGGATTTCTGCTTAGGTAGAATTAGCTCTTTTCCGAAGCTGTAAGGAAAATACTCTGAAGCCTCATAACAGAAAGGGCAAATAAATAAAACCAGAGAATTACTTGTCTGTGGGAAAAGGATTTTATTGGAGTCCAGGGGCCAATTAGCAGCATCTCAGAGGGTGGAATTTGCCTGGAGGGAAAGGAAATCTGCAGATGTCATACTTTGAGCTCCCAGGGTGATGCTTGCAGGATGCTTACAGGATGCTTGCAGGCAACACCACTTTTGGCAGCCATTCTCCTCTTCCTCACCCCTCTTCTATTCTGGTAACCATTCTTCTCTCCCCTGCCCAGGTGGGGTGACAGCCTTCCACACCTTTCTGAAAACAGAGTTCAGTGAGGAGAACCTTGACTTCTGGCTGGCCTGTGAGGACTTCAAAAAGACCCGGTCAAAAACCAAGCTGGCTTCCAAGGCCAACAGGATCTTCGAGGAGTTTGTCCAAAATGAGGCACCCAGGGAGGTGAGAGCATTTTCTGCCTCTGTCCTGTGGCACTGATAGGGTGAGAAAGGATTAAAATATCCTGGTGGGATTTATTAAAGTGGGAAGATGCGCTCTTGCTCACGAGAGCTTTAATTTCTCACATTGCATGGTCTACCAAGATGAAGGAATATAAAAGCTTGTGAACATCTTCACCCTCATCTGAAGATGGAAAAAACAGTTTTTGTCCTCCCATGGGAGAAGAGTTAATGCTGAGTTAATGTTTGTGGTTGCTGCTTCCTTGTAGGTGAATATCGACCATGAAACCAGGGAGATCACCAGGAAGAACCTTTCAGGTGCCACCTCCACTTGCTTCAATGAAGCCCAAGCCAAGACACGCACTTTGATGGAAAAGGACTCCTACCCCCGGTTCCTAAAGTCTGCTTCCTACCAGGACATGACCAAGCAGGCCACCAGCCGTGGCATCAGCAAGCGGTCGCATACCTGACCCGAGCCCGAATCCACCACAGGAGAACAAGCCAGGGGACCAGGCAGAGGCTGAGAGACAGTTTACAAAGGCTGAGGTCCATGTGGTGGGGTTTCAGCTGAAGTCCTGGCATTTTAGCAGGATCCTCAGGACCTCAAGCATTTCCTGCTTCTCACTAAGCTGCTGGGAAGAGAGGTCCTTCCTCCCTGTAGGAGCAGAGCGGGTAGGAAGCCAATGCCTCCCCTTGCAGCATGTCTGGAAACCTGCACAACCACCACCACAGGGACAGACAGAAATTGGATTTGAGTTCCAAGCCCAGGAAAAAGAGACTGGATTCCCCTGAGCATCCCTAACCCAGAGAGCCCCTGCCTGCTCTCAGGACCCTGCCTCTGACCTGCAGAGCCGGCACAGAGCCTGCAAACTCCCACCGTGCCCGGGGCAACCACCACAGACTTGCCCACAGGGCTCTTCCCATAGGGAATGGCCAGAACACAAGTCCAAAAGACTCCATGGCATTTTCAGCTGGAGGGACCCTGTGCTTGCCTTCCCTTGATCCCAAGATCCTTCTTCTGATGCTTCCTACGCATGCTCTGCATCAAATCTCTACGCCTTCTTCCTGCACAGTGCATCCCTAGCAGTGACATTTTCATCCCTCACTTAAGTGATGTGACCTTTAGATGGCACACGTTCTTAGGTCACCTGCATAACTTTTTATTATTGCTATTGTTATTTATTTGATCATCCTCATTATTATATAATATTTATTGGAAGAGCACTGCTGAAAGCATACCTGCATCCCTTGCTCCGAGGAGCTGGTAAATTAAATTATTCTAGATGTTGTAGCACCTGGCATGCTGCCCACCTTTCCTGTAGGATAGCTTCAGGGAGATGAGCAGACAGATCTGTATTGTGACTGTGGAGGACGGTAAGTGAACAGCAGCAGCAAGAGTTGAAGCCTGGCAAGGGCTGCCAGTGGGGTCAAAGGCAGCAGGTTTCCTGTGAGCTTGGTGGGGTGTTGGCCATGGTAAAAAGATGCTTTGTGGTCCACACTGATTCCTTTCTCGCCTTGAAGATGTGGATGGCATCCCATAGCCTAGCAGCTTGTCCTAGACAGAGAATAGTGGTGTAAACCAGGCACTTTGCTGAGTGATCCTGTTGAAAACTTAGATTTTAAACTTAAGACAAAAAAAATGAGGCTTTCCCCTGGTTTCAAATTTGGCTTGGTGTTCTCTTGGATAGTGAACCCAATCTGCAGACACAGCACTTTAGCAGAAACCCAGGGAGCCAAGTGAAACAGGGATGTGTGCTGGGAATTCAGCATCCTAGGGGGCAGCAGGACAGTTCATCAGCTCATACATGTGGGACAAGCTCTTCAGAAAAGAGCAGGCACACCTGGGTCCTGCAGCCACTCTGGAAAGATTTGGATCCTGTTTGGCAGCAATGGTGTCAGCAGTTGTGTGGATGGGAGTTGAGGAGCCCACAGGTGTCCTGTGTTGGAACATGGGGAACGTGCCATCAGCACCAGTCCCTCCTGAGGCAGCCTGGGGCTGCCACACGTGCTTCCAATTTATCCCTAAATACTAAACCTGGAGGTCCTCCTCCTGCTGGTACTGAGTCCTTGCTGAGAAAACTACCTTTTGCCTCCTTGAGAATTAGCTGGAGCACAGGATTTCTTGGGCTTTTTGTGGCTGTTTGAGCAGAGCAAGGGACCAAGGACCAGTTTGGGGATGCTATGTTGAGTCCTCTTCCACCTTTCCCACCCTGGTTCTACCTCTGAGCCTCAGTGGGTCCTGGCTGTGTTTACAGGGAGATGTTAGTTGTTTTCTTATTTCTTCTTTATTTTTACAACTGGAACCATCTCTGCTGTGTCGCTGAAGTGAATGACGCACAATGGTCCATTGTCATGGCTAACGTAATATTGTCATCATCGAATAAAGTGCAAAGAGGAAACTCCTGTGACAGCATGCTCTCTCTCTCTCTCTGGGCTTTCAATTCATTTTAACATTCTAACTTGGATCACCTTCAAAGCACACTAGAGCAAACTGCTAGGTGTTGGATGGCTTGAGGGGTATCTGCTTTGAAGGTTTCAGCATCAGGAACGGGGAAGGGTGTGGAAGAGCTTCTTCATGGGATCTGCCTTATTGAAGAGAACTCAACAGGTCACAGCAGGAATGAAAGCAGAAGTTCTGAACATATAACTTTATATCCTGGAAACACTCCAGGTCAACTTGGATGAAGCTCTGAGCAGCCTGCTCTAGTTGAAGATATCCCTGCTGACTGCAAGGGGCTTGGACTAGATGACCTTTAAAGGTTTCTTCCTACCCAAACCAGTCTGGTTCTATGATATAAGTTTCTAATAACCCTGTCAGGGTGTCTGGTGGTGTTTGCATCACTTGCCATTTCCTGAGTACTTTACAAGACTGCAGTTCCCAATATCTATTTGGTAAGCCAAAGTTGTGAGGGCTGCTGTTTGTCAACATTGCTTTTGGGTCACTACTATTAATAATATTTGATTTTTGTCAATAGCTCAGCTGATGATTGAATTCTTTTACAAGGGGGAAAGTATCTGGTATTAGAGGGGTTGACAGAAAACACCCCACCTCTGCTGCAGCATGTGCTATCTTCAAGGGCTGGGCAGTCCCCTGTGTCCCTATGGGACGCTCTGGGAGGGCAGACGGAGGGTGTGTGGTGTGTGCGTACCCCCAAGGACCATAGGAGAGCTGCCTGCAGCACCAGCAGCCAAGGGTGGCTCAGAGATGCCAATGCTCTGAATAAAAACCAAACAAAGCATGTTTGTAAGTTGTCTTCTTTCTATTTATTACGTGTTTTGGAAGACAAAACCAACTGGCCTGCATCACCAGAGGAGTGTGAGTGGACTGCTGAGAAGGAGTTAGCAGCACAGGTGACTGCAGCTCAGGAGCACTCAGCTCCCCAGGGGTTAGCGCAAGCCAGCCTCTGCCACGGAAAAGCCAACCGAGTCTATAACAACATCTTACATCTTTTCTAACACAGCCATGTAGAATCCAAGGATCATTTTCATTGTAAAATACACCCACTTTGCTCCATCCCTGTTCCCTAGAGGTGAAACATTCCTCCCACCCACCTAGCTGGAGGAAAGGAGTTTAAACTTCACTTCATCTTTTATTCACTCTTTCATTACGCGTGGCCATGTCTTACAAAACAGTTCAGAATCTCAGGAGCCTGCATGCACCCCTGATCTTTGTGTGTGTGTCAGAGGGAAGAAATGAACTGAAGGGTGTCCAGGATATCTGATAGGACAAGAGAAAACGGCCTAAAGTTGTGCCAGAGGAGGATTAGATTGGATATGAGGAAAAAATTCTGTCCTGGAAGAGTGGTCAGGCATTGGAACAGGCTGCCCAGGGAGGTGGTGGAGTCACTATCCCTGAAAGCATTCAAAAACCATGCAGACATGGCACTTTGGGACATGGTTTAATGGGCATGGTGGTGTTGGGCTGACAGTTGGACTTGATGATTTTTGGAGGCCTTTTCCAGCCTGAATGATTCTATGATTGTATGAAATGTTAATTTATCTGGCAAGAAAGACTTGAAAGCTCATCTAGTCCAATCTCCCTGCAGTGAGCAGGAACATCTTCAGCTATATCAGCTTGCTCAGCCCCTTGTTCAACCTGACTTGGAGTGTTTCCAGGGATAGAGCATCTGCCCTGGGGTGGATGCAGTAAAACAGTCTGGAAGCAGCTAGGAAAAAAATATCATGATTGAATTTTTTTGACTGCAGCTTCTATCTAAAAAAAAAAAAAAAAAAAAAAAAACCAAAAAACTAATGCTTTGCCTTGCATGCCTTGAAATTAATTTAAAATTGATTCTCCATTTAAAAAATACTTAAATTGGCCCACAACAACAACAAATCTAGGTTGAAAATGTTGTTGAGCATTCTTTAGATGGAAATTTGGGCCTGTGTCCATTCTTGATGCATCATGCATGGTAATGGATGGCCGAGCTAGTGGTGCTCAGCCTTCACCACTGAGACCAGTGGCCCATTCACAGTCTCTCCAAGTCATAGTCTCTCCAAGTCATCATCTCTCCAAGTCCGAGATGCTTCACAAAGAGAAAACTTGGTCAACAAAACCTCTGCAATTGCTGGAAAACCCCAGTGCTAACAGAACAAAACCTTTAAAGCCTTTTTTTTTTTTTTTTTTTTGGAGGGGGGAGGGGGAACCCAATCCACAAACCAGTGGAGAAAGGAGCCGAAGCTTCCCGTGACCGCCCTTGGGCATGGCCGGCTGTGGTCGCCTCCAGTAAACCACAGCTGAAGTTTCCCAGGGAGGAGGCTGTGAATTTGGAAGCAGCAGAGACTGGAGCTCCGGGGAGCAAACGTGGGGGCTGTTGCTTGTCCTCCTTCCTGGCCATCAGGCATACTTGCTCCAGGGCCAGGTTTCCATGAGCCAGGATGGAGGGTGGATTTATTTGGTGGAAAACCTCACCCGTTTCCCTCTGCCCTGGAACCCAGTGTGTTCCCAGCAGTGGCTCAGTGGGGTGGCATCATTGCTCAGCTGTCCCATCTCTTCCTGTGGCCAGAGGTCCCCACTCTGGCAGGAGCAAGCAGCATTTAGGGTGGCCTTAGGGTGTGAGTGAGCCCACAAAGAGACATATTTGGGCAGGTGGATGTGTGTGTATAGGTGTGTGGATGCTGCAGGGTGGTTGGACTAGATGAACTTTAAATGTCCAACCCAAACTAGGCTGTGATAGCAACACAGATATGCAGGCAAATTCACACCCATGTGTGTACATCCATGACTCATTTCTTTTAAAGCCAGACTGCAAATAAATGCTACAAACTGTCATTTAAATATGTTTTGGAAGGAAGCTGCCCAGCAAAGGGGATGCGCTGAGCCATTTCAAACACCACTACCCCCTTACCCAGTGTTCTGTAGTGTTCTGCCAGCCCCTGTGCCAGCTGGTGGGGAGGGCACAGATGTATGGCACTGCTTCATGCTCTGTGGCTTTCGCTTCAAGGCTTTTGCTTGAATAAAGTGCCAGAGATCACATGTGGTGTTTCCAGGACCTGGGCAAAGATTGTCCCGCTGTGCTCTGCGTTGGTGAGGCTGCACCTCAAGTACTGGGTTTAGTTTGGGGCCCCTCACTCCAAGAAGGACACTGAGGTGCTGGAGTGTGTCCAGAGAAGGGCAAAAAAGCTGGTGAAGGGTCTTGAACAGAAGTAGGGTGAGGAGAGGCTGAGGGAACTAGAGGAAGCTGAGGGGAGACTTCATTGCTTTCTACAACTCCCTGAAAGGAGGGTGAAATGAGGTGGGAGTCGGCATCTTTTCCCTAGTAACAAGTGACAGGAAGAGAGGAAATGGCCTCAAGTTGCTCCAGGAGAGATTTAGGTTGAAAATTAAGAAAAATTTCTTTCACCAAAAGGGTCATCTGGCCCTGGAACAAGCTGCCAAGGGAAGTGGTGGAGTCACCATCTATGAAGGTGTTTAAAAGATGTTTGGATGAGGTGCTCAGGGACATGATCTGACTGTTGTGTACAGGGAGATGTTGGATTATGATCTTGAGGTCTTTTCCAACCAGGCAATTCTGGGATTCTGTTGTGTGATTCCACAGGACTCATGTCCCTCTTTCAGTATGTGTAGCTCAATGCCGAAGCTGCCAGCCTGGTCCAGCTGTGCACAGGGATTCTGACCTCCGAGGTGCCTTGGGAACTGATAAAAAACCCAATGCTAATATATTCATGCTTTCTGACAGTGAGGGCAATGCCAGGCTCTGAAGCCCTCCTGCCTCCCCAGGGTGGGGCTGCTGGTGCTGGAGGGCAGTTCTGACATACTGCAACTGCCTCCCTAAGAAGCTGGGGATGAGAAACAGCTGGAAAAATGCTGCTGGGTCTTCAGAATAAGTCTTATGAGGAGCAGCTGAGGGTTGTTTAGTCTGAAGAAAAGGAGGCTGAGCAGAGACCTTCTTGCTTTCTACAATTACCTGAAGGAGGTTGGAGCCAGGTGGTGTTGGTCTCTGCTCAAGTCACAACTGATAGGACAAGAGGAAGCAGTCTCAAGTTATAACAAGGGAGGTTTAGGGTGGATGTGAGGGAGAACTTCTGTACCTAAAGTGTTATCAAAGATTGTAACAGGCTGCCCAGGGAAGGGATTGAATCCCCATCCCTGGATGTATTTAAAAGCCACCTAGATATGGTGCTCAAATATATGATGTGATAGTGGTCCTGGTAGAGTTAGGTAATGGTTGGACTTGATGAACTTAAAGATCTTTTCCAACCATAGCAATTCTGTGAACTGCCACTGCTGCTTGGGAAATGCTTTAGGAGCCAGGTCTTCAGCCTGGGTCTTGTTTGACCTGTTTTAACTGATCCAGGATGTTTTCAATGGACCTACTCTACTCTCTACCCAGAGATTGGGATGCAGTGTGTTGCTTGGTGGGGTCTCTCCCTTGCCTGCCTTTCTGTTGCCCTCACTGCTCCTTCCCAGTCCTCTTCTGCTGGCAGGTGTGCTTTTTTTTTTTTTTGTGGTGATGAGGGTTTAGCAGAGCTCTAAAAAGGTAGCAAATGGCAAATGTAAAAATACTCTATGGTGAAGTGAAACGTGGGCGATGATCCCGCGTGGATGGCATCACCTGTCAGGGTTTAAATACCTCCTTTTGGGGAGTATTTTCCAGGGCTGTGTTCCAGCACTGAAAGTCACACCAGCATGGCCAAGCATATAAACCCTGGGATATTCCCATATGGAAAGATAATAGGGAAGCAAGTGCAGGGAACATGAAGAGAAAAGGCATCCTGCTATTCATAGCTACTTTAAAAGTGATTTTGACTTCAGCAGGCAGTTTTTGTTGCCATGTTTTAGATCCTGTTTATTTGTGGCTGGCAGCCGGGGCAAGGATGCTCAGAGATGTTACTTCAGGGGAAGGGTTCCAAAATGGATGTAGGGCCATCAGGATGGAGGGAAGAGGAGATTTGTCTAATTGAACCCTTGATTTCCTTGGTGACTGTGTCTCAGCAGCCCATCTCCTGAGTCTCTCTGTGAGTGGAGGCAAATAAGGACTCTGAAGAACCGCAAATACAGGAGGAAATACATAGCCCAGAGGCTACAGGAATGGTTGTGGAGAGGACCTCTGTGACTCCCATGCTCTAGAAAACCCTTGAGGCTCTTCTATTCCTCATAAACTGCCTGTCACAGGGACTAGAGATTTTTAGCTGATGACTCTATGGAAAGCAACTTCAATCAGAGATGAGAGATGGGGACAGTGTTACCAGCAAATCTTTGCTGAGATACAAGTACAGGGCACTTCTACCACTTCTACTTGACTGCTGCAAACCCCTCATTCCTAATATTCTAGGATTGGGGTTCCTGCCATTCTAGGGCTGGTGGTACTATCATCCAAGAATTAGGGTTCCTATCATCCTAGGGTTGGGATTCCTACCATCCTAGGGTTTTTCACCTTCTCACCATAAGATAATGAACTACTTTGATTAACTCAGGAAAGCTGAAGAAGGCTTTTGCTCCTGGGTGGCTGAGTGACATGGTATTGTAATGCTGACTTTTTTCCTTTTTTTGGATGATTTTATTGTTGGTTCTGAGCCTGTGATGTGCCCCTGCTCTGCTTGTTTGTCTCTTTTCCAGAATGCAAATGGATAGTTAAATGCTGGCAGCCAAAGTCCAGCTCTGGTCAAAGTGGGGCTTGATGCTGTTGAGTTCAACAGATTTCTGTGAATTCAAACAGGATCTTGAGAGTCAGTTGAAGTAATTTCTTGAGTTTTCACAGTCTATGTCCCTGGAGGATTGTGCCAAGGTTTTGTGATACTCATAGTAAAGAATAACAACGAAGTAACACAGGGATAAGCTAATGCCAACAAAAGATGAATCACCTGCTGGGATGGGAGAAGGGGAAGTGAGATCACCTGAAGGTAACCTAAGGTAAGCTAAAACAATTAGCATGGTAAAAGTCACACCCCTGGGAGGACAGCCCTGCATGTTAATGTCAGACTGCCTTTGTGTAATGAGGTAGCTACTAATCAGAGCATGCACTGAAGGGCACCTGTTACACAACCAAAAGGTGACCAATGAACAAATTTGTCTAACTCTTTGTTGTAATCTGTGTAAAGCCTACAGCCCCTCTGAACCAGAGAACTGTAGAATCATTCTGGCTGGGAAAGACCTTTAAGATCATTGAGTCCAACCATTATCTAACTCTGCCAAGTCCAGTGCTAAGCCATGTCACTCAGCACCACCTCTCTGCCTCTTTTAAATACCTCCAGGGATGGGGATTCAACCACCTCCCTGGGGGGCCTGTTCCAGTCTTCAAGACCCCCTTTTCTGAAGAAGCTTTTTCTAATATCCTTTTTAAACCTCTCCTGGTGCAATTTGATGCTATTTCCTCTCATCCTGTCACTTGTTACTAAAAGGAGTGCTGGGTCCAGCCATTGCCTGGCACCTCTTTCTATACAGAACTGCTTTAAAGGTTAGAAGGTGAATCTTGACTCCATGTGCTCTTTGTCTCCTGTGTACTGGGTACAAACCTAAACCATAATTGAGGGAAAACAAAAGTCTTCATTGGCAACACAAATTGTATGAAACTCCATCCAGACCTCATGGATGTGCTGCATGTTGTGGAAAGCAGGCTTCTCACTGTGGCAGTTAGGTGCAAAGGTGACTCCTGGACAGAGAGAGCTTTTGTGGAAGCTGACATGCAGATGTCAGTAAGCAATGTAGGCATAGGTGAGGATTTGGGTATACAGGAAAAACATGCAGGGATGCATCCATGCACCCCTTTCAGGTGAGCTTTTCTGCATTCACACCCTTGTATTTGCACCCAGCTATGTCTCCATGCACATATGCAGGTACCCAGTTTGTGCATGTATCAACCCTCCCTGGATAGCCAGGTGTGAATTCACTGCTGTGATCCCAGCCCCATTTCATGTATGAGCCAAATCTTGCAGCTGGCATGGTTTGGTGGAGGTGGCTGGGGAGGTTGTATGGGCTCTGCATACTGGTGAGCTCATCCCAAAAGACAGAGCAGTGGTGGAAACTGGGTAGCCTGGGTTCCTTCATGTATTTCCTGCATGCATGTTGCAGGCAGACAGGAAGGGCTGGCTCCCTCGGGCAGCAGCACAGAATCATAAAATTGTTTTGACTGGAAGAGACCTCTAAGATTATTGAATCCTGTCATCAACCTAGCACCAGCATGGCCTTTAAAGCATGTCCTGAAGTGCCATTTCCACATTTTTTTTAAACACCTCTGGGAATGGTAACTTTACCACCTCTCTGGGCAGCCTGTTCCAATGCCTGACCACTCTTTCAGGAAAGAAATTTGTCCTAATCTCCAGCCTAAACCACCCCTGGAACAACTTGAGGCCATTTCCTCACTTGATAACAGAGAGAAGAGACCAACACCCATGATGTTTACCCAGGACTGCCTACAAGGAAGCTGGTGCCAGGGCAGTGGGCAGCTTGCCAGTGTGGGTGTGGTTAAGAACACACCAACTGTGGCACAAACAGACCTGGAGCTCGGTGGTTCCTGGGGAAAACTGAGCAGTGTGGTTACTTTCCTCATGTGGATGGATTTACCAAAAGGTGAGAAAAAGCTTAAAACAGATAAATACCCCAACCCCCAAATCTCTGCTTCCCCCAAAACACCAGCACTGGTGCATTTAATGTCTCTCTGGTGTCAGCTCCTGCAGCACTGTTGGGCATGGTCTAAACCAGAGGAGTCTTCGTCTCTGGAGACTTTCAAGGTTGGCCTGGACATGTTCCTATGTGATCTGTTTTAGGTGATCCTGCTCTGACAGGAGGTTGGGACTCAATGGTCTTCAGAGGTCCTTTCCAACCCTTACCATTCTGTAATTCTGTAAACAAGGTCTGTGTGTGAGTGTGTGTGTGAGTGTGTGGCTGTATGGGGAGAGCACTTTGCTCATGACCTCTCTGCTCTGTGCTAAAAATAAGTCACCAAAACCCCCAGCATCCCCCCTGCAAGTGGATAGAATGCTCCCAGGGCTGCTCCTTCCTGGGAGAGGACCAAAAGCAGACTTTGCTGGGAAGCAGATCCTATCTAGGGACGCTTGCTGGGAAGAGAGCAGTGAGAGCAGCTGCTGAGAAACGCTGTTCTTTGCAGGCATTTTAAGCAGTATCTGGGTTTCTAGACAGCCAGAGGGATCCCTTCCTTGCCTTCCTGTGGTGGGTGGTGCTGGACAGGGTTGTGTGACTTTGCACCCGGACTGACGCCTGTGGTGCAGACGCAGTGCAGCTTCTGGCCAAAGGTCAGTGGGATGGGATAAAAATGGTGAAAGGTTTCCTAGGGCTGGGTGCTTATGGCTCTACTGCTCGGTGAAGAAGGCACACAGCTCCTGTCTTCTCTCTCCCTCGGCTTCTGCCTTCCTGATGGGAACAAGGAATTTCAGCCCCACCGTGCCCAGGGGATGCTGTACTGTTTTTCCAGACAGGAAAGCAGCGTTTTGGCTTTTTTATTATGTGACAGAAGACACAGAGGTTACTAGAAGGAAATGAAATGCATCTAATTCGATGAAAGAAGGTATTAATTTCCTGCTGGGTGGGGGCAGAAACACTCATTAAAGGGTTCTTGGCTTTTCTGAGGGTAAATTCAGCTGAATTTGTACTTTGGCTTTTATACCTTAAGACTTCTTTGTCCCTTTTCTGATTTACTTAGGCAATTTATTGCCAGTTCAGCTTGTCAGACATTGGCTCCTAAAAGCACTGGTCACTTGAACCAGCCTTTGCAGTCAGGAAAATGGGTATTGGAACTCCAGCCTTTCCATATGCTGACTAGATATGGATAGATCAGGCCCTACCTAATTAACCTCTTAATGTCATGAAAAGCTTAGGAAAGGCTTCTGGTCAGGCAGGGTGTCCTAACTGCCTCTGGAAGCAGGAGGAGTTAAGATTGGCTTTCTGTCTCATTCCAGATATTGGATCAGGCACTTTCTGGGACAGCACGTGTGGCTGCCACCCAAAACTGGAAGGCAGTGCCTGTTTCTGCCTACTTGCTGCATTCTCTACCTGAAAACATTGCTGGAGTCTGGCTTGTTAGGTAACTTGTAGTAAGTCTGAGATAACAGCCTGGGCTCTCACCCATCCCCTCAGCCAGATGCCCCAGGGGACACCTGCCTGGGTTGTGATTAGTGCTGGGATCAGGCAAGCAAACATGCTGAATACCTATGTTTGGGCAACTGCTGAAGTCATGCTTCTTGCCAAGCCTTAGTTCTCTTGGCTGGCACTGGCATTGCTGTCCTTATCTGTCTCTCACATAGACCTGCAGGATACTAAATGCAAATGAGAAACTTTCACAGCCTAATAAACCAAGATTTTTCTGTTTATTGATTAGGTGAAGATATTGAAGCTGTTAAAGTAGCAGCCTGTCCTTCCTAGCCTGTTTCATCAGCTAAACCCAGAGCATCCCTCACAATGAAGGCTCTGAGCACTGCACTCCTTCCATCCTTCAGTGGGATCCCAGGGCTCAAGTGAGGAACATCAGAGGTACAGAGCTCTCTGTCTGAGCATCATGGAGCCCAAAGCTCACACTCAGCAGGAGTCATCCACCCCTTCCAGCATGGAGACAGCAGAAGACCTTGCCTTCAAGTTAAATGCTGCTGTGAGGAACAGTAACAGAAATCATGTGCTGGAGCTGCTAGAGAAAGGGGCAGATGTGAACTCCAAAGCAGAATATGGCTGGACACCACTGCAGAGTGCTGTGCAAGCTGATGATGAGGACCTGGTCAGACTTCTGCTGGATAAGGGTGCTTGTCCACATGCCAGGAAGGACAACGGTGGCACTGCATTTATTGAGGCAGCAATAGTGGGAAATGTGAATATACTGGAGCTCCTTCTTAGTCAGGGGTTAAATATTGATGACCATGATGACAATGGCTTCACTGCATTCATGGAGGCTGCTTGGTATGGGAATGAAGAAGCCCTGAGATTCCTGTTTAGCAAAGGTGCAAATGTGAATTTGAGGAGGGAAGTTAATGAGGAGAAAGCAAAACTTCATAAGGGAGGTGAGACAGCACTGATGGATGCTAGTAAAAAGGGCCACTTCTCAGTTGTAAAGGCTCTTGTCCAAGAGATGGGGGCTGATGTAAACATTTGTGACAACAAAGACAGGAATGCCCTGATCCATGCCCTCAAGGAGGGCTGTGCCAAGTCAGCTGTCTCCATAGGTCATTTCCTGCTGGAGCAGGGTGCCAACGTGAAGAGCAAAGATGAATGTGGGAAAAGTGCCCTCATCCTAGCTGTTGAAATGAGGAGCGCAGATTTGGTGGAAACCTTGTTGAAGAAAGGTGGAATAGACATTGATGATGCAGATGAGGAGGGCAACACGGCACTGACGGTGGCTGTAGAGAAAAATGATTATGAGATAGTCAAGTTGTTGTGTGAAAAGGGAGCAAGGACCGACGTTGGGAACCTGATTGAGGTTGCCAACAGGAACCGCGCTCATGAGACAGCGCGTCTCCTCCGACGCCACCGCGCCACGCTTGTGCCAGGAACCCTGCAGGACTGGGAGCCAACCAGCAAACGCTGGGGGGACCAGCTGAAATACCTGTACAAAATGTATCACCCCATGGTTGGCAAACTGAAGACCTTTCCATACATCAAGCAGAGGATTCTGAGCACTTCCCACGGTGGCATCTACCTGGGGCTCCATGACGGGACGGAGGTAGCAGTTAGAATAAGACAAGGTGTGGAGGGTGAGGAAGAGAAGGTGTTCTTTGAAGAATGTGGTAGCTGTAAACATCTACTAAAGCTCTTCCAGGTTGAGAAGCACAAGGACGACATGTATCTGTGCTTCCCTCTCTGGGAGAAAAGCCTGGAAGAGCATCTGCAGGAACCAGCAGACCAAAGGGATTACAAAGATACTCTGAGGATGATCTTCCAGGCAGTGGGAGAGCTGCACTCCCTTGGATTTGCTCACCAGGATCTACATCCCAGGAACTTTTTCATAGGTTATTTCTTGCATTCTCAGTGTTTTCATTTTGCTTTCCTGTTGCCTGTAGCTTAGAAAAGAAGAAGTTTCATAGCTGTCTTTTAAGAACCCAGATGTCTTTATTCATTATGGGATGAATGTGGCATTAGCTCTCCTCTTGGAATGAGGATAGATATGTTCACAGGCAGCCACAGAGGCTGAACAGAGCAACTTTGCATGTCTCATTAGACCCGCCCTCCTTTCTGGTTGGACTCAGTAATCTTGCAGTTCTTTTCCAACAAAAATTATTCTATGATTCTGAGGCTTTGCAGAAAGATCAACCCACAACAGACCTCCTCAGAGAATTGTTTTCTCAAGAAGGGGCTGTCCAAAAGTCAGTAACAGGCTGTATCAAGGCTTTCCATCATTGTGTGTAAATAGTTTCTCTTATTTCCACAGATTTAGATGGTAAAATATACTTGGCAGACTTTGATAACAGAAGAAAGTTGATTGAAGACCAAAAGGAACTTGTAAAATCAGATTTAGAGGTAACTGCCCTGAGAATCAATGCCTGGATTAAAATTTCAGGCTCTCTCTGGTACTTTCTGTTGCTGTGAATCCTAGGGGAAGCCTCCCTGCATCCTCAACTAGAACACAGTTTGATTTTGGGGGAAGGCCCATAGAACAATAGCTGCTGTGTAAGAGTGGATGCAAGGCTGAGGGTATCCACAGATATCCTGTGAGCATGATTTTGATGTGGCTATCTCCTCTGTCTCTGTGCATGCAGCTTCAAAGTTTGCGTTTGTATTTGCACATCTGCACACCTATAGAAACATGTTCATTGAGACCTGGGAAGACAGGAGAGCTGGGCAAAGAGAAACCTAATGAGGTTCCACAAGAATAATGTAGAGTCCTGCACCTGGGGAGGAGCCACACCATGCACCAGTACAGATCAGGGGTTGACCTGCTGGAAAGCAGCTTCACGGAGAAGGACCTTGTGGTAAATTATCTGTGGAACAGCAATGTGCCCTTGTGCCCAAGAAGGCAAATGGTATCCTGGAGTGCATTAAGACAAGTTAACAGCAAGTTAAGGGAGGTTCTCCTTCCTCTCTGTTCTGCCCTGGTGAGACCACATCTGGAGTATTGTGTCCATTTTTGGGCTCCCCAGTCCAAGAGGTACAGGGAAATACTAGAAAGTGTCCAACAGAGGACTACAAGGATGCTTAAGGGACTGTAACATCTGTCTTATGAGGAAAGGCTCAGAGACCTGGGGCTGTTTAGTCTGGAGAAGTCAGAGAGGAGATTTTATTAATGTTTACAAATATCTGTAGGGTGGGTGTCAAAGATAGGGCCAGTCTCTTTTCAGTGCTGTCCAGTGATAGGATGAGGATCAATGGATACAAACCATACACAGGAAGTTCCAACTTAACATGAGGAAAAACTTCTTTACTGTGAGGGTACTGGAGTACTGGAACAGGCTGCCCAGAGAGGTTGTGGCTCCTTCTCTAGAGACCTTCCAGACTCACCTGAACACGTTCCAGTGTGACCTGCCTTGTGTGATCCTGCTTTGGCAGCAAGGTTGGACATAGTGATCTCCAGAGGTCCCTTCCAACCCCTGCCATTCTATGATTCTATGTGTGTGCCCATATACACGGTCTGCTTCTTCAGGAGTACCTGTCCTCTCCCATTTGGTAAAGAAGTGTCATGCACCTGGCACACAAGCAGCAATGTCTTTCTTTGCAGGCTCTCAGCAGGCTCGTGCTGTATGTTTTAACTGGGGGTAGGAAACCCTTTGAGCAAGTCAGTACCAAGGATTTGGCTCCTGGGTCCCTAGATTATGAGGAGGCTCTGGACCTTGTAAACAGCCTGGTCTGTCATGATGAACGAGGCTTGGAAGGTTTGAGCAACCACCCCTATTTCTGGAACAAACAACTGTGAGTCCCTGGAGCACAAAGGAAAAGTTTTCAGTGTGGGATTTGCATGTAACACTGGGAACAGTGATGATGAGAGGTCTGGAACACCCCTCCTATGAGGAGAGACTGACAGACCTGGGGCTGGGAAAGAGAAAACTGATTTGGGATCTTATCAATGCATATAAATATCTAAAAGGTGGGGGTCATGAGGATGGGACTGGGCTCTTCTCAGTGGTGCCCAGTGATAGGACAAGGGGTTAATGTGTACAAAGTGGAACACAGGAGGTTTCACTTCAACTGAAGGAGAAACTCCTTTACTTTGAGTGTGGGGACACAGGACCAGGCTCCCAGAGAGGTTGTGATGTCTCTGGAGATTTTCAAAGCTCACTTGAATGCATTCCTGTGAAACCTGCTCTAGGAGTACCTGCTCTAGCAGAGGGTTGAACTAGATCTCCAGAGGTCCCTTCCAACCCCTACCATTCTGTGATTCTGTCCTGTTGCAGCTAATGAAGTTCTTTGTTCCACAGCAGGCTTGATTTCCTGAAGTCAGTGTGGAACAAAATCAAAGTTCTCCCTCGTGGAAAACGTGTCTTTGAAGCTTCTGCTGCTGCTGAACATTTTCCTTATCCACAGTGGACCAAGGAGGTAACCCTCTTCTCTTTGCATTTATACAAGGCAGAAGCTGTTCCCAAGTGCCTGTTTAAAACCATAACTGAAACAAGAACCCCCCTCCCCCAAATATAGGTAACTGGGGGAACTAAATCTAAGCCATGCAGTCAAAATCCTCAAGACTAAAGACGTTGCTCCTAAAGGGAGCTTTGTTGCCTGGGATGGTAGTAAGGGATGGTCAGGGAATCATGGAATCATTAAGATTGGAAAAGATGTCTAAGATCATCAAGCCCAACCATTAACCCAACAAAACCATGTCCCAAAGTGCCATGTCTACATGTTTTCTGAACACCTCCAGGGATGGTGATTGAACCACTTCCCTGGTCAGCCTGTTTCAGTCATTACAGAATTGGCTGGCAAGCCTTCAAAGGTGTTTGTTGGTGAGCCCTTAAGCCGAGCACTTCCAGTCCTTGTTACCAGAAAATTTCTGGCTAAAGTTTTTTGTTAGCTTGATTCAAAGGCAGTGAGATCAGGCTTGCTTTTTCTGGTAACATCCTGGAAAGTCATACTGTATCATTTGAGATCTGATGGTCTTAGTTTCACATGGCAGCCCATGTGGTCTTCTCAACAGTGGAACAGTTGGACCATGCCTCCTGAGTGCCTCCTTCCCTCCAGGCATGCAATGAAAAAAAATCACTTGTGCCATGTTGAGTTTCCTAATAGGAATGTCACACATTGGCAAGGCAGGAGAAGAAACACTTGGCAGAATCAAGTGGTCTGCATGTCCTGCAGAGTGAACGCCTCTGCCCATGCTGGGAAATAGGCTTTTAAGGGTCACAAGATCCACCCATGCAGAATGACATCCCTGCAGAAAGGCAGTGGCTGTGGGGAGTGGAGGTAGATGTGCTGCTTTGGCAGTGTGTGCTAGGCAGAGAATAATCTATGTGCCTTTTTTTTTTTTCCCCCCAGATTGACAAACGTGTTCTGTCTGCCATGAATAACCCTCCCAACAGAAAGCCAATCCCTTACACCAACAGTGTCACTGACCTACTGAAGTTCATCAGGAACCTGGATGAACATGCAGATAACAAGTATGTGTTCACATCCTCACCCCTGACACAGCTGCATCGCAGGGAGCAGCTGGGTATTTGCAAGCATCGCTGAGATGAAGAGTAAAATCTCCTTCAGATGGATTTCCAGAAAGGAGAGAACTGGGAGGTGGGAGGAAGTCTGTTAGAGATCATCTCATTGTAGGGGCTGTTTCCTTTGGGAGTGCTACAGTGTATGAAAGATTCTGTGTCACAGCAGCAAGAGGTCTGGGGTCAGCCCTCAAAACCACCTAGGGGTAGGAAAATGAAGTTAGCTCACAGGATTAGACCTCAGATTTTGAAGCAAAATCTGATTCCCAGATCATCTCCCACAGATGAATCACAGAATGGTAGGGGCTGGAAGGGACCTCTGGAGATAATCTAGTCCAACCTTCCTGCCCAAATAGGTTCACCTAGGACAGGCCACACAGGAATGCGTCCAGGTGGGTTTTGAAAGTCTCCAGAGAAGGAGACTCAACAAATTCTCTGGGCAGCCTGTTCCAGTGCTCTGTCACCCTCACAGTAAAGAAGTGTTTCCTCATGTTGAGGTGGAACTTCCTGTGTTCCAGTTTGTGTCCATTGCCCCTCATCCTATCACTGGGCACCAGTAAGTGGTCCTATCTTCTTGACTCCCACTCATCCTCAGCCAGAACATCCTCCAGCAGAGCTGTCACTCCACAGGGACAGCAGCAGCCTCAGAGAATCGGTGGCAGCTCTGTCTGCACCTTTGCTTTTGCAGAGCAGCCCATGGGGTGGAGAGGTGTCTGTGACAGCTAAGGCAGGACATGGCTCTGCAGCAGAAGGCATCATGAACTTCTGGGCCCTTAGTTTTGCTGCAGGCTGGTACTTGTTGCCAAAACACCAGGAAGGTTTTTAGATCACTCTTAAATACCTTTTATACCTTCACAAAGCCTCCTTATCGACCTTGCAAGTATTTCCAAAGTGCTGATGCTGGCTGTGCTGAAGTGCTTGGAGATATGGATCAGGGAGCACTGTTCCTGTTAGAAAATCCTGTTAGGTGGTCTTGACCCCTGAAGAACTGCCAGAGTCTCCAACCCTCTACAGTCATGGGTGCTTACATGTGAGGTTAGAGGTGGTGGTAACTCCCAGTGATGGTTTCACTGATGCCTCCAGCCAGCACTGCTCTGCAGTGAAGATGCAGGTGGGATTAGGTAGATGGAGGTGTTGGAGGAATAGTGGGAAAAAAATGGATTGAATAGCTTAGGCAAGGTACAGAAAATCTGCAGCTCAAGGGTTTCTAGGAAACCTTCCTGTATTTTTCAGAAAGCCTCTGGAATGGCCTCTGCAAGGGAGGAACCAGGGCATCTGGGGAGCTCCTTGGACAAGCTTTAAAAATCCATTTGGGTTTTGTTCTCTTTCAGGATCAGCAAGATAACAGGAGACCATGCAGAGTATTTCTTGAAGTCCTTCCCAGCACTTACCATGTATGTCTACAACAGCCTGTGCAAGCACCCCAGGTACAGACACTTTGTAGAATCCTGGAGCTGTGTCTGTTGGAAAAGGCCTTCGAGTACAACCATTACCTAATGACCAATTCTGGTGCTAAATCAGGAACTTTGCAGATTTTTGGGACCCTTCTCTGCAGGGTGTCACTGTCTCCTGCCCCATGTCTAATCCCACCATCACTGTCTCCTTTCATTCCCTATTTCTTAAGTTGCAAAAGAGTTGAAAAAAGTGAGTAAGGAGATGGAAGAGAGCACAAGAAGGGACAGAGCACAGAGGACTTAGACTAAGAACTGAAAGATGCTTCAGTAGTGTTTGGTTTAACAATGACAGGCTTTGAAGAGAGATGAAGCTGAGTGCTAGGGGAGGTCCCTTTCAATTACCTCTGTCCTTCTGAGTTTACTTGCCTCTCTGAGGTGGAAATGAAGGCTCTGATCTTCAGGGAAGAAGGAATATGTGGGACAGCACCAACATCCCCAATGTATCAATATACCAATGTCCTATCTGGAAGGCAGGAGAAGAGCTTAAGCATTTCCAGACAACATGGGACTCTCTGATAAAGGAAAAGGACTTTGAAATCCTTGTTAGGGTTGATGCTCACTAGAGCTTGCACTGAGGAGCTACCCCTCGAAAGACATGGATGCTCTCAGCCTTTTGGAAACACAGCAGCTAGAAAATTAAATGCCTAGGTGGTGGTCTGGCTGCAGAGTTGCCCTTGGACCATTACCCCTCTGAGCTGGCAGATGAGCAGTCAGGCCTGCCTCCTAGGACCTGAGGGACTTCTGGTGGGGGATGCAGGAGATGTTTCCACAAGGGGCAGAAATAAGGAGCAGAATCCCCCAAAACTCTGCTACTGTGAGTAGTCCTGACTCACCTGGAAAAGGTCACTGACATCAAAGAGACTGCAGGGACTGGCTCCTCCTGGGAAGGACAAGCTCTGCCATGACAGGCTACATCTGCAAGACAGGGCTAGGCACAAGCACTCCCTGTCTCCAAAACAGTGCCCCTGTGGGTGTATCACTGTCCTCCTGCCGGGCTTGGCTCCCTGGCACAGAGCTGGTGCCCATGCAGCCAGCTCAGAGCTTTGAAATTTGGGTGCTGAGTGATACAATCCCAGTTCTGATATTCCACAGCACGCAGCGTGCGTTTGGTTGTCCAAGGGTTTGCTCCTTCCTTGGCCATGGCTCTGATTTGCACTGATTTGCTCTGATTCTGTGTTGCTTACAGAAATATTTTTCAGCTGTTGAAGGGGTTTTTGCTTTTTCTTTTCAAACTGAGATTGTTATTCTTTCAATGAGTCTCTGAAGAACCAACCTTGGAATAAACTTTTCTGGAAAACTGACTCTACTTGTTTATGAATGAGGTTCCCCCATCCCCTCTGCACAGAGTTAGTCTGCAGCACTGTAAAATAACCAAAAGACTGAGATTTTTTTTTTTTTTTTTGTGTCCTTGTGGAGATACCTCTTGGTTGTTTAGGTAAGGTTTTGTGACTTCTCAAATGCTCCTGTCCAGGAGGGGTAACTGATCAGAAAAGATGTTGGGAAGTAGTGAAAGCTTCCTGTCCTGGGAAGCAAGCTGTCTCTTGTGAACTATTGGGCTAAGGGGAGGGGGTTTTGCATTGTTTTTGTGGTGTGAGGGTGAGGATTTTGTGGATGAGTTGAAGGATGAAGATGTGGTTGCATACATGAGAAACTCTGGGAGTGGATATGTTTGACCCATCTCCTCTATGAACAGGCAGTTACCTAGAATGCACCATGGAGGCCTGTGTGTCCCCTCAGCTGTGTGTGCTTCTAGATGCAGGCACCTGCAAACTAGCAGGCTTTGCAGTGCATGAGTTGGGTGGCAGACTGCCATCCATGTGCCCATGGCTTGTGAGGGCTCTGTGCCAGCCTGCATCAGTGGCCCTTGCTCAGAGCAAAGCTCTTTCTGATGGTCTTGGGAACCTTTAAAACTATATAAACATAACAACAGAAAGCTTGGCCATGCAGTGGGTACAAACTAGAACCCAGGAGGTTTCACTTGAACTTCAGGAGAAGTTCTTCATCTGAGGGTGATGGACCACTGGAACAGGCTGCCCAGAGAAGTTGTGGAGTCTCCTTATCTAGAGACTTTCAGAACATGTCCAGACACATTCCTGTGCAACCTGATCCAGGCAAACCCACATTACCAGGGGGGTTGAACTAGATGATCTCCAGAGCTCCCTTCCAACCCCTACCATTCTGTGATTCTATGATTCCAATTCTTGATGAGATACCACTAGAGAAAATGCAGCCAGGAGAATGCTGATGACTCCTCTGTCAATGTTTTCATTTTCTCCTTTCCTCCCTGCTTATTTCCTCCTGCCTATTGCATGTTTCTTATGCCCAGAAATCAGGAGGACACCCAGAGGTGTGTGTCCAGGTCTCAGCAGTGTGGCAAGAAGGGATGTTATAGGCAACATGGTGGCTTCATACCATAGCAGCTTGTTTCTGCTCTTGCCCAAGTTGAGGTGAGGCTCCTTCAGCCTATTGTAAGATGGTTTTGGTTGACCTTTGCATCTTCTTGAATTGCTCTGTTGTTTTGCTAAAGGACTGTGACTTGGCAGCCTTAAAAGGCTGTGGAAAGCCCTTCCTGAAAGTGGACAGCACTCAAGGATGGCCAAACAAGAGCAACTATTAAACTCATAGAGATTGTGACTTGCATCCCTGGGGCAAACAGGCTGCTGGGAAGAGTTTCCAGGGAAAGCTTGTGTGGACCACAGGGCCACATCCTGCTTCCTGAGATGCCAGAGAAGAAACTTGATCCATGCATGGCATCTGCAAAACTTATTGCTCACAGAGTATCAGGCCATGAGAAGTAGGGAGGCTGCAGGGCCGGGACCAGTGCTGGGTAAAACATCAGGCTGCCTCTCCTCCTGGCAGGGTTGGAGAGGATGGATGAGTGCTCAGTGAAAGGCCAAGCAGGATGGAAAACAAGTGGCAAGGAGAGCTGGACAGCATTGAAACTGGGTGGTATGGCAGTGCCTGATGTCACAGCCTCAGGATAACAGCATCCTGGGGAGCCAAGGGCAGAGCCAGCTGCCAGGGTTAGTGCTGCTTGATGTGCTGATGGCTTCCAGCATCAGTGCCCATCTGGGAGGTGCTGCCTGCCTTAATCTCTTACAGACAGGCTTGCAGGCCATGAGTGATGCCCAAGGGCATGCTGATTTGGCCCTCATGCTTCATTCCCCTGCTGTCATGCCAGTACTCTGCTGTGCCTCTGCCTTTTTTCCTCTGCTCCTGCTGGGAGCTGGCTCCACCCAAAGTGATGGGATCAGGTGCTCTCCATCCTGTCACTTGTGTGCTGAGGACATGCTTGTGTGCACAGAGATGGCCTCAGGTCAACGTGTCTTGCTTGCTGCACTGAGGGAAAAAAAAAGGTACAGAGAAGCAATGGAGTGAAGATCACTTTTAGCCATGGTTTTGCTGTGCTGAGCTTCAGGCACATCTGTGAAGCCTTCTAGGGACCAGGCTCAGCTGGGCTAAGGCTGCAGAGCCTGAAGAGTTAGTGCAAAGCACACAAAAATGCAGCTAGCTTTTGGGGCTGAGAGCATCAAGTTACAGCAGAAGGGCAATGCTGAGGTTCAGGTTGTGGGAGCAGCATCACCTTCCAGAGTCCTTCATTTATAGAAAGGTTCTTAGGCTTTGGGTTGGTTTGATTTTCTGACCCTCCAGAAGTGGAGTGTTGATAATCATAACTAGCAAATATGAAACTTGTTGTTATCTGCCTTCAATGCACCTGTGTCATTCCCAGAATGCAGTCCTCTAGGATCTGAGGGTTAAGAAGTAGCTAAAAATAGCTCCAAATGGGAGCTATGGTGGGTGAGATGTGATGTAAGTTCATGATTTTTCTGCAGCTTTGTGGTCACTTGTTTCGACTCAGTTTCACCTGTGGAACACGAAGGGGTTTGATCTGTTTTGGTTCCTGCTTTGTAAACAATACTGGCTTTTAGAAAAACATGCTGAAGCCCTGAGTCAGGCAGGAGCTGATCTTGGTTGGAAAATCAGTCTCTAGCAAGACAGGAACCATCTCACCACCCAGGCACAGCTGAGCAGAAAACCAGGTGGGGTCTCTTAGCCTTGTCACCCACAGGAGGTATTTAATTTGTGTGGAGGGAGGAGGAGGAGCTGGGCTGAGGCTGTAGGTTAGATTGAGCAGAGCAATTCCAGTCCTTGGTAAGAAGCACGGTTCTGTGCAGCAGGTCTGGAGAAGTTTCTAGGGCTGAGTGGTCTTGAGGTGCTCTTTCTCCAGGTGAAGTATTTTCTGTGAGTGCTTTCTGGTTTTTAAGCACCTTCCAGGTGTCTTGGGACAGAGCTTGGAGGTGGTGTGCTGTACCCCAGAGTGGATTGTTTGCACTGTCCCTGGGTCCCAGCTATGGGCAATGTAATCTTTTTAAGATATGTGTGAGGAAAGAGATTGCCAGGTGGACAAGGGTATGTCCTTGGATGGAAATATGTCATGGTATGTACCTGCCATAGCTGCAGAGGTGCAAGCTGCTGTGCTATGTTACCAAGCAAACTGGAGGATGCTGTGAGCTGCTTTATTTTTAGGTCTTACTGCTGATAAAGTGCAAGCTTTGCAGTGTGTCTGAGCTGCTCAGCTTCCTTGGAGCACATCCCTGTCCTGCTTAGCATAGGTGGTTTGGGATCGTCTGGTGTTCCTTGGTGCCTGCAGAGAAGAGAGAGATGTTGCATCAGTGGTTGCTGCTGATGGAGGCAGGGTATGGGTGACAGGGGAGGCTCCTGGTTGGAGGTGCTCAGGGCATGCAGGAGGGCTGCAGCAGGGGATTTCACTAGAGACTGGGAGGTGACCAGCATTCTGCCCAGACCCACCCAGCTCTGGGTGCTTGTGCTGGTGTGGTTTGGGGGAGGATTGCAGAGGCTGCCTTTGCAATCACCTACCTGCTCTTCAGGACCTCTTGAATAAGAGCTTTTTCTCAAGACTTTTATCTGCATCTAAGAAAACCACCATGCATAAACTTTCCCTCATGGACTGATGCAGGGAGTCCTAAAGCCCAGCTCCCATCCCAGCACTTGGAGCAGGAATGGTCCTTTCAGCACTGGCTCACCTTCCTTCTCCTCTGAGGAGTCAATTTTCTTCCTGGGGTTTGGCAGCAGGACCTGGATCCCCTTCTGGAGTGTGAAGACAATGACTGTGTGATTGCCTGGTGAGGGAGAAGAGATGAAGTGGTGCTGTGCACTCTGATGGCAAATGTGGGAGGACAACACATCCCACAGGCAGAGTGGCTGAGCAAAGACATGAGCTCCCCTTGACTTTGGGGGGCTGCAGGGCAGGGGTAACATGTCCAGCCTAGCTCTCCTGCAGGGTCGGAGAGTTATCAGTTGGAGACTTTTTGAATACTGCGTTTGGAGAGGAGGGGAAAGGGGGGTGTGTGTGGTGTGTACACAGCTGCCCCTACACAGGTGCGCTCTCAGCTTTGTGCCCTCATGGGTGGCTTCCCCCAAAAGGAGCCCAAGAGATGGGGTGTGGGGAGCGTGTCCATCTCAGCAGGACTGGTCCCTCTGCTCTGTGTAAAGCACAGGTGGTGCCACAGTGACGCCTGGTGATGGGAGCCGCATTCAGCTCTGGTCCCCCCTGTGTGCACCACCGCTGCGCGAAGCAGCGACCCTCTAACGAGGGAAAAAGCAAGGCGTGGGCCAGAGGAGGCTTTCTTTGGAATTGCAGGTATCTTCCCTAGCAATTTTGGTGCCTTTTAAAGACAACATGGGCGTTTTTTTTTTTTTCTCCCAGCTGAAAAGCTAGGTTTGTATCTTAAGGTCAGGAAAGCGAGACCCTTAGGAAAAGGTCATTGGTGAAGGTGGGATGAAGTGCAGGAAAGCTTCCTGAGCAAAAGGTGGCATGGGCATTAGCACAGCCAGAAAGAGCACCTAGCGCTGCTTTGCAGGCTGCTTTGGTCTGCTCTTTGACAGTCAGGGCTGCCTGTGGCTGGCAGGTGCTGCACAGCAGGAGCCAGCCTGAGCTGCACCCTGCCCTACCAAGGCATGATGGCATCTGCCCTTCCCACTCAACCAGACTGAACATGCCAGCCATGAAGGCTGAGGCAGGTCTGAGAGATCATACATTTCTTCCCAAGCTCACCATCCAAGCTGAGGGATTTTATCTGCCCACCTCTGGTTGTTTATCCCTGTGAGGTGCTACAGGGAGCTGTAGCTTGGGCACAGTTGTCCCAAGGACAATCACTGCAGGATTAATGTCCATGTGAGAGAGATTGCAGTCTTTTCTACACATCCCTAGCTGCCTCTCCAGAGCAGTATCTCAGTGCAGTCTCACTCTGAGGCTCTCTGTAGCTAAATGTGGGCTGTGCTGCATGGGCTGTGGTGGGACTGTCCCAACTCCTGCAACAGCTTGCACTGATCAAACAGAATCATAGAGTGGTTTGGGTTGGAAAGGACCTTTAAAGGTCATCCAGTCCCAACCCCCTTACAGCCAGCAGGGACATCTTCAACTAAATCAGGTTGCTCAGAGCCCCATCCAACCCAACCTTGAATATTCCCAGGGATGGGGCATCTATCACCTCTCTGGTGGCAAACTGCCTCTCTGGGCAACCTGTGCCAGTGTTTCACTGTGAATGCCTCTCTCCCCATCCTTTTCTTGAAGACCTTGACAAAAACATCTTCATCCCAGATAATACAACAGATAGCTGTTGGGTGACCCAACACTTCTGCTTGTTTCTAGCTGGGAATATACATGTGATGGGTTGGGGTTTGTCTGGTGTGGTTTTACTTAGTTTTTTTTTTGTTTGACTGTTTTTGGTTTTGTTTGGGTTTTTGTTGTTGGGGTTTTTTGTTTGTTTGTGAGGTGGTGTTGTTTTTTTTTTTTTTTTTTTTGGTGGCAAGGGGTTTGGGGATTAAAACAATTATGTTTGAGAAGGCTCTAGAAGTGCAGTGAGGCTCTGTAACAAGCTGGAGATTCAAGCTGAACGTTTCACGTTAACTAGGGGAATACCCAAGACTTGATGTGGCCCTGGGCAGCCTGATCTAGTTGGAGGTGTTCCTGCTCACTGCAGGAGGGTTGGACAAGATGACCTTTGAGGGTCTCTTCCAACCCAATGTAATCTGTGAATCTGTGTTGGGTGGTTTGGGCTAACAGACATGGCTTGGCAGTCCTGGAGCACACCAGAACAAGGGTCTGTTACTTCAGCTTGGTTGCAGAGCTGCAGCTCAAGCACCTGCCTGTGGATATCAAAATCCTACAATTCTGCTGATTTTTATCCAGAACTTGACAGTGATAAATGACAGGGAGCAGAACAGTGGCTTGCTGACACCCACTCGACCGTCAAAGCAAGATTAGTATGTGCCTATTTTGGTTTCCCCTTTAATCAAAAATCAATTAGACAATTTCCAAATGAATATTCAGTCCAGGAACTGTGCTGTCAGGCAGACTGACAGCACTTAGCACTGATTTCTTTGTGCTTTTCAGAGTTATTCAGGGTACTGAAACTAAACAAGTAGATGAGGAAGGAAAAATATCTTTCTCCTTCCCCAGAGATGTCCCAGTGGCTGTCATCTCAAACTCTGATGAAGCTTATTCTCCATTTCAGATGTTCAAAGCATCTTCCATGTAATGCCACTGAGCCTGGTGTTGGGCTGCAAGGTTCTCCTTCTGCTTACAAAGGCCTATAGTGATAGGTTGGGGGGGCAATGGTTTCAAACTAGAGAAGAGTAGATTTAGGTTGGATGTCAGGAACAAGTTCTTTACCACGAAGGTGGTGGAACACTGAAACAGGTTGCCCAGGGAGGTGGCTGGGGCCCTATCCCTGGAGATATTCAAGGTGAGGCTGGACAGGGCTCTGGGCAACCTGATCTAGCTGAGGATGTCCCTGCTGACTGCAGAGGGGGTTGGACTAGATAAACTTTGGAGGTCCTTTCCAACCCAGACAATTCTATGATCTCCTGCTCCCAACTGACTTTCAACTCAAAAGATCAGTTGCTTTATTTCTGGTTTAGGGGGTGTGTGAGTACTTTTAACTTGGTTATTGCAGTAAACATGAGTTAAGCAACAGCTCTTTGCTCCGCATGTGTTTCCCTGTTCCCCTAAGAAAGATCCAAAAACTCGCTGGGCAATTGTGACTGAATGGATGGAAAAGAACAATTTCAAAGGTTCCTCCTTTTCCAGCATGCCTGTACCACATGCACCCTCAAAGCTGTGTGAAGGAAGAAGTTTGGCTCTTTCAAGGGGAGCCCTGTGGGACACCAAAAGCCCAGTTCTGGGCATCTCTCTGTTTGGAATAACAAGCCTGAAGACGAATGTGGTGCTGAGGGACAGGCACTCAGCTTACCTGGACTGTAGATGTCAGATGATTTGGAGGACACTGTTGTAGGGGGCAAAGAGCTTAGCCCTTTTTCTGTTGCAGATGCCCGAAAGCTCTTCATCACCTTCCAGTAGCAGAACCTGTGTGAGACATACTGAAGATAGCAAACCTCCAAGCAGACATCTACAGCTGAGCTCTTGGGGAGTGTCTCATCTGCATTTTTATCATGTCAGAGGAACAAGTGGCTGAAAAAGAAATGGATGGCATCCACAGAGCCTCTCTCACCTTAGTGGGGGAATACATACCTTCTCCAGAAGTGCATCAGGATGGGGAAGATGATGAGCTTGGCCCTGTGGTAGAGGACACGGGTCAGTATCCCTTTAGAAGATAAGCTCCAGATGAAATTTCTCTCTTCTTTGGAGATGTTTACCTGGTCACAGAAGAGACCTTGCTTAACCAAAGCAGTTTGTGGCAACCCTGATGGGTCCTGGAGGCACATTTCTTCCCTGATCCCACCTCATATTTCAGCAGTCTCTAAGAGATGCTAGTTATATCCTGGCTCACTCTCCCGGGCAGAAGGGTGGGATCTTCCCTGGATTTGTGTGGAAAACACTGTACTGTGCCTTCCAAAAGGAAGACAGCCTGCTGTGAGGTGGAGAGGTGGGTGCAGTGGGGAGGGGGTGATGGTGATGTTAACCTCTGCAGCACAAAAGGACTGAACTGGTGGTGAGCAGAACCCATTCTGGTCCTTCAGCCTGGCATTTCTCCATCAGGTAGGGGTTTTCACTATCTCCTTTTCCACATGTTTGTTCTCAATCTGTATGGGTCAAGTGCCAGCATGGGTCTGGTGCTGGAACAAATCCTATCTTATGGAGCCCAAGTGGAGGTCCCAAGCTTCAGAGCATACTCTGAAGCTTCACAGCATGCTTGGCAGGAACAGATCCAAACCTTTGCCTGGTTCCCCTTTCCCCACAACTACTTGCAGCTGTGATGCAATGGTCTTGAGCAATGAACAGCCTTCCAGCTTCCTGGGGGGTCCCAGCATCTTACCCGCAGTCTAGGGGGAATGTCGGAGCTCAGGAAGAGTTTGCTGATGATGGCAACTTTCTTTTTGAGAAAGGCAACTTGCTTTGCTGTCTGCATGTTGTGGGCTGCCTGAGCTTCAACTGAGTCAGCCAGATTGGAAAACCTGCAAAGGCATGAGGGCGTCTTGCTCTGAGACAAAGCTGCTAAACTAGACAGTCATGAGTGGGTCAGAAATAACAATCCACAGAGTGGGGAACAGTGAAAAGCCACTCTCCTCTTCTAGCAGCCTTATGGTCATGGCATTCAGCTGGGGTATGTGATGTTTACCCTTCTTCAGGAAAAGAGGAGAACTGACCCCAGGTATGGGGGGGTGTGGTGACTGAAGGGCTGTTATGCATTGGCCATGGCCTGGACAAGGTCAATAGAGAGATGTCACAACTGGCATGTCAAGACATAGGCAAAATGTTAAACTTCTTGGGACTATCAAAACAAAAATACTTCTAGGATACCCAAACAGGAGCCAGGGAACTTTTTTAGGCTGCAGTGGAGGGGTTTGTGGCTTCAGGAGCAGATAACCATGAGTAGATTAGATGGTAGAGCGCTATGGGATGAGACTTTGGTGCATTGTATGCTGTAGTGTGATGTCCAGACACTAGCCTTGCACAGAGGTGCTGATAGAAGTTCAGGGGTGAGTGCACAGACCTTAGTGTGTGCTAATGAATCTGTGGACCAGGTTTTATCCTTTGCTGAGAAGTGGATGCTACTGACAGGATGGGAGACTGGTGGTACCTGAGCACCCTGAGGAAAGGGAACTTACTTGTCAATCTCCAGAAAAAAGCGGAGGTCATCAATGAGGAAGTTGATGGTAACAAGCTGATTGTTAAGCATGAGACGTCTCACTAGTACCACCTCCTTGTCTGGTGGGGTGCTGGCATGGGCCTTGTGGAAGTGGAAATTGAGCATGGTGCTGCTGCTCAGCCTTGAGCTGATGGGCATATCTGAGAGAGAAGAAGAGCAGTTATGTCCTGCTTCTCCCAGCACTGGGTAACTGATGCGGAGCAACAGCATCATGGAGTACCCATATCAGAAAATCAGGTACTGCTTGGATGTATTTGTGTGTGTTGCCTCTGCACAACTCTGAACCTCATCTTTCAGGTCCAGGGAGATCTTATCATGGCCCTTCATTACTTAAAGGGGGCCTAAAGGAAGATGTGGGCATGCTTTCTAGCAGCACCTATTGTGACAGGACAAGGGATGACGGGTTTGCATTAAAAGAGAGGAGATTTAGACTAGATGCAAGGATGATGGTTTTTTACAACAAGAGTGATGAAACACTGGCCCTGGAGAGGAGCCCCGTCTCTAGTAAAATTCCAGGTCAGGTTGTATTGGGCTCTGAGCAACCTGATGTAGTTGAAGATGTCCTTGCTCACTGCGGTGGGGTTGGACTAGATAACTTTTAAAGGTCCCTTCCAACCCAACCCATTCCATGATTCTCTTAACTCCAGTGCTTGTGTGCAGACCTCTGCACAGCAATACCTGGCATCCTGAGATACCTGCTCTTTATCTGCCTCCAGCTGGGAAAACTGAAGCAGCATATAGGGACGGGAGATGACCCACAGATTTCCTTTATTTACCTCTCTGCCTAACCCCAGGATTATCTTGGGGAGGGAGGAGAAGGGGGTGGAAGGAGTCTCGCCATACTTTCCTCCTTGTTTCCTAGTTCTTGTCGGAGGAAGTCCTCAAACTCCCCACGGCTGTTGGCGTTGTTCATCTCCCTGCGGAACTTGCAGAGGCTCTTGATGAGGTCACAGATGGCACACCAGGCCCGCCGCTGCAGGCACATGGCACAGCTCACCTCAGCCCCTGGCTGCAGCAATAGGCTTGCTCCCAGACACAGCCCCCCCTTTTGGACCCACCACTGTGAGCTGGAGCACCAGAGCCCAGCCTCGGTGCTGGGATTGGTGACCCAGTCACAGTCTTTGTTTTCCAGCATTTCCCAGTTTCAGGGGTGGCCATAGGTGACAATGGGAATCACTTGGGCAGTTGTGGCCAAATTTGGTGAGGTCTGTGTGGAACAGGACTTCAGAGCCTGTAGGAGTGAGCCTTTATCAGCTGCTTTTTTGCAGGTCTCCAAATCTGACCCCCATCACTTCATTTATGTGAGCACCACTTGACTCACAGTATCTCCTCTTTCTTGCCTGGACAACATCTCAGCCTGCCAGCAGAGAGGGTCTTTCCTTACCAGCTTGTCTGACGTGAGTTTCTCCATCCTGTGCTGCAGGTCGACGTTAGGCATATGTGTCTCACTTGGGGAGAACAAGTCCTGGTACTCTTTAAACCTGCCACGTGGGAGATCAGGGAAAGAGCATCAAGAGCAGTCAAACACATGAGGAGGGTAGTGGTTTGCTGGAAGGGTGGCTAAATGAGGGGAGCAGTTGACAGGGATGGGCCTGAGGTTTGGGTCCCATTGGACAGGAGTTCCTGGAGTAGGTTGGAGAACAGGCTGGATTCCCCTCTCTTGACTTGAGATTGTCTTGTTTATCTGCAGTGTGTTGCCTCCTCTAGCCCAGTACCCTGAAAGCCCTATAGTGTTCTGGTCCCCGTGGGACAAACCCTGCTGAATGTCTCAGCAGTCTTGCTGGGGTGAGGCTCTGGCTGGGACTTCCATGCACCAGTTGATGGTTCATCAGGAAATGTTTGCCACAGCTGCTGCCTGTCACTTTGGGGTGGGATGGGTGTTGGGAAAGATGTGTTTGTGTAACCACTGGGCTTAAGGAACCAGCTTGACCCAGGTGCTCACCATCGTTTCTCCATTGCTTTCTGGACAAGGACCTGTGCTGTCATCAACATGAAGGGGCTGACTGTTTTGGCCTCACGTATGTTACTGATGATAGAAGAATCACAGTCCAGCAGCTCCTCTGGAAAGGAAGTAAGGTCACTGCCTGCCCCTGTGAGCCACTCCTGGGCTGCTATGGCATCTCTTCCTACCCTCACATCTGCAAGTGCTTCCCTGTCCCATCTCTGCCTGCCCTGGCTGCTGAATGTCTCAGCCTTTTTCCTTTCTATACCATGCTGATGCTATAATTTGCTAGTGAAACTGTGACTCCAAGAGCATCTAAAGGAGACAAATGGGCAAGAATTCTTTCTGCCACTGCAGGAATTGCATGTTGCAAGCTTTGGTCAATAGATCCTGCCAAATTAGACTACCACCTTCATAGGAATGTAGGCAGCAGTGGAAGGCCTCAGCAAATAAAATTCCTCACTGGGTGAGAAAGGACAACTGGCAGGTCCCTGCGAGAGGATGTAAAATCTGCTACAGCATCAAGCCCAGGGAAAAGAGGATTTCAATATGAATGAAATGCAGGGTAGGAGGGCACCTACCAGCTGGGATGTCACCATGGAAATAATTTTTGATGATGCTGTTGATGAGCAAGCTCTTTCTCTCGGGGTTGGTCTCTGTGTTTAGCTTCTCCACAGCCATCCAGAAATGCAGTGGTTTATCCGCATTGCGCTCCCTGAGGAACTGCCTGAAGTACTGCAGGTGGGCACGGTTGTGCAGCACTTTCACAAAGTGCCTACAGAGTAGGAGACAGCAGGAGATGTGACATCTGTGCCACCAGTGGCCTGAAACACAGCGTAGCCAGGACCTCTGTGCTTGCTTCTCCAACAAGAGTGAGACACCTGAAGAAGAGCTAGAAACATGCAGATGAGTGAGGTGTGTGCACAGCAGATGGGCCAGCAAGGGTACTGGTGGAGCACAGCCTCCTTTGTCTGTCTTGCCTGTAGAATCCTAGAATTGTTTAGGTTGGAAAAGACCTTTAAAATCATTACCCACAAAGCCATTTGGAATCCAGGGGTGATTCTCCTGGCAAGTTGTTTGGTTTTGGCTGTAGGTGCACCTGTCCGACAGCTTCACTGCTGTGCATCCACAGCAGCTGGTTTTGGCCTGAAGAGGAGGCTTCATCGAGGGAGTTAAGGAGCAAGTAGGTCTTTGGGTCTATGATAGAGACCTCAGAACCTGTAGATGGCTTGGCCAGCCCCACAGTCTAGGGGAGAGAGGTGGGTAAGGATGGGTCACCTGGAAGGACTAGTGGAAGGAGGTTGTGAATAAAACAGTTTGCCACTGGATGGCAGAATGCTTCATGCATTGGGCTGCCAAGAGGGTGTTCTGGAGTGGAAACACCTTTTGCAGCTGGTAGATCAGGAAATTACTGATAGATGTAAAGCCAGAGGATGTTTATATTGAAAGATTCAGCAGAGCTTTGGAAAGCCAGAGCTAGGAGTGGACTGGGATTTTGGGTCATTTATGAAGTTAGCAAGCTCTGATTTGAAGATCAGTGGACTAAGTCCTGTATTCTTCTAGCTCCTGAAACTGACTTTCACGATAAACACACAATAAGAGCTCACAATAAGCACATAACAAGAGCTGCTCCTGCTCAGGACTTGTGTCCTGATTGCCATTTATATCCCAATGTGGAGCTGTGAGGGCTTGTATTGGGAGTATTCCCAGGAGGTGAGACATGAGTCACAAGGACATTCACATGGTCAGTGAGTACAGACATCTAAGTATGGTTGCAGGGTGGTTTAAAGTGATTTCTGTTTTTTTCCTCTGGGAATCTGAAAGCTGTCTAGGTGTACCACAGGGATGGCCAGGGAGTAATTGAGGATGAAGTGCATGAAACATGCACAAGATGTGAGGAGTAAATCTCAGCTATGGGGTTGAGGGTGGGTTAAAACATCTTTCTCCTTTCCCCAGTAATTCTACAGTTCAGACCCACAGGCTACCCATACTGACATCTGAGAGGGCTCAATGATGAAGCAGGCAGCAGTGGCACTGCAGGGCAGCACTGGGGGAAATCTGCTTCCTGAAAATGTGAAAGTAGCAAAAACCAGCAAAGCCTTCTGCTGCAGAGTACCAGACCTGGGTCTTGTAGATGGCTTCTTTACTGCAATAGGGGATGATTTTCTCACAGGAACAGTCATCTTCTTTCTCTTCTTGGGTTCAATGGCTGTGGGGATAGAAAAGGGTTGGCCCCTTCTTCAGGTGACAGATAGAGTCTGCTCACAGGTGTCATCAATGCAAAGCAGCCCAAAGAAACCCAAGCTGTGCCCAGAGCCAACATGCTGATGGTGAGCCTGGCTTAGGAGACACTGTAAGTGCTATGGGAACTCTGTCTGTGTGATTTCATGCCCTTGGTATCTGCTTCAGAGAAGCCTTCCCATTTCCATCTTCTCCAGCTGGATTAACACCCCAAAATATGCCTTTCAAAGGTGGCTTGGCCTCTATCTCCTTCTAGAGATGTTCTGTTACATGAAGAGATGCAAGCAGGAAAGATACCTGCTTGTGCAGCTGCCTTAAGGTATGTTGGAGCCCCTTTGAGGGCATGAAAGTTGTGGGCCCACCCTGCTTCTAGCCTGCTCAGACTGAACTCACTGAGTGGCGGACTTTTGAGACCCGGATGCTCCTTTTCCTTGCTTGGGCTATCCACATCCGATGAGAGTTTCTGAGGAACCGACACATCTGGACGGTGTGAGGATGCCACCTTGTGGGCGTCTGCATCAGATCGAGAAGCCAGGTCAGATAAAGTGTTCACTCCTCCTGGCTATGACAGCCCCTTTGAGTGCTGTATTGTGATTGTTACTCACCTTTCCTCATCCCTTCTCTGCCCTGTTCCCATGACCTACCCATAACACCACATTTCTCAGGTACAACTGAGGCCCCACCGAGTGGTTGCCACAGGTGACTGTTGTCACTGTCAGTGCACCAGCAGGTGCTGAGAAACCCGATGTCATTCTCAAAAGACGATGCAAGAAGACAATACTGAGGTTTTACACCAGCATGGCCAGGTGTTCACAGGGAAAGGTCAAGATGTGGAAGAGGACTGTGGCAGTTGCTGGTTTTGAGGTTCAGTTGCTTTGCTGCAGCAAAGTCTGGTGAGCCAATCCAGTGCAGGGATCATGAAATCATCAAGGTTGGAAAAGACCTTCAAGATCGAGTCCTGCTGTAACCCAACTACCATGACCACTAAACTACATCCTGAAGAGCCACATCTACGTGCTTCTTGAATGCCTCCAGGGATGGTGACTTCCACCACCTCCCTGGGCAGCATGTTCCAACTCATGAGGCATTTGGTGCCTCTGGCAGGAGGGAATTTGGCTCACGGGTCACTGTCAGGGCTTGCATTACGCTTCATGGCTCCCAGGTACCTTGCCCAACCCATTCCATGATGGCCACCTGCTGTCAGCAAAACAGCAACACACCAAAGCCAGTGGTCACCACAGATGCAGGAAATGTGCCTTACCAGCCTGAGCCCTAGCAGAAATTCAGAGCTTCCTTTTACCTGCCCTGCGGAGAAGTTCCACCTCTGCCTGGATGAAGCCCCCCTGGCGGAGGTCCTGAGTGGCCATTAGTTGCCAGTGCTCAGAGGAGAGACCTTCCAAGTTCCTTGTGCCATGCAAGGCCTGGCTCAGCTTCAAGGACTCGTTTAGTCGCTGGAACAGGAGGAAACGTTCATCTTCCCCAAGAGCATGGCCCTGCTCCTCAGGTGCTGGGACGCTGCTCTGTGGAGACTATGGTGAGAAGAGCAGAGGCTGATTGCACAAAGCATGCACCCCACCTGGGGAGCTGCTGCTCCTACACTCTGCCAAACAGGGCAGCTGTACTGTGCCTTGGAGCACAAACCTACCCTACTCTGCTTTAGCTTTATACTACCTGGAAGAAATCGACATGAGCATGGAGCTCAGCATAGCCCTTAAACCTCCCTGTGCAGCTGCCTAAAGCGGGCTCACATCTTCCTGCAACTGGGATGTGCAGCAGGTCCCCCAGGTAGTCCAGACAATGGCTTGCTAGCAAAGGTGGCAGCTTTCCTAAGAGGTCCATGTCCACCCAGGAGGGCTGAAGACAACCCTGAAGGTGTCTCCAGCAGACAGGTAACCTTGTGTGCTTTGTCGGTTGGCTGCTGTCCCTGGGAGCAAGCACCAAAAATAACTCTGCTAATTCCCTGAGCAACTAGTTCCCCTGATGTCAGAATGGTGAGGCCTGGGAGGAGTTTGGCTTAAGGAATGATGCCTGTGGAGAGTGTGGCCTTGATGCCTGCTGAAGTGCTAACTGCATTCTCACACCAGGTCTGTGCTCTGAAGGGTAATTTTCCTGAGAAGATGCTTCAAAACCTGGGCAGTTAATTAACTTACAACCAAGAGCATTTCACAAATCGAGGTCAACACTTGCCAGCTGACTTTCCCCAAATGCTCAGCTCTTGCTAACTGAGCTGCTGGCATCTCCATGAGCTAGGTCTCTGGGGACAATATCCTTGACATCCTCTCCTTACCATCGTAAGGATCAGCAGCTGATTTTATGTTGCAGTTTGGGGAAAAGCCTAATGGTTGGTTTGAAGAGCCCCATCTGTATTCATCAAAGCTGCCTATGCAGGTTGTGCAGGGAGCCAAGCAGGTGGCATGCTTAGGGGGCTTCAGTCCTTGAGGATGCTCCCAGGTGTAAAGCTAGCATTTAAGGTGCTCATAAACAAGTGGGATTAGTGGGATTCCCACTGCCAGAAGGGATAATGCTCTTTGAAGATGAGTACTTATGTGACTCTTTCTCAAATCATTCCTTTACACAGTGGGGAAAAAACAGTGGAAAACTTGAGTGGGTTGAATCCTAGAATGGCTTAGGTTGGCTGCAGGACCTCTTCCCCTCCATGTGCTTTCCAGGGAGTCCCACTGGGATGGGGACATACATATGTGTGTCTGCACATGAGTCCCAGTAACAGCAGGTCTTGTTGCAGGCAAGGAAAAAAAACAGGGCAGTTGATTCCCAGGAGAGCTTTGCCCATGAGGCAGTTACCAGTGCACTTGCCTGCTACTGGTCTCACCTCTGTCTACCCTGACAATTACATTGAACTGTCTCCTTGGTTTTGGGCCAGGTCACAGGATATGCTTGCAGTGTGTCTGACTTAAGGGGTGCTGGAGTGGCAGTCCTGAGGACAGTTGCTCTGGGTATCTGGAGCATCTCTGTGGGAGTATCATCCTGCAGCAGCACTGGTTGGCGGACATTGTGGATGCTGGACCACTGTAGCTAATGCTGGACTTCTCCTCCCTCTCTCTGATTTTTCATATTTCCACTGGTTTTTGAACATCCATTAAGGATACCCACAACCCCTGTGCCTCCACTTTACCATAAACTGGAGGAAGGTTCTGTCATCGGCAGCCAGAAATTCCTCATAGAAGCAGCAGAGCACCTGAGGAGGAGCAGAAGTGGGTTGTCCTCAGTTAGTGCTCCAGCAGCAGCAGCCAGCACCTCTCAGACCTGCTGTACCCTGAGGTTGCAGTGGTGATGGCATAGGCAGGTCCCACTTCACTGAGATGCCCAGGACAGATCTGCCAGGAGATGTATACCCAGGCTGATCCATTGGGTTGCTCAAAGCCTTGTAAATATGTTTTAGTCATATTGTGATGGAACCAGGGACTGAGATGGCCACTGCCTTGCCATTCCATGGTCTCTGCCATGTACGTTTAACAACTGAGGCCACCATCTGCTAGATAATTGCTCATCTCTGCTCCACTGGCCAGCAGACCAGTGAGGTTGTTCCTCTGTGCTGGCCTGGTGCATCTTGGTTACAGGTTCCAGTGCCAGGTGGCTTGTAGCTGTTAAGATTTCCCCTTCCTAGCCTTTTTACATCTTTATTTTCCAAATACCTCTCTTCTTAAAACATGCCCAAAGCCCTCACACCAGCTCTGGGGTGCCAACAGTACCTGTACCTCCCAGCCTCACCACTTCCAGCACTGCTCTCTACCTTGCAAATCTCCTTCTGGGCTCTGAATATGCAGGGGGAGAACTCTCCGTACATCAGATAGTTCTGCAAGGTCCTGACAGTCTTGGTCTCCAAGGGAAGGTGCCCAGTGGTGCCTTCCTCCAGGTAGGTCTTGCATATCTTCTCCCCAATCAAATGTCGCAGGAAGAAACTGTTTTCTTTGCGGGGGTCCAGCACCACAGGTAGAAATTCCTCCAGCTCATGCCACAGGTCCAGGAGATGAGTCTCCACATAGCGGCCCTGGTGCTTCAAGAAGTCCCTGAAGGGCCGTCCAGCACAGCTGTCAGCACTAAGGGCCCAAGGAAGGAAACTCAGAGTCTTGAATGACTTTTTCAGGGATGGCAGCTGGACAAGGGGGGCAGAGGAATGCAGGTTAGAGCAGATTCTCTCTTCATGGAGGCCTTCCAGATGAAGGACCCACTCTGCTCTGGGTTCAGGTCTGCTGGGAGAGGTTGCTCCTCCTTTGTCTCCAAAGGCAGTGTTTGCAGGGTGCTCTGGCTGCTGAGGAACCGATCCCAAAGCATTCCTATCCAGCTGTGATTCCTTTGTGCTCCCAGCTGGCTGCCTTTCTGGTTGCACCTGGAAAGTGGGCATCTTCATTTCTTTGGTGTCTCTTCCCTCCTTGACCAGAGTCCAGATATCTGCTTTGGCCTTCCTGCTGCAGTAGAGTCCTGACAAACCCTGGCTTCTTTTAATGTGCATCGTGAAGAGATCCTCTGAGAAGCCAGAGGGCTCCTGCATGCTGCCCTGCAACAAACGCTCCTGGTACTCCTGCAGCAGAGGCTGGCATGGTTTCTCCTTCTCCATGCTCATCTTGCAGTGGATGAAGAATTTAGGGAGCCAGTAACTCTGAATTGTAAAAAGGACCCGTTCCTGCATCTTACTTAGGATTTCCCTCCTGGTGCTGATGGGCTGAACATGTCCAGCTTTCAGCAGTGACCCTGAAATGGATGCAGGGGATTATGATGAGGAGATGGCTCCATGTGGATCATTACCCAGCAAAACAAAGCTGATGGTATTTCACCTCCCTCAGAGCATCCAGGGAAGCCCACCTTGTTGGAAGAGTACTGCTCATCCCCAGCTCCCATGCTTCTTACCAACGATGGTCCTGCAGAGAATGATGACGCTGGAGCCTTCACGCAGGTGAGTGGCTTTCAGCCTGTGGAGTAAGGACAGGTAGAGGTCCCTCTGCCTTGCATCTGACTCATCAAGCCCCAGGAGCCTTTCAGTAGTGAGCCAGAAGTTGGTCAGCTCCTCACCTATGGGACAAGGGACAGGAGTTGGAAAGAGCCCCTGAAAGCCGCACTGATGAGTGAAGCAGCCTGTGTTTTTAAAAAGCAGGGAAGATTGCCTGGATGAACCGAGGGAACAGTGCAGAGAAGAGCCAGCATAGTGCTCTTTCTGGGGCTCTGCTGCTGGCTCATCTTCCAAAGCTCTAGCTGGGATTGCAGTATCTCCTGTCCCACCGGTGCTTACCCACATCCCCAGCTCAGTGCCGGTGTCCCACTGCCCAGCTTGCCCACAGCTGGCTGAGAAAGGGCTGCAGAACATCCCATGCCCACCTGCTGTTCCTTGGATGAAGGCTTGAAAGTGCCACATGCCCTGGCTTCCACTGATGCACTTCTCCAGCAGCCACTGGTCTGCACTTTGCCAGTTGAGCAGTTTTGCTGTCAGAGAGAGTGCAGAGCATGGTATTAGGAGGTGCGTGCAAGAGTGGTCCTCAAGAAAGCCCTCCAGACCGCCCCCCCCAGCATTCCCCAGCCTTCTCGAGAGAGGCTGCCAAATGGCAGCAGTGCTGTGAGCCAGGAGACCAGCAAACCACACTGAAATGGGAGCTTTGGGCAGGGTTGGAGGATGCACATGTGGTGGTTGCAAGGGCAACCTGCACACGTTGGTGACAGCTTCTTCCCCTTGCAGTCCATTTTTTTTTTTTTTTTGCCTGCATTTGGAGCTTGCCCTCAACCTCCTTCAGTTGAAAGTTCAACCCAACTGGAGAAGCAGCAGCAATGCTCTTAGAAACAGCAGTGGAGGAAGCCTTGATGAATTGCTTATTTTTGGGAAATGAAAATCTGCCATAGCTTTCCTTCCAGTAGCCTTCCCTTGTGCTGACACGTGGGTTGACAAAGCAGTTGGCTGGGCTGAGATGACTCATTTTAGGGGGGAACTGAGCACAGTCCACACTTGCTACTGGTGAGACTGACCACAGCACAGGCTTATTGTTGCAGGGTAAAAAGCATCAGACAAGGAACCTATTGCAATACACTGTGAGAGCTCTGGGCACCCTACATAGCTACAGACCCAAACACCAGGACCTTGGTTTACCATGCCTGAGGATGCTCTCCAGCCCTGCTCCACCCCTGAACTGCATGGAAACCCTTATCAAGCAGGTTTCTCCAGCTCAGCTCCACAGAGGCAGCGAGCCTGTACTACCAGGGCTGTGGGTTAAAGCCCCATTTATCCTGTGGAAAACCCAGGACCTGCTGCATCCCTACAAACAGGACCTTCAGAGCCTTTTTTAACCCGGAGCAGAGGCATGACCCAGGTGGTGGCAGCCCCAGGCAGAGGAGCGAAGCCACTCCGATTTCCTCTGTGCTGAGATGACTCACCTGCTTCTCCTGACCGAATGAAACCCAGAAGCTTCTGGCAGAGGACGAGGTGGAGGCACAAGCTGGATTTGCAGAAGTGAGGCAGGCGGTGCTTTTGCAGCCAAGCCAGGAAAGCTGGGGGGCTGGGATCCTGCGTTGCAAGCCCCGCAACCAAGGAGAGGATTAGACTGCGAGCAAGGAGCTGTCTCTTGCCTGGGGATTAGGGTGAGTAGTGGGATCTTGCTACGGGGTAAGGAGGTGGGAAAGGCACCCTGTTGCTAGATGGTGAGGAAAACCAACCCCATGCTGAGAAAGAAGGGAGGATGCTCGAGCTACGTAGCTCCTGCTTGCATGCCTGTGAGCTCTGCCTGCAAACCTGGGAGACCTGGTGCTGCATGGCTGCTTCTCCTCACAGCCTGCCTGCTCTCCTGGAGCCCAGGCATGAAGGCATGGCAGCTTGCTGGCAGCACTGAGGGAAGCAGATTCCCTTTTGCTATAGGATCTGAGCACCACAAATGGCAGTCATGGATATGGAGAGGGGGAGGGCTGAGCCAGTTTGAGGACCAAGAGGACTTTATGCCTGGTGAATTCAGGAGGAATACAGGGCACAAAGGACTGATGTTCATATCTTCCTTCTCTGCCACCACCTCCAACTATGAGGGCTGGCTGGATTCCATAAGCTGCGTCAGGACTTTAAATGGCTTATGGTCATCCCAGGGCCTAAAAGCAAAATGACACCTGTTTGAAATAATCCCCCAGCTGCACAAACAGCAGAGCTAGAGACTGGCCTTGGCAATGAGAAATGGACTCCTTCCCTCCCCTGTCCTACTCCTTTCCTCCCTTCTCACCCTCCCCTCAAGGGGCATTTTCTCACCAGGTGACTTGGTAGCTCTGGCCAGAGGTCCCACTGGCCTATGCTGCTGATGTAAATAGGTGTCTGGCCAAAAACCTGTAGCAAAAGGTAAGGGGAGACCTGAAAGAAATGGAGGGTGGCAGGGGAGCCCAGAGCACAGATGTTCTAATTGGTCCTCACTATGGAGGAGGACACAGTTTTCCCCTTCAGAGCTCTATCCCCAGGATGAGGGTCTTCCAGTTTCCCTCATTTTCCAGCCTGAGTATGGCATATTTCCATTTTTTTGGGGGGGCTCAGGAAGTTCCTGGGCTCTATGATGTAGAGTAGACTTACAGGAAGGTTCAGAAACGTGTTGAAAAAGTCGACAAAAACATCATCTCTCAGCAGAAGCCCCATCTCCATGGAGGCTATGGTTGCTACAAAGGGGAGAAAAGGAAGTTACCTGGGCTCTGTGTTGCAAGCGTGATGTCAGTGTGAACTAAAGGATAAGTTTGGAGAGGGACAGCCCTAGAGGATGTGTGCTATGGGCTTGTCCTGTGCACACACGGAAGGGACAGTTAATGAAATGTGGGTCCTGGTGCACCCATGTGCTTTGGGTGAGTGGCACAGGGTGTTTGGAAAGCAGCAGGTTCAGCTGCAGACAGGAGCAGGAAAGGCTGAAAGGCAGCTTCTTAAAAAACAAAGGTACATGGTGGCACCTGTAGGGCAGGAAAAGGGAGGTGTAGCTGGAGGAGAGAGTGCTCCTCTGCCTTACCCAGAAAGCAGGCATAAGCCTGCTATCACAGAGTGCAGCTCTGTGCTGTGCTCTGGTGCTGCTGCTCCAGCCCCACTCCCTTGGTGTCCTCTGAGTCCTCTTGCTTAGGTTCTGGTCACCAATTACCCCAAACTGGGAGGCACCATCAGGTTAGAGGCAGGCTGTGGTGACAATCATTGCAGAGCCCTACCCCATGCACCCAGGGCATCAAGACCGTGTGCCGCTATCCTGTGAAGTTTTATTCGTGTCTCAAAGATCTGGATGCAACAGAGTGAGATGGCATCAGGCTTCTGATGGGTGGATGCCCTTGGAAATGTCTGCTAGTGTGAAGGCACAGCTGTGTCACAGGCAGGACCCAGAGTTCAGAAGCCTAATACTGTTGTGGGTTTTTTTCCCTGCTGTCCTGTTTGGGGTGTGCTTAAAGGGGCTGAAGCCTCCAGCAAAGGTAACTCACCAGTGGCTATCATGCTGCCGTGTCCCAAGAGGAGCTGCTGTGTCCCAGGGATGCATTCTGGAGTGTCACACTGCTTGTGACACAGTTGTCATGGTGAGCCCTTGGGATGGCTCTCAGCACTTTCCTTTTTGCAATCCTTCATGGAAATACAACTTTTAAAATCACCATACTTAGTGAAACAAATCCCTCCTTCTTCCCTACTTAAGTAAACTTCTTGCCTTCGAACCAGGTTCAGGTGGTGATGGAAATTTCACAGGAGACCCTGCTACACATGCCTTGAACACAGCAACCCCAGATTTCTTATTAGCTGTCCTGCTTCATTAGATCTCAGGTTAAGAACCAAACTTGGATACTCTCCAGTGGGAAGAGGAGAAAAGAAGGAACCACATCTCTCTTGCAGCAGGAGTGACCTGTTTGCCTGGCAGGAGGAGGAATCTACTCCCCAGGTAGGTATTTGATTCCCCTGTCCCTAATGCCATGGTGTCAGACCTGGCAAGGCTTCTGGTACCCTGCAGGTTTTGGGCACCATTGTGCCTGGGGTCTCTGATGTGCGTGTAGCAGAGAAATATCTCTGCTTGTCTGTAGCTCCACGATGCCAGTGGGAGCGGGAAGGGTTTTGTGGCCCGTTCAGAGTGTGGAGCAGAGGTCTCGTGCTTCTCCTGCACTGGACATCTCTTCTACGCTTACCTAAGGGGGGCTGCTGGATGGACTCTGCCAACCTTGCGTTTCTAGGAAGCGCTGAGCTTCTTGCCCTGGCCATTGACACAGGGCAGCCGTGCTCCGCTGGGTGCCATGGCCCCTAGGTGTCGCTGTGGCTGCAGGCCCTGATCCTATCACCCTCTAGGTTCAAGCGCACCTAGCGGTGTGCAGCCACCTCTGTGCGGAGCGTGGGGACCTGCTGCGGGCAGCGCTGGGGCAGGACAGTTGCCCGCACCCAACACGTCCCCAGGAGTGAGGCCACCTCACGAGGTGGCGCTGCCTCACCAGGAATGTGAGGCTGTTCTCAGCAGCAGGGCTCCGTATCTCGACCAAGGGCTTGTGACTCCACAGTCACAATTAGTTCAGGGACAGCCCCAAATTAATGGTGGAGCTGGTGCTGGGGACCTCAGGGTGACAGTCCTGGGCTGCTGGCCCCGGCTCGCTCTGTCACCACGAGCAAGTGAGCTCACTTCTGTGTTGTCTTGTGCAAGGAGGATAACTGGTGCTACATGACAGACTCCAGAAAGCATGTTAGAATCAGAGAATTGTTTGGGCTGGAAAAGACCTTTAGGATCATCAAGTCCAACCATTAACTCAGCACTGCCAGGTCACCACTAAACCATGTCTCTTAGCATCATGTCTATGTATCTTTTTAGTATCTCCAGGGATGGTGACTCCACCATTTTCCCATGTGGCCTGTTCCAGGGCTTGACAGCCCTTTTGCAGAAGAAATCACTCCTAATATCTAACCTAAACCTCTCCTGGAGCAACTTGAGGCCATTTTCTCTTGTCCTATTGCTTTGTTACTTGGGAGAAGAGACTGACCCCCACCTGGCTCCAACCTCCTTTCAGGGAGTTGTAGAGAGCAAGAAGGTCTCCCCTCAGCCTCCTTTTATTGACACTAAACAATCCCAGTACTCTCAGCTGCTCCTCACAAGACCTGTTCCCATGCCCTTCACCAGCCTTGTTGCTCTCCTCTAGACCCACTCCAGCCCCTCAATGTCCTACTTAGAGTGAGGGGCCCAAAAACTGATCCCAGTATTCAAAGTGTGGCCTCACCAGTGCTGAGTACAGGGGGATAATCCCTGCCCTGATCCTGTTGGACACACTATTGTTGATCCAAGCCAGGATGCTGTTGGCCTTCTTGGCCACCTGGGTGCACTGCTGGCTCATGTTCAGCTGGCTGTCAACCAACAGCATTTTTTAATATCTGTGTGGCTATTAAAAAAAAAAAAAAAAAAAAAAAAAAGGAAAAGGCTTTTAAAAAGAAAAGGTGGGCACATGAACCCAACCCGGATTTAGAAGGGGGCTTGGAGTGGAGGGCAGAGTGGCAGGACTCTTTGTACAAAGATAAGGGCAGGGTTGCAACACCAAACACGTCAGAAGGGCTTCGTTCCTACTCTGTCCAAGCCCAAATTACCTACGTTGGCAGCAGCCCACCCTGAGCAGACCTGAAGCCACCTCTACCACTGGCAGAGCCTTGCACTCCTGGGTGGCAGAGAAGTCCAAGGCTGCCCAACTGCAGGGTCATCTTCACTGCTTGCTGTCACTGGCTACTCACAACCTCCCCCAGGGCTGCCCAACCTGCCCCTTTTGTTGGCATGGAGAGGGTGGGGGTTGTTTCCCCATCAACCCTCAGCAACCCCATCCCCTTGAGACACTTTTGGTCTCAGGGAATGGTCTACAGCCCCTGCAAACTGGGAAACAGCAGCATGAGGAAGCAGTGCAAGCACCTTGCTGCACAAACCCACTCTCTAAACTAAGTATTTACATGCCCAGAGTGAGCTTGTGGGGGAAGATTGGGGTTTTTTTTCCTCCCACAGCCTCAGCCTGTTCTCTTATAGATAGTTTAGGACACCTCACAGGCTGTCAGCAATGGGCATGATCCTTCTGGACCCACAACACCTTAAAACTGGAATTGTCTGAGGTCTCAGGTAGGGCAGTTCAGCCTTAAATATTAATTTTTTTCTTGAACATATTAGGATTATTATTATTATTATTTTTAAAAATGTTATTTTTGTGCTTGGACTCCTGTGTGCATGAGACTTTTTTGCTCAAGCAAGGATATCTCTGGCATTTCCTTACATTAATTAGAAATAATTTTGAGCCTGCTGCCATCTGTCTGTAGCTCCTTTACTTGGGACTGACTGGGTTCTGACCCGCTACACCTGAGAGTCTCCACAGCAGGCTCAGTCTCTTCTCCAGCTAAAGCAAAATCAATCATTTGGGTAACCTTAAATGAGTGCTTGGGTCTGTTGACTTCACCAGTCCAGGTTAAGCATGTGTTGTAGCAGGACGTGGCTCTAATTTACCCTTAAGGAGGGGACATGGACAACAGCATTTTGCAGGTACCTTTGCTAATTAACAATGTCAGGCTCGGATCCTGTCATTTAATCCACTTGGGCAGCACTCGGGCTTTCTGCACTCTTACTTACAGAGTTGGGAAGTACATGAGGCTGAAATTAATCTGCTAGCCACAGCTAACATGGCCCTGACCTAGCTGGGACTGCGTTTAGCAGCATGAACAGTGCTAACGAAAAGGCAAGACCAAAAATACCCCCAACACAAACCCAATAACCCCAACAAAAACAACCCTGCCAATGCACACTGTGACCAGTTTCCAACTGCAGGGAAAGGCATGTGCTGAGAGCTCCCTGGGATATTCTCCACCCTTGTACAGAGCAAACTGAGCCAAGCAATTTCTAGGTCTCAAATCCCGCCTGTCCCTGCCGTTCTCATCTTCCAGTTTCCCCTGGCTGCTTTTGATGGCCAGCATGTGCTCCTCAGGGGTGGCCCCTGCTTGCTGAAGACACTCGGCCTCTGTGCAAGGTCTGAATGTGTGTAGGGCAGAGCTGGTGAGAGGTAGGTGCTACCTGCTGGGGTTGCTGCCAGACCAGCTTGGAGCTGGCAGAGGCAATGCCTCTTTTGCAAAGAACGCTCCCTGGGGGGAGCCAGGGGACAAGGCTGCTGGGGCATGAAGTAATGCCATGTTAGGAGCAGCAAGGTAAGCATTGGGCATGGCAACCAAGGGGGCTGAGAAAGGGGTGGAGAGGGAGGTATAAGAAATCGGGGGGATTGAACAAGATTGTCCTGACTGTGGTGGTCCAAGGCCCCTCTTACCCTAATTGCGTCATGTTGAGTTACATGAGGAGGGAGGTGGAGGGTTTTTTTGCATGTGCCTCTGCACGTCTTTCTTTATTAATTTGCTTTCCTAAATTGCCCTTCTGTGCAGCCCAGGTAATCTGAAAATCCTCTGGTCACCAGCTCTCAGCTAACCTTGACCCTGGCAGCATCTTCAAAGGGAGCATGGTCCTGCTGCGGAGCCTGCAATGTTTGCTCACCTATCGGGCGAGCAGCTACCGCCTCCCTGCCTTGGGGGGTTTCGTCAGCCTCCCGAAGCGCTCCAGGGGAGACCCATCAGCCACTGCTGCTTGCACAAGGTCAGTCCCCCCACATCCAGTGCAGATAATTCTCCTGCCTCACAGCAAGGTCCCTGTCCTCAGCTGGTGACTGCTGTTGCGGTCTTAGTGGGGCAACTCATTAATGAAGTGCTCACTAAGGTGTTAGGTTCATTTTTCCAGCTCTTGCTAATCATGGGTAAAAGGGGCTGCTCCTCTAGTTCCCCCAGAGTCCAGGTCCCAGTGGCAGTGTGCATGCTGTGATGAGTTCAAACAGAGTCAGCTGTGCCCAGTGGTGGGCAGAGATGGAAGTGATGCTCTGTCAGGACATCAAGTATATGTCTCGTCTCACTTTGGTGTGTTTCAGTTCCTTATGTAGGACCTTGCAGCCCAAAGTGCTTTTCTGGATGGGTCTGGAAATGATATATCTGAATCTGGGAATGTCTTAGCTGTTCAGCACAGGGAGAGGAGAAATGCTGAAGATGCCCATGCTCATTGCAAGGCTGGGGGTTGGACTTACATGATCTTTAAAGGTCATTTCAAACTCAAACTATTCCGTGATTCAGTGATTGTATGCTTGTCACTCCTCCCTCCCAGCCCTGTGCTAGCGCTGGTGGCTGGGGCGTTTCAGGTGCATCAGGCCTCCTCCTAGGATCTAGCCAGTCAACAAAATGGACCATTCCTCCTCACTGTGTGACATCTCTGTTTAAATAGAAAAGAAATCGTTAATTAAGTTATTAATTAACTTTTAATGCTAGCAAAAGACAAATGGTTACCTGGGCTTATTGGACAGGTCTGCATCCTGTTGGGGTTATTAGCCCAGGGGTGACCAGCTCTCCAGCTGCAGGTTCTGCATTGAGGGGCTACCCTTGGAGATGGCCCTGGAGTGTTGGGAAAGAGTTCCAGCACTGCAGGAGCAAAGCTAACAGCCACCTGCCCCAGGGCCTGAGCCACAGGGAGGTTTCATATCCTGTGTTTTTAACCTTTGAATTGCCCATCACAAACACCTTTTTTTTTTTTTTTCCATTTTTTTTATTTTCCCTTCCCCTCTGGTGTGGCATTTCTGCATTTTAAGGCATTCCCAAATTCATGAGGATGCACTTCTAGGGGGTCTAATCAGCCAGACCCCTGTGCCAAGGCCCCTGTGCCAAGAATTAACTTCCTAGGGCAGCTGTGGGCAACATGAGGACAAGGTGGGGTGGGTGGGATGTATGGACAGGGAAGGCAAAGCCATGACCCCTTGACTAGGTTTCGAAACAGAGATTCTAGGATGATTTTGAGCAGAGCACACCTAGGAGCGGGCACATCTTATGCTAACCATGAGAGACTCAACTATCCTGGTCCCCACACCTCTCCAGGAGAGGTGGATGACCTGGCTGTGCCCTGCTCCTGCTGGGTTTGCATTGCTGCTTTGTAATCAGAAGGCTGCAAAGTCCATCCATGACTGACCCTCCCAGCTCACCAGGCGGTTTCCAAGCCTGGCAGTTCTTGCAGGATATAAACCATGTCGGAGGGAAGTGCCGGGGCGGCAAATAAAGGTGTTCCCACGAATTAATAGGAGGAAAAAAGAAAAACATGTGCCAGTTGGGACTCGCCCCTGGAGCGGTGCATTGTCTCTGGCAGGCTCGTTGTGCATTTAGAGCGGGGCCCTTTGAAGACGGATTTAAATCCACTCCTGGGAGGTGTCACCTGTTGGCATCGTGCCTTCCCCAGCTCCCCGGTGAGGTTTTTGTCTGGTTGAACACTGGCGACAATAAGGGTCACTGGAGCACGCAGCTGGGCGAAGGGACAGCCTGAGCTGTTTCCCAAAAAAACCCCGGCAGCATGTAAGGGGAGGAGGGGAAGGCAGGCTCTAAACAAGCTGCGCCTTGAGCTCTGCGAGCTGGTGAGGAGATACTTCTTCCCAGGCTGGCTTCCCGGGAGAGGGCGCAGATCTTCTCCGTGGGCTTGTAAACATGTTGTGCAGGATGAGGGCACGGGCATGGCACTGCCTCCAAATCTCCCCTCACTCCCCAGTCCAGCTCTGAAAACGCTGAGGGTCTGTCCCAGGCTGGGGTTTGCTGGCTGCCATGTATTCGTTGGACGGAGAAATGTTTATACTGCAAGCTGTCTTCACTGCCTGCTTCCCTTTTGGGAAGGGTGAAAAGAGGAGCTGCCGAGTTCTGACGCTCAGATGGCATGAGGGTCGCCCTACGCCACAGAGATTTCCAGCCATAAACACCCCGGGCTTGTTTGCAGCCAGCTCTGGCTTGTTTGCAGCCAAAGTTTCTGTGAAATTTCCAGGTTCGCAAGCACATTTCCAAGAATTTGGAGCTATCAGAGCTGTCAGTGTCCTGAGTAAGCAAATTCTCACTGCAAACCCAGGGAAACTGGCTGGGCATGGCTTTACGTTGCCTGTGGCTTGACAGTTCCTCTTTATGGGAGCTATTTTGGGTTTCTCCTGGCTTGACTGGATCTCAGCACCAGCTCCTGCCTCCTTGTGTTTCAGTGGAGCCGTTAGATTCAGGTGACCACAGCTGAACTTGGTCCAAATAGGAGATACTGAGCTAGTTTCTGTGGGTAAAACCCAGCAGTTGTTTCTGTGTTGAAACTTGTGTTCTATATAGAGGGTGCAGGGATGGGGGTATTCAGAGAAGGCAGTTTCTGTTGTGACGTTTGGAGGGTCAAGCAATGTGAGGAGATGACAAGCATCTGAATTTTAACTTAGATTTGGATAGCCTGAGGGGATTAACACACACTTGTGGCTGCTACAGTGTGGTGGTAAAGAATGAGCTGGCTTGTCCCAGGAGGGAGGGTGGGGATGTGGCTCTTGAGATGGGAAAATAAACCAAGGCGAGGCATTAGCCTGCCATTCAACCTCCTCCTAGATGGAGATTCAGATCTCCTTGGTCCCTGCACTGACTTTGGGTGTGATGGGTCAGGAGTGTCCAGCTTCCAGAGAGACAGAAATGTTGGTGTCACCTCAGCAAGGTTGGCATGGAACCTGTCACCCTGTGGCAGGTGTGGGGGTGGCATGTGCTCAGCCTGCTACCTGCATGTGCATGTAGCTGTGTGCACACATGTGCAGCTCCTTCTGCTAGTGCTGGCATTGTGCTCGCCCATCAGGGCTGGGTTGTGGAGAAGCTGGGATGGGACAGTGAGCAAGCTGCCGGGGTGGAAAAATACTGGGCAGTGCCTACAGTTTGCTGGGTGACCCCTCAACACCCTGCGTGCCTCTGAAGTGGGTGTTTCCCCCACCCACGGTGGGACTGGAGGATTTCTCTTCCTTCGTGTGTCAGTGACCCTGGAGCTAGGGTCCTGGGTGGAAATCCAGCTGCTGGAGGATGTCCCCTGCTCCAAAGGGCAAAGCGGGGCATTGAGCAGACACTGCCTGTTCCCCCTACCCTCAAATCTGAGCACCAAGCCAGAGCCTGAGCTCGGGAGGGGGCTCCAGTTCCCCTTTCCCCGCTGCCCTGTTTACCCAGAGTGGCTGCTTTCCATCCCTGCCAGTTATGCAAAAGCCGCCGCTAATGTAAACGCCGCGGCAAACCCTGGATCCGCTCCCTTCCCACAACCAGCCCCGACCAAGGCTTGTTTTTCCAGGGCCAGGACGGTTGCAAAAGGAACCCAAACCCCACACTTCTACCTTTTCCCCTCTGCTTTCTGGGCTTCTCCACCCACTAATCCCTCAATGCGGGACGAAGCAGGGGGTTTCCCTTCCATTCCGGGTGACAGGGACGACCCTGCCGAGGAGGAGAGGGAGGGAAGTGGCCCTTTATCCCCCCCTTACCCCGGCCCCGTCCTGCCCCCGGCCCGCCCGTCGCTGCCCAATCAGTGCGGCGGGGCCGGCGCTGCGGCGCCATTAAAGCGGCGGCGGCGGGCGCGGCCCCGGGACCGAGCGTGGGAGCCCCGCGTCTGTCCGCAGACACCGGCACCCAGCACAGGTAACAGTCCCGAGGGCAGGGGGGTGTCCGCGTCCTCCCCGCGCAGCCCCTTGGGGCCCCGTGGTGGTGGGGACGACAGCTCCGCCTCTTCCCGGGGCTCCCCGGTTGTTTGGTCGGCGGCGGTCAGACCGTGTAGAGGAAATTCCTTCTTCTCTTGTTTTTCTGTCTTTTTTTTTTCTTTCTTTTTTTTTTTTTCCCTTTCCCTGGAGTGGGGGAGTGGAGAGGCAGTTCCAGTTTCTTCTCGAAAACAGATGGTTTGGGCTGGTTTCTCTTCGCAAGGTGTCTGTGGACTTGGCAACGTTGGGTTAACGGTTGGATTCGAGGATCTTAAGGATCTTTTCCAACGTAAATGATTTTATGTACGTGGGGTTGACGTTTCTCTTAGTGGAGTGGGGCTGTCCCCGAGCGAGCGGAGCCTCCCCGAAGCTATCAGAGCCTCCTCCGGGGCGAGCGAAGCCTCCCTGGGGTCATCGAAGCCGGAGGGTGGGCCAGCGGACCCCCACCATAGCAGGGTGGGTAGGAGGAGGCTGGTTTGGGCAGCCCCAGACTTTCTGCTGAAGGGCAGTAGGGTGTTGGGAGTGAATTTCCAGATCACGTTAAATTTTCAGTAATTGGCGTTTTTGGGCTCTCGTGAATGTGCCTGGGCTCTGGCTGCCGTGGTCCTGCACTGGTTGGCCCTGGCAGCCCAGCTTCAGGCTGTGCTGGGCTTTCTGGGGATGCTACAGCTCTGGGAGCAGAGCCCCTTTAGCCTCCTCATCGCTGCCTGGGTTGTTCAGGGGTTCCTCACGCTGCCTGTTGCTCTCCTTTGAGCTCTGCTGTCCTGGGTGAGCCTGGTCTAAACTTCAGACCAGCTAATGCAAGAAAGTAGTCAGGGCTGGCCAGCCCTCCTCATGAAGCAAGTAGACTAAGAAAGCCCTAGCTAAGCTTTCCTGGGCATTAGACTTGCTCTGGAGTTGTGAGCATGGCTGAGGAGCACTTTTGAAGGCTTGGTGGATAAGATCTAGCTTATTGGCAGGACGTGGGTAGGAGTTTGGTTATTAATGGGACACTTTGAGGAGATCGCTTCTCGAGTAAGGTTTTGTCTAGCGGCTTGCAGAATGGCATGGGACCACTGAAGCTGGCAATCAGCCCTGTGACCAGGCTATCTTGTGTTCCTCTCTGGCTGGAGGGTGAAAAAATTTGGGAATGCAGGAAGGGCTCATAGTTGAGGTTGTTTTTTGTATCCCTCTTGCAGGAATCCCTTTGTCCGGTCTGCAGCCATGGCCACCTCGGCAAGCTCCCACCTGAGCAAAGCTATCAAGCACATGTACATGAAGCTGCCACAGGGTGAGAAGGTCCAAGCCATGTACATCTGGATCGATGGGACAGGGGAGCACCTCCGCTGCAAAACCCGCACTCTGGACCATGAGCCCAAGAGCCTCGAAGGTGAGAAGGCGGGTGGAGGATGCTTGGATGCTCTGGAAAACGGATGCCATTGCTCTCTTCATGGCAGAAGGATGATACTTGGGGAAGATGCTACTCTTCATCCCCTCCCAGATACCTCTTTCCCCAGATACCCTTGGGGGGACGTTCCCAGCTCTCCAGATGCGGAGTTCCACTGAGATGCCCAGGGTTGGGAGGCTGCCCCTGGCACTGCCCCTACTGCGGAGGGGGCTGTTGGCAGGGGCTGGGGCTGTTGGCAGGGGTTTGGCAGCCCATTGACTCCCGAGTACTCGTTTTGGCCGGAAGTAGTTTGGCAGAAGAAAGTGGAGGGGAAAGAATGGAGCTATCCGGTGTAATTAAGAGCTTGTGTCCCTCAGAACAAACAGTCCCAGCTTACACAATAATAGCATTAGGATTTTCCCCAGGTTGCCATGGTGCTGGCTGGAGACAGTTATGAAATGAAAATACTGTGTGTGTGACTGAGCAGAATTATCTTTCTGGGGTTTTTTTCCTTCTTTTTTTCTTTTTGTTCCCTTCTCCTTTCCCCTTTTCTCTCTAAGGGAGTGGTTGGCACAGCTCCTCTGCAATCTTTGTCCTTCCCATCCTCCCTCTTTTCCCCCAGGATACAGAGGAGATAACATTGCCCGGGTGGAGTTCACTGCTGCTCCTGCTGTGCTTTGACCTGGAGGGCAGTGTGCAGCCCTGAGGGGTGGCCGAGGGGACCACGCTGGCCATACTCCTCCATATGAGACTCCACCTAAATGTGTTTTGCTTTCCCATCTTTTCGAGGCCACACATGGTATCTCATGGCTCCCCTTGTTCCTACAGCTTGAGGATGTGTTACGCTCTGCCCTCCCCCAGCTTGTCCAGCCACTTCTGTAAGGAGACTGGATGTTCTGCTCATCCCTGTGGTTCTTGCAACATGGGAAACAGCCTTAGTGGTGCTCAGTTCACTTGGGCTTGGCCAGCAGCCCAGCTCCTTCTGTTTCTCAGGGTGGCTGGGGAGTTGCATTACCCTGTTTTTCGCTTGTTTTGTTGGGGATTTTTTGTTGTTGTTGTTGTTTTTGTAGGGTTTTGGTTTTTGTCTTTTTTTTTGGCTTTTCCCATTTGGAACAAAATCAGCTGAGCTGGTATTAAACCTAAAGTAAGCCTGTCCTCTGCAAGCATCTTCACCTCTGTCACACTGGAGGGTGGTCAGGACCCCATCGCCTGGTGACCAGGGACCCTGGGTCACTGTGGCTTGTTTCTCTTTCTGCTCCAGATCTCCCTGAGTGGAATTTTGATGGCTCCAGCACTTACCAATCTGAAGGCTCCAACAGTGACATGTACCTGCGACCTGCTGCCATGTTTCGAGACCCCTTCCGCAAGGATCCCAATAAACTAGTTCTCTGCGAGGTCTTCAAATACAACCGCCAGTCTGCAGGTGAATGGACCACCTTCTCCCTTCTCCTGCTGGAGGTGGTGTTTCTGGGGAGGGCAAAGGGAGGCCTGTCCAAATGATGTTCCTGCCCTTAGCGTCGTGCACAACACAAAAATAATCTCTGCTCTGAAAGTAAAAAAAAAAAAAGGCAAAGTGCTGGTGGTGGAGAAAGGGCTGGTCCTGGGATGCTTTACAAACACTGCTAGGACTCAAACTATAAATAAAATGGAGATAGGGAATGGAGGTGGAGATGCCAATGAAGCCTTGTGTTGCTTTTCCGTTCTAGAGTCAAATCTCCGACACACCTGCAGGCGGATTATGGATATGGTGTCCAACCAGCACCCCTGGTTTGGAATGGAGCAAGAGTACACTCTTCTGGGCACAGATGGACACCCATTTGGCTGGCCTTCCAATGGTTTCCCTGGGCCCCAAGGTAATCCTTTGGGAGTCTGCACTGGAGCAAGTCAGGATTTCCTAATACTGCGTTTGAATTGTAATCCGTGTGATGCAGCTTAAGTGCTTCAGGCCAGCTGAAGAATCTGAGATGTTTCTAGAAGTGAGAGTGGACAACAGCAAGGAGGATATTGGCATGAATTAACCCATGAGATTAAGGTCATTGCAGAAGGGCTAAGATGGTGATGGGCCACATCTAAATTTGCTGCGTGGTTTGTTAGTCTGCGGGTGATTTAAAGTCTTGCCCAGCATGGCACAGCACAAGCGCACACTATCAGAGGGACTTGCTCTCCATCAGTGCCCTGCTAGTACATCCATCAGAAAGAGAGTTTGGGGGTTTCCACGCATCCTATGCCTCTGGGGAGTTTTCTGTGTGTGATCTTTCTTCACTAAGTTTAAGCCTTTTTCCTTTCTGGAAACTCAACGCTGCGCTGTTGTTCACCTGTGCTGTTGCAGGTCCATACTACTGTGGCGTAGGGGCAGACAAAGCCTATGGCAGAGACATTGTGGAGGCCCACTACCGAGCGTGCCTTTATGCTGGTGTGAAAATTGGAGGAACCAATGCAGAAGTGATGCCAGCCCAGGTAAATTGTTTTGAGATGCCTCTTGGAGTGAGATAGTACAGAAGAATCCCAAGCAGCAGGAGCTTTTGGCTCTGAGCCATGTCACTCTATCAACAATCAGAGCATAAGGGGGTGGGAAGTGCCTCACGGTGAATATCTCTGCACCACTGAGCTGGTGACTCCTCCTCCTTGTAGTGGGAGTTCCAGGTGGGACCATGTGAAGGGATTGAGATGGGGGATCACCTCTGGATCGCGCGCTTCATCCTTCATCGGGTGTGTGAAGACTTTGGTGTCGTCGTGTCCTTCGATCCCAAACCCATTCCTGGGAACTGGAACGGTGCTGGCTGTCACACCAACTTCAGCACCAAGAGCATGAGGGAAGATGGAGGTCTCAAGTAAGTCTTTTGAGATGGGCCAGTAGTGTCTGTTTAGCAGGCAGCAGGCTGGACTTTGTTAGTAGCAACAAGCTTTCTGCAGAGTTTTGATGGGATGAGAGATGTCATTCTGGTGCCTGGTGTTTTGTTTGAGCTTTTCTTCTGGATATATGTTTTATTTGATTGATTTTTTTTTTTTTCTATGATAACACTCCCATCTCAGTGCTGGGTGGGAAATTCAGCCAGCAGTATAGCTCCTCCACCAGTGTTGCTGGAAGCATGGGTGGCCAAGATGCAGCTATTCATAACAGGCTGCTGTCCAGCTCTTGACCAGCCAGTGCTGCAAACAAATTCAGTATAGACCCTTTTTGTATAACCACGATGAAAGAGAAAGACAATTTGCTTCTGACTAGGCTGGGCTGTGGTAGCTAATGACACATTCTCTTAAGCAGCAAGATCTGGATGTGTAAACCCCAAGTTTCCTTATGGGATGGGTGTGTTGAGTGCCAGCAGGGACCTTGCAGCACTGGTTTGCAGTGAAGCTCTATGAAGGGGCTCCTCCTGGCAGCTGTGTTTTCTTGCCTTAATCTTGGTGGTGCCAAAACTGAGCCATGCCTCCTTTTCCTAGCTCCTTCATTCCCCAGGAGAACGAGCCAACCCATGACCCTGTGAGCTTACCAGATAGATGCTTGTGTGTTAAGAAACATCCCCTCTGAGCACAAGCTCCCCTGTGGGATTTGGCCGTGGGCTGAACTGGTGGTGTCTCATGCACAGCACCACTGAGGGACTCTGTGGAATTTGGCCATGGGGATCCTTTTCCAAGAACCAGCCTGGGTCAGCAGTGTCAGTGTTGCCATGATCAGAAAAGTGGCTTGTAGGGCATAAGGCTTCATCGTGAAGCGGCCTGGGGACAGCCATGAACCCCTTGTGGCTTGGATGCAATGGTCAAGTGGCTCAGCTCGTACCCATTCATCAGACAACTCACTGCACCTTCCCCTCTCCCTTGCTCTCTTCACAGGCACATCGAAGAGGCCATTGAAAAGCTGAGCAAGCGTCACCAGTACCACATCCGTGCCTACGACCCCAAGGGAGGGCTGGACAACGCCCGGCGCCTGACGGGTTTCCACGAGACGTCCAACATCAACGAGTTCTCCGCCGGCGTGGCCAACCGCGGCGCCAGCATCCGCATCCCCCGGAACGTGGGCCACGAGAAGAAAGGCTACTTCGAGGACCGCCGACCCTCCGCCAACTGCGATCCCTATGCCGTGACGGAGGCTCTGGTCCGCACGTGTCTCCTCAACGAAACCGGCGATGAGCCTTTTGAGTACAAGAACTAAGCAGACTGCCCCTGCAGACGCCGCCCTCCCCTCACGCTCCCTGCACCCCTAAGCTTCTCTTCTAGATGTAATCCTGAGGGTACAAGATAACACGTTTTGTGTCTCAGTAACTCTTGTTGTCCTGAGGTGGGGGAGGAGGGCAGATTTAGTTTTATCGATGTCTGTTTGTCGTTGACTCTTCAGAGGATGGGAGGAGGAGGAGGAGAGGGCGTTAGAGAACTTTTAACCACTGTTTTTTGTTTTTTTGATTTTTTTTTTTTTTTTTTTTTGTCTAATTCATGTGTATGGGGTCCGGTGGCTTCCAGGGACAGACTGCACACACAAAAAGCCAGCAGGCGAGTGGAAAGCTTAAAAGCTGAATTCCCCAAGAGTCAAATTTGGGGTGTTAGCCCCCACCGCTGATTCTTCTGCAGACTGATGGTTCTCTAAAGTTGGTGCCCTTCTGTGGAGAGGGGAAGATAGAGGCTATGATGGAACCCTGCATGCTCGCTCCTGCCTGTGTGATTGGGAGATCTTCACCCTCTGGCCACTCAGAGGTTTCTGGGAATCTTCTGGCATTTGAGCTCAGCATAGGAGCGTTGAGGAGAACTGGTTCTGTCACTGGAAGTCAACTGGTCTCTGGCTCATAACACAGAGTGAAGTAGTATTTTTCTATTTAAATACAAAAACAAGAAAAAAAATCTGTGAAAGTGGTTTTTGGTTTTTTTTTTTTGTAAAGAGATGATGTTCCAATGACTCACCCGGCTAGAGCAGGCAGAGCTCCTGAGGATGCTGCCAGGGGGCCTCCAGGTGGGACTGAGGGTGAGCTTGGAAGGCTCGGTAGAGGAGACTTGGAAGAGATTTGTTTCAGCGTGGAGTGGAGTTTGCAGGAGGCGGTTCCCAGACCCGGGAAGCCTGCAGAAGCCTTTCTTACTGTAACTTGAGCAGCCGCCGCACGCTCACAAGCGTGCAGATCAACAGGAGGAAGGAGTCCTGAACTAAAAGTTGACAGGTCAACTTAACCATGTTCTGGACAGAGCTGTGGGTGATGTACCGTTCCAGCGGGGCTAGCACATCACTAAAGCAGGGCTTTTGATAAAGGAAAAAAAAAAAAGAAGTTTTAGAATTACTATTTTTTTTTTCATGATATTCTTAGTTTCTAAAGCAGAAGGGTTTTACAGAGACTGTTGATGTCACTGTTGTGTCCTGGCTCTTGGGCTGCCTGTCAGCCAGGTGTGATAGGGGCTAGGAGAAGAGAGAGGACACCTGTCCCTCCCAGCTCGTGCTGGGATGGTTTCAGACGTTCCAGGATTTTACACTTGGATATCTTAGATGGTGCCAGTTATATTCTGCATTTGGACTTCTTCCGAATAGTTTTGTCTTTTTTGTAATAAAAAAAAGAAAAAAAAGAACAAAACCTGAACTCTGACTTCTGCCTCCTTTCTGTGACTCATCCTGGCAGCTTCTTCAGTACATGTGTTGCCTTCATTTGGAGGTGGTTTGACTCTGATAGTGGCTTTTCATTTGGGAGGTGAGGTTTTTTTTTTTTAGGGCAGGGGTCTTGCAGTCCATGGTGCTCTCTAGAAAATGGGGGTTTGTAGGTGGGTGTTGGTTCTCTTGTGAGTAAAGGTCCACCTTTGACTGGAGTATGTTTCTCTTGGTACGAGAAAGGGACTGGGCTTGTGAGTGTCCACTGGGCTTGTGAGTATCCACTGGGCTTGGAGTGTTATGGGGTATGTAGAGATTGTTTGTGCAGGTCCTCAGCCTCCTTCATGCAAGTTCTACAGGATGTAGAAATCCTACAGCAAACAGAATTGCAGCAAACTTCATGGAGAAAAAAAAAAAAAAATGAAGGGCTTTCTGGAAAAGGACTCTTTCCCACTTTTCCTGTTGAAAAAATGCTGCTCATCCACCTTTGGTATAAACCCAGGCATCTAGAAAAGTAAGCAAGGTAGTAAAAATGTGTCCCATTGCTCCCACAGTTCTTCATTTATCTTGTACTGTTTCCCAGCTCCCCAAGAGGCCCTTTCTTTAACCATTCCTAACTTCAAAACATGGATTAACCACACAGGAGCATCCTGCTGGACTGATGAGCCCATTCCTGCCATCATATTTTTGTGGTCTTCTGCATCTCCCTTCTGGGAGATGTGCAAGGCAGCCCCTTCCTCACCACAGTCCCCAAATTACTTTATCTCTGTGGGTGGTGGTAGAGTGAGTAGGTTGGAATGGCACAGGAGCAGAAGCAAAACAGACACCGTGTGCTTCTCTCTGATCATGACGTGACCATGAAGACTTTGGCCTCTGGGCTGCAGCAGGGCTGCTGCAGTCAGAAGAAGTTGATGCTGCTCTGGAATAAATCAGGAGCCCAGAAACACTTGGGCTTTCTGCTGCTTTGGGTGCAGGGCAAAGGCAGCTGCTGTGCTTTCTGCCCTCCAAGAAAACATTAGAGAGGCATCTAAATTAAGGAAACTTCTGTAAGAGTATTTGCAAAGAAGGAGGGGCAAGACATAGTAAGGTTTTTCTTGAGCTTTCTGTATCTTCAAACACTCTGCATCCTTAAGGCTGGAGCCCTGTCCCTCCAGGGACCCTCTTCTGGGGAACAAAGGAATTGGGAGAAGGAGGCAGGGCTTAGCTTTTGCTCCCCAGCATCAGCAGCAGGCAAGGCAGTAGGTGATGGGCAGCCAGGGTTTGTCCTGAGGGCAAACAGCATCTCCCTGTGTCTCACAGAGCATTCTCAGTGCAGAGACATGGTGTGCCATTTGCGTGCCCCTGCAGAGGCTGCCATCTCCAGGCTGGCCATCAGGGTGATAACAGGAGCAGGCATCAATCCTTTACTTCTCCAACTGCCTTGAACATAAATTTAGGACAGGAGCTTGATGCCTAATGGCTCCTTTTGTTCTCAGCTGAGAAAGCATTTATCCACTCACTTCACAATTACCCAGCTGAAAACAAGGTTGAGACAACATTGTGCTGCAAAATGGCTTTCCAGATGATTATTAAAAATATATATGTAAGGAAAGATTATAATGAATTGGAAGGACAAAAGAAAAATCCCTCATTTCCTCCTGACATTGTTTTCTTTTTGCCTAAAGTCTCACTGCTGGGTCTGCTTGCAGCTACCCAAACACCATTTCCCGTCTATGTAGGCTAGAGAGGACTCCTCTTAAGGCTGTGGAGCCCCAAACCTCCAGAGGCTGAGTTTGCTGCTTTATGTATTGATATAAAGCATTTTGACTTTTAATCTCAGCCTCTCAGGATGAAGGGATTCTTTTGCTCTGTTCACTCACACAGCCTTAGAAATGTGAGCAATGATATAGACAAGCTCCCTGAGTGCAAGAAGCCGTCAGTATGGGTCTCACAGGGTCTGCTAGGCACATCAGAGCATCAGGAACTGCTGCCAACGAAGCGGGCAAAAATAGCACCAGCTTCTTGAAGTGCCTGTTGGTTCTGCTCCCTTTTAATCAAGCACCAGTGTAAGAGACAAGGCTGCTCCAAGATGATTAATATATCAGCTCACATGCCAGGCTTTCCCCTGCAACTGAATTTGAGGGCAATCAAAATAAGATTAGCCACAGCTCCCTTCAAATGCAGCCTGCAGCAGACGAGCTCATCAAGATTGCACTTGCAGCATCTTTGAACACTGGGTTGTGCCAGCCCAATTACCATCAGCACAGGAGGGCTATTCTTCTCCTGAGAAGAATCAGATATGTCTGGTTGGGTTTCTTCTACCCTCTCACACTTTCAGAATGCCCTGATGCTAGTCCAGTAGCTACATGCCACTTCATTTTCTTTTTGTGTGTGTGTGTGTGTGTTTTAGGGTTGTTTGATCTTCCTAGATGGCTCTGTTTGGTAGATCAGCCTCTGCATCCACAGGATGGTAAGGGGTTGAAAAGGGGCCTCTGGAGATCATCTAGGCCAACCTCTCTGCTTACTCAGATATGCCTAGATTAGGTTGCCCAAGATCACAGTGTCCAGGTGGGTTTGGAATCTTTTCAGAGAAGGAGACTCCACAACCTCTCTGGGCAGCCTGGAACAGTGCTCCAGCACCCTCACAGTGAAGAAGTTTTTACTTATGTCCAAGTGAAACCTCCTGCGATCTAGTTTGTGCCCATTGTACCCTGTCCCGTTACTGGGTACCATGGAAAAGAGCCCAGCCCTATCCTCATGACCTCCACCCTTCAGCTACTGATAAGCATTTGTAAGATCAGTCTTCTCTTTTCCAAGTTAAAGAGCCTGGAATGAAATGAAATCTGTATGGAGCACTCTAGCTATGACCACCTTTCTCTTCCTGAATGTACCTTCTGGAGGAGAAATCAGCCAGACTCAGGTGGGTAAAATTTTGCTGAGCTGTCTTTTGGATGCTGTTACCTGGGTGGGAGAGAGGCAAAATTGTTTTTATTTGTCCAAATCCATGTTTTTCCCTTCTCCTGAGATGCTGAACCTGGCCTGTGTGACTGTCCTGGATCTCTTTCTGCCTGTGGATTGATGGGATGGTCCCAGGAAGGGAGCCAGACACAGCCTGCAGAAGGGGTGAGTTGCAGAGCTCTGCAAGAGCTTCTGCTCATGCTTGAACCTTAAGTTATCAGAGCAGCCCTGCACTGCTCTCTTGAAACGCTCAGTTCTGATTAAACTGAGGAGAGCTGCTTAGGAAACAAGTGGAAGCTCTTGAAAGGGAAGATCTTAGGTCTCCCTGGCCAGCTGGATGCAGGGTCAAACCTGAGGTGGCTTGTGAGTGGGTCCTCCACCCAGGAGTGGCTCTCCTGGCTCTCCAGCTGGGACTCTTTGCTGGCTGATTAAGGGACTAGGTTGCCCAGGACTTGTGGTATGGAGAGAAGAATAACTTTTCCTGAGGTCATGTAGATCATAGGAGGTATCAGTCATTGAGTAATGACCCACCTGGATGCTTAGAGGTGTTGCTGGTTAATTGCCTGGTTCATGAGAAAACGGTGATCTCAGTTTGCTCCTTGTGACTCTGTTTTGAACCACTGCTGGGTGTTTTGGGACTGTCCCCCTCCCTTGGGCAATGACCTTTGACGAGAACACACAGAGAAGGGCTCTGGACAGACCCAACTCAGCTGCTCTCTGCACTGAAGTGTCTCCAGGGTCTCCATCCCCAGTGGGGTATGATGTTGGTCAGAGCCTCTCCCAGCTGCTCCTGGAGGTGTCTGGCTTGTGTTTGGAAGGAAGATCTGGTGTTGGGGGATTCTTGTGAGGCTAGCTCCCAAAACCTGCAGTGGCCTTGCACACAAGGCATGTATGTGTTGAAACACAGGGTCAGAGGGGGAAACTAGGGGGAAAATCTACGTTCTGTGACTCCAGGAAGAGCAGCAGGGCTTCGGCTCTTCACAGTCATGTGGTAGTACTGGGCCCTTTGCCTCTCCTAATCCCTCTCCTTCACTGCTCCTTTCCTCCCTTCCCTGCTGAGGTGGTGTGGGAGTCCTGGGACAGGAGGCAGCTAGGTTTTACGTCACAAAAAAATGTCTTTCCCCTCCCCCTCCCCCCTTTTTTTTCTTCTCCATCCCAGCCTGCCCACAGGCTGGCACGGCCAGGCTGTGTTTTTTTCATAAGCTGCATTATGTAAGCCATGTCTTGAGTGGGGATGTGGTGCCAACTTGGACTCTGCAGCGGGAAGGAGCCACATTCCTCTGCTGCTGGGTTTAATCCCTGCCTCCAGCCACGGTTGGTTTGCTGGGAGGAATCGCAGGGCTGTGCTGAGCTTTCGAATCCCTTGCCCCAGGTGGAGCCAGCTCATTTCAGTGAGAGTCTTGCTTTCCTTCATCAACAAGTTGTCCCCATGACTCCTTTTAGCAAGCCCTTTCTTTGGCTACTGGCCGGGTTGGCCCAGGTGTGAATACATACCTCAGGACCTTCCTCTCCTCCCCTTGTTGATTGAACTCTCCATACTCTGTGGCTGAGACTGTTCTTGCTCAGAAAGGCTGCTGGGGGAGAAAAATGGAAGTGTGGAGTTCTATAATTCTAGCCCAAAATCCAATGGCAAGGGTGGGTTGCCAGGCTAGCATGGAAAACAGGTAGGTCACAGTGGCTGGAGATGATCACATTGGTGCCAACAGTTTCTCCATCTGTCCCACCACTGACTGCCCTCTCAGGGTGACATGTCTGTAGGATGTGACTCCTGTGCCACTAAGGATCTGGAAAAGCTGTGGAGATCCTGCACTCTGGGGTCCTGTGGCACTAGCCTGACTGGGTGTATGGTGCCGGACAGCAATGAGTGTGTGGCAGGGTGTTTGTTGGCTCCCCAAAAGCCTGACATGGTTTATCATCAGACTTGGTAGACTTAGATAACAGTTGGACTTGATGATCTTGGAGGTCTTTTCCAACCAAAAGGACTCTATGATTCAGAGTTGAGCTCATGATTGATGATGACCCCCATGGAGCCCCATATGGAGCCCCATATGGCTCCACACAGATTCAGAAGGAAAGGTCATCTTCCTTCACTCAGGTTTTAGATGAAGCTGACAGCAGTGATGCCTTGCTGTGTGTTTTCGTGTCCTGTGGGTGGATGAGGCACTAGACTCCACAGTTTTTGCTGCCAGCTTTCCCCAGTGTCAAACACACTGTTAAAATGAGAATTATTAATCAGATGGAGGTTTAGACTGCTTTTTCTCATCACAGATCTGGGTGGCTCAAGCCCATCCAGGTGGCTCAAGCCCACCCATGTGGCTCATGGAGATGCTGAACAGCTGAATGAATTGCTGCTTCTGTCCTGAGCCAGAGCTTAGCCAAAATGCTTAAAATACTGGGAAGGTGAGTGGGTAGGAGCCTCCTCCCCACTGAGGTGAACCTGTAGATTGTGGAAGGCACATTGGCCAGCAGGTACTTGGGAAAATGCTAGGATCAACATTTGCTTCAACCAAAAAAAGCAACCTGTTCAACACCTTACTGTATTTAGGGGATCCTGAGCAAGCCACCAAGTTCAGGGCAGGAATAGCCACAGCCAGGGCTATGTTATCTGGATGCTGTTTCCTTTTAGGAAGCTGCCTAGGATCAGCTGGGCTTCGAGATGGGCTTAGCATGTCTCTGAAGCTTGGAGGCCAGGGCTTCAGCTGGCTGAATCACTGCTTGCTCTGAAATATGAGGTGTTTTCAGACTGTTTTCCCCCCAGACAGATCACACATGCAGGGTGATTAACTGGCTCCATTTGTTCTACCTCTCCTTGTGGCTGGCTTCCCTGGCAAGGTCTCCATCTGCTCCTTAAAATGCTTTCACTGTAGCATGGATACCTTCCCTTCTAGCAAATAGCTGTGCCAGGGATCAGCAGGCTGCACTGTCAATGAGGGCTGTAGACCCACGAGGAAGCACTTCATTAAGAGGAGAAGATGCTTTGCTGAGGAAGTTTTTTACCTGTCATTCATCTCTCTAGGAAGAATCAAGTTGCTCATGAAGCTGGCTGGGGAAGGAGGTGGTCTCTGGCAAGGCTGTCCTCTGCACCATTTTGAAGCTGTGCACACAGCTTGGGGCTGTGCATTGTGTACCAGGGGCCAGGGACACTCCATGGATGAAGGTTTGGGATGAAAGAACATCCTAAAGATTTGTGGCATGCTACAAATCTGTGCCATGGAAACATCCTGATCAGAGTGAGATGTTTCATCTGGGTCATTTGGTTTCTGTTTTCATGGGGAGGGAAAAGAGAGATGGCAACTGTGCTGTTTTACCCTTGAATTGTGAGCTGTACAGCTCATGCATGGCAAAGCCTACTCACAGCTCTCTGTGTAGGGTAGAGTATAGCTTAGAAACATCACAGGATCAAGGGCAGTATCCAGGACCCCACAGAAGGTGTCTGCCTGGCTTGTACAGGGAACAGAGAGCAGTAGGGATTGAATACAGCCTGAATGATGGTACTGCAACACCCCTGTATTTGGAGAGCCAAGCTCTGGCATGGGAGCAGCAGAAGAGCTCTGAGTCACTGCTGTCAGCCACCCATGATGGCTCCAAAGCACCCAGGAAGGAGTTGGCAGTGCAATTTGAGCCTGCAGAAGGGTAGGCATGAGTCTGAATGGTTGAAACAAAAGACAGCCTTTCTCCATCTCTGTTCAGCCTGGAGAAGAAAAGGCCCCAGGGAGACCTTAGAGTGGTCTTACAGCAGCTGAAGGGAGCCTACAAGAGGGACTTTTTATAGGGGCATGTGGTGACAGGATAAGGGGCAATGGTTTTAAACTAGAGCAGTGTAGATTTAGATTAGATATTAGGAAGAAGTTCTTTCTATGAAGACAGTGGGACACTGGAATGGGTTGCCCAGAGAAGTTCCACAATTTGCCTCATCCCTCGTAATGTTTAAGACCAGGCTGGATGAGGCTTTGAGCAACCTGGTCTAGTAGGAGGTGTCCCTGCCCATGACAGGCAGATTGGAACTAGATGGATCTTCAAGGGTCCCTCCCAACTCAAGCCATTCTATGATTCTGTGTTGTGCCTTGCAAAGAGACAGCCTGGGCTTACTGGGGAGCTTCTAGTTGGAGAAGGTTGTGAAGCTTGTTAGTTGTGAGCTTGTGCTAGAAGAACTGCTGTCAGGAAACCAGAAATTGGTGTCAAACTCTGGGGTGGGGGGAAGGCCCTGATGCCATGTGGGTTCTGCAGAGCACCTGCAAGACCCCTGTGAATGGATTTCTTTAATGGGAAGTAGCTGAGTTGGATCCCTCCCAAGGTGCCTGTGCAAACAGCTTGTGACCATGATGTCATGGGGACATCTTGGGTGGGAGCTAGTGACAGCTTAGCCCAAAGAGCTCTCTGACACCCAGCAGCTCCCCCTTCTCCTCTCCCCCCGGATACATCCAGTGGAAACTGCTCATCTGAAACCCAAAGCAAAGGCTGCAATATTTGTCTCTTTGTTGTGAATCATCTCAGGCCTTTTTTTCTGCATGTGCTATTGAGGCAGCAGCTGCACTTCAACCAGCTGGCAGTGCTCTGGGAGGAGATCAAGTGTTCTTAGCAAAGCTGGGTCACATCCATGGCTAGTGGAAATCGGTATAACTCTGGCTGACCTGCTTTACACTACCTTTGAAGTGGGCTTCCAGACAGAGGCTTTGGGGGATTTTTAGGGAGAGAAGTGCTCTTTGTAGAGGTGAAATGGTCCTGCATGCTGTTAGGGATGGCTGTTGGAGTAGGGAGGTGAGGAGCTGTGCAGGCAGGCAGCAGCTGCTGCTGGGCAGGATTTCAGTTGTGGGGAGGTCTCCAAGCACTTGCTGTTGGACTGTCTTCTTCCGAAGCATGCAAAAAAAAAATTATGAGACTCTTCCCTGTCTGGGGCACCTGGAGCTGTGTGTGCTTGTGTTGCTACACTCTGCCTGCACATGCTGCAAGAGCAGAGCACCAGTCCTGCCAAAACATCCAGCCCTTCTGGGAAGAGCCGGCAGCACTGTGTGCTTGTCCCACGGGATACTCTGCACCTGCCTCTGCCAGGTACTGTGGGGCAGGCGCCAGCCCTTCCTCTGGGCTCGGGAACAGCTTGTTTTGGACGTTGGTGCCATGGAAAGTAGAGAAAGCAGGAACACTTATGCCTGTGGGCACTGCTGGCCTGTCTCCCTGGCACAGGAAGGAGTCATTCTTCTGGCATTGCTTCCTGCAGCCACCAGCCCTTGTGCTGCTGGACCTCTGGGACATGCTGGACTCCCCAGCTTTGTCCCAGGTTTCTCAGCCAGATGCCCCTGTCCTTTACACAGAAGGTCTTGGGCAGCAAAGCTGCTCTGTGTGCTGGATGAATTACAATAGTAATTCCTCTTGATGCCCAGCTCAGCCCTCCTGTCCCTCTGCTCTCTCTGTGTACTGATGGGTAGCTTACTGTGAGAGTGGGATGGGAAGGACGTGGGGGACTGGAGAAGGCTGGGAGGAGTTGGAGGGGAAGGAACATGCTCAGATAAGAGATTTTGTTTTGTGTAGGTTTTAGGTGTTTTTTTTTTTTTCTTTCCTTTGGACCACTTGTTGTATTTTGGTCATGAGGAAATAAGCAACCTTCCTCCATTAGAAAACCTTGAATGATCTATTTATTAATTTCCTTTCCCAGAGATTTGGTTCTTAATCCTGAGGAACTGAGGGGCCCTCTGCTGTCAGAGGCCTTGTGTCCATCTTCCTGCTACTATCAGAGATCTTCCTCTGCTTTGCACCTCCCTCTGCCCCTTGTTGAATAAACAAAATGCCTTTGTCTTGGGCATGCTGTTCCCAATACCTGCACTGACTGGTTCCAGCTTGCTATGGCCCAAGGTGGCTTCTCAAGAGCAACAGGGATGTGCCATCAACATAGGGAAAAGTGGAAACAGCAGTGACAGGGGCAATGGGGTTAAGAGGAAGGCACTGAATAAATCACACCAATGGATAGCTTTTTCTGCCTGACTTGTTTTCTGCTTACCATGAGCTGCACAGGGTTTATTGTCTTACATATTTCTGCTCTGTTTCGAGATTCAGTTGGTTGTGCTGGGCTCATGACTCATTTGCAGTGCTGTTGACATCTGCTGATCTCAGATTGCTTTCCAACCATTAAACCCTATGTGGCAAGAGAGAATTGAAGGAGGGGAAGGCACCTCGTTGATTTTTACTCCACCCTGCATCTTTCCCCTCATCCCATCTCTTGCAGAAACAGGGAGCAATATTGTTTTGCTTGCCCTGGGGGGAAAGGAGATGCTATTTATTTGCCTACTGCCACGCAGCATGGCTGTTAGAGTAAGGGGCTAAAGGATGCTGTGCTTCAGGCAGGATGGTACTTCCTATCTCACAGCCTAGCCTGTGTCAAGGCTGCTGCTCTGACGGAAGTGGAGAGGGATTTGGGCAAGCTGCATTTCTCCTTGCTGCCTGGATTACTGCCCTGAGCAGCTGAGTCTCTGGTGTTGGTCACAGCAAACCCTGGCTCCCATTCTCCCATTTCTGCCTTTGCTAGGGCAGGGCCATTGGACTGATCTAACCAGCCTGCAGTTCGACCTCCTGCCTGCCCTAGTCCCCATGACGTGTGGGATGCTCTCACAGGCTGCCGGTTCCGGCACAGGGAGGCTCCCAGAGGAGGACAAACAGCAACCGCTGAGTAACGAGTCTCAGCTATGAGCTCACCTCTGCAGTCTGTAGTCAGCAGGAGCAATGAAATGATTAACTTGCTGGGGAGGTTGGAAAGAAGTCTGTCACACTCACTGGTGGAGTGAGCAGTTGTGAGCAACCAGCTGTACGCTGTAGGTTTCACCCATGCCAGCACACAGCCTTCAACCCTTGCTTTAGATCCCCTTAGTCACACATCTCCAAGCTGGCAGCAGCCCTCACCTCCTCACACCCAGCTGACTGTGGGGCAGGCTGAGCCCCAGGCATCCCCCTTGCTCCCAGATCTAGTAATCAGCCTCTGCAGGGGATACTGTGCCTGAGGAAGGCCCTGCCCTTTGGAGTTTGCATTTTTAGTGTTTTTTTTACTCTGGTGTTACAGGTTGCCCCAAGAGTTGGTGGATGCCTCATCCCTGAAACCATTCCAGGTCAGGCTGGGGCTCTGAGCAACCTGCTCTAGTTGAAGATGTCCCTGCTCACTGCAGGGACCTTTAAACCCAAACCATTCCGTGGTTCTATTACACAGGTGGTGTAGCACTGCTCTGCAAAGCAGCTCTGCATTTAAAAGCAAAAGCGAGGCCTAAGGTGCATGGTTTTAGCATCCCAAATGTATTGAGGACAAAGGCAGTTTGTGAGGAAATTGATGGGTTTTCCTGCCTCCCAGCCTGGGCAAGCTGAACAGCCATATGGTGCGTGGCCCTGATGGGGTCCAACTGGACTTTTTCTGCTCTCCTGGGCATGGAACAGTGATGGGAATAGCCAGGAACTGGGCTGCCTCGAGAGCTTGTTGGTGGGAGAGGCATGAGCTTCCATCTTAGCCAGCTCACAAACTGCTTGACAGTGCTGGGAGCAACCAAACGAGACAAGGGCAGCACGAATCTCCATGTCAACTTTCTGTTTCACAGTATCACAGTACATTAGAAGCTGGAAGGGACCTCAAGAGATCATTGTGTCCAAGCCCCCTGCCAAAGCAGGATCACTTAGGGTAGTCTGCCCAGGAATGCAGCCAGGTGGGTTTTGAAAGTCTCCAGAGAAGGAGACTCCACAACCCCCCTGGGCAGCCTGTTTCAGCGCTCCATCACCCTCACTGTAGAGAAGTTTCTCCTCATGTTGAGGTTCAAGCTTGAACCCATTGTTTCTTGTCTTATTACTGTGCCCCCAGCTGATGTTTTATAGGAGTTGCAGATGTCCAATATCCAAGGACATTTTTTTTTCCCCAGGGGCTTTTTCTAAGCAGGGACTTGAAAGCATGGACAAAGAGAGTGGTCATGTTTTGCTGCATAACTGTTGTGCCAAACGGAGATTTGTTTGTCAGTGAGATCACCTGCAGGAAAATGAACTGTGTTCTCTGAGCAGTAGTACTTCCCAAGCAGTAGTAGCATTGTTGTGGCTGCTGGGCTGGTTTCAGGTGATGGGCAAGACAGTGTTTGTCAGGAGAAGTAATAATCCTGTTAGACAAACTGCATCGCTCGAATTAAAACAGGTGACATGCTGGCACAAGGGAAAGAAAACAAGGAGTGCATTAGCAGAGACGTGGGCAGCTTCAGACTAAACATGTGAGCTACCTCTGCTCCTGGTCTGCACTTGGTTTGAAGACTTCTTGTTCCATCTCAGAGCTAAGATGGCTTTGGGCCAGAGCTAAGATGGCTTTGGGCTGGCATCTCTTCGGGGTTTTCCTAGCTAGCTTGCTAGAATGCCTTTCCCTACAAACCTGAAGGAGCTGACACCCACAGTCTGTCCAAGGCTGAAAGAGATGAGAGAAAACCTGAGGGGTGCTTTTTTTTCCCAGCTTCCCACCCCACGATGCTGGGGAAGGGTTGTCCTGGGTGGGAGCTGAGCCTGTCTCTTGGGGAGACAGGCAGAGATGGGGCTGGGACTCTGTGCAAGGAAGGATTAATGAGAACATTTGGTTGAGCAGCTAGTGGCCAAATCCTGCCTCTGTCACTCCTGACTCCCCTGCTCTGCTCCTGGGGTGATGTCTGGGTAAAGCAGGGGTGATGAACCTGATCCTCCTGTGGTGACACAATATGCAGGAAACTCTGCTGGAGGCTTTCTGTGGAAAGATGACTCCACCTCATAGATGTCGCACCAGGGCTAGGGTGAAGCAATAAGCAGGCAGGGGAAACAAAGATGCCTTTGTCCTGGTTCCCCTGCCCTGCAGAGCTGCCTTTGCCCCATGCCAGCAAGGTGCCTGGCTTGCTACTGAGATGACAGGTTTAGGGGAGGCTGGCTGAGCAGCCAAGAGCTTCCTAGAGCTGAAATGTCATGGGAGTTGCTCTCTCACCTGCAAATGCATTCCCACTCCTGGAATGTCATGGGGCTCATACTGGGTAACCCCTGAAATGGCTGTCAGGACCAGCACCTTCTCTCCCATCCCAGCTCAATGCCTAGAGTGGGACTGGTGGGCTCTTGAGGAACATCTGTGCAGTGCCCCAGTGTGGGCTGGGTGGGCAGGGGGGGTGTAGGCAGGCCACCTCTGGGATCAGGGCGAGTGTCAGTGCATGGGTCCACAGTGGGCAGGCGTGTTGCCAGCTCAGCCTTGTAATCACCATCACACTGACCTTGGCCAGAGATGTCCTTGTTCCTTGTGCAAAACCAACCTCTGCCATGCAGAGCCACCTCCTTGCTGGGCTGAAGGCAAAACTCAGGGACCCACATGTGCAGGTGGCAGAGTTGTACCCTTTGCCAGGGGAGGAGAGGAGTCCTTCCAGGAATAGGATGCACCCTTAGAAATGCTGAATTCTACCCAGGGGATGGAAAAATCCCATCCCCTGAGATCTCCAAGCAGCATGTTCCACCAGCATGAAACCAATTTAAAACTATTCCCCTTTTGACGGGTGGGAGAGGGTGCATCCATCCTCAACACACATATTTTTCTCCAGTTCATCATCACAGGGCAGGTGGGAAGCAAGATCCGCTCATACTTCCCCCTGTTCCCCACGATACCACTTGTGTCTTGTGTTGTTGCTCCTGCTTTGGAAAGCCCCTGGGACAGCGAGAGTTAATTCTTCATCCCGGCTGCTTTCCTCCCAGAGCTCAGCAGGAAGAGGGATTGCTAGGCAAGGGGCACCACTTCGCAGGGGGAGGAGGAGAAAAAAAAAAAAGAAAAAGAAAAGCTTCATGTTCAGACCTTTTACCTAATTTCCAAAGGTTCAGACCTGAGGGCCATAGCAACGCTGCCTGGGGTGCGCTTGGAGGTGGCAGGCTGTGCTGGGCTGCCCTCCCAACCTCGTGATGGGACGTGGCTGCTGTCGAGGCTGGTGCTGGCTTTCTGCTTTCTGCCTCCCCTTCCCCTTGTCCATGGGATGAGCTCGACCCATGCAGTTGTGAGGGTTTTTGTTTTTCCCCCCATCTGATTGCCTTTGCTCATTTCAAGTGTGCTTTCCCTGGTGACTGTGAGTTGTTTGAAAAGTGTGCAATCAGATGGCTTCCAGGGAAGGGCTGTCCTCATGAAGCTCTGTGGTGTATGTTTGTATAAGCATGTAGAAGTGAGAGGGGGTGGCACTTTGCAGATACAGAACAGAGCCTGACCCAAGGCAGCTTAAGTCCAGTAATCCTTTCCTGTTGCCAAGGTCAAAAGAAACCTTTGCAAAATGTCAGGGATTCCTGCAATGCAAAAGCAAAGCTGTGATGTGGGGTAATAAAGACTGCTGTGGTGGGCCCAGAGGAGAGACACGAAGATGATCAGGGGACTGGAGCACCTCTGCCATGAGGACAGGCTGAAAGAGCTGGGGTTGTTCAGTCTGGAGAAGAGAAGGCTCCAGGGAGACCTTACTGTGGCCTTTCAGTACTTAAAGTGGGGCTACAAGGGGTTACAGTGTGTGTGTTCTTTAACAGGGAGTTTAGTGACAGGGTGAGGTGTAATGGTTTTAAAGTGGAAGAGGGTAGATTTAGGTTAGCTACTAGGAAGAAATTCTTCACTGTGAGGGTAGTAAGATACTAGAATAGGTTGTGAATGTCCCCTCCCTGGAAGTATTGAAGACCAGGGTGGACAGGGCTTTGTGCAACCTGGTCCAGTGGATGGTGTCACTGCTCATGACAGGGGGGCTGGAACTAGATGACCTTTAAGGTCCCTTCTAACCCAACCCAAACCATTCTATGTTCTCATTATGACTATAGCTTGCTGGTTGCCCTTTTGGATTTATTAGTGTGGTTCAACCATCAAGATCATAGATTCATAGAATCAGTTTGGTGGGAAAAGACCTTTAAGGTAATCAAGTCCAACTGTTGTCTAACTCTGCCAAGTCTGATGCTAAACCATGTCCCTTTGCACTTCATCTATGCATCTTTTAAACAGCTCCAGGGATGGGGATTCAGCCACCTCCCTGGGGAGCCTCTTCCAATGTTTGAGAACCCTTTTAGTGAAGAAATTTCTTCTAATATCCAACCTAAACCTCCCCCTGGAGCAGCTTGAGGCCATTTCCTCTCATCCTATCACTTGTTACCTGGAAGACCAGACCAACCCTCATCTTCCTAGAGTTCTTCCTTTTCTCTGAGCAGCTCCATCCCATCCTTTATCAGGCAAGGCTGCTGAGCCCAGGGAAGTAGGGGACTTTTGCCTGCTTGGAGTAGGCTCCTGAGGAGTGGCCTTGGGTTTTGATGACTTCCCCAGGCTAAGAACATGCTGGAGGCTACATCAGTAGTACAGAAAATAGGACTGGCATCTGCCCTGGGTGTAGATGGGAGCTCCTGGGTGTTGCCACTGAAACTAAGATCATTAGGGACTCCAAGCGTAGCTGATCCTGCAGAAGCATCACTCAGCCTCTATGGAGAAAAGATCCAATGAAACTTGGATGTGCTCCCAGTGGGTTTTCTGAGCAACAATCTCTTGCTTTGGTGGCACCATCCCCTTTTACTCCTTGGTAGAGCTGCAGAACCATGGAGCCATGAACTGATGGAGCCATGAACCCAGGTTCTGCAGGTCATTGGGATTGAATCACCCACAACACTTCCACAGCCACCCTTTGGAGCAGAATTGCATTTTAATCTGAAGAGGTGAGCATTTCTGACAGAGCTGAATCTGTCATGGCACTGAGTGATCAAGGCAAGGACATGATACAAGTATTTAAAAGCAAAAGATGGGGATTGTAGAGCAAGTGAGTTGATACAAATATAGAGCTAACCTGTATGCCCAGATCTCCAGGATCAATCAAAACCTCAGCATCTAGGCTTGATTACATCTGTGTTATGGTTCTCTCATACAGCATATTCCTATCAGCTTTCTCCCTCAAAGAGTGAATACTTTAGCAAAGCAAATGCTTAAGCAACTTGCTGAATCCACTCAATTCTCCTTACAGTGGCAACAGGTTCTCTGTGTCAGAAGGAAAGGTTTTTCAGCATGAAGCTGGAGGTGTTTCTGTTCTTCCTACCTTGTGAAGGGCAGCAGGTACTTAACAGCTCCTTTCCTAGAGAGGAGCACACATTTCTGGGTGGGTTATGTATTTATCTTTGAGTCAGAAATAGTATTTAATAAAAAAAAAAAAATAAGGTTGATACGCTTCAGACAAAGCTACCTGTATGCTTTCCTGGAGCCTTGCTGTGCTCAAAAGCTTTCTGTGCATCCCTGCAGCATTTGAACCCTGCCACAGAGCAGTGAAACATGGTTCATCCTTAGGGAGCTGTATGCAGAGAGGATCAGCTTCTCCTGGATTTTAATAAGCCTTAGAATTGGGTATTTGGCTGTTTGTATTACCCTAGTGCTCTGATTGGAATATTAAGGAAAAAAAAGGCTATTTTTAGGCCATTCATCTTAAAGAAGAGCTATTGTGGTATTTCTATTCTTAGATGCCTTTGAAAGTAAGGCTGTCTTCTCAGCCATGTGCTTTTCAGTGAGGCAGTGGTTGCCTACAGCAGTGCTTTGCAGTGAGGCAGTGGTTGCCTACAGCAGTGCTTTGCAGTGAGGCAGTGGTTGCCTACAGCAGCTCTGACCAAATCCAGAGGTCTGGATGTGAGGCTGACTAGCTTTCTGGGGAAAAGAGTTGCAGGAGAGCTGCTTTATGAAATGACCTCTCATGTTGTTTGGGAGTGCTCCCCCACCATTCCCTGTCTCTCCCATTTCATTTATAGGGTGCTTCTCATGCCTACACCACTGGATTTGTGCAGAAAAACCTCCAAAGCTTGGAGCATCTCTCTTTTCCCAGGGGTACCATCCTGCAGGACTGTTTCCCTTGCAGGCACAGCACAGAGGAGAGCTGGATTGCTCATTTGCATTCAACTTTCTGCTCTTAAGGAATCACTGGAATATGAATAGGATCCTTATCAAATCAGGTTCATCCAAAGGACAAGGCCATATTAATTGTTTGCAGAACTCCAGCAAATAAACAGCATTCCTCCTGACTCCTTATTTGCCTGCTTTAACTCCAATGGTCAACTTAAGCAGAGGCTACAGAGCTTGGCAGCTGTAGGGAGGGTGACAGTCTTTGGCACATAGTGGACTGTTCTCAGTCCCAGGTGGTATGGCCAAGCAGTATGGAAACAAGTTCTGGCTGGAGCCTTTAAATTATGTATTTAGGAGAATTAAAAAAAAAAAAAAAAAGAAAAAGAAGAAGAGGAGTCCATATCACATATAGGAGCTTAAATGTAGAAGAGAGACCTTCTGGGAGCAAGGTTTTTTAACCTTGAAACCATTTACCATGCTCTGGCATAGAGTGAGGGAAATGGAGAGCGATAATGGTGATAAAACAGAAGTGTGGGGCTTGGCTTTCTTCCCGGGCAAGGGCTGGCATCTAAAGCTTGAGGGCTGGAGTACAAGAGGCTAAAAGCTGAAATGACTTTCTGTGTCCCAGGAAAAAAAGCAGTTGACACAGGGCACAGTCAGAGCTCTCAATACCTGGCATCTCCCTTGCTTTTGGAAAGTCCTCTTTGATCAAGCTGATCATCTGCCTCAAGAGGAGAGACCTTCCTTTGTCTCACTAGAGAATGGATGGCAAATAAAACTTGTTATCCAAACAAGACTGCCTTGTCCAGCTATTGCTGCTCTCTGGAGCACATCTGGGTGGTTTCTTTGCTGATGGGAAGTCAAGGGTCTGCCCCATGAAGCACATTGCTGCTGGGGCTGCAGGTTTGAAGGCTGAGCTCACTGGGATTGAGGGGTGCTTGCGTGCTGATGCTGACCAGGCTGCTGGCTCACCAGAAGGCCTCATGTCTGCAAAACTTCAATCTAAGGCCAAATTTAAACACCAAAATGTAATGTTTAGAAGCCCAGAGAATAGCCCAGCCCTCATCTCCAATAGCTGCCTCTAGCCAGCCCTTCCTTTGGCAAGGAAGAAGCTTTTGTTTCCTTAGGACCTCGGGCCAGCTTGGAATAATACCACCAGCAGAACCCTCCCTGCTGCAGCACAATGCAGCAGCACTCTCAATTCCCAGATGTGCAGGAGGGAAGTGCCCTTCTGTGATGCTTCCCTTCCAGATGTGCAATGGCAGGGAGTCAGAGGTAGCCTGTTGCCAGCTGGGAAGTGGGCTGTGGAGTTGGTAGTGGAGTTTCCCCTGGAAACCCTTTGGAGTTGGCTGCTTGTGGCCAGGGAAGTGGTTTGGGCTGCCCTGTCAGCTATTCAGCTGGTTTGCAACAGCTTGAGCATTCTCCTTCTCTCTGCTGCACTGACAAGGAACCCTTCCAGCAAAGGTGAGGATGCCTTCCATCCTAGATGTGTCTTCATTCCCAAAGAGCCCTTGTTCCCCATCTTTTCCTCAAGCAGCCCTTAGTCTCCATCTTCTCCTCCTCAAATAACCCTTGCATCTCATCATTTCCTCCTAAGCAATACTAGAGGGGCTGGACTTTATCCTGCATCAACTTGATGAGACAGAGACCCACCACCAAGGCCCATCTCGCTGCTCAGTCCTCATGTTCCAAGGACAGATGTCGATGTGAAACCACCCCATGCAAGAATCCTCACGCCAAGGTCACGGCAAGCAAGTCCCAGGTGAGCCACTGGCCCTGTGGGATGAATTTGGAGACTGGAGCTTGTCTCCTTGGGATGAGGTCAGAGGAGTTTCAAGTTCAACTGACCCAAGAAAGTTGCCTTTTTTGGGCGATGTCCCAGGCAGAAGGATTAAGGCAGGGCAGGAAGGGGCTGCCCATGGGCACAGCTGCCTCTCATGATGCTGGTACGTGATGCAAGCCAGGGCACCACATTGCGTGACCTGATTTGGCTGTACCTGCATTGTGGAAAATTCCTGCCCGTGGGCAACGTCCTTCTGCCTTTATTTTTGAGCAGTTCACTAAGGACGTAGCTAACACACAGAGATAATAGGTGGTGACAGCAGCCTGGCTGCTCACTGAGTTGTGGCCTGGGCTTACATGATAGCTGTAATTAAAGCAAGGTGGGAGAGGAGTTTGGTGGAGGAAAGGGACAAAAGCATACAGATGAGATGGGAGAGACCAAGCTTGGAGAGGAGCTGGGGCTCTCCAAGGAGGTCATAAGGAAAGGATGCTTAAAGTTGGTGTCAGCATTACTCATATCCACAGCATCAAGCATGGGGTCCCTCCAAAGTCATTGTTGTGCCAGGAAGGCTGGGGACAGGATGATTTTGTGTGTGGGATGGGGATCTAGACCCTGCACTTTGCCAGAGCTGATCCATCACCCTGTAGCAATAGTGCTGCACAGTAGGAGAGTGGGAGAGTGTCAGGAGCCTTATGCATATGCTGAGCATCTGAGCTCTCATGCTAGAGGACACACTAGAAATGAGGGTAACCCAGGTGGCTGTTCCAAAAAGAGAGGACATATGAATGTTTTACCCTGGGCCATAAAGCCAAGGCTTAGTGCTTGATGCTGGATATGCAATCCCTCTCCAGAAGGACTCACATCTGTAGATGAGGAGAAGGAGAATGTGAGCAAGATAGTGACAAGCTGTGCCCTGTGCATGTCCATGTCCATGAGCATTGAGGCTCGAGGAGGTGGATCTCCAAATAGAGGCACAGTTCCTGGCTGGCCCAACCTTTATGTTTCTCAGGGGTGTTGCTGAGATGTTAACAGGGATGCAGGAGAGGCTGGCTGGAAGAAATCCAAGTGGCTGCTTTTCCCAGGCTCCCCAGCAGTAATGTATCTTCCCAGTCCTTCTGCCCAGCATTCTGTCCTACTGCAGTTGTAAGCAAGCAAGAAGGTCCCCAGTGAAGTGCTATCACTACAGGGAGGGTGGTAGCCATTGGGTGGGTGGTAGCCTCTGGGCACTCTGCCATGTTACAGAGTTGTCTGGCCCAGATATGGAAGAAAAACATAGGTGGAACCAACTGCCACCCCAAAATCTGCTAGGAAGGAGAAGACATGTTGGGAGAGCTGCAATGTCTTTGGTCTGGACACTACTGTCTTTAGTGCCTGAGTTTGCAAGTGATGCTCAGAGTTTGTGGCTGACTCGCACCCTGCTTCCCTGCACCAGCAAAGGGCTCATATCCCAGGAGTCTGCACTCCTGAACTTTATTCATCCCAGAGTGGGTGACTGTGACTCTGGTGTTATAAGTGGAGGAAACCCAGGTTTGCAGACCTCCAGCATCACTGGCAGGGCCACCACCTCTGCTTTAAAATATCTACTTGCTGGGTTGATGATTTGGTTCAATGATCTTAGAGGTCTTTTTGAACCTTAAGGATTCTGTGACATGGCACTCTGGGACATGTTTCAGTGGGCATGGGTTGCTGGTTAGACTTGATGATCTTTGAGGTCTTTTCCAACCTTATTGACTCTATGATTCTGAGAGACGAGAAAAGTTAAACAGCATTAAGATGAGGGGAAGAGGAAGAAAAAAGTGGATGGGGCCAGCCCTGTGCTGGAGAAGGGAGGTATGTGGCCAGGGGAGGAGGAGGAGAGGGAGGAAAGGGGTTGGGTAATGTCAGTGGCAGTCACGTGTGGAGATCTGCTTTTGGCACAGGCCTGCATGTTTGTGCCGTGCAAGGAGGGAGTGCAAAATCAGCTCCTGCTTCCAGGAATCCTCCCAGCACAGGATATGTGTTGAGGGGCTGGTAAACGCGATCCAACCACTGGCCTGTAACTCAATTGTCTCCTTGCATTAGCTGCCCCTACCCAGGGACCTCACTAGTCTGATGGCTTCTTGGGGTGCCAGGACATGGGGCGGTGTGTTCCAGGGCGTGGGCATGGCCAGAGTGCGGTCAGGAGCATAGGAAAGGGTGAGGGGAGCTTGCACTGAGGGTCTGGGGACCCAGTTTCTCCAGCCCAGGGTAAGTGGATATTCCTCAGGTGCTGCCTGGCTCCAGCTGCTGCTTGCAAACACTCTTCTGGCCTCAACAGCGGGTTCCCAACGTCAGAAATAGCCACTTGGCCGAGGAGCAAGCATCTCCTCTGGCCTCCCCGTCCCGGCGGCGGGAGCTGTGGGCAAGGGCCTGCGCCCATTCACAGATAACAGCGGCTGCTTGCGCCTGCTGCCAGCAGCCTCGGCCTGCTCCTAATCTGCCTGCTCACAGAAATATGGTTCGCTTGGGCTTCTTGGCGCCCTCCCTCCCGCAGGGGAGAGCTTGTTTATTGCTGGGTGCAGGGAAACGGTGACGTCGGCTGCTTGCCGTCCCCTCGGCACAGGCCGTCCCCTTCGGCTGCCTCCCTTGGGAGAGGCGCAGTGCTGGCTCACCGGCAGGGGACGTGCGAGGGGACAGCGGCCGCTGTGCGTGGGCACAGGCGGGACAGGACGCCCGGGTCCTGATCGCGCTGTGTCCCCGGATGAGAGAGGAGGGGTGGGTGTGAAGGGGATGTCGCAATCACGACAAGTTATATTTATCAGAGTTGTTGTTGGGCTTACGAATGGCTTCTGCTGACAACCGTAATAGCAGAACTGAGTGTTGATGGGCCCAAACTTGAGACCTGGGGAGGTAGGGATAGGGCTGAAATTAGTTAATATGGTGCATAAAGCCACGCAGGTGAGGATAGGGAGAAAAAGCTCCTGACGCTACTGCAGGGCTTGTCTGAAGTAGCAGAGAAGGGGGACAGGATAGCATAAGGGTTGAGTGGCTGAGGGAGCTGGCAACCAGCAACAGAACAAGAGGACACAGTCTCAGGCTGTGCAAGGGGAAGTTTAGGCTTGATCTTAGCAAGAAGTTCTTCACAGAAAGAGAGATTGCCCATTGGAGTGGGCTGCCCAGGGAAGTGGTGGGGTTGATGTCCCTGGAGGTGTTCAAGAAAAGACTGGATGAGGCACTTAGTGCCATGGTTCTGTTGATTAGTTAGGGTTGGGTGATGGGTTGGGCTTTGATGATCTTGGAAGTCTCTTCCAACCTGGTTGATTCTGTGATTCTGTGTGAGATGCTCTTGGTGGATGAGGTTGGACTTGGTGATCCTGAGGGTCTTTTCCAACCTGAATGTTTCTGTGATTCTGTGATTCCTGTAGCATGAAGGACCACCATGCACCTTGTGCCTAGCCTGGCCTGCTTGCAGCAGACAGCTTTGGATGAAAGGGGCAACGAGGTAGCCAGAGGGATGGGAGAGCCCAGGGGAGATAGGAAAAGCTTGCCTGGTCTGGCTTAGCAAAGCAGGGAGCATGAGTGGGACATGCAGCCTGCCTCCTCCCAACCCCACTCTTACATCTTCAGCAAATGGACTCCAGTTGATTTCTATATCTATCTTATTCAGTTGAAACTAGGGAAGGGCAGGATCTGGCCTTTTATTTATCCTTCAGCTTAATTTCTTCCACAAAGGAGGAGGTGGCCAGGGAAGGCAGGACCTGCCCCAGCAGTCCCCTGTGGGAAGTGGGGTGGGTTTTCTGCCACCCGCTGGTTTATTTGTATTTTTAGAGCACAACACAGGCATGAGGTCACTGAAGTGAGTGAAATTCCACCCTGGAGTCCAGAGCAGCTCTCCATCCCCATCCCTCTCCTCCAGGATGGGCTGGAGTCAACAGCTGAGCCAGGGCTCAAGTGTCCCAGCCACATCGGTGCACAGGGGAAGAACTGGGGACCAGCAAGGCAGTGTCAGAGGACAGGCCTCATGTTGTTACCACTCCTAGAAGAGCCTCCTGGGGGTGAGGATCTGGCTGTGCCATGGTGGAGACCCTGTTCTGCGGTGGCACACTGTCCCTGAGAGTTCTTGGTGTAAGTGATCTCACCTAAGGATTTGTTTGGTAGGACCCTGCCCCAAGGAAGCTGGGGAGTGGGAATGCTGAAGTGAGTCAAAGGGGAGGGGGAGGGAGGGGAAAATTCCTAGAAAATGAGAATGTATGAGGGTTTAAAATTTCCCGGAGTCTCTTCATCATCTCCAGCAACAAGTGATGCAAGAGGAGCATCTTGCCAGGGCTTGGGCTCCACAGTGAATCAAGCAGGCAGCAGTCCCACCTCTTGAATCACTGCTGGCAGCACTGCTGGATATAGACTTGGTGCTGGGAGCTCCCCCTGCCCACTTTCATTCGTGAGGGATTGTGGAGTCACAGCCCCCATGGGGTAGCTGCAGGGGACAATTCTCACTGTATGAGCTAAACCTGAAATAAAGACAGAATGTGTCCTCTGGGGTGCTGACCCAACATGAAAGGGTAGGAAGAGCAGAAAATGCCAGATCCTCACTTTAAGGCAAGAAATGTGCCCAACAATTAGGACAAACAAGATGTACTTGTAGCTCTTGTTTGAGAGCTGCTCCTTGCAAGGTGAGAAACAACTTCCTCTGCTTTTTCTGATTATCTTCTAGGTGGTTTTACTTGCTTGAACTACCCAAGTGTTTGACATCACCTGGTTCAGAGGACCTGAATACCCAGCAGGGATCACTTATGCCGGGGACCAGTTGCAGTCTTCCAGAGATTCATACGCTGATGGGAGTCAGTAGGACCAACATCCAAACCATGGCTTGAACTTCAAAGGTAGTGAAAAGGAGCTCTGTATGAGGGAGCTGAAGCTCAGGAGAAGGGGATGCAAAGTGCTGCTCTTACTGTGGTTTTTGGATGCTAGGGGTGCTCTGTGGTGCATTGTGGGCTTGCATTAGGGAAAGATGTACCCTGTTGTGTGTGGCCTTTTGATTCATTAGACTGCTCTTTGATCTCAGACCTGGGGCTGCTCTTCTGAGCCAACCTTTCCTGATGTGGTGGCTCAGGCTGATGTGAAGGGGAAAGGATGGCTGGCTCTGCAGGACAGTAGAGGATGCTTCATGGGCACAATGAGTCCTCTCTGCCTGTCCCTGCTAAGAGCAAAGGCTTCTTTCCACCCTGTGCCCACACCTTGCCTCTAACACAGTACCATTTGGGGGCAATTCCTTTTGCTCCAATACACATCCCCAGTGCCTGCCTGCACGCCCTAGGTGCCATACTGCCAGTCTGTTGCACTGCTTCAGGATATCTCCTCTGGTGTTTTTTGGTTGTCTGGTTGGTTGGGTGTTTCCCCCCAGGCCTTGCTCTCAAAGACTCAAAAGTCTCAAAAGATTTTTTCCAGAGCAGATTGTTTCCCCTAACAGCAAGTTCCCAGCCACCAGCAGCTGAAGGCTCAGCTGCTTTCCCTTATGCATGAAACTTTCCACTTGAGCTTTTCGTCTTTCTAGCCCAGGGAATCTTTCCTGCAGATGTGTGCGGGAAGCGTCTGCCCTCCTGTGTCCAAAGTCCCCTCCACAGAGAAGCCAAGGGTGCACTGACCTCACAGAGGAAGTATTTTCCATGACACCTCCTTCTGACATCTCCTTTTGGGCTCTGTACCTATAGCTGACCCTGCTCTGGCTGTGCAGCCAGCTGGCCTGAGCTCTGCTGCTGCAAGGAACAGGGCTGGATCCTGCTCTCTCCTTGCCTCTCTACAAGTTCCCAAGCAATGCCATGGCATGAAGGTTTCAGTGACCTCTGGACCCGCCCCCAGGGACTCTGCTGGCAAACAAGGTGGCTTTTGGGGCAGTGCTGCTCCCTATAGACACCAAATCCATAGTTTCTCCAACACCTCCCCTCACCTGCTCACAGCTATAACATGCTTGTGGCTATGGGCTGCTGCCAAGCCAGCTGGGATGCTGGAGGCAGCAGCCACAGAGCAGGCATGAAGCATCCGTGGGCCAGAGGTGGGATGCAGGGAGTTTCTGTTGAAGTGGGAGCAGCTTTTCACCAGGCAAAGGAGGGGACACATTGACTCTGTATCCTTGCTGCTCGTGCAGCTGAATGAGAAGATGTAGATGACCCAACAGCTATTTTCCACCTCCAGCCTCTTACTGCTCTCACGGTGTTGTTCCGCTACAGAATCTTTCTCCTGACAGTGCTCTTCTTGAGGGGACAACTGCATCTGGTGGTGATCTCTGGTGGGTCTTGGCAGATGGATTTACAACACAGGTAATGCAGAGCCCAGGGTTCTTCATGGACAAGGTCTGTTTTATTTGCAATCACAAAGAGTTGGTGGCTTTCTGCCACTGTTGGTTTGCTGAGAGATGCTGTGGTCATTCTCCTGAGGCTTTTCAAACTGTGTGCTGACTCCCAGGCCCAGTGTGGTGGTCTCCTGAGAGGTACCAGAGCTTCTCATGCCACTGTGCACAGGACTGAATCCCTCAGGATTGGATTCCTACCACTCTCCTCTTGTGGAACAGGGAGCAGACACAATATGCTGCCAAAAATACTGCCAAGCACATGGCATACACCAAGAAGTGTCAAAAGATGCTCAGGTGGCCTCACAGGCAGCCCTGTACCCATTACCATTACCCAGGCAACTGGCTGTGGGTGCTCCAGAGCCTCTCATCTCCAGGGCCAGGCAAGGAGAACAGCTGTGCCCTTCTTTCTGGTAGCTCCTCCCAGAGTGTAGAAAAGACATCAGTGTTTCCCAGCCCTTCTGCATGGACAAATGCTGCTCTTATCCATAGGGTTATTAGTGCCAGCAAGAAAATTAATATTAATCATCTATTAGCCTGGGTGGGGTTAGGGGTTCTTTTTGGCTTTTTTCTTTTCTTGAATAGATCTCTTTTTGACAGCTGCTCTACAGCTTTCCTGATGTTAGCTTCGTAGGAATCCTGTTGGGGGTCAGTCTGTTCTCTCTAGTATCAGGTGATAGTATGAGAGGAAATGGCCTGAAATTGTGCCAGGGGAGGTTTATGTTGGATATTAGAAAAAAATTTCTTTACAGAAAGAGTGGTCAGGCATTGGAAGAGGCTGCCCAGGGAGGTGCTGGAGTCACCATCCCTGGAGGTGTTCAAGGAACATGTAGACATGGCACCTGGGGACATGGTTTAATGGCCATGGTGGCATTAGGTCGATGGTTGGACTCAATGATCCTAGAGGTTCTTTTCCAACCAAACCAATTCTATGTTGTTGGTATATTTCTGCACCCATTTTTGCCTACTTCTTGAAGGATCCCTATCCTTGCTCATAGGCAAGTGCTGTGCTCCTTGTTGCTAATACCAAAGTGCATCTCTGCTCTTGGGAGGATGTGAAGGCTGTTAAAGTGCATCGCTCCTGAAGGTGATGGTTCAGTGTTGAGGACATGACTCTCTGTTGGAAGTGCCTGCCTGATGGACATGGCAGGCTTTTGGTGGGGCATGGTGCACCATATTTTGGAAGTTAACACCTAGCTGGGTGTATAAATCTTGGCTTTCCTGGAGGCCTGGGTCTTCTCTGGGGCTGTTGCTCTGTCTCCTCACATTTCCGGGGAGAGGAAACTGTGGCTAACATCACCACAAGCACAAATCAATTGGGTTTTGTTGCTTTTTTGGGTTGTGGGGTTTATCTTTTTACATGTTTTTGGTTTGTTTTGTGTGTTCAGTTTGAACAATAAAACATCTGTTCCTCAGCTCAGCAGCTGGACCAAAATGAAATGACGTTAGCATCAATTATCCTCCGGGATGAGGAGGCTGATGGGAGAACGGTGCAGATTTCCTGAACGCTGAATAACAAATGAGAACAACAGCTTGGCTGGGTGACTCGTGTTCCCAGAGAGCCTCCAAACACCCTGCCTGCAGGAGCCCTCATGTTGGGGAACCCATTGCTGTGCACCACTCCTCCAGGTACCAACCATCAGCCATGGGGTGAGTGGGGGAGAAGTTTTTGCAGCCATCAGAGTGAGACCCACTTTTGGTGGCAGGACTCATGGGTACTGTGTGGCAGAGATTTTTTTTTCTGAATGCATTGATCCAACAGAAACACCCTCATCAAAAATCAAAGCACTTGGGGTTTTTTTGGAGGGTGTGCTGAAGGGCTGGACCCAACACCAAGAGCCCCAGCTGGGACATCACATATGGTGGGCACGAGCAGCCAGCTGAGTTGGGGTTCACAGAGGGTTGGGATGATGCAGAATCAAAGGGGCTATTAACAGGGAAAAAGAGGTGGGGGGAGAGGGATAGATGGAGCACAATGGCTCTGATTTGTTGGCAGTCACGACCCACAGTCCCTGGCAGCACCTCAAAGCAGCTGTGAAGTGCCAGTTGGTGGCGATGCTTCGGCGCGTGATGCGGGCGCCTGACCCTGGCGTAAGGCTGGGACATAGGCTGCCCGTGGGGAGGGCACCCAACCAGCTAGTCCTCCCTGGGGCCCCAATGAGGAAACCCAAGCATGCTTGAGACGGGCTGAGGACTCCAGGGACATGGTGGCTTCATTTGCCAGGGCTCTCCCCCAAACTTTGTTAGCCATGCCTGGGTAAATGTTGCCTCTTAGAGGATGGGGTTTGCCTTTCTGCCCAAACCTGGGTGAATACAGCCATAGACAAGGTGTTGTCAGGACCCATGCCAAGAATGGCATGCAAACAAAAGTATCTTCTTGTCCCATCCTGGAGAAGCAGCTTATTTCCCCACATCCTGGTAGCACAGAACGAAAAAACAAAACATAATTGTGGGTGGGAAAACTCAAGAAAATTATCAGGCAGCAGCACTCTTCTGAGCGAGCTGCTTTATACCTGTGCAGCCAGAAGCTTGAATAAGTTAGGAAATAATTTGGGCTGCTGCAACTTGGAAGCCTCTGAAATGGGTTTACTGCTTCCTGGGGAGCTGTGAGGTATTTTGCCTGACAGCTTCCAGCACCCCATGGGTGAGGTAAAGCTGCTCATCATGGAGAAGCTTCCTGTGGGGCAGGGCTGGGGGACAGTGGGACTTATGGGGGTCACATGAGGCTTGTCATGATTTTTAGAAGGAGAGTGAGTGAGCAGGGTGAACAGCAACAGCAAGGGAGAAAGAGCCACTGAGAATAGCAGCTTGCTGTGAAAACTTGACAGCATCAAGCACCCTTTTTCTCTGGCTTCTTCCCTGAGTGTACTAGCACAGGACAGGATGTCCATGATGGGCTCTGGTCCTGGGCTCTGGTGCTGTACATCTGCACACCCAGGTGCACTCAAGTCACCCAGGAAATACACTGCTGAGAAAAAACCCTTGCTTGCTTGCCTGAGCCATTTTCCTCTAATCCCTTATTGCCTTTGGCCTCCAGCCTTGGTTGTATCAACAAGCCACTCTGGGCCAAAACCACCCCAGGTGTCACGTTTGACGTGCATCGCCTCTCTGCTCCCAGACTGGGCTCTGCCAGTGCTCCTGCCTTGGCCTCTACTACCAGAAAACAGTCCAGCTGGGACTGGACTCAGAAGAGACTTGGTAGAAGTAGGAGCAAAAATAGAAGAAGCTTTAGCTTTGGAAAAACAAACAGACCAAGAAGTAAACCACTTTATCTCAAAGCAAGTGAACTTACCTCAATATGTCTAACCTTTGTTATGTACTGTGCTTCAGCCTGTTTTCCCAAGCCTTACAAAAGTGAGTGTGCCATCATTCTCTTTGCCTGTCCCTTCCCTCACTGATGTGCTGAACTGGCTGATTTGGGGGAGATCTGGCATAAGACATTGAATTCCTCCCCAGTTTTCAGGTCTTTCTGGGTGTATGAAAATAGGTGCCATTGCTGGAGGTAGAGCTGATCTCTTGCAGCAAGGGAAAGGCACTTAGTGCTGTGGTTTAGTTGATTAGATGGTGTTGGGTGATAAGTTGGACTTGATGGTCTCAAAGGTCTTTTCCAACCTGGTTGATTGATTGTGTGATTCTGTTATAGGCTTGTTTGGTCTCTGATTTCCCCAAAACTCCTGTTTGGTGGTAACTCCCAGGGATGGGATGGATGGCTACAAATGGGAGCAATCCAGGATGCCTCATGCAGGTGATGGATTTGGTAAGAAAAGCTTTTCCAGTGCTGGATTAGGGAAGAGTGTGTCAGCCAGACGCAAAACTTGGTAATCCCTTCGTGCAGGGCTGAGCAGGGCTGTGCCCAGAGCCCAGGGCTTGCGTGCAGGATGGGACTGCCCTGACTCCAGGCATGTCTTTCCCTCCAAGCCTGGAGAGACCTTCTAGTGCACTGGGATCTGGAGGGATGGAGCCAAGATGAAGGCTGAGGTTTCTGCACTGTGCTTAATTCTCCAGTGATTCATCCATGGTCTCTCCCTTTCTTCTTTTGACCCAGTTTGCAGGGTCCTGCTTTTCCCAACCTGCTTGGTAATCCTAAGTAACAGGAAGCAGATGCCCTAAACATCTTTTGAGGAGATGATTCTTAATCCCTCCCTACAGCACTGGTGCTCTGGCTCCCTGGAAGCTGTCTCACATCTGCAGGGACTGAGGCTTCAGTGCATCACCCTCTCCCATCCAGGGCAAAATGCACCTTGAGAAGCACAGAGAGGTGGGGAACAGGATCCTTGTGGTCACCAGGCAAGGAGAGCCAGAAGGGCAGGATTAAGCTATGCAGCAATCATCCATGGATCATCATCCAAAGGAGGCTTTGGAGGGATGACTAGGACAGAAAAGGCTGAACAAGGCATAGGAGAAGCAGGGAAATCAGGCCCCTGCAAATTGGGTCGAAAGAAAATAAGAGAATATGACTGGATCAACAGGCAGGGTGTAGGGACCTCAGTTTTATCTCATCTCTATCCCTCCAGATCCCAATGCACCAGAGGGTCCCTCCAGGCTGTTTCTGCAGGAGATGCATGAAGCATGTGCAATGCAACTGCCCAGAAAAAAGAAGGTGGGGAAGGGAAAAAAGCAGGGCAGGGGCACTGTACTGTCTGCCACATGGTATCTGAAACACTGGTGTGATGCTCCATGTGGGCAGTGACTGGGTGAGGGTTGAATGGTTTTTACCTTGCCCCAGTGTGTAGCTCTGGAGCTTTTTTGGCTGTTGGGGTAGGTCATAGCTTCAGGCTGGGGTTAAAGAATGTCTTGATAACATCTGCCTCCCACCTCCACAGGCACTGTGTGCTCTGCAGGGCTCTCATTCAGCCCTGCTCACCCAGAGGCTGCTTTCACCCAAACTCCAGGCTCAGCATCACTGCTGGGGCAGCTTTTCACAGGGATGAGGCTGGGGTGATGGGACCACTGGGGCCAGAAGCTGTCCTCCCCCTCATCCCCAGTTCCCCTCACCCCTTCATTTCAACACACCCCTCCACCTCTGGCTTGTTTGCACAGCTCAAAATGTTCCGAGCATTATCAGTGTTTGCACTTTTGCCACTGTTTGTGCTGGTTGCACTTTAAAGGCAATAAAGCCAGGCTTTGTTTGCTTACAAGGAAACCATATTTTTTTTCCCTCGTTAGGCAAACCAGAGCTCACCCTAAAAACATGGCACCAGCCACCCCTGCAAACCTTAGGCCTGCTTGGGCTCCTGGGGACAATGTCCCTGGAGGAAAAGGGGCTTTATGTGCACAACTGCCGTGCATCAGGCCATGGCTCTGCCTGCCAGGCTTCATGCTTCATGTGGGGACTGAAGCCAGCATCTTCCCCACCTCTCACCCTTTGCCTGGTCCTCTGAAGCCAGTGCTGAGGCATCCTAGGTCACAAAGCCCCAGCAGGACCTTTTCCAAGAGAACTGGCATTACCCTGCCAAAGCTGCTTCCCCCTGATTAAGTCCTGGGTCTTAAGGGAGCAGTGTGGGAGCTGGGTGGTGCTGCTGCTGACAGTGGGTGATGCAGATCCCAGCAGCCTGAGGAGGTGACCTTGTGTGTGCCCAGCCTCCCGCTGCCCTCCTTGCACGCCTGCGCAGCCTCCCGCCTGCTGGCCCCAAACGTTGTCCCTGTCCCCTGGGTTAAACATTAACAGGCTAGAGCCAGTGCAAGGCCTCAGGAGCAGCTCAGAGAAGGATGTTATTAATGGAGAGAGCAGTGCCAAGAAAGTGCCCTCCACTGTGCTGCTGGGTGACTTCCATCTGGCTGCTCCTCCATCCCTGCTTATGGGAAACCTTCTTCCATCTTCCTTCTTGGCTTCCCATCTGCTTTCTCCATCTCTTGGTCTGGTTGAGCAGGGGCCTGCTGAACTCCTCAGGATTGGGTATTTCATGCACCACCTAAGGCTGATCTAGCCAAGGAGCTGCTGCTGGGCTGTGTGCAAGCCTCTCAGGGTGCTGCCAGCTGGCCCTGCTGCCCCTCCAAAGTCTCAGTACCATGCCAGCATCCTGACAATGGGGCAGAGCCCATGGCAAATCCCTGCAATCACAGAATCACAGAATCATAGAATCAAGAAGGCTGGAAGAGACCTCAAAGATCATCGAGTCCAACCTGTCACCCTAAACCTCATGCCTATCTAAACCATGGCACCAAATGCCACATCCAATCCCCTCTTGAACACCTCCAGGGATGGTGACTCCACCACCTCCCTGGGCACCACATTCCAATGGCCAACCACTCTCTCTGTGAAGAACTTTCTCCTCACCTCCAGCCTAAACCTCCCCAATCCCTGAGACTCTGGGGTGGAGTGGCAGAGTGACAACAGCTGCCCATTCTTCCTGCAAGGGCAGTGCCTCTTGCACCTGATCCCTCAAGCACATGAGCTATTTCCTCCTCCCCATACCTCTTGACAGAGCAGCCCTGGTGGCTCAGCATCAGGAACACGATGTGATCAAGGTGCCTGTTGGCTGCTGGATCCACAATGACAGCTTGGGGCTGAAAGGGGCCAAAAAAAACACATCAAACCAAATCAAACCAAACCAAACCACACAGCTGTAAGTGGGGTTTAAGCTTGCAAAGAAAAGAAGGGCTGTGGAAAACCAAAACTCTCTCTGGGCTGGAAATAATAGCAGTGACCTGCAACGTGGGTGCTGTGTGTCAGTCCATGGTGGCTAACCCTGCCCTCTCCTGGACACCAGGTGGCTGGCAGCCACCCCTCCTTGGGAAATTTCCTGAAGTGCCTCCCCCAAAAACACCTGTATGAGGAGAGCAGCTTACATAGACCTGCGGGGCCAGGGAGGCTTCTCAGAGTGGGTTTAGGATATGAGCTGCACTCCTTGGATAAGGAAGAACAAAATACAGGAATGGTGTCTGCAAACCAGGACTGAAGCATGGGGAAACCCTAAGAGGGGGGGGGGGCATATGGAGGGCCCTCACAAGTTGCTTGCTGAGGACCACAGTGGGGCTGAGATCTTGAAGCTGTGGGACACAGCCATGGGGACAGGATGGGGTTTAATCGAATTGGCATAACCTCTCTGGTGTGCCAGTGGCACTGAGCAAGGGACAGCCCTCACTTTCCTGCAACAGCCGTGCATTCCTGTTTGATACCCAGTTTCATACCCCCAAGGACTGAACCAGGGTGTTTGCCACCCCAGCTGCCCAAGGAAGACTGAGTTCTACTGGCACAGTGGAGCAGGGAGCCATGGGAAGGTGCCTGCTGTCCCCCCATGGTTTGGACCTATGTTTGGGTCTTCTCTGGTGTTTGATTTTTTGATGGCTGCTGCTGTTATCTCTAAACAAACCCAACAATGTACCCAAGTTGGCTTTAAATCCATGTGCTGTTTACTGTGATAGCCAGGAAAGCCTGGGCTGGGATCACTAATGGGGAGCATGACTGGGACAGGGAAAGGCACATTGCTTGCTGTGTCCTGACACCTCCTTGGCAAGCAAACACCAGCAGCTCCCTGAATTTCCCATTTTACTCACGAGAACCATTTTCCAGACCAGCAATGAACCATCCAGCTGTGTTCTCCCATCTCAGAGGGGATGGCTGGTGCAAAGTGAAGGAAGGCTGCCTGCAAACCCAGCACTGTAGTCCCCAGCCTCTCAGTCATGCTGGGATGGAGGTGTTCTTTGGCAGGCCAAGGCAGATAGGAGTTGCTCTGGGGAGGAGGCACCTGCTGCAACTGTAATTTACAGGTCTGGAAAGCTGCCCAGGACAGCTGCTCCCACCCATCATAGGCTGAGCCATGCAGGTGGGCACAGGGTCCCTGGCACACACCAGTGCTCAGGAAGTTCATCCTTGCCCAGCACAGCTTTGGCTGCAGCTCCTCTTTCCAACTTGCATTCCCCCAGAATATCTCACCCTACCTCCTGTTGCTGTCAACAGCTCTCTCCCACTCACAGGTCCAGTCCAGCATTCCTTGGAGCCCTTCAGGCTCTGCCAGTGCTGATTTCCCTAACAAACTGTGATGCCAACATGTTGCAGGCACCTCAGCATGGTACAGGCTCATGAGATTAATCTTGCCTTAGCCCAGACCCAGGGATAGTGGTATGGGATAGGTTTGGGTAGGAGACACACTCAGGTCCTTCTGCTGTATCCTGAAGCCCACAGGCAGGGAGCACTGAGTGACATGGATGCACCTGTGGTGCTAACTGCTGCCAGTATTCCTAGGATTATGCTTTCCTGTTTTCCTGTTTGTTATATCCCTCTCCCAGCTCTGTTCCCTATCCCAGGCCAAACCAGAGCACAGCAGGCCTTGGGATCCTCCACATTATGCTATTATGGTTTATTTTTTAAATGTGGTTTAAAACACGTGACATAAAGACACAAACTGAGCTCAGAGACCCATGGTTTTCTTCCTCCCAGCTTCCAAACACACCTGGTATGTCCCTCAGAATTAGAGACCAAGTGGTAAGCCCAAGGAGACAACTGCCACCAGGCTTATGCCAGACCCCCCCCCGGCCCCTGCCCCCAGCACGGATATATGAAAGGGTTACCTTTTTTTTTGGGTTGTATCTGGAGCTGCTGGGGGTCCATCCTGCAGTGCTGAGCAGAGGGATCAGATGGATCAGTCACCTGGAGGCACCTCCTTGGGCACAGCTGTATTTCATCCTTGGATCTGGAGGTGTTTATGAAATTATCAGTGCTAGACAAATGGTGATTTTAGTTTCAAGAGACACACTGCACACTGGCCACCTTGCTGGAGATAAATCTTTGACCTGGTAATTGTATTTCTCCTGCCTCCTTCCTCCCTGGCTTCAAGTAAATGGGTTTAAATTGGTCCCAGCTCTCTGAAGAAGTGGCACTGAGAGATGGGAAGACACGAGAGGGAAAGGGCAGCAGAAGACTTTCCCAGCCCAGTGCCTGAAAGGTCCAGAAAGCTTCCTGAGCAGTTTCACCATGAACCTGAGGTGCCTCCAAGATGCTGGAAGAGGCCATGTCTGCTCATGATCTTCCCTCCTTCTCAACTTCATGGCAAACCACTACTGAGAGGTTCTGCTGAGGCTGAGGAGGTGGGACTGCACAAAACCTCTCACCATCTCTTGCTGCTCACCTGCAAACACCTTTCTGACAGCAGCAAGGGCAGGTGTGTTGTAGCTTTTCTGCTTGTAGCTCTCTTGCTTTATCTGATTTTAACAGATCTGGCTGTACTAGGTATTTTTGCCTTTTATGTGCCCTAGTACAGAGAATAGTTCATTTGGGAGGATGCTTGATCCCTGTACAGATCTCCAGGGATGGTATAAAAGCAGAGGATAAAGGGTCTCAGGATACATGAGTGAGAGAGAAGTGGGGGGGGATTTGGTTGGTGTTCATTGTAGGGAACACCAAGAGTAGGGTTTCAGGAACTGCTTTTAGAACTGCAAGCTTCTGAAAGGCTTTTGAGGGTGTCTTGTGCACAGCCCCAGAGTCCTTTTGAGCTTCGCTTTCAACAGTGAAGAACCCATTTGGAAACCACAATGCAAAGCCATACATAGCCCTGCCTTGAGTAGGGGAGAAATAGTGGAGGTGTTTCTTACACAGCTTCATGGTTTCCTGCCTGTCTGAACACTTGGGGATAACCTGTCTGGCCCATGGGTGTTTTGTCCATCAAAAAAGCAAACTGGTCACGTTTGCAGAGCTTCACTGAAGAAGCATGAGATCAAGGACAAAAGGTCACCTCATGACAACAACTTGGTTGCTTGCTTGGTGTTTGGCCATGCTGGTAACCTTCTCAACTTATCCAAGTTTTAGAAAGAAATTCTCCTCTCAAAAAGGATAATAAATCCATACCTTGATGCCTTTTGCATAGCAGCTGAGGGACACAAGCCCCAGTTCTGGGCTCAGCAAGGCCACCAGGGTGGGTCCCTGCTCCCTTTTCCTCCACGTGACACAAATGATTCCAATTCCTCTCATCTGCCAGCCAGCTAGTGGCCTTGCACTGCGTCAGATGAAGAGCAGATGCAGTCCTGGCAGGCAGTCAGAAAAGCACTAAATGAGCAAATTTTAATTCTGCTTCTCACAGCCACACCAGTCCTCGGCGCTTGCAAGTGCGTGGTGTAATCATCCCCCGTTTGTTTTCATGGCTTTGGCTCCAGAATAGATGGGAACAGAAGCTACAGCAAGCTCAGCTCCTGCTGCTCTGGGAGCTGCAAGAAAAATGGGGATCACAGAATCACAGAAACGTAAAGGTTGGGAAAGACCCTCAGGATCACCAGGTCCAACCGATAACCCTGCTCGACAAGGGGCACCCCTAAACCATATTGCCAAGCACCACATCCAAATGACCTCTAAACTCATCTAGGGATGAGCAGGGGGCACTTACTACTCTGTCCTCTTGAGTACTCAATAACTGAGGTACCCCAAATCAAGCCTAGAAGGTGCCAAACGTGCCTCTAGATAAACTCTTTACTATGGAAAACACTTTAAGACATCTGCTATGATCTGAATACAGTCACAGAACCATAGAATTGTTTTGGTTTGGAAAAGACCTCTAAGATCGTCAAGTCCAACACCACCATGTCCTGAAGTGCCATGTCCATGTTTTTTTTAACACCTCTAGGGAAGACAACTCTACCACTTCCATGGCCAGCCTGTTCCAGTGCCTGACCACTCTTTCAGCAAAGAAATTTTTCCTAATGTCCGATCTAAGTCTTCCCTGGTGCAACTGGAAGCCATTTCCTTTTGTCCTATCACCTGTTACTTGGGAGAAAAGACCAACCCCTACCTCATTACAACCTCCTTTCAGGGAGTTGTAGAGAGTGTGAAGGTCTCCCCCAGCCTCCTTTTCTCCCAACTGAACAGTCCCTGTTCCTTCAGCTGCTCCTGTTCTCTAGACCCTTCACCAGCTTCATTCCCTTCTCTGGACCTGCTCCAGCAATGTCCTTCTTGGAAGGGCCCAAAAATGATCCCAGTATTTGAGGTGAGGCCTCACCAGTGCAGTGTCCATGAGCTAAAGTCTGCTTCTCTGGCTAATTTACTCCCCCAGGTAAAATATATCACCCTTCCCAGCTTCCCATCAGCTGGAGAAGGGAAAGCAAGCTATATTTGCCTTTACACAGAGCACCCCAAACAGCCTGGGAGCATTGGTTAGCCTGTCAGACACCAACACCAGTGCCCCAAACCATAGACTGGGATTGCACAACATGCAGGAGGACAAAGCAAAAGATTTCTTGCATGGAGAGGAGTAAAAAAAAAACAACCCCAAAAAACAACATCTCTTGCACTAGCAGTTGGGAAATTCTTGAAGAAAAAACCCCACAACTTTTCTTTTTCGGTGATTTATGTAGTTGCCCTAGGGACAAGTAGTAACTGTATGGTGATGGAGCATGCTGGTGTAACCCTGACACCAAGGACAGGATGCAAATATATGCACAGGCAGAAAGCAGAGGATCCCCAGTTCTTACCTTTGCATAACACTGGTCCTGCCATGCTGCTGCAGACTGGCTCTTTGGGCTGATCCTCCATCAGCTTCCCACCGGGCCAAGGACAGCTCAGGGGGTTTGCTTGTCCTGCCACCTTGGCCATGCAACCTTGCCAGCACAGCCAACCCATCCAGGCAGGCTTGGCAGGCCAAAAGCGAGCTGTTTGCAAACAAACACCACCAATTTCCTCATCTCCCAGTGATTTATCCACAGAAGGAAAAGCTAAGCTCAGCCTTGACATCCTGCTTTTTATTCTGCTGGGTTTTCCAGCCAGGCAAGGAGTTCAGTGAGCGTGGCTGAGGTCAGACCACAAATCAGGGCTCAGTCAGCCTGAGTGTGTGGGAACCTCCCAGCTCAGCCTCCCAGCCCAGGGGCTCCTCCAAGTGATTTATTTTTTGCCTGCTGTTTCCTTATTTTTAATGCATGTGCTGGGCTTCCTTCTTACTTACCAAGAGCTGATTTGGGACTCCTTGTCCCCGTGCTGGAGGGTCAGCCTCGCAGAAAGGGTTGCTGTGCACCATGCAGGATCATCCATGCAGGGTCTCCAAGCAATGGAGGTGTCTTTGCTCTTCCAGCTGTCATCTGTAAGCAGCTACACACAGAGGGAAAAGCTGCTTTTATCTTTTCATTGCCCACAGTAAAAGTCCCCAGTGTCACCCCCGAGCCAGCTTTTACCTCTATCAGGCCACATCCCTATCCAGCACTCAGGGAACAGCCACTGTTCTGGTGATTGCTCTGCTTGGCATTTTGGGATGGGATGGCTGCTGATGGGCTCAGGTGGTTTCCTCCCTTCCAGCAGCAAGTACCAGGTTGGGATGGCACCGTGATGCATGGGCTGGACACAGGAGCACAGCATTGCCAGGAGCCTGAGGGGGTGGAGAGAAGATCCACAGGCTTGTGGGATCAGGGTCTTCACCTCAGCCACTGCTAAGCCTCCAGGCAACTTACTTTGCCAACCATTGCCTCCAGGCAGATTTCTTTCAAATGATTCATTTTTTTTTTGGAGGCTGCCTGGCACAGACACAGCTCTGGTCATGCACTAACACTCAGCAACCAGCAGTAGTTCATAAAACCAGTTACGAAGAGCAGTTCCTAACTCCACCACCACATCCGCATAGCAACACAGGTCACTTTAGCGTGTCTGAACCTGCTGTGTGGTTGCACAGCCAAGACTGGCTACAGCTAAAAAGACCCTGGTGGTGGGGCTCAGTTTCTTAACACTTCAGTATTTATCAGGCTTAACTCGACCTTAACAAAGAGCTTCCTGTGTGCAACGTTGGAGACATCCACCAGACTTGAAGAAGGGCTCTGCAGAGGGACCTTGACAGGCTGGACAGATGGGCAGAGTCCAACATGATGGCATTCAACAAATCCAAGTGCTGGGTGCTCCACTTTGGCCACAACAACCCCATGCAGAGCTACAGGCTGGGGTCAGAGTGGCTGAGAGCAGCCAGGCAGAAAGGGACCTGGGGGTACTGGTTGACAGCAGCTGAACATGAGCCAGCAGTGTGCCCAGGTGGCCAAGAAGGCCAATGGCATCCTGGCCTGCATCAGGAATAGTGTGGCCAGCAGGAGCAGGGAGGTCATTGTACCCCTGTACACAGCACTGGTTAGGCCACACCTTGAGTACTGTGTCCAGTTCTGGGGCCCTCAGTTTAGGAAAGATGTTGAATTGCTGGAGCATGTCCAGAGAAGGGCAACGAGGCTGGGGAGAGGCCTTGAGCACAAGCCCTATGAGGAGAGGCTGAGGGAGCTGGGACTGTTTAGCCTGGAGAAGAGGAGGCTCAGGGGTGACCTCATTGCTGTCTACAGCTACCTGAAGGGAGGTTGTAGCCAGGAGGGGGTTGGTCTCTTCTCCCAGGCAACCAGCACCAGAACAAGAGGACACAGTCTCAAGCTGCACCAGGGGAGGTTTAGGCTGGAGGTGAGGAGAAAGTTCTTCACAGAGAGAGTGGTTGGCCATTGGAATGTGCTGCCCAGGGAGGTGGTGGAGCCACCATCCCTGGAGGTGTTCAAGAGGGGATTGGACGTGGCACTTGGTGCCATGGTTTAGATAGTCATGAGGTTTAGGGTGACAGGTTGGACTCGATGATCCTTGAGGTCTCTTCCAACCTTCTTGATTCTATGATTCTATGATTCTATGATTAAGTTCATAGAATCATAGAAGCTTTGGGTTGGAAAGGACTTTTAAAGGCTATCTAGCCCAACACCCCTGAAGTGAGCAGGGACACCTGCAACTAGATCAGATTGCTCAGAGATGGAGTCTTCACAAGCAAGACTGACATTTAACTGGGTGATGGTCCATTCCTGGTGCTGCTTGCTGAACCAGCATCACAGGGGTCCATACGAATACCCTTAAGCTGGGTCAGGATGAGCAGAGATGTTGTCTTGCTCCCTCCATGGGCAGAGGCTGGCACCCAGTGGGGGCAGAGTGGCCCTGGGACACAGGCTGTGTCCCAGCCACAGGGCTGATGCTGGACTTTGGCCAGCTGCAGGAAGGTGTTTACTGCTGCCATCCTATTGGCAGCTAAACAGCTGGCAGCTTCCCACAGGGCCAGCACCCCTCCTGCCTGCCAGGCTGCTGATGGGGACAGCCTGATGGTCACAGCCTGCAGTTGGGAGGGTGGAGAAGCAGATTTGGGGAGGTTGGCAGTGTGCCCTCAGGGTGCGGGTGCAGGGAGCTGAGCTTGCAGTGCAGCTGGGATGTGCATGAGGGTTTTTTGCATGTGCTTGTGTGAACCCAAGGTGGGTGGCAAAAGCTTGTCTCAGCACTTGGACACAGCTTTCCTTGTGATACATGCTCTGGGGTGCCACCCACATCAAAAGTGCTAAGAACCCACCTTGCTGCCTAATGGTGCAGGTATCAGGTTGTGACAAATGGCATCTCCTGGTCACTGGTCTCACAGGGCTCCAGTCCCAAAAACAGCCAGCCAAGATATGCTATGGGGGCTCAAAGAGGTCTTTGTCCACTTCCTAGGCTTGTGGGGACTGATGGTCATGTGAACCAGCCCCTCTTCAGACAGAAGTGTTTAAGATCCCCTTGTCCCTGTTCCTTCAGATCAGAAAACACTACTACCTAACAGAGCCTGAGCTGTGGGGAGGTGGAGTTTCTATGTGTGGTGCCAAACACTGCCTTGCAGCAAGGAGCCACCAAGACCCCCTGGTACCAGTGGGCGATGTTCAACAGGACCAACACCACTTTATCTGGGGTTGCCTTTGACCTACAGGATCTCTAGGGCTGCAGCCCATAAAGTTGTAACTTGACTCTGCAGCCCTATAAATATGACCAGTACACCCTATAAATATGACCAGTGCAAAACAGTAACAGTAACTGCAGTAACAGTCACCCAATCTGGTGAAATAAATGACTATCATCCAGCAGATGAGCTGATCAAGTTGTAGGGAGGGATCTCTGTCCAGTGCTGTAGCCAAAGAAGAACATCAGCCAGCTCTTTACTGACCTGAACACACCCCAGTGAAGAGCAGTCCTGCAGCAGTGACGATAGCACATGGCCATGCAATGCTCCAGTTCCTAGAAAGGTTCGTGAGAAGTTTGCTCTGCGTCCTTTGGGCCTGAGGTCAGCTCCCGTGCTGCAGCACAGAGGTTACTCCATACCTTTTAGGAGCATGGCCTTGTGTCTGAAGGTCTTTGGAGACCAACCTCTCTCTGAAGCCACAGTGCCCTGCCCCATTCCCAGTCAAAGGCTTGTTAGATGCCTGGTAGCCCCACAAAAAGCTCAGCTGATGTCTCCTTGGCACAATCCACCTATCTTGTGGGCTTTACACTGGGAAGCTCTTTCTTCCCTTTATGTAACTCATCCAAGCACAGATTCCTACACCAGTGATCAAAGGGGCTGCAAATGGATGTTTCAAAGCCTCCTTCTTTTTTTTTTCTGCAAAAAAAAGGAGGCTCATAGCCACAGGCAGAGAAATACCTCTGGCAGAGGCCCTTTTCCAGCCAGAATTGTCTCTTGGCCACTTATCTCCCTCTTACTATCCTTGCTTGCCCCCTTCTACAGGATTAGTTGGTGCTCAGGCCTTGACAGACTGTGAGCAGGCATCACCCTTCATCTGCGAAGGAATGACAGACCCCAAGACCCCACAGCCTTGTAAGACTGACATGGAGCAACCTGATTTAGGCTGTAGGAACTGCCTGTTCCTGCCATGGCTCTCTCCTCCCTTTATACACAGCCTTATGCTCCTTATTGTGCAGTCTTGGCCACGTCACCAGGCAGGAACCAGCAATGGCCACTGTTGCCTTGATATGATTTTTGCATAAGAGACTCAAAGTGGATGAGGACACTGCAAGGTCCTCAGAGCCTGAGCATCCAGGCTCTCTTACTGTGCAAACACATGCAGGTGAGCCTGAGCATCAGCATTTGAAATCCCACACTCTGAATTACATTACCTGTTTAGCAGCTTTGGGTCTTCCTCTTGTGGGTCTGAGAGTGGAGATCAGTGGAGCAGGCTTAGGCCAGAGCTTGGCTCCCATGCATGCATCACGGAGGGGATCCCTGGACCATCCATTCAGAGCTGATGTTGGGGAGGAATCAGAGGCAGAGAAGTGTCATCTGCATCTCCAGTGGCTGGGTTGCAGTGTGCTCCCCAGGCTCCTCTAGTCATTGCCCACTGGGAGGAGGTCTGTACACAACTGGGAATGAATGGGGAGCAGGGGGACTCAGGGGCTTTGTCTGACTAACCTGCACAGCTAACCACACACTTCAAGGGAAGAGAAGCCCATGGGGTAGAGCAGTAGGGCATGGACATTTTTCAGTTGCACCACAAACCACATTTTCCCTTTTTTTGCTACTGTTGGAAACTTGATTTGGAAGGAAACATCCTAGCACATTGCCTGGCTGGCTCTGCAGCACGTGGAAAACCAGCAGGAGGGATGGGAGCAGCAGGGAGGAGCAGGCAGACCAGAGGAAAACCTCACCTCAGCAGAACGATGGAAGGGCTGGGAGGAAACCCTCTGCATTCCCATTCCATTTGCCACAGGCATCTTTGCAGCCTTGGAAACAAGTGCTGGACCCTGGAAACACTGATGGAAGAGAGGCTGTACCATGAATTTTGAGTGTAAGGCAAGCCTGAAGAGGCAATAAAAATGCTTGATGGACATCCATGTGCCAACCTTCTCACCTCCTCCACTCTGACACCCAGACGTGGTATCCTGCCACTTCACCAGAGGCCTCATCTGAGTCCGCTTCAACATGTCACTGCCCTGTTGCACCCTCCTGTTAATCTTATTTCCCTCTCTAATCCTCCACCCTACCCAGGTTGGCTCCTGTCCAAGTGTCCAGGGCAAAAGATGGCAATGAGGAGGACATGGGCATCACAGGGCCAACAGCAATAAATTACAGCTCCTACTGCAGTGGTTCTGAGTTCAAGAAGGTGGCTGGAAGGGCAAGTTTAATGAAGTGCCACGGGAGGGGCAGCATGAGATAGGAAAGCTGGGAAAAATACCAGCCTGCTGCTGAATAATTTCCTTCTGACTAGGCATGTCCTGCCATCTCTAAATCCTTCATCCAAAGGATTTCATAAATCTCCCCCACAAACCAGACAGTCCTGTGTGGAAGGTGAGTCCATTTCCCCATATCCTCCATGATCCACAGCAAAGGGATGGGAGCTAGTCTCAGGGGCATCCTGGTGGGTCTGTCACACTGTTAGCCAAGGAGGAGCAGGGAGCCACGTCCCAGGGAGGAAGAGGGATAGAGATGGGGAAAGCCACTTGTCCAGCTTCTGAATTGCCTTGCAAGAGAACTGGGGTGGAGAAGAGAGCTGGTGCAATGAAGGCACAGTGGATGTGATCCTATCTTGCTTCCAGTTGCTGGAGGCAAACGGTCTGGCAGACACTGATGGGATCCCCTTCTGCCAATCAACTTCCCCTGATCTTTCTTAGCACATAAGTTAGGCTCCATGTCCTAGTTGTGGACAGCAGTTTCCAGGCCAATGGGTCAGAGCCCATCTCTTCATTCTGACCTTTCTCTGTGCCGGGACTAGAAGAAAGAGATCCAGTGAGAGGTTCCAGTCCCCATATGCATAGACCTGGGAGGTTGTGCAATGTCATGGCACCTTGGTGGCCTCAACAATGCCCCCTAAAGGCCTGAGCAAACTGGAGGCACTTTGGGGTGATACTGGCAGTGATAGCAGTTAGCAACACAGGCAGCACTGCTTCTGCTGCTCTCTCCTTGCTTTATGCCTTGAATGGATTTCAAAGCTGTTGGCACCACCTCTGAAAATCCACAAAGACCCATCCCTGACAGAGGGCTGTGGCTAGCAAAGCAGATGCTGTATCACTCCTCTTTGCTGGAGGAGGGCTGGGAAGGGGAGGCCCAGGAAATGAGGCTGTATTTCATGTTGACTTTACTATTTGGTGTAGTGCCAGAGTATTCAGCAGTGGGGGAGGAGCAGAAGATTATCTTTGCTCCAAAGAAAACAGAGTCACTCCACCAGGGAAATCTCCTCTGAGATTTAAAAACCAACAGGGCAGCTGCCCTTGATGTTTTCTGGGCTGGCATGGTGTGTCCTGCTGCAAGGTTGTTGCTCCGCAGTAGGTACAGCTCAGATCACCAGCAGCAGGGGGAATTACCATAAAGCCAGGGCCATGCTGCAGCTAACACCCCCCTGAACATGTTTTCTCTCCCATAACCCTCATGCAAAGCTGGGATTCCCTCCCTGTCAACCCTTTCCCATCCTCCTGGTGTAAAAGGCTCAAGCCCAGACAGCCCCTACCCTGGTTGCCTCATGGACATAGGACTACCCCATAGGGAGGGACCCTCATCTTACTGCTAAACCCCTCTCTACCCCTGACCTGAACCTGAGCTGGGGAGGGAATTAATCCCCTCCATCTTTTCTTTGGTCTTGAACAAAACCAGATCATCTCTGACCACCACAGCTCTGGCAAATGTGGTATGAAATCCAGCTCTTGAGCTGTTTGGCTGATGTTTTCTACAGCAAGCTATAGACCACATCTGTGTTCTGTATCATGATATCATAGAATCATAGAATAGAATCATAGAATCAAGAAGGCTGGAACAGACCTCAGAGATCATCAAGTCCAACCTGTCACCCTAAACCTCATGACTATCTAAACCATGGCACCAAGTGCCACGTCCAATCCCCTCTTGAACACCTCCAGGGATGGTGACTCCACCACCTCCCTGGGCAGCCCATTCCAATGGCCAGCCACTCTCTCTGTGAAGAACTTTCTCCTCACCTCCAGCCTAAACCTCCCCTGGCACAGCTTGAGACTGTGTCCTCTTGTTCTGGTGCTGGTTACCTGGAAGAAGAGACCAAGCCCCTCCTGGCTACAACCTCCCTTCAGGTAGTTGTAGACAGCAATGAGGTCTCCCCTGAGAAGATACTACCTGAAAAGGTTGGACCAGATGATCCTGGCCCATCTGGATGTGTTCCTCTGTGACCTGAGCTAGATTGTATGGTCCTGCTCTGGCAGGGGAGTTGGACTCGATGATCTCTTTGGGTCCCTTCCAACCCCTGACATCCTGTGATCCTGTGATCCTTGGGGTCCCTTGCAACCTGGTATTCTGTGATACCTCAAATACTGTGCCTGCATTCTACTTCTCACTCAAGCCTAAGTATGTGTGTGTAAGTGTTCTGGAGGACCAGCTTGCCCAGTAAATACCATAATCAACCCAGGGGCAACCAACACCTCCCTCTCCCTGGCTGTGCCCCATGGGTGAACAGAACATAGGAAAGTTTGTTGGATGAACCTCCATCCTGTCTACAACTAAGTCTACCTGAAGACTGTATATGTCCATCACTCATCTGACACCAACCATCCTCCCAGCTCCACTTTCCAACCAGTCCTTGCTGGCAGGGCCCTGCCTGCTCTTCTCTTACCTTGCAGGGGGTGTGTCCATGGGTGTAATTCAAAAGGGATCCAAGAGTTAAAGCTTGTGACTTTGAATCTTCCAGTGCTCCTCTGCTGGAGATGTGCAGATCCATGAAGCAATGGTGGCACCATGAAAAATGGTTATTCATGCAAGATGTGTGCTTTTCAGGCCAGATATTCTGTGTCCTAATAGAATTTAGAGGAATCAATGAGAAGGGCTGATGCTGAGAAACAGAAGAGAACACAGCAGAAAAAGACCCTTGAAATCTTTTAAACAAGTAACATCTGTTTATTGATACAGCCTTTGATGGTGCTCCCAGCTCCATCCCTCCACAGAGAAGATCCCACATGGCTAAGCTGGTCCTCCTCACCCAGCAGTGCCCTTGCCCTTCCAGGAGCTGTAACTTGTGGCATTTCTCATGGACAGCTGCAGTGTGGCCCCTGCCCTGCTCTGACAGCTAATTGCAGGAGAGCTGCCATGGGATGTCCCAAGCTTCTCCATTGCCCCCAGGCCCAGTCTTACCTCAGCCTACACAGTTTGTGCAAGAAGCCCTGTGCTCAGCCTCTCCCTGGGGTGAAGCACCACCAGCATGCACAAGGACATAGTGCTCTCACCAGCCTCTCCCAGCTACTCCCCAAAGACTGACACAATTGAGCCTGATGTTCCCTGGGATGGATGTGGTCCAGGCTCTGCTCCTGTAGCTTACCCAAGAGCTGGGCAGGATTTGGTCTTCGTGCTTGGACACCAGGCTGCAGTAGTCACTGTTTTCTCCCCAGCTGTTTAGGGCCCCTGGAGTCAGGAGGATGTTTGTTCCATCTTCCATTCAGCCAGTGCTGTGCCACAACACCCCAAATGACCAGAAGACTGGGACATTCCTCTCAAAGATGGCTGGAGAATGTTCAGATGTGAAGACAATCCCCTCTGACAGTTTCCCTGAAAGATGCAGAAGCTGTGTGGTTACCTGGCCTCCTGCTTTCCACCCTTTGCAACAAGGCCATGACCTTCAAGCCCTCAGCTTACTGAGATCCCACGAGGATTTGGGGGCATTAAGCCATTATGCACCTTCCTGGGTTGAGGCCTCAGCAGGATGCAAATCATCACAGCATCACTGCTACAGCTTAGCACAACTGTGCACCTGAGCAAGCAACGTGGACATGTTATCCTGCCAGTTCTCGGTCCAAATATCCATCTCTTACATCATGGATGAGCACAGAATATCCCTGTATCTCTATGCTTTGTATGTGGCTCATCCCCATGAACAGAAAACACAAAAATGTTTCTTGTTTTGCACCCAGTAATCATTATCAGCTCTGTGATAATGCTGTGGCTGCTAAGCCCAAGGGACCTCCACATAGCCCTGATGCAGGGAGAAGGCACAGGGACCCACAGCTCATGTCCTTCAGTTAAATCCCCTGAAACTCAGCATGCTCTATATCTTCATCCCTGCACCTACCCCAGCTGCCTCTGAATGAGGTTCAGAGGGCAGCAGGCTGGAGCCCAACCATTGGCCACAATAAATCAACCCCCAGCATCACTGGATGTACATCCACTCTGCAAAGGCAGCAGCTGCTGCAACCATGGGCAGGGATGAATAAACAAGCAAAGTGAAGAGGAGGGGGGGGGTAAAAAAAAAAACAACCAACCCTTGGAACAGGCAGGAAAGCCTGCAAAGATCTGGTTGGACCCAGGGAGGACTAACTGCTGCTTTCCTTGCTCTGCTCCCCCTTCCTTTCTTCTTCGTCCCACCCCTAAAAAAGCCCCCGTTGATCTGCCTGTGATTAAAAACAAGGCTTCCTTCAGCTGCAATGAAATCTCATTTTTGGTTTTGTTTTTTTGGGGGGGTGAGGGGGAAGGGGGCAAGCTGTGTTGCTGCAAAAAGGACGGGAGGTGCCTCCAAGTTCCGACCCACGCCTCTCCTCCGGCCTTGAATTAAAAAAACCAAGGGGCTCTGGAGGAAAGGAAGAAGGGGAGAAGCAAAACATGCCGTTCCCTGCAGCCCTACCAGCGCCTGCCCCCTTCCATCTCAGCAGCAGCCGAGGCCCTGGCCTGCTGGCAGCCAGCGGATTGGCTGGGGGTGGGTGGGAAAGGGAGCCCAGTTCGGTGTTACTGGGCAGACTTGGAGATTTTTGGGGGTATGGAGGGAGGGGGATGCAGCAAGGCAGCGCCTGCGTCAGGAGGGCAGCGCGCACAGGGCCGGTTTTGTGATGCTGGATTCCAGTTCGCCCTCGCCGGCGCGCTGGGACACGGCGTCAGCTGCTCTCTGTCTCATGCTGCTCTTAGGGAGACGGCGATAGGGGGGGACTGGGATGGCAGGGGCGGGGAGTCCTCTGGGTCTCGGTTGGTGCTGGGCGACGCGGTGCCTGTCTGAATGTCCCCATTGTGTTGGTGGGGAGGGAGCAGGAAGCGCTGGCATCAGCTCTCCGAGCGCCTTGGCACCTCGCCGGCACCCTGCCAGGGCACGGGACACCGGGAAAGGGGCTCTGCCCCCAGGGAGATATTGAGGGGAGGGAGGCGAAAATAGGAGGGGAAAAGAAGAAGGAGGAGGGGGGGGAAGAGCAGGGTTTGGAAGTAGAAAATGTTACCGTGCAGAAAAGGGATTGAAAGGGAAGGGAAAAGCACAGCCAACCTCTTTGTCTGCTACACTTGGGCATTAAGAATGGCATTTTAAGGGGGAAACAGTAAAAGTGTCCCCCTGTTATTGCTCCAAAATGCTAACTGCATCTTAAAAGCTGGTTTTGTACAGGTGGCTGGTTTGGCAGGAGGTTAAATTCATGCCAGCAGGATGTTTTGCGCTGCCCCAAACCCCACTGATGACCGACAGAGCCCCCCCATTTCCCAGCCCCAGCCAACCCAACTGCTCCCTCTCACCACCATGGGTGCTGGACAGGACACCCCTTGTGCCTACACCCACCCTGGCCATGGGCAGGTGTAGCTGAGCTGAACAGCCTGAGTTCACCTGGACAGTATCTCCTCCATCACCAGCATGAGCTGAGAAATTCCAAAGCTTCTCAGCACTCCCACAGAGTTTGACAGCACAAAATTAAACCTGAAAGCAGAAGACAAAACCTTAAATAGCAGCAGGAAAGGATCTCTTTTTTTCCTTCAAACGTGTGAAAGGCAATTGATTTCTCTAGGCCAGAGCCTGAGAAAAAACCCCGTCTCAGCTCCCTGTGCCAGATGCTTGCTCTGTCCTCCTGTGTGAGGCTCTAGGGTACCTCTGAACAAAGTCTGTGCTTACTGAAGGGTGCCGGAGTCAAGGCTCAATGCGTGGAACCAAGGGGGATTTTTGTCCCACAAAAGTTACCTTAAAAATCTTAGAAAAAAATAAAAGAGATTTTGGGACAATATTTTGAAGAGCATCTACATGGCTGCAGGGCCATGGTGCCTTATCAAGGGGTAACCTGGGCTGGAAGGACCCTCATGTTGGACAAGTTGTGGGACTAGCACCTGTTCAGCTTTTTACATTACTTCATTTTGCTTGCTTATTAGTACAGAAAACATAAAGGCCATCACCCAGTCTTGAGCAGAAGTAACAAACAGGCCTACAAGGCTGGCTACCACAAAAGCAAGCAGGATCCCCTCCATGTGAGCAGGGGAACCCATCCTGGTTCCAGTTTCCTGACCTTTGCATTAATTAATGGGCTTTGACATTGGGAGGAGCAGACACTCCTTCATTAGAGCAGCACCTGAAGTTAGAGCTTTGGTGAGGAGCCAGCACATGGAGAGCAACTTAGAATCATAGAATTGTTGGGGTTGGAAGGGACCTCAAGGATCATCTAGATCCAACCCCCTTACCATGGGCAGGGACACCTCACACTAGATCAGGTTGCCCAGAGCCACATCCAGCCTGGCCTTAGAAACCTCCAGGGATGAGGCTTCTACCACCTCCCGGGGCAACCTGTTCCAGTGTCTCACCATCCTCATGGTGAAAAATTCAATCTACCCATTTCTATTTTTTTTTTCCATTCCCCCTAGTCCCATCATTACCTGACACCCTAAAAAGTCCCTCACCATCTTTCTTGTAGCCCCCTTCAGATATTGGAAGGCCACAATAAGGTCTCCCCAGAGCCTTCTCTTCTTCAGACTGAATAGCCCCAACTCTTTCAGTCTGTCCTCATAGGGGGACCCCCTTCTACTCAGGGGATCCAACCAGGGCCCATCACATCCCCCCTGAGGGGGTATCTCACCCTCCAAGGATTTTGCTTACCCATGCCACCACCATAAACATGCAGGGCTGCTGCAGGTCCACCCAGCAGAGTGAGACATTGTCTTAGTGGCCATCAAAGAGAAGATGAGGTAAGTGACAGCAGCTTGGAGGCCAGCCTGGAAGATGCAGCCTTGGGCACCTCTGAAAGCCAAGCAAAGTCCAAGACAAAAGCGTTTGGAGAGCCACACTCATTAGAGAAGACAGTGAGGTGTTTTTTGCTTGTGTGATGTGAGCTTTCACTCATGGCTCCTCATTAGGACTCAACCAACCTGTGGACCTATCCAACTTTTGGTTGGCAGTGTCTGTGCTCCTGTCAGCCTCCAATTGTCCATGGGGCAGGTCGCTCGAGGGAAAAAATAACAACCAAGCCCATGCAATTATAAACCAGACCCTTCCTTGTGTTCAGCTGCAACCCAGTGGGCACTCTCCTAGGGTGACCCAAGACACTGATCTGAGCCTTCTGCCCTTTTTTCCCATTCACTCCAGTCTGGCCCAGGCCAGTACCAAGGGATTTTAATTAAAACTTCTTTCCAACCACAGTGGTGGGCATTTTGTCTCTTAATTGCAGAACAGACAGCCTCTCAGCGAAACAAATGACTGTCCAGTTGGTCAGTGTACCCTTTCCAAGCCAAGAACTGGGAACATTATCTCTGAGCACAAGAAGAGTCTTTCATAGTGAGGACACATGAAAAACAAGAGGTGAGTGGTCATCATTGTCATTAGAAGGCAAAAAAGAGAAGAACATTTTCTTCTGATGGGTATGGGTGGAAATTGGGCTCAGAGCCTGTCTCAGCCATGTTGGAAAAACAGGATGGGAGAAGGGCAGCCACATCTGATCCTCACACCTATTCTCTTGGAGCAACCAGGATTGTGGATTTGCCTTCCACTTGCTCCACTTTTTCTGGGGAAAGGATTTGTACCCACTGTTCCTTTGGAGGTCTCAGTGGCTCTTGCCCTAAGGTTTCTAATGTCAGTGAAGAGGCCTTGTCGTGAGAGTCCCTTGCATGACAGCATTCAGGCAGCAGCTCATAGGCACTGTATTAGATCAGTGGACAGTCAGAAGCCCTTCTCTGTTACCTTCAGAAAATGTCCTATCTTACCATGTATTGTTGCTCCTCAAGCTCAAAGACCTTGTGTTTTATACTGCTGAGCTTCATATCATTGTTGCTGCCCTTTTCTAGGTCATCCAGTTCTTTAAATAAACACCTCTAACCTCCTCTGTATCACTGACATCCCTGTGCTCTGCCTCATCCACACATCAGCATTGTTCGTCTAAATTTTTGGGTCATTTACATAAATATCAAAAGAAGGCAAGCCTGGGACACTCCAGGGGAAACTTCTCTTTCTGGCTAATGCTTCTCCTTGCAATACCAGCCGTCCACTTGGCCATCCACTTGATGTGGACTCAGCACTGACCTATCTTCATCCCACTCTCCAGCCACATACATAATTTATTTCTGAAAAACCCATTGTAGATCTTGGAGCCTCCTCTGAAGGATGGCAGTTTGGCTTCTCTAGCACAACCACCTCTAGTTCAACCACCTCCAGCAAGGACAGGCATCCTCAGCATGGGAGGACAGACTTTGGTGGGGATGTTGGAGATGAAAGGAAGCCTTCCAGTTATGGCATTTCTCTCTCTGAAAGCAAGCTGAGGCCCACATGTGGTAGACTGGGGCTGTTAGTTGACACAGAACACTGCACCCAGCACCTACAGCGTGCAGCAGCCTGCAGAAAACCCACACCACCCTTGCCAGGAAAGAGTAACATCCCTCACTGGAACAGCCCACCTGGGCCAGGCACCACCCAGCTGCCAAACCAACTTCCCTCTGACCGTCCCCTCATTAGGCTGATTATAATTACCTGTCAACCTAATTGCTCCCTTTCCCTAGGGAGAAATAAGCTCAGAGATGCGTCTCCTACAGAGCATGGCTGGGAAGCTACTGGTAATTAGTGGGATATTTTTATAACCTAGGCTGAGAGCTTTGAATCAAGAGAGTGGATCCAGGCATGCAAAAAGCTGTGGTGTGTACCTAAAGAGTGCTGCTGTGATTAAACATCATCATTAGCACAACTCACTTGGCAGAGAGCAACAGCTTTTGCCTTCATGCCCTGCAAGGGCTGTAGCTTCAACTGTGACAGGATTTCAAGGGTGTCCTCATTGCTTTGCTTGCTCAGTGTTCAAACCTGGCTTATCCTAGAGGAGATAGGACAGGAAAATAACGTGTTCTTTAGTGACAGCACAAAAAAAAAATACACCTTGAAGATAAAAAGACCCCTTCCTCCAGAGGAGGGCAACAGAGCTGATCAGAGGCTGAAACACCTGCCCTGCGGTGACAGCCTGGGGGAATTGGGGCTGTTCAGCCTGGAGAAGACAAGGTTCCAGGGAGACTTTATAGCAGCCTTCCAGTATGGGGGACTACAAGAAAGCTGGGGAGGGACTTTGTACAAGGACTTCTAGTGATAGGGTAAGAGGGAATGGATTGAAGCTTGAGGAGGGTAGTTGTAGACTGGATATTAGGAAGAAATTCTTAACAGTGAGGGTGGTGAAACATTGCAAGAGGTTGCCCAGGGAAGTTGTGGATGATCCCCTCCCTGGAGGTGTTCAAAGCCAGGCTGGACAAGGCCTTGAGCAGCCCGATGAGTGGAAGGTGTCTCTGGCAGGGGGGTTGGAACTAGAGGTCTTTAAGGTCTCTTCCAACCCAACCCAATTCCATGATTCAATGATTTCTAAGCAAGGCCTCCAGGCACCTGCCCCATGTGCTCCAGGAAGCCACATCTGTGTCTTTCTGCCCTAAAATCATCACCAGCTTTCTCCTGGCAAACAGCATGAGCGTATTCGTAATTGAAGGATGTTGACTGGAGGATGAAAACAAGCTGGTGAGGAGTTTTCACTTTCAAACCCTGCAGCTTTGCTGCATGGAAACTTTCTCTGTTTCACATTCTCCTTTCCAGCCAATTCACATGTTTGTTTCGATCCTTACAGCCCCAGCCAGGCACTTCTGCTGTTGTTAGTGTGTCATGGATAGCAACACATACCTAAGGGAAGGAGTCAACGCTTGCTGGAAACGGGCCTGGCTGAACTCCCTTTCCCCCTCCCTAATCCAAATGGCCCCCAGCTTTGGAAAAGTTTTCCTCCAACTCTGAACTTGCTTGGCCTCAACTGCTATAAATAGTCGGAACAAAACCTCCCAGGCCAAATGCCCTGAGTGTTTAGAAAGCTTTGATCCCGCGCTGCTTTCTGAGAGCTTGAGCCCACACTGCTGCTCAAAGTGGGGCCAGGGAGATGTGAGTGCCAGGGTGGGAAGCAGGAGGGTGTCAAGCCCTGTGTGCACCCCAAGTGCAGACCCTCCCTTGCCTCTTCCATGGCCAACCAGTATCAGTGCAAGAGCAGAGGACAGCACACTGAATCAGAGCCACTGTACCTGCCTCGAGTGCATGGACCTCCCTGAGGAGGGCTGTCCCTCAGCTGGAGCCAGCAAGCAAACCTCCTTGCTCCCAAGCTTCTGTGTTTGCTTTCTGTCCCTGTTTTCCTGCTGGTTGAGGGTGCTTTGCTTCCCCCTCCTTCTGGGTGTGCCTGGCTCTTGTGCCTTGGCACCGCTCGCCTTGGTCAGAGACGGAAGTGGAAAGACACAAACATGGGGGGAGGGGGGGGGAACCCAAAACAAAACAGAAAAAGGGCTGCTCTTGCAGTATTTCCAACCCATCAAGCCCAGAGTGAGAATCCTATGAGAAAGCCAGCTCTCATAAAACCCCAGGCCAAGAGGTTTGGATAAGCAGCCCCAGGATTTGCATGCTCCCCCATCAAGATCCTGATAGTTTCAGAGGAGCACAGCTCAGCTCAGAACTTGCAGGGGTGCTCAGCACCCACAAATCAACAGCTAAAGCAAACACCCAGGCATGCTGCTCCTCAAGCCTCCTCTGCCCATGGCTGGTGTGACTGCATGGGGAGGCAGGCCCACATACCTTCCCCAGGCTTCACCAACCCCAGCCCTCACATGGCACCAACCACCAGCTTGTTCCTGCCATCTGATGCTGAAGGCCACCTTAGCCTGGATTTCCAAGCTCAGCACTGGGCAGCACCTGCCTTTCCTACCTCTGCATTCCCAGCAGGTTTTCACATTTGTGGCTCAGAGCTCCCAGATCCCAGCCAGGAAAACAGCTTTATGCCCAGGAGGCTTTTTTCCTGCCAAAGCTCTCCCTTTTGGGAGCAGAAGAAACCAATGGCCTGGCATGCAGCAGCACAAGGAGTGTGGCAGGGCTGAGGCAGAGTAGCCCAGGACAATTCACCAGCAGCTTCTTGGTGAGGAGGGAACCTCAGCACCCAACATGGTCAGCAAGACAGACAACCATGACAGATGTGCAGCACCAAACCATCCTCCCTTTGTGTTGCTTTAGCAGCAATAGCATTTCCTAGGAGTTTTGCTGCAGCCTCACACTTGGCCAGTGCTTTTCCCAAACCAAGTGACTTCAGGTTGGTTACAGGACACTTTGCCCCAGAACAAAACCCACCTGAAACTCTTGGAAGTGTTTCAAACCCCAAAAGCAAGCATTGGCTCCCTTCCTTATCTTGCTCTGCAGCAGGCTGGCAGTGGTGAAATCTCTGTGGCTCTGTGGAAATACAGGGAATCTGACATGAGCTCGGGCTGGCACATCTCTGGGGAGCCAGCTTAGCATTAATGCTGTGTCGGGAAAGGGCTGAGGTCAGCCCTAACACCCTCAGTCGCTGACAGGCATCAAGCATGGGGGGCAAGAAAGCTTGGAAATTGCTCCTGAGGGGAAGATAGAAATAAAGCAGCTCAGCTTTAAGGGAGAAGTGAAACCCTCCTAATAGAGCTCATTTCAGAAAGGATCAGCATTCGACTTCGACTTCTTCCTCAGCCTGCTGCATCCCATGGTGCATCACACAGGACTCAACCCTGCTGCTTGGGACTGTTCCTTGTGGGCTCACAGCAAAACCCTTGCAGGGGACATCCAGTCCAGCTGGTGTCTGCATGGTGTTCAGCCTAGTGTCACCACTAGACACCCAGCCTCAGCTCTTCAAGGCCATAAGACTTCCCACCTGGGACCCCACCTTTTCCTGCTTGCTCACCACCACCACCACAGGACAAGCTTCACCCAGCTGCAAAAATGGCTGCAGCACCCAGAAATCCCCTTGGGTGGGCTTCCAGCACCTTCCCTCATTCCAGGCCACGGCATCCTGGATGGGGTATCCACTCCCCAAGGAGCGCCCGGGGAGGACAGGCTGCCCCATGGGGGTTTTGGCGGCAGAGGCTGCCTCAGAGGTGAGGGCTGGCCCCGAGCTTTGTTTTATGTCCTGTTTATCCTGCCGAGAGAAACAGAGGAGTTCAGTGTGCAGGAATCTTGTGCCCTCGCCCTGCTCCCCCACCGCATGAAAGCTGCTGAGCAAACAGGAGGGGAAAAAAAAAAATCAAAGGCGCTGGCGCCCTGCTGGCAGCCTGCTGAGTTTCCGCACCGCCAGCCCCGCTGCCAGCTCTTACATAAGCCCCCGGCTCGGCCGCTGCTGCGCTCGGGGCTTGTTGCTTGCAAACCAAGCACCGTCCCAGCAGAGCCACCCTGGCACCCTGCAGCTGTGCTGCCCTCTCCACTCATCAGGGGACACCTCCCTGTCAGCCTGTTGGGGTCTTCTTCCTCCTGTCAAATGGGATGTGAGGCCTGGGCAGCCCCTTGGTACACAACCATGCTACCTTCAGCTGGTCATTGGCAGGGCAGGGCAAGAGTGGTGCTGTCCCCATGGCATCCTGCAGCCCTCAGACCTACCCAGCCCATGAGCTGCCACCATCTCCTAGAGTCATAAAATGCAATCATAGAATCACTAAGGCTGGAAAAGACCTCTAAGATCATCAAGTCCAACCTGCTACCCAGCACCTCCATGTCCACATCTACTCATTTTTTAACAACTTCAGAGATGGTGACTTCACTACTACCATCTTTCTGTTCCATCCCATCCCATCCCATCCCATCCCATCCCATCCCATCCCATCCCATCCCATCCCATCCCATCCCATCCCGTCCCGTCCCGTCCCATCCCCTTCAAGGGTCAGCACTGGGGCACTCCTCCTAGAAAATGGAGATGCTTCAGCCCAGAGCTCTGTAACATCAGAGCCCACTTTTCTCTGCTTGGCACCCAGAACATCACAGAGCTACCCGCAGGAGGTTTGGCACCGGTGGCATGGGTGTGTCCTCTCCACCAAGCACTGCTGGAAACAGCAGAGCAGACTATCCTTGCTTTCTCTAAGTGTGTCTTGATCCTGTCATCTTTGGCTGTTGAGCAGTCCCCAGGCATAAGAGTGTCCCAAAGACAGGCCCTGCATGGGTTTATGAGGACTCGTTTCCCCATGTCTCCTGGGCATGACCTCAGCAGAACAGGAATGAAAACACTGTGAACATAAAAACACCCAGGAAAGACGATTAAATCCTCTGCCTACCTGCACTTCACCATCAGGCATGGCCTCACCTTCCCCTCCAACACAAGGTTACTCTGATTTGACAAAGTGACAGCTATCAAAGGAGGACAAGGAAGAACACTTATCCTACCTTTTTTTTCGTCTCCACCCTTTTTTTGTTCTCTTTGCATTCCTTCCACTGCAAGAAAATGAAGAAAGCAAAACTTCACACTTTGAAAGGTCACCGAGAACCAGTGCATGAGCTGAAGTAGCTCTCAAGGGCCCCCACCCAGACAGCCATCCACACCAGTTCCTCAGCACCACATCTCTGCATCTTTTGAACATCTCCAGGGATGGGGATTCAACCACCTCAAGAAGAATTTCAGTGAAGAAGTTTCTTCAATACCCCAATAAACCTTCCCTGGTGCAACTTGAGGCCATCTGCTCTCCTCCTATCACTTGTTACTAGAGAGAAGACACCAACACCCACCTCACTCCAACCTCCTTTCAGGGAGTTGTAGAGAGAAAGGAGGTCTCCCCTGTGCCTGTTTTTCTCCAGAGTAAACTCCAGGTTCCCATAGCCACTCCTCACAAGACCTGTTCTCTAGACCCTTCACCAGCTTTGTTGACGTTCTCTGGACTCACTCCAGCACCTCAGTGTCATTCTTGCAGTGAAGGGCCCAAAACTGAATCCAGTACTCAAGATGTGGCCTCACCAGTGCTGAGCACAGGGCGACCATCACTTCCTTACTCCTGCTGATACAGACCAGGATGCTGTTGGCCACCTGGTCACACTGCTGGCTCATAGTCAGCTGGCTGTGAAGCATTCTGGTTTCCTACATTATTTTTTTAGTCTGTTTTCTAATTTCTGATTAAGAGCAATAAATAAATAAGTGCCCAACTGCCACTTCCCTAGTTTTCACCACCATTCACACCTACCAGCAAGGCAACCCCAATTACCTGCATGCTCCCTGAACCCTCAGTAGGGAACTCCTCACCATCCAGCATGCAGAGTGGAGGGACATGGTTTAATGGCCATGGTGGTGCTAGGTCAGTGGTTGGACTCAATGATCTTAGAGGCCTTTTCCAACAGAAATAATCTATTACTAGATCAAATTAACTCCTGCACGGAGCTGCGGCAGGCTCAGGCAAATGCTGGCTTGGCTGTGCCTCTGTAGACTCCATCTTGCAGACAGAAGGGCTGGAAACAATTTTGCTTTAATTACTTTTTCAAATGCAGCCAGCAGATGGTTTGGTAACCCGAATTCATGAGTCTTTCCACAGCTCTAGGCTGCTGGCTTGGAAACCAAACCCAAGAGTGACCTGGGTAGTGAGGAACCCATCGTCCCTGCTCTACCAAAATGCTGGCCGTGATGCTCAAGATGTAACTGCCCAGGCTGTCCAATAAGGACATCTCAAGGCTGCCCAGGCCATTGGCTGCTATTGCATACCCTGCCTGCAATCTCCAGCCACCAGCACTAGCAGAAAGTTGTCTCCATTTCTAGCTGTTGGTCTTCTCAGCAACTAGACAAACAGCAGTTGGGTAGCCCAGGGCTGGCAGGGACATTAAGCAGGCTGGTCTCTGGTCCCAAGTGTTATTTTTGGTTGGGGAGGCTCCAGGCAACAGGCTGGCTGCTCCTGAAGAGCACTCATGCAGCACAGGACAGCCAGAAATAAGGGACAATTTGCAAGTGCACCACAGCCTGTGGTGTCAGTGCCACCATGCTCAGAAACAGCCTGGTAAGCCTGGAGAGCCCATGAGTATATAACATGGTCCACAGCTTCCCTGGAGAGCATGGCATGGTTTCTTCAGGGTACAGGGGGACATGCCCTGCCCATACATCCCTTTGTCACTTGGTCCTTTGTTTGTTCCCATGAACCCATGCCCAAGAACATCCAAGCTGCTCTGGAAAGGCTCATAGGCTAGGTAAGCAGAGTCACTTTTCTTTCTGTCTCTCACCCTGACCTGCTGTGTGATTTCCCACTAGTGGCTTCACCTCTCCCTCTTCATGGCAGTCACAGGATTGCTGGGCCATTGTCCATGATGAGTCCATGCCCATCAAACTGGGAACAATGACTGACAGTTACACACTGGCTGCAAACCTAAGCACTCCAGCAGGGGGTTAATAATACAGCCAGGCTGACTCTCCTGACCCAAGTGGTTTACTCTTCACATGTAGTCCCCACCCCTCTATGAACACCTATATGCTCAGCACCCCACAGCACCCAGTTGCAGAGCTCTGCCCCCAGAGCAGCCACACCATAGTGCAGAGGAGTTAAGGCAGTCCCCAGAACCTCGGAAACCTCTGGTGAAGCAGGCTTGTTTTTCTCTTACCAAGTAATTTGAAATTCTTGGAAGGCAATCAGGAAAGTACAAAGTATTCCAGCTCAGGACAGCCTGGGACTCATTCCTTAGAGGCACAATGGTTGTTTACTCAATCCCTCATACATTAATATCTAAAAATTCATGAGTTCAATTGTAAACAAGAAGTACTGGCTTTACAGTGTTGCCTGTTTAACAATAGTGGTCCCAGCCTGAATGCTGATTTTGTTATCTTTCTTCTCATCTTGCTATCAAAGGGTCAAGATCTTGCAAAATTATGGGAAATATTTCAAGCCCGTTTATGCCTGGTTTTGAAACTCATCCCTCTAAAACCCAAGGCCAAAGAAAGACTATTTCAAATCAACATCGAGGAGTACAGGCAGGAAGAAGTGCTGTTTGTGCCAGCACTGTCCTCTGGCTCAAGAACAAATGAGGGAAAAGCCGGCTGCAGATCCATTTCTGCTGGAAATCTGTAGAAGATTCCTAATGACTGAGAGGGAAGGTCCCCAAGGCAATCTCCTATGGGGACCAGTAGACATGAAATAACCCAAACCCAGCCTATGTCCAAGACAAAGCACAATTAGTTCCTGGAAACACTCATATTAGCAAGTTGCCTATGGTGAGCAAAGGTCTCATCTGCATTCATCAGCCCAAGGACGCTAAGCCCAACAGTCCAGGACTCTTCCCAACACTTCATCTGAGGAAAGCCTCTGAAACTGCATCCCAATGGCAAGCTGGCAAGCCCAGCTCCTTCTGTCAGAAGGAGCTGTGACGGATGCAGGATGGACATGGCTCAGAGCTCATCAAAGCTCACCTCCCCTTCTATCTTTGCTGACTGGCACTACTGTAAGCCCTTCTCATGCCAGGTCTGTGCAGCCTCAAGCTCCCTGGCTGGGCCCACTTGCAGATCTCTCTCCCTTTTGTGTCTGATGCTTACTGGGGAACACAAGATGAGACCACAGCTGTGGGCTCCAGGAGGTTCCCCAGGACGTTCACAGCTAGTCTGGTAGCATTTCCTGGCTCCTTTACAGCCCTCCGTAAACACATTGATGTTTCAGGCATTTTCATGCCAGGGAACAGGGTTTTAGCTCAGCTTTCTCATCTCTCCTGAGCAACAGCTATTTGTTTAGGTAGCTTAAACAAAATAAGATCCATCCCTCTTGCTTGCAGAGTCAGAACAGATCAGCTAGCTCCACCTCAATGCTTTCTTGCACTTGTGCAGAGCTCAGATACTTCCATACAAGCCCTTGCTTCAAGCAGGTGAGAAGAAACGAGGCAAAAAGTACTTTCAAGGCTGATAAGGGCTGTGTATGAAAACCCAGCTTCTGCTTCTGGGTACAGAGCCTCAGGCTGTGGAACAGCAAGAAGGGGATACAAGAGGAGGAGGGAGCTTCCTTGAGCAGGAGGTTCATGTATCTTTATCTTTGCTGCTGTCAAAGGGCAATAGCTGCGATTGCAGCATCTTGGAAAGTTACCATGCAGGCTATCTCCAGAGGACATCAACAAGTCTGGAAAAATCACCTTCACTCTCTTGATAATGATTTCAGTGTACCAATGAACTCCAAGGCAGGTTCCCAGGGAGGAATCACCTCTACTGGCAAGAAAGTCAGCAGCTTACATTTGAGTGAAGTCTTTGGCTTGCTTAAACTATAGGTACCACCTGAGATGCATGAGCCTGTGGTTGCCCACTGTTTAAGCTGTGACTTCTGCCCTGCAGAAACCAACCAGACAGGTGGGGTTTTGGGGTAGTCATGCAAGTGCTGCCAAATCACTACCCAGGGGAACAAGCTCTCAGACAAGCCCAGATTTCAACCAGTGAAGAAACTGGAAAGGAAACACTCCATGGTTCAATCACTCGCTCTTCCTGCCCCATGAAACACAGCAGGACTTGGCATCTGAGAAAGTCCGTGGGCCTCTGATCTGTACTGCTGCCTCTTGAACCAAAATGACCTCCACCAAGAAGTTCGCTACTAAATCAAAACCTGCAGTGCCACAGCAATGCTAGAGGTAGCATCTGGTTCCCTGTTCATTCCAGCAAGCAGCTAGCTCCATGGGTATCATGGCAACATCCCCTCTGGGACATTTGGATCTGTGTTTGCACACCAATATTCTCACTGGAAGAGCCCAAAGTCTGTCTCCAAACACTGCCCTTCAGCCCAGCTCTCCAAGGAGCACATCTGCACCAAACCCAGCTGGGACCATGCTGATGCCACTCAGACTGGTAAATATCCTGTTCTGATGAAAAAAAACATCCATCAGGTTATGGTTGGAAAGGCTCCATCTGCTCCCTCTATGGGCTGGAGGTACCATCCTGAAGACTACAGGCAGGGTGGGAGCTCCTCCCTGACCGCCTGTGGTGACCACAGCAGAGCACAAAGCCAAAGTGCTTTTATGGCTTTGCCTGCCCAGATCCTCACCTCTCACCCATCCTGCTGGTCAGCCAGTCCACCCCAGAAGGCAGCTCCCTGTTTGTCTTGGATGACCTCCTGCCAGAGCAGAGCTTTCCCCAGCACGGCTCTTCGGCGCTGCCAGCGAGCGGATTTCCTGCCATTTGATCTAAATTTGCCTCTCATTTCATCAAGTGCCTCCTGATTTCCTTCAGCAGCCCTCATCCTTCCATCATGGAGGTGGCCCCACAGCCCAGGACTTTTTGGCAGGGAGCTCAGGGACTGGTCTGGTGGTCAGCGAGCAAACGCTGATGTTCCATGCCTCCTCTGGCCCCAGGGCTGGAGGGGCGGAGAAGATCTTTCCTCCCTTCCCAGGCGGATGAAGCATGGACATGCAGTGCCCTCTGCCGATCTGAACACCGAGGGAGACGTGGGAAGGAGCAGCATGCAGGGCTGGGCAGCTTTGCAAACCACTGAGTGAGCTGCCAAGCCTCTCGCCTCCCTGCTAGATTGCTCCTTGCTGCCACAGCAGAGACAGAGCATTTATCTCTGCTGATAAACTCTTGGAACAGCTGTTTGAGAAGCCAAGTGGCCCAGTTGGCATCAGCCAACTCCACATCTGCATGTTCTAACTATTTAAAGAAACCAGAACATCTTCACTACCCTCTGCAGGCCCACCCACTAGGTTTGAGCAATGGGGAAGGCAACAGCCTGGCAAGCCAGGCAGAGCAGTAAGGGACAAGGAGCCAGCGTGAGGGACAAGATCATGTTCCTTTTCTTCTTGACCAGAGGCTCTTTTTCCCAAAATAAATGTGCTGCTTTATCTTGAAATAGTAGAAATAAGTAGCTGCACAGGGAAGACAGGCTGCTGGTCCCAACTGTCACACGGAGGAGAAGAGCCTTACCAGGAACCTCGTGGAGCAGGTGTGAAACAGAGACATCACCCCACCAGGATCTCACTGAATCACTGCTCTTGCCACACAACACTTACTGTCTATCTTTGTGTTCCTAGGAATTAATCAAAGGCCCAGAAAGGTCCCTTGGACTGCTCCTGCTCACAGGACTGTAGGTGAGGCTAGCTGTAGCCCAGCATCATGAGGTGCAAGCCACTACCAGTGGATTTAGCAACTGTGAAGAGTTTTAGGTGTGTGAGCTCTGCCTAGCTTTCTTTGGCAAAATGGGGCAGAAAGAGCAACCCACTGGTTTGGCTGGAGTTGGTAGAGCCCTTCTGAGGCCCTGCAGATGTAATGGACCAGGGCTGCTCCAGTGCAGAGGAAGCTGAGAGCATGGCACAGCCCCCAGGCCACCCTGGATCCCCACCATTGCAGCAGAGCAAACCTGGAGCTGCTCCTGAAGCAGCGCCCAGCCAAGGGGCTGGCAGGACACCCATGGCTCAGACCTGGAGTGAGATCTAGAGGCCACAATACAGGCAGCAAAGTCCATTCCTAGTTAATAAGAGTCACTTTAAGAGATAAGGCCACCCAGAGAATGATAAGTTTATAACACTGGCAGCAATCTGACCCCCCCCAGGTTTACGTGGCACAAGCCATGTCCAGCTAGATCGATCATCTCCTGGTGTTGCACTGGTATTGGCTCCTTCCCTGACTGCAAAGGCTGCATATTCCTTATCTCTGCTGCAGGGGAAGGTCACCACTAACATGCAATACAGTCAAGTTTTGATTGCTTTCACTTCTCCATTAGTTTTTCCTAGGATTTCTAGGTGACTGAGACACAAATCCAGGGGAGAAGCACCTGGCTCAGTTTCACACTCGATTCCAAGGCAGGTCTTTCTTTCTCCTCATTTCTAGACATGGCTTTTCTGATTCTGCCAGTGTCCTTCTCCTGGTAACTGCACCCCCTCTCTGCCATCAGTCCCTGCTTGTTACATACCACATTTACCAACCTCTTGGACAGAGAAGACCTCCTTGACCTTCACACTGTGCCTCGGTTTTCTTGGTGCTCCTCCAAATGACTCAGCTAAGGGCCAAGGTGAAAAGCCAAGGCTCTCCTGTAAACCAAAGAAGTGTTTCAGAAGAGAGCAGCACATGAAACCACACAGCATCAATACAGAGTCCAGCTTGAAAACCTCAGTGCCTCTCTCAGGACCTCTCATTCAATGCAATCACTCTCTCATGAGAGAGAACGTCTTGTTTGCAATGTTTCATTTGGTGCATCAGCCCAGGACACTTCCTTCCTCCCTCCAAAAAGCAGCTCCTGCTGCAGCAAAGCTTGGCTGCTGTCTCATGGATGACGTCTAGGTAAATGCAAAAAGAAAACAGAGCCACGTGGATATTCCCAAGAGGAAGAAATTAGGCTCAGGCCACAGAGACCTGCTGCCTTCTGGCACAAAGCCTTGATTTCTTTATCCTAGAGCCATCAGCCTCCAAGGTACTCACATCCTTTAGCATGGAGCTGAGCTTTGGTGACAGAGGCACCACGAAGACCCATTCCTGTTTCCATGACCCACATAGCCTTTTGTCAAACTGCACGTCTGGCCCCAGCGTGCTGAGAGAGCACAGCTGGTATCTCTGTATTACACCTCATCAGGAGATACCCAGCTGGGACAATCACCACCCCTCTGCACCCCTTATCTCTTTGTTATCTCACACCAGCTGTAAAGGGCTGGCAGGAGAGGTGCCGACTCAGGAGTGCTCAGCTGGAAGGAATTAATTTCTTTTTTAGCACTGGCAGGGCCCTGTGCCAACCCAAAGTCCTCCTGCCCGAGATGCTAAGGGTAAGTGTGGTTCAGTGCCTCACTCCCTGGGCCATAGCTTGCTCCCAAACCAAGACAACATGCTGTGGAGCTGGGCAGTGGGGAAGCCAAGAGGATTCACAGTACACCTTTTAACAACTCGAAGTTCTCTCTCAGTACCTTCTGGCCTCTCCTGCACAGGCCTATGATGAGGAGCCTTGCCTGCTGATGTTAGTTTCAGTGGCAACACCCAGGAGCTCCCATCTACACCCAGGGCAGATGCCAGTCCTATTTTCTGTACCATTGATGTAGCCTGCAGCATGTTCTTAGCCTGGGGAAGTCATCAAAACCCAAGGCCACTCTTCAGGAGCCTGCCCCAGGCAGGCAAAAGGCTCCTACTTCCCTGAGCTCAGCAGCTTTGCCTGATAAAGAATGGGATGGAGCTGCTCAGAGAAAAGGAAAAACTCCAGCAAGGTGGGGGTTGGTCTCTTCTCCCAGGTAACAAGTGATAGGACAAGAGGAAATGGCCACAAGCTGCACCAGGGGGAGGTTTAGGTTGGATATTAGAAGAAACTTCTTTACTAAAAGGGTTCTCAAACATTGAAGGAGGCTCCCCAGGGAGGGGGCTAAATCCCCATCCCTGGAGGTGTTTAAAAGCTGCAGAGATGTGGTGCTGAGAGGCATAGTTTAGCACCAGACTTGGTAGCATTACGTAAAGGTTGGACTTGATGATCTTGAAGGTGTTTTCCAACCAAAACAATTCTATGATTCAGCACTGGCTCTCCTCCCATCAGATAGAGCGCATGGCAGTGCAAAGTCCCTGAAATACGGCTCTGGGGTGGACCTGTGGCCCCAGGACACGGCCAAGGCAGGCAGTGACAGCTACTAGCCCAGCTTTCTATCCCACCAAGGCCCCTCCTGGGGCACAGGAGCATGCCCTGAGCACAGGGAGGAGGTGCTGCCATCTGAGCCCTGCAGCCTGATGCACCCAGAAAATACTCACTGGCACAGGGTGAGTCAGGGAGAGCAGGTGTGGCACTGAAGCTCATGTCCCAACCACACCAAGCCTTAACCAAGCCTTAACCAAGCCTTGGGAGCAGCTTCCCCCCATTACTAAGAACAGCTGACCAGCTCTGCAGTATCTCTGGTTCACAGGCACCTTCCTTGCTTCAGTTTCCCCAGCTCTTCAAGTCATACCCCCCCGGGGCTTGGCCAGAGCCAGCCTGGGCTATTTTACATCCTGGGGCTACCCAGCTGTGACCAACCTGGTGTAAGCAGCCCCACAACTGCCTCTGCCAGGCAGGACAGGAGGGCAGCAGGCAGAAGTGGGTGTCTTTGCCTGCCCCCTCACTCTCTTCTCCTGTCTGGGTGGCCATGGGGACCCGAGTTAGCCTGGCCAAGGAGCATCTCTACCAGGCACTCAGTGCTGCTTTAAACTCTCAAGCTTCTGCTACGGCTGGACCCACTGCCGAGGGGTGGCTTTGTCCCCTGTTTCCAAGCTGTCAGCACAGAAAGTATCTACCTGCATCCCTGCCTCTCTGCCTGTTGTTCTTGCAGGGCGACATTGCCATCTGCTGCCTGCTGCTCGGCAGGACATGCCAGCCCGACAGCCTCCCAGCCCGACATCCTCCCAGCCCTGGCCCTCACAGCGTCAGAGGTGGATTCGCCTTGGAAAGGACCTTTAAAGCTCATCTAGTCCAAGCCCCCTGCAGTCAGCAAGGATATCTTCAACTAGAACAGGTTGCTCAGAGTCCTGTCCAACCTGACCTGGGATGTTTCTATGGATGAGGCATCTCTCACCTCTCTGGGCAATCTGGACCAGCGTCTCACCAGCCTCAGCATAAAAAAAAAAAAATCTTCCTTGTATCTGGTTTAAATCTCCCTCTTTTAGGTTAAACCCATCACCCCTTGTCCTGTCACAAGGGCCTGCTAAAAAGATTCTCCTCTTTTTTTTCATAGCCCCCCTTTAAAGGGGGGTTATGAGAAAGGTCACAATAACATCTTCTTGGAGTCTTCCCTTCTCCAGGCTGAACAACCTTCATCCCAGCTTTCAAGGGGACTATCCCTGTGGGGACCCTCCAGCACCAAGCACCACAGATATTGGGGCAACACCCACACCACTACCTCCATAGAGATCTGCCTTTCAAGGATGCCCCTGTGGCACCAAATCTTGAGGGCAGCTCATTGCTCATGGCTCCAGCTCAGGAGTCCCACCAAGCATCTAGGTCCACCCTCCTCAAGAGCTGTAGCCATGGCTGGTATGCTTGTTTGCAACTTATGGACAAGCAACTATCCAGCAGCATGGGGATGGCAGAGCAGCACCCCAAACCAGGGCTGTGACTCTGCTGACAGCCTGGTTTTGCAAGCACCAGCCTCAGCACTCTGAACTGTCACAAAGCAAGTCCTTGTCAAGGAGCAGTGCCCTTGGCTATGCTGGTGACTCACCTGCTGAATAGGAACACACACCTCCAGCTCTTCTTCCTTGAGTTCTTCATCTGGAAACACAAAGATGGTATTTTTTTAACTCATAGCCACCCCAAGAGACATACATTTAGTTTAAACATTAAAGCACTGCATATTGTTTCTACAGCTTAAGGTAGAAGATGCCATCAAAGGGAGGAGAAGAGTAGTAATTATCTGCAGTTCAGAAGTTTAATCTTTAGAGAAGAGGCTGGGTTTGCAGCTATACTTGTGATATTCTTCTAAGCTGATCTTCTTTAAGAAGCTGAGCAGTTTACAATTGAGATTACCTGCCTGAAACAGGAGGTTTCCACAAGCAGCCTTGGGTTTATAGGTCACCAACACAGACTAAGGCTGTTGGTTGCTGTGATCTTTGAGAGGGACAGGATCACAGAAGATGGCATGGTAGCATTATTGGAGGTCACTGCCAGCAAAAAAATAGAGGAGAAATATGGATTCCCTATCCCAGTAACTTGCATGATAATAAATCACAGAGTCATTTGGGTTGGAAGAGACCTTGAGGCTCAGGTCCAACCATTAACCCATCACTGCCAGGTCCACCACTAAACCAAGTCCCTCAGCACCACATCTATGCATCTTTGAAATCACCCCAGGGATGGTGATTCCACCACTTCTCTGGGCAGTCTGCTCCAGGGTTTGACAGCCCTGTTGGTGAAGAAGTTTTTCCTCATATTGAACCTAAGCCTCCCTTGGCACAACTTGAGGCACCCTTGATTTCTCTTATGCTGTTGGCCATGACTGCAGGGACTATCCCCAAAGCCTGGCTGACAGTCAACAAGAGGCACTACACCCTATGACTTCTGAAGGGATCTAGATGCCTTCATACATGAGCTTACAGACCCAGCAGCACTTCTGTAGGAAACAGCATCATTGTCTCTTGCATGAACTGGTGCAGGATGCAGCTACCAGCACTGATTGCTGGATGATGGAAGAGGAGGAAGGTGTGATTTGTGTGATTGCTGTTGCAGAAGGTAGAGAGTGGTGGGATGTGAGGGGTCACTAACCTTTACTTGGAACACAAGGGAGCTGAGGAGAGCTCTGCTGGGAACAGATGTTTGTGTCAGGTATCAGGATTTGCTGTGACATTTCCTTTGCTTTCCACCCAGCTGCCCCTGGATCCCAGTCTTCCCAGTTACTGGCACCTGGGTGTGCCTCAGCCTCAGTGGAGTTGTGGCACAGACACCCAAGGTCTAACTTTAGACATCCCCAGAGAGCAGGGACATCAGCTTAGGATTGCTGCTCCATAGCTGCCTCATCCTGATGGCCCATGGAGGTGGGGGTCTTCTGAGACAGCCCTGGGGCATCCCCTCCTCTAAGCCTGTAATTTGGCTTCCAGTTTGCCTTTGTGCCTCTATGATGAGCCTGGGAGTAGCTTAGACAAGGTACTATTTGGGCTTCCTCCCATCATTGCTTCTCTGTGGGCAGGCAACATGGTGTTTATCCCATAACCTAACACTGGTATCCAGGGACTGCAAAGAAAAAGAGAAGACTTAAAAAATAAAAATTAAAAAAAGAATGAAAAAAGAATAAAAGAAGCACTTACTTGTGTGATGCAGATTTTGTGACATCTTTTTCTCCTTAAATCCCTGTTTTCTCAACCAGGCTGTAGGACTTCCTTAGTGCACAGCATCTCAGAAGGCTTTTTCTTGGCTGCATCTTCAGCACAGAGCTGTGCTGCAGTGAGGAACCAGCCCAGGAGAGCACATTACTCACAGACCTGAGGAGGACAGTTGGGTGTATTTTTTTCCTGACAATATTTATCCCCTATTTCAAGAGTCTGAAGGGAAGAGCAATACCCAGTAAAATGATCTTTTGCAGCATTTCTTTTCCTCTCAGCTGAATGCCTTCCCTGGGCAGGGAAAGAGCTGTTGTATGGGAAAGAACCCCTCCAGGTAGCCCAAAAACCCAGCATGGCTGGAGTGGGACCAGCAATGCCAGAGTCACCATGGGACCTCCCCAGCTCGGCCATACTTTTGGCAAACCTGTGCTAAAGAGAGACCTTCAGCCCTGGTCCCTGCTGTCTTTGTAGTTTGTGAGTAAGTCCCAGCTGATGATCCCACTGATGATGCTCCTCTCACAGTAATGAACTGAACCTGCCCCCAACCTCTGCAGATCTCTCCCCACGACTTTCTCTCACCCTCTGGTTTAAACCTTCCCCAGCTATAGGTTCAAGACCTACCACTCTTCCCCAACACAAGCTAAATCCCTCTGGTTTGCAGAGATGCTGCCAAGACCCAGTGAATGCATTTTGCTGGTAAGCTATTATTTGCTCCAGTCCCACATAAGGTTACATGGGAATAAAACTATTGGGAGGAGTATTTCAGGCTACCAGAAGTGGAGAGGGAGAAACAGCCTGCACAGTGGTCAAGGAATAATCAGACAGTGACAAATATGTCTTTAAAAGGACAAGAGGCAGGAATTTAGCACAATGCACTGGAGACAGAATCACAGAATTGCCTAAATTGGAAAAGACTTCTAAGACCTTTGAGGCAAATTGCTACCCTAACACTGATAAGTCCTTGGCTAAACCACATCCTCCAGGGATGAGGACTCCACCACCTCACTGGGCAAACCATTCCAATGCCTGATAGCCCTTTCAGTGAAGAAATTCTTCCTAATATTCAACCTCAACTGAATTGAAGGTGACAGCATAAAGTCCAGAGAGGAAAGCAGGGGTAAGGCACCCAGTGAGCACTACTGGTGCTGGGCTCTCTGGAAAGGTGCTTCTGGAAAACAGGTTTGCCCTTGTGGCATGTGCAAGCAGTTATCCTGAAATGCTCTCCCACCTCTCTGCAGCAGTGAGCTGTGGCAGGAGGGGCAGCCTGTACACTACTCTCCATAGCTTCCCCTTTGGGGAGCAAGGAAATAGGTAAAAGCAGTGCTGCCATTTCCCAGTATCTCAGACAGATGGCTTGAAACTATCCAGCAGCCTCTAAACAAGGGTGCTAGTAAATCAGCATCCAGAGGAATTCAGGTTCCAAAGAGGAATTCACTGCACCTCTTCTCAGTGAGAGGAATGGGGCTGCTTCTTTTTTGTGCTGGAGTTTGCAAAGGGCTTTGCCTTCCTCAGCAGTGATTGCTCAGATGCCTTCCTCCCCAGCCTTGCCACAGCATGGGGAGCAGATGCACTTTGCTCTCCACACTCCTCAAGCAGCATGAGCTCCTTGGGCCATTTTACACATTGCAAGAAAGCAGGGTAGGGCCCACTGTCCTGCCTGCAAAAATGCAAAGAGCAGTGGTGTGAAAAATCAAACTGTCAGAGGCCTCACCTCCCCTTCTCAGTGCCCCATGTCCCACAGACAGCAAACCCACTGGCTACTGGCTGCATCTGCCTCATGGACAGGGTCTGATTTTAATTCTCTTTTCATGTTCTGCATAAAAGAGGGGAGTAGAACTGTGGCTGCATTGCTCTGTCTGTACCTAGGGGCAGGAGGCATCTTGGCTTGCCCACACCTGCTGCTGGCAGCACACAGGGCATCTGCTCTGCTGAGCCAGCACAGAGGGCTGCAGGCAGCTTTCCCACCCTCACCATCACAGCTCCGAGAAGACATCCCTGGTTTCTCAACCTTTTGCTATTTTTATCTCTCTGGAAAGGCTATGTGTGGCCAGGTGACCTTTATTAAGATCATGTTATTTAATACTGCATGATTCTGCATTAAACATGGATTTCTTTTCTCTTCTGGGCCCAGGAATGGAAGGAGAAGCTACTGCTTGCCTGGCCCTGTGACACGTGGGCTCCTTAACTGTCAAGGGAAACAGCCACCCGATGTGAAACCTGGCAAAGGATCAAGGCCTCTGTCATTAATTACATCTGCATTTTGTTTCCTGGTGGTTCTGCAGTTTACAAAACAGGAAAACAGTTAATAAAGTGCAGAAAATAAAAAGCCATGCTTTCAAATAAGCACTGCAGCCATTAGGAAGAGGGAAAAGCAGATGAGATGTGAGCATAAAGCAAAGTGACCAAAGACAAACCCAGCTATACACCAGGAAGCACCAGGAGGTCCACACCAGCAAGCAGACCTTTCACCAAGTCTTCCAGCCTCTTTGAGCACAGATGGTGCACATCAGCAACCAGTCCTACAAGTGCTCCAGCTGTGCTAAGGCCTTTACCCAGTCCTCCTGACTTGCCCAGTGCTGTCACTCACACCCTGGTGTGCCTGCACCTTCATTCACACAGCCACCCTCAAGTGGCACCAGCATCTCCACAGCCCCTGCACTGGCACAGCACCCTGATGGCTCTTGCTGAGGTGCCCCACCAACCCCAACAGCATGGCCAGTGACATTTCCTGGCATGGTGCAGGGCAGCCCTGGCCTCCCCCTGTGGCTGGGGGAAAAGCACATAGCACCATAGAATTGTTTTGGTTGGAAGAGACCTTTTGGATCATGAAGTTCAACCATCAACCCAGCACTAAACCCAGGTCACCACTAAACCATGTTCATCAACATCTGCACAGCTTTGAAATTCCTCCAGGGATGGTGACTCCACCAGCTCCCTGGGCAGCCTGTTCCAGGGCTTGACAACCCTTTTTTGAAAGAAGTCTTTACTAATGTCCAAGCAAACCTTCACTGGTGCAATTTGAGGCCATTTCCTCTTGCTCTGGGGCTTGGTACCTGGGAGAAAAGACCAACCCCCACCTTGCTACAACCTCCTTTCAGGAAGTTGTAGAGAGCAATGAGGTCTCCCCTCAGCCTCCTTTTCTCCAGACTAAACAACCCCAGTTTCCTCAGCTTTTCCTTATAAGACCTGCTCTCCAGACCCTTCAGCAGCTTCACTATTCTTTTATTGACATGCTCCATTGTCCCTCTTAGAGTGAGGAGCCCAAAACTGAACCCAGCATTCAAGGTGCAGCCTCTCCTGAGTACAGGGGGACCATCATTTCCCTGGTCCTTTTGGACCAGGCTGACGCTAGCCAGGGCTTGTGTTAGAACTCATGTCTGGGGCTGTGAGTGCCCCTGGATCCCAGGACCACAGGAAACAAGCAGAGCCCAATTAATCTGTCCCTCCAGGAGAAAAGGACCCCAGCTTGGCTGTCATGGGATCACCCCTCAGGCAAGGCTGAGCATTCTGGCCAGACCATGCAGAGGTGCTGAAGGCATTCACCCCACCTGGAGTACTGCATCCAGTTCTGGAGCCCCTATTACAAGAGGGATATGGGCATGCTGGAATGTGTCCAGAGAAGGGCCACCAGGATGATCAGAGGGCTGGAGCACCTCTCCTGTGAGGACAGACTGAAAGAGTTGGGGCTGTTCAGTCTGGAGAAGAGAAGGCTCTGAAGTGACCTTCTTGTAGCCTTCCAGTATCTGAAGGGGGCTACAAGAAAGCTGGGGAGGGACTTTTTAGGATATCAGGCAGTGATAGGACTAGGGGAAATGGAATAAAGCTGGAAGTGGGGAGATTCAGACTGGGTGTGAGGAAGAAGTTCTTCGCCATGAGAGTGGTGAGAGCCTGGAATGGGTTGTCCAGGGAGGTGGTTGAGGCCCCATCCCTGGAGGTGTTTAAGGCAAGGCTGGATGAGGCTCTGGCCAGCCTGATCTAGTGTGAGGTGTCCCTGTCCATGGCAGGGGGGTTGGAACTGGATGATCCTTGTGGTCCTTTTCAACCCTGACTGATTCTATGATTCACAGGATGGTGTAAATCCCAGCAGCACTCCCATGGGTCAAGCAAATACACACTGAGCTTAAGCTCCATAGAGAAATGGGCAAGGAAAAGTGAATCAAAACCTGAACCCTCCTGTGCTGCCAATGAGATGAGCATTGCCAAATATAGAATCACAGAATGCTAGGGCTTGGGAGGGACCTCTGAAGATTATTGAGTCCAGCCCCCCTGCCAGAGCAGGACCATGCAGGCTTTGAAAGTTTCCAGAGACAGAGACTCCACCACCTCTCTGGGCAGCCTGTTCCAGCCCTCTGCCACCCTCAAAGTAAGGAAGTTCCTTCTCATGTTTAGATGGAACTTCCTATGCTCATTTATGCCCATTACCTCTTGTCCCATCTGGGGACCACTGAGATGAGTCTGGCTCCATCTTTCTGACACCAACCCTTTAGATATTTGCAAGCATTAATAAGATCCCCTCTCAGACTCCTCTTCTCCAAGCCAGACAGCCCCAGGAACAGCCTTTCACCATATAATAGATGATGTTCCAGTCCCCTCATTTTAGTGGCCCCGTGCTGGACTCTCTCCAGTAGTTCTTTGTCCTTCTGGAGCTAGGGAGCCCAGAACTGGACACAGTACCCCAGGTGAGGCCTCATCAGTGCAGAGCAGAGGGGGAGAAGAACCTCCCTTGACCTACCAGCCACACTCCTTTAAATGCATCCCAAGATACTCTCATTGCAGAGTACATTGGATATGACAATGACAGGTGAAATATTTGCACCCTTTGCTCTCCTCCTGGGAGAGCTCCTTTCTGAAGCAGAACGCATTGAGCATTTCTACATCAATAAGCTCCCTTCTGCGAGCAAGAAGAGGGACTAGACAGTTGGTAAAAATGGCTTTTCTCAGGTACCTGATAGCTGAGGCAATTAAAAGAAAATTAAACTGACATTTCTACCTTGCACTGTAAGAGAGATGTGCAGTAGTGAAATAATTAAAAAGTTACTGCTGGGAACATCCCGTTCTCCCACTCGTCTGCTGCAAAGAACAAAAGGGCAAGAAGCATTTTTGGCTTCTTTTTTTTTTTTTTTTCTTTCTTTCATTCTTGATAATTAATTGCTTGTTACTGCTGCATCCCTAAATGCTAGAACCCAAGGGTGTTCCAAATGACGACAGAGGTATTCAGCGGTCGGGATCTGGTTTACCCAGCCTCGCCTGGTGACAAACAACAGTTTGCCAGCCCAGATCTCTCTGCTCAAGTTACCCACATGAAGGCTTTAGAGTTTCATTTTCTGGTTTATAGCACTTGCCTGAAAGGTCTTTGCAGCAACTGCCTAGGAGCAGCTCCATGACCAAGCTGCAGTTCCATCCCTTGCTGTCTCTTACTGTCCAGCACCATCTGCTTTGCCACCAGTTACACTGGTGTACCAGCTTCATCTAAGCCTCTCAGGCAGGGGAAGTGGGTCTCTGGATGGGAACCCACCTTGGAGCATCCTCATGTAGATAAGCCTAACAGTGCCAGCTCCTCCCAAGTGCTCAGCTGGTCCTTTCCAAAGATTACTTCCCAGCTGTTTTTTCACAATTCCATGAACACTGTGCTCAGGAAGGAAGATTCACCACCAACCTGAGTGTCTCATGGGACCAGACAAGGAACAGCCAGGGGACACAAGAGATGTACCTTGCTGATCTCTTCATCGCAGCAAAGGGCCTAGCATGTGTGAGAAAACAGAAAGCTCCTTCTAGACCTTTCTAAAATAAAAGAGCTATATTTATTGTCTGCCCACAGGATGCCAGCTTGGTCAGGATCCAAGTGCCAGAATGCTCTTCACATGAACCTCAGGCTTCTTGGGGCAACCCCAAGTCATCCTTGCCCTCATCATTACCTCCTGCAGCTATGCTTGGCTTGTACTTCAGCCCATCACCCAAGGACACCCCTCCTGTGCTAGCCCAATGCTAGGTTTGCTTGCAGGAGACAACAGCAGCATAAGAAAGCTTCTGATGTTTCCCAAGTCAGAGTATCCCTGGATTTCAGTCTCTCATGCAGAGTGAGGCTGAGTATACCCTGAGCTGGTGTTTAGCACTGACCTTCTGGAAGGGAGAACAAGGCTTTCTGTGGTTTTAGGACAAGCATCCCCTTCCCCAACAAGGTAAATGGTGACAGATGAAGCCCAGAGTGGGTATGTGCTGCTCCAGAGTCTATATCACTCTGCTTCAGCCTGTCCAATCTCCTGCATGAACTCTTCCAGGAAGCATTTGGGGACCAGTCTGGGAGAACAGGGAAGCTCCATGCTAGGCTGACACCATCATTTCCACTGCCAGGGGCAGTGGTTGTGTTTTATAAGACTGTACACAGTCAGCCAGCAAAGGCTTTACTGAATAAGACAGAAAAGTCACTAAATATTCTTCCTCAGTGTTTCCTGATGAGAGAAGCAAAAAAGCAATTATAGCAAACTGTGAAATAAAAGGGAAGTCAGGTCAAAAGGCAGGTGAGTGCACAATGCACTCAGCAAGGCTCTGTGCTGCAAATTGCTAAAAGCCCACCCCCCCCGATTTGTTTTTGAGCATGAACAAAACAGCTCAAGCTGAGCCTTTCCTCACTCAGAGCTGGCTATCTTCCATCTAAAGAGATCACATCAGGTTGGGGAAGTCCATGCAAAAAGGGAAAACTTTCCCTATCTCCAGTTTGAGAGAAGCAGAGACCTTTCACCCAGCCACCTCAGTGGGTCAGACCTTTACACCAACTTTGCTGCCAGCAATAACCCTTTGCACTTAGGGAAGATGTTCTGCATTGCTTGGATGCTGCTTCTGGATTCTTTATTCTGCCTTTCACAGAGGTAAAAACCTGCTGAAGGGCTGAGCCCTGGTCCTGACCACCTGGCCATGCAGTGAGTTAGTTCTGTTGTAGCTCAAACCCGTTAAGGGTAGCTGTTATTAAACAACAAGCTGCTGGCAGGGCTACCCTCCTGTCACCTGTGCATGGCTCTGAGCCCAGGGACCTAACCTCAAGAGTCCCTCGCAGCCAACAAGATGTGTGCTGATTGTGCAGAAACAGAGCTGCTCAGATAACTACTCCTGCTTCCAGGTTTGTAACAGGCAAGCAGCAGTTAAGATAAAACCCTTAATGAGAAAAGGAGTTGATAGCTCTGATGTTTTCTTCTAGCAGGTAAACAAGAGGAAAGCTGTTATGTGAACTGCACAAGCACATCCTCCTCTGGAAAACACCATTCCCATGTAGCAGGGGGTAGTTCAGCATCCTACAAGTGGATTTACAGGTGGACTGCACTCTGGTGCAGAGAGCTGCATTACCCTGTGTCATGGCCTAGCTCCCATTGCTCTTTAAAATGATTCTAACCTTGCATAGGCCCGTAACTTCTCAAAGCTTCAGACACAGCTGGGATGACCAAAATAAAAACCACTATTTCCCTCCCTATTTCCAGTATGTTATCCTAGTGAAATGCTATTCACCTGCTCTTCTGTTGGTGAGATCGCATCCCCTGCTTGTTTTCAGCCTGTAAGGAGGAGAACCGCAGCAGAGGCTCCTTATGCCAACAGAAACTTTAGAAGATCAGAGGCAGATCATCACATGATTAAACCTCACTTTAAATAAAAGCTGCCTCCTCCAGAGATTTCAGTGCCCTTTACTCAGTTTAATAGACAAATGATGGATTGCTTAGTTTACATCAAAGAGTCCTGCTTCAGACTCCTCCATAGCAGGAGAAGGCAAAGAGTGTAAGAAGAGGATGATGGTATGCAGAGGAGTAAAAACACTGTATGATAGTAGCTTTCTTTTGTGCAGGGTGCTGGAGCTACCCTTCAGAAGCAGGGGCATATTCACTGTGCAACACCTTTGCTAACAAAGAAAACAGAACCAGAGTTGCCAAGGACTGGCCAGTGATTCCAGGTCAGTGTGGCTCAGGGATATGCAGCACTGGAGCTATTCTAACTTCTCAGTCTTGAGACATTCTTCCTGTGATGGAAATGAGATGGGCAGGAATGATGGAATGAAGGGACAGGAAAGTTATCAAAGAGCAAAGAGTATTTCTGCGTTCTGTGGTTCACAAGCACCATTCAGTAATCGAAAGTACTCACACAGTCAGGATCCCCTGCCCAGCTCAGAGCTGCAGCTCTGTGCTCTTGTCCAAGTGTTTCGTGCAATGCCCTGGCAATGAGAGCCTGGAGCAAGTCCTCTGCATAGCACAGCATCAAAGGGACACACTCTTGGTGACATGACTTGGTGGAGCTAAAGGATATATTGTCTACTCTGACCTCTGCTGTAACCACATGGTTCAGTGAAGCCATGCAGTAGAGCAGGTGTATTTGCTCAGTATTTCCCTGATTCAGCTCCATATCATAACTGGCTATGTCTGTTGTAGGCTATCAACAACTCAGACTGACACCATGGGAGTGGCAGGGCCTGGGAGAGATTTCCAAACCTTTGTATTAAAAATGTGAAGTACAGAGTGACAACCTCTGGGTTAAATTGAGCTCTAAGGGATTTCCTGTAGCTTGCACAGGAGTTAGTGGAATTTTCTTTGCACACTTTTCCTAGAAGCTATTACACATTTTTATTATTCCCTTCACACACCCAAGTGCTTATATGCAAGTCAACCTTCCAGGCAGGTATCTTTTTTAACAACCTCTTAGTTAAGCCTAGTAGTTTTCATTTCACCAACCATTTACTCTTCCCATTAACCAGACCTCTGTTCAAAACACTTTCACCATTATGCTCTTACAGGTACGAATTCTACCAACTACTAACACCGAAAAGCAGAGTAACTAGATGCTCCCAATTACCACAACTGTCTAAGCAGAACAGTCACACAACATAAAGGTGCTCATCTAGTGCTGTTTAATTGGATATTAAACCCCCCTACAGCAAAGGCATCACTTACCAGAGGGAGAAGTAGGATGCTGAAAAGGGGAGACTCTAGGTGATGACTTCAAAATGGATTTAGAAGATGAGGGTGGAAACTTCATGCACGATAGCTTCTGGAATGGCTTTGTCACCTTGCTATCTGCCTTCTCTCCAGGTCATTTCAGATTGTGTTGAACAGCACAGTCCTTGCAGAACCACACGATGACCTCTCTCTGCAGATCATTTACCCCCAGTTTTCTTTCAGCCAGGATTTTTTTTTCATGGGAAGAATGCTCCTCTTAGAGAAGCTGCACAGCCCTCAGATAAGACCATTCCTTTGCTATGGGGGCACATCAAAAGCCCTTTGGAAAGCTAAACCCATACTGGAACTACCCAAAGAGGGGAATTTGGAGGTCACACTCACATTCATATGGTATGTGGGGTCCAGTCATCCCAGCAGAGGTACATTACAAAACCCCATCATTTCAGAGACAACATAACACACCCCTATGGATGGGATGCAGACCAGATCCCTAATCTGGACACTCCTGTGAGGAATGATATTAAAATGACTCATTAGTGAGGCCAGGAGAACTAGTCTCCTATTCATTTTCAAGCTGAAGTGCTGCTGCAGATAGTGGTTCAGCTTGATCTGAAGCAAGGACCTCACCTCACACACAACCATACCCACAACTATTGGATATTAGTAAAAGTTTCTTTCCTGAAAGAGTGGTCAGACATTGGAACAGGCTGCCCAGGGAGGTGGTGGAGTCACTGTCCCTGGAGGTGTTCAAGAAACATGGGGACATGGCATGCTGGGACATGGTTTAATGGCCGTGGTGGTGCTGGGTTGACAGTTGGACTCAAAGATCTTGGAGATCTCTTCCAACCAAAACAATTCTATGATTCTGTAACTGTAAAATCCCTGCTCAGCTGTCACATGGGTGGAAAGTGCTGAGCAGCCATCACCACTTTTTACTCTATGAAATATGGAAATTAATGGTGCAGTTGGTACTTTACACTCAACAGCCCAGTAGCAAATGCCAAGGTACACTGCCCTGAAGCTTTACTTCCACTGTGCTGCACAATTTCCTGCTGAAAAGACAGAGCACACTGAAAAGAGACGAGTGACATTATGGTAGCTGGAAGAGGAAAGGAAGCAAAGCCTTCTGACATGGGAAGAGAAGTAAAATTTGAACTTAAGGACAAACTGGATGCTTCTACTGCAGAGTTTTACAGTGGATTAAGTGTCATGATGAAGTTTCAAAGTTAAAAACCCCATAGGCCTGAGTTACAGCCTTGGGATGTTTGTCGGCACCTACCTCAATCTGCTGGGCTAGTGTGTAAGGAATTTTTTCTTCTCCAAACATCTAAATCTAAAGCAAAGTGAAGAGTCTAGCAGACACTTGGGCAGTACTCAAACACAAAACATGGTTTTGTTAGGAGAATCACAGAATAGATCTGGTTGGAAGAGACCTCAAAGATCATCTAGTCCAACTGAAGGGTCGATACTAAACCATGTCGCTCAGCACCAGGTCCACGCACTGCTTAAACACCTCAAGGGATGGTGACTCCACCACTGTCCTGGGCAGCCCATTCCAATGTTTGAGAACCCTCTCAGTGAAAAAATATTTCCTAATATCCAGCCTGAACCTCCGCTGGTACAGGTTGAAACCATTTCCTCTAGTCCTGTCGCTTGCCACCAAGAAGAGGCTGGCCCCCTCCTAGCTCCAAACTCCCTTCAGGTAGTTGTAGAGAGCAATGGAGTCTCTCCTTAGCCGCCTCTTCTTCAGACTGAACAACCCTGGCTCCCTCAGCTTCCTTATGTGTGAAAGCATTTAAATGAAGAAGGTTCCTGTGCAACAAGTAGCAAAGTGACTTACCTTTGGTCTTGTGCTCTGGGAATTCTGCATTCTCAAACATTTCCAGCTGTAATACTCAGCTGGACAGATTTAGAGTACACAATTCCACCAGAGACACAGATGCATTTAAATCCCTCACCCCGAAAACATGCAGCATCATAATGAAAATAAAATTTTTCCATGACTGTCAGACATTCAACTGATCTCATGAAAGTGCAGCAGAGGTACTCCCTTAGACAGAAACAGTCATGGAATACAGCTGGAAACTGTTGAGTTTATTAAGGAACTGTTTTGTGGGTTGCTTTTTTTTTCTGTTAAATAACCAATATGATACTTCTCCTCCAAATCAAAAACAATGAGCAATGGCAAGAAAAACTCAGTAGAATGCCAGGGACAGCTATGGAATGCTCTGAAGTAGCAAAGACCTGCAACAATAAATCTCCAAATCCAGTGCCAAAGAGCCATCACACTGGAGAGGGAAGGACCAGTTTATCCAGTGACCAAGACTGCAGAGAGAAGTCTCACAATCTGTGCATCTTCGTGAGAAGCTCAAGCTGACGCATCATCAGTTCAGCAAACTGAGGCAGTGCTGGCACATGTGAGCGATTTCCATCTTCTCAAGTCTCACATTTCATGACTCAGTGGTAAATAGGTTATTTTTTCATACAAAGCCAGTTTAAAGCCAGTATGTACCACCTCTACCAGTACAACTTCCAGAGATACCCATAACATAGTGTCCCCTGACAGCCACAGCTGGGAAATAGGTCCAGACCAGCCAGAGCACACGCGGCTGAATGCTGTCTCCAGCCCAACTGAGCAGACCCCGTTCAGGTAAGAAACGGCCAAGGAGACCACAGTCACAAATGAAGGAAGAATTACGATTTGTCCGGTTTGTGCGTGCGCTCGTGCCTCCGCAGGGTACCCGACTCAGTGAAGGAATGCCCACAGTAACCGCAAGAGTAGGGCTTTTCCCCTGTGTGGATGCGGTGGTGGCGCTGCAGCGATGCCAGCCGGGTGAACGTCCCTCCACACTCCTCACAATAGAAGGGGCGCTCCCCAGAGTGAGTCTGCTGGTGTCTTTTCAGCCTGAGCAGCTGGACGAATGCCATGCCGCATTCCTGGCACTTATAGGGCTTGTCCTGCCGGTGGATCACCTTGTGCTTGGAAAGCAGGTTGGGCTTATCAAAACCTTTGCCGCACGTCGGGCAGGCGTAAGGTTTATAGTCATCTTCCTCAGCCTTGCGGTTCTCAGCACAAGGCTGCTCGGCGTACTCCACAGCATGCTGGTTGCGGTGTACTATGGACCATGGGTTCCTGGCCATGCCATTGCCCAGGATGACCATGGAGCGCTCTATCTTGTGTACGTTGCGCAAGTGCCTCCAGACGTCGGCGGTGCGGATGAATCCCTTGTCGCACTCGGGACACTTGTGCGGCCGGTCGCTGGAATGGATGAGCTTGTGCATGCGCAGGTTAGCCGCACGGAAGAACTCTTTGGCACAGACGGGACACCGGTAGGAGTTTTCCAGCAGGTGAGTCTGCTTGTGCTCCTGCAGCTCGCTCACGGCCTGGAAAGAAGAGCTGCACTTCTTGCACCGATACGGCAAAGCTTCCTCAGAGACAGGCTCCAGGTCCTCATCAAACACATCAGCAAGAACGGTGCTTTCATTGTCATCACATAGTCGCTGTGGTTTCTTGGACTGCTCAGAGCAACGGGGCTCTAAATCTTTATCTTCACACCGCAGGTCAAAGTCAGTACTGGGATGGACAAAGACTCCAGCTGTACTCTCACCTTGTTTCTGGTAGTAGGTCTCATAGGCTTCTTTGTCTTCACACTGCAACTCTGCAGGAAGCTCCTGCTTACCTGAAGGTCCAGTAGAGTTGCAATGAGGACTGCATGTCTGCGAGTAATTCATATCTACCTCCTTCTGAAGGCTAGGTGTGTGGCACACTGGCTTAGTGGTCTGCCTGGAGTAATGCAAATGCTTCTCACCTGTGTCATGAACGTTATTCTCAGAGTTCCAGTCCACATTCACATCCATCCTCTGAGGCATACACTACTCCACAGCTCATCGATGATGCATACACCAAGAGCTTCAGGTCTTTCATGGTAAGTCTCTCTCATTCTCAGCTCTCTTTTACAGTCCTCCCTAGAAAATGAAGTCAAATCTTCTATCATAATCAAACCTTCGCTACAAATGTAAACTGATAATTTTCTTTTTAAATTCACCTAAAGATGAGAATTCTTCAGAAAAATGGGGCACAAACACTTTGGGCAAAGTCCTACACCATAGCTTCCACCATCACAGATCTTTTTCTGAGGATTCATGCTTAATCTTTGTTTTCACTGTGCTAAACACAAACTAGGAGCACCAGTCACAAGGTGTTTTCTTCCAGAAACTACTCAGGTAACACAATGAGACCCAGAAACTGCGTCAGTCAAATAGCCAAAACCAGAAGCAATGTTCAGAAAGGGGGTCTGGAAAGCATGAGAGCACCTTTGGCCTCCCATTCTGACCAGTATTACCTTGAGGATATTTGAGGTCCATGTGCTACTACCAGCACAAAGCAAAGGCATGAAAGAGCTGTCCAGAAAGCTTACATATTGTCCTCCCAGGCTTCAAAGCACAGCCAGTAATCCTCCTGAGCTGGCCCAGCTTCAAATTCTCTGGGTAAACTCCTTTTGCAGACCAGCCTCGCTAGCAGAAAGTATGAGGCAATGGCAGTTGGTCAGAAATAGCTGAGTCACAAACTTTCTTCTGAAGAAGATGCTTTCATTTATGCCACAGCAAAGTATGGATTTGCAAGAGGTTTTTGATGTTTTTTCCAGCAACCTCTGTTGACAGCAGCTCCACAGGGAGCTTTCACTCACCTGGTTTATACCTGAATTCACATTGACCTGTCTAAGATCATCGACTAGTCTAAGCTCAGAATCAAAGAATCATTTTGGTTAGAAAAGACCTTCAAGATCATCAAGACCAACCATTATCTAACTCTGCCAAGGCTGGTGCTAAGCCATGTCCCTCAGCACCGCATCTCTGCCTCTTTTAAAAACTTCCAGGGATAGGGATTCAACCACCTCCTTAGGGAGCCTATCCTGATGGATACCTTGGCTGCTCCTCTGACCCCCACCTTCTCCTTCACACCCACTTTACATATTCTCTTTATTCCCATTGCTTCACTTCATTTTAACTGCTTTTGCCCAAGATTTCTCTGAACACAAGCACATACAAATATAAGCACATACAAATTTTTCCATTTCTATATTTCCCTGTGTACATAAAGCCTGTCTCTTTAGTTTCAGCAGGTTTTGACAGTTCTAAAGGCATCATTAAGTGAAAGGTCTTATTCACATCTCAGAAAGGCCAGCTTCATTTGAGACACAAATGTGCTTTCTTCTGCTGTGATACAGAAAACAAGCTGAATTAGCCTTCTTCATTAGTCACTGCCTGGAACAGAATGGCTCAAGTCACCCCCCAACTTCCACCACCCCCATTAATTTAATAATGGGGTGCAAGAAGCATTCCTCACCTCCACCAAGGGGCTGAGCACCACCAGCTGCACTCCAGCCCCACAACTGAGCTGCTATTTCCTTTGTTGAAGAAAAAACTTTTGCAAGGGAGGCTGGCACCGCTTGGCTCCTGAAAACTCCCTGACAAAGGCCCGTCCGCTGTCCACCGTGGGGGGAGGATATTTAAATCATGCTGTCGGCTTTAAATAAAGAAATAAAAATTCAATTAAATACATCTTAAAAGAAAGATTTTTTTTTTTTTTCTCCAAGCAGAATGAACCCTCAAACTTTCCCCCGCGGCTCTGGAGTCCATCCCGCTCCGCAGCCGCCGGTGCCGCCCTGGGACCCCCCCTCCACTACCGCTGCCCGCCCCGCCCGTACCTGTGGGGCTCCCGCTCCGCAGCCCCCGGCCCCACGGGCACCGCGCAGCCCCTTGCGCCGGCGCGGAGACCCCCGGCAGCGGCGCAACCGCAGCCCGGCCCGGCGCGGCCCGCAGCGGCCGGCAGCTGCCAGCAGCGGGGCGGGACCCGGGCAGCTCCCCCCACCTCAATCCTCGCAGGCAATGCCGACCAGGGGTGGGCCGGGACAGAGACCTCCCCTCCCGGCCCCGGCGCCGTTTTCAAACCGCTGAGGCAGCGGCTGGCCCCGGGTACTGGGATGTACGGAGGAACATCTGAAGCGCTGGATCCAAGCGAGCAGGTGAATCGGAAAAATCGTTTCAGCTGGAAAAGACCTTCAGTATCATCGAGTCCAGCCAGTACCTAACTCTGCCAAGCCTGTCCAGATCCCTCTGCAGAGCCTCTCTACCCTCAGGCGGATCAATACTTCCCACCCAGCTTAGCGTCATCTGCAGACTTAATCCCCTCGTCCACATCAGCGATAAAGATATAAAGGAGAAGTGGCCCGTAGACTGCTCTGGCTTGGAAGGGACCTTGAAAAGTCATCTCGTCCAACCACCCTGCAGTGAGCAAGGACATCTTCAACTAGATCAGGTTGCTTGGGTGCCCTGCCATCCCTCCCACCTGCTCTGCTGAAGTGCTCTCCTGAACACCCAGTGCACCCAGGGAGCAGAGCCTTCTCCCCAGCTCCAGCCTGCACCAATCCACAGGGTGCTTCTCCACCCCATGGCAATGACTCTGCATCTTCCTGTAGAAATCTGGCAGGGATTTGATTTGCTTTCAGGCTTTGTTGGAAGAAGCATACACTGCTCTTGTCAGGAGGGCTATGTCCATGTCCCTGACTTCTGTCTCTCATGTCCAACTTCAGTGAGCATTTGCCCACCCTGAATGCCCATAACTGCAGCAGGCATCTTCAGCAAAGTCTCACCACAGCCTTTCACAGCAGTACTATCTCCTTATTCTTAGTGGAAGCCTTTTGCCTGGCACATCCTAGGATCTCATGTGCCTTTCCCAAAGCCACCATATGACTACAGTGTCTGTTCAGGCTCCTTTCCTCCATTCCTTATAGCTGATAACACACCAATTTGGAGGAGAAACTTCTCGTTCTTCTTGGCCCTGCAGCCCTCCCTCCTGTTCATACTTCTGTCAGCACCTTACATTCCCACACATCCATTTGTACATTCCCATCACTAACATAACTGCTCAACAGGAGTCATCCAAGGTCCAATGGCCCAGCTTCTGTTCAACCACAACCAGCAGTCCCTGACCCAGTTCCCTCAGTGCTCTGCATCTGTCCTCTCCATTATCACACTGACCAGCTCTGCACTTCTGCAGTTGAAACAACAGTCCAACATCTCCATCTCATCTCACAAAGATCACTCCTGCTTTTAACACCACACTTATGATGCACACAGGACAGCTGTTCTGCTGTCTTAACAAAACACCTACAGGTTTTGGGAATGGCCTTCTACCACTAGCAGCAAACACAGAACCAAATTCAAAATGATCAAGAGTGCACATTATGAGCATACCAAAATTTAAGAATGCTCCATGCTCAACACTGTTTTGGTGTGATCTCACAGATCTCTCTAAAAGTAAACATGAAACCAGAAGCTACTCTACTGGGAGTTGAGAGTGAGGAACAGAAATGCACCTAATCCTTTCACATGGAGAGTAAACAACTGAGAGCAGAGCAAGTGGCAGTTCAGTTTCTACAAATCAGGCAGCTAAATTTATTAACATTCCTTTCATGACAATCCTTGAACCCATGAGAGGAACCCCAGGTGCTCTTTAGTATCATAGAGTCATAGAATGGTCTGGGTTGAAAGGGACCTCCAAAGGTCATCTAGTCCAACCCCCTCTGCAGCAAGCAGGGGCATCCTCAACTACATCAGGTTGCCCAGAAGCCTGTCAAGGTATGGGGCGTCAACCAACTCCCTGGGCAACCTGTTCCAGTGTTCCACTACCCTCATGGTAAAGCTCTTGTTCCTGACATCCAATCTAAATCTACTCTTCTCTAGTTTGAAGCCATTGCCCCTCGTCTCATCTCTATAGGCCTTTGTATAGTCCCTCTCCATCCTTCTGGTAGGCCCCCTTCAGGTACTAGAAGGTTGTTACTAGGTCTCCTCAGAGCCTTCTCTTCTCCAGGCTGAACAACCCCAGCTCCTTCAGCCTGTCATTGTGGCAGAGGTGTTCCAACCCCCTGATTATTTTCATGGCTCTCCTCTGAACCCACTTCATCAGGTCCATGTCCTTCCTGCATTGAGGGCTCCGGAGCTGGACACAGTACTGCAGGTGAGGTCTCACCAGAGCAAAGTGGCAGAATCCCCTCTCTAACCTGCTGGCCATGCTTCTTTTGATGCAGCCCAGGATGTAATTTGCCTTCTGGGCTGCAAGTGCACACTGTTGACTCATGTCCAACTTCTCGTTCATCAGCACCCCAAAATCCTTTTCTGCAGGGCTGCTTGCTATCACCTCATCCCCCAGCCTGTATTGATAACACTGTTCCGGCACAGGTGCAGGACCCTGCACTTGCTCTTACTCAACCTCATGAGGGCCCACCTGTCCGGTTAGTCCAGGTCCCTCTGAATGACATCCCATCTCTCTGGCATGGGGAATCTTTCAAGGAAAGAAATATCATTCCAACTCCCACAAACTAGAAAAGGACCTTCAGAATATTTTCATTATTTTTATTATAAATTTTCTGAATTTAAAATTCTTTGACATTTCTTACCATGATGCAGTAGCTGTGATGCAGTAGCTGGGCCGAGTTTCTTCCATCTAGACACAAGATGCACAAATCATGTACTCCTTCCACCTTCCTCGTAGAGGACAAGAACACAATCCCTCTCCTTGTTCATCAGTTCCCACCAGCAAAACCCCAGTAATGCAGAAGCACACACACCACCAGAATCTCCAAAGCCAAGCATGTGTGGTTGAGGTGCAGGTGATGAGCAGCCATGTTTTAGCAATCCAAATCATGGCTTATTACAACTCATACATTAGAACATGAGAGGATGTATGGAGAGGGGAGGTTAGATTTAGGGGAGGTTTAGGTTGGGCATCAGGAAAAATTTCTTCACCCAAAGGGTTGTTAAGCCTTGGAACAGGCTGCCCAGGGAAGTGGAGGTGTATCTATCCCTGGTGGGAGGGATTTAAAAGCAGTGTAGATGTGGTGCTGAGGGACATGGTTTAGTGGTGATCTGGAAGTGCTGGGTTAATATTTGGAATTGATGACTTTAAAGGTCTTTTCCAACCTAAATGATTCTAGGGTTCTATGAGCGAAGAGATGGAGCTGCTCTGGCCAAGCAGGCTGTGCAGCCTGACAGTCACACTTCTGCAAAACCAGCCCTAGAAGGTGGTGATAACCCAGACAGCACTGCTGTAACTTTGAGACCAGGTGTGCACCAGAACTCCTATTTAACAGATTACTTTTACAAGTAACATTACTCTTATGAGATGCCCAGATGAGTCCAGCTAGTCCTGATCACATCTCTGATCTGTGATCACAACTGCACATCTCTTTTGCCTTCAGCCTGATATGACAGCAGCAGCTGCCAAGCAATGGTGTAATACCAGCAAACAATGGTCTTCCTCATAGGGAAGAAATGACCAAAGAATCTGCAGATGCTCTAGGTCCTCATCCTCTTCCTCTTCCAACAGATCAATAAAAACCCCACACTTCCATCATCCTCACTTCATTCTTTTTTGAGGTTACTCAGAGCATTTAGAGTAGAAGCATTCTAAACCTTCATCTACACACTGCAGGTCTAAGTTGGTGGGTTGGCTGATTTAAGCTTCTGGTTCTAAGTTTCAAAGGTCTCATCTTCTTTGCATTGCAGTTCTATATGAATATCTTGTTGGACTGAAGGTCTAGCAGAATGCACCCAGAACATGGTGAGCAATACTGCTCCAGCTGCAGGCTGGCTTGGCAGCCCACCTTTTCTGAGGCTTGTCTGAAACCACCTGAGTGTCCCTCACCTGCATAACAACTGTCATTAACAGAAACCAAGTCTACCTCCAGCCCATGGTATCACATAGTGCTTACTTTTTAGTAACTGTGGAGTCAGGGGGTACAAATCCCTGTGATCTCTCATGGCAGGCTTTTTTCATGTCAGCTTCTGTTGAAAAGAAACAAGAATTTCATTGCCTGCCAGGCCAAGTTAGCATTCAAGATGTCAGTTTATTTGGAAATACTTTAGTAGGAATAAATAATGCAGAACATTGCAAATGGCCTCTCATGGGTTAGATCAAGGACCCAGGATGACTCTACTCGGTGCACTGTGTCTTCTGTGGTCAGTCTGAGATGAAACAGAAAAGGGCTTCGATGGAAAGGTGATAAAACCAGCAGATGCACACCCCAACACTTCCACTGACAAATGTGTCAACATGCTCATAAAATTCATGAGCACAGTCTCAAAACTAGACACTTGCTTTCAGAAGCAAAGAACCAGCCACTCTACCTAAGATTCCATTTTAACCTACAATAAAAAATGAAATTTGGAGGTCTCATCTCATGTATATTGGTCTTCATCTCTATCAAGTTCCACATATTTTAATTTTTCCTTCCAGTACAGAGGTACTTAAAATGTACTCTGCCCTCTATTTCATGTTGCACTTACAAGCACAAGAATTCATTAAATTCTGCACTCTAATCCTTTCTTATCAGCCTCAAATAGTTATTCCAGCCCCACCCCCCACCCCACCCCCCCAAAAAAAAAACCCCTGTAATCCTCAAGGAGGAGGCAGAAAAATCAGTGAAACACATAATATCTTGACAATATTGGACTCCTATTAAATTTACATTATTGGTGCTTTGTACCTGTCCTGCATTTCTATTCCAAACACACATACATGGATGCAAAAATCATCCTTTTTATTTGTTACCTCACTTTTACATGTTTCAAATCCGAGGAGTCTGTCAGGACATGTGAGCATCTGAAATCTACTTGTCAGTTAGATCTGCTTTGGAGTCACTTTTAAAATATCTCTTTTAAATGCTTAGACTCTACACTCCATTTTTCTGTTAAACTCACTAAAAGAAAAATGCAAGCTTGCTTGTTGTTACAATGAGAGCTCAAGTTATTTTATGACAGGTTTAAAATCAGGTTGCATCACACATGAGTTTCTATTTGCAACAGAGGTTTCTCCCTTGACATCTGTCTACTTTGTTTTGGGATTGCCATTAACACTTTAAACATCTGAGAGCTTCAGACTCTTCTACATAAAAACAAGCCAAACCAAACTCAAACAAATTTTCTTTTAAGCAGAGATTGAATTCAAAGAGACTTTACTGGCATTTGGCTGAAGTTTGAACTTTTAACTCCCCAGGGCAAAGCTGGCTTCCCTTTAGCACGCTGATCTCTGGTGAAAGACTAACAATAGCTGTTTACTATTAGAGATACTGAATTTTGCCAGAACATCAACACAACAGCAAACAGTAAGTGTTCTCCTACCAAAGCTGATTACACCACATGCAACACACCACAGCCACACAGAGGAAGAGCAAGCAGACAACACTCCAGCAGCACCCTGCTGCCAAGTGTGATTCAAAGAAGGTTCAGGATCTCTGATGCTGTCCTCTCAAACCACCTGGAGCAGGGAATCGTTCCACTGGCTTCTAGCCAGCTCTAACCTATTATTGTAACATACCTTTTTTTCTGTGAAGCTTGCCAGGATCTTCTAGGTCTTTATGTCCCAGACACACAAAGTCTCAGTCTTCTATGTCTTTGCTGTCCCTGGCATCTCATAAACAAGACATTCAGAAGAAACAAACACACTGGGAAAAGTCCTAACTGGAGCCTAAAGTCAGATACAGTTACAAAATCTACAGTCAAGCTGCAAAGAACATGGAGCAATTAATCGAAGTTAGGTGAGGGCTGCAAGAAGCATGTCACTCAAGTAACAAATTTTTGGCATGCTCTTGTTTCTCAAACTTGCCTTTTCCGTTGTACATATTGCTCTGGAATGCCAACAAACCTCTGTGCAAAACTCTTGTGTGATTCTAGCCCAACTCCAAACCTCTACGTGAAACTCGTGATTGTAACCCAAATCTAACAGCTTGATTTCAGTGCTGGAAATCCAAGGCTGTAGAAGAGTCTGCAAACAATAACCTGACCCTTCTAGTGCAGGACAGCAGGTTGGAACTAGATGATCCTTGAGGTCCCTTCCAACCCTGACAATTCTATGATTCTATGTGCAAGAACATCCATACTGTACAGCTTCCTGCAATGTCTGGCTGTTGTTTCAGAGATGCATCTGTTACTTGCACATGTACTTTGTATGTGCTTAGTTCTGAGAAGTGACAAAATGCATACACAAGCTTGTTAAAGGATAAATCTCTACCTGCTGAATAGTTCTCTCAGTATCTTTGATCTGTGCTTACCCACTTTTATTGTAACTCTTGACTCACTTTTATTAGAACTCTTCATTGACTCAGAAAAAGCATTTGATAAATCTGTTCAACCGTACAGCATAAAGGATTTTTACTGGAGTACCTAAGTGTACACAAGATATTTTTAGTAGTGCCCCAGTAAAACACAGGCTGAGAGTTCTTTTTTTGATTAAAAAGGAAATCGAACAAGCAGCTCTCACTGTACACACCACTTGACTCAAGTCAGCTCAGAGCACAACGAGGAGAGCTTCCCAGCCCTCTCACCCCTCGCTCCTCCCAGGGCAAAAGAGCGATGGGCCGGCGGGAAACCCACCCTGCCCGCGGCCCTGCCCGACCTGGCTCTCCCCGCAGCAGACCCCATGCCCTCACCCTGCGCGGCAAGGCCGGACCGAGCCAGACCAGGCGCTGCCCCCCGGAAGTCCCAGGCCCACGGGCAGAGCGGCGGCCGTCGCGCTGCGGACACGCCAAGCGACAGCAGAGGCACTTAAAGCCCAGCACCGCCATTTAACGAGAGCACGGGGTTAAACAAATACCGCCCACCGATGACGTAGCCCTGGCCCGGCCTGACGGACGGCTCCCGCCACAAATCAGCGCCGCAGCCGGGCTGTCGGCCTGTGTTGCGTCACCTCTATGCGCGCCGACGGCCGTTTTACGAAACCCTCAGCGGGTGGGCTGTGGAACGCGGCACCGAGGTCGGGCCCTTTAAACCCTCCGGTGACAGACATACCCTAGTGACCGGCACAGCCACAGAGCAGCCCTTGTCACACCTTTGTGGGGCTGACATTCAGACACTGACCCCACCCACACCTTCGACGGGGCATGTCACAGCCAGAGACTGCCGCAATCACACCTCCAGTGTCACTGACACCCAGAGATCAGGCCTGTCACACCTCCAGTGTGACTTGCACAGCTAGAGGTCTGCTCCTTTCACAGTCCTTTGTGAATGACATAATCCTGCCACATCCCCAGTGTGACTGACATGGGCAGCGACCTCCTCTGCCACACCTCCAATGTGACCAACACCACCAAAGACCTCCCCTGCCACACCTCCAATGGGACTGACACCACCAAAGACCTCCCCTGCCACACCTCCAATGTGACCAACACCACCAAAGACCTCCCCTGTCACACCTCCAATGTGACCAACACCACCAAAGACCTCCCCTGTCACACCTCCAATGTGACCAACATCACCAAAGACCTCCCCTGTCACACCTCCAAGGTGACCAACATCACCAAAGACCTCCCCTGTCACACCTCCAATGGGACTGGCACCACCAAAGACCTCCCCTGTCACACCTCCAATGGGACTGGCACCACCAAAGACCTCCCTTGTCACACCTCCAATGGGACTGACACCACCAAAGACCTCCCCTGCCACACCTCCAAGGTGACCAACATCACCAAAGACCTCCCCTGTCACACCTCCAAGGTGACCAACATCACCAAAGACCTCCCCTGTCACACCTCCAATGGGACTGGCACCACCAAAGACCTCCCCTGCCACAACTCCAATGGGACTGACACCACCAAAGACCTCCCCTGCCACACCTCCAATGGGACTGACACCACCAAAGACCTCCCCTGCCACACCTCCAAAGTGACTGACACAGAGAGAGATCGGCCCCCCTTACACACCCAGTGGAAATGACAGAGTCACGGACCAGTCCCTGTCACTCCCTCAGTGTGAGTGGCACTCAGACACCAGTCCCTGTTACTCCTCCAGTTTGACTGATACAGTCAGACACCAGTCCCCATCACATGCTCAGTGTGACTGACATCTGGAGACCAGCTGCTGTCACACCCCCAATCCAACTGACACCAGCAGAGACCACCCTTGTCACACCTCCAGTGCAACTCACAGCAGCAGGGACTGCCCCTGTCACAGCCCTAAATGTGATTGACATTGGCAGGGACCACCCCATCACACTCCCAGTGTGATTGACACAGGCAGGGCCTGCCCTTGTCACACCCCCAGTGTGACTGACATCAGCAGGGACTGCTTTCTGTCACTCTCACAGTGTGACTGGATCTGTGGCTAAACCGCTGTCACACACACTTTAGAGACTGACACAGCCAGGGACAACCCTTGCTTCAGCCCCCAGTTTGACACACTGAGAACACTCCTGTCCCCTACTGCATCACGCTCCCATGAGGCTGACACAACCACCTGCTGTGAGACTGTCACTCAGACACTAGCCCTTATCAGCCACTCTGACCCAGTCAGAGTACAGATGACACACTGAGAGACCACCACAGCTTTCCACAGCTGTAGCCTGACTGACACTGAGGGCAGTCACCCCACTGGTGCTCCATATGCAGGCCCAGAAACCGTGATGACAAAAGATACCGGCACACCTCCCATTCCCCCAGAATTGCTGACAGGGGGCAGTTGCCTGTCACAGACCTACATGAAGTGATGTCCTCCCTCCTTGTGCTGCGGACAAGCCCAGGCTGTATCACTTTTGTGGGGCTGAGGAAGCCTTCTAGACACCAAAAATACCCAACAAGAGATGACATCACTGCACTCACAGGAGGAGCACACTGTTCTGTAGGGTAGTTATCTGGGGAGAACACCTTCTCAGAGTATAAAGCACTCCAAAAGGAATAAAAGGGTTCTCCCTCTGTTACATGTTCAAACCCACCAACTCAATCCTTCTCCAAAATACACCCATCAAACTGGAAGGATATTTGTCTGCTGGAAGTCTTTTGAGTAAACTCCTCTCTTGGACTTATGCTGCTGCAAAGCTACCTAAATGTCCACAGATTCCTTACCTTGCGAGATGAAGACCATTGACATCCAAATGTAATAGGGCTAGGGATGCTGAGCTGTGCTGAGACACAGCTCCTTTTCCTGATCCTCATCCCAATTTCATGCTGGCAACCTGCATCTCAGCGTCTCAAGATTTTTTGTTTGTTGATGTTGTTGGGGTTTTTTTGTGTTTTGTCTCCTCAAGACTCTTACATAGGTTCAACAACTCCAGGGACAATTTGTAGTTCCTAATTGAAAGTCATGTCCTGGCAAAATCAGTTCCACCAGTTTGTCAGCGCAGCCTTCACTACTGCTATTCCACATGATCAACACAAAGTTTTTTATGCAGAGTCTTCCACCTGTATGTTGACACACATTTTTTAACAACACAGGATCACAGAATCATAGAATGGGTTGGGTTGGAAGGGACATTTAAAGGTCATCAAGTCAAAACGTCCTGCAGTCAACAGGGATGTCTTCAACAACTAGACAACTAGATCAGAACCCCAAACAACCTGACCTAGTGATGGGGCATCTACCACCTCTCTGGGCAACCTGAGACAATGTTTCACCAATCTCAGTGTAAAATATTTCTTTTCCCTAGTCTAAATATTTCTCTTTTATTTTCAAGCCATCAATCCTTGTTCTGCCACAACAGGCCCTGTGAAAAAAATCTGTTCCCATCTTTCTTACAGGCCCTCTTTAAATACTAAAAGGCTACAATAAGGTCTTATTGGAGCCCTTGCTTCTTTCTATTCTCAGAACCGGACCCAGCACTGCAGGTGGGGTCTTAGCAGAGAAGAAGGGCAGAATCCCCTACTGGAGATGCATCCCAGGACACATTTGGCTTCTGGGCTGTGAGTGCACATTGCTGGCTCACATTCAATAAGGTGTCTGCAGAGCTTGCTTTTTACCAGGCTGAACAGTCCCAACTATTTGAGTCTTGAGACAGGTTACAGCCCTTTGATCATTTATGTAGTGTCACCTGGACTTACCACAACAGGTCCATATCTCTCCTGTGCAGAGGACCCCAGAGCTGGACCCAGCACTGCAGGATGTCTGCATACAGCATGGAGCTCCAACAGCAGAGGCTGTGCCCCAAAGCCAGGGTCTGCCACACCTGTTGCAGATTTACCCTCACAGCAGCTCTGCTGCCCACAGCCACCAGAGAAATGACTGCACGAGGGAGTGTGAGCTCTCAGTGCACATGAGCAATCCCCAGACATTGAAGGCTACATGGGAGAAGCCTCCAGAGCCAGGACTCTTTGCTAAATCGAATCAGGGGTATGATGCCTGTGCTATGCAGATGAGCTGTCATATTGTCTCCCACACAAAACCATCTCCAAAGGAACCTACACCTACTGCAAATATCCTGCAGCATATGGACATTTATAGGTCAACCTGAAAGAAGTGAGAGTAATGATTGTCCAAAAAAAAGCAGGAACCCAAATAATTTTTCCAGTGTTATTCTGGAAAAGGCAGACAGGGAACAGTCTGAATTATACATACCTGAGAGCCATTAGAAAATGTCAGATCTCCTCTAAAGTGCATTAGAAGTTAAAAAAAATGCTTCCAGCTTTCCTGTGCAAGAAGAGAATGCAGCATGTAAATGATTCCCTAATAAAAATCAGCACTGGAATCAATTTGCAGGCATATTCTAGCCCTCTTTTGTGATGGGGATGGAGTCTGGGGTTTCATCCTAACAGCCAGAAAAATCATCAGGCTGAAACTTTGATAGAGGAGCTGCACTTTCATTGCAGGAGCAACTGTGATGTATAATCCAGGAACAACTCCTGTAATGATTTCACAGCAAACCCAGAAGATTTGTTACCTTTCTCTAAATTGAGCTGGAATGAAAAAATAACTTCTGGTGCCAGCTCTATGAAAACAATACATGTGTCTTGACAGCATAATGCTTGCTGATTTAAAAATGGAGACCAAGCAACAATGCAATATTCCAGGTGTTGGAGGAGGAAGAGGACTGGCAAATCCCAAAGACTGAAACCCTCAGCATTCACCTCCAGTATGTTTCTATCCCATCTCCCAGTTGAATGCACCATCTTCAGTATGTTTTTCTAAAACATCAGCTTCTGAAAAGAGCTAAACCTTCCTTGACTGATGCTTCTGCCAGAGGGCTGAGATTTCTATAATTAGCATCAGAGAGGATTTGGGGAGGGAGCTCTCTTTTTTCGGTTGGGCTTCTTTTTTTGGTAAGTTAGGATGTTGTGTACTTTAAAACAAAACATTTTGCTTAAACCATCAGCTCATGGGTTCCTAATTGCAGAGTGGAGATGAGGAGCGTGTCAGGAGTTGAAAAAACACTAAATTTGCAGGGAAGTGACTGGAACGTTTGCACAGGAGGGGGCAAATAGAGATAAGACAGGCAGTCTGCTGGTGTTCAGCTGCCAGGAAACTTGCACAGCAGAGACTTACCCTTTATAACAGCAGCAAGGGGGAAAAAATAGAAAAACTATAGAAACACCTGCTTTCCCTTCTCTCCTGTGTCTGCAAACTCTCATTAGATGAATTATTGGACCACAGCTTGATCAATGGAGACAGTTTCTTGCCACTGGAACACATCCCTCTCACATCTCTGCTGGGGTCTCTGCATCTACTTCCAGTTGCAGGACTGCACAACCATGTTCACAAAGGTCACATCATTCAAGAGGGAGAGCCCCTCAGCCCTGAGTGTTCTAGTCACCACTGAGATGACCAAGGTGCCTGTCTTTGCCCATTTGTATGAATGTCTTTTCTTTTGGCTCCTTTTTAGTTTTCTTTGTCATAATCCCCAGGAAGAGTTGAGACATCAAAATTCCTTGCCAATAGGCAGCTATTGAGTCCAACCTGGTCATTTCCAGCTGCTGCAGGCTGCCGTTTCCCATTAAAGAGAAACTTGGAGTGAAGATGGTCATGTGGGACTAGGCACACTTAGGGCAGCAAAGAAGCTGTGCCTTCAGCCCTGCAAATCTTCCATGAGAGCCTTTCTCTGACAGGGAGCGGAATCTGTACTGTGCCATGGGTATGAGGTGGCCATGGCAGTGCTGGCAAGGTTCCTGCCAGCACCACAGCTTTCCAGGCTGAACTGCTTCAGCAAAATCCCTTTGCACTGCCCACAGCTACTAACTGCAGGAGGACACCCAACTCACATTAAACACACAAATAATCTCATCAAAACCCCTTGAACTTGAAGCACAAAAGGTCTGTACTGATTTGCATTTAGCAGCCTTCTCGACCTGAAGTATAACAAGCACAGGATCATCTTCTGACTCCGGGGAGATATCACAAAGTGCTTACCTGAAATAGAGGCGTCTCTTCTCCATCTGCTAGCAAAACAAGCTTAACATTTAAAAACTGCCTGCAAGATGGGAGCAAATGAAGGCCTGAATGAGTGCAGAAAGGAACAGAATGTTATAAAACTAAGCAGGTAATTGCTGATAGATTATCTAGAGACACAGGCTAACAACACCAAACGAACAGGGAGCCAGAGCTTTAAAAGAGCTGATAACCAAAGCACAGCTCCAGTGCAGAGTGTGGTAGGTTGGACTTGATGACCTCGAAGATCTTTTCCAGCCTGGCTAATTCTGTGATTCTGTAGCAGGCAATCTCATCCCTGGCACCTCTGTGTTTGCCTTTTTTTCTTTTTTTGCCCCTCTTTTTTTTTTTTTCTTGAAACTCTGCAGTTATTCAGATTACAAAATACCACTTGCATGAATCCAGCTAATGTTAGTCACATCAGTTTGCACTCCACAAGTGCCTCTGTGACTTCACACTGAAAGTAAACCTTATTTTATATCAAACTTGCCAAGTAAAAGCTAAGTTGCCCTACTTTTTTTTTTTTTTTTACTTTTTTTCTTTCCAGAGAACTGAAACTCAAGCTAATGAATCAGAAAATGTAAAACCACCAGAAAACACCTGGAAGAAGAGGTTAAAATTGTTATCTTTATTCAGCTGGAGAACCTATTGGTTATCTGTCCTGGATTTAATTAGTGAAACCCACAAAGATTGCCTTGCTCAGCACAAAACTTTGACCTGAGCCAATTTCAGATTTGACAGGATAAAATACAGCTGCTTAGAAGACCTGGCTGAACAACACTTACATAGCCTGCATGCTGATGAGCCTTCAGAGAGCAACTGGCTTTATGAATCCAGACCTGCTTTGAGGAAACACCTTTGAGAGACTCAACAAGTGTGGGGAGTAATCAGGGCACAGCTGGGTGCTTTGGTGTACCCAGGACTGCCTTGGGGTGTGATTTTTGTCTGCTCTATCCTTTTGGGTGACTTTTAAACTGAAGAATCATGGGCAATGCAGAGCAGCCAACACAATCAAAGCCACTGTCATAGGTAATAACTTCAAGATTCCCAAACTGCTTATAAGTACATGATACTCATATAAAAATTAACGACCCATTGACTGCAAACAGCAAAGTACAAGGCAAAAACAGATTTGTTGATCTATCTATTTGCCATTTGCTGCCTGTCCTCACACAGAAAGTGTTTCTGGTTATGGTTACTGTTAATTGCTTTTTATCTCACAGTGGAGCTAAGAGGTTTCAGCTGAGACAGAGTTTCACAGTGTTAGGCAATTATCCAAACACCCAGATGCACAAAAATTCCCTGGTTTGTAATCTGAACGAGGCAGAACACAACAAGTTATCTTGAGCCTAAAGAGAGGTTTCTGATCTGGAGAAAAAAAAACAAAAAAAACCAAACAAGGTCTGACTGACCAAGGAAGCATCAGGGAAGGTGAAAAAAATGAATCACTGCCTTCTTGTGCTTCATCTGTTACAGCTCACAGATTTAAAATTCATCCACGGGTGTCTGAATTTTAACTCCTCAACAGGAACACACAGAAGCGTTGTATTTTCAAACACTCCCCATCTTCTGAAGACATCCCTCCTAAGGAGGGCTTCCTTCTGCAATGTCATTATCTCCGACAGATCTGCTTTGGAAATTTCCTCCCGGGGCTCCTCCAAGTTGACAAGTGAATTCTCTGCATCAGAAATATTTGTTCAGAGGCTGCCAGGCTCATCAGTCACTTCCCCGAAAAGGAGGCAGTCCAGGGGGGATTCTGCTCTCCCCCCTCCTATTGCCCTTGCAAAAATGATGTTATTGAGGGGACAACAACTATAACCACATGTCTGTACCACTCATCTCTCTGTGACACTGCTCATTTCTCTGTGCCAGGGCTGGGAACAACACTGCTGCCTGGCCTTGGCCCTCACAGCCAAATCACAAACAGAACAAAGGTGAGAGAATATCCTGGACTAGCCTGAGCAGAACTTCCTGCCCCTTGGCACCCACCTGCTTTGGGAGTTACGAGGGCTAAGACACCCCTGCTGGCTACTGACACAGGACTAATGATTTGAGAGCTATCCAGAAGGGAAGCACAAACATCCCAGTATGGCACAGTTTAACATGCACCTTTGGTAGTAGTTCTTGGTGGAGCATAGAGTGATTTATGGTATCTCTGTGAAGCATCATGAGTGGACAAGGAGAAGATGGCTGGATCTCAGGCAGCATCTAGACTGGTGGGTCACCAAAGGCCTCCTCTAACAGCTCCCTATTTACTTCCTTCCTACAGCTCTGCCACTCCATCATTCATCATTAACAAAGCACTTAGGTGTCTTCTCTCTGAACAGTGAGGTTTCTTGTGTACATATAAATCAGCCTCTCTCTAGTGAGAAAGCTCAGCTTTCACCCAGCCAGCTCTTCCTGAAAGCAAAATCTGTGCCACAAGAAGGAAAAATACCTCCCCCTTTTCATTCTCAGACATGCTACATGACAGTCCTTTTATTTTCAAATGCTATTCAGTACTCTTCTTCCCATGTTCACCAATTATTAAAATGATTTTGCTTAGACAGAGACGAGCAAAGTATAGTGCAGCTCCTTCTTGTTGTTTCATCTTCTGTGTTTTTGTCACACAAGAGAAGATTGGATTTGGTCCCTTTGAAAGATGGCTAAGGACTCATTTGTCTTGGTTATTCCCCTTTTAAGCTGGTGCTGGTGTGCTACATGTCTGAAACCAGATGAACCTCGTGGTGAATGTCAGGTTTCAAAAGATGTCACAGGAGAGGAAGTGTTACTAGTTCATCCCACTAACAAAGGTGTCAGGCTGGGTTTTCAGCCTTGCCACCACTGCCGTGTCTATGGTTGCTGAAGCCGATAGATGAAGGTTCATTAATTAACAAAAGAAGCTGGGAGATAATCTTGCAATTAAGTTATTGGAGTGGGACCTGGGAGAACTGGGTGGATTTCTCAGTCCTGGACTGGTTGCTATGTGATCTTACTCAAATCACTGCATGGAGATAAACGCAGAACGCCGGTGGTGCCAGCTCCCATAGGCTGCGGGCGCTGTGGGCAGGGGCTGCCACACGTTGTATTTGCCATTATTACCAGCTGGAGTCAGTTCTGCTCTAAGACAAAGGGAGACAACCTCCCAACTTCAAATACATGTCATGTTCTGTGACTGCCTTTGCTCAAGCTTGCTATTTTTCCAGAATCTCCTGTGATTGACTAAATCACTCCTTTTAGTTTAGTTGTTTTTTTTTTTTTTCCGCCTTTCTTCTGTTTCCTAGTGAATGTCTTTACCTTCTGCTGCTGCAAATGAGAACAGTTTTAATTAGGTGCTGTTGAAATGTCTTTTGCAGTTTGGCATCCTGTTTGCTTTCGCTCCTCTCGTTCTCTTTGCAGTTCTGTTCCTTCCCACATTGCTTATGTTTTCTTGTTTGTGGAAGCTCTTCCTTATCTGCAGAATTTATTCATGCTGCACTTCAGTTTCACCTTTAATAAGCATAAATAGGAGAAAGGACATCTGAAGTCCACCTCTCCAGGTGCTCCTCAAATAGTCCTCTTTACCTCCAGCCTGTCCCTCAAACGTTAAGGGTTTCCAGCTGAACTCAAGGATAAAGCACTCAGCTCACCTCAGTGGATTTGTTGTGTTTCAAATTACATTTCTAAATTACGTGATTTTTTTTTCTACAACTTTAGAGGTCATACACCACCTCTAAAGCCTACACCTTCAACAGAGGTCCAGAACAGTGGGGAACTGCTCAAGAAACTCATCAAAAACTCAAATCCTCAAGGATGGTGCCATTAAAGCCAGTTCATCCCTTCCCTTTCCTGCTCTAAGGCTGAACTACTGGATTTTGCTTTTGTTCAAGTTATCCTTATGGTGTCAGCAGAAAATCTACATGGTCTTCTTTCCCCATGGAGGTTTGCTATCAGTGTCTCACTACTCCATCTTCAGAGCTCCAAGCTGTGAGCTCTGGATATCACAAGTCATTTTTCTCTATTAACCAGATCACTGTTGATCTGCTTACATCCATCTTCTCTGGGGCAGTCAGTAATTTCAGTTAAACTTTGGTATGCATTTTATTTCTAGTTTCATGAGAGAAGACAAACTACCCCTTTTATTCTTCCTGATCTCCAACAGCAATACTACAGAAGTGATAAAAAAACAGTCTGAAGTGAACAGCAGAGGTTGGGCAGTTCACCTCTCTAACATGAGGGCATGGACATCTACACCTCAATCTACCCCAAGGAGAGGATTTTAACATACACAAATTCCATACACAAACTTTTCAGAGGCAGCCTCTGTCATCTCTCATGTCATAGTTTTATGGAGAGGACAGACACTCTTTACCCCTCCCCAAAGGAGTAAAAGAAATCTCTCCACACAGGATTTGGACAGAAGTGGAAATTCAAATGGGAGTACTGTTCACCACTATATACAATGATACAAAACCATACAAAAATACCCAACAATTCATATTCAGCCTCGGCCCAGATCTCCAGTCTGGGCTTCTCCCCAACCTGGCCTTAATCCCCCAGCCCCCCACACCAATACCTCCCTCCCCAGACCCCAATGATGCAGTAAAAATTAGCTCTGCCACAGCCCAAACCAGACCACAAACCTCCCCTGCATCATGAGAGAGAGCAGTCTGCAATGGGAAGGGAGCAGAGAGCAAAAAAGGAACAAACTGACTATGCAGACAGGTTATAGAGAAGATAAAGGTGCAATATTATGGGATGGAATAACATAATTCCCAGTGCCATCCCCCCTGGGACGGATGGGCTGCCCAGTCCCCCGGGAGGAGCTCTCTGTGGTTAGGCAGCTATCCCGTAACCCACAACATCTCCCACCATCTGCTCTATCATTTACCCTATATCTCTATCATGACTCTATTTTCTTTCTCCTGTCATGTTCAGATTGCATCATCTACTTTCTTATTGTTAAAGCCTACCACTTCTTCTCCCACCAAGCCCATGCATGGTGAGCAAGGTTTTTATAAACCTGCCATTTATTGTCAGATCTCTCCATTTACTTCTTCCCTCAACTGCTGACCTGGGCCAGTACCTGTAGAGGAGTGGTAGAGGACAGGCAGTGCACTGTCTGAGCAACTTAGGTTTGGGCTGAAGTCAGTCCCACCAAAAAAAAAAAAAAAAGGGAAAAAAAGGTATTTGAGAAGCAAGGATTTGCAAGCTGGATGTTATGAGAAGTGGATAAACTAATAGTGACACTTCTTTAAAATCCATTTTTCTGAGGTTTGACATAAGCCAGTCAGGAAATCACCTCCTATCACGTTATCAGGGACAACTGCCTTGCTGCAGTGAAATCATTTAGCCAGGCGTGGAAGAAGAGAGGATTAGACAGAAGAAGACTTGGTGCATGATGAATGGGATTTACAGGCAAACTCTCACAGTCATTGCCCTGCCTCCATCCATGAGAGGGTGACAAATATGGAGCTGATCTCTGGGGCACTTTGTCCTGCTGCTGATTCTAATCAAAATGTGAACGGTGTTGCCAGGCTTTCTTTGCTCTTTGGGTTGTCAACAAAACAATTTGGAGGTGCTCTGTGGTGGAATACTTGGCTTTATCCTGACCTTGGGAAGCAGACAAGCTTGCCCCTCCTTCCACACTTTGCTTGTGGAAACACACCAGCATGGCAGTGCACAGCAATTCCACCTCTGCAGTTAGGACTCCTGCTTTAATGCTAGCCAGCAGAGATAAAGAGACTCGGTTTTACTCTTGTGTCATCAAATAAGGACACACATAAAAAGTCAGTATCCTGTAGCTATTTCCCTAGTGAACAGCACTTCACTCACCAAGTGCTCCTAGTTCTATCCCAAGGGGACACCTGTTGCATTTAATTCCTTTCTGCACTTACTGGAAAAACAGCAGCCCTGAACTCTAAGATTAGAGATCTGTTCTGGGCCTATGCCAAAACCCCAAACTATTAAAAAGTGACATTTCAGCTACAGCAGATGAAATCTGTACCCTAAAATCAATTCTTTCAGGATTCCTTTGGAGGATTCAAATCCTTGTTCTGCCTTTTGGTTTGAGTCCTTTTTTTCCAGCACCTACACAGATCCTTTTTAATTCAGGCTTCAGCCACAGACAAAGAGGGACCAAACTGCCACAAAAGGCTCTGGAATGGGATGGCTTAGAGAGAAGTGAAAGACTTTTCAAGAAACCCTTCTCAGCACAGCTTCCTGCTCAAGTTTTCAAACCCAGCACTGAAGTGACCTCCAGAATTATCCAGCATGTTGTTTACTTAGTGGAGGCTCTGACACATTACAGGTTTGCTCATGCTTAATTGAAGTAGGAGAAGCCTTGTATAACTTGGCTCTGACAGGCCCTGTGACATTTTCTTTCTACAAGGGGAAACCTCAAAGACACCCATGCCTGATAAGGTCTGACTGTTTCCACAGTTCACATTTACAAAGAAAATAGGCAAAAATATCGACAGCTACAGGAGAAGAAAGTGAAGCATTTTATTTCCTGTGTAGAGTGGAAACTCTAGCTTCAAAATTAAGGCAGCTAAAAATCACTAGTTGCTTTTCCAAATGCTGGCCAAACAGCTGCTGTTTGACATTTGTGTGTGCAAAGTTACTGTACAAGAAAAGGAAAGAGGAGAGACATGTTTGGAAGCACAGCAGTAGCTTCATGCAGAAGAAAACACATGGCTCTTTCCAGCCTGGATTGTGCCATTTAACACATCTCTGGATGGCAGAGCTGAAGGCATCATGGGGCTGTTCAGCCTGGAGAGGAAAAGGCTTCAGGGAGACCTAATAGTGGTCTTAGAGTGCCTGAATGGGATCTACAAGAAGGCAGGAGAGGGACTGTTTACAAAGGCCTGTAGTGAGAGGATGAGGGGCAATGGTTTGAAATTAGAGAAGAGCAGATTTGGATCAGATGTCAGGAACAAGTTCTTTACCACGAGGGTCATGGAACAGTGGAACAGGTTGCCCAGGGAGGTAGTTGAGGCCCCAGAGTTGGAGATATTCAAGGTCAGGCTTGACAGGGCTCTGGGCAACCTTGTCTGATGGAGGATGCCCCTGCTCACTGCAGGGGTGTTGGACTAGATGACCTTTTGTGTTCCCTTCCAACCCAAACCATTTTATGATTACATCTGATGTGTTCACTGGCTATCCAAGAAACACCAGGGGTGGAGCAGGTCAGCAGTGGTAACACTAGCAGGGATTGCCCTCACTGCACTGCTGGACTCACCAGCTTTTGGTCATCTCATGTGCCTCCTATAAGGACAGGAAAGCTCAAGAGAGGATGGTTGTCCTGGCTGAAAGCCAAAACTCCTCTAGCCCTCATGTTGGGTTTGTTGTACATCACCACATCTGCAGGACCAAGTTCATGTGGGACAGTGGTCATGAAACAGGTGAGCTCCAGTTTGATGCAGGATGTGAAATAGTTGTGCCTTAAGAAAAGCAGCAGCCGTGGCAGAGTGGAGAATAATGCCAGCAGTGTCAATATAACAGTCAGGGAATTCTTACAGCAGATGACCTGGCTAGATAAATTCCAGGTGGTACCGCAGATTAAGTGCATGCCACTAAGCTAATGAAAGCAGAGCCTGCATTTCAGGAGGGCCTCACTGCAGTGTCAGCAGTCAGCTCATTTCTGCTGGTCAAGATAATTGTGATGGAGGAGCAGCAATGCCAGCGAGCAAGAAATCCTCTGAGAAATGGTGACAGATGGTTTCAGGAGACCCTTAAAATAACACTAAGAGTAGGACAGAGGCGTAGATGAAGCCATAAAAACTGACCTGTTGGATCAAATCCCTTCTCCATCACAGCAGAAGGTCCTATGGTTGCCAAGACGTTCAGCTACAATGAAGCAAGACTGATAGGTGCTTAATTAGAATGAAAGATGGGGAAAATAAATAAAAGATGAAAGCCTTTGAGTGAATGGACAGCAAACCTCTGCAAGCAGAGCCTCTAAACCTGCACTTGAGAGAAAACAGGTAATGCTGATGTGGCAGTGGGAGAAAAGCAAAGGAGGTAAGAGTGCTAGGTGCTCCAGACACCCCATGAGCTACCTCAGTACCTGGAGCTTCTTCTGCTGCTTGGGACATCAGGTCTACCCTCTAAGAATAGGAGGCTCATCCTGGCTGTGGGGTGAGGCTGTAAGCTCTTGGATCCCTTCAAAGTTTTCCCCTGACTGCCAGCTAGAAACCAGACACCACAAACTCCTTAGCTTATTTGCCTTCATCAATATTTTAACAGATATTGGTTTTTACTGTAAGAGACATCACTTCTTGTTAATTTGAGTGCTGGAATGGCACTGGCAGGCAGAATACCTTGGCTCCAAACAAACCCTAAGGGAAAAAGGGAAATATATTCCTAAGAACAACAATTGGAAAGAATCTAATTCAATAATAGATTTTGTTTGGTATCATTCTGGCACCAGCACTCATCTTCCTGTTATTTTTAGGTTCTGATGACGCCAGCAGGTTTTGTTGTTTTGTTTGTTTGGTTTTTTATGGGATTTTTGTCTTTTTTTGTTATGCAAAAAAACTCCCAAGGAGAAAATTTCCATAGTTTAATCACATTGAATGTAATCACAATTATTTCTGGAATTCAAGACTTTTTACCTCTAGATCCTCAGCAAAGTACAAAAAGGTTTACCAGAGAGGAGGGTAAGGACTTCTTGGATGGCTTTTGGGGAAGGATAGAGGGATGGGATGAGGAGAGAAAGCAAATGCATATTCACCTAGCAAGAGACTAAGAGGGTTTTAAATGAAGCACATTATACAACCCAAGAGGCAAAATTTGGGTTTATAAGTACAAAACAAACATCAAAATCATCTTGTTTCATGTGACAGCCTCTTTCTTTGTGTTTCTCTTTCCAAGGGATTAGTTGGGGAAGTATTTCTTTGGGGATATAAGCCACAGCAGCTATACAAACCAGGCACCAAATATTGCAGAAGCCTGATCTAGTATTGTTTGTGCTTTCCACTAGCTTGTGAAACTCTTGATCTGGGGAAAGAAAAAAAGAAAGAAAAAGCATGTTTTGAAGAGCTTTTCCCCGTGACTTCCTTTGCCTTGTGCATCCTGGAGACTTATTTTTTTGGTGTGCTAAAGTCTTGATAGCAGGGTGGGGACTGCAAACCCAGAGGAACTCAGGAGGGGCTCCCAAAGAGAGCAAGGGTGAAAGGTAGTGCACCAGCACTCAGGGTGCTGTGATGGGGTGTAAGAGGTGTACCTTCTGAACCCAAATCTCCTCACCTGTACTGACTCTGAAATCAGGAGCTGTTGCAAATGGAGATGGTCAATCAGCCCTGTGGTTCCTGAGCCTTGTTGCCTGACTCATACACCCACTCACCGAGGTGCAAAGGGATGCTCACCTGGCTGTAAGCACACCCATAGCACAGCTCAGGGTCACTATCCAGCTGAAATACCTCTATCCTCTTTCCAGTTGCTGTGGATTTCTTACTCTTCAGTGGAAAAGACTCTTCTCATATTTTGTGTCTGTAGAGGAGCAAGCAAGGAAGGGTTTCACTGAGCATCTCTGTCTCTTCCCAGGACTACCTGGCTAAAGGAAAAGGAAGAGGAAAGCAAACACCACGAGAGCTGCATGTCCAATGATGACAAATACCAGACCAAGGAAGGCCATTATTGTTCCAGGGCTGGTCAAAATGAGAGTTAACCAAGCCCTTCCAAATGAAGGAACTTGTACTTAAGGACAGCAGGATTCATGTCCACTCACTGCATTTGCTGCTAGACTTGAGGCATTTTCTGTACCTGCATGAACAGTTGGGTTGAAGAGACATTGGTTACAGAACTGCTTGACTAAGCAACAAACTATAAATTCATGTTTTCAAGAGATAGTTCAGATTAGATGTCACAACTCAGAGTTATTCAGGACCTCATATTTTTCAGTGGTTAATAACTGGGGAGTTCTTTCTGCTCTGGGTGTGTGGGGTTTTAAATTCTTTTTTCTATCTCCTTTCATTTTTTTTTTTTACATTTTTATTTTTACAATTACAAAAAGTATTTGCAAAACATTTTTTTTTCTTTTCCCAGATAGCTTCTGGCTGCTTTCAAGCTGAAATTTGGCAGTCAACCTGCATTTCTTATTCAATAACAGACACAGATTCTGCGCTTTAAAACTTGTGGTGGGTCCAGAGTGAAAAGATTTTTTTTTTTGCCTTTCCTTTCAAATCTGCATTAAAATCACACATGACTTTTTTTCTTTTTCTTTTTTTTTTTTTTGGGGTGGGGGGGAGGAATTGTGTTTTTTTAAAGCAAAAGATACAACAGAAAACCCTAGGACATGTATTAATGACAGCCAATTAGCCACATAGTGCCTGGGCAGCTCTTGCAGAAAGGGTTTTTATCAATAATAAAGTCGTAGAAGCTGATGAATTTTATAGTGGGACAATTTAATATCGGGGAACTAGATTGCCTTGGATGCAAAACAGAAGTGAGGATGTGTGGCTTTTTGTTTCTCTCGGGCACTACTCCAAAGCCAGCCCACACCAACCCTGCCTGGTGGTTTTACTGTTTGCCAGTCGGTTGGGGTTTGATGTTGGGTGCCCAGTGGGGTGAAGGATCTGGGAGAAGGAGGTTCATTAGCATTGCTGGAGGGGAACCCCTCAGCTGATCCTGCTCCCTCTAGGCTTTTGCATTCATGACCCATTTCCCCGGAGAGAGCTACATTAGAGCAGAAGGAAATGTGCACATCTAATTTTAACTTTGAAGTGGGGGAAATTGTGGTGGTGTTTTTTTTTTTTTTTTCCTGGAGCTCCTTCTTATTCCCCTCCCCCCCCCCCCCCAAATATCTTTGCAGACTTTTAAAAACCTGGTTGGCTTGAATATGCACGGGCTTCTTCAGCTCAGTTTGCTCAGACCAGTGCCTTCGGGTAGCTTTTTGAAAAACATGAGAAATTAACATTTGAAAAGGCATTCCCACACACTCTTTGAGCAGGAAATGTGGCTTCCTTCTCCATCCACTTTATCACTAAGCAGCTTGGAGATAAATAATGGAGAGACTTTCATGGCCATTGTGATTAAACCACATCACTGGGGCTCTGGGATAATCTCCCAAGCGTTTCTTTGCTGAGCAGGGAGCTGCACCTAGATATCAATGTATTGTCTCAGACATTGCAGACAGTCACCCACAGACCTCTGCTTAAGAGTGGGTGAAATTGGACAGGGAGCATCGGACAGGGAGCAAGTCAAAAAACCCATGTGGACATGAGCCAGTAGTGTGCACTTGCAGCTCAGAAGGCCAACTGTATCCTAGGCTGCAGCAAAAAGAAACATGGCTAGCAGATCCACAGAGAGGATTCTGCCACTTTGCTCTGCTCTGGTAAGACCTCACCTCGACTACTGCATCTGGCTCCAATGTCCTCAACACAAGAAGGACATGGACCTGATGAAGCAGGACCAGAGGAGGGTCATGAAAATGCTCAGGGGTTTGGAGCACCTCTGCCAAGAGGACAGGCTGAGGGAGCTGGAATTGTTCAGCCTGGAGAGGAAAAGGCTCCAGGGAGACCTAATAGTGGTCTTACAGTGCCTGAATGGGGTCTACAAGAAGGCAGGAGAGGGACTGTTTACAAAGGCCTGTAGTGAGAGGATGAGGGGCAATGGTTTGAAATTAGAGAAGAGCAGATTTGGATCGGTTGTCAGGAACAAGTTCTTTACCATGAGGGTCATGGAACAGTGGAACAGGTTGCCCAGGGAGGTAGTTGAGGCCCCAGAGTTGGAGATATTCAAGGTCAGGCTTGACAGGGCTCTGGGCAACCTTGTCTGATGGAGGATGCCCCTGCTCACTGCAGGGGTGTTGGACTAGATGACCTTTTGTGTTCCCTTCCAACCCAAACCATTTTATGATTACATCTGATGTGTTCACTGGCTATCCAAGAAACACCAGGGGTGGAGCAGGTCAGCAGTGGTAACACTAGCAGGGATTGCCCTCACTGCACTGCTGGACTCACCAGCTTTTGGTCATCTTCATGTGCCTCCCATAAGGACAGGAAAGCTCAAGAGAGGATGGTTGTCCTGGTTCAAAGCCAGGGCCCCTCTAGCTGTCATGGTGGGTTTGTTATACATCACCACATCTGCAGGGCCAAGTTCATGTGGGACAGTGGTCATGCAATGAGGGGCAATTGTTTAAAATTAGAGTAGATTTGCTTTGGATATCAGGAATAAGTTCTTTACCATGAAGGTAGTGAAACATTGGAACAGGTTGCCCAGGGAGGTAGTTGAAGATATTCAAGGTCAGGCTCAGCAGGGCAACCTGATCTGATGAAGGATGTTCCTGTCCACTGCAGGGGTGCTGAACTAGATGACCTTTTGAGTTCCCTTCCAACTCAAACTATTCTATGATTCTATGTCAAAACACTCACCTTTCAAGCTAGTCTGTCCCTGACAGGCTTCTCTTGCTGGACTGCCACAGTACTCATCTAGGCTGGAGAGGATGCTCTGGTTCCTTGCTTCTTGTCTGCCTTGTAAACATCCTGGGTCCTGACACACCACCAAGCTACTGGTGGCTTAAAGCTACCTCCTGGCACCTGTATGGGCAGGTCAAGCTTTCCCTGGGCAGGGCACCTTGCTTTAAAACACTATGCCTTAGGGCATCATCACCTGAACATGCCAGGCTTGGGGTCTAGAACCTGACTTAGTATCATTCCACAACCCTGTGTCTTATGCTGACAGACTAGCTTGCTTTGAGGTAGCACGGGGAAGGGACTAAAGGCCTTGCAGGAGAGACAAATCTTGAGATACAAAGTTCAGGAAAGGCTGAAGAGAGAGTTTTATAGGTCAAACGCTACCAGACCTACTGCACCAGTCATGGAGACAAAATCTAGACTGTTGGAGTGCAACATCTGGGAGCCAAAGCTCTCCCAAGGGGCGCCTTTCAAAGCAGCTGTAACTAGGTAATGGTGAGCATCACCTTCACAGAAAATGCAAGGAAAAACTAGACCAAATTTGCCATCCAGGCCTCAGCGTTTTCTTGCCCATTTTTGCATGTGCACCAATCTGCCAAGCCAGATGTACAACTGTGTTGTGTGGGCAAACAGGCACTCGCATGGGCAAACATTGCCTTGACGCGTGTGTTCTTATGGGCATGGAATCAGGCGCTGCACAGAGGCAGTGAGGAGAAGCAGGGCTGGGTGAGGGCTGTCCTCTCTCCCTGGCCATGAAAGCCCTTCCACTAATCCCTGAAACCAAGAGTTTGGGACAACTAAGCTCAACAAGGCTCAGAAAGGTGGGCCACACTGCAGGCCCTCCTTTCAACCAGCTTCCCCAGCAGGCGGAACTGTCCCACCTTGCTGGCATTGCCATAGGGCTTGACAAGCAGCCAGCCATGCCTACAGAGAAAGCCATGCTTGACTGAGTCACATCTGAGGTGATGTGATCAGCTTGGATGCAAAATGAATCACATCAAGGTGCTTACCTCATCTCATGTATGAATCCTGTCTTCTTCAGGCTATGGAAGGGCAGCCAAGGAGGCAGGGAAGTGCTATACCACTCTAATATGACATGCAACGCTGTTTATCTTCTTCCATCTATGAATAACCTTGTGCAAGCCATTAAAAACAGGTGTGAAGTAATGCATTTGCAATGCTTTCACAAGCTAATTGGGAGCATTACAACAAATGACTAGGTAATTAACCAGTGTTTCAACCCCAGTAATCAAGGATTGTAATTCTAGCAGAACCACAAAAACTCTGTAAGATTGTCTCCTTTTGGAAGAAAGCACCATTAGCCTTACAGTCTGGACCCTTGTTCTTAAAGCAAATAGAATTCTCCCAGAAACAGCAGTGGGAAGAGAGTGTTTTCCATGGGCGGTGCCCTTGGAGCACCCTGGAGCTGAGGATCTCCAGACATCAGCCCTGATTGCTCCAGCTGAGCAGCCCCTGGGCTGTGGCTCTGGTAGAGTAGGGGAATAGGTGAGGTGGATTTCCTCTGGTGGTTACACATGGCTAGTTTGGGCTGAACACAGAGAATTGCTTAAGGAGAAGCAGGGCAGGGAGAGAGACCTCTTAAAGGACATCCTTCAATCCTCCACAGGCCAGGGAGGCCCTAGCCAGTATGATGGGCAGCAGGACCAACTGCCAACGGGGAGAGGACACCAGCTTCTGGTTGGGGGGGAAGACTCTCCTTCCAGACCCAGTCCACCAGTGTTCATCTTTGTGTCAAATTCTTTGTGTCTATCAATACTTCTAATTCAGGGTCCAGTTCACCATCTGGGTGGAAAATAGAGACATCTTGGAGTGTCTTGGAAAACCCTTGAATGTATTAGTCTACTGAAGGTTGCTTTGGACGTAGCAGCCCCCACAGCCTCTGCAAAGGCCCAAGGTTGCTGAATACCAAGGGTGACTCCCAGCAGGAACAGCTGACAAACACAACCCCCTCCTGCAGCTCAGAGCCTGCTTTGCTGCACTGCTCTCTCTGATGCAGAGGATGCCAAGCTGGCACTCAATTCCTTCTTTAAAATATCCCTCTCTCAGCTCCTAAAACATCCCTCTCCCTCCCCAAAATAAACAAATAAGTTGGAGAGCTCACGAGCCTGGGAACGGGCTGCAGGCAGGAAGCTCTGCGGATGACGGAGCTCCAGCGTCCCACGACGGTGGGGGCTTGTGCATCCTTCTGGCTCGTGGTGGTTTCCGGTCCCTTCACGTCACACCCTGCAGCTCCCCCTACACAACAGCTAGTGTGGGGGTGGTTCACATGGGCACCATGCCAATGTCACACTGGGTGCTGTCAGGACATTGAGATGGGACTAGCGTGGAGTGGCCTTCAGCAGAACCAGGTGCTGCAGGGCTGGGAGCTCACTGAGGAGGCAAATTCTGTGTTAATTCTGGGCAAGAATGACTTACCCCCATTCAACACCACAGTGCATCCCTCCATCCAACTGGCACAGCAAGGAGGGCTGTGTGAGTCAGGTGCTGAGTCCTCACCAAAACTGAGAAGGGCAAGAAGGGGATCTGGTTGATCTCAGCCTCCACCACACATCAAGTGAAGGCAGCACCAAGGGATGCTAACACTGCTTCTGTCTGTGCCAAGTGCCAAGACAGCCAAAACATCTCTCCCTGCCTAGAGCTCCTCTGCCCTTTCTAGGTCTCTGCCCACCTCCTTCCTCGGGAGCAAGGAAGCAGAGTGGAAATGAGAGGCTTTGTTTTGAACAGTACCTGTTTCCATAGAGATTTGTTTAGAAAATGACACGAGACAAAGATGGAAGTTAGCAGGGAAAACAGAAGGGCTTCTCCTTGTGCATCACAGGAGATGTCTCATTTTGCCTACGGCCTTCAGCAACCTCCACTCTCTTGGATGAGGCTGAGTGTGGGTGCATGGCATGAACCCCAGCCCATCTCCATCAGACACAGGAGCTGGTGTCCTCTGCCACAGCTGATCTTCTGGTAAATCCTGGCATCTCTTAGGAGGATGTCCCCAGCCAACCCCTTCTGGAGCTCAGAGGTAAAGGAGAAGAGCCTGGCTGTAAAACAGCAAGAAGATGGAAAGCAGAAACAACATCTTATGGAACAGACCTCTAAGATCATAGAGTCAAACTGTCAACCTAACACCACCCCGACCATGAAACCATGTCCTGAACTTCCATGTCCACGTGTTTCTTGAACACCTTCAGGGATGGTGACTCCACCCTCCCTGAGGCAGAAAGCATGAGAGGCATGGGCAGCAAGGCCTTCCCACCTGGCAGATGCAACATCCCACCCCACAACTGCAGCATCACTCTGCAGCACAGCTACTGGGAGAAGCCTCCCTGCATCCTGAGCGATGCTCAGCCTGTGATTCACCAGCTACATTTGCTGCTCTGCGTGGGACAGGTCAGCACAGCCCCAGCATCAGTGGCTGCCTCTGCCCAGCTGTCCTTTCCTGAGGTGTCTGCTGAGGAGAACCTTGCTGGTCTCTTTTCCTGTGCTTGGCACAAGCCAGGCCAAATTCACCCTGGTACAGCTCCACTGACACCAACGCTGTTATCTGCTCAGCAAGAGCTGACACTTCTGTTTAACAAGGGAGATTAGTTTCCTCCACCCTGCAGAATCCAGGATTTTCTTGTTCTTCTGGCAAATCAAGATGCCTCAGGAGGAGATAAAAGCATGGATGCAATTAGATTCTCTCCTGTTTGCCTTTAATCAGCTCTATGAGGAAATTTGCTCTGTAGAAAATTGTTGCAAACCCTTGGTTACTTCCACAGCTTTCCAGAGTAGGGAAGGAGTTGCAGAACAGTCAGGGTGGAGGGAAAAAGTGGGAAGGGACAAGCTTGCAGGATTCTCTAGCAGTTCCTACCACAAGTAGGTGACAGATGGGGTACCAAGGGACATGGTTTAGCACAAGTTTTGTTAGTTAGATAGTGGTGGGACTCCCTGTTTCAGTTTTCCAACTGAAACAATTCAATGGTTCTGTTCAATGATGCTGGCTCATAGAATCACAGAATGATCTGGGCTGAAAGGGACCTTAAAGATCACCTAGTTCCATCCCCCTGCCATGAGCAGGGACATCTTCTACTAGACCAGGTTTCTCACAGCCCCATCCAGCCTGGCCTTGAACATTGCCAGGGAGGGAACATCCACAATTTAAAATGAATAATAGAATGCATTGAGGTTGGAAAGGACCTCAAAAGTCATCTTGTCCAAATCCCCTGCAGCGAGCAGAGACATCTCCAACTAGCTCAGGTTGCTCAAGGTCCCATCAAGTCTGACATTGAGTGTCTCCAGGGACAGGGCCTCCACCACCTCCCTGGGCAACCTGTTCCAGTATTTCACTATCCTGATTGTGAAGAACTTCCTTCTAATGTCCAACCTAAATCTACCTTGCTCTAGCTTAAAAACTGTTGCATCTCATTCTACCACTACATGCCCTTCTCAGCTGCTCTGGGCAACCTGTGCCAGTGTCTCACCACCCTCATAGTGAAGAATTTCTTCCTTGTATCTAATCTAAATCTATCCTCTGGTAGGAAGTAGCTATTCCCTTCACCACATAGAGGGGTAGAGATATGCTGGTCCCACAGGTTTAGTATAGAACATAAAGGGATGCAAGCAAGGAATTAAATAGATGAGACCTTCTTAGAGCATGAAATCTTGTCTTGAGGAAAGGCAAACCAACCTGGGCAGCATTGCCAGGGCAAAGGCAGCGCACCTGGGCTCAAAGATGCTGGCAGCCAGCTTGTGAGGCTGGACTGCCTCAGACCAAGATGGGGTCACAACCCAACACTGCTTTCATCTGCACACCAGCCTGAACTTTGGGGAGCCTGTGGTTGACTTCAGGCCTCAGGAGTGCCTGCTACTCTGATGGGGAACCAAAGATGGGTTTTTATCAGCATGCTCAGCTGCATGGTGTCTCTCACACATATACCTTCATCCACAGACCAGTACAACTGCCTCCCAATAGCTTATTCCCAGAGAGAACTGGCCATTTTTATGGAACAGGGATATAAGAATGGCAAACAAATTCCTCAGGGAAAGGAACCCATGGATTCACAAGAAGAAAATTACCACATTCTCGAGAGGGACACAGGCTTTGCCACACAGGGAGGCAGGGACAGACCAGCTGGGGGCAAACAAACCTTCTCCTTGAAGAACACCTTCTCCTTGAAGAACAGCAATGACTCAGCTCCATCAGCTGGTTAAAACAACCAGCCAGAGCTGGGCATCTTTTCAGCATGGGAAAGTCTCACTGGGGAGGGGGCAGGAGGTGGCTGCTGCTCGCATCCAGCCTCTGCGAGGCACACCAAGAAGCCAAGCCAAGCATCCTGCTGTGCTTTTTCACAGTCACAGCACCAGCACTCTCCTGGCCACCCTGGAGCCCTTGATGTCACTTTGATGCCACAGCTCCTGTCAGACAGAGCGGCAGCCAGGGCAAGCCCAACTGCTGCTAGTGCTACCCTTTGCCAAGCGTGTTCACAGGCGCACACCGCCCACAGAGGGGCAGAACGGTGGTGTCTCAGCTTTTCCCAGCAGGGCTGGGCAGTTAAAATGCAAGCAAGATTACTCAGTATTATCTTAGCTGGGCACATTGAGAAGTCATCTGCCTTTTGCATTCCTGCAAAACAAGAGGTGCTCTCCGCTGGTGGGGGGCCTCCCAGCTGCCTCTGCATAGCCACTGCTTAAAAAGAAAAATTCCTCCACCCTTGGCTCCACCTGCAAGATCAGCACCTGAGCAGACACACAGCAGCAGGTACCTGCAGGGTGATAGAGCATCGCTGCAGAAAGGGCCAGGACAAGCTGCTCCACACATCTCTGAAGGCTTATGATGCTCACACAAGGCAGGAGTGGCATCACCAGAGGCTTGGGCCACTTGGTCCACCAGACAGCAGCTAGTACTCGCAGGGGACAAGAGCCACGAGTTGGCATCATCCATCTGTGACAGTCCCAAGCACTTAGCAGACACATGGGGACAGCTGGAAGTGCAGTAGAGTGAAAGGAAGAAGGAACAAGGTTTGTATAAAAAACACAGACATTGCATTCACTGGAATGGTTCAGCTGAAGTGACCAAAGCCTGGTAGAACCTACACATGGATGAGCAGGTTGTCAGGCACGCACTGGCACTCAGCCAGGAGGGCTCCTCTTCCTGACTCATGGCTAATAGGTCACTGATGAAGAGCCATCAGGGTCCCTGTGGAAGAAGTTATAATGAGACACTCATGGCTCTGGCTGCTGGTTGAGAGCTCAGAAAATGCTGGAATCCCCTTTTATAGGGGTTCCTTGCTCTGCTGTTCCATGAAGCCCATGCAGAGTGAGCTCATGCAGCCACTGAAGCCTGGTGGAGCACCTTGAGTCATCTTTTTCAGCTGCAGCTGCAGACCCATTGCTGTGCAGCCTCTTTTGTTCACTGGGCAAGCCACACAAACTTTCATGTGACAAAAGAGCCACACTGGGTTTTTTTCTCTAAGTGGGACATGCTGCTTGCACCTCCTGAGATGCAGACCCCCCCTCCCCCTCATGACATCCTGGATTTAACTGATTCCCAGAGCATGGACCAATTGCTGAGTGCACCTTGATTATCTGTGGACAGATTTTTAGCTTTCATCAAAATAGTTGCAGCCATCCTCACCCCAGGGAGCATCCCACCAGCCAACACAAGGCACAGGCAACCAACCAGGCATGCAAACAACTAGTCTGCAGGGAGCCAGCCCAATGCCAGGCAAGCTCAATCTGCACTGGGCAGGCAAGGCAGGCAACCGCTGCCTGTGCGGCGAGCAAGCAAGCTGCTCACAAGCATCTGCTCTCACCAAAGGCAGGCTCTGCTCTCTCCACTGCTAAGATCTCAACACCACCAGTAACTCATGCTTGGAGCCAGAGCTGGGATGCTCAGGACTCAATAACTACCTCTAGTAAAGTCTCCTTCTTCCACAGATGAAGCTATTCATGCCTCCATAAAATAGGATTTGTTTCTCCCACCCTGAGCTGACATGTTTCAGGGAGCAAAGGCTGCCTCCTCCTGTGCATCCAGATGGCATCACCCCCAGGAGCCCCAGCCCTGCTGAGAGGCAGGCTGTCACTGCAGAACACAGCACCACCAAGCCAGGGGCTTCTTGACAGCATCAGAGGAGCACAGGAAGAGCTTTTGGTTAGAAAGTCACAGCACCTTGCAGACATCTGCCAGTGACCACCTGAGCCTTGTGCAGGAACACCACAGCTTTATGGAGTGTGAAAGAGCAGCTCTCAGGTTGCAGCTTCCTCCTTTAATTTTCTCCTTGTACTCCTGGGGACAGGAAAGGGGCTGCACAGGTCACCTCTGACTCTGCTGCTCTCTCCCCTCTGTTTTGCTTTTGCCCTCCCTTCCTGTCTACACCCATCATCCATTTGAGTCCACAGTGACAATTTCATCCTGCACCGCAGCTTATTCAACCAGCAGCACTGCAGAAATCAAGCCAGGCTGAGGTTTGGATTAACAGACCTAAAGCCACTAAAAAAGACCCCACCGGCTGGTACACTTCCCAGTTCCCAAGCCGTTGCTCTCAACCAGCACTGCTGTGCTAACACCAGGATCGTGGGCATTTAGTGCATCCCCTGATGAGTACAGCACAGGACCCAGCTTTCTGCCACAGCCCTAGACCTACAAATTAACCTATGGCTGTTCAAGGGAGGTTTTGCTAATTCCCAGGCTCCAAACTGAGCTACGTTTCACACCTGTCCCCACATGCTGCAGCCTCAGACACAAACACAGGGATAGGCATGAGAAAAAATTCCAGCTGCATCTTGAAATAAATCTAGCTGTAGTTTTACACTCACCTCTCAGCTGTTCCATTGGTCCTGCCATGATCTGTCTCACTACCCCAGCTGTCAGAACTGAGGTAGGCTGGTGGACACTCCCAGGGAAAGACCCTCTTTAGAGTAAATCCTTTCTCTGGAGGTGCAGAGGGGCTGCTGAAGGAAATGGTGAGGAACAAAGGACCTGAGGAGGAGGAGAATGGTAAGGAGGGTCACTGCTGGTGACTTCAGCAAAAAGTAACTCTCCTCTCCATGTCCTGCTAGGAGCCCACAGTGTCAACACTAGTGTGGGGAGGTTGGTGGCTTGGCCACCAGCGTTAGTGTGTGGCCTTTCAGCTTTATAGCATCAAGACAGAGCTCTGTACTGTAGGCAACAATGATCCCATCCAGTCCAGGTACCTGATGGGAACATCATCAGTGACCTCTGTGCCTGCTCCACACGATGCAAGTGCCAACTCACTTGGTTTCCTCTTCTGCAGGACCCAGCCTACAGGTGGTGGGGCTCACTCCTGCTTTTCTGCTGTGCACTCAGGAGACCTGGCTTTGCTTTGGGCTTCTGGAGATTCTTATGGTCTACAGAGAAAGAAGAATTTATGGAAAAACACAAATACCAAATAAGCTCCCTCTGCCTAAGCCCCTGCTTTATATTCAAGTGCTCATGACAGGCATTTGTCAGGAACAGAGAATGCAGCGTTCTCCGTCTGCAACATGTCTCCTTATGGCAGCACTGGCAAAATCAACAACTTGTTCTACTCATGGCTGTGAAATTCTGCCTGGGAGGTCTGTCTAGCCCTCCTGACCTCCAGTTTCCCAGCTAAAATAAGTTTTTGTTGCTGGGAAAAGGGCCAGACTCGCTCCCAGCGCTGATGGAGCATCTCCCCAGCCCCATGCTGTCTGTGGGACAGCCTCCTCCTGGCTCCCCTTGGCCTGTAGCCCTGCAAAGGGGTGGTGGAGCTGTCCTCCTGAACAATGAGCTAACAGAAAGGGCAGAATACGGAGAACCCTTCATTTTCTGGCCTGATTTCAGCCAGGAGATGATTGCAGAACATTGCTTATCCACTTCTTCCCAGACTGAAACCTGACCTGTTCTCATGGCCTGTAATAACATCTCTGAGTTAATTCACTGGAGCTGTAGTCATTTTTGTTCAAAAATATGTCTTAACCTTGTTCCTTTGATGCAGAGGCTGGTCCAAGGGGCAATGGAGGGCAGCAGCTCAGCCCCAGCAAGCACAGCCCCAGGTGAAAGCCTCCTGATCCCCCACCAGGTAACCAAGCAAGCAAAGAAACAAAGGGTTTCTACAGGGGGAAATTTCAAGAAGCACAATTAAAATGTTCTGGCAGCAAGCATCAGCTCCTGCCAAGACCAGAGGATAGATGCCCAACTCACTAGAAGAGCTATTCAGTGCCTCAGTTTCCTTAATTGTGAGCAGGACTGGACACAGGGAGGGTGAAAGCCCATCCTGACCGAAGGTTGGATCCATCTCCACAGTATCTGGTTGCAGATTCTCCAGGAGAAGGGCAGGGAGAGCCCCTCAGCCTCATCACTGCTATTTAAGAGGTGATTCATGGGCCACACCTGGGGACTGCAGCAGCTCCACCATGCACAGCTGGGAACAAGCATCCCAGCTTGGAGCCAGCACCAAGTCCCCTGCAGAGCATCTCACGGGAAGTCCAGGGGTGTGCTTGGTGCTGTCACCTCCATTTCCAAGCCACAGGAGCCCTGTGGTGACATGGATATGTTGACAGAAGGTGTGTACGTGCAGCAAGTGCCAACAACAGGGTCTGGGAGCAGCTCATCCCATCAGGGGCTGCAGGTTTTATCTGCAGAACCTCCTTCTGCTACAATCTCCTACAGCCCACTTGCTTTGGCTGAATATTTCCAAGGGTTCCCTCAAGCATGATGGAGAAAAAATTTCACAGGGCAGCAACAGCTTTACAGCCAGAGGTGATAAATAATCATAGAACAAGTCCATGCTAATGTGAATTGATGTGGAGCACCCAGGGTCAGCAGCTAACCCCAGCTTTGAGCCAGCCATCTCCTTCCCCCTTTTTCCTCAAGCAGACGTGCTTGGGGAGTGCAAAGGAAGGAGAAAGAGGCCTGGTGAAATCTGCCTGCTGTGACTGAGATCACTTCCCAGCCATTAGCTGCTGTCACCGGAGCATAACGCTAAAGCTCCTTCTAGGGCAAGGATCACTAATTACGAGAACAAGGCGGGAGAGGGGGAAATTAGCAAAGGAAATTAGGCAGGGCAGCCTCCTTTTGTCATGCAGATCGTGGTGCGCTGCATCTGCTGAAGCCTAAACCCGAAGCAGAGCAGAGGAACAAGCGGCAAAGGCCTTTCCCCTGCGAGCTGCAGGTCTCTCCAGTGCCCAGGGAGGGTTTCCTGCTGGGACATGCTGCGGGGGAAGGCCAGCCGAGCTCAGAAACGTCCCGTCGGGTGTGTTGGGTATGTTCAAACACCCACCAGCCTCTCGCAGGCACCGGGGAGAAGCCGATGGTGTCAAGCATCAAATCGCTGTCACTAGCACAGCCTGAAAACCCGCTCGAGGAGTTGATGCAGGCAGAAAAAGAGGCTAAGACCAGAAGAGTGGTGGCACATGTGACTGATAATCCCATCTGCCCGTTTCTCTGTCAGCTGTAGGCCTTCATCCCTGCTGGCACTGCTGAGATGTCACAGGCACAGAAGAGCAAGCTGGGCTTCTGCAGCGCTGCTCTGCTTGGCGCAGGCTGGGAACATCTCCCCCTTCCCAAAGCAGCACCAGGAGAAGCAAGGATTTTTCCAGCACTTGTCACAGAAATGTCCCCAGGCAGCAAAGAGAGTTGGCTGGGCATGGGTGGCTTTCTCAGCCTGGTTTGCATCTTTTGTTGCTTTGCTTCCTTGCTTCCTGACCCACTGGACCATCTTCCACTCTTCAGTGATCACAGACCTGGACAGGGAGCTTGCAGTGGGGGGGTCCCTCCACCATGGAGACACCAGGCATCTGGGGATGGGAGGGCCACGAGGAAGCCCCCATTCCCAGCACCATTGTGGATAGCCTGGGCTGCAGGTGGCAGACTGGACATGACCCAAGGCTGCGTCCTCAAGAGGATGCAGGGAGTCATGGCCTGTCCTGTTCCTCACCCCCACATAGCACCCCTTCTGCTCTCACTTCTGCTGCAGAAAGCAGCTGCAGCTATTCCTGCTGGGAGGTGTAAGACAAGGCTTTGCCAAGGGGCAGGGGAGGCTTTGCTAATTCACAGCTCCTTCGCACTGCTCGCGCTGCTTTCCTAATGTGTTCTGTGCTGCTAGAGGAGGTGAGACTTGCTGATACAGCGCAATATCACATGCTGGAGGAAGAGGGACTCAGGCTGGGACAGGACCTTAAAAAATTAGGGATGTGTAAATGAAGCCCACCTTTTCATCAGTGAGAAAAAACTAGAAAAAAAAAAAAAAAAAAGCAAGCTTGATTGCACTTTTTTCCACCCCCTACTAAAGTAATTCAGCAACGAAATAAGGCCATTTGCAAGCCCTTGTCAACACTTCAGAGGCCAAGGGAAAGGGCCAGCTGGGAGCCTTGGCTCTGTTGATGGTCCTGCATGCTCTGTGCTTCACTCAAAGGACCCAGAGCTGTGATGCCATGGCCTAAAGCCCACATGTTTGCCCAGGATTAAACTCCAGTGGGAAGTATAATAACCCTTGGATTTATTTCCTTCCTCTTCATCTCCCCTTCTGGAAAAGAAAGAAGTCCCACATCATTCCTGATGGCCACAATGCAGATCTGTGAAAACCAATCTGAAAATCACATCATCTCTGGCAGATTGCTCCATAAATTCACTGACTGAGTCCCCAGGGAGCACATGTGGGAGGGAGACAGTCTGGCTCAGGCCTGGCTTTAGCAAATAGCAACACATCCTTAACCCTTATCTCTATTCTCTCTGCCTTGCACCCCGAGCAGCAGCAGTACCTCTGCTGAAGTCTGCTGGGTGCTTCACATCCGTGCCCTGGTCCCTAAAGCTGGACCGCTGCAGAGACATCCAGCTCTCAGCCCTGCAGTGGCCTCAGGCTGAGAATACTGAGTGATTCTGACTGCAGGTCATCACTGCTGGATTCCAGTCAGTCTGCCCAGTCCTCCCAGCACCCAACAGCCTGCTGCCAGGGGTGTCTGCCACCTAGAGAGCCCCTCTTTGGTGAGAGGATGATACCAGCTGGAGAAGAAGAGCAAGTAATGCTTTTTGCATTCATTTAGAAGGCAGGAAGTTGTTGCTTTGGGGTTGTTTGTAATCTACACAGAAACAGCAAAGGCAAATGAGCAGTGGGCTCTTTCCAGCTCTGTGGCATTTAGCCAGAGGATGGTGGCTATCAGGCAAGACAAACCCAAGGGAGAGGCAGGAGCGAGACCAACTTTTCCTATCCTCTTGCTCCCTGCTGCCTGTAAAGAAAAAGTTGACACAAAGCAGCTCCCCAAAATTTCCTGGGAGACAACATTTCCCAGCACCCTCTTGCCTGTACTGGTAGGGGCCATTTTCCAAGGCAGTCCATGGTATTTCACATGCTCATGCAGGGTCTGGCAAACACAGCCAGTGCAGATGTGCAGAACTACATCACCCAGCAAGGAAGATCATTGTCAAGGGGCATAAATAAATAACAAGAACAAAAACTACAGATGCTGAACCAGGCTGGGCTGTTCAAGTCCTTAAGGGGAGGACAAGCCTCGTGAGCACATCCTTCTTCCATGGGGAGCCATGCTGGTGCTGGAAAAAAGCAGTGGCTACATATGTTTGCTGGTGGAGCAGATGCTCACCAATGGGAAGGATCACAGAATCATAGAGTTGTTTCAGATGGAAAAGGCCTCTAAGATCATTGATTCCAACCATCAATCTAACACCACTGTGGCCATTTAACCATGTCCCACAGTACCATGTCCACACATTTCTTGAACACCTCAAGGACCTGTGACTCCACCACCTCCCTGGGCAGCCTGTTCCAGTGCCTGGCCACTCCTTCAATAAAGAAATTGTTCTTAATATCCAACCTAAACCTTCCCTGGCACAATTTCAGGCTGTTTCCTCTCATTCTATCACCTGATACTAGAGAGAAGAAACTGACCCCCACCTCACTCCAACCTCCTTGCAGGCGGTTGTAGAGAGCAATGAGGTCTCCTCTTCTCCAGACCAAACAATCCTAGTTCTCTCAGCCACTCCTCATAACAGTTGTCCGTGCTCACCCCTGGAGGAGATGCTCCACTGTGGGGGATGCTTAGCTGTGGAGGGGCTGCTTGCCCAGGGAACCATTGGAGCTGCCAGCCCGTGAGCCATCCAAGCCACGTGGCTCCTGGCATGAGTAAGCACCAACCCCGCTTCAGAGCCTACACATCCTCCACACTGGGAGAACAAGCCTGTAAGTACCATGAGAGGAGTGAAAGAGAAGGAGGGGGACGACAGCCACCCCCAGCATCTCCCCTCAGAGTCATCAGCTGTTTCCCTGCCTGCTCAGCTCCGTACATATGGATCATAAACATCTTGCTGGGACTGGAAAAAGAAGGCACAAACTTTCATTCTGCCAGGTTTCCCCATCACCCCCTTTTGTCCCTTCCTCCTGCCAGGGGCTTGGACTCCAGCATCCTCACATCTAAATTCTTTTTGTTTTGCTGGAGGGGTGAGTGTGGTCATCAGGAATTTGACTGAGGCAGTATCTGAGTGCCCAAGGACTGGGGCCAGGCTTCCCTCACAACCCCCTAGGGTTGCACAGTTGCTGGCATCCTGCCTTAAACATGATCTGGGGGAGTCTTTAGGGAAGAGCCAGTGCCTGCAGTGCTACAGATGCACTCAGCACTCTGTCTTTGCAGGGCAGAGACACAGAGGAAAAAAACTTAATAAAATGGGGCTTTTTCCTGAGAAGGGTCTTTTCCCAGGACAAAGAGCTGGGTTACAGGGGAATGATTTCCTGTGGACCTAAATAAAGGTCCCCCAGGTACCTGGACGCTGGACGAGCTGTGCGCAATGCTCACTGGCACTGTGTTGCTCCTGTATCTTGGGAGCCTGAAGCCACCTTATCAGCTCCACCACAACCCAAGGCTGGAAAGGGCCCTGGATCACACATGAGTAAGATGAGGGGAACACACACAGGCCAGGTTTTGTTGTTTCTGGTGGCCATATCTCCTCTGTGTCCCCAAGCTCAGGTGAGGAGGAGCAAGCCCAGCACTTCTGCCAGCTGCGCACCAGCAGTGTCTGTTTCTGGGGTACTTTTGTTCCCAATTTATCCCCTGTCTCCTGGAGCTATTCTAAGCAGGTACAATCTGCATTGCCATTGTTATTCAGATGATGTACAGATAATTTTAACCTTTCTGTTCCATTTGTCAGGGGGCTTTTTTTAGCCTCTGTGCCTGCCAGGCAGAACGCCAGCTCTCCAACAGTGAAGGCTCCCTGGTTTGCAGCACCAGTTTCCCTTGCTGGGGTGAAGCTCTGCCTTCCCTGTTGCTCCAGGTATCTTTTTCATGGCCACAGGCATGTTAGAGGGTTGGGGAAAGGCAGCAGTGGAGGTTAAGCACTCAGCTAGCTACATCCGTCACTTACCCTGGCACCAGTGCCCCAGGCAGGGCTCCATGGGACGAGTCCATCAGAGACTTGTATGCTCAGTCCCACTTCCAAAGCCTTTGGGGCAGTCCATACCTAAGACATGCACTGCAAAAAACGTTAATGCAGAACTCCTGGCATATGTGGAAGGAAGTCTTCTCCTTACGTTGCTTTCAGCACTAATGCAAAGCCCATGAAGGAGGCTTCACTTCCCTGCAGACCCTTCCCTACAGTCAGGAATGCAGATGACTTTTTTGGTTATAAAATGGGAATGTGTTTCCCAGCCTCAAAAATGCTAGACTTTGCCTCCAGATCCTGCATCCATTGCCCAGGCAAGTGCTCTCAAAGCTGGGCCATCTCTGAACAATCTCATCTAGTTGAAGATGTTCTTTTTTACTGCAGGCAAGGTCGAGCTATATGACCCTTAAGGGTCCCCTCCAATCCAAAAGCATTCTGTGATTCTCTGATTTCCTGAGCTATGTCTCTGTGGAACATAAAATATGCTTTTTAGCACTTCAGGAGCCAAAGAACTGAACCCCAAACCTAAGAGCATTTGGGAAATAATAGGGAAGATAAGCAAAGTGAAGGGCACCTTTGTGGCACCAGGCAGAAAGGGGCAACAGTGCATGGGAGACACACAGGATGAGCTAGGCTCAGAGTTGTCCAGATGAGCAGAGGAGAGCAGTTGTTTTCATCCTTCCCTGAGGTCTTCCCAGCACAGCACCCTCTCATTGCTGGGAAAGAAAAAGATTCCTGTTGAAGAGCCATAAAATCTCTCCATCACTGTGCTCAGCCTGCAGACTGCCCCAGGCTGCTGACTTGCCTCCAACTGCTGCAGGACTTTTTGTGCTTTAAGCAGCTCTGCAAAAAAATGTAATGTAAGACCTGACTTCAGCATCTTTGCTTGACAACTCACCCATGAGCTTTGGACCAGGCAACAGCATCTGCATCCACTTGACATCTCCTGGGTACAGACATGGAGGGATGGCCAAGCTCTCTTAATCCCCCAAAGCCTCAGATCCCAGCAGGTTTTTCAAGCCCTTGGTTTACAGGCTGGTGCTCCCTTGTATTTCTCCAGCAACATGATGCCAACACAGTGCTCTCAGCTTCCCCAGACCAGTTGCAATGCTGCTGTTACCAGATCCTCAGGCTTCTGGTCCCTGCAGCATCCTCATCCCCAGTGCCCCCATCCAGTGTATCTGGAAGTAGGCAGGCATGAACCACAGCTCCCCTGGAGTGACAACCCCTCCCAGACCTATTCCCTGTCTCCTTGCAGCCCCTCTTCCTACCTGAGGACCATGAGGATGCTAGAGGATGCCAGGGCACAGCACTGGCAGGGGATGGTCCCTGTGCCCACACAGGGGAACACCCCATCCTGCATGAGGGGGCTTCCCAGCACAGGCTGTGTGTCACCCCTTTGCTGCCATAAGGACCTTTGGAAGGGGTCCAGCATCTCACCCAGGGTCCCTGCAGTCCCACCACTGTGGGGAGGTTCTGACAAGATGGGGTCCACAGCAGTTCTTTACAACAAGGTTTTATTTTTCTTTCCTTTTGACAAAAAACATTGAAGTTGTACATCGCTGTCGGTCGGTTCGGTTCCCTGGTTGGGCCCGAACCTGTGTGTTATGTTACAACATCCCACCCAGAGCCTGGGCAAAGAGGGCAGAGCATCTCCTACCCACCCTTCCTCAGCCCCAGGAGCCTGCAGCCCCACATGGGGCAGGGGCTTTGCCCTCATGGGGGAACAGGAGAACGGGGCTGGGACAGCCAGCCCAGAGGGGGACTGCAGGGCTCTGTGCTCTGGGGTTGTCTCATCTCCCCACACAACCTCCATGCTCCCTCCAGGAGCTTCACAGAACTTTGAGCCCAGTCCCAGCACCAAACTGGGAACCAGTTGCATGCTACTGGTGAACTCCTGCCTAGGCAGGGGCTTGTCCCTTGCAGGTAGAGATTGAAATGCACCCCATCCCCTTTTCTCATCCTCCCTCCCATGGTCAAGCACAGCCAGAAGTCACCAACGGTGAGCACAGAGGCAGATCCTGTGTCCAGGAAGTGAAGATGCTCAAAAACCCCACAGACCAGAGATTGTACAGAAGCAGAGTGAGTCCAGAGCCTTGAAAAGCAAGACACAGGCTGCAATGGTGCCTGGGGGCTGTTTTTCCTTCCTTTTGGCATAGTCTTTTCCATGGTTCTCCTGGGGGTAGATTTTGGTTTCAGAGACGTGCTTTGGAGGTGCCACCTTGTCCCTGTGGGTCCCTGCCTGCCCTCCCACCACGGGAGCAGGACTGCCGCTACTGCAGGAGAGAGAGGAGCTGACCAATTTGGGGCCACCCCTGGGAATAAAGGGGGCTCCGCTTTGTTTCATGTAGTTTCTGTATATGAGTAAAACACAGGTCTCACACGCCCAAAAGCTCAGGTTTGGATGCCACAGCCCACAGCCACTAGTGGGTGCCCCAGCCCACACCACCACTGCAGAGCATCGCCCCACACCACTCGCCGGTCCCATTGCAGGGCCAAGGAAAGAAAAACGCCTGAAGCTTGAAATCTGCATAAAATGCACCCCCACTCCGAGAGCATCCCTCCCTCCCCACCCACCCAGCAGGCACAGACACAAAAAACCACCTCCTCCCCTCCCTGCGGGCTCTTACTCAGTGCCCGGTGCACTGTCAGACACCTCTCTGCGCTGGGAAGCAGACGATGCCTGCACCTATATTTAGAGCGCGGACGGACAGCATCGCCCCCACCCCCACCTATCCTTGGCACCCATGCAGCCCCATGCTGCCCATCAGGCCGAACTCTGGCACAGGAAGCAACACCCTGGCAGCTTTAGGTTGAAGGCAGGAGCTGCTCATGGATGGCTGGAAGGGATCAGGTGATGCCTAGAAATGGACAGAAGATATTCACGCCATCAGCCAGCAGCATGGACCTTCCCCACAGCTGCATGGAGCATTGGCTCGCCCCTGTGCACCAAGACATCAAGTGATGGAGAGAGCTTCCTGGAGAATTTTGGGATCCTTTGGCAGCTGGAAGTGTCTGGGAAGTGTGGGGCAAGCAGGGCCCATGGAAGTGCTGCCCACCGGTGGGGACCAATCAAGGCAGTAGGAGGTTTTGGTCCCATAAGCAAAACCTGCTCTTTGGTACACAGAGGGCAGCTTGACCATTAGAAAGAGGCAGTTTGGTCCATGACCAAACCCCAAGAGCAGCAGCCTCTGGAGCTGGTGGAATTTGTTACTGGTAAAGCAGAGCTCCTCTGAGGGAACTCACAAAGTGATTGGGGCAGGGGCTGATCTGCACATGCAGGAGTGGGGCAGTTTGTGCCCAAAAGCATTTTTCAGTTGGGAGAAGACATAGATTATCCAGAACCAAAGCAAAGCCTGGCCAGAGCTGCGGATCAGCCAAACCAAGGACCTGGACCACAACAACCTGCAGCAGAGCAAAGCCATAGGCAGAATAAGGGCTGCACCAACTCCCTCTGCCCAGCCCAGCAGGCTGAAAACCACATCATATCTCCACACGCATGACCATACCTGATCCAATCGCACCAACCATACCCCTAGCTCCATGAGGCAAGCCCTTCCCTGAGGCTCCAAAAGCATAATACCCTCTGGCTCCCCAGAACCTCTCTCAGGCTGAGGACAGAGACAACTTTCAACAGAAACACACTGGTGATCACCAAGGTGAGCCACCCACCACCACAAGGACACCAGCACCTCCCCTGGCTGGTAAGAGAAGCATCAAACACACAGCCAAGGGTATCCACAAATCGTTAGAGCTGACAGCAAATAATTATCAGATTAATTAATGACCAGCACTGGAAGGTGGTCCTGTACTGAATCTTAACAGCCTCCTCATCCTCCAGACTATGCTCCTCTCCCAGAGCCCTGCCAGTCTTGCACACCTACCTGCCCCTGTGCTGAGGTCATGGAGTGTATAGACCCCCATGCCACCCCCATGACAACCCCTTCTGAAGGGGATGTCAGCCCTGGGAGCAGGCAGTGGCCATAGCTGCAGGAGAAATGAAGGCAGGGGAGGTGCCAAAGCTGGGCTACTCTGCCTAGAGGACAGACCTCACAACATCATGCACAACATCATCTCTCCCCTGTGGACATAAGAATCTTCTTTTCCTGGGAAAACACAGCAAAGAGGTCTCTGGGAGGCTTGCCACCAACCCATTTGTACTACCATGCCAAGTAAGCTGAATCATAGAATTGTTTTGGTTGGAAAAGACCTCCAAAATCAGTGAGTCCAACTGCCAACCCAACACCACCACGGCCATCAAACCACATCCTGAAGTGCCACATCCACAAGTTTCTTGAACACCACCAGGGACGGTGACTCCACCACCTCCCTGGGCAGCCTGTTCCAATGCCTGACCACTCTTTCAGGAAAGAAATATTTCCTAATGTCCAACCTATCCAACCTGGCACGATTTCAGGCCATTTCCCCTCATACTATCACCTGGTACTAGTGAGAAACCCCACCTCACTCTGACCTCCTTTCAGGAAGTTGTAGAAAGCAATGAGGTCTCCCCTCAGCCTCTTTTTCTCCAGACTAAACAATGTCAAGTCCCTCAGCCACTCCTCATAAGCCTTGTTCTCGAGACCATTCACCAGCTTTGTTGCCCTTCTAAACCCTCAGGGACAGTCCTGTCCTTGTCCCTTGGGCATCCCAGAGTTGCCCAAAGACCCCTCACCACAGCCACCTCTTAACAGAGAGAATCCCATTGCCACCGCTGGAAACATCTAGGACGGGATGAGTGGAACAGTGTGACATTCCCAATGCTCTGCTACAGCATCAGGTGCACAGCTTGGTCCTACCCCCACTAAAGGGGGTGTGGGCAGAAAGGGCCCCGAGGGGCTTCCCAGCATCATCAGATGACCGAAATCAATCCACATATGTGTGTATCTTTATATATACAGCGTATAAATATATATACACCCCCTGTATGTACACACAGAGGCACACCTAGGGATCTCCCTATAGAAATAAATATATGGTGGTGGGAGACAGGATACATTGGCCAGCACTCCCCCTCCCTCCCCCCTGCCAGCTTCAGTACAAAACAGTTGGCTTCGGTTTTGCCCCACTTCAGCAGGTAGAGCCACTCTGGTCTGCCTGGTGCACCCCAGCTCCTCAGCCCCTGCATCCCACCATGACACCTCATCCTTTTTCCAGGCTGGATGAGATGCTCAGGGAGGGAATTCAGAGCAACAGCAGCACAAGCCTGAGAAAGAGAGGGAAGTGGGTGCCCTGGTACCCCCTTGCTGAGACTGGCCTCGAAGAGAGGAAAACCATCAGGATGAACCTTCCTGGGGGTCCTGCTCAGGGCAGGGAGCAGGGCTGCTGCCTGGTGGGGGGGGCTCTCATTAACCCCCCAGCGCATGTGCCTGGCTGGACCACTCTGCCACCCATTAAATGCTTCTCTGTGCAGAAAAAAAAAAAAAAAAAAGTTATAGTAATAAATGAAAGTCAATAGATTTTAATTTTTCTTTTTTTTTTTTTTTTTTTTTTTTTTTGCACAAAGACATTTTTGTTGCTCTTTTTTTTTTTTCCTCCTTCTTTTTTTCATCCCTTTTGCCCTCCATTCTGGTCAGTTTGGGTTTTCTCCTTTTCCCCCGCATTTGGTTTTTTTGGTTTTGTTTCATTCCCAGGCGTGGCAAAGAGCATGCATTGGAGAGGGGCAGGGTGGCATGGGGATGATGGGTTGGGGGGGAGCCGAGATGGGGCAGGGCAAGGAGAGGTGGCAGCTTCTAGCACTTGTCGTCTTCCTCGGTGTCGCTGAGCACATCAATGCTGGCCCCGCACATCACACCCTGCCCTGCCCCTCGCCTCCGCCGCCGGTAGTGCCCGTTGGGCATCTGCCAGCTGTGCCGCAACGGCGGGGCCGAGCCGATGGTGTTGGAGCGGCCGAGGCTGGTGGCGACGGCCGCCTCGAAGGTGAGCGTCTCCTCCTCACCGCAGTCTGAGGCGTGCGAGTCGTCGTGCAGGGCCAGGTAGGGCTCCGAGATGTAGCGCTGCGGGGTGGACTGTCGGCTCTGCTTCCCCGCCGGGGAGCTGGAAGACTCAGGCAGGCCGGCGGCGTTGGGCTCCAAGGTGGAGGAGAGGAGCGGGGATCCCCCTTCGCTCTCCTCGGCGGGCGGGGAGGCGTCTCCGGCGTGCCGCAGCATGGAGGCGTAGGAGAGGAGGGGACGCGGCTTCGGCGGCACCGGCGGGAGTTGGCGGCGGCCTCGCCGGGGGGTGCTGGTGTCCGAGATGGAGGGGATGGAGCTTTCGCTCAGAGAGCCCGTTCCCTGCAACACACCAGGGAACACAGGGGTGATGGGCAGAGCCGTGCACCCACTGCACTCTACCCTGAGCTGGGGCTCCCTGCTGCATCCTCCTGCTTGGATGAGGCCCCACTGCACCCCAGTCTGCCCCACTCCTGCCTGAGAGTTTGCTCCGGGGACAAAGATGGTGTCTGCTCTTGCTGGTCAAAAGGAAAAGCACCTGCAAACCTGCTGCTGGAAGAGCAAACAGCTCACCAGCTGCTGGTCTCTATGGGCAGCATCTCCATTGGTTTCAAGCACACTCAAGCAGTGGCATTTCATGCAATCACAGAATCACAGACTTGTTTGGGTTGAAAGGAACCTTTAAAGGCCATCTAGTCCAGCCTCTCTGCAGTGAGCAGGGACATCTGCAATTAGACCAAGTTGCTCACAGCCCCATCCAAGCTCACCTGGAATGTTTCCAGGGATGGTGCATCTCTCACCTCTCTGGGCAACCTCACCACTGTTTTGCCACCCTTAGTGTAAAATATTTCTTTCTGGTATTTAGCCTAAATCTTGCTCTTTTGGTTTAAAACCATCCACCCTTGTCCTGCCAAAAGAGGCACTGTTAAACAAAAGTCTGTCTCCACCTTTCCTTTAGTCCCCCTTAAGCACTGAAAGGCCACAATAAAGTCTTCTCAGAGTCTTTGCTTCTTCCTGTGCTGAGGACTCCAGAGCTGGACCCAGCACTGCTGGTGGGGTCTCAGCAGAACAGAGGGGCAGAATCCTCTCCCTTAACCTGCTGGGGATGCAGCCTAGGACATGGTTGATTCTGGGCCATGAGTGCACTTTGCCAGCTCATGTCCAGCTTTTCATCTAGCAAGACCCCTAAATTCTCTGCAGGGCTGATCTCAATCTCTTCATCTCCTCCAGCCTGGACTGATACTGAGGATTACCCAACCCAAATATTGGACCTTGCACTTGGCCTCATTGAACCTCATGAGATTCACACAAGCCCTTTGGCCTCATGAGGAACAGGTCTTGCCTGACTAACATAGCAGCCTTCCTTGAGGAGTGACTACATCAGTGGACAAGGGAAGAACTATAGATGCCACCTATCTAGACTACTGTAAGACCTTTGACAAGGTCCCCCACAACATCCTTCTCTCTGCATTGCAGAGATATGGTTTTGATGGGTGGACCACAACCTCAGCAGACAACTGATGCCACAGTGGTGAGACAATCAGTGTGGAGATGCACCCCACTCATCAGATGCTCTGCAGGGTGCCAGCTGCTCCCCAGATGCTCTGCAGCCCTAATCTGCCCATCTCACAGAACGCATGGAGCTGCCAGCAGAGGGAGGAGAGGTGCCACTGAGCTCCCAGAGTTAGGGCTTATCTCCACGGTTTTGGCAAGAAGCTTTTTCTATGCCTCCTTTTGTAATTAAAAGGGATTTTGTCACCCACCTGCCTGTTAGGTGTCTGTGACCTGCCCTCGCTGGGTGACCGGGACTCACGCCGCCGCTGCGGCGACTCGTCATGCGCCTGGGGACTCCTCTCCTCCGAGTTGCAGCGGGAGATATCAGGGGACAGCAAGTGCTTGCGCTCTTTGGATCGGCCCCGCTCTCTGCCCCCCGAGCGATGCCCCTCGGACCGGTGACCTGAAGGACAGCCCAGTCAGTCTGTTGTCCCCAACCCGGGAGCAGAGGGTGCTCACCTGGAGAGGGTTTTGTTGACATTGGCAAGGGATGGGGCCTCCTGCCCTTGCTCACCCGAGTCAGCGTTGAGGCGTCGGGCGGAGAGCTGGAGCGAGGAGTGGTAGCTGCGCCGGCGGGACTTGTAGGTGTTGTCGCTGCTGCGCTCCATGGAGAACTCGTCCAGCCAGGAGCTGTTGGTGCGCTTGTCCCGGATGGTGGAAAACGATCGCCGCATCGAGCTGGTGTCCGTCACCACCTGTGAGCAGCCCCGGCCAGCCGGGGAGCAGGTTAGTGCGAGGCAGGGCTGGGGTGGATGGTGGTTGAGCAGTTGACCAGTTCACCCACCATCACCAGCACACCAGCCCCTGGCATGGGGAGACTCAGAGTTGGGGGAGCAGCCAGTCCAAGCACAACACCCCTACACAATCCTTGCACAAAACAGGGGTGGGAGGAAAATGGTGTTTAGTTTTTGTGCTTGCAAGCTCTTCTGCCCCAGCTGGGAACTGTGCTCCACTAGAGAAGCCAGCAATGGTGGTTCAAGCTCAGGTGTGTTGGGGGAAGAGCAGCAGCATCCCAACCTGGACACACAGGGTAGTAGACCATTGTCCACCCAGGCTGTCTCAGCATCCCTCCCTGCCTTGGGAACAGGATAAAGTGGAACAGAGACATCATTGAGAGAGGGAGGATCTTCCAGTGCCCCTCACTTGGTGCTCATTTTCCTGGATGCTTCCACTTTTCCAGTGGCAGCACTGATCATCCTTGGTTCTGTATTCCTGCATCCCCTTTCCCCACGCTCGTTCCCTCTCTCCCAACTCATGCTATTGTTTCATTGTCACTTTCCTTTCTTTCTTCCATGCTTCTCCTTTTGCCATCTCCCTTCCTCCTAACTTGTGCTCTCACACGTGTTGTGGAAAACATCACCTCCTTCTATATTTTCCTTAGCTTTCTCCTAGCGGCATTTTGCCTCTGCAGCCTCAGGCTGTTCTCCTTGTCTCCTCTCCTCTGTACTGTGTCCTTTGTGTTCCCCTCCCCTCTCTTCTGTCAATACAGCCCAGAAGGCAAAGCCTTGCTTCCTCTTCATGCACCCCCCAATGTGTCAGGACACCTCACACCAGCACTGACACCAGGACCTCTGTGAGAAAGCAGACCCGGAGACTTTACAGCAAAACCAAACCCCATAGAGTGTCTGTGTCTTGGTGGAGACTGAGTACAAGACAGAATGACAGAGAAACCAGGCAGACAGGTGAGAAGGTGAGATGTGGCCTGGGTTCCCCTGGACAGATGGAGAAGCGTATGTGTTGGGACAACAGGAAAGGAGGGAAAGGCTTTCCATCACCTGGGAGATCACCTGAGAGCTGGGATGGCACTCTTCAAACCTTAGCCAGCACCTGAAGCTGGAGGAAATGAGGGATGTCCCACTGCATGGGGACCTGCAACATCCTGGTGTGGCCCTGCTCCACCGTGGACCTTCCACATTGAACCAGGAGATCAATTCCCCTGGCTGCTTTCTGCTGCTGGTGTCTCCCGTGTAGAGGAGCAGCAGATCTCCTACTTGTGCAGCACCCCGAAGATGGGGAGATGCTCTGATATCAGAGGAAGCCATGGGGCTTGCCACACTTGTTCAGCAGAGAGCAGCCCCAGTGTTACCTGGTAGGCTTTGTTTTGACCCAGCACCCATGGGGGCTTTGCTTGGTTTTACCTGGGGATCCACAGTGAGACGAGGCATGGAGGAGGCCCTCCCAGAGACAGCATGGTCCTGAGTGTCCACGGGAAGGTAGCTGCCACGCTTAGAGGGCTGCACTCTTTGAAACTCCCTAACCTCTGGCTCCTGGAAATAAACACACAGCCAAGCTCTTGGGATGGGATTGGAGCAGGGCAGCATATTGCTTCTGCCCCGTTTGCAAGGGACAGCCCTACTTGTCCAGCTTAAGTGGACCAAAAAGGGAGCCTCAGACATCTCGTCCATCATGTCACCACTGAAAAATAATCTCCAATTCACAATCCATTGCACGTGAGTCCAGATGTGGTGTGTCAGGCTTGCCTGAGGGCTAATCCATCTTGAACCTCTTCAGTGTCAATGGAAACCCTGCCTGGACCTGGTAACACCTTGACTGCCCAGGCTTTAACTCATTCTCCTTTTGCCAGAAGAGGACAAATATGTGGGATTTTCTCTGACCCTCTTTTAAAGGCTTTCTGGCCACCTGTGGTACCTTTGCACTTTGGTTAGTTCCTAGTCTAGGGGACTCTTGCAGAGGATGTTCTGTCAAGGCAATGGACAGTGAGGGGCTCTGGACATCTACGAGAAGGAGATTTTAAGGGGAGGGGTTGAGATCTCATCAAGAATCCTGGCTTGTATTAGCAGTATTGTGGCCAGCAGGACCGGGGAAGTGGTTGTACCCCTGTACTTGGCACTGGTGATGGCACACTTCAAATACTGGGTTCAGTTTTGGGACCCTCACTTCAAGAAGGACTGAGTCCAGAAAAGGGCAAAGAAGCTGGTGAGGGATGGCTGAGGGAACTGGGGTTGCTTAGTCTGGAAGAGGCTGAGGAGAGACCTCATTGCTCTCTACATCCTCTTGAAAGGAGGTTGTAGTGAAGCTCAGTCTCTTCTCCCTAGTAACAAGTGATAGGACATGAGGAAATGGCCTCAAGTTTCACCAGGGGAGGTTTAGGTTGGTTATTAGGAAAATTTTTTCCACTGAAATAGGCTGCCCAGGGAAGTGGTGGAGTCACCATCTCTGCAGGGGTTTAAAAGACTTTTAGATGAGAAGCTTAGGGCCATGGTCTAACAGTCACATACAGGGAGATGTTAAGTTATGGTTGGACTCAATGATCTTGAGGTCTTTTCCAACCAGGTGATTGTGTCTGCCACCTCCTCACCAGCAGGACAGTGGCATGGCCAGGGCAGCAGGGCAGGGGTACACAGCTCACACAGAGTACTACAGACCCCAGGGACATGGACTGGGCTGGAGATGCACAGTGGTACAACACTGCATCTGAGACAGTGTCAGGGTGGTGCCCCAGGGCACACACACAGACATGGAGAGGTATATACAGGTATGTATATATATACAGACAGACAGACAGACACTGCTGCTGCCGGCCGGCATGTGTGTGAGGCCGGAGGGGAGTGCTCCCGTGGGAGACAGTTTGATTGACAGCTCACTCTGGGACTGGGGGACACCAGCACTGACAACAAAATGAACATGAATCCAGAAACATCAGATAGCACCACTCTGTATGGGGAAACACACTGAGGCGAGCCCTCAGTGGGAAAAAAGAGCAGCCTGTGGAGAGAAGGAAATCTTACTGCAGGACACTGGACCTTGACTGCAGTTCCCATTCCAAGAGCATTTGTTGCTGCCTAGCCCCACCATTCAGGAGTGGTCCAGGGATGGCTGAGCCCCTCTCCCCAGAGCCCCAGCTGGGGGACACTCAGGGATGCTTTTCCCCTGCTTTGGGTCCACACATGCCCCAGCAGCTGCCACCTCTCTGTGGTGCTTGCTGCCGCAGGGGCAAGGAGCAGCATTTCACCACTGTGCCAGCAGCCCCACACCTCCCCATGCCCACCAGCATCTTCACTGGGAATGCAGACAAGTGCCTGCCTGGCAGTGTGTAATTTACCAGAGACTGGTGCTCCTGGAACTGCCCATGGGATGGATCCATGCACGCCAGCTGGAAGATCTCCTGTGGTGAGAGTGGGCTCAGCGAGGGAAACCCACTTCGGCTGCTCCTGCAAAGACAGGTGACTGTGATGGGACAAGAGCCTCAACTTGTGCCAGGGGAGGTTTAGGCTGGTCATTAGGAAAAATTTCTTCACCAAATGGGTTGTCAAGCCCTTGAATGGGCTGCCCAGGGAAGTGGTGAAGTCACCATTCCTGGTAGGATTTAAAAATCATATAGGTGTGGTATTTAGAGGTATGGTTTAGTGGTGATCTGGCAGTGCTGGGTTAATGGTTTGATTCTAAAGGTCTCTACCAGCCAGAATGATTCTATGACAGTCTGGTCTCAGGAGAGCTAGGTGCTGCCATTGCTAAGTGTTGCTTCTCCAGTGACTCAGAGTTGGAGTGACCTCATGCTTTGCCCCCTAGACCTTAAAGACCCCAGGACATGTTCCTTAGAGAGCTGAAGTGGTATCCAGGCAGGAGAGGACACCGGACACCTGGGGTCCTGTGGCAGCACTGGGGCCACCCCAAGTACAGTGCCGGTAGCTCATCTCATTCCTGTCAACCCTCATCTCATTCCTGCCAAGTGCCATCTCATTCCCTCCAGCCAGGGTGCTGGGATCCTCCACCAACCCTGCACCACCCAAGGATCCACTGCTGAATGTGTCTTGAGGTTCAGATCCATCCCCAGACCCTTCTAGGTAAGTGAGCTTGCACTTAGTGCTGTTATGGTCCTGCAAGAAGACTGTTCCTGCAGATACCTGGCTGTCCCTCTTGGCCACTTCTACTGCTGTTGGTGATGCTGACGCACACCAGCTACCTGGAATCCTGCAAAAGCTTTGTGCTGGGAGCTTTCTGTCCCAAACTGGGTTTCCCCTCCTCTTAGCAGCTCTTTAACCTTCTGTCCATCTCAGCACCAGCTCCAGAGAACAAATGGAGGGCTGCAGGAACAGAAAAGTGACAGGATGACCTCCCCTCCCTTCCTCTCAGAGCAATACTCACAGGCCTGAGAGTGTGTCTTGCTGGAGGTAAGGCAGAGTCTTCGCGTTGGAGATGATTTCCTGCGGCAAGGAGGACGGCTCCATGCGCTGGAACATGGGGGCATTTTTCTGTATTGAGGAAAAGAAGCAGCTGAGCCTGCAGGAAATGTAGGTGAACATCCAGTGCTCCACCAAACAAGTCCCCACTGCTTGGCAAGGCACAGACACGCTCATATTCACTGTCAGGGACCAGGGATGTACATGTGTGTGCCTTGTAGTCACCAAAGCCTACTCTGTAACACCATCTTCAGCCCTCAGCTGCATGTTTGGTTGGGACATGGTAGGAAGCAGTGAGTGGGCTCTGAACATCCCCATCCTGCCCACCACGTGCCCTTGCTGAGCCTCACCTGCTCCTCCAGCTGCTGCCGCTGCTTCTTCGCTTTGCACTGCTTGTAGTAATCCATGATCATCATGGCTGCATATATTTTGCCAACAGTCAGGTCAGAGGCTGAGAGTAGAAGAGGGAACAAAGTAGGGACACTTGTGTGTTAACCAGCATGGATCCTGGGATGCCACAGTCCCGCTGTGGGATAGATAGCCTGGTGACCTTCAAACTTTGCTCTTTGCTCCAAAAGAGAGATGAACACCCAGGTGCTCCGTGTTGAGATAAAATGGATGGAGATGGCTTGAAAGCATCATCACAAACCACCATCTTCATCACATCATCACGTGTAACAGAGCAACTGATGCTCAGAGACTCACTTTTTGGCATGGGTACCAATAGGTCAAGCATCTTCTGAGACAGGTGAGGCCAAATGGTCAGGATCTCCTTTTGAAGCTCGGCATCTAACTGCTGCCAATCTGCACCACCTTGAACAGCAGGGGGAAAAAAGAAAGGTCTATGCGCATCAAGACCTGGCACCATGATCCAGCTGTAAAGACCCCATGCCCTTGTTGAAGTGAGCTTCACAAGCAACAACCAGGTCCCTCCATGCCCAGAGGGCCATCTTGCCTCAGTGAGCCCTGCTCTCACAGGGAAATCTTCCTACCATCCCCATCCATATGTGCCTCCATCTCCCCATCCCCTGCCCTCCCACTCAAAGCTGCCATCTTCAAGCTTGCCTTGGGTCCATCTCTGCAGCTCCAATCCTACTCCAGCCCACACACACCTGCTGCTGCCCCACTTTCTCTTTTCTGGTAAGCAGATCATGTGTTGGTGAAAGAGCAGCTCTACTTGGTTGAAACCCTTAAATCCTTGGTGGCATTGTGCAAGCAAAGCAGAGTTCTCTGGACACTGGTGAAGGGCTTGCTGAGCTTAGGAAGACCCAGGCTCAGAGGGAGCTGTCAACACATGCCAAATGGAGATACCAGAGTCCAGGGCAACTTTGCCAAGCTGTAGGAGATCCAGGTTCAAATCTCTGCTTTATCTAGAGGGCCTTGAACCCATTGATTCAAGATGTAAGGAGCTGTCTGAGAACTGGGCTTGTGCTGGTATCTTGCCCTGGGTTGGGTTTTCTTCCAAAAGCCGAGCTCTTCCCAGGGGATGTTTTATTGGAAATGGCATGTTTCTGCAGAAAGCTTTTGATCTGATGAATCAGAGCATTTCAGCAACAACAATAAAGCAGGTTTTCCTGCTCTGAACATTTTCTCCTCCCTGACAAAGATATTTCTGTTCTCCACAGCCTCAGGAAGCCAAGCATGTGTGATCTTTTCCCTCCTTGGTTTGCTTTGTACATGGAGACAATGGGGAATTCTCTCTCTATCCCTTTACATGGTGGACATCAAGCTGTTTCTGCTCTCTAGAAGCAGCTTTTGGTGGGAAACTGATCACCGCTTCCCTAAAGAAAGAGATTTTTAACAGAGAGCAGTGAAAATTTGCCTGCTCAAGGTAACCACTTCCATCCACATGCCAGGCTCTGGGTGATTGTTGTAGGTTTAGGCCTAGTGCCCTAGTGTCCTAATTATAAATAAGAGTTTTCCAGAGTATTCAAGAGGGTCCAGGGGATGGACAGTCCCCAAGAGTCTGAACAGAACACAAGAGATATGGTTTATCCCATTTCATTGGTCTGCAGAATTTCTATATAGTCTGAAAGCACAGCTCGTTCTCTCCCTTGCTTGCTTCTTTCCCCTGTCTGTGTTTCTGACCTTGCTTGCTTGGCTTGATCATTTGGGTTATAGTAAGGAACAGTGGCAGGAATGAGAGAGAGAGATAATAACTTGTTAGCTGGTAACAGCCCTCTGGGCTTTTGTCCAGGGTGGTGTCCAGGGTGGGTCTGTACAGGGGAGTAGCTGGGCTATTGTCTAGTTGTATATGTATATGTCCAGAGAAGGGCAACGAGGCTGGTGAGAGGCCTTGAGCACAAGCCCTATGAGGAGAGGCTGAGGGAGCTGGGACTGTTTAGCCTGGAGAAGAGGAGGCTCAGGGGTGACCTCATTGCTGTCTACAGCTACCTGAAGGGAGGTTGTAGCCAGGAGGGGGTTGGTCTCTTCTCCCAGGCAATCAGCAGCAGAACAAGAGGACACAGTCTCAAGCTGTGCCAGGGGAGGTTTAGGCTGGAGGTGAGGAGAAAGTTCTTCATGGAGAGAGTTGTTAGCCATTGGAATGTGCTGCCCAGGGAGGTGGTGGAGGCACCATCCCTGGAGGTGTTCAAGCAGGGATTGGACGTGGCACTTGGTGACATGGTTTAGTAGTCATGAGGTCTTGGGTGACAGGTTGGACTCGATGATCCTTGAGGTCTTTTCCAACCTCATTGATTCTGTGATTCTGTATATAAGTATTTGTATGTGTTTATTACCTTTTCTATTTAGCCTATTTTTGTAAATAATCATCTCATTTAGTTTGCAAATGTTGTATGTATTTGTATATGTCTATTACCTTTTATACTTAGCCTATTTTTGTACACAATCATCTCCCTTCGCTTGCAAATTCCATGTAGTGTGGTAATTTACTCCTTGGGGTAAATCCCAGACGATAACGTGGCGCACAACCAAATCACCACAGCGACTGGCCACAGTCTGGCTGTGATGCCTTTAGCTTGTCCGAAGGAAAGCCTCTTGGCTCTGTCCTCTCTCTAGCTCCCTCCCCTCGACCTTACCTTTGGCAATTTTGATGTCCAAGGCTGTGCGTATCAGGGCCATCAAGGTGGAGGTGAAATGGACCGTCATGTCCTCGGCCACAGGCATGTTCATCAGCACCAGTCTCTGCGCAAGAGAGAGAAGAAAACAGCGGACGGAAAACAATATCGAAAAACACATCGACCAGGCTAGAGGAAAAGAAATTAAACATTAAACAAAAGGGAAAAAATAAATTAAAAAATAAAAAGCAACAAAGAGTGTCAAAACAGCACAGCCAAAAAAGAAGGGCAAGGATCACCCCTCCCCCCCGCCATCCTCCCCCCGGCTCCTTCCACCCCAGGACACCGGCTCACTGCCTTCCAGGGCTTCTCCTGCACCCCAGGAATGGCCCCTGAGCCCCCTCCCCACGGCACCGGGGCTTGCCATGGCACCTCCCAGATGTTTGGAGAAAACACACCTGATCCATCAGGGATGTGGGCATGAGGAATGCTCAAGAAGGGGAGAGGGGGCTCAGGTCTCCATTCCTGGGTGGTTTGGCTTTCCAGCTCTCAACCCTTCCCACCTGGGGCAGGGGAGAGGAGGGTCCCTAACCTTCAGGGACTTCAGATCAGCTGGATTCCTCTAGCATGCTACATCCTGGCGCTCCCTTTTTGCGTCTTTCAGAGATGAAGTTTGCCAGCACATGCACAGGGTCCAAATTATCCAAGGGTTGGGGAGGGAAGGAGGGAGAGAAAAAATGCAGAAGGAAAGAGAGAAGGGCAACCAAGGCAGGTTAGGCACGCCATGCTCCGTCCCCACCCTGGGCAGGCGGGGTGCAAACCGAAGTGACCAGATCCACTTTCCAGAGAGTATATTTTTGCTTTGTGAATACCTTTGGGTCATCCCTTCCCTGCCCATTTCTTTTCACCTGGCTTCTCACGTCCTTTCCTTGCCTTCAAGCCTCCCTTTTTCTCCTGGAAAAGTGTGATGGTGGATGTATGCATGTTTGAACACACACCTGAGAGCTGGAGAGGGTGGCAGCATGTTTGCAGGTGTGCAGAAGTCCCCCCTTCACTAGCCTTGGGTGCTGCTGAAAGGGTTGAAGGCAGCAGCCTGTAGCCAAGCTTCACTTTGCTCCAGACCTGGGCAACACATTGATCTGTAGCTCCAGGTCCTGTCCTAACAGCTCCCATCCCACTTCCTTCATGCTCCTGCTTCATGCCTGTGCTGTGAACCAACTGCCAGCCACCACTCCAGAAGGTAAAAAGGGGTCAACTCAGAGGCACTTTCTGAAGGCACCTGGGCTTTGCCTTGCACAAGCCATCCTTGGGATAGCTTGTGCCAATGCACCTGGCTCCTCACACACTGCAGAGCTGCTGCTAGAGGACACATCCTTGCTGCCCATCTGCTTCCCATCTCCGTGGGCTTTAAGCCCTGTTTCTATGCTGGCTGGGACAAGGATGGTTCCAAGCCCAGGGGACTAGGTTGGATCATGAGCTCCTAAGAACTCACCACTCTCCTGACCGTTACAGGGCTGCTCCTCACACCTCATCTTCTCCAGCCTTCCCATTCCCATCCTATTGATGGTTCTGCCCCTCCTCTTCCTTTAGGGTCTTCCACCCCAGAGCTCCCTCTGCTTGCAAGTGACCACTGCAGCATTACGTAAGTGGGCAGTGGAAATCAGCCAGCATGGCCAGGACTCCTCTAAGCACACCAGGCTCCCCAGGAGCGAGTTAAACACATGTTGGATGTCCCCAGTGCCTCCCCAACTCCCCAGAGTCCCACCTCCCAAAGCTCCCTTGAGCCCCGGCTCCTGCTTGGCTCTAGCCCCATAGAAGTAAGGGTTGATCTACCTTATAGGCCACTTTGGAAGGACATCTCTTGCCGAGGCCTAGCGGTGGTGACATAAGAGTCAGCATTTCATACATCTCAGTGTAATGGATTCGGCCACTGCTCATGGAGGGGAAAGGGGAGGGAGGGAGATGCAGAGAGAGAGAGGAGGCATTCCCAGAGAGCCAAAAAAAAAAAAAAAAACACGTACAAACAAAAATAGTACAGGAGAACAGGAGAGAAAAAACAAACGGACAAACAGGAAAAGAACAGGAAACCCGTTAATCAAGGCAAATCATACGTGAGAGACTGTCCTGATGTGGATTTATAGCACTGCTCACACAGACCCAGGAATGCTGGCAGAAAGCAACTCACCCCTCTCCTCTCTGCTGCTGGCCTTGAGTGCCTGTCTCGCTAGCAGTCTGGGTGTCCTTCCTTCTCTGGTCTCAACCCAAACTTTCCTAAAGCCCTCCAGCAGCCCCCAACTTGTCCCACAGGTTCCAGGGCTGTGTGTGAGTGGTATAAATCAGATACACGGCACTCAGGCCATGGGTTATTGAAGACAAGGGTGGTTCGCACCACAGTGCTCTGTGGCCTCTGTAGCTTCCTCCCTCCCGGGCTCGGGGGGACAACCTGGGTATTGCTTTGCATGATGGCCACCTAACCCATAGCCAGAAGGCTGTGTATCCCCAGCTCATTAGGTCTATGCAATTGGGAGGCAGCATCTTGCATAGAAGGCAGTGGGCCAGGGTCACTTGTCAAAGGAAGATGCCCAGTTGCTTCCGTCTGGCTCTGCGGATGGACCACTTTCCCACCATGCACCAGTGCAAAAGGCATGCTGAATTGGCTGAAAAAAAAAACAAAAACTGGGAGGAAAAGTTGTACATGCCATGCTCCCGCCCTGGCTCTCTCCCACATGCGGCTGCAAGTTCCACCAGGTTGGAGTTTAAAGAGTCTCAGCAGAGGCAGCTGTTTGGGCCTTCCAACATTGGGGTTCGTTTGGGTTTCCCAAGAGAGGCACCTAGGACGGATCCCCACCTCACGCTCCTCTTTTCCATAAGGGGACCTGCCTAGGATTGCTGCAGTGAGGAACACTACCAAAAATGGGCCACCCGATGATGCTTTGAGCCCTCTGCCAGGCTGAGGTATCTGGGCTGCTTCTCACTCTCTGCAATATTCAGGAGGCCACTCAAGTACATCTCCCAGGGATCCTGGGCTTGGCCACCTCTTCTACCCCTCATGTCAGGTGTCTTTCCTGCACTGCAGTATTCAGAATGATTTACTGGGCAAGGACAACCTCACAACAACAAAGGCATTGAACTTTATAGCCAGGATACTGCTGGAGAGGAACCCATCTCAGCTGGGATGACCTGGGAGAGAGGGCATCACTGAAAAACTAAGCCCTCCCAGTGGGATTTTGGCCTTTTCCCTACCCATGCACTCAGAACAGTGTGGAAAGGGGAGAAGACAACACCTCCTCTTCTCAGGGGGTACTACTGCTTTGGAAGCAGACTCCTGGCCAGAGAGACCCCCATCAAGAAAAGTCCTGACATTTCAGATGAGAACTAGAAATGGTGACTACCCCAAACAGGAGAAATTTCGGAAGGAAGCACAGAACAGGCTGGGCAAGCCATCCCCTTTGAGATCTGACACACCTAAACAGGCTGGAGAGAGGATGGATAAAAACACTGGAGAATATTAAGTAGGACGAACAAGAAGAAATATCCAGGTCCAGGTGTCCTTAAGCAATGCCTTGGCAGAGCTCGATGTGCACCAAGCTCAAGGTGTCTGAAGGGGAGAAGATAACTTTGAAATTTTCATGCTCAAGAATGTTGTGCAGAAAGGAAGCAAGAGAGTGATCTTCCACCCACTCCTCCTGGCAAGGGGGACTGTAGCACACCCAGCACACACCGGACGTCTAGTTCCTACTGAGGTTCTCCATACAGTGAAGGAGGAACAGATTCTCATGAAAGGAACATCAGTAATCAAGAAGGACCACAGGAGAACTGTGATGTTCTCACAGAAGGGCTGCAAGCTTGGCTGCTTCTCTGAGCAAACATCTTGAAGTGTTTTGAGCAGCACAGTCATGCCCAGAAACTTCATCCCCATGGAATGAAGTGCAGGCAGGCACATGGAATGATATCTGTCTGAACAAGATAGTTCCCAAGAGCTGGTCCAAGCACAAGCATATCCTTGACAAGAGAGCTGGCCATCTGTTCTGTGTCTGGATGGAGATATGCCCTGTGGCTATGGCTAAGGGTGGCCTGTAAAACCACCAGGAAGTGATGGCTTGGTCCTGGTGCTCTGAGAGAACCCTGTGAGTGATGGAGGAGGAAATATGGGGGACATCTGTCCTCCTGTGGTTAGGAAATAAGTACTGTGTTGTACCAGGCTGTTAGGAGCACAGCACCAGAATATCAACTGCTGTGAGAGGAGATACAGGAATGGATATCCACAGGGGACATGAATGCCTGTAGCACTGTGATCATCTCAAGGGCTGCTTTTAGAGGTCAAAGGTGATGTCTATCTCCTTGGCTTACTTTGCATGACTGCTGGAAGCAGATGGGTTGAAGAAAGACAGAGACAGCCTCAAAGAGTGGAGCTAACAGCCAGGATGCAGTCCCAGCAAGATGTATTACAAGATCTGCCCTCACAAGCATAAGGACAGAGCTTGCTTGCCTTACACAAGAAGTCTTCCTGCATCAGTGCCCCTTTGTTAGTCCACTTGCAGATGGCCTAGTGGGTATGCTTCCACACCATGCTGCACCCTTGTGCAGAGTCAATGAACCTGCCCAAGAACCATATCTTCCAGAGCAGGCTGTCCAGCACTCCATAACCAGGTTGGTGGTTGTTTCTGCAAGCCATCATTGTTCCATTGCATGGTGTGGGCTCCAGGAAGGTGAACCTGTGCACTGTGATGTGCAGTTCACCATCAAGTTGATGAGTGGGGTTGGCATTTTGGGATCTGGAGCCTAGTGGCAAGATGCAATGACTGTATGGGTTTTCTTTCTCCCTCAGTTGCCTTTTGGGAACTGGGCAGTAGGAGTCACTGAAAATCTCTCGTGTCCATGCACAGAGGGGAAGAGACCAAGGTAGCACAAAGAAGAGATGGAGATATTCTCTCACACATGACAGCAGATGTTCTGGTCTCTCTCTGCCTCCATCTCCCCTTGATTTTATCCACCTCCAGTGCTCTATCCATCCCACAGAGTCAGCAGAAAGTCCAGACTGCTGCAGGGCTCCATCACCCCAGGAAGCCTTATAGGCACTTTTCTGAGGTCTAGGCAATCCAGGAGAGGAATGTTCACTGCTGAAGCCCTCATGTCCATTAAGAATGACAAGAAATTCTTCCTGAAGGTATCTTCTGTCTGCAGGGACCTAAGCAAGCGTCCTCAGCAAATCTGCCACCTTCTGTCAGAGATGCAACGAAGAGTGGAAAGACTGCAAGGAGCTCCTCCATGAATGGATAAGCCACCTGAGATTCCTACAAGAAATCTCCTATCCCTAAAAATACCTCTTCATAAATGAGATGATTGAGCATCCAGGTGTTGTCTTGCTTGCTCTGCTTTATTTATGGTGGTCCACTCCAAGATTTCAAATGTGTGCACAATCCCCACAACCAGCTGTGCAGTATGACAGACCCATTCCAGGGATGCTGCCTGGAAGAAGCATTTCTGATGTGGTGAAAATGACATGATGGCTATACCATGCCACATCAAAGAGCCCTCTTCCTCTGCAGAGGAAAGATCAGCAGCTGGGCGCATTTGAGGTTCCCTCATACATCTCCTTGGATGCTGTGAGTAATGCAGAGGGAAAACCAAGCTCTGTGATTCACCTTTTCATACCACAGACCCAGACACAGGCAACGTGGTGCCTCTGAGAAGGTGGCTGGTGCAGGGTTTTGTTCAGCTGTCACCCCAAAATCCAATTTTATAAACCCCTGCAAGTCAGAGAGACACAAGGAGGCCAAATCACTGCTGTGGACTCAGGGCCAGCAGCCAGGATCTTGGCTTAAGCAGAAGAGGAGCTGTTGAGCTCCAGAGATGTGTCCAGGTGCCACCACCTCCCAAGCAGGTCCAGCAAGCTAAGGGCAAGACTAATAAGAGTCCTTCTCCCAAGAGATGCAGTCATGTGTCCTCCAAGTGCATTTGGCACAGCATGATGTCCCTCAAGGACAGAGGTCACCCAGGCCTTCCTGTACCCCCCGCCCAGTCCTCACATTCCAAAATGCTGGCAAAGTCCTCAATGACCCCCTGTCTTTGCTCCCCCACTTCACACCCCAGGAGCAAACCACACCTAAACCCCCCAGAAGCATCCTGCTCTCACGTGAGGGCACTTTGAGAAGCCAAGCAGAGATGGTGGCATTTGTCCTGGCACTTTTCATAGCTCTCTGTGACAATGGAGCCTGGGCAACGGGACTGGCTAGGGGATGCAATTTGTGGCAACCCACCCTGGGAGGCTCTGAGCCCCCCCTGGCCCCACTAATGCCTCCCCTGGCTGGGCAACAGCTGCTGGCTCTGGGAGGCCGCGGACCTCTTTAAACTCGAAGGAAAGCAACGTCAGGGTTCCCTCGGGAGGCGCGGTGGCGGTGGAGCAGGGGGAAAGGAGGGGTGGATGGTGCGTCCCGTGGCCAGGTTGTGGCGGAGGACTGGGAGGCAAACCTTGCACGCCACCCTGTAGGGGCAGTTCTCTCCTAGGCCCAGAGGAGGCGAGATCACCCGAACTAATTTGTACATATCCTTATACGAGATCCTGCCGCTGCAAAGGAAGCACAGGTGGGTTAATAGGACACTGAGAAGGTGGGGGGGAGGATGGAGAGCTTAACCAGGGGATGCTGGAGCCATCTGTGGGGCAAGACTCTCAAGGGTGCATGGCTTTACTCCTGCTGGCTCTGCCACACCCAGAGAGGGGAAAGCTATGAGCATCATCTACTGCCTTCTCCACCATGACTCAGCTCTAACCTCACCACACTGACCTGTGCAGACCCTGATGAAGGATGGTTTTGGTGTTAAACACCACCCCATCGTGCTTCCTCACTGTGCCCCTGGCCACCTATGCCTGATGGGAAAGGGCTGGGAGTTTAGATGAGGTGAACCTGCAGCCACCAGGAGATGTTTTGATGGAGCTGCTTCTCAGCACACCACCAGAGAGCCTGCCCTCACATGGCCAACTCTCTAGTCCCCACAGGGTCTCAGGGAGGTTGGCAGCTGAGTCACTCATATCTCCAATATCTGGGGAACCTGAGATAGGGAGAGATAATGTGACCAGCTGGTGACTAGTGCTGTGGCACTAGCACCTAGGTCTGTGGTGGTCCAATCTTGAGCTCTGACCACCAGAGCACACTCTGCCAAGGTTACACATTGTGAGAAGCAAACCCTCCCGTGCACATGCCCCTTCTCGCCCATGGGAGCACATCTTCCCTGACCCAGGTGCAGTCCCCGCAGGATACAGCTTGTATCCCTCCTGCACCAGCTGGAATAATGAAGCAGTCAAGGTGGAGAGCTGGCAGGAGAAGGTGCAGGGGCTGTTGGATGCTGAGAGCCCCACTCCACTCCAGACCAGAGCCCTTTGGGAAGCAGAACCATGTGGGGTGGAAGTGCTGAGGTGCAGCATGCTGCAGCCTCCTGGGCATCCTTAGACAAGCTTGGAGGGAAACCACACGAGGAGGCAAAGAACAGCATTACCATCCTACTCAGCCAGCATCTTTGCCTCTGGTTTCTCCTTGCTCTTCTCCCATCCCCTCTCCATTGCTGGCCAGAGCTAACCCAACCACCCCTGAGACCTTCTGGTGCTGGGCAGCTTCCTTGTGAGACCTTCATGTGATGATCCCAGTGTCAGGATGCAGACCTGGTTCCCCACTCAGGTGATGTGACTCATGTGGATGTACTCACCCGTTCCTCACCCAGCAACAGGGACCGGGGCTGCCCCCACAAGCCCAGCACCACCACCTCCTGTGCATGTCCCCTAACCACTGACATCATGGCTAAAGGGCATGGCTTTCTCAGAAATCAGAGAGGTGCATGGCATTGATAGGACAGTTCAGGCATGCTTCCACAGTGACTGCCCTGGAGACCCAGGTCACCAGCATGGGGAGCAAGAGTGAATCAATTACCTGGTGCAAAGAAATCCTTCCCAAAAGCCACGGGTCAAATGTCCCACACCAAGAAGATGGGTGTTTCACTTCTCTCACATCCTTTCCCTTCTCTAGTTGTCCATCAGGATATCTACTCACCTGTGGTGACCTCTTTCCCTTGCACAAGGCATGCTGACGCACTAACAAGCAAGCCCACCTGCCCATGGGGGACTGGCAACAGCAGTAAGAGTGCTGGAGGGGGCCATGCAGGAAGGAACCTGGTCAGTGCTGAGCTGCATGGGGCTGGACAGAAATGGTGGAGGAAACTATGCCAGGAGCTGATGGAATTAGGCATAAAATAATATCTTGGCAGGGGCTGCTCTCTCAAGGGGCAGGATATTATCAGTGGAGATGAAGAGTCTCCAAAGGGAGCACATGTGGCTGCCAAGGACTCTCAAACTAAGATTGCCCATGCTTCCTGGCACAGCAATGGTGGGTCATGGCTCTAAAGAGGCTGCCTCTGGGCTGTGGAAGGAAGGAAGAGGCCACAGAAGATGCTCTGGTAGTGTTGGGGCTGAGTGGGGGGGCAAACATGCTCCCAGAGCTGCCAAGGGCTCCAAATTGTCCTAGGGATACCCCAGATCATCCTGGAATGGAATGGAGGAGACCAAGTCCTCTGCAGCAGCAATGGGAGCAGAGCCAAAGCCTAGCCACCAGACTGTGCATGGCTGCTATGAACCCACCCCATTGCTGGGAACAGGCTGCTGCCTGCACATGGGAGCCCTCTTTGCTGAGGTCCTCACCAGCAAAGACATGAGTGCAGGAAACAAAGCTCTCCCATCTCCAGAGGGATGAGTAGGCTAGCCAGCATAGGAACACAATTCCAGAAACCCAGACAGAATTCAAAGTTCTCCACAGGTGACTTGGCAGGACCCCATCAGTCCCCCAACATCTCCCCATGGCTGGGAATAAGTCATGCTCGTTCCTGCTCTGATGGGGTGCTGTGGGTGCTGGGTCCAGCTGGTGGAGCTGGTCTGATGGTAGAGGTACCCAGAGGGTGCACGGGGACAGGGAAGGAGGCTGAGATGGACCTGCACACTGGCCAGGGAGGAGAGTAAGTGCAGCAGCCTCCAGCACTCCATGGAAAACTGTGAACATGACCCAAGACACCTGTGCTGCCAGGCACTGTAGGAACTAACTGCTGCCCTTGTAATGCCCATGGGTGAGAGCAGCCCTTCCCTGACCAGTCCAGGACCACAGCTGGTTTCCAATAGCAGAGCAAGGAGATATCTGTATAAAACCGTCTCTGAGAGGTTGCCTGGGAGAGGAAGAGCTGGCTACATACCACGCTGCTCTGTCATACTCTGCCCAGATCCGGACAAACTCATCTAGGTGGTGAGGCCCCAGGATGGAGGAATCCCGAGTCAGATATTCAAAATTGTCCATGATGACTGCCACAAACAGGTTGAGCATCTGAGTGAAAGGGAGAAAGACAGAGAGGAAGGAAAAGTGGGAGGAGAGGGAGCAGAAGGGAATGGAGAGAGAGAGAGAAAGAAGGAGAAGTAATGGTGAGAAGATGGAAGAAGATTGCTGACCTTATGGTGGAGATGTAGGTTGGGAGGCTGATGAGAGGAACCCCCAGGGCTTTCAGGGAGGAGGAACTCACCAGGAAAGAGCAGAAGAAGATGAAGGAGACAAAGTAAACGTAGGCCAGGTCGGTGCCACAGCGCTCGTTCTCATTCTGCCCAGACGTCGCTGTCGTGTCCGGCTCACAGCCTTTGCCCTCCAGGCAGGACAGCATGATCTCCTGCCACGCCTCTCCTGTGGCACTCCTGCACCCAACACAGCTGTGCTCAGCAGCTCATGGTGGCACAGGATGGAGCCAGGGAAGGATGCCCCCAGAAGGTTCTTCACAAGAAGCTGTGTAACCCCTTGCCCAAATCAAAACACCTCTCTGGTGTGCAGAGGAATGAGGAACTGAGTTAGCAGTGACCATGTTGGACCCACATGACAGCATCCATGCCAAGGTGTAGCTCCTGGTACACAGAACACACTCTCCCCAGCCAGTTGGTCCAAAAAACTGGGGCACAGACAATCTTTTTGGGGCAGGGTCAGGAAAAAAAAGGGTTCCTAAGCTCCTGTGGCCCTGTGCACTCCCAGTTGGACTCTAGCACCAAAAGATGACCTCCACCAAAGAGTGTGCTGTGAGAACCTGCCCAGCCTGCACCCAGAAATGCTGCCCAAGGATTTTTCTGCGGTTGCTCACCTAAAGAGGAGCATGAGGGAGCCCAGGAAGCTGCGGAAGTTGTTGTGCCGGTTAATGTGGCTTTCCTCATCAAGTTTGATATTGCCAAAAACCTATAGGAGGGAGAAAAAAGGACTCAGTTATTCAGGCAAAAGCTCAGTGGCCAGGAAGCAGCTGCACATTCAGCTTGGCACACTACAGGAACCTATCTTGTGCCACGTCCATCGCTGTGGGCATACCCAGCACCCGAAGCAGCTGACATCCTCCCTCTCATACAATCTTCCATGGAAAAACACCCAAGCACACAACCAGTGCACCAAGGAGCTGGCCTCGAGCAGGGAAGGAGATTCTTCTCCTCAGCAGGGATTTGCAGTGGGCAGCAAAGGTTGAGAGAGGCTGAGGTGCCATGGAAACAGGAGCACAGAGGACTTGGGATCAGCTATGTCCAACTGCTCCACATCCATCCCTCTGTTGTGCTATGGGCAGTATCAGAGCTCCACACAGCACCCAGAAGTCCCATGGGTGCTGGAGGTGCAGGGATGAGTTGTACCATCCTGGGTGGGTGCTGTGTCATGGTCCTGGAAACTCTCATGAGCTTTACCCTTGGTGGGGGAATGGTTCACGATAACAGAATGGTAGTGATTGGAAGGGACCTGTGAAGATCCTCAAGTCCAACCCCCCTGCCAGAGCAGGATCGCCTAAAGGAGATCACATAGGAACAGGTCCAGGAGGGTTTTGAATATCTCCAGAGATGGAGACTCCACAACCTCTCTGGGCAGTCTGTTCCAATGCTCTGCCAGCCTCAAACCAAAGAAGTTCCCTCTAATGCTTAGATGGAACTTCCCATGTTCAAGTTTATGCCCACTGACAGTGGAGTTCAGCACAGTGGTGCAAACCAAGATAGGGAAGGAACAGACCAGCTGCTGACCCACCACAGAAAGCCAGACAATCACAGAACGCCAGGTTGGAAGGGACCCCAAGCATCATCTGGTCCAACCTTTCTAGGTGATAGTGTAGTTGAAATGAGCTGGCCCAGCACCCTGTCAAGCTGAGTCTTAAAACTGTCCAGTGTAGAAGAATCCACTGCTTCCCTTGGAAGACGATTCCAATCTCTTAACTGTTCTCATGGTGAAACATTTTCTTCTGGAGTCCAATCAGAATCTCCCCAGCAGTAACTTGTACTCATTGCCTCTTGTCTTTTCCGTGGGATTCATTATAAAAAGGGAGTCTCCATCCTCCTGGTAGCTACCCTTTATGTACTGGTCCATGGTAATATGGTCTCCCCTGAGGCTTCTCTTCTCAAGGTTGAACAAAGCCAGTTCTCTCATCCTTTCTTTATCTGGTAGGTAGGACTACCATCCCCAGAGCCAAAAGAGGCCATGAAACCCCAGATGTGGACAATATCCTATTAAAGACCTTAACCCAAGGCCACAATGGCACATAAGAAATGATCATAGAGTGCCTCAAATAGAAAAAATGTGCTGTTGTTATGTTAAATATTTATTCCACTTTCCATGGACCTAAAAATACACCAACTGCAGAGTATTTTTTTTTCCCTGTACAGGTTTTTTGGAATGTGTAATTGTAGAATATTTTCTGCCTCCAGCTATTTTGCTCAAATAACGCCCACAGACTTTACTGCTTAGGGATTTGTTCACAATGGTGTCAAAAAAAATATATAATAAAAAAAAAATAAATCAAATACTACCACACGGCAGGGATGGGGGCTGAGTCAGAGGGTGGTTGTTTAGCACCAAGAACACCTGGAGCCGGTGCTGAGAGGTGTAGGACAGAGAGGCCAAGACCAACCATGGGACTCTCAAGGTGGGAGAGAGGGGGTGGAAGAGATGAAACAGCAGCACTGCCAAGCAGCCTGAGTGTGGGGACACTTCGCTGCCTGCTACCTCCCCAAAATCTGCCCGTACTGGCAGAGCGCGGCAGGCAGCGGCGCTGGGTCCTGCGGCAGCTCGCTCCTCGGGAGGCTCCGGAGCCTAGGCGCTCAGAGTTGAAGATGCTTTGTCAGATCTTCAGCATGGGATTTAGTCATCACGGAACCCAGCCAGCCCCACGGCACGTGTAGAGCTGAGAGGTTTAGCTCACATGCTTCTTATTTACCAGCTGGAGCCTGGAAAGCTTACATCTTGCCATGCTATGCAGACCTCCCACCACCTGGTAGGTGCAACAGCACAACCGGATCATCACAGTGCCCCTACGCAGAGGGCCAAGGTGGAAGGGCAAGGTGCAGGGATCACCACCACAATCTGGCTTCTTGGACAGGAAAAGCAGAAGGCTGCTCACCAGGTCCCTCAGGCATGAAATCCATCTCTTGGGGCTGCTAGGGACTTGGTCATAGGGTGTGATTTCTACATGAAGAGAGGGCAATTTGAAAGCAGCTGCTTCACAGGATCACCAGCTGAGCCCCCAAGGCCACATCTCCAAGGGTACAAATTGGGAAGGCAGCTGTGGAGTCTGACTGAACAAGCCTGTGGCAGCTCCCCCAGGGCATGCGGCACTGCAGCTCCTAAACAAGCTGTTCTACCCTCGGGACCTTCCTGGACACGGTGACTGAGTGAAGCAATGACAGGCAGGCACTAGGCAGGCTACTGTGCATAATACTGAGGACATGCTGGTCCAGCCTGTCAGAGCCAGCAGGATGCACACTGAGATGTCTGTGCTCACCTGCATGCCAATGATGGCATAGATGAAGAAAAGCATGGCGATCAGGAGGCAGACGTAAGGGAGGGCCTGCAAGAGAAGCAGATGAGTCATCTCAGTTAGCACAGGTCCAGCTCCAGAGGAATACAAAAAGCACAGTGAGCAGGTAAGCTGTGCCTATCCATCTCCCGTAGAAGTCAAGAAGTCAGCAAGAGCTTGAGAACAGCCTGCATTTGGAAGCAACACCCCAGCACCATGGCCTGGGAGGAGACCAGGGCACTTGTGGCTTACCTTGAAGGACTGCACGAATGTCCAGAGCAGGATGCGGATGGTGTAACCCTGGCGCAGCAGCTTGATGAGCCGAGCAGCCCGGAAGAGCTTCAGGAAGCTCATGTTGAAGCTGCTGGTGTTCACCAGCTGGGAAGAGATGAAGAAGGTCAGAGGGAGGTGGGACCTCCCCACCCCCCACAGCCGTACACCCTGCTGCTCCCAGCCCCTGCTTCACCTTGGTGTCTGTCAGGATGATCTCCGTAATGCTGCCGATGACCGTGATGAAGTCAAAGATGTTCCAGGTATCTCGGAAATAATTCTGCAAGAGAAAGGAGAAAGGGAACATGGATTGGAGCTCGGGAATGGCAGGTCTGAAGGGAGCTGGGATGTGGGCCAAGGCTGCTTGTGGACAACGGTGATGGCAACAGAGACCTTATCACCTATTTGTATGCGGCCACAGCATGGATCACTGTCCTGTGTCTGAGACAGTGACAGATCTGAGCATGCCTGCAGCAAGCAACTTCTCCTGGGAGATGACTCACCCACCCAACAGGCCAGGCTGGTGAATGGGAGTGGGAAAAGCAGCCAGAACCAGTCCTGGTCAGGCTGCTACAACTCATCAATGCCAACCTTCACAGCCATGAGGATGCTTTACTCTCCTCTTCATCAGCATCGGGACCCACCTCAGACCCTGATGTTTGCGCAGCAGCTGGTGCAAGACCAGACCTGACCATGGCCCATGCTGCTGAGAGGAGGGAGGGTGACTAGAAACCCTCCTGCTAGTGGACCTCATCTCCCAGTATAGATTAGAAACAGGAAAGAAACAACGAAAGAACAAATCTGACAGCTGCTCATAAGCAGCAGGGTAGCTGAAGAAAAGGGAATCCATGGCTTCAGATCTTAAATGATAGGACTTGAGTGTGTGAACTAGGAAGGGAGAACTCACTGCTGGTCAGGTCTGGTCCAACTAATACAGCCCAAGGGCAGCAATGAAACAGCATCGCATTGCTATGGAGGACAAGGAACCACAGCCACCAACATGATGGCAGTAGCTTCAGCACAACTGTTGCATGGGTCCAGAGAAACAAGGCAAAAAGTCAAGCAACAGTGTAGCTTCCCCCACCAGCATCTGGCAATAGGAAGTTCAATGAGAACCAAAGAAGCCATTCCAACCTAAAAGCAGCTCTCAGGCTAGGACCCAAAATAAATAGCAACAACCTCACATTATTAACACCTCCTCTATGTGGCCTGTGTGCTGCCAAAGCCTAGATTAACACCCTCATCAAGAACAGGAGCAGCCACTCACCAGGAAGCCAAAAGCAATGATCTTGAGGACACACTCCAAAGAGAACACCATGGTGAACGCAATGTTCAGGTACTTCAGGGCCAGCTCATAGGTGTATGGAGCAGAGTAGTACTGATGGAAAGAGAGAGACATTGATAGCCAGGAGGGAGCCTGCCAGCCTCTTGGTTGATGTCTGTCCCAGGAAGACCTGTACTGATCTATGTTCCTTGCCCTGAGTGACTCAAGGCTGTCCCCTCTCTATCCCACTTTCCAGGACAGCTGCTGCTCCTTCTAAGAAGGAAGCACAGAGTAAATTCAGATCTTTCTGCGGTAGTTAAGAGGTCCAGACAGTCTGGGTTATCTCATTTAGGGAGTATCAATCTTGCCTCCAGTTTGGGTCATGTGGTGTTTTAAGTGCCTATGCCAAGGGCATACGTCCTCAGACTCTTGTCTCAGAGCATCTCCTAGAAACAACAAAAATACCTTCCACTCCCATCCTGACTGATCCTCCTTCTCCCCACTGGCCCAAAGAGGACAGACTCGCTCTGACAGGCTCACCTTCATCATCAGCACCACGGTGTTCAATGCTATCATGGCCATGATGGTGTACTCGAAGGATGGGGAGACCACGAAGTGCCAGACTCGGTACTGGAAGGTGTGCCGGTTCTGGGGCATGTACCGCGTGAGGGGCTTGGCGCTGATGGCAAAGTCAATACAGGCCCGCTGGAAAAAAACAGCATGGATTAGACCCTGGCTGATGGCTGCCACACTTCTCTCCTCCATGAGCTGGGCAGGCAGGTGGCTCATCGCTTTCTTACACTTTTTCAACACCCAGGAAGCTCCAAGCTCCCAAACTGCAGAAAACACATGGAAACGTCCTCTTCCGCCCTCCCCAGACTGTACCTCATTCTTCTCTAGACTGCACTCCTCCATCATTTTATCTCCTTGCTCTTGGAACGTAATGATGATGAGAGCCACGAAAATGTTGACAAAGAAGAAAGGGAAGACCACAAAATAGACAACATAAAAAATGGACATCTCCATGCGATTGCTGCGGCTGGGCCCGCGATCCTCCTCCGTCACATCCACTGAATGCTGCAGCACCCTGTGGGCAGACAGGAGAAGAAAAGCAACCAGAGATATGCCCATCAGGACTGCCACCACATGGTGCTTCTCGGGGGACCCACTTTGTCCACAGTTGCAACAATGGTAAGATAAACCTTTGCCTTAATGTGCTTTACAAGGACAATTCCTAAGTGACTAGAGCTTGTTTTACTTGGGCCTCTGCTGGAAAATGGATTTTCCAGTGCTTCACCTACAGAGAAGAAAATTGCCCAAGCTCACATGGGCATGAAGAAAGGGCTAGTCCTCTGGTCTTGAGATAAGATCTACCTCAAAGCCACAGAAGAGAAGGGACCATCCATCATTTACTCCCGAAGGAAGAAGCTAACACCAGCCACAGTTCCAGCTCCATATCGGGGGCCTAAAGTTCTTTTGCCCTGATGTAATTTCTAATCCTTCCTCTCCTTCCTGCCCAGCAGGTCTCTCTTTTGCTCCCACCTGGCTGTCGCCAGTTATTAACCCAACCGCCCCAATGGGGACATGCCCACCATAATTCAAGGGGGATGAATAGAACAGAATACTCACTGGGGCCAACCCTCGCCCGTGGAGACTGTGAACAGGGTGAGCAAAGCCCAGATGATATTGTCGTAGTGAAACTCATGGCGTTTCCATTCCCGGCATTTCACTTCCATTTTGTTCTTCTCATGATCCACATAGTTGCCTCTGCAAGGTGGAGAGAGAGCAGTGACCTTGGTTTTTAGGCTGCCAGACTATGAGACAGCAGTTTTAAACCCTGGAGACAGCATGTGTGTATGGTGGGGACACAGACCCTGGAGGGAGAAATGAGGAAAAGGCAGATAACAACTGTGGGGAAGGAGAAAAGAGAACAGGATCAAAATAGAGGGCTCTGCATCCTGCATCCCCTGCAAGGATGTCCAGTGCTGACATAGCAATGGGAAAAAGGCTCAGGCCAAGACATCCACCCCAAGAGACTATGGCCAAGAGCTAGTCATGAGCAAGGAACCCAAAGATGACATTACTCAGCACCCTGCCTTTGCCAAAGGTGTCAGCAGCACTGGACCTACTGAACAGGGCACCTACATGCAGTCCTTCTCTGTGTCCTTAGAGCTGTCAGTGCAGTAGAAAAACTTCCCCTTGAAGAGCTGGACAGCAATGACAGCAAAGATGAACATGAAGAGCTTGTAAACGATGAGGATGTTGAAGACATTCTTGAGAGAAGTCACCACGCAGTCGAAGACAGCCTGCAGGAGAGGGCACAGCTCACCATGGGGTTTTAGCAAAGGGCAAGATCAAAAGCTTCCTCAAGACTACCATTGAGAAAGATATTTCCTATTCCTGGGGTGGAAAGGAGGGAAGACCTGGGCTTTCTCTTCCTCAAGGGACTATTTCATGAGTGACATATGCAGACACATGGACATCAAGCAGCCCTCGAGACAGCAGCAGAGACAGATATTTATATCCTCCAATGTTCTCTGCAACCAGGTCAGCAGACAGGGGACAGCCCTGATGATGCAATTAGCAGCTCTCAGGACCAATTAGTAAACACTTCTTTGTTTCATACTATCCCAAATAACAAGGCAGAGCAAATTTCCTCTGTCTGCGGTGGCCTGTGTAGCAGCACCTCCCAGGCTGTGCTCTCAGCCCTCCTTCTCACAGCACTTTAAGAAGGAGAGAAATGTCCTTATTCCTACTTCCTGGTGAAGACAAAGGTGTCCAGAAATGACCTGACACAGGCTAATCCATCCACTGATTGGAAAGAAGAGCTGGGGTCAAAACTTATGTCTCTGAGGTGCACCCTGGGTGTTATCCATTAGCCAAACATCATCTTGTGCAAAAGCCTCAGGGTTTCCTCAGTCTCTTACTCCTTTCTGGCTCCATACTCCACCAGATAAGGTGGGAAATCCATAATCCTACCTGTGCTGCATAAATAATCCCTCTATTCAGGTGGGAAATCTTGCTTTGGTACAACACCATGACAGCACAGCACACAAAATCCTGTTGTTTGCAGGCTGCTCTGGTGGGAAAGATAATGAACTTTGGAAAGAGATTTGAGCTCTATCAAACCAGGGCAGCTTATTTTATCCAAAGAGCATCTGGGCTTTGGTGTCTTCTGCCTGCTCTAGACTCACTTTCCCTGGTAGAGGAACTAACTCTGACGCCTTGCAAGCTCCAGACTTGCTTGCAATGACTCATTTCACCTCCCAATATGAAGGAACCTGAAGGATGTTGTTTGAAAATGGGGCTCCTAAACCACAGCAAATGCTTTGGAAGTTATTTGCTCATCTCTCACAAGCAAATCGATGCATGTGGTCCCAGCACCCACCAGTCCATGCTGGAGAAGACAGATGGAAGGCAGGAGGTGGGGATCATTACCTTCAGCTTGGGTAGTCTCTTGATGGTTTTCAGGGGTCTCAAGACCCGTAGCACACGGAGAGACTTGATGGTCTTGATATCCCGGCCTTTGTTGGTCCTACCATGTTGGAGGGAAGCACATGGACCAAGAAATAAAACAGAGAAACAATGACCTTAAAGACCTGTGCCTGAAGCTCAGGGATTTTCATCAGCTGACAACACACCCCACCCCAGCATGCATAAGGATGGGAAGAGGAGAACCAGCAATCACAAATGTGCAATTGCTGAGTGCTCAGCCCACCCAAAGGAGTCTCCTCCACCACATGTGCTGACAGCTGGCAGAGATGAAAAATGAAGCAATCCCTCTCCTCCTCAGCACTGGCACCTTTCTCCTCAGATTCACCTAGGGAAGGAGCTGTTCTGAGCTTGGTTTCTTTGCACAAATCCTGTCTCTTACGGCTTTCTGCCTCATTCCATCAGTGCTACCCAACTTGATCAGCCTAGTCTTCCATTTCACACCTCAGCCCTCTCTTTCCTTATCCAGCTGCCTCCACCCCAAGTCAGCTGAGGGAGGGAGAACCTACTATCAGGATTATTTAGAAAAGCAGCACTGAAAGCCCTCTTGACCCTCATTTCATGAACATGGTGGTTAATCCCACAATGCAAGGGTTTTTTTTTTATTTGTCTTTTAAGTGAAGCCCATGGGCTGGATCCAAGGATGTAGAAGAGAGGTTCTGGTGAAGGTGGCACAGTTTGTATCCACCCAGCACCCCAAAAAAGCAATAAGGAAATGACTTACAATAACAGATGCTCTGAATTACACAGCTCCTTTGTGAAGGTTAATGCAACAGGGAGTGCAATAATGGGCTTAATCGTTAAGAGATGTAAACAAAACCACTAATTAATAGTCTTCCCTGGGAGCACAGCCCCACAGGTGTATGGGAAGCAGCTGCACCAACAGCCCCAAGACCCACTTTACATCTCCCATCTCCTGCTTTGTCCAGGGTCAGGGCCCAGGTAAGCAGCTGGGGCACCTGACTGCAGGCTGGGGTGAGGCTTTGATGGCAGTGCTCAGTTAGTGTAAGCTGCTACCAAGGACAACTCAATTGTAGTGCTTTACATCTGCTCAGGAGGGACCTCTTCATACCTCAGGAAACCTCCTGTGTATTTGCTTGAGGCCCAACATGAATATGGGATATAGGGCTGGATAACACCCAGAAGAAAGCCTGGCCTTGCTGTGTCTATAATTGAGACTGAGCTCATCTCAGCCCCTTGAGCTTGGCATGAACCACATCCCATGCCCTTTAAGGGCAGTGCAGGCAAAGCCCCCACTGGGACAGAGCCTTCAGCTCTGTAGTGACACCACTTCTCCTGTGTCCTGCTCCCCCTGACCATGCTTCACACCATCTCTGCAGCATAGGAGCACAATTAAGGGTCAGCAGAGGCATCAGGCAGATGGACACTTGCCTGCACCCATCCCCCCCACTCTCCCCAGGTTGGCACCCCAGGGTGACCCATCTGGCATAGTTACCCCAAAGCATTCCTGTCGGTGATCCAGCCCAGCAGCCACCAAATAGCATCAACAGAGAGAGGGGAAAAGAGAGAAGAGAGGGAAAAGGTAAGAAAAGTGTTGGGAGAGCTGCACTGGGACAACTGCAGCCTCTTGGGTAGCTGACTGCCACCCCACACCTGGATTGAAAGGCATGATGAGTAGACCATGTTGTGTCCTCCACGATGGGGCTTATCTCCAGGGAGGGACCCATCCAGCAAGCTGGGAGCCCCTGCCCTCCCTGATGGAGGTTTTGGGAGGGGGTTGCATAGTGAAAACCCTCCTGCAAGAGGAACTCAGGGACAGTGGGACAAGAGGCAACAGCAGGTGAAGCACACAGAATCATAGAATTATTTCATTTGGAAAAGACCTCTAAGGTATCTAGTCCAAACATTAACCCAACACCATCACACCCATTAAACCATGTCCTGAAATGCCATGTCCACACATTTCTTGAATGCCTCTAGGGATGGTTAACTCAATCACCTCCCTGGGCAGCCTGTTCTAGTGCCTGATCACTCTTTCAGTAAAGAAAATTTTCCTAATATCCAACCTAAGCCTCCCCTGGCAAAATTTCAGGCTACTACTTCTCATTCTGTCACCTCAAGCCAAGAGTTGGGGAGGTACCTCAAGGCTTGGCCCCAACTAGCCACAGGTAGGTGCCTCTGAGGGAACATATCTGCAAGACCACAATAACTAACTCTGACAAATCACCTCCAGCAAGAAATCCACCAATTAAGAGCTTGAGGCACAGTGTGGGATCTCTTGAAGCCCAGTAGGATATCTGATTGGACAAGTTAAGGTGGTCTACAAGGTCTCTAGATAAAACCAAAAGCCTACAAAGTAAAACATTTCTTAAAAAACATAAAAATAACCCCAGACCCTGGCTGCATGTCAGTGAAACAGGTGGAAGGTGTGTTGAAAAGGTGGTAGATCAACTCTGGAGCACTTCTGTGATGGGATACCAGACCTCTGTCCCAACTGTCACATTGGGTTATATTGCAGTACCTAGGGTCCATTGCTTCCAAACACCACTGCTGACAGGCACAAGGAGATGATTCTCAGCAAAGAAAGAACCACCTCTGCTGGGTACCTCTGGGTGGAGAATCATAGAATTGTTTTTGCTAGAAGAGATCTTTCAGATCATAAAGTCCAACCATTAACCCAGCACTGCCAGGTCACCACTAAGCTGTGCCCCTCAGCACCACATCTACACAGTTTTTAAAGGCCTCCAGGGATATGAGCTCCACCACTGCCCTGGGCACCCTGTTTTAGAACTTGAGAACTCTTTTGGTGACAAAACTTTTCCTAATATCCAATCTAAACCTTCCCTAATATCCAACCTAAACCTTCCCTGTTCCTATCTCTTGTTACTTGGAAGAACAGATCAACCCCTACCCTCATTCCAATCTCTTTTCAGGGAGTTGTAGAGAGCAAGAAGGACTCCCCTCAGCCTCCTTTTCTCCAAGCTAAACAACCCCAATTCCCTCAGCTGCTCCTCATAAGACTTGGTCTCTAGACCCTTTAGCAGCTTCACTGCCCTTCTTTGGCAACTCCTGCTTTTGCTCACCAGGTAAGACAACATAAGCTGACTGACTACTCAACCTTTCCACCAACCTTTCCATCACTCAGCCTTTCCAGCTGCTGCAAGCCCACAGGCCCAGGCATCTTATCCTCTTGGCAATGCCCCCTCCGAGTGTGCCACAGGAGGCCAAAGCAAGCAGGGTCTTTAGTTCTGGTTCTTTCAGCTAATTTGATTTGAACTCTTGGGAGATTTACACTTGTGCATCAGGCTTTTTGTTTTGGCTGCATGTGGACTGATGCTGTCGCTTTCCACGTGGCGAGTCTCAGATGGGCCAAGACAGCCTTTCACTTGGGATTGATGGGCTCTCATAAGGCAGTGGACAAGCTGCCATGGCACACAAGGAAATGGCTTTATGGGTGGCCACTTGCTTACTGATGATTTGGATGTAGTACTAAAAGCCCAGCAAGATGATGGTGGCACTGCTGGAGTAGCTCAAAGACCTCCTGCTGTTCCCACAGCTACCCAGGACCCCCGCAGGAAACCTGAACCATATGCAGGAGGCAAAAGGGGTGGAAAACTCAAACAGCACAGCATGTCCCAGCACTTCTTCAACCAGTGCTGGACCTGGCCACCAGCCACTCTCACCCACATAATCACCACAGCCACTCCATGGGTACCACTTTGTCCACCCAGCACTGTGGATGTGAGGAGGGGTAGAAGGAGGACATATCCACCCCAGGCTCACATCAAAGAACTCATGGAGGGAAAATAAAAGGAGAGGGATACAGATGTCACCACCAGAGTTTTTCTTTCAAGATCAGGATGGAGGGAAGGTGGGTGACAGGTTGGGACACATGTAGCTGGCAAACATCCCCGGAGCTGTGTCAGCAGCGGGCTGCCACAGGGAGAGGCAAGTGTCCTTGTAGCTGCTTTATAATGTATAAACCCACTGGAAATCGCTGTGGTTCCTTTGTTCCCCTCACATCTGAAGCCATGAGATCATCTGCCCCAGCAGGAGCCACTGTCAGATGTGGGGGAGAGGGACAATCCCACAGGTTTACATTGTAGAGAGCCCTCATCTGCAACACAGGTGACTCAGTATCTAGCCAGCTATGGCTATACGAGTGGGCAGGAGACACAAATACTTGCTGCAAAAGGATGTGGAGATGCAAAGGTACTTTTCATGGGAGGGGGTTCAGTGCTGTGGCTGAAGGGGGTGCTCACCCTTGAGAATTCAGCTGCACCATGGCCAGAGGGACCTGTCTTTCCTTTGGGAGGCTGGGTGGAGGCAGGCAGGTGGCAAGCAGGACTGGAAAGGGCATTGGAGCTTCCCTTCATGCTTGGCACTGGCAGGCAGAGACCCTGCCAGCTCCAGGGGCCATCCCAAAACTGTGTCACCTTTGTGGGGTGGAGACAAGGAGACAGTAAGCACCAATTATGGTACTGTTAGTGGTGGTGAGGACACTCATTCACCCGGGAGCAAGCTGGGCCATCAACCTATGTTCATCCAGCCATCGAAAAGCCATGATGAAAGATGCCTTGGAAAGAAAAACCTTCCTTGTCCTCCTAAAGACCTTCAAACCACCCAGCACATCTTCAGGCTGCTGATGCCCTTGAGCCCTCACAAGACATGCTCTGAGGGGCTGCCCTGGCAGAGAGGAGATCAGTCAGAGCTTGGAGATGCTCAGTTCATCCTCACTGTAGTCTGGGTGGCCTACCTGGTGCTCAGAGCCAGCAGGACCTGCCCCATGCTGGTCTTTGGTCATCCCCCTGCCCAGCCCAGGGGCTGGTTCATCCCTGTGCCGAGCAAGCTGAATTCTCCTGTGCTCTTCCTGAGGAGAGAGCAGCAGCTGCAAGCACTGGGCAAAGGAAGGGGTGAGGAGGGTGAGGAAGGCAAAAGCAATGAGGCAGGGAGGGTGCAAGTGGGTGAGAGCAAGGGGAAGGAACTGCCACCCAGCCTGGGGTGGGATGGGAGGGATGGATTATGGGCTGTAATCCATCAAGTGGCCTCGGGGCTCAGACCTGGCCACCCCAAGAGCCTGGCACAGTACCTGGACAAGGACAGGGCTCCAGTCTGCGTGGCTGCCAGGCCCTCCCTTCTCACCGGCACTAACACCACTGCCGCCAGTGACAAAGGCACAAAGAGAGAACAACAGTGTGACAAAGGAGTGTGAGCCTCTCCTCTCTTCTCTACTTCCACAGGCACTGATGGGGCCCTGGGGACCAGGGGGTGCCCCTTGCCCGTGTCACATTGGCACCCACTCTCTGGGTACCAGCACCTCCCTGTGCTCACACTACACCACCTGACCCAGTTGGCAGCATGGAGTAGGGCAGAGGGACATATGAAGCTCATCCCCATGTGTTCCTGCCCTCCATGACATGGGCACAACAGACATCAAGCCACTCTGTGCAGGAGGACCCACAAGTGCCACAAGCTCAGTAGCAGAGCCCAGCTGCAAGGTGATGCTCAGCGAGGACATGCTCCAGAGCAAACACAGCACCCTGCCCTCAGCACAATGCTGCAGAGGGAAGTAAACATAAACCCCACCAGTTGCATCCCTGTCTCTGCAGGGCTCTGGGGCAATGCTTTTCCTTGGAGCAGAGGAAAAGCCACCAGTTAGAGGTACCATTTCCAGCACTAACATGTTCAGAGGACAGCTCCACCTGGCAGACTGCTGCTATTGCTGTCTCTGTGAGACCCAGAATGTGAAGCAGGTAACCAGCTCTGCCACCTTTTCCCCTAACAGCCTCTTCTGTACTCTTTCAAGACCACTTTCACCACCAACCTCATCCTAGTATCTCCTACTTGCTTTGCTTTGCCCCTGCCTGCTTGCTCACCAGCATTGATAAACAAGGAGAAATACATCTCTGGAGCAGCCAGACACTGCTACCAGGAGACATCCCAGAACCAGAGCTGAAGGGTGCAGAGAAATGAAAAAAAAAAAAAAAAAAATCAGGGAGTAGCAGCCATAACACACCATTGCCTCCTCCTCCCACCCCAGTCAAGAGAAGGTTAAGAGCTGAGAAGGATGAGAGCCACTTACGCCAAGGCAAAGGCCACCAGCGCTCCCACCACCACGATGAAATCCAGGATGTTCCAGAGGTCTCGGAAGTAGGAGCCATCCTGCAGGATCAAGCCCTGATCGATCATCTGCAGGGGGGGAAAGGTGAAAAAAAAACAAGCAGAGAATGAGCAGCTCAGCCATCAAGTCAGAGTAGCTGCAGGCTGGGGACAGGGACATTGCTGGGGAGCAGAAGATCTGGCTCTAGACCCTGGCTGTATGTCTCGGAGCAACATATATTGGGAGCCTGGAGACCAATAAAAGCAGTGCTGATCATTTTCAACTCCTGCTGCTAAGAACCAGGTTTTAAAGTCTTCATCATCCAAATTTAAGACCAGGACCAGAACCAAAAAGCAGAGCTGGTTCCCATGTGGATGCAGGACACAGCATCCCCAGTGAAGCCACCTCACAAGGTCTCTTACCTTGATAACCATCTCAAAGGTGAAGACACCGGTGAAGACGTAGTCAAAATACCTCAGGACCTGCAGAGAGAGGGCATGGCAGCTCTGCAGCAGCTGCCATCAAATGGGCTTACTGATGCCCACCCAGACCTCATTACCTCCCTGTGCTGGGACTTGCGTGGCTCACGTGCAGACCAGAGGGTCAGTTTGCTTGCCCCAAACCCAGTCTGTTCCCTAAGAGTTTGGGACAGCCATAAACGCATAGTGTGTAGGCAAGAGATAAACATTTCCCATGCATGGTGCAAGAAGCTCTGAAATCATGCTGCAAGCTGGAATCATGCTCCCCCATACCAGTCCCTGTGCACACCAGAATCTTCCCAGTTTAAGCTACTTTACTGTTGAGAAGGCACCTTGGTCGGCTCCCCAGGCTGTACACCGTGTGTGTGGAAGGCTGAGAGGGATTTCCAGGGTTCATTAAGGAAGGGGATGGGTAGAACTGAGAGATTTGGGGCTATTCAGTCTGGAGAGGAGAAGGCTCTGAGGTGACCTTATTGTGGCCTTGCAGTATCTTGAGGGGGCCTACAAGAAAGCTGGTGAGGGACTTTTTAGGATGTCAGGTAATGTTAGGACTAGGGGGAATGGAACAAAACTAGAAGTGCGTAGATTCAGATTGGATGTTAGGAAGAAGTTCTTCACCATGAGAGTGCTGAGCCATTGGAATAGGTTGCCCAGGGAGGTGGTAGAAGCCCCATTCCTGAAAGCTTTTAAGGCCAGGCTGGATGGGGCTCTGAGCAACTTCACCTAGTGTGAGGTGTCCCTGCTTATGGCAGGGGGGGTTGGAACTAGATGATCCTTGAGGTCCCTTCCAGCCCTGACAATTCTATGATTCTAAGTCAGACCCCACGGCACAGTGCAGGAGCTGCCACCCAACTGGACCGATCCATCACCCATATGGATCCCACCATGGAAGATAAAATCCTCCAGGCCCCTCTGCATGCTGGCTGGGGGAAGCAGGGGAGGTTTGCAATCACTTTGTTGCGGTCGGAGTTGGTGAGGACAGGATCCTCAGCCGCGAGGGCGATGCTGCTGGCGGCGATCACCAGGAGGATGCACATCTCGAAGTAGCGCAGATTCACGATGTAGTGGCAAGCCCTCCGCACCCTGCCAGGAGACAGCCCACACCCCGACCTCTGAGTCCCAGGCATGGCCCACCTGCAAAACCCACCCCACATCACCAGCTTCCAGGGCAGAAAGGTGGCCAGCAAAGTCTGAGGAGCAAAACAAGAGAGCTGGAAGGATGGTTTGGGCTTGCTGATCATTTTGGCTCAGCTGTCCCAGCCCCCAAGACACCCCACAACCAACCAAGGGGAGCCCCAGAGAAAATGAGGTGCTAATTCTTCTAGCCTGATGGAGCTGGACAGGAGCTAAGAGGGAGCAGAAAAGTGCAGAAAAAGGTATCAAGAATTCAATAAAAATCAGAGCTGGCAATCAGCAGTCAGGAGTAAAAACTATGAGTGTGGTTGGAATAGAGGGAGAGCACTGCCAGGGCTTGGGGAACACCATAGCTGTTTATGCGGCCTTTTGGGAGATATTCATCCCCCTTCCCAAAGGGACTCTCCATTTGCAGGTGCCTAAGACCTCCCTAAGAAGGATTCTGTAGTAGAGACCTTCTCACTCTCTACAACTACCTGAAAGGAGGTTGTAGAAAGGAGGGGGTTGTTCTCTTCTCCCAAGTAACAAGTGATAGGATGAGAGAGGAAACGGCCTTGAGTTGTGCCAGGGGAGGTTTAGGTTGAACATTAAGAACACTCAAAGGGTTGTCAAGCTGCCCAGCGAAGCAGAGGAGTCTCCATTCCTAGAGAAATTTTCAAACCATGTAGATTCACTGCTGAGGAACATGGTTTTGTAGCGATCTGGCAGTGCTGAGTTTGCAGCTCGGGTTGATGACCTCATAGTCTCTTCCAATCATAAAGATTCTGTGATTCCCCCTTGCAGCCCTCCCCAGCCCTGAGCTCCTATAGTCCAAAACAACATCTCACGGGTTGGTGGTGCTGAAGATGAACATGGAGCTGTGCGGCACCATCGCTTTGCCTGTCTCGCTTTTCTCCTTCTTCCGCTTCTTCTTCTCCATCTCCTCCTCATCCTCTTTGGTCTCGGCCTCCTTTAAGGGGCTGGCTTCACCATCTGTCTTGTTGCTAACTGCAGGAAAGCGAGAGCCTTTGCCTGGTCTTGCACCTGAACAGTGCTTTGAGGTGTCCCTGCCACATGGTCACACATGCAACCTCCCCTAGGTTTCAGCTTTGCATCCCCATGTTGTTATGGAAAGAGGAACCAAAAGGCAAGACACAAGCTGCCGGGATGAGCAGACTAAAGGGGTTTTAACCAGGCCAGCTTCTGTGGTGCTGTTTAACTGACAACACCATTTAAAGCTGCTCACCTTGCCAGCAGGATGCTGTCAGGGGGATTTACTGGCAATGAGCAGGGCAGAGGCTGTGGATGTGTTAGAAAAAACAGGGAATGCAGGTGTTTTCCCTGGGGCAGAGATGAAGGAGGGATCAGGCAAAGGGGCAGACAGGAAGGAGGTGAGAAAGAGAGAATCCCCCCACAAGTCAGTGACACATCAGTTCTGCATTTGGGCTCCCCTGCAAAACTGTAATGCTGGAGAGACATGCTGTGGGGAGCAGCAAGGAAAGCGAAAGCCCTGCAAGAGACTTTCGGTCCCCACAGGGTCCCTGAGGGCCAGGAGAGGGGCTCAGGAAAGAGAGATGGGTCCTCACTCTGTACCACAGCGGAGTCGTGGACATCGATCATGATGGTGGTGCTCTCCGTGGCCTTCTCGGTGTTGGGGGTGATGGAGGAGAGGTCAGGCTCACTCCGGCTGACAGTGCGGCTGCCCTCCAGTAGTGCTTGCTCACTGGTATCTGGGCTGCTGCAGTCCTGCTCCATCAGGCTGTCAGTCTTGCCCCGATGAGGCTCAGGTGCTGCTTGTGAGGGGCTCCCCTCCTTGGTGGTCCTGACCAACTCAACATCACCTGCAGGGACCCCATTTGTCCTGCAGGAAGGATATGGGGGGGAAAAACAGAAATGCCAGGAGATAAGCAGAGAGGACAAGGAGCCACGGGAACTGCAAGATGCCCTCTTTGGGTACCAACCTGACAGACTCCCCACTCATGTCCGGCTCCCTCTGAATCAGTGCCTCTGTTGCAGCTGCATCCCCGTGGTGGTCCCCATCTTGTACCCCCTCCGTGGCACTGGTCTCCTCCAGCCCCATCTCTTGGCTGGCCGAGCGGCTCCCCAGGGCACTGGCTGGCTCCTTTCCCTCCATGCGGGCTCTGCGGTGCCGGCTGCGCCGCTGGCTCTGCCTCATCCTGGCTCTGTCCTCGATGCCACCTCCTGCCCCATCTTGCTCGCCCGACTCACAGTTCCCATGGCACGACCTCTGGTGCCAAGACTCCTTGTCTCTCTTGACGCGGGGTGATGGGCTCCTCCTGTCCTCACCCCCACCAGGGTTGGCTCCTGGGGCTGGCTGCTCTGGTCCCTCAGCCCGTGGCTGCTCACCCTTGCTTCCCTGCTCCTCAGCACATTTCTCCAGGGTGACACCATCCCCCAGTTTCTTCCTGCGGAAGATGCTGGCGTGGGGGTTGATGAGGGGTGGCTCGTCCTTGTTGATGCCCTCCTGGCTGGACATCTGCATGTGCCGACGCAGCTGGCTGGTGCGCTGCTCCCACACCGACATGTGGTGCCGACGGCGACGCTCCCGCCTGCAACGGGAGACAGCAAGGTGTTGGCATCCCAGCTGCCACCCTGGTAAGAACCCACCCTGGATTTAATTTGGAAATCCCAGGAAGATAGAAATGCCATCCCCAGGGCTACGGACCGGGCTCCTGCTTTGTCCCCCCAAGGCTCCACAGCATGACTCTGGTGCTGGCAAGGGCTGTACTTCTGCCCCTTCAGAGGACATCAGGGTGAGGAAGAATGAGTCCCAGCAGCCTCACAGCTGCCCTGAAGCTTGCAGGCAGCATGCCCAGCTTGCTGGGAGCAGCCAGCACGCCAGCTTGCCCTGTCCTGGTCAGGAAGTGACCACCTTGCGTAACTGCCGGGGGACCTTCTTAAATACCGGCAATGTCCTCTTGCTGCAGCCAGGGATCCCTCCTTGCACTGGGAATGTCCTCACAACACCAGCTCCTTGAAGCCAGGCTCCTCTTAGGAGTGGTGTTACCCTAATGGTACAGATGATGGTGATGAGGACTCTGACAGGAGAGCCAGCCTGGTAGCAAGAGTGGCAGTCCTGATGGGATGGGGACAATGAGTAAGAGAGGAAAAGATGCCAGGTCTGAGACCTGCTTTTGTCAATGACAGAGGGCCCTCTGAGACATGTGGCCAGAAAAGGCTAGAAAAATGATCAGAGGGCTAGGAACACCTCTGCTATGAGGACAGGCTGAGAGAGTTGGTGTTCAGCCTGGAGAAGAGAAGGCTCCAGGGAGAGCTTTTTGTGGCCTTTCAGTACTTAAAGAGACCTTTAAGAAAGATCAGGACAGACTTTTTAGCAGGGCATGTTGTGACAGGACGAGGGGTGATGGCTCTAAAATAAAAGAGGGAAATTTAGACTAGATAGAAGGAGGAAATTTTTTACACTGAGGGTGGTGAAACATTGTCCCCGGTTGCCCAAAGAGATGGTAGATGCACCATCCCTGGAAATATTCTAGGTCAGGTTGGCTGAGGCTCTGAGCAGTCTGTTCTAGTTGAAGATGTCCCTGATGACTGCAGGGGCGTTGGACTAGATGGCCTTTAAAGGTCCCTTCCAACTTAAACCAGTCTATGATTATATTCTACCTTTCTGTGATTTACAATGGATTATGTCACCAGGCACAGGAGGTCTCCCCCTGTCCCTGTGCTCAGCTGTGCTCAGCCAAGACAGCCCTTCACCCAGCACATCCTGGGTAGGAAGCCTGCACAGAAGCCTGAGGAGCAGTGGGTTTTCCTTGTCTGAAGCTGAAAGAGCTGTAATGGGCTCCTCTATATGGCTGCAGGTGTGCTCTAGGGGGGGCTGGGCTCTGCCATGACACCTTTGCAGCTCCATAAACCCGCACACAAACACCCTGGAGAAGACAGATGTGCCCTTCCCAACCCTGGGGAACACCCACGAGCACACAGGTGTACACACACAGCTCCCCCTGGGCAGCACCGCCCGCGGGCGGTGGGGCACGCAGGGACCCACGAGCACACGCGCTCACAGATGGGGGTGCACACGAAATAGAGGCACACACACACACGACCCCCCCCCCATCGCCCCGCCAGGGAGGCCAGAGGGGAGCAGTGCGCGAGCCGGCCCCGCGGACGGACGCACAGACAGCACAGGAGCCACAGACGGACACGCGCCCCCGCGGCCCACATACAGGTGGCTGCTGCGTGGCTCCCACATCGACATGTGGTGTCTCCTTCGCCTGTCTCTTCTGGGGAGGAAAAACAAATGGGTTCAATCCCCCTTCACCCCTCCTTTGACTCGGGGGAGCGATGCAGAAAGGTGCCCCCCCCACCCGGGGCAGCTGGCATCTCTGCTGGCCCATGGATGCCAGAGTGCAGCAGGCAGCAGTGAATGCCCTGCAGGTACACAATTGCACACCAGCTTCGAGCTGCCTGCCAGGCTGCCTGTGCTCATACTCATACCCTGTGGTCCATTCTGTAGTGGCCACAGAGCCTTCTCCACACTTTCTTTGGCAAATTTCCAAGCTTGCCTGGATGCATTCCTGTGCAGCCTGCCCTGCTTTTGCAGGGAAGTTGGATTAGGTGACCTCTAGAGATCCCCTTCTACCCCTACCATTCTATGATTCTGTGATTTGATGATTCTCTGCTGGCCAGTTGTGCAGTGACACAAAAAGAGTTGTGCAGGCTGCAGCCCCTCAGAAGCTCTAGTACATCCTTGGATATTTAACAGCTCTTTCAAACTGTTACAAATTCATTTCTCTCAAGCAACATGTGGCAATTTAAGAGGAAGCAATGCCTTGAGCTGCTCAGAGTCATCACCATGTGGGTTGATGCTGCCCTGAGAACACAGAGGTGAATGTGAAACCGCCCCACTGAAGCAAGGCATGAACCTAGGGTTGAGATTCCCCTTTCACCTGAGCAGCCCTGACACAGAGATTAACAGGACTGTCAGGGCCCTTCACCCACACCAACTTCAGGCAGCTGGAGAGAGTCAAAGCTTCATCCAGTACAGGAAAGATTTAGATAGGCACAACTCCAAGCAAACAGCCACAGGCACATGTAGATATGCATGTCGTGACTTAAGAGGCTTTCCCAGTTTGCAAATGCCATGGCTGTGTGCAGGACACATGAGTAAATAGACACCAAACACAGGAGACCATCTGCCCATGTGCCCGCAGAGCTCACGCAGGCAAGATGAGAGATATGGGAGGTATGGGACGCACCTCGCTGCCATCCTGTGAGTACAGCGATGCCCACAGCCCTCGGGTGAGTCACAGTGGTCAGTACCTCCTGGAGCAGCCCAGTGTGACGCTGGAGGCGGGGAGCGCGTTGTGTGCCCGCCCGCCGTCAGCCCCCCAGCAAGGGCCGAGCCTTCACAGGCATCCGCACAACACGTTAGGCACCAGCACATGACAGCAGCCGCATGCGTCCATCTGGCCACCCACTCTCCAAACACAGCCCCGAGCCATCTGCACTGCCAGCACTCATGTACCAATACAATACCCCGAGCAGCACTGTGGCCGCCCACGCCAGCCTGGCCACGTAGGAGCTGGCAGCCCCAAGCACCACTGGACCACTCCACAGGCAGAGGAACGCCTGTACTGAACATGCCTGTGCTGGGTACACACGTAGAAACGAATCCATCTCTGTCTGCACACATCCAGAGAACAGCTTGGCTTCACCACACTGAGTTTCCAGCAGCCCTTTGGTACTGGCTTGTGCCATGCTCCAATGCCCTCACTGTCCCTTCCCAGCTGCTGGCATCAGTGTAGCACCACCAAAAGCGCAACAGACCTGATGCTGAAGATGGGGGCACCCATGGCATTGCACTCCATGCTCTGTCCCTGACACTGTCCATCCTAATGGAGGAGCAACAAAATCTGGAAATATCAATGCCTCCTATTTCAATGCCACTAGGACCACAACGAAAAGTTGAAGATATCTTTTTCTAACCAGCTATACTCTAGCAGGGATGTGTAGCATGGACAAATCCTTGAGTGTCTTTGTATAGTCCATCTCTCCTTCTTCCTGCCCTAATGCAGACTGGCTCTTCCTCTTCCTCTCTCCTGTCTGCCCATTCTCCAGTCTCTTCTGCAGCCTAAATTCCTCTACCTCCTCACTTCATCCAATGCTTTCCCACCAATAGCCAGAGATGGTCATGATCCACAGACTTTCCCATAAACTCCCCTCCAAGTACTTGTCCAGGCTCAGATTAATTATGAGCATCCCATTACTCCCCAAACCTGGGTAATATCTGCAGCTGCTGGGAGACCATGAAGGGTCTGTAAGTACTCCCAGCTTCTGCTGCCTTTAAACACCTGGGTGATGCCTGCAGGATGGAGGACCATCACATCCCACCACTGCCAAGACAAAGAGGCTGCCTCTGACCCTGTCCAGATCAGAGCTTGCCTGAGACAGCAGTTTCTCTCTGCAAAGCTGCAAGAGATTCTGCCATGTATGAGCTCGGCTGGGTTTCAAAGCAGAATGAAACCTAAAATTCCTTGGGAAGAGATTCTATAAAAATAAAATATATATTTAAAAAAAAAAAAAGGAAAGAAAAAAAAAGAGTCCTTTCAGCCATACTAAAATGTACTGTTTTGGGAAACAAAGCAAACAACCTCTTTCTAATGTTGACTTTGAAAGTTTTATATGATTTAGACCATATGATGCTGCAAAATAAAGGTGAAAAAAGGCATCCAGAAAGGAAAAAAAACCAGATTTTTCTTCTGCTGGAACACAGAGACAAGGCTCCTTAACACCATGTTGGCAGTTTACATGGTTCAGGACTTTTTTTTTTTTCTTGCCTAAATCAAATTTCTCTGCAGTCAAAGGTGGTTTCACAAACCTGCTCCATCTCTCATAACCACATTCACTAACAGGGAAAGATCCTGGGGGAGATTTGTGACAGTGCTGCTCCCTTCTCTCCAGCTGCTCTCCTGCAGCTTTGCCATGAAGAAATACTCTTTGGGAACAAGTATCACCCCTCTTCAAGAAAATCTTGAGACACCTTCCTCTTCCCCAGCCTCCTTCCCCACCTCTAGCAGCCGCCCTGAGTGTTAGAGCTGTTCATTTGGAGCAGAAAGTCTCTTTTAGTGGGCTTCTGCCATGCCCAAGCACTGACACTGTTGCTTGGGGCAGCAGTTGACAGCCCTATATCCTGATCCCTGCTCTGACACCACTCTGAAGGAACTACTGCTCAAGTGGAGCATGCTCCTAGATCTCCATCCATCCATCTGTCCTCAGGAAGACACCCAGAGAGGGAGTCACTCCTTGTGGGACCATTTTTTCTTGTGGCAGTCCCACAACCAGCTGAGCCAGGCTCCACTTTCAGCTCTTCATCGTGCTTAGAAGCCCCACTGGGCTCAGGGAGGCACCAGGGTAGCAGTGGGAATGGTTACTCACTCGATAGCAGGCATGTTTGGGGCAGACATGGGACTGACTTCTTTGGCTTTCTGAAGTGCATGCTTCTGATTGAAGGCCTCCTCTTCCTCTTGCTCATCCTGCAGAGGAAAAAGGGGAGCTGCTTAGTGAGATGATGGGGTTTCAAGGAAAGGTGCAGCCATCAGAGGCATTGGATATTTTATGTACCCTAGGTACTAAAGTGTGCAGGAGACACAGGGAGCACCACCTGTATCTCCAGAGACAGCCTTTACTTTATTATGGGGACACAACTTCCCCACGAGGTCAGACCTTACTGAAGGCGCCAGAGCTACTTAAATCAGTAAACCCAGCCCCCTCTAGGCAAGAGCCGTGCAGCGCCCTCTAGAACAGCCTCAGACGGTGTAGATCAACTCAGCCCTCCCTCCTCACAGCCACAGGGGCAAGACAGGCATCCCCCTCGATGGAGTGGGAGGCAAAGCATCCGTGAATGACCCCGGCAGAGACTGTATTGCTTTAATGAGTACGGTTGTGTCTCCAGAGCAAAAAATGTCATTAGGAGTCATTAGCGTGCTTTCAGCCTTTTCAAAAGCTCAGCATTCCCTTAATTGATGCTGCTGGCACGCCGCGGGGCTCTCCCACCCTTCTCATCCCAGCAACAGCCAGCAGCCCTTGGAAGTCCCACCTGCACCCACCGTGGGAAGACAGGGACCCCAGCACCCCCTGGGCAAATGAGCACCAAGCTCTTCATTTGCGCTAACAGGTCAGATTTATAACATCATGAAACTCTCTCAGCTTCAAGGACCTGAGTAATAGGCATAGGCTCCACAAAACAAAAAAAGGGCCTTGTGGGATTGTTGGTCCCCTCCAAAGAGCAACGACCCTGCCAGCTCTTGCCTACTCATCGTTATCCAGATGGTGCCCCAACGTTTTAACATTCCCCAATTATTTCCCAGCATGGTCCTAAAATCAAGCTAAGCCAAATAACCCTCTCAAGCACCATCCTAATTTGCACTCTAAATCATGTCCACTGCCCTGCAGACAGATGGGGAATAAATATTGACACCACCGGAAAGCTCTTCCTGCTCCAGATCTCCGGAGTGCTTGGGTGAGTAACTGTCCCTGTATCAGCCTCCATCAGACAGATGAAGGCTATCTCAGTCTGATGGAAGGCAAATGAAGATGGGGAGATTAAATGGAGAAATAGTTAAGCCATGCTTGATGGGCATTGTGGGTGGTCCTGGAGAGACATGAGACCAGCAGGTTTAAGCACTTTCCTGAGTCAGAGTTTAAGTGGCTTTGCTCAGCAATGTGCGTTTGGGCTTCCAGGGAACATGCTATGTACCCTCCCGGCGGAAGAACTCCCATTTCCAGGTTGATCCAAGCTCAGCAGAGACAAGATGGCCTCAGCTCTGGAGTGAGGACTCCAGTGCCTTTCCTGCTGGCCCCACCTTTACTATCTTCAAATCAGAGGGAGAAGAGTTAGCAGCAAGCAGGACATACCTTGGTGAGCTCCTGAGCATTGGCCAGGTTGTCCACCGCGATGGCCAAGAACACATTCAGTAGAGTATCTGCAAGCAGCTAAGGATGCACAAGGCACATGTTAAGGACATGGGTGTCTGCAGCCACCAAGGGAGGGTGGCCCTGACAGCTCCTCAATAGCGAGCAGCCAAAGGGACAACTCCTCAGCCATCCCATATACACAGCCCTCAGTTCAGATCCCGACAGGTCCCTCTCTGCTTTTAGGATATCCAGGGCTGCCACACGTGATAGGACTCCCTCAACTGGGAAAGGAGGAAGGACTGGTGGGTGAGGAGGCAGATGCCCTCAGAAACAGGGTTGTCTCCAGTAAAAGCACAGTAGCCAGGTGGATACAGTTTCCAAACAAGGTGAGGACGATGAAATAGATGGAGGACCACATGCCTGAGCGAACACCTCCCTGCGAGCGGATGCCATTGTACATCACCTCATTCCAGTCCTCACCCGTCAGGATCTGCAGGAAAACAAGCCAGCATCTATGTCACCTGCACCTTCTTGTCACATGGACAATCCCCCTGATCTACCCCACCAAACTGCAGCAGCCAAATGCAGAGACTGTGCAGCAGATAGCCCAGCCCTACAGCTGCAGCTCTTGAGGAAGGTGTTGGACACTGCTGAGGATTTAGGTCTCATCAGAAGAGTTTTGAAACTCTTCCACCAGGCAAAATGGAAGTGGAAGTGTTTCCATCCATTGTAGGAGAAGAGAAAGGATGCAACAGAAGAGAACTTGTTTGGTTTAGAGAGCCCTTTCCAGCCAGGGGTGAGTAAGCAGAGACCCAAGACCCTTTGGCTGTGTCCCCTTGAAGCTCATCTCCTACCTGGAACACTGTCATGATAGCTGCAGGAAAAGTGTCGAAGTTGGCCGATGGCGTCCCATCAATGAAGTTGAACCTGGAAGCAGAACCAGGAGGACGCAAATGGGCTGGAGTAGCAAGGTCATCAAAACTCTGACTGATGGGCTACCAGCTCTTTTGTGCTTTAAGAGGACCTTTCCCCACTTTAAGGAAGGTTTCCTGAGCATTTGGTGCCAGAATCCAAAATGAGTCCAGCCCAGAGGCACCTGCCCAAGCAAAGACTTTTACACAGGAGAGATATCACTGTCAGCAGCAGGCCAAGAAGCAAAACTACAGTCTTCCTAGGCACTTAAGAGGGCTTTAACACTGAGAAATTCCTTTTCCTGGACTTAACCTACCTGCCTCCAAACAGCTGCATTCCCAGCAGGGCGAAGACTACAATGAAGAGGAAGAGGAGGAAGAGCAGGCTGATAATAGACTTCATGGAGCTCATCAGTGAGACCACCAAATTCCTCAGGGATGCCCAGTACCTTAAAAAAAGAGATAGTTCTGGAGCACTTACAGAGATACTAACAGGGGAACAAGAGTGACTGGATCTGGGCTGTAACCACAGTCCCAAGACGATGGGTGACAGACTTGGGTGGTTGGTACATACTTGGTTATTTTGAATATTCGCAGGAGACGAAGGGCTCGTAGGACACTGATCCCAAAAGAGGTTCCTGGCCTGAAGATAGCCCAAACCACTTCAAAGATGCTTCCCACCGTGACCTGGGAAGTGCACAAACCCATGAGTCAAAAATAGGCTCAGGACAGGCTGGTGCAGGAAAAATTCCATGTGCTGGAATGTGAGCACCCACCACCCTCCTCAAGACTTGGTGTCTCAGTCTGGCACAGGTAGGCTGTTACAGCAGAAAGGATTCCCCTGCACACTGCCAGGGCCATCTCATTCTTCTCTCCTTTGGTACCCTGCACTACAGAAACCTGCCAACCATCTCCCCCTACACCCACAGCATCTCTGGCACCGCTTACCCCACAGTCGAAGCAGTTGAAAGAAGAATGGAAGTAGAGGCGTGGCCCCATCCCGTACATCTTTAAGGACATCTCCAGAAGGAAGAGCCCAAGAAACAGGAACTCTGCATAGTCTGAAAGAGAAAATCCAGGCAAGCTACCCTCAGTGTGCCAAGCTGTGAGGGGCATCCTGTATACATCCACTCATAGCCCACAGACCACATCACAGAGATGGCACAAGTTCAGGACCATGCTGCTTCCCCAAGAGCTCAGGGTTTGGGATGAGGGAAGCTTGTCTGCAAGGAGCTAAATTCCATATAACAGACCACAAACTCCACAAGTTAAGCTTTCAGGATAGGTACACCAGTGTCCCACGGGGCTGAGAAGACCAGAGATGTCTGGCAAGGTGCAGAGCATCTCTTTAGCATTTTACAGCAGTGGTTGGGGTGTCTGCAAAGACATTGACCACACAACACTGTAGGGGAATATTAGCAACCTGGATTGACATCATTTTATGCCTGAAACTTGGCCAGGGAAACTGAACCCAACAGCCAACAGCCAGTGAAAAGCTTCTCCAGCTATTTCATGAACATTAGCAAGCAAGAGTCTGGCTCTTCACCTCATCCAAAAGATGCTTCTCACCATGACCAGCTGCCATATCACACCATGGCACGCTGAGATCCCGGCAGGCCTGAGACTGCTAATGCAGAACTGAGGAGAGCTAGTGCTTAACAGGGACATTTTCAAGGTAACAACAGCAGAACTGAGAAAGCAGCACTGTCTCTACTGCAGCAGTTCAGGAGCAGCACATGGCTCCCATGAGGTTGACCACACTGTTCTGCCATTAGTACCATGCTGGAACAGACTTGGATGTACCACCTCTGAGACCTAACCTTGTATCATGGCTTGTGGTAGGCTGGGTGATGCTCCAGTAACTATTTTCAAGCTTGGGATCTCCATGCCACACTCTGCATCAGAATTTTAACCAGGTGGTTCTCCCATGACCAGTCCCAGCCCTGAAAATCCATGTCTTTCCAGCGATTGCTTGTGGAAATTCAAAGATGGATCTCCACCAAGCTTTCCATCACCACTATTCACAGTTTTTAGGACAAATCCAACTGTGACCTGCAGGCTGTTTCTCTCTCATGACAAACACGTGAGACCCGAAGGGCATGAGTCTAGTAAAACTCCTCCATGTGTGCTCACAGGAATAAGAGCCATCAGTGGCCACAGAGCCAAGGGCAAAAATGAATTAAGTGGCTACACATGGTCCCTTGCTATCAACAGAATATTCCCCACCCATCTCCAAACCAATGTGACTCTGGTGGGATCCATCCTCATGTGCCCCAGTGCAAGGAGTGAGAGTATGCTTCAAGCTCTGGCCATTGAAGATAAGGCAGCTGCAGAAGGTTTTACATGTCCAAACAGCACTCTCACACATACACAAAGCCCAAAGACTCACAGAGAAAGTGGGTGAGCCAGGCTGGCTGGTTGTGATGGACAATGGCTACGCAGGCAGTGTTTAGAGCCACCAGGCTCAAGACAATCCAGTAGAAGACCTGGGATTTCACCATGTGGCGAACGGAGATGCGCAGGAGTCGCTCCTTGTGCCGTAAATAGGAGGCACCATCCACTCTGGCACCTTTGAGGCCAGAGTGACTCAAGGGATTACCTAAGAGCAAAAAAGGGGGAGAAGAAGTTGAGTGCTTCAGTCAAGGTGAGAGAAGGAGTTGGGTGCTCCAGGGTTCCCTGCAACATGAGATAGGACAGATGGCTCACACACACTGCTCTTATGGGACATGACCTATCCAGACAGCTTTTGGGGGGTCTGCCCCCTTTGCTGCCTGACTAGCAGAGATGGATGATCTGTGACAGTCTCCATGTGCTGAATGTGACTCTGATAACTCATTAAGCTGACAGAGGTTTTGGAGAAACAAGCTACAAAGTGCACTGACCCAAGGTTGGATGGAGAGGTCTTCTCTGTGCCAGTCTTCGTTCGCCTACGGAGGAGATATCAACACAATGCTCATCACCTGAGGCATCCGTCCGGTTCCTTTTGATGGTGGCTCGCCTAAGCACTGAGACGAGAAGAGGAATAGGTGTCGGAGCCACGGTGGCCCAACTCTCAGTCACTGACTTATTGGACTAGGACCTGGTGATCAGTACCCAGATAACTCAGGTCTGGTAACAGGACAGAAATATCCAGGTGACCCTAGTCCAGAGTTATCTTTTGTGTGGGACCAGACACCTCCTGGCCTCCATGTTCCCTCAAGGGTCATGCTGTCAATCCAGCTACCCAAACCTCTCTCTTGGGCTGCAGACCCCACTGGGGCATCCCCAGACCTCCCGTCACAGCTGGAAGATTCAATCTCCAGCTACAAGCAAGCAGAAGGAAGAGCAGGCAGAATTTTAGGTAGGGCATTGCTTGTCTTACCTTCCAAGGCTGAGGTCCCAGAATTTTTGTTCTCTTCAGCCAGCATGACTTCCTCTACGCAAAACACACAGTTCAGCATCAGGAGATGAGACACCACTGGCTGAACACTCGCTGCCTTGAACCTAAGCACTTTGCCCAACCTAGATATGGTTGTTTCAGGCAAGCTCTTGACAAGAATTGGTTAAGTGTCCAAAAGCAAATTCTGGAGGGTGACAAGTATCATTAACTCCACTAAAGTTGAACATCACAGACAGGTCTAGGGCTCATCATCCCAGCCCAGGACCAAGGCTGAGGCTCAAGGCTCATTTCAAGAGACTCATCCCTTTTCAATTCTTCATGCTAAATGAAAGTGTAAAACCTCCCTTCCCAGAGCCAAATGCAGTGACTTGATCCCCATGAAGGGCTGTGGCAGTCTGGGGGACTAGCAACCACAAGTGGTTGTGCCTGCCTGAGTGTCATCAGGAAACCTGAAAACCTTCACTGTCCCCAGCCCTATCTCAGGTTCAGGAACCCCAAGATGGGAACTAGTGATTGCATGCCCTCCAGACTGCTCTAGGAGAAGGTTTAAGTGGTAAACCACTGTCACTGTTCACTGCTCTGCTTCCTACTGCCCACTGCTGCAGGGAACTCCAGCAAACATCAAGAGAAGGAAAACCATTGCAGAAAAAAAACTGACAGCCATGATGCTCACAGCCTCCCCTGGAGATGTAACATGCTTCATGTTGAAATTAGGACAGTTTCCTGCCACAGAACAGGAGGTTTCACCAGCTGTTGGCGATGTTCTTGCTTGCCGGACCACCACATCTTCTTCTGCTGAGTTCTCCCAGGCACCCAACACCGTAGTGGGAACACCTGTGCAACTTTTGGGTTGCACTGGATGATGGCCCAGGATCCCTTCCCATCCCCACCGTTCTTCATGACCAGCAGCCTGCTGTGCCCATTTTTCCCACTGGGACCCCCCAGCCCAGCAGCCTTTACCTGCTTTGTCTATCCAAGCCCGGTAGCCGTTGAGCTCCCGCTCGATCTGCTGCTGGCGCCGCAACTTCATGAAGGCTCGGCGGTTCTCCACTCGCTCACGCTCTTTGGCAAACTCCCTGGGAAGGCAAGGGCAGAGGAAGGTGGTGAGAGCATGGCCAGTGGGCAGCAGGATGCTCAGGAAGCTGGGGCACCATAGGGCTGGTGGCAGGGACCAAGAGTGAGCATGAGCCAAGGTGGTTCAAGCTGGGGAGAAGCATGGCCACCCCAGCCATAGCACAGCCAGAGGGTGGGTGAACAATCAGAAAGGAGCCTTCTTTGCAGGAGGAAAGGACTGGGTAAAACTCCTGCTTGGTCACTCAGCCCTATGTGTCCTAAGTGGGAGCTGCTGCCATTCAGGGAAGATGCTCCCAGAGCCACCTCACTCCGTTACCAGCTCAAGCTTCTTTTGCATGTTAGTTCAGGTAATAAAAACAGGGCACTGTGGGGAGGCAGCTTGTCGAGCTCTGCAGTGGGCAGGAGGACAAGCAGCACCTCATGGGCTCTGTGAAGGCAAGGGCATGTCAAACCCTGGACAATGCTGGCCAGAGCTAATTCCATACCCACTACTCATGCAGGTGGTGCACAGAGGTGCCAGCATCCATGTGCCTACCTGAACTCCTAAGAACACACGGAAACACACTCCTCAAAACATAACACATGATTTCATCTATAGCCTAGTCCACCACTGTCAAGGTCAGGTTGGATGGGGCTCTGGGCAACCTCATCTAGCTGAAGATGTCCCTGCTGACTGCAAGGGGGTTAGACTAGATAACCTTTAAAGGTCCCTTCCAACTCCAACAGTCTGTGATTCTACATGCAGCTAGGGCTATATATACCTTCTCATGTGTTGTTAAAACACCAGACCATGATGGTAAGCATGGTCTGCTTTCTGGTTTGCATACAGCTGCTGCCATATGCAGGAGACCCATGCAGGTTTTTTCCACCATCTTGTTATGAAGAATCACCTGAAGTATATATGCAAAGGCTATCACACACACACAGAGAAACTAAAATACTTGGCAGCAACCTATACAAAAGAGTTGTGGACAGGCTGGAAATTGTCCAGAGAAGTGCCACAAGGATGATCAGAGGACTGGCAGACCTGCTGTGTGAAGAAAGGCTGAGGGAACTGGATTGGTTCAGCCTTGAGAAGAGAAGGCTCAAGGGAGACCTTATTACCACATGGAGCAGTACATAAAGGGTGGCTACCAGGAGGATGGAGACTCCTTTTTTACAAGGAGTCCCATAGAGAGGACAAGGGGCAATGGGTACAAATTACTGCTGGGGAGATTCTGATTCGACTCCAGAAGAAAATGTTTCACCATGAGAACAGTAAGACATTGGAATCATCTCCCAAGGGAAGCAGTGGAATCTCCTACAGTGGACAGTTTTAAGACTCAGCTGGACAGGGTTCTGGGCCATCTCATTTCAACACATTATCACCTAGAAAGATTGGATCAAATGATCCTTGGGTCCCTTCTAACCTGGCATTCTGTGAAGCACAGGGGCAGCGATGTAGGCAACCTCACCCCATGCCATGGGCTATATGCAAGACAACACAGCCAGACCTACCAACCTGTGCTTGCATACACCATGTCCCTGGGGCATCTCAACCTACACACTATACCTCTGATGATGATCGCATTTGCACATAAGCAGCATCCTTCACACCAGACATCACCTCAGCACACCCTTCCTGCCTTGGTACATCACCAGCAGGATGCAATCTGCTGGGTGCAGCTCCCTCAAGTCTTGACAGGCACCGAGCACCAACTGCATGGAGTAGCCCAGCCCATGCCCCCAGCCCCTCCTGGTCCCAGGCTGCTTGGAGGAAAGCATAAGTGTGAAGAACAAATAGCACTGCTCTCTCTGCAAGAAAAATGTCTCTCTCCCTGGAGACTAGCAGTAATCCCCAGCTTCCAAAACCAGGAAAAAAAAAAAAAAAAAAAAAGAAAGATTCAGAAGAACTGCAAGAACTGGTCTGTCTGCTGCAGAGAGAGTTCAAGTGCACTACCCAGGCTGAGCTATTACACCCTTAATGCTGTGTGGGCTTTTGCATGTGTGTGTGTGTGTGTGCGCTTGTGTGAAAAGCCCTGAATGTTCTCTACATCTCTTGTTTGAGATCCCCAAACAATTCAAGCAATTTTAATTCCACCCCAGGAAGGTGAAGTTTCCTGCCGCTCTGGCATTAAGCATCAAATGACTCTCCCCCTCCACTGCTCGCTTTCAGACTGAAATGAGACTTTCTTCCTGGGGCAGGGAAGGGGGAGAGAACAAAAACCAAGGAAGAGAAAAGCAGCCTAACTGAAGGAAAGGAGGGCGGGAAGAGACGGGGGAGAGGAAGGACCTCCTGCAGCCAACAGCAAAATGCACTCGCAGCTTTGGGCATGCAATGCCAAAACCCTCCTCGCCCTAGCTGGAGGGAAGGCAGGACCACTTTTGGTTGTGCCATCATCCTTTACTGGCTTTTGTTAGCAAATCTGGGATGTCAAGGAATGAGAAGATGCTGTCTGCAGCCAAAGATAGTTGGGAAGTTGCCTCTCTCCCTCTGGTTTGGTTTATTGGTCCTCTGGTGTGTTGAATGTCTGTCCAACAGACATGGGCACAGCCAGCACCTTGACAGAACTTTTGCCAGCAGGACCCCACAGATATATTCTGTGATAAGGAGCACCTGGAAAGCTTCCCATGCTTTACATTAGCTGGGAATCTGGCCCCTCTCTGCCACATCTGTTGCCCACCCCCCTGCCTTTCAGCTCTTCCTCTGCTGTGGCTGGTGTCACTTTTTGCTGCATGGTGAGAGAAGGCATCATCATCTTGTGTCCATGATGAAATCCAGCCAGGAGGAGCAGATGAGCTTCAAATCATCTTCTCCCAGAAGAGGGACTGGGATCACCTTTTCCAGTTCCCCCATTGCTGAACACCATTTCCCCCTTACCCAACCCTTTGCTTACAGAGCCCTGATTTGCCAGAAGCTGATGCCACACACATCCAGGGACAAGGCAGTGATGCAGCTGCACAGTGTCTCCGAGGGAGACAGTTCCCACACACTTGATCCCTAATGGAGCTTAATTGCTTTTGTCCATTAGAAGGAGGAAGGGGTGGTAGAGAGGGGAGGGGGAAAAGAAAGGGGGGGAGGGGGGAAAAGAAAGTTAAGCTCGAGTTAATGAATTATTACATTTCAGAGAGACACGTTACTGAGCAGGGCAGCAGCGGGGGCTGGTGACATCTGAGAGTGGGTAGGCGATGCTGACAGATCAAGGATTGCTCAGAGCCAATTTGCAGCAGCGGGTAGAGATAATACTGTGTGAGAGTGAGAACAGGGCCAGCACTGCTGACTGACAGCTGCCTGGGAAGGCGCCAAGGCGCAGGCAGGGCCGCATGGTGTTGCCCAGAGAGCCAGGTGCTTGCCACCCATTGGAGGGCTCTGGGCCCCAATGGGTTTGGGTCAAATTACATAGTAAAAGACTAGGCTAGAGCAGGCCTTTGAGATCATCAAGGCCAATCATTAGCACTAACACTGACAGCAGTGTGCTCAGCTGGCCAAGAAGGCCAACAGCATCCTGGCTTGGATCAGCAATAGTGTGGCCAGCAGCAGTAGGGAAGTGATTGTGTCCCTGTACTCAGCACTGGTGAGGCTGCATCCTGAATACCAGGTTCAGTTTTAGACTCCTTACTACAAGAAAGACATTGAGGTGTTGTAGTGTGTCCAGGGAAGGGCAACAAAGCTGGTGAAGGCTCTAGAGAACAGCTCCAGTGAGGAGCAGCTGAGGGAACCTTGATTGTTTAGTTTGGAGGAGGCTGAAGGGAGACCTCACTGCTCTCTACAACTACCTGAAAGGAGGTTGGAGTGAGGTGGGGGTTGGTCTCTTGTCCATAGTAGCAGGTGGTAGGATGAGAAGAAATGGCCTGAAATTGTGCCAGGGTAAGTTTACGTTGGATATTAGGAAAAATTTCTTTGCAGAAAGCGTGGTCAAGCATTGGAACAGGCTGATCAGGGAGGTGGTGGAGCATGGCAATTTGGGACATGGTCTCATGGCTATGGTGTTAGGCTGACAGTTAGACTCAATGATCTTAGAGTCCTTTTCCAACCAAAATCATTCTCTGACAAGCATTTGACTAAACCATATCACTAAGCACTACATCTACACAACTCTCAAATACCTCCAGGAATGGGAACCCCACTACCTCCCTCAGCGAGCTGTTGTCTAGGGATGGCCTAATTTTGCTTTGCAAAGAGTCTAGGGCTGTACTGCTCACCCTACAAGAAACCTCAGAGGACCCCAGCACATTGCACAGTTCTGACCTGCAACAGTTCTGTTTGTCCATTTGAGTGTCCTGGCCCAAAATTCTGATGCCACCAGCATGAAAACATCCACCCACAAAAGCTGAGCTCCATTTGTGCCTACCCTGTGTCATTGCAGCCCTTCCCTGTTGGGCCTTGTAAAGTCAAAGGCATGCAGCGAGTGATGGAGGTGAGTGCTGAAGGTTGTGGTGGGAGCTGGGGAGCAATGTACCATCTGTCCTCCTGCATGCAAGGGCACAATCCATCCATACATTGTACCCAGCCTGCCAGGGTGACTGGAGCACAGATGGTTTGCGTTCCTCCTTTGCCTGAAAATTCTCCTCTACAGCCTTAGCATTCCCTTCACATGGCTTGAGAGCGTCTCTGCTCCCAGCAGGAGATCTTGAGGGGACACCACAGCATTTGGCCACCTTTCTCCTCGGGTCTCTGCACCCTCACTCACAGCAGGCAGCCATGCTTTTGCAGCATCAGTGTGCTCTGCTCAAAGGATTAGAGATCCCAGGTCTGGTTTTAATGGGAGAAGAAGCCAGGTGGGCACATCTATCTTGAAAATGGGACCCTTTTTTGAAACAAAACAAGTAAAAAGGGAGAAAGAACCCACCCACCCACCCAACCAACCAACCAAAACCAAACAACACCAAAAATCCCACAAGGAAACAAACAACCAAAAACCAGTTAAGGGGAAAAAAAGAAATCACAGATACTGCATCCCACCTTTCTCCTTTTTTGGAGCTTCTTTGAGTTCAGAGCAGGTATATAATGGTCAATATATAATGCATCAATATTGTGACTTCCATGGTCTGAAGCAACAAGCCAACCAACTTCAAACCCCTCAGTTCCTTGCCTTTTGCCACCAACAAATCCATTCCAACAAACCAAAGATCTCTCTCAAATAATTCAACAAATTGGTTTAAAATGATATGAAGCAGCAGGAAAGAATAGGGTGGGAGGAGGAGAAATACTCGATTACAGGCTGAGGATGAGACAGCAGTACCATGGTGCTGTGAAAAAAAAAACAAAACAAAACATATATAACGGGATGTATAACAGGGAACACCATCTGTAAGACATCAGGTAAGACTGCTGCTTTCCTCAGCACTCGTGAGGTCTCAGCTCACAGCTCTGCTTCAGGTTTGAGCACCACAATTTGAGGAATAAACTGCCTTCAACTCCCAGGAGGGTGTCAGAGGAGGTTATGGGACAGAACCGACAACAGACGGTTTGGAAAACACGGATGAGACAGTTGCAAACCAGAGGGATCAGATGGTATTTACCCAAGAGGTGTAAAGGAACTCAAGTAAGAGTGTTGAACTAACTGTGCAGTCTGTAACCTGGTGCTTCAGCTCAAACAGACGGTGGCAAGCAGGCATAGCAGAGCTGGCACTCAGCTGGCACAGGATTATTGCGCTGAACCAAGAACTAAGGCTAGAGCAAGGTGTCCAAAAGGTACCAAAACCTTTGCAGAGGGACAATGTGCTTCACCTGTCTGCTTTGAAGGAGGCAACATGCTTTCTGGATAAGGGTCAGAGGAGATTCAGAGCTCTGTCCAACCTGACCTTGAGCAACCTGAAGATAGGATCATAGAATTGTTTCATCTGGAAAAGGCCATCCCTGGCACCATCCCTAGAGGTGTTCAAGCAGCGTGTGGACCTGGATCTTACGGATGTGGTTTAGTGGTGGCCTTTCAGTACTGGGCCAAAGGCTGGACTGGATGATGTTGGAGGTCTTTTCCAACCAGATACGTTCTGTGATTCTATGACCTCTAAGATCATCAAATGCAGCTGTCAACCTAAACACCACCACAGCTATTAAATCATGTCCCAAACGGCCATGTCTATACATTCCTTGAGCACCTCCATGGATGGTAACTCCACCACCTCCCTTGGCCACCTGTTCAAATGCCTGACCACACTAAATGGAGGGAGGGTGGGCTTGATGACCTTCAAAGGTCCTTTCCAACCCTAACTATTCCATGACTCAAAGATTCCTTAACAAAGATGGGCTGCCTCAAGAAAGTCTTCCCATGAAGGACTAACTGGTGAAAAGAAAGAATATTCCCAAAAAAGGGAAACAGAAACATCTTATTTGTTGTATTCCCTCTCAGTGGTGGCCATGAGCTTTAGCTCATGCCTGTGTACCTCAGCGAGGGTTATGTGTTCGCTGTGTGGTGACAAAGCTGCAGCGGGAAGCAGAGTGCAGAGCTGACGATGCGAAAGAGAGCACATTTATAGCGTGCCAGCAGACACCCCAGTTGGGGGATGAAAAGCTGACAAGCTGTTGGCGACATCAAACAGTGAAATGGGAAGGAGCTGGGAGATACCAGCCCTAAGATCACCCATTACATCACTGTCCTAGTTAAGAAGGGCCAGATGCTGATGGTTTTCTTCTACCTTGGATAAACCTTGTGATCGACTACCTGGATTTCAACCAGGCTTTTGATGTGGTTTCCCACAGCCTTCCCCTAGAGAAATTGAGGTGTTGGGTCTAGGCAAGTGGCTTGTGTGGTGAGTGGGAACTGGTTGATAGGCTGCACCCAGAGGGTGGTGGTAAATAGCTCAAACTGGCAACCTGTCATAAGTGGGGTCCCCCAAGGATTGATATTGGGCCCAATGCTCTTTAATATATTAATAAGCAATCTGGATGAGGGTATCAACTGTACCCTGATGAAGTTTGCTGATGATACCAGAGTGGAGAAATGGACACTTTGGAAGGGAAAACCATCCTGTGGGAAACTCCGTAGAGGCTGAAACACTGGACTAACAAGAATATTACAAAGTTCAACAAAGCCAAGTGTATGGTGTTGGGAAAATATAACTCATGATTGCAGAATAGGCTGGGATCTACCTACATCCCTGAGATGTCAGGGGAACATCTCAGTAGAAAGGGATTTGAGGGTCCTGGTGGACAACATGCTCAATAGGAGTGAACAGTATTCTGCAGTGGAAGGCTAGGTTACATCAACAAGGCTATCATGAGCAGCAATAAAGTCATTATCCCACTCTGCTTAGAACTCATCAGGCCACATCTGGAATACTGTTAAGTTTTGCTCCCTACCATACAAAAAAAAGATATGGACAGACTGGAGAGGATCCAGAGAAGGGCCACCAAGATGATCCAAGGACTGGGCAGCTGCCATGTGAGGAACAACTGAGAGAATTAGGTTTGTTCAGCCTTGAGAAAAGACCTCAGACCTCAGTTCCAGTATTTAAAGGGTGGGTACAAAGAAGATGGAGAATCCCTTTTAACAAGGAGTAATAGGTGCATGTTACTCCTGAGAAGATTCCAGTTCGACACAAAAGGCAATTTTTTCACAATGAGAACAATCATTGAAATATTTTCCCCAGGGAAGTGTTGGAATCCCCAGCATTGTCCACTTTTAAGATTCAGCTGGACTGGGTGCTGGGCCATCTTGTCTAGATCCTGCTTTTGCCAAGAAAGATTGGACCAGATGATCCTTGAGGTTCCTTCCAATCTGGTATTCTGTGATCAGATTTTATTATAGGTCCTTGCTGATGTCTGTCACTTCTATCAGGTTCTAAAAGGGCTTGTATTGGATAGGATTGATACCAAGCAGCATGAGAAAATCAGAAAGACCTCATCATGCCAGTTTGCATTGACACCCTACACTAAGAGGAGAAGTGAACAAAAATGGAGGCAAAAGGGACAGGCAATGACAACACGAAGACACAGAGAAAAGGCAGCCCAAATGGGAAACTGTCTCCATAAGTGGGGAGAGGACAGAAGGGCTCCAGATCAGCAGCCAACCAAAGTCAAGATTCTCAGCACCAAAGAGCTCGTTAAAGAAATCACTAAGAAGACTTTGGCCAACGTGGCTTTATGTAGAGCCCAAAACAACAGGGACAGGGTCACTGTTGGCTAGTTATTATGGGATCTATCAGGTCCAAGCTTTGGGCAGCTTTGAAGACAAAGTTCAAGGATTCAAATAATTCGTATTTGATGGAGAACCAGAGCAGAAGTGGAGACACTGAAATGACTCAAAGCAGTAAGAAATGCAGAACTCACTTTGCATTTGCTGATGGGGAACACAGCACACTGAATAGCAAGGACTTTAAATATCTCCTCTCTTCTCTCAAGTAATCCCTGCTTCTTGTCTGCAGTTAGCTTCAGGCAACAAGCTCTCCTTCATCCAAGAACAGGTTTTTGTCTTCAAACAGGCTTTGTCTTCAGCTCAACCCTGCTGTGACCTTTAAAAACCAGACAGGGTTTCCACAACTCTTAGACTGGGCCTAGAGCAACCAACAGTGTGGAGAGCTCATTGTTTTGAAGGAGAGGCAAATAAATGACAAAAAGGACAAATACCAGCAGAAGAAGCGAGCCACAGATGTTCCAGTTGTAGAGTCCCCATTTCAGTGTTTTTCCAAGGTGCTTTCCAAGATGAGGTTCACATCTCGTCCCTCTTGCTCAGAGAAGCCTGCAGTATTGCACCAGAGGCAGCAATAGCATGGTCAAGAAAACTACAGCAAGGTGGTGGAAGCTGTGGTAGCTCCAGCAGCAAGAAGCAGAGATGGAAGCTCTGGATTTTATTTGCCTCTTATCAGGCAGGGCTGGTACAAGCAGTGCAGCTTCACTGCTTCAAGAGCCCCGGGCTTTGTTCACAATCACTCCCACTGGCTCATGCAGTGCTGGGGAAATGTCACTCCTCCCCTTCCCTGCTATGCTCCAGTTTTTATCCTCTGCAAGTGGAGAACAGCTTTATGGTCCCCCTTTGCAAGTGACAGCAATCTGCAGATGAAAGGCACACAGCCAGTACTACAGATGAGTTACAGCACAGAGAAAAAAAGAAAACCAACACAACAAACTAATTTACAACATTTTATCATGTTAACTTCCCAAGAGCATCTGAGCACTCTAACTGATGCCTTCAACACACAAACACAATGAATTCAGAACCAACCATCAAGCATGAAACCCACAATGCATCTGCTAGATATGTCACTGCACCACTGCAAAACAAACAAACAGCCACCCACGACATGCAAAGAACTGATAATGCCACAGGATCCATTCTCAGCATCCTGCCCTGCAATCCCTTGCAAGGATGGAGTGGGTCTCGGAGGAACTGGGTGTCTCCAAAGCCATCCACCAAGTCAAAGAGCTGCAGCAATGGCCTCACAATTGCTGTCATTACCCAAGATGATGGAGATTATGATGATCTGGAACAAGCAACTCCAAAAGCTGAGCAACCTGCTGTAGTTGAAGATATCTCTGCTCACTGCAGGAGGATTGGACTAGATGACCTTTAAAGGTCTCTTCCAACCCAAAACATTTGATGATTACATGTAAAGCAATCCGTAAGCAAGAATTATCTGCTGAGTGCTCTGCTGAGAGGATCTAACCCGAGGCTTTTCACCCCCAGTCCACATACAACAGGCAGTCCACAGAGAAGATTTGCAAGGAGGCACAGATAAGAGCAAATCTGAAGAGGCTGAGACATGCTGGCAAATAATTTGCAAAGAGAAATCAAAGGGAACAGTCACTGAGTTGTCTCTTTGTTGTGGATTTATTTTAATCCTGCCTGGCTGGCAGTAAGAGGAGTCATCACTCCCCGTACCACCGGGGGACACGGCACACCAGACTCGTGTGTCTCTTGTTTGCAAAGGGCTTGGAGGCCCTCTGCAGAAAGGTGGTACAGCAGAGCAAGGCAGAGAGTCAGTCATTGAATATGGATGCCCACCTGGCTGCTGAATAGAGATGAAGATCTCAAAGGCTCCTTTGCTTCACTCATGTTCAAATACCACATCAGTGACACAGGAGCTTTGCCAGAACAAAGGGACAAAGTGTGGCAGTTTCTCACCAAACACAGCCCAACCAATATGCCTCCCGTGATGGTGCTGGGGGACCTGACAGGAGACATCACAGTCCTCCTCCCCATTACACCCACATCCTCCATTCAAAAGCAGTTCTAGCTAGTGAGTCCCCAAACATACAACTGGTACAGCCATTTTACATCTCATCTGAGCCACTCCTTGAGCTACTACAACCATTAAAGAAAAAAACCAAACACCAACAACTCTTCCAAGCTTTCACACTTCTGATGGAATATTTCTCAGGCATGTTTGTTGGCATCTTGCTATCCCTCATGATCTCCCCACAAGCCTTCCTGCATTGTGGTGACATGTCTCCCTGCTTTCCTGTCCACAAACCACCTACCTCCAAGACATTAATCCTCTTCCTGGATGTTTTTGGCTGCAAACCATCTGATCCAGCTCAAATGCGCAGGGACCAGGTTTTGTGTAGAGCTGGTAACAAGTCCCTGTCTCCATTGAACATGTACACTTGTTCCTTCAGTGTCCTTATTATTAATTGCTATAAAAATTAATTTTATTCATCATTTGTTATGCCTCAAAATTGGATGGAGGAAAAAAAATAATTCAAATTAAGTGAAGTGAAAAGATTTCAGAGATGGTACAGAAAGCTCCTGAAGGAGCTGAAGAAAACTCTCCAGAGACTAGGAAGGCAGCACTAACCCAACCTGAAAGAAGATCTTAAGACAAAGAAATCTTGCCAAATTGATCCTTTAATTATAACATTAGTCTTTTCTTTAAAAGGCTTAGTGCAAGAGCTGGGGGTGGGGGGCAGAAAAGATTTAAAGGGAGAAAAGACTGAACATCACCAGGATGAGTGGAAGCAATTAGGAGGATTTAAATTATTCTCTTGTTTGGTACAAGGTAGATGGATTTCACTTTTCTTGCCATTGTGCTCAACTTCTTGCTCTGCCAGTAGCTTCCAGAGGTCTTCTTTTTTGCAGACTTAAAGATCCAGCCTTCCTTCCGTCAAGTAACATCCCCTTCCACTCTGCACTCTCTCATCTCTTGCTGCAGACCATGAATTCCAGTGATTATAGTAACTTTGTCCCCCTAGAAAGAGACTGGAAGTACAAGACTGGGTAGGGGAAAGGAGTTCACCAGAGCTACAGGTCTACCTCAACTGGAGAACAGATTCTGCAGTGAATCTGGGGATGATGAAAAGGAGACAGAAAAAAGTCAAAACACAGCCTGTCTGGTATCAGAAACTCCATGACTCCTCAGTGTTACTCCTCCAATCAGTGTTACTCCTCCAAGCATGGCTTATTTTTTATCTTCACCCTTTCATCTTCTTGCTCTCAATGACAAGCTGGATATAAGCCAGCTTCTTGCCAGGAAGGACCTCTCTGCAGTGGCTAGGACAGTTGAGCTGTGGTCATTACCAGGATGGTACTGTTGCTGCCATGGCACCATGGATGTTGCAGGCAGTGGGCACTGGCCAGTACAGCTCTTACCCAGTCTCTGCTGCTCTGGAGATGCAGCTTGAACACACAGATCCAAACTGTGTTACAAGAGAAAAAACTGAACAGCAAAACCCCACCCATTTCACAAGGAAGGAGAAGCAGGTCTTTGTAAATCTTCACTCCATGGAAAGTGCAACTTCTGCATCCCCCTGACTCAAAGCCAACCAACCACAACAGGCCAGCAGCTGTAAGGTGGGAGGAAATGGCTGCAGAACACAGTTCTCTCTCTCTGCACTTTAGAAGTTCTCCTTGGGAAGAGGTGCAGAGTTATGGCTACACCCTGCCCCACTGCAGCAGGGTGCTGGATGACACCAACCTCAGACCACAGGACAGCAGCAGGCAATGCTTGGTATGAGTCTTAGCATCTTCCCGAGCTCCCAAATCCACCAGCTGCCACCTGGCAGCAAACAGGGCGTTTCAGCTGATGCTCCATCCTCGCTCGCTCCCACTGACTCTCTCTTTTGCCAGAATTATTTCAGTAGCTTGTGTAGCTTTAAAAGCTGAGCAATCACATCTCCTTGGGCTTCATACCTGCTCTCTCAAAGAGGAACAGAGCCAATTTTTTTTTCTTGCCTGCTTTCCAGTTAGAATTAATTGATCCGTAATTGCACCCATAGAGGGGGAAAGTTAATAGACACAGTAAAATAAATGCCAAAGCCCCAGCAGAACTGGCTCTGGAAGCCCCTGCCTGGAGTGACTCCATCTCCTCTTAATAGCGTTGCATGCATGTGTGCGCCTTCATATTTAGAGAGAAAAATCGAGGAGCCGTGGCATGATGGAAATCATTTCTTCTCCTCTCCCACATACTTTGTGCTTAGGAGCAGATGGATCCAGGCTGTTTACATCACGGAGGTCATGCCTCAGCTTAACAGTTGGGGAACTGACTGTTGGGAGAGACGCGCATCACAACCAGAAGATTGCTAAATCTGGGCTCCGGCAAACTTCTGATGGTGGCAAGTTAAACATACAAATGTCCTCCTGCAGCCTCTTTGCATTCAAGACCTGCCTGGGGTGTTCGATTGTTTCCCCAAAGAAAACCACTGCAGAGATGAAGCGAGGGCAGAGAGGCAGCTCTGCAGCAGCTTGCGAGCGGGAACTTGGAGAAGGAGGCTGGAAATCCCAAGTGGACCTTGTTATTCGCCGGTGCAGATGGTGCAGTTTGCAAGCAAGGCAGGTCCAGGTTTCTGCAAGCAGGCTACCAAGGCTCACCGCTCACCACTGCGCCCTGAGGTAACAGAGTGACCGTGATTTCAGCTAGCTGGGCTGCCTGCCTTCCCCCAAAGCAGCCTTGCAATGCTGGGGAAAGGTTTGTTTTCCGTGAACATGTTTCCATGGAGCTCATCCCCAAAATGACATTCTCTCCTCCCAGCTCAACCATGCAGGGGGATCTGGGCAGACCCTGCCTGCTTATCCAGGTCACAGGCTGTGGGATGCTAAGGGCACACCCTTCCCTTCATGCAGCAGAGCCAAGTACTTTCTTCCAGCACAAGAAGATGGCAAGAAGTGTTAAAAACAATAAAAACTAAGCAAGCAACAGTAGCAGCAAAGCCCTTCTTATTGCACTGAAGGACATATGTTGTCTACATGAAGATGTACCATCTCACGCTTCACGTCCCATGCCTCTATGGCTCTCAGGCATCAGGGTTGGCAAGAGGATGCTTCACCACTGCTGAGGTCCTGCACCCACTGAGCCACAGGACAACATGTGTTTGCCATTGGGTGGCAGAGCCCAGCTTGCCACCTCCACTTGCTCACCTCACTCAGCCCTCTGGGGAGCTGAGCAGTCGAGCTTTTCCCTAGGTATCTGGCACACCACAAGAGCATCTCCATTGCCAATTAGGCCACCCACCCACTTGCATCCTTCCCCAATACAAACCCTATCAGTGATAAACAAACAGTGGAAATGCCAGCCAGTGCCTGGGAAGAGCCCTAGACAACTGTGTCCTACTCAGTGGGCACAAGAACAGCTGCCTTGCACACTCCCAGAGCAGAAAGAAACCAAGCATGGACCAGAGCATGGGCTGGGCATCCCATCAGGCACCCTGTGGTCCTCCTGCCAGTGGTTGACTTGCAGGTTAGAGTGATGAAACTTTACCATGTCTGCAGGCTGCTCTCAGCCTCATGCCAGCACCAAAAGCTCCAGAGTGCACCCAACGTGCTACACCGGAGAGATTCAACACAGCAGCAAGAGGCTTTTCCAGCTGCCCAGCCCCAAGCTTCATGGAATCATTTTGATTGGAAAAAACCTGTAAGATCATTGAGTCCAACCATCAACCAGCCCCACCATGGCTATTAAATCATGCCCTAAAGTGCCATGTCCATATGGTTTTTGAACACCTCCAGGGATGGTGAATACACCACTTCCCTGGCCAGGCTGTTCCAACTCTTGACCAAGTTCTCTTCCTACTTTTCCTTCTCTGGGCAAGCTTCCGCTTGACACTGACATCTAGCTGGACTTTGCTCAAATCCACAAGCTGGATGTGGCATAAGAACTGCAAAAACCACTTAACCCTGCTTGGACATCCTCATCCTCCATGAGGGCTCCCTCCCTGCACATCCTCATCCTCCATGAGGGCTCCCTCCCTGCAAGACAATGGGAAGTACTTTCTGCAGCCTGTTCCCAGAGTCTCTGGATTCAGTCAGACCACAGACCAAGAGCTGGATAAACTCAATCCACCACCAGATTCTGAAGTGTAGCCTACTACTCCAGAAGCACTCCTAACACCACCACCACCACCACCACACCTCAATGAATGGAGACACCAAGGACAGTGACAGAAATGACCAGGACCAGTCTCCATATTGATCCCTGCATCAAAGGGCTTTCCAGCTGGCCAAACCAGTGCTACAGTAGCTTTTTTCTTTTTCTGCCATCATGAGCAGTTATTTAAAAAATGACCTAATGCAGGGCATGATGTCCCTGCTTCCACCGGTGGCAAGGGCAGAGGAGCCCACAACCCCCTGCTAGTGCAGAAGAGGACATGCTATCTCCATGCACCAACCCCTGCCAGCAGCTGAGGATGTGCTGATGCAACCACAGTTCATTGTCATGGAGACAAGAAGTCTTTCTCTCTCCAAACCCAGCTTTATGGCTTGGATTAAAACCTCCTTTCCCCTGGGAAGAGCAGAAAAGCGACAACTGCATTGTCCCTACCTTCCCAGCTTTTCCATGTACTCCCCAGACACTTCTACCTGCATCACTGCTCATCTCTCACCAGCACTGGGCATGTCCTCCCAACCACGGCCTGCATGGCATAGAGGTGCCCCACATCATTCCCAAACCCATCCCAACCCATGCCCACCACACTCCACCAGCCAGCAAATGCCTGTCCCACTACAGACACATCTTGGAACCAGCACATTTCCCTAAGCCCCCACCACATCTCTCCCCTCTCGCAACTCCCAAGCAACCAGAAGATCAACACTGACCACTTCTTGCAGGTGGCCAAACCCTGGAGCTCTTCAGCAAGGCAAAATAACAAGAAAACACCTTTAAGGCTTCCCCTTTCCCAGCTCTTTGGGGAGTGAAGGCATTAAGTTGAGCTGAGGAAGGATTCTTTGCTGTGGGGCCAGTAGGGTTGGAGGAGATAAGGGTAACAAGCTACTGGGGCTCAGGGACAGACAGCAGCAAGAAAAATCAGGGGTGCTCAGAGACGTGGAACAGGCATGGCCTGGAGAGGAAGGATGGCATCTCGCTTACCCTGACAGCACTCCCAGGACAAGGTTGAGGACAAAGAAGGATCCAATGATGATGAGGGGGATGAAGTACAGCCAGTTCCAGGTGGCTCCTAAGGCATCATTGGTCTGGAGGGGAAACAAAAAAACAAAAAACATCAACACCAGCACCCAGGTCAGTGGGATGGTGTGTTAGCTTCAGCACAGTTGCAATTCTTTCTCCAGGCTGACCACACCAAGCTCTTATGGATGATGTGTCCATGACTGTCAAACCTTGATGGGCACGAGGTGCTGGGGAGCTCCCAGTCACCTGTGCCTTGATGCCCCTAGGTACATCCCTGCCCACAGCCTAGGGGTTGGAACTAGATGTGTATGCCCCAGTCACACTCTCCTCTGAAGAGAAGTCCTCTTTGGGCAGGACCACTCTACTCTGGCTCCCCCTACTATTCCTGCAGGGGGACAGCCAATGTAAGACAATGTCAGAGGTGCAGAGCCCTGTAGCTCAAAGTCTTGCCCAACAGTTAAAAAGGCTGCTGGCAAGCTCTACTCAATGCCTCCAGACATCTCTTCAGTGAGGCTTTTAACCCAGCAGTTCCCCTCTGTCCCTCACAGCTGCTTCCCAGGCCCCATTTGTCCTCTGGTGTCAGGCACGGCGCACATGACGCCGGGCAGGAGGGTGATGCGGCAGAACGTGACTGTCTGGGGGAGGTGGTATCAATCTTGTTGCAATGAAAGGCTCTTTCTCTTTTCTCTCTCTTCCCCTCCTCTCCCCGTGCTAATTAAGCCCTCATCTTCGTCTGAGTCATTGGCACCACATCTCCTGGTCGGCCAGTGCAGGAGCCAAGATGAGGCTCTGCAGGTGGAGAAGCTCCTCTCCAAGACTCCACCATGCTGGCGTCTTTCTCTGGTGACCATGGCATCAGCAGGAACCTCGGCATCCTTGCTGCCCTGACACTGAGCCCAAGGCAAGAAGGGTGACACCAGCACATCCCACTGCAGACACTGATCACAGCACTAGGAGGTGGATGCCATGGGCAGAGGTGTTGAGGAGGACCTGGAACACAGCAGCAGTTAGGGCTTTGAGGTTGGGAGAAGCCTCTGAAGAGACTTATCAGCCTCCTCCCTCAGCACCAGGGAAACCACGCACGTCGTCTTAAGGCCCTGCACCTTCAAGAGCCCTGGGCTGCCACCAGCCCCTTTCCTCAGGACCATGGGAGAAGTGAACAGAGAGAGGTGCATGGGAATCCCATGAAACCAACATTCATCACCACCCTCCAGAGACACCCAGACCTCCGTGCTCTGCTCTAACAGCACCATTTGCCATGGTATAAGTCTTCAAGGCATCGTGCAACCCCTCAGTCTGAGCTTGGCTGGGCTTCAGCTCCATGCCAAGGTGCTATTGGGTACCTTCCACCTGTGCCAGGATTGCTCATCTTTGAAACCAGCTCCTGCCCAAAACCCACAGGCCTTCCCTAAAGTCCTTGGCACAGAGGATGCAAAACAGATGAACTCATTTCTTACAGGTGAAGAAGACATCTTCCCCCAGGCTTGGGCCATCACTATTCCTCCTTTGGTCTCTCCAGCAACACACAGCAGGAGGTGGAGGGGGATAAGGTGATGTAGCAGTGGGCAGTTTCCCCAGGGCTATCAGCCAGCAATACCAGCAGTAGCACCCAGACCACCTCTTCCTGCACTGTCTTGTGGACATAGCCAAAGCCGGTGGCACTGAGGATGGGCAGCCAGGAAATGTGAGGCAGGGGCTTGGCAGCACCCTGATGGAATGAGATTCCAACCTCTATGTGCTTGTGGGTACCCAGCTCCCATGGGGGTGGAGGTAAAGGGGGATTAGAGAGATTTTAGGGGGTTGAGGCATGTTTCTGGCACTGCTAGCATCCAGTAAGTCCAGAAGAGGCACTGCTAAGGCACAAGAGGGCATGGGGAGCTGTGGTCACCAACCCCACAAAAATCAAGTACACACTCCTGGCCAAAGCAAGGTCAGAGATGGTCCCAGCCACCCCAGCCAATGACAGCAGCCCCAGGAAGAGTTCTGCCCTGAGCAGCCAAATAGTCACCCTGGCTGGTGCCAGCTTTTCTAGGATCTCTCACAAAAACTTCCCAAAGTACATCCCAATGCACCCTTATGAAACCAGGGGCTGGTGATGTCCAGTGGCTGCAGTGACTTCAGACTGTAATCTGGTACCTACTGGGTCACTTCAGCTGTCAAAGTTTGCCTCTATTTTCCCCTACAATCTGGAAGAGTTGCTCTAGCACTCTTGCAGCACCCAGGCTGCAAGGGCCAACAAGAGGGCTTGTTTGGGAAACACAAGGGACTTGGCATTTCATAGGCTCTACATCTACCACTGCTTCTCCAGTCCATGGCAAAGAGAGTATGACCACAGAGCACCCAGAGCAGCAGGGCATCAGCACAAACACAGAAGGGGATGCATTCCCATCTTTCCATTCCCAAAGCTAAAGCACATCTACCCAGAAAACCAAAGCAACCACCATGTCTGGCCATAGGTGCTGTCAGCCCAGTGCTCTGCCCCAGAGCACAGCAGGTTTGCCTGGAGGGAACACATAGACTGCCAGGATCTTGCCAAGTTGCTGAGTCCAGACCCCCTCGTGGCACGTGACGTCCCTCAGATTTTGCCAACACTATTCCAGCTGGAAGGCTCCTCAAGCAGATGCATTAAAGGCTGCTCTAATTTTCAGCCTAAAAGTATTTGTGGTCACTTTGTACATCATGCTGTTCTTTTGGCAGCATTGGCCTTTGGCTGAAGTAGCTCTTCATTCCCTTTCTCATGATGATATGTTTATAGGTAGCCATCATGGCCACTCCCAGCCTCTGCTTTGCTAGCCAAAGCAAGGTTCCTCCAGTTCTCTCTTACAGTTCTCTCTTGCTCTCCCTCCCTATTTTACCTAGCAGACCCTTCCCTGCTGCAGTCTAGGGTCAGTTCATCTTCCCAGGACACAAGAGACCTGAGTGAGTCATTCTGATGGGTCCTACTCTGTCTCTGCAAGAGATGATGGTCCTTCCATCCTGCAGTCACCCTGTGCTCACTTGCTCATCCCCTCCTCCTCCACACTGCGACTTCCCAACAAGCAAGATTTGGGCTCCTAGGAGATATCTTTGCTGTTCCTCAACAAGCACACGGCTTTCCATTTCTCACTGCATCCCACATCTCTTCCTTCAGCCCTTCAACTCCTCCAGCCTGGGGTGGCAGCCTCCATACCCTTCCTGCCCCAGCTCCATGAAGCCACCAATGCTAGGAGCAGGAAAGCCTGTGAATTATCCCTGTAGAGTCCCACTGGTCACCACTAGCCACTACGTCCCCTCAGCACCATCCCCACACTGCTCACTTCCAGCCAGCCTCGCAGTGCTTCTCTTTCCTTCCCCTCTTCACCACTTCATTAACAGTTCCACAGAGCAAAAGCTTTACTACAAAGAGCAGCTCTACACGTTTCCGGGTCTCTGATGCCAGGTTAGCCTGGCATGACCTATCTTTGGCAAACCCATGATTCATTTTCCTCTTCTGCCTTCCAAATCTGTTCCGAAATGGCAAGCGATCGAGGTCAGCCTTACAGTCCTATTCCTGCCTGCCTTACTTTTTTTTCCCCCTCCTCCCCCCACCTTTAAATATAGGCTTTGCATTCGCTGTTCTCCAGTCAGATGGTGCCTCCCCCAACTTGATGGAGTTGTTAAAAATACTTGTTACCAGACCTGCCATTTCATGTGCCAGCTCCCTCCAAGCATGGCGGGTGGGGGGGAAGCCATCCTGAGCCCCAGGCTGATGGGCATGATGGTTTCAGTGCTTGGCTTCCACATTGGCTGCACTCATGGCTGTGTCCTCCTTCCTATTACCCAGCCTTTTGTTGCATCTGTGTTAACCAAAAACCAGGGTAAAATATCCATGCATGCTCAAATCTCCCCAGCCACTGTTTCACCTTCCATCTGCGTCTTCACAACACCCCTTTGAGCATCCTTCATGAAGTCCACATCAGCATGACTTCTTGTGGGTCCCATGGCACTTTCCAATTTCTTTAGCACCAAGATGTGGTTGTCTTGGCTGAGCATCCTCTTTCCCCACACCTTTGAGGCATCACCCCTTGTAGGGCAGTGGTTCATTACCTTAGACCACTGTGCCTTCCTACAGGTCTTTTTCTGCTTTGCTGAAGGTCCCAGGAGGTCATCATGTGCAGAAGTGAGGGCAGACACAGGGAGTTTAATCCCCAAATCACACAAATGCTGTAACTCATTTAATGAAGAAACTCCTTGCTCCTTGTACAGCAGACCAGGTCCCGTCACTCAACAAAGCCCTTTGGGAAACAGAGGAGCTGCCTGATGCCTGATCTTTGCCGCTTCTTCCCTTCCCTTTAAAGACAACCACTTTTCCATTATGCACCCCACAATCTAATGCACCACCCCCCAAACTCCCCCATGGCCATCAGACCAAGAAACACATTTGCTACTTCCTCCAGACATACCCAAAACACCAACACAACCAATGCCTCCTCGCTGGTGAAGACGAAGGAGCCACCACTTCCCTGAGGGACGACACACCCCAGGGTGCTTTTTAATGCCAAGACATTGATGGAAATCCCCAGTTGGAGCTGATCCACCACACTCACATCTCAGACATGACCCATTCTGATGCCAGCAAAGCCTCCAAACCTATACATGACACCAGCAAGGCATGAAAGCAGAACCCTCATGAGGAAACACAGCCAGCATGGCAAGTCCCCACACAGCAAAGGAACCCCCACCAGCTCCCACATGTCAACCCCTGGCACAGGGTTATTCTTTCAGCAGCTCTTGTGTTGTTTTGTGGTTTGATGGGTTGGAATTTTTCCCAAAGGGCAGGAAAAGGCATAGGGAGCTGCAGAAGCAGGTCTCACTCAGGGGGCCAGAAGCCTAAAGAAATCTAAATATATACCAAGAGTTGAATGTAAAGCACAAGCTCACAGCCCACATGTACCCTCCCCTCAGGCTGCACTCCTATGGGAAACTTTAGAAGTTCTTTGCTATAGGAGAAGGTGAGAAGACCAGAGATAAAAAAAATCATAAAACCAAAATCCTCACAAATTCAGACTCTCCTACCTAAAAATACACAGAGAGCATGTTCTGCTGGCTCAAGGTGACCTTAATGGCCACTCATTCCCACCAGTTTGGGGAAGAGTTTTGGGGACCAAGGCCATGGGCACCAAACTCATCTGAGGAGCAGCAGGATCCAGGGAGACACTGGATTTCATTCACACAGAGATCCCTTCTTGTGGATTCACCAGTGTCTAGTAGAAAGGTTGAGCTCCCACTTTAGGCTTTCCTTGGAGATCAGGAGAGCTTTCTGACCCTTCCCATCAGGTGATGTGTCCTGGAGACCTCCATGTCCATCTTGGCCAACATCACCAGCACACAGTGATGCTAGTCAGGTCCCCTCTCCAAATCCATCAGCATTAGGAGAGAGCTTCTGTAATTTCTGTTTGAACTCAGACCAAAACAGCACATAATTAGATTGAGTTAATCTACACTCATTACTGTAACCAACTGGCCATGACATGCTCAAGGGATAGAGCAGCAGTGCACTGCAGGGAAGAGGTGAATCCACAGGGCCTCCAGCAGCACAAGTGGACCCATTCTGCTCTCATCATAGTCCTCTGCCAGAGATCTCCCACCTCATGAAGGCCCACTGCAGGCAGACTTGACTGGGCAGGGTGACCAAATCACCATGGCTGGGCAGGAGAGGTCTGTTTGTCCCCCCAGCTCCAATCCTTACAAGAGGCTTTGGTGATGATGAAGAAAGACAGGGGGCTTTTCCCTGGTTGCTGTGCCTGCTTTGCCCAGCACTTCCCAGGGGCTTGCTGCCTGGCACTGGGGGCAGAGCAGACCTGCTGGGACAGCAGGTGCAAAACTACCACAGCTGCCATGATTTGTACACCAAATCCTCGGCTCAGCAACTCACCATGGGCTTTGCCTGGTGGTGACACCCACCATACCCCCTCCACAGGTGATGCCATCATCCCCCTAGCATCATCTCTGTGGCTCCTAACCTGTTCCTCCTTGCAAACCATGGCTGCATCCAGCTGAGAAACACATGCAGGCTAGCAAGAACAGCTTCAAAATCTCTATATCCCAGCAAAGAGGGGAGAGGGGGGGAATTAAAGATCCCTTACAGGAGATTTCTTGGCCTAACCAGTTCCCTCAAAACCTTGACACCCATTGCCTGCTCTTCCCAGCCCAGTAACAGATCTCTCTCTTCCCTTTAATAGCAGTAATTTGATCTCCAGCATGCAGGACCATGCCTCACTCCCTGCCAGCCCTGCCTGGTATCCATCAGAGACCCCAGCACTGGACAAGATCTGAATGAAAATGCTTTGCTTTTCCCAATCAGCTTAATGAGGAAATTGGTACATTTCCTTTGCAGGGCCAGGGCTGGCCCACGGAGGGACACAGCCTGCCACAGCCACTTTATCAGGTTGTTGTGGAAGGGTGGGCAGGGACAGACAGGTGTCCCTGCAGAGAGGTGCAGGAAGCCCAGTAACGCCTGTTTCTGTGTGCCCCTTTTTAGCAGGGCCTGTTGTGACAGGACAAGTGGTGATCGTTTGAAACTAAAAGAGGGAGATACAAGGAAGACTAGATACAAGGAAGAAATGCTTTACAGTGAAGGTGGTGACATATTGGCCTGGGTTCCCAGAGAAGTGGTAGATGTCCCATCGCTGGGAGCATTCCAGGTCAGGTTGTTTGGGGCCCTGAAACAACCTGCTCTAATTGAAAATGTCCCTGCTGACTGCAGGGGGGCTGGACTAGATGGCCTTCAAAGGTCCCTTTCAACCCAAAACATTTTATGATTCTATCTTTCCTAGATGCAAGAAAATCCCCAGCTCCAGCTGCAATGTTAGGTGATCAGTTGGACTTGATGATCTTGGAGGTCTCTTCCAACCTGGTTGATTCTGTGATGATCTAGGGCAACAGGCACATGCGTAACCTCACTCAAGAAGCCCAGCTCACCTCAACACCCCCAACCATCCAAACCAGACACACAACAGCATGTGCATCAACACAGAGGTGTGGAAACTGCTTCACAAAGCCTCATCAGCACAATTTCCAGCAGCAACCCCACTAATGAAATTACAGGTCCTGAGCTTAACAAAGAGGAACAATGGAGGGGCCTGGCAGCACCAAGACACCTCCCCACCTCCTCTCCATGAGCCTGGAGTTGTTGGGCAGTGCTGGAGCATTGGTATTGGAGCATCAGTGGCTCCGTTAGCCCTTGACTTTCCCATTCCTGCCGTCAGGCAATCTAGGAGTGAGACTTTTCCCGCGCAGGCAGTGAGGAGGGTGTGGGCAGAAGCTTCTGACAGAACATGCCTGCAAAGCTGGAGATCCAGCAGACACAGTTTGTTTCTTGCTGTGTCATTTCAGCACACACACACAGGGAAAAAGGGGGGATGGGGTGGAGGGAGAAAAGAGGCAGGAACATTTGGCAAGCTGGCGAGGGTCTGGCTTTGCTGAGTGTGGAGAAGGAGAGAAGAGGGTGAAGCAGGCTGACTGCCACACACGTGTCCCTTGGGGATAGGCTCCAGCGCCCACGGCTGGCAGCACGCGAGCTGCCAGCTGGGGCACCAACAGCAGCCATTTAGGGAAAATCAGCTCATTTCCTTGAAAGTTAGGAAGGTTTTAAACCTTCAGGGTGGAACTTGAAGTCTGCTTTCTGAATCATTGAATGGTTTGGGTTGGAAGGGACCATAAAGGCCATCTAGTTCCAACCCCTCTGCCATGGGCAGGGACACCTTCCACTACACCGGGTTGCTCAAGGCCCTGTCCAACCTGGCCTTGAACACCTCCAAGGAGCAGGCATCCATGACCTCCCTAGGCAGCTTGTTCCAGCGTCTCACCACCCTCACTGTAAAGAATTTCTTCCAAATCTCCAGTCTAAATTTGCCCTCCTCAAGCTTCAATCCATTCCCTCTTGTCCTATTATTACAAGCCCTTATAAAATGTTCCTCACTAACTTCATCACATTTGAAGCACTTGGTCTTTATTATTTTGGAGGAAAAAGCAGGACAAGGCTCTCTCCTACAGTGCCACAAGTGCTGGGGACTTTGTGGCAGTCCCTGTGTGCCCCCCACCCAATCCCCCAGCACACCCTGCTTTGCCTGCACAGCCAGGAGCACCAGGAATAGCTGCAGAGGCATTAAGATCTATGCTTGCTACCAAGCTGCTGAGAGCACTGGGTGTTGATTAAATTTTCATACCTCCCTGACAGGATATTTTTTGTGTGTTGTGTTTTAATTTAAAACACACAAGAAGGGACTCCTTTTTTTTCCTTCACAAGCATTCCTGCTCAAGAGCCTGACGTCATCCCAGGGCTCAGAGGGGTAAAAAGCTAAGTGCTTTCCCCCTCTCACCATCCCTCCCATCTCCTCCACTCTCCAGTCTCTCTCCCTCCCCCTCCTCCTCTTCCCAGACACCATCTCTAGCCAGCACCACTCCTTTCTGGAAGCCGACGTTACCCATCACACTCCCAGTTTCACGTTCCACAGTGCCTGAAGGAGCTGCAGAGCAAACTCAGCCCTGGTGGCACTGCTGTACTGAGCTCCTCCAGTGCTTTGCCCATCACCATGGTGCCAGGGCAGGTGGTGTTTGTAGGGGCTTTTGCACCACTTGCCCTCGCAGTAGAGCTCCCACAACCCTCAGCATGGGCCAGCACCACTAAAGTTCTCATCTTGGGAGCAGGGACCTGAGAAGACAGGCACCCATGTTCCAAGGTGCTGCAGCAGCCCCTGGAAGCACCAGGGCTCAGGGAGGTTTCTAGGCTCAGTTCCATGTGAAAGCAATCCTCAGCAGGAGGACAAACTCATCCCTGTTCAAGTAATCAGTTTTTCTGGCCCCTGGCTGCCTCACACAAAGCTGGGCATTGCCATTGCTCTCCAAAAGGCAAGAGGAGAAACCCGCTCAGACCTGCATGATGCTCAGATCCCACTCACACTGGTCATGCATAGGTGTGTCACAGAGAGCAGCTGAGCATACCAAGTGATATTAGAATCACAGATTGGTTTTGGTTGGAAGAGACCTCAGAGCCTTGTCCAGCCTGGCCTCGAACACTTCCAGGGAGGAGGCATCCTCAACCACCCTAGGCATCCTTTTCCAGTGTCTTACCACCCTCACAGTAAAGAATTTCTTCCTAATATCCAGTCTAAATCTACTTTCTCTTCCAGCTTCAATCAATTCCTCCTCATCCTATCACTAAAAGCCCTAGGAAAAAAGTCCCTCTCCAGTTTTCTCAGGTACTGGAAGACTGCTCCAAGGTCTCCCTGGAGCTTGCTCTTCTCCAGGCTGAACAGCCCTAACTCTTCCAGCCTGTCCCCATACAGAAGGTGCTCCAGCCCTCTGGCAATGACTGTGAAACCCCAGGAATTTACACTGACAAGTGATGAGCAATTTTGTGTGCACACACATCGAAAAACAACTGCTGTGCACCAGGTCCCTCCTGAGTCCTGGCTGGTGCAGTTGGGTACCTGGCAGGGAGCAGGAGTGCTGAGCTTTGCACCCTTCTCCCATTCATGTGCTCCAGTGTGGCCAGTGGTTTAGCACACCTGCCCTTCCCTTCTCAGAAAGCATGGATGTTTCACTGTGTTTGAAAACCAAGCTCCAGCAGAAAATCTCTGAAAAAATCAGAAAATCTCTGGTTTGGTGCTTCAAAACCAAGCCAAGTTCTGAAAGCCCAACCCTGCGTCTGTCCAAGTTCTGAGCCACAAACTGCCCAGGGCCAAAGGACAGAAAAGATTTTTACCCCTTCCCAAAGGAGTAAGATAAAAATGCTCTATATTGATTGGATGTTTAAAGGAAATTTCTATTTACAAAGGTATACAAAAGGCATTCAGGTAGAAGGAATACACTTACAAACTAGGCTCAGTCCTTCACCTGCACCTACCAAGCCAGAGCCTTCCAGAAACCTTCACTCCCCCTTAGCCTCAGCAGTCCCAAGAGCAGATCAAACTTCTCCCTGCCTAGGCTCAGGCCTATCGCTGCCTCACCAGGCCCAGTTGTGTAGCTGGAAGTTTCCTGCCAGCCAAGAAAGCCATCCCCCCACAGACCATGAGATAAGATGCACCCTCTTCCTGGGGAGGAGAGAGAGAGATTGGCTGTACACCCTCCTTAAATAGTGAGATACCAGGAAACGGAATACAATAACAAATTACAATATCCTGGGACAAACTGTCTGTCCCCTTGGGACTTTCTATCCTTTGGAGGACTTTTCTTTGTGGTTCTACCAAATTAACTCTTGATTTCCCTTAGCCTACCACAGTGTCTAGCAGTGTGAAACCCTGACTGGGGCACATCTTGCATGTGATGAGATTCATCTTGCATGTGGTGACATTTATCTCGGTCCTTTCGCACCCCACATTTAGAGAAGACCTCAAACACCACGGTGATGCTGGGCTCTGGGGTGTCCTCCCTTTGCACCATCCTGGCCACAGCATCTTGTGTGTGCTGGAAGCACATGGTGGTTGAGTCACTTTCCCTGCCATCTCCCTTCCTTGCAGCAGCTCATGTTCTACAGCCACTTTCACAGAGCCTCTGCCGCCAGGCTCTGCAGGCACGTTGTGCACCTCACACCTCACAAGTGCCTGTGCAGCTGCTCGGCTGCTCAGCTCTGCATGGGGCTGCAAGACCTCCACACTCCATCTCCCCCAAGGCTGTGCCACACAGATCTTCCCACAACCACAGCCTTTTGCTGAGTATTTTGGAAGCTGCCAAGGATTAAGATTTAGATTAGATGTTAGGAAGAAGTTTGTCACCATAAGGGCAGTGAGACATTGCAACAGGTTGCCCAGGGAGATGGTGGAAGCCCCATCCCTGAACGTTTTTAAGGCCAGGCTGAATGTGGCTCTGAGCAACCTGATCTAGTGGAAAGTGTCCCTGGCCCATGCAGCAGGGTTGGAACTAGATTATCCTTGAGGTCCCTTCTAACCCTGACAACTCAGTGATTCTGTGATTCTCTTTCGTCCAGAAAATGTTCTCCTCCTGCTGCAAAAGCATCCCAAAGACTCCTAGCATCCAGCCATGGCATCTTCTAAGGCTCCCTGAATCTTTTGCTCTCCTTCTTCCCTATAACCTCAATCACTTGTGCCACAAGAGGCCTTTTGGGTTTATGATCAGGTAGCTCCTGGTAGCCCTTGCCATGCATTTTCAATTAGCAGCATGGCTGCACTTCCAGGACTGATGTAATGTGTGTGCTTCAAAGGCTAGTATTTTAACTACTGTTGTTAATACACAGGCCCTGAGCAAAGTCAAGTTGGCTTTTTGCATGACCTGACTATGGCTTGGTTATCACTGCCATGCAGCCACTCCTGCCTGCCTGCAGCTTGCTGTGACTCTCAGGAATTTACTGGAGCCAAGTCATGAGAATCATAGAACTATTGAGGTTGGAAGGAGACCTTTGAGATCATTGAGTCCAACCACTTGCCTTGAGCTCACAATCCCACCACCACTGCTACCCTGCACCACTAAACCAGAGGATCAGGAGTTCAACCTGATGGCCAGATCCATGCAGGGAAAGAGTTTTTCCCAGCACAGCAAGCTCTGGTTCTCTGCACTGGTCATGCTGCATTTGTGAAACACTCAGAGCCTTTCCCAGCATGAGCAGAGGGTGGCCAAAGCTGGACACGTGGAGCCTCAGGGGAGACATCATTGCTCTCTACAACTAACCTCAAAGGATGTTGTAGTGAGGTGAGGATCAATCTCTTCTCCCTAGTATCAGGTGACAGAACAAGAGGAAACAGCCTGAAATTGTGCCAGGGGAGGTTAGGGTGGGATATTAAGAAAAATTTCTTTCCTGAAAGAGTGGTCAGGCATTGGAATGGCTGCCCAGGGAGGCGGTGGGGTCACCATCCCTGAAAGTGTGCAGAAGTGTGTAGGCATGGCACATGGGGACATGGTTTAATGACCATGGTGGTGTTAGGTCAACAGTTGGATTAGTGATCTCAGAGGACTTTTCCAACCAAAACAATTCCTTATTCTGTGCTTCTACATGCCCATGCTTGTACTCGTGGCAACCACATGCAACTTCAGCAACTGCTTGCAACTGCAACCACTTGCACCTAGAAGCAGCCTCGGTTCCTGTGAGCGATGCTGGCAGGAGGTGCAGGCAGCCCTGGCTCCCCTGTCTGCATCCATCCATCACTCCTGTGGCTATAGACAGCAGCTTTCTCTGTGCACTTGTTTTCATTAGTCCTGGACTCCCAAATTCCTGACTGGGAATTGTGGTTCTCATGCAGCATGGATGGTGTTACCAGATCTGGCAGCTCCAGAGAGCACAGCGCAATGCTCCAAGCAAGATGCTGGGACAGGCAGAGCTGGCCTCTCTCCTGCAGAGCCCACCAAACCAGCCCACAGCCTCAGCACATGCTTGCCACGGGTGGTTTTCTTCCCATCTCAGCTCCCGGCAGCGTGGGGGGAAGAGAGTGGCAGTTCCTGGCAAGCCAGGCTCCTCCTCACTACCTGCAAGCACAGCAGCTGAATGCTTCCAAAGGGGAAAGCAAATAAACAATCTCAGTGAATAAATACAGCCTCAAGAGCCCATGGCTTGGAGGAAATAACTTCAAGCTCCTCTCCTCAGTGCTCACCAGGACCAGGGGAGTCAGGCTGAGCATCCAAAGCTATCAGTCTCACCAAGCACCTGTGCCATGCCCAGCCACCCCTTGCTGTGCTACCCAGCCCCTCACCAGCTCAGCTACCCTCTTCCCAGACCCCAGCATCACTGTTTAATGACAAAGCTGCAACCTGGCCCATGCTGGTGTGCCAGCAGAGGAGAAGTAGGACAGCAAGCCTTTTGCCAGCTTTATTTTTCCCTCTGGTCCCTACAGAAATCAGGATTGGTCTCAAGCCACCAGGAAAGAGGCATCTGCTCCAATGTAAGAAGAAAAGCAAAATACTCCTTATTCCCTGTTTTTGGACCACAAAGACAGCCAGGGGAGTCAGAAAGGCAAAACTCCACTGTAAAAGAAGTCGAAGTCCTTCAGACTCCCAGGAAGAGGAGCTGGAAAAACCATAAACACCCCACAGTTTGATACTTTCCTTTCTTTTTTTTTTTTAATATTTTTTTTTTAAACACAGACTGTGGTTTCTACCTTGACAGGCAGTTTTTCACACAGGCAAGGCTGATGAAAGCAAGGTGAGAGAAAAGCACATCTATGAAATATAACACACATGGCAAGCACCATGGGGCAAATCTGCTTTGTGTGATGCAATCTACAAATTCCAGGAGCCACTCTTCCAGACCTTGCAAAATTGTGGGGAAATAGATCTTAAAATCATGACCCAGTTCCACCAGGGAATACTGTAGTGAGCAATTTCTTTGAGAGATTGTTCAAGTGGCTTTCCTGAGATTGCCCTCTCCTCTGCAGCAGCAACCTGCAAAGATGCAGCCTCCCACTGCCTTACTCCAGTGGGAAAGCTGAGAGTCCCCCAACAATTCTCCCCAGTCCTGGGGTGTACAATTATAGAACCTTTTTGGTTGGAAGAGGCATCTGGGCTCTGAGTTTGTAGATGCTGCTGTGAGGTCATGGATGCTCTCTTCCTGGAAGCATTCAAGGCCAGTTTGGATGAGGCCTTGAGCAACCTGCTCAAGTGGAGATTGTCCCTGCCAATGCCAGGGTGGGTGGAACTAGATGATCTTCAAGGTCCCTTCCAACCCAAGCTATTCTATGAACCTATGAATCATCAAGTTCAACTATTAAGCCAGCACTGCCAGGTCACCATGGCCCTAAGCACCACATCTACGATGCAAACACTGAACCACATACCTGAACACCACAACTAACATGTAAGCACCCAGAGTATGCTGGGCAAGGTCCATGTTGCTTAGCATGGTTAGCTGCTCTGGTTTGCTGCTCTGAGTGACGAAGGTGACAGCAGAGCATCCCAGTAGCTTTCTGTACCTGCCCACCCCTTCTCCAGCATCCCCCAGGGACTGTATCCCCCATGTGTATGCCTCATTTTGCTATTAAAACAAAGGCAGAAGCTCATTTTGCTGCCTCCCAGGAGCAAAAGGACTGAGCACCCAGAGCCTTTACAAATTAGAGGTATCCTGCAAGACAGTCCTTGTCCCTGGGAGGGTGGGAAGCACAGTGTGACAATGCTGGGAACAGTGTCCATCCCTCACCACCTCCCACAGTGAATCGGCAGCATTTTATTACTAAGATCTCAATCCTCATTCAATTAAAAGCCAAGGAAGGTCCCTAATCCCTTCAGTTACACATAATGGTTCCTTGCAGAGGAGAGGGAAAGGGAGGAACCTTATGATCCTGGCCACAGGGGACACGGTGACAGAGCACATCCACCCAGCATTGCAACTGGAGCTGGGAAGACTATTTGGATACCACGGGTTGCGCCCCCCCAAAGTGTGCCAGAGAGCTCCTACTTTAGCAGCTATGGTGGTAATCAGGGGATTCCAAAGGGTAAGTCTTGCAGAGAGTGTGGTCCTCAGTGTTCCCAGCAGCATCTCCCACGGTTACCTTCCAGCAAGATTCAGATGGAGGATCAGTAAATCTCAGACACTGAATAGATCAGCTCTGGTAAGGACACCTTACCAGACTCTCTCAGGAGCCACTGCACAAACTCCTGAGGTCAATCAGACCATAAATTGCCCATCCATGTAGCTCATCAGCTCCTGCACACTGCAGCTGGGGATACAGCACAGGGAGTATTGCTCTTAATTGCTCCAGGTGCCAAAGGATGAGGAGGAGAGGACATGGGAAAGCAGCCTCTGACTTTTGCTGAGAGATGGTCATTAACAGAAGAAACAAGGTGCCCGGCAGGTCACTGGTGGTGGGCATGCACAGCAGTGTGAGCAGGCAGCAGCTTCCCAGCCACACTAAAGGCAGGGGAGCCACATGGTCAGACAGGAAAGATCACCTGCCCTGCTCTACTCAATTATGCATCTGCAAAAGGTGCTGTAGTTAAGTCTCTAATCCCACTGATTCACCAGAAGCAGCCACGAAATGGTCTTTTTTCAGGCTGAACACCCAGGTGGTTCAATCCTGCCTAATCCTGTCAGCAAGATCCTGACACTGCCATCTCTTTTAGGAAGAGGAAAATCAGATCCTCATGGTAAAGTCAAGCTTTTGCCATGAACTCCAGAGGGATCTAGATAAGCTTGGAAAATGGGCTCAGCTGAGATTTGTGCAGTTCAATGAGGCCCAGTGCAAGGGTTGAGGCAAATTCTGTTATTGATACAGGCTAGGGGATGATGGGATTGAGAGCAGCCCTGCAGAGAAGGGCTTGGGGGTGCTGGTGGGTGTAAGGACGGACATGAGACACCAACAGGCACTCGTAGCCCAGACCCAGTGGTGTCCTGAGCTGCATCTCCAAGAGCATGGGCAGCAGGTGAAGGGAGGTGATTCTACCACTCTACTGTGCTCTGCTGAGACACCACCTGCAGTGATGAGTCCAGCTCTAGAGTGCTCAGCACAAGGGAGACATGGACCTCCTGTTGGAGAGTGGCCAGAGAAGACCACAGGAATGATGCAAGGTCTGAAGCCCCTCTGTTGTGAGAACAGGCTGAGAGAGTTGGGCTGTTCAGCCTGGAGAGGAGAGGAGAAGGTTCCAGAAAGACCTTTTTGTGGCCTTTCAGGATTTAAAGGGACCTACAAGAAAGCTGGGGACAGACTTTTTAGCAGGGCCTGTTGTGACAGGACAAGGGGTGATGGTTTGAAACTAAAAGAGGGAGATTTAGACTAGATAGAAGGAAGACATTTTTTACAGTGAGGGTGGTGATACACTGGCCCAGGTTGCCCAGAGAGGTAGAAGATGTCCCATCCCTGGAAACATCCCAGGTCAGGTTGTCTGGGGCTCTGAGCAACCTGCTGTTGTTAAATATGTCCCTGATGACTGCAGTGGTGTTGGACTTCAAAGATGACCTTCCAAGCCCAGCTGTTCTATGATTCTGTAACTCTCCCCTTTCTACCCTAGTCTGAATTTCAAGGTCCATCTATATCCTGCACCTCCAGAAGGACCCTGGATGGACGAAGCAAGAAGGGAAGCCCAAAGTCTGGGCAGAGCAGTGCCTTCACCTGGGGTTATAAAGCAGCTTTTCTGCTTGCACCAAAGTAAGTATCAAAGCCTCTTTCCCCACCACAAGACATCCAATTTACCTCCATGGAGCAATGCCACTCTGCCAGTCTCTGGGAACCAGGGTCTAAAACATCCCTGGTATGATGATGCCAAAATTGATGCTGGAATTAGGCTGAACTGGCACGGTGGCTTCCAGTCTATGCACCGAAACACACGTGCATAGCCAGTCACCCACAGAGACACCACACCTGCAGCTGCTTTGCCTCCTTCCAGCTTTCCTCCTAAGTTGCTCCCTGGACACCACAAGGGCCTGGTCATCAGCAACTTCAAGCAGCTACAAACCACAGAAACCTAGCCCAGCCATGGCTCTGCTCCATCAGTGCCAACAGATGTTTGTCACATGAACACCAAAAGCGCCAGCTTCTGTAGGACACCAAAACACTGCCTCTGCCCCAGAGAGGGGTTCTGAGCCCAGATCCCGGGTTTCCTGAGGCCACTACAGGGATGCAGGCACATCCACCACCTGGACTACAGGGAGATTGGATGTGCAGTGCCCAGAAACCATCTCCACTCTTACAGAGCTGCCCTGGGGAGCACAGGAGGAGAAGGGAAGGAAGGGTACCTCCCCCATTCCCCAGGGACAGCCCTGGTGCAGCAGGCATGGTGCAGTCCCTGCTCACAAGGTTTTGCTTTCTACAACAGGTTGCACAGCCAGGCCAGGGATGGGGCCAGAACCTTTAGATCTGCCTTTGCTCCACATGAAACAACACACCTCTTCTTTCCCCATCTCCTGCTCAAGTGGGATTGACTGAACCCATTTTCATCAGGAAGGATCTCACAGGTTTCCAGGACACAGAAATACCATCTCCAGCTCCCCATCCCCATTTCCACCTGTCCAAAGAGAGCCCAGAACAACAGTACTCACATTATACAGGACTGTGGTCCACCCTTCCATGGTGATGCACTGGAAGACGGTCAGCACAGCAAAGAGGATGTTGTCGAACTGCGTGATCCCATCATTGGGACCGATCCACTCCCGGCACTCATAGCCCGGGGGACAACCCTGCACCCCACAGGGATGGGGAGGGTCCAGTTCTTCTAGTTCACCTGCAAGTACATATCAGAGAGTCAAAGGAGGCAGAGTAAGAGAGAGGCAGAGTGAGAGAAAGGTGAGGAGAAGAACTTGAATGCAGGCATGCTTGGGGCAGAGCAAGGGACAGAATCACAGAATGGTAGGGGTTAGAAGCAACCTCTGGAGATCATTTAGTCCAACCTCCCTGCCAAAGCAGGGCAGGCCACACAGGAAGGCATCCAGGCAAGTTTTGAAAGTCTCCAGAGAAGGAGACGCCACAACCTCTCTGGGCAGCCTGCTCCAGTGGTCTATTACCCTCACAGCAAAGGAGTTTTTCCTCATGCTGAGTTGGAACTTTCTGTGTTCCAGTTTGTATTCATTGCCCCCTTGTCCTATCATTGAGCACCAGTGGAAAGGGACTGGCCCCATCTTCTTGACACCCCAATGGGACTAGGCTTGGCTGTGCACAAACTGCTTCCATAAGAAATTGGGACATGCTGAACACAACTGGGTGATGCCTGTTGTGCATGAAGCAGAGTACAGGACCTTCTCCATCTTGCCCTTCCCACAATAGCAACCTGTGTTCACCCCAGCTGTTTTTCACCCATGGGATGCAAAGTTGGTGCAAAGCCCTGCTGCCCACCTGAATTGTTTGTGTAGCAGGCTCGATGCAGCTTCCCACTGTAAAACTCCAGGCCAATGATGGCAAACATGAGGATAGCGAAAAAGAGCAGCAAGCCGATCTGGAGGAGAGGCACCATGGCCTTCATGATGGATTTCAGCACAATCTGCAGGCCTGGGAGAGGAAAGAAAAAGCACAGCTCAGCATGGTGATGCCCATCCCCTGCCTGTGGCAAGTCCACCCCACCTCTGGCAAGAAAAGGTCAGTAAGCAGAGAAGACAGACAGTCATCAACACATCTGATGTGTGTGCTGGAACCTCCAAGTCCAGCCTTGAGGATCCCTTTGGGCAGCTAAGGTCCCTGGGATGGACCAAGTGGTCATCATGGTAAGGGGAAGAGGGAAGGTCAGGCTTCAGAGCAAGGCACCAGAAGGACTGTTTTCTGGATCTGGCCCCTGCTCTGATGTCTTGGCCTGTCCTTGCCCCACTTGGACTTGGTGTGATACAGCCCATGCAGCTCTGTCCCCCTGGTTGCCCCCAAGGCACGAATCCAGCACACCGTCCAGGACAGGAAGGATGGGAGGACTGATGCCAGCAGCAGCCTAGTTTCTTTATTTATCCCTATGCTGGCAGATGAAATCTTGCATAAAACCCCAAAATCTCCCCTGAATAAACCTCAGCCCTGAAAGGATCCACCCACTGCCTTCTGGGCAGGGAAAGGGAGCTGCCAACAGGCCCCAGAAAGCCACCAAGCCCAACCTTGTACCACCACAGAGCAGGGAGAAACGTCACCCAAGGACACCAAATGCTGCCATCCCAGACCTCCCACTGCATGGGGAGGTTTTCCCCCCTCATCCTTGATTGCACTCTACTCCTCTGAGTTGGCATGAGGACATCAGGGATGGGTATGGACACCCCGGGAGGAGGACCAGGAGCATCCAACTTACTGGGAATGCCCGAGACAAGCTTCAGAGGCCTGAGCACACGCACGGCCCGCAGCGTCCGCAGGTCCACGTGAGTGTTGAAGTGAGTCCCGGCGGTGGCAAGGATGCTGTGGGCACACAGGGAGACAGCGGAGTTATCCTGGGCAAAGCCCTCTGCCATACTTGGCGTCAAGAGCCATGTCCTCACGCTCTGGGAGAAGCTACAAGGAACACCATGTCCCCAGGCAGGTACAGAGATTCAGTGCTTGCCAAAGCCCCATTTGGCACTGGTGCTAAAGCTCACGGGTCGCTGTGCTCACCAAAGCCACCCGTGGGCCATCCGGTGCTGGTAGAATCATAGAACGGTTTGGGTTGGAAGGGACCTTAAAAGATCATGTAGTTCCAACCCCTCTCCCATGGGCAGGGACACCTTCCACCAGACCAGGTTGCTCAAGGCCTCATCCAAGCTGGTAGCCCCACATCGATGCCTTCTACACAGCAGGATGGCTGGGTGCAGCCCCATGCTGCAGCTCTGGCCATCACCCATGCCATGTAGTGCAGCACTGGGGTCTCCACACTGACAATGTTCATCACAGCTGTGTGGGTTTAACCTCCTTTCCAGAGAGGTTCCAACAATGGTGCCCCAGAGATGAAGCTCACTCCCCTTGCAGCTCCCCAGCAGATAGCTGCTCCAGCTTTTTCCACACGTGGAGCTTCCTTAGAGTCCCACCTCTGGGACTGTCATTGAGCTGAGATCCTCACATACATTCAAAAATCTATAGTAATTGAAGTTTGATGACCTTGGAAGGCAACTGACAGGCACAGAAAGGACTCCAGAGGTTTTTCTTTCAAAATACAGACTTTTTTTGAGCCCATCTCTGGAAAACAAAGCAGGGCAGAAGGAAGCTGCTGCAGAACCAAGTCCAGCAGTGGAAATACTCAGGGCCACTGCACTTGTTGGAGGGACAGAGCTGGTGCTGTTCAGGGATGCCAGCAGAGCTACAGGAGCACAGTAAGGGGTGTTTGAGCTGGTGGTCTCCCATCTGGGCTCAGTCCCCAGGGGGCTGGGTAAGGAGGAGGAGGTGCAGGAGCAGGGGATGGGAGAGGAGCAGACAGGTAGGAGAGTGGGGACAGAGGTAGGTAGTAACCTCAGGGTTGTTTGCAGCAATCCAAAAACTGAAGGAAATTGGGTCATTGTTCCACTAATTCATCTAATTACAGGCCAGAGCAGCTCGCTGGCGCGCTGAGCAATTAGCACTCTTTCTCTCCCCCTCTCCCTGAGGTACAGCAGGTACCAACCTGCCCCTCTAGAAAGGCAGCTGGGTTTCCTAGGATACCCCAGCAGCAGAAACCCTCTCACATCAGCAAACCAGGTTGCTCCAACCCCCTTTCCTGGCCTCCTCTTCCTCCCTGCCCCAGCGCAAGGGGTTGACTGCAAAGTCTGAGCAAGTATCTGGGCACCTCCCCAGCATCACTCACAGCTTCCCAGAGCTCAGACTGTTCATCCCTGATGTATATGGATATCTTTTACCCTTGATGGCACCTTCCCATTCCTCTGTGCCCTAGCCTGTGACCAACCCCCACTGCCCACAGGGCTGACAGGAGCGGAGAAAAGGGACTTAATTAAGTGAGGAGCACCCAGAGGCTGGGGAGAGCTGCACTGTTAAATTGTTTGTAAGATCAAAATCAATAAGTATGATAAAGCATAGCCACTCCACAGCATGTGGGAGAGACGAGCACAGGCACTGTCATCTCTTTCCTGCAACCTGCCAGTGAGAGCAGAGCAACCCAGTGCTCTTCAAACCACAGGTGCAGAGGACACACTGTGCCCAACACTGTATTGCAGGCTCTAGGATCCCCATTCAGCTTTTGCTCCAACACCTGGCATCCAACCAGCCTCCTAAAGGGATGAGAGAAAGGAATTTGCATATTCTGCATTGACTCCAGCTAGGGCTAAGCATCTCCAGGAGACCAGGGAATGGGTTCACTGATGGAAGCCTAACATCATGAAAAGCCCAGCCAGAAGGCAGAAGCAAGAGCTCTCTCCTACAGTCATGGAGCCCCACAAACCATGGCCCTACAGACCCAGGGGGAGGATGGAGCCGTCACCATTCACAGCTTCACCATACATCTCCTCCCTGGGACAGGACCATTCCCAGCCACCCACTGTGGTGGAAGGGATCAGAGCACCCTGGCTGCAAAATCCTCTGCTAACCCAGATTTGTTTGAAGGGCTCTGGAGCCGCCGCACCGAGCCTTCAGGCAAGGTTCAGGCGATTTCAGGGCACTCCTTCCCTGCGTTCTAAATTAGCTGCTAAGAATGGGACTCCTCTGTGGCAAGGTTACATGCTCCTTGTCCTCACTGGGGGACAAGGGACATCACGAGATCTTTCAGAAGGGGGTTTGGACAGATCACCTGAGTGAGGTGGCTGCACTGCAGACATGTCTCCAGACCAGCCACCACTATGTAATAGGTGCCTGCTGCAGGCACAGCAAGGGTAGATGCACTGGGAGCACATGCTGCTGGAGCTGCTCCCAACACCACCACCCATCCCAGTGCACCAAGGCACCCCAGAGCCCCCCTAAGCAGCCTTGGACCCCCTTTAGACTAATTGTGGTGGGTGGGAAAAGCCAAGCAACCTTCCAGGCATGAGAGGATGGCTTCTATCTGACTTTCCCAAGCCCTTCAATGGCTCTAAGTATCAAGCATCACCTCTCCCTGATAGCTGGGCTTTACTAGCACACACAGACACCACCACGTTACTGCTAATCATAAACACAACCCTCCAAACACACCCTCTTGCTTCAGACATCAGCATCTCACTTGTCAGTGGCTCATTAACCTCCCAACCCTTTTCTCTTTTTTGTTTTGTGCAGGAAGGCACCCAGCACAGCTGAGCTCTGATTTATTTATTGATACTAGTTAAGGTTTCTTTCTGGGTTTCCCAGTTCAAGAGAGACAAAGTACTGGAGACAGTCCAGTGGAGGCTACAAAGACGATGAGGGCATTGGAGCATCTCTAATGAGGAAAGTCTGAAAGACACAGGGCTGTTTAGCCTGGAGAAGAGCAGACTGGGAGGGGATATGATCACTGCTGATCAGCAGCTAAAGCTAAAGCAGTGGAGAAGAGGGTAAGGCCAGACTCTAGTCAGCAGTGTCCAGTGACAGGACAAGGGGTAACTTGCACAAACTGGAACACAAGAGGTTCCAGTATGAACATGAGGAGACACTTCTCTGCTGTGAGGGTGCTGGCACACTGGAGCAGGCTGCCCAGAGACGTTGTGGAGTCTCCTTCTCTGGAGAGATTCCAGACCTGCCTGGACATTGTGATCCTCACCAACCCGTTGTGGGTGAGCCTGCTTTAGCAGGGGAGGGTTGGACTAGATGATCTGCTGAGGTCCTTTCCAACTCCTACCATCCTGTGCTTCTTATAGCTCCTCAGGATGCGTGGTGCAGAGATGGGACTGGGGCTGTGACAGAGCTTTGTGCTGATGCAGAGCAGCAGCTCCGGTATCTGTGGAACAATTTAAAGCCTTTTCGAACACGTACAATATCCACGTCTGATGTGCTAATAATTATTCTTTATTTTTAGGCAAGGACCCAAACTAAAATTACATCTCACCATCCAAGTTACTTGAAAAAAAGCTGCCAGATTGGGCTATAAAAATCCCAATGATCTCATGCTTTTCATCATATGTACCGGAGAAAAAAAAGAAGGAAAAAAAAAAAAGAAAAAAGAAAGAAAGAAAAAAAAAGTGAAGGCATTTTTATAGGTCACCCAGGCAAAGGGGTTAGTTTTACTTCTTGGGAGGAAAGGGAGAAGAGAGACTTCAGGTGGAGAAGATAGCAGAGAGGAGAAGAATGCAAATGAGAGAGGAGGCAGGATGGGAAATAGATGCTAATCCCCAAAGTATAATTGAATAGTGAGCAATCACCAGCAGACAAAAACATGCTTTCAGAGAAAAATAAAATAAAATAAATCCAATGCATTGTGTTTGCAACCAGGATGATTATTCTATTTTATTTCTTTCCAGGCTCTTGAATTAAGGGCAAGCTCCTGCCAGGCCCACTGCACCTGCAGGCTTTTGGGGTGGCTGCTGGAGAGCAATGCTCAACCCTCAGGCGCTGCGCTCCAGCTCTCAGAAGCTGAGCAAAGTGCATGCCTTCACCTCCAGGTGAAGACCTGCTCCTATGGGTTTCTTCTCCAGAGTGGGAAAAAAAAAAAAAAAAAAAAAAAAGAAAAATCACATTTAGAATGACTCTCTGCTCTTTGAGACTTGGAAGAATGAACCATGAGTGAAGCTTGATGACCCAGCCCACACAAAGCCTTTTTACTAGCACAGACCCAGCACTAAATCCGGGCACCATCACGTGTTACAGCACCCCTCCATGCCTCTTCTGCCCATGCCAGGGGATGTGCATTGCACCCACTCCCATCTCTGTCACCATCAGCCCTGAAGCCTCAGCCCTTGGGGACAGCCCGCACAGCTCAGGCCACATACAATCATTTTGGTTGGAAAAGACCTTTAAGATCATCAACCCAGTACTGCCAGGTCATCACTAAACCATGTGCCTCAGTACCAGATCTATATGGCTTTTAAACAACTCCTAGGATAGTGACTCACAGAATCACTATGGTTGGAAAAGACCTTACGGTCATCAAGCCCAGCCATAACCTAATATCTCTTTGTACACAACTGCTAGACCACGTCCCTTAGCTCCTTAGCCCTTAAAGGTCAGATCAACCCTGGGATTCATTCCCCCTCATCCCAAACTGATCATCCCTCAGCCATTTCCATCAGGGACCACTGCAGAGGCACACGCAGATGGACCATCTGGGGTATGCTGGGTGGAGGGAGGGTTGGGCTGAGACAGACTTATCTCAGCTCAAAATCTGGGGCAGGGAGGGTGCTGGCTAGCTGGCTGGCTGATGTGCAAATTAATATTTATAATTAAGTGGAAAGGCCCCTGAAGGCTTGCACTGCCACCTGACTCTGTGAGGGAGACTACTTCATAATTAATAGACTGGTCAGACAGCTCACAGAAAGTGAGTTACCTGATGGATTTACCCCATTCTGCCCTTTGCTGCTGCTCAATCGATCCCTCCCCTCTCTGCCGATAGTATCACGAGTAGCAGCATGTACTCTGAGGTCCAAACCCTCCTCAAGGCAGGGCCAGAAGGATCAGATTACCCACTCTGAGCATGCCCCAGCAGAAGGTAGTGGTCCTGCTTTGGGTATGCCAAGGGACAGGAATACTGGGTCCAAGCCCTGTCCTCAGCACAGTTCAGAGCAACCTCAAAGCCTCCATCTTCTTTGCTTTCTTTTTCTAGGTTTTGGGGCCATGACACAAGTGGATGGCAGTGCTGCAAAGCTGCTGATCCCATCTTCCATGGCAGCTTTGAGAGCCCTTAAGTGGTCACTAATATCTCCCTGTGAGGTGTGGTGAGGGCAAACAGCAAAATCTGCCTTCACTAGCTTTTGATCTCAGGGTTGAAATGATCCCACAAGGCCACCTCTTTCTAGGGAAGCCTCCAGGCTTTGGTGCATTGAGGAAGCATCCCACCTGCACCCTGTGACCTCACACCTCTGTCCCACCTCTGTCCCCTACAACACCCCTTGGCAGACGCAGGATTTGGCAGGGGGAGATGATGGTGGTGAAATTGCTCTTGCACGTTACAAGGCCTGGTGCAAACCTGAAGTCATTCATTAGTGGGAGGTCGGTGAGCCAGCCCTACAAGAAAACATAGCACAGGCAGTCATGGACCACAGCAGCAGCTGTCTGAATCCATGCCAAAGGAGTGGTCTGGGACTCCAGGGACATCCAACCAATCCTGGGTGAGGATGTGGTGGAAAATAACTCTTTTCCCCAATCTCTGAGCCAGGCTTTTACCCCAGGACACCTCTGCCCATGGCAGCACAAAGAAACAGTACATGGGGACTTTGCAGCTTGGCCCAAGGCTCCCACTGGAGGACAAGAGATTCACCCCAGTCTGGGAGCCCTGTAAGGGCTGTGACAGTAGCTTCTGGGGACCACATGGGGTGGAGGGCTGCCTGGGAGAGGTGACAATGTCTCTGGGAACTAGCAGCCACGTAGGAGGGACTGACTCACTCCCAGCCACCAGGGAAGAGGAGCTGGGAAGGACAGGGTGAAGCACATGAGCATCATGTGGGCCAGATTGTGTGCAAGGGGAAGGCAAGATGCCTGTCTCCCCCTAAAGCCAGAGCTGTGGCTATACCTGCTCAGAGGTCCTTCCATGTCCCCTTAGCTCCCTTTTCCCTCATGCCATCCTCTCCCTAGGCCAGGGAAACAGCACCGCCCTTTGTATCAGGTGCCGATGTCAGGCACGTCCTGTTGCCGTGGCATATGGCACATGAATCATTCACAAAGCTGGGGAATTAATTATTCATCCAAACGAAAGACCAAACACTTTACTGATTGTCCTGGAAGAAAAGAGCTGGGAAGGGGGTGGGAGATGGGGTAGGCATCAGGTCAGAGACCAACACTGTTCATGAAAGAATAAGAAGGGAAGACGTAAAAAAAAAAAAAAAAAAAAAAAAAAAGAGAAAAGACATTTTGTCTGGTGTGATAGAATCACAGACTCATAGAATTGTTTGGGTTGGAAGAGACCTTGAAGATCATTGACTCCCTCAGCCAGTCTAACACCACCATGGCCATTAAACCATGTCCCAAAGTGCTGTGTCCAAACATTTCTTCATTTCTTGAATACCTCCAGGGATAGTGACTCCACCACCTCCCTGGGCAGCCTGTTCCGATGCCTGACCACTCTCTCAGGAGAGAAATATTTCCTAATATCCAAACCTAACCTCCCCTGGCACAATTTCAGGCCATTTTCTCTCATCCTATCACTCGTTCCTTGGAAGAAGAGACCAAACTCCACCTCACTACAACCTCCTTTCAGAGAGTTGCAGAGAGCAGCCTCCTTTTCTCCAGCCTAAACAATCCCAGTTCCCTTAGCTGCAGCAGATCTGTTCTCTAGATGCTTTCCCAGCTTTGTTGCCTTTCTCTGGACATCTTTCAGGAGCTCAGTGTTTCTGCTTTTGTATTTGGGGTTGCCTCTTTACTGGTTTACCCTATAGGGCCGCACCCCTGGCAGTAGAACACACTCCAGCAGCATAATCCTGTTGGGATGCTGTGCTTGTGCCCCAATCGTTGAATCCACTCCCCCAGACTTCCTTGCCTGGTGGTGTGCTGTCCTCCCTCAGACAGCAAAAGGCAGGTGTCAGCACTGGGGGTCGAGCCTGCTCCCAGCACACACGGACACAGGGTGGCAGGCATGCTGCTGGGGCCAGTACCCCAAACCACGACGGGGTGCAGCCTGTGAGTGCTCACAGAATCATAGAATTGTTCTGCTTGGAAAAGACTTTTAAGATCATTGAGTCCAGCTGTTAATCCAGCAGTGCCAGGTCACCACTAAACCATATCCCTCAGCACCACCCTCTACACATCTTTTCAATCCCTCCAGGGATGGGGACTCCATCACTTCCCTGGGCAACCTGTGCCACTGCCTGTTCAAGGACCTCCTCTCCATTTCTGTATGTCTGAGTCTAAAAGACCACCTAAAACACTCAGAACTTGGGTTGCATGAGGTGCAGTAAATATCAGAGGGCAAAATATCTTTATTCCTGCCATGGGGGAGCCCAGGGGGACTATGAAAAGGACATCAGGTACCTTCCAGGACAATCATTCCAAAATCCAGGCAGCACCATATCAAAGAACAACCTGCCCTCCTCATCCCCATGCTCACACTGCAACCCTGAAGCAAAGAGGGAAGCAGACTCCCAGGAGCTGCTTCACCCCAGCCACAGCCGAAAATCTGGGCACAAGTGCGTGCAGGATTTCATCAGGAGGTCAGAAGGAGAGGCTGGACTCATGACTGTCTTTTGTCTTTGCAGAGAGAACTTTGGGTTTGGGGCCAGCCATGCAGGCTTGGAGAGTCTGGCTTTCCTTTGCCAGCATGGGCTGGTGCCCGTCTGGTCGGCTGAGGGTTTGCTAAGGGCATGGTGCCGGTGATCATTCGTTCCTATCTTCTGTTGGCCATGCTCCACCCCACAAAATCCCTTAATGAAAACCACCATGCCTCAAGGGCTTCACAGAAGGCATCCAGGTGTAGCAGCTGCTATTAAAGCCTCCAAAAAAATATCCAACCCTGATGCCAGCTCTTCCTTTTAGAGACCCCGCTGTATTTATCCTGGGTTTACAGCTGCTGCTTCCCCAGCTCCTGAGCAGCACAACTTCACAAGGGCCTTTTCATTTCCATTTGGATTTTGTTCTCCCCCCATTGTTAGGAGTGTTCCCCCCACCCCTTCCCCTCTCACGTAAGGTGTTATTGTATTACTGCTGCAACTGCGATAAAAAAAGCCAGCGCGGTGCTATGATGCTCAGGCACTGGAGTGTGTGAAGCACACACCCACCTGGATATATTTTGCAGAGGGAGTTTAACCCCTTTTGTCCCAGGAACTCCTTCAAATATGGTATAGAACAAGGTGGGCTGGATCAGGATACTCACCCTCTATTCATGATACTAATAGCACCTGGGGATCAAGGAGCTGATGCTCCACTTGCTGATGGCTGAAGGTCCTTCTCAGGACCACCAATTAAGAGGTCATCAAGCTCCTGCTGCCTTTTCAAAGCATTTCTGAGCAGTTTTCCCCTTTCTTAGTCCAGGACACACAGCACTGAGCAGGTCACAAGTCCAGCTCTAGGCAAGGCAAGCATCAATGAATCATAGAATGGTTTGGGTTGGAAGAGACCTCAAAGATAATGTAGTTCCAACCCCTCTGCCATGGGCAAGGACACTTTCCACTAGATCAAGGTGCTCAAGGCCCTGTCCAACTTAGCCCAGGGAAGGGGCATCCACAATCTCCCTGGGCAACCTGTCCCAGGTTACATCCCCAAAGCCCAGGGGAAACTCAGATGTTCCCTTCCTTGGCTCTACCTCAGAACAAGTTATGGTATTTTATTCACATTTTTTGATTAAAGTATTTTAGCTGGGGGAGAAGAGGGCTGTTTTTTTCAGGCAGCAATGATGATTTGGAAACCACAGGTTATAAACAGAGTGGATTTACAAATGTGCCTATTAGTTCCCCAGTGGAAGCCTGAGCATCAGGGAGTTTTAAGTGGGTGTTGATTTCCACCGAGATGAAAAATCTGGATTTATTGACGGAAGAAGCTGAACCCAAAGAAGTGCCATCCATTCCTCCATGGGGTCCCAGGAGGCCGCTCACAGCACCAGCCCCTCATTAGGCTAATTTACACCAGGAAGAACATGCCCAGGGAATCCCACTGCTCGTGGAAAGCCCAAGGTGGTGTCTGCAACCCCAATGCCACTTCTCCCACTGTATAAGTCCAGAAAGGGAGAGTAATACCCTGTGATACTCTTGTAGAGACAATGACCAGCAAGGATCATGCTAGCTCCCTCTGAGCCCATGGGAAGTGTGTCCTGTTCACATGGATAGCCTCTCTGGTCCATCATCATGGGATGTATCAGCATCCCAACCCAGTCAGCACATCCTGAGGAGAGCACTATCCTACACCGCTGACACTCACAACGTCCCTTCCTCCACAGCTGCTGCCTCTTGCTGGGTAGCAACAAGATCCCAATGACTGTTAATTCTCCCAAGCTTGATAGTCTCTGTCCAGACACTCACACACGAATCAGGTATGAAGTTTTTAGCCCTTGAAGATGATCCTGAACCCACCAGCCACACATATTCCCCATGCAGCCTTCACCACCCACCTTACGCAACTGACGCAGCGTGAACCGCCAAGCGCAAACCCTCTCCCACAAGCTGTTTGCAAGTCATTTGCCAGCCAAGGATTATTTGCTGAAGAAATTTGCCAGTAGTTCAGCAGATCAAACAGGCAGGATTTGCTTGCAAGGGGGGTGCAACCATAGTGCTGAGAAACACCAGCTTTGTCAGCACGCCAAGGCAAAAGCAAGAGCTCAACAGCAGAGAGCAGCCAGTGACCTGGTCCAACCTAACTCACAGCGACCCAATCCCCCCTTAAACTGGTCCAGGAGTAAATTCCTGCCTCCTCCACCCATCATACAACACAATTAGCCCTGGAAGCCTGGTGACCCCATCCCAGCATGCACTGGCTCTGCTCAGGGAGAGCTGATGAGTAACCAGGCATTTGTTGGAGAAGGTTTCATCCCTCTGGAGAAAACATCAGGATGCAAGGAAGGTGACAGAGACAAAGCAGATCCCAGAGGATTGTGTCCCATAACCAGTGGGTTCAGTGGGACCTGGGCACCTCCTGCAGGGTGGCTGGCAGGGCATTAACAGTCCTTCATGGTCAGTTGATTCCTTGGCATGGGGCCCAGCCCGGCACAGCAGTGAAAGGAGCTGGCGAGGCTTTAGTGAGTGAGTAATTGCTGAGCGCTGACTCAGCACCGGCTCGGTTACAGTCAGCTTGCCCAGAACCATGGGGAGGGCACAGAGAGGTCCACAGTGAGCTTCCTGTGCCATCCCACTGATTCTTCTTGGCCCAAGCCCCAGAGAATGCCAGGGTCAGGAGACACCAATGGGCATTTCCAAGCCATCTGCCTACTTTCCACACACCTAGCCCAGCCCTGCAGCTGCACAGTCAGATCAAGACATCCCTTCTTTTTGCTACCAAGGGTGATACATGTGCTTACTGTCCTCAGAGTTGTGACCAGTTATAGGACCATCTTAGCCCAGCCCAGCTGCTGTGCCCAGTTGGTGTCCTCACATCACCAAGCACACCCGGCAACCGAGCCCTCCCATGAGAGACACTTTGCAGATGCAGAAGAGCCAGCAGCATCCTGTGCAATGGCTGCATTGCACACAGGCAGCCTCTTTGCTGCCCACCAAGAAGCACACCAAGACACCTTGCCTTCACCCTCAGACATGGTTCCACCTCCCAGCAAGGCCATCCAGGTCCACATTGGACTGAGGGAGTCAAAACATTCCCAGTCATGCTCTCAGCAACCTTGTGTCAAACACATTCCCAACCTGCACCTCTCCACACTGGACAAGCAGCAATCATGGTCACATCTCTGGCAGAACCAGGCTCAGCATCTCCCTTCCTCCTCCAAATGCCCAAACAGGTGTCACATCCCATGTGGTGCTGCCACTGTGCGAGCCAAGTGACAGGACTGTGCATCAAGCAACTCAGGAGACACCCCAGGTATCTTGCATGGCTCCCATGCCTCAGTTTCCCAGACAGCCCTGCAGCTGCTCTGCACCCAGCAGAGCTCATGAAGTGCTCAGAGATCCACAGAGACCATCTGTTTGTACGCATCAGACCAGCTCCTCTGAACGCAGCGTTTCCATCAGCATGCAAAAACAACTGCCACAAGCCAGGCACTCCTTCTCCAGGGTCCCTTAGTGGCTGCAGACACCAGTTCTGCCCCACACACAGCAAGGCCCCAGGAAGGTCACTCTGGGGGGTTTCTCCTCCAGCCAATTGCCACTGTCTGGCTAACACAAGCTCAAATTCTTCGGCTCGTTTCTATGTCACCAGCACAGCCCAGCACACCACAAGCAGGACTCAAATCTGGGCCACATCCCTGGCAGGTGACACCACCAGTGCCCGTGAAGCTCTGTGTGCTACCACCCCCAGCATCACTGCTGCATGCTGGGATGCTGAGTGAGCATCACCTGGGAATGCAGCCCCACCCAGACCTCATTTCTAAATCCCCAGCACCAGGCCAAGGGTGGAAAGTGCTTGGAAGGCAAGAGAAGAGATTTTCTTCCTCCACAAGTAGGGTTTGATCAAAACCTCTCCCAGACCATGTCCAGTTGCTTACCAGGCCATGCTCCTCACCTCATCCCATGCCCAAACAGGTGACAGATGCCAGGCTACCAGCTGAGGAAAGCTTTACATGACATCTTCAGAGCCAGCCCTTCTCACCCAATGAGGAAACAACCATCAGCAGCCCACAGCCAAGCCACACAGGAGCCTACAGCCTAAGGAATCATCCTCCCCTCCCTCACCGGGATGAGGAAACACCACCAACAACAGCTAACCAGGGCCTTGCCCCACATCCTGGAGCTTGTGGCTCCACTAGGACAAGCCCCTGTGCCCAGCTGCCCAAGCTGAGCAGGGCCTGACTCACCCGCTGAGGACCACGATGAAGTCCATGACGTTCCAGCCGTTGCGCAGGTAGGAGCCCTTGTGGAAAACGAACCCCAGAGCCACGATCTTAATCCCGGCCTCAAAGCAGAAAATCCCAATGAAGTAAGGCTCTGTCTTCTCCTGCCGGAGGGAAACCAGGCACACAGTGAGACTCACAGATTCATAGAGTGGGTTGGGTTGGAGATCATCTAGTTCCAACCCCTCTAGCATTAGTAGAGAGAAGGGAAGAGTGGGGGCAAACGGCACCAGCCATTTCATACTGACCCAACTCACATCCCATCCCACCTTCCCTGGACCCATCCTCTCCCCTCTGAGAACTTTCCCAGCCCTTCCTCAGCCAGCACCAACCACAGAAATAAAAAAGGGTGGCTATGACTCACTCAAGTTGGCCAGTCCCCCTTCCCTTCCCCACTTTTTAAGGAGCTTAAACCTTCCTGAACTCTTTCAGTGGAGGAGGAGTGCATGACAGCAGCCTCAGGAAGGCTGGAGGAGCTGGTCCCAAAGGAAGCTTCCTGCCCTACCACCCTAAACCCAGAAGAAATTGGCTGGTAGAACAGGGTGACGCCCCTTACCCACCAGTCCCCACCAAACACTGGGCAGAGAGGGACAGACGTGGGGAACTTACTAATCTCCGTGACATGGGTGTCTTGTCATCCTCAGGGAGATGCTGCTCAAGGGCCAGCACGATGCAGTTGGCAATGATGGTCGCCAGGATCATGTACTCAAAAGGAGTAGAAGGAGAGTTAAGGAGCAGAGAAGAGATGGATGACATCTTCAACCCACCAACCCACTTCCTCTCTCTCCTTGGTTTCACCTTCTTGTTAGCCACCACCATGGCTTTCCCCACAGGAACATGCATATACATAGCCCAGCATACACCACCTGCTGCTCCTAGGCAGGAGGATGAAGCCCACCTTGGTACTGTTTGGAAATGAGAGGGATGACAAGAAAACCAGAGACCTGCTGAGCCTCATCACCTCCTTCACAAGTTCATGAGACATTAACCAACAGCCTTTGACAGGCTGTGAACTCTCTTCGGAGAGAGACGCTACTTGTGGAGGGAGTCCAAAAGATGGACACAAGCATGAAGGTGGACAACCACGCTCTGCCTAGGCTGGAAAAGGGTTTGTCATGGTCCCTGGCAGTGTCAGGGAGGCTCTCCCTGTCATGGCATGCTGATGGCCAGGGCTGGTATGTCCATGCATGTTACAGCGCTGCTGTTTGCCTTCTTTCTTCCATCACGCATCAGCAGGATGTGGAGTTGGAGAGCACAGGTGCCATGGGCTATCAGCAGCTCTGGTTCTAAAGCATCCCCATGGGAGGCACCAGCCTGAGGAGGATGAAGCATCCCTTGCAGGTGCCAGGGATCTGACCTTGACCAGCCCACCATGTGCGCTGTGTTGTCAAGGTGGATGTGCCCTGGGAACTGAGGATCCCTTGCCAAGCACCCTATGGGGAGCAGAGTGAGCCCAGGCAGTGCTAGGAGCCACAGAGCACCAGGATGAGCATTCACAACTCAAGCCACTGATGACACCAAAGCTTCTGTTCAGGCAAAGTAGAAATTCCCTATGGAGACATCCCAGCTCAGCCACGCTTCAGCAAGACCCCAAGAGGTAGCAGCAACTTATCAATAGGATCTGGTTGGACCTTTAGAAGCATTCTAAATCCTACAGCCATGTATAGGGCTTAGGCATCCTTCTCCAGGAGCAACCCCATGCCAGGACAAGTGGCCGCAGATGCTAGCACCTGAGAACCTGAGTGAGTGGAGGAAAGGTCTGGAAAGCACCTTAAACTCAGCTCTCTCCAGCCTTTTGATTCAGAGGGGTGTGGAGCTCCCTTCTCCTGCCGGGCCCACTGCCAAGCCCGGAAAACAAAGCACTTTCAAATGACAGGATGGCCATATTTTTCCAACTTCCCATCCATCTTCACCACATCTTTGCAACAAAAGCCCTGTTGTCCTCAATAATGAAATGAGATAAGATTCATCAGCATGCAGCACACTCCTCCTCTACTCCCTCCATGCCAAAGCACTACAGCTCTACTACTGTCACAACTGGCATCAGCTGCCAACTCAGGAGAGGATTGCTACATTCCCAAGGCTCATGTCTGTAGAAGGCAGATGGGATCCCACTTGGGAGAGACTTGCTTATGAAGAAATCATCCATGTTTCCACTGACCCAAGCCAACATGGAGACCAGTGCCCTGGATGAGCCCTTCTCTACCACTCCAGACTCAACAGCTTCAGGTTTGCCCTGCTCAGGTCAGCAGGTGATAGAAGCCCATGCCATCACCCCGGGAAAAGGGATGATTTTCTCTTTTGCAGCCTTACCTTTTGGCCACCAAAGCTGCTGACTACAGCAAGCTGCTTTAAACCAGTGGCCCTGGGCCCCTGAGCAAGAGAAGACATACCAGTGCTGGCCACAAGCATTGGAAACTGGAAACCATGAAGCGATGCCAGCGGCAGCAACCCTGGCAGCACTGACCCTATGCTTGCTGTGGCACGTGGGCAGGGTGGGAACCATGGCATCAGAGCAGGTCCCTGGAGAGTTGGCTAGGATGGGCAGCCAAGGAACGCCAGCAGGAGCTGGGATGTATTTAGCCTGGTAGGGAGAAGAGCCAGGCAAGATCCAGCCAAGGCATTTAAAAGGCCACTCAATGAAATTAATGATTGCTAAGTTAAAGGCAAACCAGAAGAGAGAGCACGCTGCAGAGCTGGCTGCTGCTGGCTCACACCTTGGTGCCAGCCTGGTACACATCACAAGCGGCTCCCCATGCTCGAGGGGAGGCCAGACCCCTAAAAGTTTTCCCCTGAGGTTGAAATCAAGTGAGGATTTCATTGAATACTCCTACAAAAACCACACACTTTCCCTGCTTCCCTGCTCTGGCCACACTCTGGAGCCAGTACGTAGCTCACGGTGCCTGGCCCTGTGCCAGCAGCCTTATTGGGGTCTTTTTTGTTTCATTTTCCTGAAAGTCGGCGAGCAATTACCAGAGGTTGAACAGCAGGCAGGGCGTTAGAGGGTGGCGCAGCCAGCTCCCCAGGCACTAGGCACAGTAGCCTAGATGAGAAGTGTGGAACCAGCACGGCGCGTCCGTCCGTCCGCCCCAGCACCGCTAACCCCGACGAGCACCTGGCATTCCTCCTCACTCTGACTGGCATCTCCCTCCCATAGTCCCATGAGAGAAACGCTCAGGTGGGAAAAACCCAAATTCTCCAAAGCCAGCAAAAAATGAGCCCTGCGCAGCAGTGGCTGAGGGGCTCAGGACCACCTCTAATGGCTCAGCTCACATCCATAGTTCCTTAGTGGCTTCAACATCTAGATTGCCAACATGAGGACACTGCACATCTGTCACAGCCCCAGCATGGGACCCTGTCCTTGCTCCACCTCCAGCAAGTGTGTGGCATGTGGGTCAGCAGGTATCAAGTTTGAGTGAAATAGAACAAACGCCAAGCATGAGGACACTGCCCAAAAGTGACTGTCCCAACCCCAGTGGCTCAGTTTTCCCAAAGATCCAAGCCTAGGTTATCACATCTCAAGCTGGGTGAGAGCTGCAAGGCATCAACCCTATGGAAACAAGTTCCTGTAGCTCCAGATCTGCCAGGTTTGGGGAGGTAAAGGTTAAGAAAACCCTCCACAAGGGACAGCAGGAACATCTGGCTGAACCAGGGGAGATTTTATCCACTCCTATCAAGCAAGCATCCTCCCAGATCAAGGCTGGAGACTGACAGACAATGCTCTATTAATCCTTTGTTTCTTCTCTCATTAGATGTCTAATTACACAACCTTCCAGCCACCCAAAATTCAGGGTAGCACTCGCCTCTCTCTGAGCCCAGCAATGGAAACCCTCCAGCCTTCTCCTCCTCCTTCGTCTGGCTTCTGGAGGATCATTAGGGAGCCGATAAAAATAGGTTTTCTTATTGATTTATCTCCTTTCCCCAACACTCTCTCCCCTGTACCGTTGACTTGTTTCCTTAGCAACTTGGCTGATCTCAGTGCACACCACACCTGCAGCTCCACACTTCCCTCCCAGTGTGTTTAAGGTGGGGAAAGTACCCTCCAGGACATGTAGACCATCCCTGGACTCATACCCATACTCTAAGCTCATCCAGAGTAGGCATTGTGGGCTAATCCAATGCCTGAAGGTGGAGCTCCAAGGTGGGTCTGGTAGGAGCAGTCAGGGAGCACTAAGGAGATGACCAGCCACTGGTGGATCCTTGCCTCCAGCTGTGATCCCCCTTCTTCAGCTCTCTCCCCAGCCAGGAGCAAAAGCCAGCCAACCAAGATCTGCACTGCTAGTGCAGGGAGTGTGGCCAGCTCCAAGCCCTGAAGATGAATTTATGTTGCTGATAGAACACTGATGCAACTTCCTCAAGAGACTGGATGTGAGATACACCACAGATGTAGGTGAGGGCTGGGAGCTCCACCTCTTTGCTTGATTGACCATGCCTTCTCCACAGGTGGGGAGGGAGCAGAAAAGCCAGAGGAGTGAAGTCACATGGACATCTCCAAAAGGGTGCTTGGGGAAGCCTACCTCAGAGGGCCAGCAAAAAGTATGGGAATGATTTAACCCTTTACCCTGCCTACATCACCCAGCCCAGCTCAAACATCTCCTAGAAACTTGTCTGTTTCCTGCTGGTCCCTAAGGCTTCCTCAGGACCTGTTGCACCAAGGGGCTTTCCCTGTTCCCCAGGAGTCAATGAGATGGAGCTTCAGTTCCTACATCTGTACACTTCATCTTGCTGGCCCCAATCCCACCACTCCACAGAGACATGGTGTAACAGGAACAAAGACCTGTGGTCTTCAACATCCACCACCCTCTTGCTCTCAGCTCTCCAGCAGAAAAGTCAGCACCTCCTCTCCAAGGCTGTTTTCCAAGAGAAACCCGCAACACTAAATGGAGCAAAGACAATGAGTGGTCCTAATTCAGCTCTGGGATTCCCCAACCCCATAGCACCTCCCTAGCAGGTCTTTGAGGACATAAGGGATCTTCCCCTAGCAGATAAAGCTGCCACAGAGCCATATCCTCTCAGGGCTGTCCCCATCCCTGTACCCTACCACCCAGCGCTCCTGGTCCATCCATGCTTTGCTGGGGTTGACACAATGCAATGTCCTGAGGAACAAGGGTGCTAACAGCACCCAAATCTTCTCACCACACTCGGAACATGAACCAGCTCTTATACACTCATTACACAGAGCAGAGCAGGCTCAGGAGAATGATTGTGGGCTTGGGGTCATGCTCTTGTCTCCACACAGCTCACAGGGAGCATCCAAGCAAGGCGCTCAGCCTGCCTAAATCTCACTGCATGGACATGCCTCCTCTGCAGCCATAATGTTGCTGCTTATGATTCCAAAACTTGGCAATCTGGTCTTCACCCGAGGCTAAACCAAAGACAGTGCCAGGCAGGAGCTGGTCGTGGCAGAGCCCACGCTGCTGCCACTCCGTAGGGGTGCGGGCGCCTGCCTGCCACGTGTGAGCAGCTCCGTGGAGAAGCCTCTCCTTCTCCCCTACCTCTCCCTGCACTTAAAAACTGGAAATCAAATCTCTCTCCTCCTCCTTTTTTTTTTTTTTTACCCCAAACAAAAAAGAACCACATCATGTGATTTTCCTGCCTTAACATCAGTTTTTTAACTTTGGTTGCCACAGCAACAGGATGCAACTTGGTGTCACCATGACAACAGCTGCCTCTGTTTAAATTCACCATCTGACAGGCAGCCTCTCTCTCCCCGGCTGTCAAAAAAGATGGACCTGCCATTACACCTACTCGCCCCTCCCCCTTCCTCCCCCCCCAAAAAAAAATTCATTTTAAAATCTGATGAATGAAGAGCACAGAAAACAGCTTTGGAGGAAATAAAATTATTAATAAAAAAGAGAGAGAGAGATGTTCTTGGGCAGTGCAAGCAGGGAGCTGCCCAAGGATGGCATGACATGGTGCAGCTCTTCCTGTGGGGAGCCCACACCTGCCAAAATCTTGGCTGGGCAAAAGCAAAGCTGTAAAAGATGCTTGCCCAGGTGGGGCATAACTCTGCCAGGGTACCCAAATCGTAGTGACCATGCAGCACCAGAGATGCTTGGGTCAAAGTGGGAGTCACCTTGAGGAAAATGGTTCAGGTCCACAAGGGTGTGCATCCCATGGAGCAAAATCTCCATCCCTGTAGAACCAGGGATGTGCACTGGAACTGTGCAGACACCTTGGCTGCTCTTGGCCAGCCCAACACCAGATTTGGTCTTTTAAAGGGCTGAGATAGGAGAAAGCCCTTGCTGCAAGGAACAGCAAGGTCCCCAGAGAACGGGTAGACATCTCTCTACCTTGCAAACCAGGGGGACAGGTACAGTGCTTTCAGCCAGAGGCTGTCCTTGGGGACAGAGCCAGAGCCACACAATGTCATCTGGTCCTTCTAGGGTGGGAGAGGGATCTTATTCAGGTCAAATGTGATTAAGCGAATGAAGAATGGAGCAGATATAGATGAGCTACAGCCCATCTTGTATGCTAACTGAATTGCAGCTTTCCAGGCAGCTAAACAAATGAAATCAGGACTGAAGACCTGGCCATCAGCAGGAGGAGAGCAAGCAAGACCCGGCTGTTTCTGAAGAAGAGAAGTAGTGTTCCTACAGCCAGAAGAGCATCTGCCTCACATTTTGGGCAGGACCAGTAAAAAGAGCAGCTCCAGTGGAGATAATGCACTGGGCAAAGAACTAGGCAAAGATTGGTGCCCCCATGAAGCTGCATCCCAATTTCAGTTTCTTGAATTTCTCTTTCTTCCCCTCCATGCATCATCCCTATTTACACTGGGAAGCCAAACTGCAGAGGCTGCTGGTTATAATTATACAGTTACCCAGCAGATATACAGGCCTGAATCACCAGTTATTTTTAGCCCTATTACCTAGTCAACTGGAGCTGGATGAAGAGCCTCCACTCCTCCCCGCACTCCACCCCAGCCCCCTTGGCTTTCCTCACTGCCATGCCCATTCCAACCTGCAGCATTGGCCGTGTCCTTCCCAAGGCCAAAAGCTCTCACTGATTGTGGCCAAAATCCAGTGCCTGCCTTCTCAAACCATCCTTGCCCTCACCCAGGAGAAATGCCACAGGCTCCAGGCCAGCCAGTTGAAATGCTCACACGTTTTTCCTGGCCCTACCAAAAGGTAACAGCTTTGTGTGCCAGGCTATAACTACAAAGATGGGAACAAATTGCCTGGCCAACCTCACCAAACTCCTCACCAAAAAGCCTCATCCAACCGCAGCCCTCGAGAGCTCTAAGGAAGGCAGAGGAGCTGCGGGGTGGATGAGTTCCTTTAGAAGGAGATGGCACAGGTGAGGCTTGCAGCACGCCCGTTCCCAGCAGTCACACGGAGATATGTCACTTACTTCTAGGAAAAAAACACACATATAAAATGATCCCTCATGCATTGCAAATTCCAGGGAAGAATAATGCTGGGGAGTTTTTACTGCATGGTGGTGAAGCTCGAGTCTCTAGGAGACAGCAGCTGCCTGGAGATGAGACATTGTGCCGGCACGGGACCCTAGCCCACGCAGGGAGTGCCAAGCCAGCAGCACCACCCCAGCTCCTTCATGCTTTAAACGAAAGCCAAAAGGGCAAGGGCCCTCCTGCACCATGCTGAAAGAGACAGTGAATAATTTGGCATGTTCTGGGAGAGCAGGCAGGCTGGCCTGGCCACTGCCCTACATGGCTCCCAGCCCAGCTGCCACGTCCCCATTGTCCTCACTATTGCACCTGTGCTCCTGCAGCCACCCACCCAGCACGCACTACCAGGAGGGGCAGATTTAGAGATGCCATGGAGAAATCATCCCCACCTTGAGCTGCCCCTTCACCCACCTCGGTCACCCCCTCCTGAAGCCTGGGGGATTTGCAGCTTCTCAGCCAGAACCACAAAGTTCAACCTGACATGTCAGAGCTACAAAGGGACTATCTCCCTGGTGATGGCTCAGCAGGGTGGGCAACCCATCCTGCATCTCACCAGAGGGTTTCCCCAAGCTACCTGTTGCAGCAGACCAAGGAATTGCTGTTTGGCACCAAGGAGTCACTGTTTGGCACCAGGACATCACTGCTTGGCACGGGGGTGAGCTTTCCTGCACCCGCCGGGGGAGCTGGCAAGTTAACCAACAAGTTGCAGGGAGAGAAAGCAGCAGTGTCAAGAGCTGCATGTAATCACCACTGCAGAAAACAGTATGGGGAGGGTCCTAAAGCCAAAACGTGGCCACATGGAAGTTTTCAGGCTCAGCTCCTTCGTGGGGTATAAAAGCCCAGGAGGGGAACTCAGGGGGGTAGCAAGGCGCTGAGCCCAGGCTGACTGGGAGCTGTGTGCTGCGGTGCTGGGCACTGGAGAGGGCGCCCTCAGGGAGGGTGGGAGGTGAGAGAAGAGCACAAAGGTGTATGAAAGAATGGAGGAGCCGGGGCAGGGGGGGGTCAGCACCCTCCACCCAGCACTAGGAGGGGAGTCCCGGGAAAACGCAGTCCCTTGTGCCAGCCTCACCAGGGGCCATAGGACACATACAGAGAATATTAGCATCTTCCCATCTGCTGCAGGGAGGGATCAGCCAGTTCCTAGAGCTGCCACAGTGGGGTCTGGGGACTGCAGGGTGAGGATGGCTGTGCCCCTGCCAGGTGTGATCAGCAGCGAAGAGGGCACACACAGGTAGGCACAAGAGGGGACAAAGCCATCACCCAGCAGGGACTGAAGACTGGTAGGCTCCTGGGGGATCCAGTCCCAAAGGGAGGGGTGGCTCTGGGAGGGGTGGCAAAACTCCAGCAAGACACTGAGGCACAAAGGAAAGGCCACAACCCACCCCAGGCACACGCACACAGACCATGCAGGATTAAACCGGCATCCTTGTCAGCACGGGGGGGGGGGGGGGGGGGGGGGGGCTTCCAAATCCAAGCCTGAGGAGGGGCTGAGGGGCTCCCCACAGGAAGAAGGTGCTGAGCTCCCCACGAGGCACCAAGCGGAGCATGGGAAGGGAAGCAGCAGCAACAGGGCGAGGAGAGCATCCCCGGGGAATGGGGCACCCCTCCTCGCACGCCGAAGGAGAGCAGAAGGCAGGCGCTTACCTGCCGACTAGTGCCACACACACGTGTCCTGGGCGGCCACTGAGGCAAATCTGGGGAGCAATGGGGGGGGGCTTGCAGGGGACGCAGAAAGGATATGGCCAGTCGATGAGCTTCTTGGCATATTTCCTGACAATGTTCTCTTCCCCAAAGAGGAAGAGCGATCTGTTGACGGTGAAGCAGTTCTGCCGGACGGGGATAGGGTTGTACAAAGCCATAGTCCGGGCTCTCTGCGCTTTGGTTTGCTTGAAGCCTCCGGGGGATCCTCCTGCAGGGGCAGAAGGTCCTTGTCGACTCCGGTTCTGGTCAGAGTCCCCATCTCCAGAGCCCAGCCTGCCAGCCACTGCCTCCCCAAAGCGAGCCATCCTGGAAAAAAAAAAAAAAAACAAACCACACAGGTGAGCCAAAGCAGCACTACCAAGGCGGCAGAGAGGGGGGATGAGAAGGGGAGGGGGGAGGGGGTTGCAGGGCGCAGTCCCAACCACAGCCCCCTCCTCCTCTCCGGATGGTGCTCAGCTCCGTGTCTCCTCCATCTCTCTGGGGGAGCAGGCACTCGCATGGAGAAGAAGAGACGGCAACGCGGCACCAGCTCAGCGCCTCCACTGTGGAACGGTAGGCAGCCGGCTGCCTCCAACCCCCTTCCCCAAAAAACGACCACCCGGGCAGTGGGGAGGTCAGGGAGTCGTCCTTCGTGCTCTGCAGTGGCTGCAGTGGCTCGGTCACTAAGTACCTTTTGCCATCAAGCAAGGGGTTAAACCCAGCCACATCCTTCCCACCGCTCTCCTTTTAACCCCCCTCCAGCAAGGCGAGTCCGGGGACTGCCTGCCACCAGGGAAAGGGCTGGGATCCAAGATCCTTCCATCTACCCCATCGCAAAGCAAGACGCAATTTGGTACAGCACCCAGCACAGCAACGGAGGGGAGGCCAGGGGAACAGGTTGTAGCGTGGTCCAGCCTAGTTGGAGCCAAGTGTCCAACTCCCTCCTCCAGACTCCATCTTCAGCAGCCTGCAGGAGCCCGGTCACCCATCGGTTGGCTTCCCCGGGGCAGCGGGCAGGGACGGTGGGCAGAGCTCCCACCTGCGGTGGGCAGGGATGCTCAGCCCTCGGCTGCCAGGGCCGGAGCTGGCAAAAGGAGATGGTGGCTTCCCCGCAAGAGCCGGGCCACGAAATTCAAGGCTGCCCGAAATTAAAGGCTGCCGCGCCTCTGCAGCTCGGGGACAGCTTGATTTAATGAAGTCAGTAGCAACACACGCGCACACAGGCGCGCACACGCCCGCACGCCCGGCTCGCTCCCTCGCTCCATCCAGTGCATTCTTTTGGCAAGCACGGGAGATGCCGCAAAGGAAAAAAAAAAATTCAGAGGCAAGGGGAGGGTCTGAAGGGAACAAAAGGCAATGTGGGAGCAACACCACCACCCCCCTTTCCAGCCCTACAAGAAGCCCCCCTCCCCAGCTTTGGCTGCAGAGGGCTTTCCAGCACATGGGTGCTTCTAGGTGAGTGGCAAATCTGGGGGCATGGAAGGGCAAAGGGGGGTTTCTGCCACATTGCTGCCTGTGGAGGGGGTGGAGGGGTTCACCCCGTCTCAGCCTGCACTGATCATCTCTCCAGCCACATCCAGTGTGCTCCCCCCGCCTCGGGAAACTTCGAGGCTCCCTGTTGGAGCCGCCCCGATGCCCGGGGAGAACCCTCCTGCTCACTCGCATACCGATCAGCCTCCTTAGCATCCCACCACCACCTCGGTCTGTTCTTTATGACACTTGATGTCGCCCAGAAGCAGCAGCAGCAGCAGCTTATGGGAGAGGTGTAAACAACCTGGTGTGGATGTGTACCTGCAGCAGCTGCCACAGGGCAAGGAGATGAGGGGGGCTTCCCCCAGCCATCCCACTGCCCACCATGGGCAGAGGACCAGGGATGTTGCTGGTGCTGCACCCTCACCTCTGCAGCTGTGTGGGTGGCAATGCTGCCCAGGGATGCTCAGGGTGCTCTGGGTTGTGCTGTGGTACAGGGGCTGCCTGTGCACTCACCATTGAGGAGCCCACCCTGCCCTCCTGGCAAGTGCAGGGAACTCTCAGTTACCCGGGGATGTTTCCACTGTCCTCTCTACCCACTGGGCACGGCACTAGACTCACAGCCAGGCACACCCTGCAAGCAGGCCACATACAGGATCTACCACCACACCCCTCACCATGAAATCTTACATCCAAAGGGCTCCCTAGGGCCTTCTGCACTTGCTAGGTGCCCTTCCAGCAGGAAATAGCTCCAGCCAGTGTCACAAGACACTACAGATCTCCATCATGTTCTTCTCCCATCCACTCCACCACCAGCAACCTCCTCTGCAGACACAGCAGCTGCTGCCCTGTTGCCCCTGCTGTGGGGCAGTCAGGGTCATTTGGTCAGATCAAAAAACCCCATAAAAATTTAAAACTATCAAGCCCTTAATCACATAATACATTAACTCAATGGGCAAGGGCTTCACTCTCAGTGCAGCCTGGCAGCACCTCAGCACCAGCTTCCTCACCCTGCAAGCACTACTCTGGCCAAACAGCCTTGGGGCTTGCATTTTGGTCCAGGCTCTCATGGGTGTGTTGCCAGGACCCCTGGCTCGGAGAGGAAGGGGAAGGATCAGGCCCTCCTCATCAAGATAACAGAGGAGTGTTTACAATAAAGGCTTTGGGATCATTCTCCCAACACCACCCGGACTCTGAGAGTCTACTAGCTCACCATGATGCCCACCTGCTGCACCTCTACTTGACCTTGCTCTTTCAATCAGCCTTATGACTGAGATGAGTGTGATTGGGGGTTTCATAGAATCATAGAATTGTTTCAGTTGGAAAAGACCTCTAAGACCATTGAGTCCAACCATCATGCAAGCTCCCAGGCATGTCACCACACTGCAGCACAAAATGGAGCAAGGGTGGAAAGATTCTTCCCAAAATGCTTCCCAGGCCACTGACCAGCCCTGTCAGAAGCCAGAGTGACCCTAGGCTTTCATTCCACTAATAACAGACAGTGAAGAGGCCACACCAGCTACTGACTAATTACAGCCCTTTTGATTCATTCCAGGCAAGATGCTGCCCTAAACAAATCAATTATGATTTGTGGCTCATCCCCTTTGTCTCCTCCTTCTCCTCCCCACCACCAGTGCACCATCAGGAGCAATGCCACCCTTCCCACGTTTCAACCCTTTAAGCCACTGTTAATTAAGCACAAGGCTGGGCTGACTACCAGGAGCAGATCTTCAGCCCCACACAGCTCCTGCCTTGGCTCCCCCCAGCTCCTCAGCCCTCCCCTGAGCCTGTAGGAAAGCCTCCACCCAGTCTACATGCTCATGCTCTGGTTGGTACCCAAAGGCCAAGGAGAAAGGGGAAGACCGGACCCAGAGCTGCCCCTGCATCCTCTCTGCTTTGCCACTCCCTAAGCAATGCAAGAGGCTGAGGAAGAAGGCAGCCTTCTCGTTCCTCCTGCCCCCTTAAAGCAGGGATGCACCCCTTACCTGGCCACTTCTGCTGGGGCTATCCCATGCACCCAGGGGGTTTGCTCTCAGCTCTGCCCTACATTTGCTGCTGCAGAGCAGAGCGCAGGATGACCCCGCTGGGAGCCTCTCTCCTGCTCAGACAGTGCTAAAGGCTGGGATATTTATGAGAAAGCAGCTCCTTAAGAAAGGATTGAAAGCAAGGGGGAAAAAAAACAAAGCCAACAGTCCCCGACTCTGCCAAGAGATGCCAGCTTAGTTTCCAAGGATGTTTATTGCCATTCTCATCTTGACCCTCACCCCAGCACGCTGGGATTGGTGAGTCAGGGAGAAGCATGGCTGATGCCCGCATGATTCAACGTGGCACATAGATCCAGAGCCAGGTTGTTTGGATTATATTTTTTCTTGTGAATGAAGGAAATCCAAGAAATCAGGACAACAGCAGGTGCCAGGACAGGAAGGTGCTTGGGGTGCAGTGGGTTGCGTACAGCCTCTGATTTTGCCAGCCAAGCTTTCTCCTTGCTAGCTTCCCCTTCCCAGTCACATCCTGCCCCTGCACTGCAGGACAGCACTGGAGGCTCTGGATCCAGCTGCCCAGGGTACCACCGAGCCCCCAGCACCCGCCGCAGGGCCCGTAGCGGGTCGGGCTGCGCCGCTCCGGCAGTGCCATCTAGCGGCCACTGGCCCCCCTGTAATTCCCCGGCAGCACCGGCTACGGGAGGCAGCCGAGCAGAGCACCCCCGACACCTCCTCGCAGAAACAGAATTGTTTCTGTTGGAAAAGACCTCTAAGATTATCGAGTCCAGCCGTCAACCCAACACCACCATGGCCACTGAAGCACGTCCTGAAGTGCCATGTCTACACAGTTTTTGAACACCTCCAGGGACAGTGACTCCACCACCTCCCTAGGCAGCCTGTTCCAATACCTGACCACTCTTTCAGGAAAGAGGTTTTTCTTAGTATGCAACCTAAACCTCCCTGACACAATTACAGGCCATTTCCTCTCGTCCTGTTATCCCCACGTCACTACAACCTCTTTTCAGGGAGTTGTAGAGCACAAGGTCTCCCCTCAGCCTCCTTGTCTCCAAACTAAACAATCCCAGTTTCCTCAGCCACACCTCACAAGACCTGGTCTCCAGAACCTTCACCAGCTTCTTGCCGTTCTCTGGACATGCTGCAGCACCTCAAAGTCTTTCTGGTAGTGAGAGCCCCAAAACTGAGCGCAGTATTTGAGGTGCAGTCTCACCAGTGCCAAGTACAGGGGTCCTTCCCAAGCAGTGCTTGGAAGCAGCAGCAGAGCTTGCCCTGAGCAGCTGTTTAATCCCCTCTGACAGCTCTGTTGGCTCTAGAGCAGCTTCCAAATTCACCCCTCACAACCCAAAATCCAGCTGTGCATGGCTGGGGACAGGCAACACCATAAAAGCACCTTCTTTTAAGGCATTCTGCACCTTAGGGACAGCATCATGCAGGGAACAAGTCCCTCATAGAGCCTAGGGTAGGGGCTGGAGAGGTGGGACAGGTTCTCCTTTCATGACATATTCCCAGTAGTTCTGATGGGCTGCACTCATCTTCGAAAGTGGCTTTTGGCATCCAGATTTAATTTTGCTGTTTAAATGATGCTCTAGCTATGCTGAGAGGGGGGGAAAAATAAAATAGGATCAAGTGATAATCATCTACAGTGCTCTGGCCAAATTTCAGACCGGGCTTGGGTAGCTGTGACTCAGAAGCGTGTTTCAAACCAGGCAGGAATGGAAGTGGGTTTTTTTCCAGGAACAAATTTATTACCTGCTGGAATAGGATGAGATGTTTTCCCCATTTACAAAGGAGAAGCCCTGCCAAAGCTGGGCACCTCCGCAGCAGGGAGGTAGAGTTCTCAGGCTGGTGCACCTCAGTCATGGACACCTGGCATGTGGGTAGGAAATCAGGGAATAGTTTTGGTTGGAAGAGACCTTTAAGATCATTGAGTCCAACCATTAACCCCGGACTGCCAAATCACCACTTAACCACATCCTTCAGAACCACATCCACACATTCCCTCCAGGGATGGAGACTCCACCATTTCCCTGGGTAGTCTGTTCCAAGAGCTTTTCCTAATACAGAATTTAAACCTCCACTGGCACAACTCAAGGCCATTTCCTCTTGGCCTGTCACTTGTTCCTTGGAAGAAAAGGTTGACGTCCACCTTGCTCCAAGCTCCTGTCAGGCAGTTGTAAGACAGCAAGAAGGTGTCCCCCCAGCCTCCTTTTCTCCAGGCTGAACCACCACAGTTCTCTCAGCTGTTCCTCATAAGACCTGTTCTCTAGACCCTTCATCAGCTTTGTTGCCCTTCCTGTAGTGAGGGGCCCAAAACTGAGCCCAGTATTCAAGGTGTGGCCTCACCAGTGCACAATCACTTCCCCACTCCAGCTAGCCACACTATTCCTGTTACAGGCCAGGATGCCGTTGGCTTTCTTAGCTACCTGGGGACATTGCTGGCTCATGCTCAGCTGCCTGTGAACCAAAACTCCCAGGTCCTTTTCCACCTAGCAGCTTTGAAGACAGGCTCTCAAGCCTGTAGCACTGCATGGAGTTGTTCTTATCTAAGTGCAGGACTTCACACTTGGCCTTGTTGAACCTCATACCACTGAATCTGGACCATCAATCCAGCCTATCCAGAAGCTCCAAGCAACTCCAGGATGGCATCTCTGAAGGAGAGTACCACACGAGCTCTGCCTGATGTTCAATCTCTGCAGATGTCAACAGCTGTGGCAGGGGCCACAACAGCTCTTTCAGCATCTCACCTGCCAACAGAGCCCCAGGCCAGGCACAACAGCTATGCCCCAGAGACTGTGCTGCCTTTCACTCTTGGCCAAGCCATGGCAAGTGTTTCCTCTCTGCCATCTGCTCATTCTTTCTGATGGCAACCTTGCCCAAACCCTGAGTTGCTGGAGTGTGTCCAGAGAAGGGCAACAAAGCTGGTGAAGAGTCTAGAGAACAGGTCTTGTGAGGAACAGCTGAAGGAACTGGGGTTGTTTAGTCTGGAGAAAAGGAGGCTGAGAAGAGACTTCATTGCTCTCTACAACTCCCTGAACAGAGGTTGTGGTGAGGTGGGGCTGGTCTCCTCTCTGTAAGTATCGGGTGATAGAATTAGAGGAGATGGCCTCAAAGTTGCACCAGGGGAGGTTTAGGTTGGATATTAGGAAAATTTCTTTGCAGAAAGAGTGGTCAGGCATTGGAACAGGCTGCCCAGGGAGGTGGTGGAGTCACTGTCCCTGGAGATGTTAAAGAAATGTGTGGACATGGCCCTTTGGGACATGGCTTAGTGGCCATGGTGGTGTTAGGTAGACAGTTGGATTGACGATTTTGGAGGTCTTTCCCAACCACAACAATCCTATCACTCTGTGGTGTTCCCCAGGAGCTGCCCACCTTGCAAGGATGTGCCTTTCCCAGCATGAACAGCAGAGACAAGCAGCATCTTCTTGCAAAGCTGCCTGGCCAGGTTCCCAGCACAGCCCCAACAGGCTGATCTCTCAGGGTCAGCACCGAGGAATCAGGCAGCTGGAAGACGAGCGGCAGCCAGCAGACCTCACACTGAGCTATCAGCTCTGCATCCAGATTTAAGCAACTGCCACTGCTCCACCAAACTCCTCCCGCTCCTTGGGCTGAAGCAGCCACACCAGGGGCCGCACAGCGGCAACGAAGCTTTAAACTGCTTTAAGGTGAGAGAGTAATTTGCAGCATGCTGCCAGAAAACACACCCGTGCTCACAGACACTGTAGGGTTTAATTACCAAGACCCAGGAGTCCAACATTCAGTCTTTGCATCTTTGATATCCATGAGATATCCGTCTTGTAAAGATCTCCTTCCTGGAAACAGGAATTTGGGTTGCTATAATCTCCCTGCAGCAAGCTCTCTCAAGCAGGAGCACAGGTGACAGATGCAGGAGCAGCATCATAGCTGCTCTCACCAAGTTTTCCCCCTCGCAGCCCCTTCACAAATTACAAGGTGCAGCGCATTTTGCATTTCCACCACAAGATCCCTTTTCCTAACTTCTGTGCAAGTGTTTCCCAAAGGGAATCCAACCCAGAGAAGCTTTGGCTTCATTTTCAAAACACTTTTTATCTTTCAGCAAAATACTACACAAATGGGAGTGTAGGACCCAGCTGGTCCCACACAACGTTCTCAAGCCCATGTCATCCCACCACAACCCAGCAGAAGCCACCAGTCCCCACACACTCTAGGGGTGAGATGCTGGAGCTGATTGTGCACATTAGACCATTTTTTTCAGAGAGCTTTAAGCATAACCTGGAGGAGAACCTGTGAGCTTCCATCCCTTTTCCTCCTCCCCTCCCTGTGCACACGCAGATGCTTCCCGGTGGCTGATGTGTTGTGACATCCGTCTGTGCAGGCAAAGGAGAGACACACTAAAGGTGTCTCCACAAGTCAGGTAGGAAGTCAGAATACAGATCAGGCACTGTGTAGACAAACTGCCTCTTGTGCCTTCCCCACACACTCCTTGGTGCAGACCAGGCACGCTGAGATACTAGCGCCACAGCCCAGCACCAGGTCCTGCTCAGGTGGCTTGAGCTCTGGGGCTCCCCACCACACACAGCACCCTGTGATCAACAAGCATCCCAAGCTAAACTCCTCACGTACCTCTTGAGACCATCAAATGCACCACAGAGCCTTGAAGGCAGGTGTTCCCCCACAAGGCATTGCTGTGGGAGTGGAGCAGCTCATACATCAGAGCTGCTGCTAAAACAGAAGGATGTTGTGTCTTGAATCAAAGAGGGATTCAGTGACCAAACAGCCACAGGCTGAAAGAGCTGGGAGGGGTTTAAAGGATACCCAAGGAACCTTCAGCCCTGTGCAGTTATGGGGACACAGAAGGGCTGTCCCACCCAGCCCTGCAAAACTCATGGGAGCTGGTTTGAATGCTTGGTCTCACTCTGCCACCATGAAGCTCAACGGATGCGTTTTCTCACCTCACCCATAGGCTGCTCAGGTCTTTGTACTCTCCAAAAAGCCCAAACCAAACCCAACAGCCACATTTGCAGCTGCATATGCCACTAAACAAGCACAAGAGGCATGCCTCAGGCAGAGGCAGATGAGACCCTGTCCCACCCAAACCATTGCAGCCAAGGGACAGCATCACCTTGCCCCAGTGATGGCCACAGTGATAATGTGCAAGAGGGAAGTATCCTCCAGCCTGCCACTGCTCACTTGCCATCCCAGGACCATCCCAGTCAAAAAGGACCTGGGGGTGCTGGTTGACAGCCATCTGAAAATGAGCCATGAAAGACCCCAGGTGGCCAAGAAGGCCAACAGCATCCTGGCTTATATCAGGAACAGTGTGGCCAGCAGGAGTGTAGGGAAGGGATTGTGCCCCTGTACTTGGGCACTGGTGAGGCTGCACTTCAAATACTGTGTTCAGTTTGGGGTCCCTCGCTACGAGAAAGGCATTGAGGTGCTGGAGTGTGTCTAGAGAAGGGCAACAAAGCTGGTGAAGGGTCTAGAGAACAGCTCTGGTGAGGAGCAGCTGAGGGAACTGGGGTTGTTTAGTCTGGAGAAGAGGAGGCTAAGGGAAGACCGCATTGCTCTCTACAACCCCTGAAAGGAGGTTGAAATAAGATGGGGATCAATCTCTTCTCTCTAGTATCAGGTGTTAGAATGAGAGGAAATGGCCTGAAATTGTGCCAGGGAAAGTTTAGGTTGGATATTAGGAAAATTTCTTTCCTGCAAGAGTGATCAGGCACTGGAACAGGCTGCCCAGGGAGGTGGTGGAGTCACCATCCCTGGAGGTGTTAAAGGAAACGTTTGGATGTGGCACTTTGGGACATGGTTAATGGCCATGGTGATGTTGGGTTATGGTTGGGCTCAATGATCTTCGAGGTCTTTTCCAACCAAAACAATTCTATGATTCCTTACCCCACACTGGGTGTTTCTGAGGACCGCCACACTCCTCGGGCTGACTGCCTTAGGCTGGGAGGCTTTAACAGGTCATCAGGAGAGGCCTGAAACAATCCCCCATTAATAAACTGCCTGGAGTGCCCTGCTGCTTTATTTAGCTGTGTGAGCTGGGCTCTAATTAGCATTCGCAGCCACATCCCAGCTGCTCAGGACAGGCACACAGCAATCCCACCTCCCAGAAAACAGCTATCTGCCTGCCCCTGCTTCTCCATCAGATTAAAGCAAATTCCAATCCTTGCTTCAATCCCCAAATCCCTCTGTACAACCTCTCCCTTCAACTGAGCCATGTAGCACCCCAGTCCTTCACTGACTGAGCTGGCAGCAGATGAGATATAACCTCTCCATCCTCCTCCATCTCAGATGGGTCTAGTTTGGGGCATTGTTCTTTCAGAGAGGCTGACTTGAGAAAATTCAACAGGAAAAAAAATAGGGAAATTGGATATTTGAGAGTGATAGAATCATATTTGAGTTGGAAGGGATCTTAAAGATCATCTAGTTCTAACACTCCTCATGGGCAGGGACACCTTCCACTAGACCAGGTTGCTCAGGGCCTCATCCAGCCTGGCCTTGAACAGCTTTAGAGATGGCGAGCATCCACAACCTCCCTGTGCAATCTGTTCCAATGTCTCACCACCCTCAAGGGAAAAAGCTGCTTCTTAATATCCTGTCTAAATCTACCCTCCTCCAGCTAATTTCCAGCCTGCCAAAAGGTTGGAGAGGGATTTTTCAAAGCATTTTTTTCAACCTCTGCACAACCCAAAGTAGAAGAAACCCCTCACTTTCTCCAGCTGCATCCCAGTGTTAGCTGCTGCCAAAGCCAGTGGGAGGTTTTCTCCTCCCTAAGATCTCCTCTTTGCCCACACAGAGGGCAGGTCCATGCCTGAGGACCATTATGTGCTTTCTCTGATCTTCCACCCACCCTGCAAGGCTCAAGTTAGACAAACAGCACCCATGGCACCAGTGAGGTGAATGACTGAGGAGCCTCCTGCCTTTGGGCTGCAAACACCCTCAGTAACAAAAAGAAAGATGGAGCAGAAACTGGAGAAAGCTGGACCAGAAACCCACCAACTCCATCTCCAATCTAATGAAGCCAGACTCACAGGCTCAGCTTTCTCAGAAGCAACCTGCATGCTTTCAATAAAATTACACTGTCAGGAAAAGAGCCAGGAGAAGATGGAGCTGCTAATTTTTTTTTTTTCCTAACAAGTCTGAACTTGTGCTGAGCAGCTGATGCTCAAGACAGTCAGAGAAGTCCCATCCCTGGCACACGGCCAGGAAGGAGATGCTGCTTCCATCTTCCAAACCTGTGAAAGAGAAAAGGCCAAAGAGCAAAACCTCTCTTTGAAAACTAATCAGTGCTGGGAGGTGTGGAAAAAAACGTCCCCCTTGCCACAGAGACAGGCAGTCACCAGTTCAGCAGCCTCTGTGAAGGTGAAACACCCTGGCAAAGCGAAGCTGAGCACAACTCCTCAATGGGAAAAAGTTCATTGAAGAATTTTTAGCCTTATTTCTACACATGGAGAGGACAGCTACAGCATGTCAGCTACTGGTTTAGCACCTCGTGATCTAGAGCATGGAAAAAATTACTCCTGTGAAGCTCCTCTAATGAGGAAAAAAGGACTCGTGGTTCATATCAGAGCTCACAAACCATAAAATGCATCAGGTTGGAAGGGACCCTCAAAGGTAATCTTGTCCAACGCCCCTGCAGTGGACAGGGCTATCTTTAACCAGATCAGATTGCTCAGAACCCCTTCAAGTTTGATCTTGAATGTCTTCAGGGATGGGGCCTCCACAACATCTCTGGGCAACCTGTCTGAGTATTTTGCTACCCTCATTGCAAAGAATTCCCTCATTTTGTCCAACCTAAATCTACCCTGCTCCAGTTTCAAACCCTTGCCCCTCATCCCATCACTCCAAGCCCTTCTAAGCAGTCCATCCCCAGCCTTCCTGTAGGTCCCCTTCAGATATTGATGATACAAAGATGGTGCATGTCTTGTTATGGCATCAGCTACCATGGAGGTGTGCTCAAAGCTTGCAGGAACACTGCCTCCCAGTGTTAACTTGCACACAAGTGGTTAGCATCAGCCATGAAAGACGAACCACACCACAAGCTCTCTCCTCTGTGTTTTGGGAAGGACCACACCACACCACAGGTCTTCAAGGCTGGGGATAAGCATCGTAACTTTTTAAGCAGTTAAAGAGTGAGTGCTTACTGGTGTGCATGCTATCAGTCCAAAACCAGCCAAGCAACAGACATAGCAATGTATTTTGGGTGACCCACATACCTGAAGGATCAGAAAGGACTTTCCTACCAAGCTTGCAAAAAGACAAGAAACATTTCTCAGCTTTCCTAAGAAAGACCTCTTGATGCCAACTTGATAAAGGAAATGCCACATTTGAAAGCTGCTCTAGAACAAATTTGGGAACCTTCCTAACTTCTCACATGGACTTTTTTTCAGCTCTCGCACAGCACAAGTGTTCCAAGACAGGGATGGAGGAATGCAGCAAACACCTTTTGAACTAGGAAGGACAGACTGGCAGGCAGAGAAAAAAGGCTGTAACCCTTCAGAGGCAGCTGAGCTCAGATCGTGCCCCACACTGATTAGAAACTTCACCATCATTGGCATTCGTTCATGGACTGTAAGGTGGAAGTTCCATTTTCATAGTATGGATCAGTCTGCAAGGAGTGAGTCTCTCTGTGGACAAGTTGTGCACTAACTTTCACAGTTGAGCTCTCACTAGACTTTGAAAAGCTTTTCCCAAGTTTGAAAACTACATTTGAAATTAAGGAAATGCCATTTTGGGAAGGTGCAACAAGAAATCGTCTGTGCTTTGAAATGTAAAGCACCCTCAAGGCATATTTAAACATGAAACAGTTAAATGAGAAGCAAGGTCTAGTCTGAGGGGACTAAATACCTCCTGAGGTCTCTTCCATCCTAAATTAACATATTACTCTGTTATCCAAGCACAAATACAGGCTGGGCAGTGACTGGCTGGAAAGCAGCCCTGAGGAGAGGGACCTGGGGGTGCTGGTGGACAAGAAGCTCAACATGAGATGTCAATGTGCACTTGCAGCCCAGACAGCCAACCAGATCCTGGGCTGCAGCAAGAGAAGTGTGGCCAGCAGGTCAAGGGAGGTGATTCTCCCCCTCTGCTCAGCTCTGGTGAGACCCCACCTGGAGTACTGTGTCCAGTTCTGGAGCCCCTATTACAAGAGGTATATGGACATGCTGGAACATGGCCAGAGAAGGGCTTCCAGGATGATCAGAGGGCTGGAGCACCTCTCCTATGAGGACAGACTGAAAGAGTTGGGGCTGCTCAGTCTGGAGAAGAGAAGGCTCCGAGGAGACCTTATTGTGGCTTTCCAGTATCTGAAGGGGGCTACAAGAAAGCTAGGGAGGGACTTTTTAGGATATCAGGCAGTGATAGGACTAGGGGGAATGGAACAAAGCTGGAAGTGGGGAGATTCAGACTGGACGTGAGGAAGAAGTTCTTCACCATGAGAGTGGTGAGAGCCTGGAATGGGTTGTGCAGGGAGGTGGTTGAGGCCCCATCCCTGGAGGTGTTTGCAGCCAGGCTGGATGAGGCTCTGGCCAGCCTGATGTAGTGTGAGGTGTCCCTGCCCATGGCAGGGGGGTTGGAACTAGATGATCCTTGCAGTGACTTCCAACCCTGACTGATTCTGTGATCTCTTAAATATACCAGGGGAGGATGATGAACTGAGCAGAAAATAACATCAACCATGTATGCATTAGAGGCTGGAAAGCATCTCTCCCACAAACATCTCCTGACCAGCAGACAGCCTGCCATCAGAATCACAAAGGGATGGCTGGGGCCTGCCCAGGAGAGGGAGGCAGGTTGGATTATTCCAGGGGAGGGAAAGGAGAAGGTGCAATTGAGCACTGACTACCAGAAATTTTACAGGAGCCGTGCTGCACAAAGTCATGCTCATAGAGCTTGGCTCGAAGAGATGATGGAAAACCAGGACTGATAAAGCAGAGGTTGTGCTGCCATCCAGAGGGACTTCTGGAGAAACCAGCAAAGGAACAGAATTTCAGCTCAGGGAAATGCCAAGTCCTGCACTTGGGGAGAAGCAACTCAGTACATGCTGGCTGGAAAGACCTAGGGTGTTGGTGGACGCCAAGCTGGCCATCAGCCAGCAAAGTGACCAGCAGCAAGGTATTGCCAGCAGGTCAAGGAGGTGACCCTTTCCCTCTTCTCAGCCCTGATGAGACATGTCCATAGTGCTATGCCTCCCAGGACAGGAGAGTCTTGGACTTAGTAGAGAAGATCAGCAAAGGTAACTAAAGGAATGGAATATGTGCCCTACAAAGAGAGGCTGGAAGAGCTGGGATTGCTCAGCCTGGTTGGAAAAAGCTCAGAGCAGATCTTAACAACATGTATGAATACCAGAGAGTGGAGGCTAAAGGCAGGGCAAGGCTCTTCTCTGTAGCACCCAATGATTGGGCAAGAGACAACAGGCACAGATTGTAATAAAAGAAACTGCTTATACACAGGAATAAATTTACTGACTGTGAATGGAACAGAGTACTTGGGACAGGCTGCCAAGAGAGGTTGTGGAGTCTGCATCTTTGGAGACAATCAAAACCCACCTAGAAACCGTCCTGGGCAGCCTGCTCTAGGTGACTCTGCTTTGAGGTTCTTTCCCACCTCACTGCCTCCCAGCAATGCTGTGCTTCTGAGCCACGGTCAGCCCCAGGCTAGGGGGAAGCTTTCTCCCAAGGCTGATTCCTGGGAAGCACAACCACTCCCAGCATGGTGCATGGCTTCAACAGAGCCCAAAAGATGCTAACAAAGCTTCCCAATGCCCAGAGCTGAGAACATGCTGACAGAATGAGGTAGCAGATCTTGAGTGGATGGATCCCCCAGGAACCACCTTGTCCTCTGCCTTCAGCAACCAGCTCCTAACAAGGCTAGCTCCCTGGAAGAGTGACCTCAGCTACACAGGAAGGTTGGAACTGACTAATTGCCCACTCTCCCAGCAGCCCTTCAGAGGCTTTACAACATCACCTGAATTAACTTAGGAGGAAGTTCTTCCTCCAGGGTGTGCCAGAATCCCAGACTTTGAGGCAGCTCAAGGAAAGATGCTGCTATTTCCATGCTGTTGCCAGGATATTCAGCAGAACTGAAGTTCATCCCAGGTCAGAAAACAAACTCCTCTCCATACATCCAAGCCCTGCTCTATGCTGAAAGGAAGAGGGAGAGCACAGGGAGGCCAAAGGCAGACACCTCTAGAGAGATGCTCCTCTGCTGCTCAAGGCCATGTTACCATAACAAAAGCATATTTCAGTGGCCCCAAGTTTGGCACCAGCATCTCCGGGCTTTCACCCACAGAGGTCCTTAAGCTCCTGCCAGCTGCTTACACTGGCCCAACCTTCCTGCTCATCTCCCCCAGGCTCTTGGGCACATGCCTGCAGACATCTGAACAGAAGCACACAAAGGAGAAGCAGGTGGCTAAGCTGCATTTGACAGCAATCAGTGCTACAGAGGTGCTGGAGGAGGAAAGTCATCTGCCTCTCAGGGCAGGCTCAGGGAGGGAGGTGTGAGAAGGGATGATGGGCACTGGACAGTCCAGACCAGGAAGGGATGAGGGGAGACCTTTTCCCTCCCTGGCAGCACAAGCTGCTGTTTTGCAGGTCCTTTTTGACTGCCAAGTGCTGGTGTCTTCCTCCAGCCCCACACTGCAGGAGGATGGCACCAAGCAGCACATCCCTCCCCCTGCCCCGAGCCCACTCAGGCAGGCAGGAGCTGCTGAGCAGAACAGGGATGCTGCTAACAGCATGGCAGCAACACTCACTACATCCAACACCTCTCCCAAAATCATGCTGCAGAGCTACCAACATCAGTAACAGCAGCTCAGAGCCCACCTGAGATTTGTCCCTCCCCTGCAGATCTGAAGAGGGCTAAGGGTGATGGGCACTGGTCCAGCCAGGGCCACGTTGCTGCCAGCACAGCCCCAGCCCAGGGACATTTCCCAGACAGCTTCATTGGCAGGAGAAGCAAGCAGCAGTGATGTCCTGTGCACGGTCCTGCCCTCTCCATCACTGCAGCTAATTAAACCCAGATCATGCAGCACACTGGGGAATATGCTGGGAAGCAGGGATGGAGCTGGAAGCCCAGCACACACCAAGGGAACCTTTGTTTCATTCAGCACCAAGGAAAAAAAATATTAAAAAAGCAATCTTCATTTGTAATCTGGGCTGCAGAATGTGTAGACAGACTGCCAAGTTTTACAGAGTCCCTGAGATCTGTTAGCAACACCCTGCATGTTCCCACAGCTTCTTCTGTTCTCTTTCCTCTTCCAACAAAGCCATGGGAAGGCAGAGCTACAGGAACATTACACTCCAGCCCAAAAGGCTCCCCATGACCTGTGTTTGCAGTTATGGATCTGAGCAAGCAGGGGAAAGCTCTCTTGTGCTGCTGCTCCATGGACCATAAGCTCCCAAGTGGGTGATGAGGATCTCACTGTGGATCACACCATGAAGTGGAGAGCTAGCAAACACCTAGCATCAAAGCCATCAACTCTAGGATGCTAGTTTTTAATGGCCCTGTGCTTTAGGAGCACTGTCCTGTAGTGTGACAGAGTACTAGGACATGGAACTGCTGGAGCAGGTCCAGAGGAAGGTCAGTGAGATGAATAGAGGGCTGGAGTACCTCATCTATGGGGACAGGCTGCTAGAGCTGGAGAAAAGAAGCCTCTGGGGAAAACTTACAGCAGCCTTCCAGTATCCGAAGGGGGCCTACAAGAAAGCTGGGGAGGGACTTTTTACAAGGGCTTGGAGTGATAAGACAGGAAGAAATGCATTGAAGCTGGAAAGGGCAGATTTAGACTGGATATTAGGAAGAAATTCTTTGCAGCGAGGGTAGTGAGGCACTGGAACAGGTTGCCCAGGCAGGTCAAGGATGCCCCCTTCCTGGAGGTGTTCAAGGCCAGGCTGGATGAGGCCTTGAGCAACCTGGTCTAATGGAAGGTGTCCCTGCCCATGATGGAGGTGGTGTTAGAAATAGGTGATCTTTAAGGTCCCTTCTAACCCAAACTGTTCTGTGAATCAGTGAAAGAGTGCACCACTTCCCACAGGACACTGAAACCTGCCACCCATCACCCAGGTACTCCAACTCTCAGTTACAGCATCCCACCTCCACACCATCACCTCCAAACTTTACCAAGATCCAGCTGTTTTCCCTCTGATATTCTCTGCTCCTGCACTCCCTGCCCAGCAGCTGGAATTTGGGATTTTCCATACATCCTTGCTGTAGATATCATTCCAAAACGAGAGTACAGCTTGCATCCCCCAGATTACACCAAACAAGCTCAACAAATATCCATGCACACATGGCTTAAGCCATGCAAGGCAGGTTGGGCATCTGTCTGCTGCTAATTTAGCTTCTCAGGAATGTTCTCCTGGTGGCTCTGCCTGTCCTTTCCATCAGCTAAGGTAGTGGCTGCTCAGCCTGGAGAAGCCACAGGAGGTTCCCGTTTACTTATTTTGACAAGAAGCTTTTCTTCTGAGCTCTATCAGCCAGACATACTCTAAAGGATGCTGCCACAGGTACACCTAGCAAGGACATCAGCAATTCAACCACAAACCACTCCACGCAGCAGCAGCAGCATGCCAAGTCTTGAAGCATAGGAGATATCTCTATACCTCATCCCTGACCACAGAATGGAAGCAGTGGACTAGAGGGCAGGGCACTGGGCCAGGACTATAGAAAGCAGCTTTTAGTGTCTGCCTCAGGCCTGTATCCCTTAGCCAAGATCAAGGTGGGCTGGTACATGTATCCTTCACCATGAAGCTCAGCCTCCCACAGAGCCACTGCCCTGCATGCATTTAGCAGAGAGTTTTCTGCTCCCTACCTTAGTTTCAAAACTAATCACCTAAATAAATAACTCAATATTCAAACCAGTGAAAAGAGCATTTCCCCCTCCTATTCTTTGTCCATCTTAAGAGGAAAGCATGTTTCACTTGAGGTTGTTTTGCTGGCGAAAGGCTGCAGAGATAAGGGTTTGGTAAGGCTCAGACCCATCAATGCTACCACTGCAGAGCAAGGAAAAGCCTTTGCTCTCTTCTCTCACTGCAACATCTGGCAGCACACCAGGAACACTGCATCTGCAATGATAAAGCTACCTCAGGGGAGCAGAGGTCTCTTGCGCAACAGAAGAGAAGCACATCCTGTATGTGCTCCTTGTGCCCATCCCACCCACTCATGGCTGACAAACAGGAGCCTGGGGGATCTCCATCAGCTACTCAGTTACTCCCAGAGCCCTGACCAAGGTGGTGGTTTATCAGCAGCACCATGTTAAAAACCTGTGTTGGAGTTAATTCATGCAAGACAGGTGGGACTTAGAGCACATAGCTTAGTCAAAAGCTCCCCAGAAGCCTTACTGGGGGTAGTGCAGCCCTCTCCAAACCACTCCAGCTTAATTCCTCAGCTGCTGGCACCAAGGAAAAAAAAAAAAAAAGGTTATTCTGAGGCTGCTCTGACCCCCCAGGCCATCCCCTGGGTCTGCCATGGCTCAAATCTTAGCAGAAAAGCCATTTTGCTGGTTCCCCAGGTTCCATCTAATGCCAGGGCCATGGGAAAATACCACCCCCACTGCTCACTGGGAGAGACACAGGCAGAGCTCCCAAGGGAAAGCCCTTAGGGCAAGCCAAAGCATGTGAAATAGAGCAAATTAATTTCCTTACCTATAACTTTATTAGTAATAATGCAATTTCTTTATGAGTTACTTTTTGGAAGAGTCTTTCTCCCCCACGTGCCATCCATCTAATCCAGAGAGCATCCACACTACCAGGGTTACTGATTCCATGCACCTCCAAAGTTTTGGGGGGAACATCACTATTTCTTGAGTCTGATGTTACAGAACAAGGCTCTGGCATGTGTTTTGCAGGCTGATGGGGTATCAGGGCACCTAACTCTGGGAGAATCACAGATCCAGCCCTCTGGGGTCAGTGTCTCATGCCAAGATAACAGCTTCCCAGGAAGGGAGCTGGTCAGGAGGTGCAGTGGGGCTTTCTGGTCCTTGGTGGGACAGGAGGGCTGTGAAGCCTGATGGCTGCCATCAATGCCAGAGCCTGGGGGCTCCTGCAAAGAGCCAGCTTCTACTCCTCCTGCTGCTTGGCTACAAGGCTGTGAGCTTGGGCGTCTGCAGGGAGAGAGCCCCATGGCCAGATTCCAACAGAATGAGCCTGGGCTGGTGAATGGAAGAGCCCATCTCAAATCTCAGATGTGACTTCCCACACACACTCAAGAAAGCTGGCTGAAATGCCAAGTCCAAGGATGCAGGAACTGGGAAATGCAAAGATCAGACCAGCCTGGGGACCAACTGATTAAACAGGCTGGGATGGCAGCAGCCAGCACAGCCATCTGCACGTTCCCATTGCATTGAAGACAAAAACATTAGGCTTTGTGTTTGGGTTTCTGCTAGATGGAACAGTCGAGGGCAGCTGAAGGGGCACATCCCAGGTGGTACAGCAGGAAGGGTTCCTGCTTCATCTCCTTGCCACAAAATAGAGCTGTAGTCATCCAGGCAGCTAATTAGCCAGCAGCCCTTATAGGAACTCGCTCTGCCAGCCAACAATTAACGAGGCCATCCCTCCGCTTCCTGCTCGGCCATGATTTATTCATCTGGCATCCCTGGTGGGTCACAAAAGATAACAAGGCACAGAGCACTTGCTGAGCCCATATGTCAATTTATTTCCCCAGCGCAGGGCTTCCCGAGTCCACCGGCCAGGAGGTTCCCCAGGCACAAAGGGATGAGCACCGAGCCGAGAGGAGAAGGGAGAGCCCGCCTCGCCGACGGGCTGCCCTCCAAAAAGCAGGCAGGAGCAGCCTCAGCTTCATCACAAGTAATGTTAACATGCAAATCCCCCCAGAAAAGTCCTCCCAGCTTCAAACCAGCTGAGCACTGACCTGAATCTTGCCGAAGCAACACGTACATCTAATTAACACAGGGGCTCCCACTTCCTTTGCTGCCATGATGTTTTATAACACATTGAATGTTCTCCAAATACAGTGCCCAAGGCAGGTTGCTGCTCCAGACCAGCAATACTGGAGCAGGCTGTGCTGCAGCAGCTTATTCCAGGCACTTTTGCTGAGCAGACACAAGAAGAGGGACCTTGTAATTTAAATGCAGGATGGAAGCACATGGCTGCAGCCTTAGTTGCACTATGAAAGGGAGAATAAGGCAGGACTTGGAGCTAGGGTTTTCTCACAGCTTGCTCCAATTCAGACTTGAACACCTCTTATGATTAACCGTAGGATCACAGGGGTTGGAAGGGACCTCTGGAGACCATCTAGTCCAAATCCCCCTGCCAGTGCAGATGTGCCTAAATCAGGTTGCAGAGGAACATGTCCAGGTGGGTTTTGAAAGTCTCCAAAGGAGACTCTGCAAATCCCTTGCAGCAGGGCTGCCCCAGCAAAAGCAAAAGGAGCTGACCAAATATATCCAAAAGCCTCACTAAGCCAAGGGAAACTGTCTTATGGACTTCTAAGACTGGGAACTTTCAAGTTTCCTCTATGTCCTACAATTTAGAGAATCCCTCATCCACAGAAGCTCCTTTGCAGCATTCCCATTAGATGTCACCTTTCAGCTCAGAGCCAAGAGAGGCATCTGTAACTGCTTCAGATGCATAAACACTCCCCTCCTGCATGCAGCCCACCACTATCTCTCTCCATCTCACACACATCCTGCAAACTTACACTATCAGAAAAAAGTCACTAGACCAGCCCAAGCCCTACAGGATCTGTAGGAGGTATGTCCAAGTCCCAGGGCAGGACAGGCGCTGCATGAGGTCCAAGCTGTTGGATGCGAGACACGCATCCCATCAGTTTTAAGAGCACAAGGAAAGGACTGGACCCAGAAAAGGATTAGCAAAGTGAGGAAAAGAAAAAGAACCATGCCAAATATCTCATTTCTGCTATTTCCAGTTGTTCACTGTCTTTAAAAACCCTCCCCAGAAAACAAAGGAGATCACAGAATCACAGAACACTAGAGGTTGGAATGGACCTCCAGAGATCGAGTCCAACCCCTTACCAAAGCAGGATCACCTAGGGTAGTCAGCCCAGGAACACATCCAGGTGGGTTTTGAATACCTCCAGAGAAGGAGATTGCACAACCTCTCTGGGCAGCCTGTTCCCAGAGATGGCAAAGAGCAGCCCAGCTCAGGAGCGCCAGGAGGTCAAGCTTCTCGGGGAGTGACACCAACATGACACCAAATCAACCCCTACAGAGGGCAGAGAACCCCACTCCCCCCAGCTGCCCACCTGGCCTGGGGGCTCTCCGGTACTTACTCCCACTCCTTCCTCCGTGCCTGCGGTGTGCTCTGCATCTTGTGTGCCTCATGCGCCTTGATGATGTCCCTCTGCTCGATCAGGCCGCCCCGCCGGCGCTTGATAACGTCTGGGCTCACCGGGACGTACTGGCCCAGCCCCAGGTCAAAGGTGCTGCCTGTTTCCGTACCAGCGTCGGCATCCCGGGAGCGGGGCTGGTAGAGGGCATCGAAGCTGGCAGCACGCGAGACCAGGGCCTCGGCCAGGCTCTCGGGCTCCAGAAGGTTGCAGGATTGGGTGGTTTGCATCAGGCCAAGCCGGTGCTTCCGCCACGTCTCCTCCTCGGGCAGCGCCAGGATGCAGCAGGGGGAGGCAGTGTCCGGCTCAGCCCCCCTGCCCGGCGCCGGGGCACTGACGGAGCACGTGCCCAATCCCAGCATCGTGGGTGCTGTTGTAGCTCATCACTCTGGAGGGGCACAAGACAGACATGGGATGCTCAGGGATGTGGTCCATTTGTCCTCTAATTCCTTCCCTTCCTCCCACACCCACAGAAAGTCCCATTTCTCCTGTATGTCCTGGGCTAGACCACCTCAAACCAGGCAGAGAGTTTACAACACCAGACTCCAAGGTTCAGGGAGAAGGTAGAATCTCCTCCTTACTGATTTCCTCCTGCTCCCCAGTCTGGGCATCCTTGCAGCTCTCTGACACAGCAGCAACCCTTCCCTGTCATCCCTGGAGCAGGACAGCTCCCCATAATCAGATCACAACGTGAGCAGCTCCCACACTATCTAACAGATGGGAAGACCTAGACCAAACCACTACTGTGATGCTTTTGGAGCGTTTTGGTTTTCTGCTCTATTGCTTGGAGTTTTTTGCTTTTGCGGGAGGTTGGGAGAAATAAAAGGGGCTGATATCACACAGCTCAGCTGGAAGCACAATCCAGTAACCCCCCAGCATCTATGGTTAGAGCATCCATGTCCAGCCCCATGTTTGTGGGATGACATCTAGGCAGGCTGGCAGCAGCTTAGGAAGCTGGATGTAGAAGCATCAGTGTGGCGTTGACTGCAGAGCTGCACATCAGAGCAAAAGGTGCAGAAGCACCACCAGAAACACCACATTGAGCAACATCCCTTAGCTTGCTCCTGTCTGAGAGCACAGCCAAAGCCTTGCTGTGATGAAAGGCTTTATTCTTATGTTGGAGCATCTCCATTCAACATGCTATTGCTGCAGGAAGGCTTTGCTTCAGTGTTCCCTTCAATTCCCCCTTCAGTGCTTGCTCATGACAGAGGTGGAAGAAAGGGAGAAGAGCAAGGCAGCAGGGATGTCACCTCCCTTCCTAATGACATCCCTGACACAGGGGAAAACAACGTAGCCTGGAGGATTTAAAACCCCCCAAATATTACAATAATGCAGCAGGTTGAGCATATCAATCCTCTTAATCCCTTCTCAGGAGACACCTGAATTCTTCCTCATGAGTAAACAGAGATGAGAACAGCAGTTGGGAAAAAGGCACAAAAATCACCCCCCCCCAGAAGCAAAACCAAATTAAATGCAGAAAAACACCCCCAAGAGTAAATGAGGAAATAGGACAGAGCATGGCTCCCACTCCAGCCAAAATAAGCCTGCCATGCCCATGCCAAAGGGGAAAGGCTGCATGGCCCAGTTGAGGAAGGATCCCCCTTCCTGTGGGTCTGAAGTGCAAATATGAAGTAACTAAAGCTACCCCTAAATTTAGACCTGCCTGGCTCAAGGGATATTCATCCCTTGGCCAGCTCTTCAGAAAGAAAAAGGCAACTGCCAGCAAGAGCCTTAACAAATTAATTAGCACATGGGTAAGAAGAGTTTGGCTGCTCCCACTGAGAGCTATAAACAGATTCTTCACTTCACTACTTTGCTTACCCATATGACTGACTTTTTAAAAGGCACTAATTACTTTCTCAATCCAGTCCTGGATACCTTTACAATTTCTTATTTTCCTAAGATTTTCTCAATCCAGTCCTGGATACCTTTGCAATTTCTCATGTTCTTAACATATGCCTTTCCTTTTCATATCAATTTCCTCACCTTTGCCTGCTAAAGTTTAATTCCACATCCAGCCACACCAGGATTTCTTTAGGGGGTTGAATTTTGGGTTTAGTTTGCATTTAGTGTTGGGTTGGGGGAGTTTTATTGGGTTTTTTTGTTGTTTGGTTGGGTTGGGTTTTTGCTTGTTTTCCTTTTTTCCCCCCTTTCTCTTCCTTTTTCTTCCCCCCCCCCCCTCTGCCCCTCCCCTTTTCCTTTTTCCTCTTCAAACCCCCCCTCCTTTTTTTTTTTTTTCTTTTTTCTTCCCATCTTTTTCTTTTTATTCTCTAAACAGTGATTCTTCAGCCTTGTTTCTTCCTTGAGCATTTCCTTAAGGAGGACAGGAGGCTTTCTTATGTACTAAGCACAAGCACTCCAGGTATCATGGTACAGCCACAGCAGACCCATGAGGACAATTAGCTAAGAGCAGACGAGGACACAGCCCAAGGGCAGGTCCAGCATCCATGCAGACACTAGCTCTCCTGCTGCTCATGAGTACATCTCCCATCAAGCTTGCTCCAGGGACACCAGTGACACCAGGGCAAGTTAAACAACCTCAAGCAGAGCTCCCAAACAACAGACTGAGAAACTTTGAGGAAATAAATAGAAATAATTAGCTCTGCCTCTGTCTAAGCAAACAGGCCTCATGCTGCCAGCAGAACAAGCCACGTTCCCTCCACAGAAGTGACAAGCAGAGAAAGGAGGATGCCAGAACATTTTGTTAAGCTGATGAGGCTCACACTAACAAGGGTGCTCACAGGATGCCACAGGCTGCGTACGAAGCATCTGACACCGGGGCATCTGTCCATCTTCTAGCCTTTGGTCTCCTCCTTAGACTGAAAACAAACCCACTTTATTTTTCCACAAAATCCAAATTAGTGGGGAAAACACCACATTTGTTCATCTAATTTGGCTTATGCTGTTTAGACACTAGCACTGCCTCCCGCAGAAGGGAAACGTGGCAAACCAACACGTGGCTAGTTTGGAGAACAGAGAGGAGGATCTTCTGATCCCACTGGTGAAAAGTCACAGCCCAGTATGTGCTGGGAACAGGTCTTGGCCAGAGGCAAGGTCACAGAGCTGGCTGGCAGTCCTCCTTCCACATTGATTTAGAATCATAGAATCAGTCAGGGTTGGAAGGGACCACAAGGATCATCTAGTTCCAAGCCCCCTGCCATAGGCAGGGACACCTCACACTACATCAGGCTGGCCAGAGCCTCATCCAGCCTGGCCTTAAACACTTCCAGGGATGGGGCCTCAACCACCTCCCTGGACAACCCATTCCAGGCTCTCACCACTCTCATGGTGAAGAACTTCTTCCTCATGTCCAGCCTGAATCTCCCCACTTTCAGCTTTATTCCATTCCCCCTAGTCCTATCACTACCTGATAGCCTAAAAAGTCCCTCCCCAGCTTTCTTGTAGCCCCCTTCAGATACTGGAAGGCTACAAGAAGGTCACCTCAGAGCCTTCTCTTCTCCAGACTGAACAGCCCCAACTCTTTCAGTCTGTCCTCATAGGAGAGGTGCTCCAGCCCTCTGATCATCCCTGTGGCCATTTTTTGCTTAATAACATACAACTCAGGTACATATCAATACCTCTGAACTCTTCCAGTTGCAAACAATGTGGTACTTAGGGACATGGTTTAATGGTGGACTTCAGTTAACAGCTGAACTCAATCCCAAAGGATTGTTTTTAATCTAAAGCTTCTTCTGCAGTTCTGTTCTGTTTACCCTCACTACAAGAAAGACATTGAGGTGCTGGAGCTTGTCCAAAGAAGAATAACTAAGCTCCTTGAACACAAGGAGCCTTGAACACAAGTCTTGTGACTGAGGGAACCACAGGCTTGTTTAGTCTGGAGAAGTGGATCCTGAAGGGAGACCTCATTGCTCTCTACAGCTGCCTCAAAGGAGGCTGAAGTGAGATGGGGGTTGCTCTATTCTCACACACAACAAGCACAGGCAAAGAGGAAGTGGCCAAAGTCATGCCAGGAGAGGTTCAGGTTGGATATTAGGAAAAAATTCTTCACAGAAAGGGTCAACAAGCCTTGGAGCACAGGGGGCTGGAGTCACCATCCCTGGAAGCATTTAAAAGACACATGGATGTGGTGCTGAGGGACATGGTTTAGTGATAATGGCTTAGCAGCAGGGGTGGGATTGGACTTGATGATCTCAAAGGTCTCTTCCAGTCTCAGCAGTTCTATGGTCCTATGTTCCGTGATTCTACTCAAATCAGCCTTTGTATGAGAACAAACCCAGATTTGCCACCCAGCTGCCTGTTAACAGCTGGGCAGAAGATGGATTTGCAGATCTCTTAATGACAATAAACAATTAGAGAAAAGTAAACACTGTATCTGACCTCCCCCTTGGATCACATTTGATTTCTCACCAGTGACTCAGGCTGATGCTTGGGGTCTGTATCCCTGGTTACAAAGCTGAGATGTGGTGAAAGCATGGCACAGACACGTCTCCAGGCAGCCCCTGCTACCCACAACTATCCAACAGCACCAAAAGCAGAAGACGACATTGCACAGGAACGCTGCACTCAATACAGGAGAGGAATGGCAGCTATTGTGACACAGACCAGGCTTTCAGTACCAGAAAATGAGGTTTCTAGAGGCTCTTATCTCCCAAATTTCAGTTTAAAAAATATTAAGAGCCAGGAAATTTACTGGTTGCTCCTGAAGCTGAGGAGTCATCTAGATAAAACCATGGCCAGAGGGCACTGGGAGCAGCCGAATTGAATTAGAGTGTGGATATTCAGCTGCAAAACCACTGCCACTTCTGCTTTCACCTGCACAGTAGCAGCTCCCAGCATCACCCAGGGGACATCTGAGGACACAGACCACCCAGATGTGATGATGCACAGCTGGAGCTCACTCTGTGGATCTCATTAAAGAGATCATACCCAGCACCCATCCTCCCTTCTGGGGCTGCGATTGCCACAGCCAGACAGGGACAACTGCTGAGCATCTCTTGCTCCTTGGCCTGTACATCAACACAGGCTGAAATGGGACACAATCCCACCCCACAAACCACCCAGAACAGCCTTTCCAAGACCTCAGTACCAGAGGTTGAGTGATGGAAGAAGAGAGGTGTACAGGTCCTCTGCAGCACCCTTGAAAAACAACTGTGCATTGCCAGGTGACTCAAACCCATTATCCCAACCCAAACTACACATCAGAGCCAAGGAAGGCAACCTCTGTAGGTGGGAGACCCTGGGCTCTCACACCACACCATTTTTTTTTTCCTTCTAGCAGCTGATTAACTAACAAAGAGCTTCAGTGAGGAGCAGCACCACTGACCTACAAAGAGGTTTGTATTGCAGTGGCAGCAATAAATGCTTTAACCCAGCAACTATGTACTGTTTTCTATGGCCTCAAGTTGCACCAGGAGAGGTTTAGATTCAACGTTAGGAAAAGATTTCTTTACTGAAAGAGTGGTCAGGCATTAACACAAGCTACCTAGGGAGGTGGTGGAATCACCATCCCTGAGAGTGTTCAAAAACAAGTGTGCAGACATGGCACTTTGGGTCCAAGAAAGCCCAGCACTACCATGTTCACTAAACCATGTCCAGGTCTTAGAGGTCTTTTCCAACCTTAATGATTGCATGATTACCATAATCACTGCAATCAGCACTTAAGGCACTAGGTGAGCTCTTTGCTGCCATTACCTGACTAACCTTCACCAAACCTGACAGAGCTAAGGCAGGAAGCCTTCATGAATATTGTGCTGGCCCATGGGGGCTGGTCTTCTCCAGCCAGCACAAGGGTTCAGCACCCCAGAGCTGTCAAGAGCTCTGAGTGAATGAGGAGGGAGAGACCTCTTCCTAAAGCAGAGATGAAACCTCATCCCAGGGTGGACAAACCATGGCTGAATGGCCTGCAACAAGCAGCAAAGCTGCCTGAATCATCCAACCATGGTCCAGCAGCCTTCCCTGGGAATATGGGGAATTACTTCTTACTCTGATGCTGCTGCTTCCACTTGTCAGTAAGCATCCTCCTCTCTCCTGAATGTGCAAGGAGAGAGCGCAACAGGGACAAAGTCAAACCCTCCCAGAAGATGGAGGGGAAGCATCCAGGATGCTGCTGCCTCTAAGCACCTTGGGGACACACCTTGAGCCAAGAAAGGTTTCTCTGCTTCAGCAGCCCACAGGGTATGTCCCTTCCTCAGGCTGATCTTACTGCAAAGCTCACACATTCAGATATCTCAGCCCCACTCCATCCTTCCTGGGGCATAGCAATGCTCCAAAGCCATTCCCTGCTGTGCAGTGTTGGAGCCTGTCCAGAGGAGGGATAGAACTCCTCTGCTGTGAGGACAGGTTGAGAGCATTGGAATTGTGCAGCCTGGAGAAGAGAAGGTTCCAGGGAGACCTTGTTGTGGCCTTTCAGTGCTTAAAAGGGCCAATCAGAAAGCTGGGGACAGACTTTTTAGCAGGGCTTGTTTGACAGGACAAGGGGTGATGGGTTTAAACTAGAAGAGTGGAAATTTAGACTAGATACAAGGAATTTTTTTTATTTTTATTTTTTTTTTATGCTGAGGGTGGTGAGACACTGGCCCAGGTTTCCCAGAGAGGTGGTAGATGCCTCATCCCTGGAGCCCTTCCAGGTCAGGTTGGACAGGGCCCTGAGCAACCTAATTTAGTTAAAAATATCCCTGCTCACTGCAGGGGGGGTTGGACTAGATGAGCTTTAAAGGTCTCTTCCAATCCAAACCAGTCTGTGATTCCCTCTGGCTTGCTAACCTGTCTCCCCTGGGCCACAGAGGTCACTTGGTTTTCAGGACAATCAAATGCCATCTGACTCTCTCCACTGTGCCATGATTACCCTGAGCTGCTAATTATTAGTCCCTGCTCCAGGGAAGGAGGAGAGCTCACAGCATGGTGAAGCAGAGCACTAAATCTCAGAGCTCTAGGAAGAAATTCAGCTTGGGGCCCCTCCAAACAGAGACAGATGGGCTGCAAGAGCGACTGATTCATCCTCGTGGCCTTTTCCTCTCTCACCACGTGCACTTCCACTCTCAGGAGCACGGATGCTGTGGTGGGAGAGCCCTGCTCAGGCCAGCTCCAGACCTATCCTGGTTCTCCAGCTCCTATGTCTTGCACCCCAGACAGCAGCTGGGTCTGTACAGTGGCTGAGGGAACCAGCAGGCAAGCATGAGCTATTTTCAGTCAAGTCTTTTGTTCCTGGGGGAAAGTTTTTTTTATTAAACCCCTCTTCCATTCCCCCCTGCCACTGGTTTTGCCAAGAAGAGCTGCTCCTGCCATCCCTGGTTCACACCTGGCACCCAAAAAGAGCCAGTGCAGCATCCCATGCCTGGGAGCTTTGTATGACACCAGTAACAGAGACGTAAGCAAGGTGAAGAGAACAAAGATTTAGAGTCAAAAGCTCCTTGCACAGACCTATTCTGGCCCTTCACTACAAGAAGGACATTGAGGTGCTGGAGCAGGTCCAGATAAGAGCAATGAAGATGGTGAAGGATCTAGAGCACAGGTCTTGTAAGGAGCAGTTGAAAGAACTGGGGTTGTTTAGTCTGGAGAAGAAGAGGCTGAGGGGAGACCTCCTCATTCTCTACAACCAACTTCCTGAAAGGAGATTACAGCAAAGTGGGATATCTTCTCCCAAGTAACAAGCAATGACACGAGGAAATAGCCTCAAGTTGCACCAGGATTGCACTTAGGTTGGATATTAGGACCAAATTCCTCTCAAAAGGGTTGTCAAGCCCTGGCACAGGCTGCAAGTGATGGAGTCATCAATCCTAGAAGGATTTAAAAGCTGTGTAGATGTGGTGCTGAGAGACATGGTTTAGTGGTGACCTGGCACTGCTGGGTTGGACTTGATCTGAAAAGTCTTTTCCAACTAAAACAATTCTACAGTTCCTAAGCTCAGTAAGATGCAGGCGAAAGGGCTGGGCCAAGCATCCCTATACAGGAGAGCCAGGGGAAGGCAGGGCACACACACTGAGCAGAGGGACATGGTACAAGCACGTGCTGCTTGGCTTAAGGAAAATTCATTTCCCATCACCCATTCACATAAAATAAACTAAATTTTGGGTCTTCACAGCATTTGGACACTACAAAGAGCACTGAAAAGAACAGATAGAGGAAAAAGCACAGTATCAAATACCCAGGGGCTGCTGCAGGCCAGGAGATGCTCCAGTACCAGACATCAGACAGTCTTTTGTCTGGGAAACAGCTTTTGTTCTGCCACATGAGGGTTTGCATGGAGTGATGCTCCAGCAGCAGAGCCCACTTCCCAGGAAAAGCTGCTCTGAGCCTAGACAGGGCCAGGCTGGTGCTCAGACCCCGTTCCAACTAGGAGGCATCTCAAAGCCCAGTGAGCCCACAGTGGGTGCAAGGGATCTGCCCATACCAGCAGCAGGGCAGCACAGCCCCTGCTACAAGAGCCCTTTAAGAATATCAAAACATGGAATTATCTCATCTCTCCTTTAAGAGCAACTGTTAAACAACCCCACTACTATTTATATAGATGTACGTCAAAGAAATCAGCCCTCCATCTCCAGCACGGAGAGCTGGGAGAGACAGAGGCTGCCAGGAGAGTGGCATCCCCAGGGCTGGCTGCAGGTAGAGCCCCAGCCCCAAGGAGGCTTCCAAGGCACACTCAGCTGTGGTGCTGTTGGGACAGCAGCAAGACGTAAGGTACTGAGTGGCCTGATGCAGGGATTTCAGTGACAGGATAGCACCAGACATGGACAGCAAGGCATCCTGGTGCTTGGGAACACCCTTCCCAACAAACAGTGCCATGCCCAAACCTCTTCCAGCATCACTTTTGAGACTCCTCTCTCTACCTTTCCCTTCACCCATCATTGACAGACAGCCAAATATTTCTGTGTCTCAAAGCACCTCTCATCACACATCCATCATGCCTTCAACCCACCACCCTCTCTATTACCCTCACAACAGGACCAACACCCAGCAGTTGCCCCAGCTCCAGCCAGCAGAGAAGACCCACAGGGGCAGACCTGAGAGCGCACGTGCCATCAGAAGAGGAACACAGGATGAGATCCAGCACAGCTCAGCGTTCTCCTTCCTTGCACAAGTTCTTCCCCCCAGTAGGACCCCAGGGAGAGAGGTATCGCTGCAGCAGGCAAGCACTGGACTCTGGCTTGGCTGGCAGGGCACCGCTGCTCTGCAAACAGCATGCGACAGAGCCTGGCAACAGAAACGACCCTGGGGTGGGGAAGCACAGCGTGAGCTGTGCAACAGCAGCCACTAGAAAGCAGCAGGGCTTGGAGCTGCACAGACACGCAGCCAGAGAGCGTGCCCTCAGGAGCTTGCTTTCCAAAGAAGGGCAGAGGCAGAACTTCACAAGACAGTTTCCAGCTGCAGTCACCAGGCCACCCTCCAGGAATGTAACTCTGCTCCTGCACAATCTGTTACCCCTCTGGGCCCATACTGCCCTCCTCCCTCCTGCTCCCACCACGAGGCTTTCCTCAGAAAGGTGCAGTGATCCTCCTGGGCTGCCTGTCATTCTTGCATCATGGGACAGAGCCAAGAAAGTGCAGGCATGGAGGCAGCCCCAGCCTCATGGACCTCAAAAAACTGTCCCCTTGGCCAGTTGTGGGTACAGGAAGTGCAGCATCTCCACACCCACCCTGGGGCTCTCTGGATATTTGGCACACCAAGAGCCAATGCACACAAGACTGCCCCAGCACAGAGCCCCACTATCCCAGAGGACAACCTGAGTTTATGGTTTAATTAGCACACAGCAGCAAAACTGCCTCTCCACATCATACCTCAAAAGCTGCTCCTGCACCCAGGGATGCAGGAAGCAGTGCTGCCTCAGCCTGATAACTCAGTCTGAGCTGACTCGTTTCAAAGTGGACAAGTGACCCCAAGTGACATCAGGGTTCAGCATTAATCTTCACCACTCAGCCCAAAAGTAGCTACAAAAATTGCCAAGGTATGGAGAGGGGAAGGAGCTGCCAGCACAAGCCAGGATGTGTTAGAAGTTGCTGTGCAACAGAGAAAGAAAAGGCTTTAAAAAAATAAATAGAGCAGCCTCTGGGAAATGCTGCTGGTAGAGACAACCCAGCCCTTGCTCCTCACTCCAGAGCACCTGAAATAAGGCAGCCCATGGGCAGGGGCTGAGAACAGGGCATTGGTCTTGGTGTGGGAGACCAGAAACTCAGGTCAGCTTGAAACCATGGATGCAGAGAGGATTTGACATAAATCCAGAAGGGAAAAAAACAGAGTAATGAAGCATCCAGGTCTCCTGAGCACTACCCTGGGAAAAGTTTCATCCTCTGTGCTGAGGCAGGCTGAACATGTGTGGTCCCAAGATGGACCAGACACCCAGGAGCTGCTCAATCCAGGCTCCTCAGGTGGTGGTCATGGGTATGAAGCGCAACCTGAAGCATCCTGGGCACTGCCAGCACTTTCCCCAATCCTGACTTCATGCTACAGCTTATGGTATCTCCAAAAACATTCAGCTTAGCCAGGAACTGCCTGCTGGCGTGGGCACAAAGGACACACACAACTGGCTACAGCAACTGAGCTAGCTGTGTGCCCTTGTGGCCAAGAAGGACGGGGTACATTAAGAGGTGAGTGTGGCCAGCAGGTCAAAGGATGTGGTCCTCCCCCTCTGCTGTGCCTTGATAAGGCCACACCTCCAGTACTGTGTCCAGTTCTGGGCTCCCCAGTTCAAGAGAGGCATGGAACCACTGGAGACAGTCCAACAGAGGGCCACTAAAATGCTGGGGAGGCCTGGAGCATCTCTTTTACAGGGAGAGGCTGAGAGACCTGGGACTCTTCAGCCTGGAGAAGACAGAGGGGATCTCATCAATATATTTAAGAATCTAAAGGGTGCAGGTCAAGAGGATGGGGCCAGACTCTTTTCACTGGTACCCAGTGATAGGACAAGGGCCAGCAGGTATAAACTAGAACACAGGAGGTACCACTTGAACATAAGGAGAAATATTTCTTTACTGTGAGAGTGCTGGACTAGGCTGCCCAGAAAGATTGTGGAGTCTCCTCTGGAGGCTTTCAAAATTTGCTTTGACACAACCCTGGGGAACTCAATCTAAGTGAACCTGTTTTAGCAGGAGGGTTAGAGGTCACCTCCAATCCCTGTGATCCTGTGTAGGAGGACAGAAGCCCCTGACCATCTCCCAAGCCAGCCTTCTGGGTTCCTTCCTCATACTGCCCTCCCACTGGACTCAGTGGCAGTTCTTTTGGACTGTCCTCCTTCACTCCAGCTAGGAAACTTAAGCACAGTAACAACAACACTCTTGTTTAACCTGGCAAAGCCAGTTTTCGTTTCCAAAGGTGCTTTTGCTGAGGTGACTCACAAACCACAACGTGTGTCACTGCTTAATAGACCTGCAAAAGTAATTATATGATCATGCAAACATCAGGTTCCCAGCACAAGGAGTCACAGCACCCCTGAGAGGCTAAAACAAAGGGATGCTTTAAAGGTGAGTGACAGGAGGCTTCAATCTTCTTTGACTTTTGTTCTCCTTGAGTACAAAGGCTGACTGAAAAGGTCTTATTGTTTGTGCAAAAAGAAGACACTCCTTTGCACAAACTGCAAGTGAAGAAGGGAAGGGGATAGAGACTCAGTCTGTCCTGCCATGCTTAGGACCCTAAGAAGCAAGTGTGTTGTTCATCCTCTGCTGCGAGGTCCTCACCAGCAGCTCCAGCTGCAAGCATAAGAACAGGGCAGAACCCCAAATCACTGGATAAATAGAGCAAGACCTCCCTGATTCAACATCAAAGGAGGTTTTCCTTCTGCTCCTTCACCCAAGTCTTCCATAACTCTTCCCCGTTTACCTTGCACACTGCAGAGAACCAAATGGATTTGCATTTCACCTTATCCTGGATGGAACTGAGTCAGGATAAATGTACTCTTGCATGTCAGCATAACAGATGGACAAAGCAGGCATTGAAGACCCTCTAGAAAGCAACCAGCTTCCCTGCTGTGCAAGAGAGCATGACTGAGGATGCTCAGCTGCTCAGGGGCAAAAGCCTGGACTAGTCATTATCCTTCTTCCTCTTCCTCACCTGTCCTTGCCACCCTGAACCACTTCAAACTGCCATACACACCAAGTCTAGATTCTCCTCAGTCTCCTTCAGTATGGGAGATGGAAGGAAAACAAATGAATGGCTATGGGGAGCTCAAAAGAACATTTCAGCAACCCTGCTTTTTCTACTGTGGCTAACAACCTGGGTCAGCAAGTGCCTAGTCCTCACCTCCCACCCAAACCACACACATCTGGGGAGCCCCAAGGGCCCCTTCTCCTCAGAAGACATCTCCAAATCCCTTGGGAAAATCTAGTTGCTTCCTGATCGTTCTTAAAGGCAGCCACCATCCTGAACCCAGTGGAGGGGTTAAGCCAGCCTGGGCACAAACCCAGCCACTTTGCTAACATGCCAAGGGAGAGGTTAGTGCTTCTGGAAACCATCTGGGCAAGGGGGCAGGCACAGAGCACGGCATTTTTAGAAACTGCTCTTTTGGGTATGCCTGGCTAGACCCCAGATGTCATTTCTCCCTCCAGCAAGGAAGCTTTGCCTTCCACTTCTGATGCCAATCCCACCCCCATGTCCCAGCTTATCACCCACTGTCTGTCTCACTCTGTTAGCACTGGCAACTCCTGCACCTCTCTTTGGGATCAAAGCCACCACCTTATTGTCAGGCTCTCTCTTCTCCTCAAAACATTTCTGCTTTCCACACGAGCTCACCCAGCTTCTCTTTCCCTCCTTTTATGTTTGCTACAATTGCTGGCATGGAGCTGCTGATACTGCGATTGCCTCCCCATCTCCTCTTCATTTGTAGCATCATTTCACTGCTATTTCATCCCTCTGAAGCACGTTGCTCAGGATAATTTATACCAAAGCAACCTTCCTGCCAGAGAGCTGCTTCATTGGACATTTATGCATAGCACAAACAAGCTCAAAACAAGGACAAGATAAATTCATGGTAGAGAGGAGGGCAGGTATAGCCAGGGATAACAGCCTAGCTGCAGTTGCCAGGCTCTGTGCTGCTGGTAGCTGGAGCCTGGGAAGATCCAGCAGACAAAAGAGCAAAACACATCCAGTTTCACAGAATGGGTTGGAAGAGACCTCAAAGATCATGTAGGTCCAACCCTCTGCCATGGGTAGTGATACCTCTCACTAGACTTGGTTTCTCAAGGGCCCTGTCCAACCTGGGTTTGAGCACTTTCAGTGAGAGGGCATCCACAACCTCCTTGGGCAACCTGTTCCAGTGTCTCACCACCCTCACTGTAAAGAATTTCCTTCCAATATCCAGTCTAAATCTTCCCTTTTCCAGCTTCAATGCATTCCCCCTCATCCTATCACAACAAGACATTGTAAAAATGTCCCTCCCCTGCTTTCATGTAGGCCCCCTTCAGGTACTGGAAGGCCAATACAAGGTCCTCCAGAGCCTTCTTTTCTCCAGGATGAACATCCCCAACTCTTAGCTTGTCCCCATAGGGGAGGTTTTCCAGCCCTCTGATCATTTTCATGGCTTCCCATGGAGCTGCTCCAGTAGTCTGATGTCCTTCTTACACTGGGTGTACCAGAACTGGACACAGTACTCCAGGTGGGGTCTCAGCAGAGCAGGGCAGAGGGGGAAGAATCACCTCCCTCATCCTGCTGGTCACACTTCTTTTGATGCAGCCCAGCACACAGCTGCCTTCTGGGCTGCCAGCAACCATTGCTGACTCGTATTGAGTTTTTCATCAACCAACACCTTCACATCCTTCTCTTTAAGACTGCTCTCAGGACACTCCTCTCCCAGCCTATATTTGTGCTCAGGATTGCCCCAACCCTGATGTAGGATCTTGCACTTGGCCTCAAACTTCATGAAGTTGGCTTTGGCTCACCTCTGCAGCCTGTCCAAGGCTCTCTGGGTGACCTCCCTTCCCTCCAGTATGTATTTCTTACACCATCCCTTATATTTAAGGCACACACCAGCATCCTCCAGTCATGGCTGAGAAGCCAGACCAGGCATGGAGCAAGGAGCAAGCTGACTTCATGTCAGTCCCAGCTCTCTACTCAAATGATGCTCTCAAGGGCTGAATCAGCTCATAACTGATGAAGTTGGCAGCTCCTGCCCTTGGAGCCTGGACTTCACCATATTTGCAAACACCAGCAATCACATTGTGACGGCCACCAATCGGTGAGCCCCCCCACCCACCTATCCCTCTCCATCTCCAGGAAGGCAGACAAGGCTCTTCTGAGGGTGGTACAAGGCTCTTTTTACACTTGGGAACTGCCATCTGTAATTTTTAGACATCTCAAGGATGGCTGAGGACCAGCAGTGTCAGACTGAGGCACACGTGAGTGACAGCAGCTGCCTGGGGGGTCCTCCTCCAGCCACGCGATTCGGCACTGCCCCCTCCCTCACCACCACCCCCAGCACACGTTCCTGCTGGACACCAGCAAGGACTATTTGCCTTCAAAGCCTCAGCAACTCAGAAATGGGCACTGCTATTTCTGGCAGCCTCACTCCCCCTCTCTCCTCTTGCCCACTCACTCCTTCCTAAATAGTTTAGCACCATTGATTTATCCCATGCCAGCCATCCACCGTCTGCCAGCAGGATTCAGAGCGCCAGCAAGACGTTAGAGGAAGGTGTGGCACCTCAAAAAGTCTATCCTTATGGTCCCCAGCCCCCTGTCTCCATTCCCCCAAGTGACAATGATCAAAATTCATCCCTCCCAGGAGGGTACCTCACTGACACATCCACCCTTCCCTGGCTGGATCTGATACACAGCTCCCATACATCATTTAGGGTTTAAGCCAGGTAATTTTCTTAGTTTAAACTTTTTTTTGTGTGTTAGCTGCCAGCAGAACTGCTTGTAAAGACTTCAGCCTTCCTCCAGTGCCTGTTGGTCTGCTTAGGGCTGTATTAGAACTCCATCCTACTAGTGCAGAGTCAGCATCTAGGAATACAAAATCCATACTTCCTTGGGTTTTACACCATTCCCTCAGACCCCAACGAGTCAGACAGCCCCTGTGAAAAGGGCCAACAGTCTGTTGCAGCCCCTGGTTTGAAAAAGAAGATGCTTAAAGCCTGTGAGCACCCAGATGGGATCCCCAGTCTCAGTGAGCACCCAGTGTAGCTTCCATGGGGCGCAGCACTGCATCCAGGGCTTCAGCTCTCTAGCAAAACTGAGTTTTCCCCTATCACAGGGGGCTGCCAGGACCAAGCTTCTGGCCTCCCCCAGCTCCAAGAGCTGCTTGAAGGCTCTGCCCCATGGCTACCGAGCACTGTCACCCTCTGCAAGCAATGCTCAGCTCATCACCCCTTCTGCAAGTGATGCACAGCTCATCACTTGCAGGAGGCTCCAGGAAAACAAGGGCAGGTAAATAGTCCTGCTCCTTTTTCCTTGCCTAAAGCCTTCAAGCAGAACAACTCTAGCCTCCTGATGGGGAGGAAAAAGGCTTCGTGTCCAACACTTTGCTGTTCCCTCTTCCCCCTGCCCTCGCCATTCTTGGCCACAATCCCTCATTGAGGAAGTTGGACATCAGGACAAACTTGCCCCATCTCTTCTCCAAAAAACACCCCTGAACTGAAGCATCTTCAAGCCCAAATTACTCTTACACATGAGACCATCCCCTTCAAAAAGCACAGACCACTCACCCCCATCCCCACCTCAGAGGCACCTCCTGCACACCCTTGGGACATCTCCTTATCCATCACCAGCGTTGTGCACACAGATTGTCTCACTCTGTGCCTGTTGGACATACTCATCTGCAGCACTCCCTGTACTGGCCCTTTCTGCACCTCTTGGAACACCCTGTACCACCCAGCACCAACTGTGGGTCAGGCTGCTGGAGCACCTGCTTGCACCCACACCCCTCCCTGAGCTGCTACTCCCTTCTCATGCTTGTAGCTCAGTTCCACCACACTTGTTTTTATTCTGCACAGAAAATCTGGCCTCAGAAATTCATCAGCAAAGCTTGTTAACACCAGCAAGCACACAAAAAAATTGTCAAGTTGCCCACAAAGAACTTTCCAAGCAGCCAGTTTCCTCATGGATCACATGCAGCCACAAAAGGACTTCTTTACACAAGACTCCACACACCATCAGCATCCAAGTTACTCCTCTGGAGAAACTTCTCAGAGGCAAGAATAGTCCAGAGTGGGCTTAGACTCCATCCAAAGCATTGAATCACTTATAGCCTGATGCAAGCCTAAGAGCAAGCCTGGTGGAATGGATCCCAGCAAACTGCCAGGAGCCAAGACAATGGTTCTGGGTCAAGTCCCTTTCATCTACTGGCTCTTCTGTCCCATCTCAATTGGTCTCTTCTCTCAAGTAAGAAGCAATAGGACAGGAGGGAATGGCCTCAAGTTGCACCAGGAGAGATTTAGGTTGGGTATTAGGAAAACTTTCTTCACTGAAAGAGTGGTCAGGCATTGGAACAGGCTGCCCAAAGAAGCAGTAGAGTCACCATCCCTGGAAGTGTTCAGTGAACAGGTACACGTGGCACTGGGACATGATTGTGGTCATGGGGGTGTTGAGTTGATGATCTTAGAGGTCTTTTCCAGCCTTAATGATTCTACGATCTGAAAATCAAAGGAATGAGGATGAGGACCACGCCACTAAGCGCATGGCTACGGTGTGCCACCTGGTCCAGAAGTAACCCAGCACATCTGGAGCCCCGGGAGCAGCGCTGTGGGCACACACCCCTCTGCATAGCCCCTTGAGTAGGTTTCTACCAAGGACACTGCACACACCAAGCACTGCATCCTCCACAGAGGCTTGAGTGCTCTCCACAGCCCACAGAGGAGCTTGAACAGGAGGCCAACCCAGAGCATTTCTAAAAACGGCAGCCTGCTGCGAGACGTGGAGCACGGTGTGTGCACAGCCTGCTGGAAACGGCTAACAGATCGCATCCATTCCAAGCCTGCCACTTCCATATGCCAGGGAGAAAGAAGGAAAAAAAAAAACCCACAAAAAAAACAAAATCAGAGCAATGATGATAAATTTCTAAATCTGCTGTAGCAAGGGAGGGAAAAAAAATCAAAACAAAAACAACAACCAAAACCCTGTAGTAGAAGCAGCCTCACACCATCTCCCACTAACACCCTGCACTGCAAATGCCAAATTATTAATTCAAAAGGAAGGAGAAAGAATAAAAAAAGCCCTTCCAGAACAGATTGCTGTTGTGTTTCCTTTCAAGAGGACAACATTAACTTCAGTCCCTTGCTGCTGCTTTCACACTCAGCATCCACTTCAGCAGCTGGTTATTTAAGAAATAAAATCCACACCTTCTCCCTTAGGTATGAAGCAGGGAGACAGAAACACGGTCTTGTTCCACATTGATTGGATCAAAGTGCAGCCACTGTGTTCACAGATTGTATTGGGTTGGAAGGGATTCCTCAAAGGTCATCTTGTCCAACCTAAAGGGATTGGCAGAAGGGACAAGGGCTTGTCCTAAATCCAACAAGACCCGGCCTGATTTCACCCATTCTATTCACTGTGCTTCACCCCAGGAACTACCACATCCTCCCAGAGTGATGTGCAGGGCTCAGACCCACTGCCCTACCAGTTACCTGGCCACAGTGGTGACCAAGACACCAGCTAAACCTGCATGGAGATGCTGATACTCCTCAGCATCCCCAGGGCCATCTCCAACCCATCCAAGAGCCTTCCATCCAGGAAAAGTTTCATGCAGCCTTCCATCCAGGAAAAGTTTCATGCAGCAAGCCCCTCACCCCAGACAGCCTTATGACAACAGTGCAGCCCCAACACACTCATGAAGTGCAGGAAGAGAAAGCTCACAAGCGCTCACCTTAGGCTACAGCACCCATGGCTCCTGCAGCTCCTGCCATGGCTCACCCAACCCTCACGGTGTCCCAGGCCCCTGCGCCAGCTGCTGTGCCAGGACCAATGCTGGGATGCAAAGCAATCCCAGTTAAAAGCAGGCTGTACCTCTCACCCTCCCGGCTCGCACAGGCGTCATCACCTTGGCCCCGGCACTCATCCCGGCATGACTAACGCCAGCAGCGTGTGACTAACACCCTGTCCCGTGCCAGCCAGGGAGGGGAGGCAGCCCCCAGCAGCACAGACAGGCACGTGGCAGAGCCACAGCGCTTTGGCTGGAGCAAGCTCTCCCTCCTCTTCCTCATGGGGTTTCTCTGTGAATCTCACCCACTTTGCCAGCATGCACCATCCCAGGCTGGGAGCGTGCCATGGTGTTGGTGCCACCTACCACCCAGCTCCTCCAAGCTGGTCCAGCCCTGGTGCAGGGATGCTCCAGTCAAAATTCATCCCACATAAGGGACAAGTTCTTTACCATGAGGGTGGTGGAACACTGGCACAGGTTGCCCAGGGAGGTGGTTGAGGTCCCATCCCTGGAGATACTCAAGGTGAGGCTCAACAGGGCTCTGGTGACTGCAAGAGGGGGTTGGACTTCCAACTCAAACCGTTCTATGATTCTGTACCCCCATGGAGCCAAGGACAGGCTGCCATCCCAATCCATTACTGTGTGCCTCAGGGACCCTGCAAACCTAACAAGGTTTTGGCTATTTCTGGAAACCCTGGGGCCTGAAGACAGAAAAATCAGGGAGAATTCCTCTGTTTGGAGAGGAAGGTTTGGTCCAGTCCCACACATCCCACTATGGAGATGCAATCCTGGCTCAGCACTAGGGGGGAAGTTTCTGACAATCCCCAAAGCAACCCCAGCCACTGAGGCCTCAGGGGAAAAACACAAACCAAGGAAGATGCTGGTTGAATGGAAAGAGTCCAGAAAGCAAGCACGATCTGGGAAACCATGAGTCTGGAGAAAAGACAGGAAGAAGCACAGTTGTTTGGCATCCAGAAAACGAAATGAAGACAACATCTCAAGCATCACTGAAAGGCCACCAGAATAAGCTGCTCCCCAACCAAAATAAGACTAGACCAGAAGTCCCTTCCAGCCCTCCCTCTTGTCCCTCTTTGGCCTCAAAATTTCAGAAAACAAACTTGAAAACATGGGGGGAAAAAAAAGGCAAATGGTCTTCAGCCCTTGTTTTTCAGAGCAGAAATCATCATTTATGTGTTTCCATATCTCAATGCAACGTTTGCATCTCTTTAGCTGGACAGCAGCAGGATACAGCAGCCCAGAGCCTGCAAGATTCAATCCTTGAATCCACAAAACCAAATACCCACAGAAAAGTGGCTAAAATTCAAGCAAAAAACATCTAAAGCAACTGGCAGGCAAGGAGACATTTTCAAGACACCCATAGCCCCAAGCCTGTTAGAAACACATTAAACACTCCTCAAGACAGCTTTTATATATTGTGCTGGGAACCACACAGGGCTTGAGGGAGGTTATTTGTCTTCTCCTCTCAGTGATGCACAGCAAAAGTAGTTGGCAGCCCAGGTGATTTAATGGCAGCAGTGCAGGACATGCACAAAGGCAACAGCAACACACAGCCAGCACCTGCCTCTGTTGACTACATCCACCCAGTTCAGCCTCAGCTAGATAAGCACCGTGTTGAGAGAGAAGATAAGAGGGTCACCACTCAAAGATCTCCCTCAATCCTCATTTTACACACCCAAATATCACCATATAGGTGAGACCTGAACCAAGGGTCTTTCCCACCCCACCATGTTCAAGCAGCTTCACCTGACAGATGTAAGCATTTCTCAAAGCAATCCCATAAAGCAACATAAACATTGATGTGTTACAAGAGCATGAGCTGGAGTGATCCATTCCTGCTGTAGGGTATTCCTGTTACCCAACAGCAAGAATCCAGTATCACCTGGAAAGGAGAACTGCCAAGCCTCAGCACTTACTCCGTAACTCCAAGAAACACATTTCACTTATTTCCCAAGTATGTCCTCCTCTAATATAAAAAAAGAAAATCTGACTCATTAAGGGAACCAAAGATTAAGAGAGTGAGATGAAAACACTGTCATTTGCACACTATCTGTTCAACTTGATTTTTTTTCCTGGTTTCTTAAAGCATTTAAATCCTCCCTTTGACACGTTGCTGCTCCTGCTGCAGGGAGCTCCAATCGCAGCATAAGCCTTTCATTAATAAAATACATATTTGATGCAACAGACCAGCTTCATTCTTTCTTCTCACCACCTCACCCCAGCTCTCCTGCAGGTAGGGATGCTCCTCTGAAGAGGACAGGGTTGGAGTATCACACATGCTTGTGCACACACACTCTTTCCTTTCTCCCCTTCTTCCAGGCATGGAAAAACAAGCAGCCATGCCCCAGAGTCCCCTCCCTTGCCCATGGCCCCCTGGCAGCAGGGGTGCAGTGCTGCTGCAAACTGACCCTCTTCCTCACTTTGGTACAGAGGTGATGGTGTTCACCAGTCCTGGGAACTGCCCCCATCCTCTGCACCCTGCACGCCATCCCCTGTGACAGAGAGCACCCCCAACAGCACCCACACCCCACCACAGTTACAGACCTAGTGCATACGAAGGTCCACCTTCACAAAAGCAATGGTGGTGCTCCACAGCCCCCAACAGTGGTTCATGTTTTTGGACTTGATGATCTTAAAGGTCTTTTCCAACCTAAACAACACTACAAGTCCTATTTCATGCCAGAGGGAAACCATCCACAGCTTCAGCTTGCTTGCTGGGGTGAGCTGCACAGGATGGATGACGGGAGCAGGAGAGCGTGATCACATGTGAGAGCTTTCCAAAATTAAAACCAAAGAGAACAGCCTTTGGGGAAGAGGCTGAGATAATTAAAACATTAATTCAGATTGGAGGAAAAGCTGCAAGCGAGCTCAAGTCACCCAGAAACCCCAACAATGGATAGCAGCAGGTCTGAGCCACAACCCCATCACCCAGCACACCAAAGCCTTCTCCAACACCCCACCAGCCTTCTCCAGGGCAGAGGTTGGAAAGCTGCCTTCCTCCAGAGGGGAATCACAGGGAAAACCAGCTCCAGCTCCCAAGGAAGAGCAAGAAAATTAACTACCTGGAATAACAAGTAGGAAACAGGTGACAGTTTCAAGGCTAATAAACCCTCCCAGCAACACTAACAGCTTTCTGCGTGAGCCAAACAGCCAAAGTGACTAAAACAAAGTCACGACAGTCACAAACAAGTGGAGCGAGGCTTACGCAGACGACTGAGTAAGTTTTGGCACTTGGCTGGGAACAGGCACTGGAAAGGAAAACAGGCAGAGCCAGCTGCAGCATCCCTGCTACCCAGCTTTGTGTCCAGCTGTAGCCCAGCCCTGTGGTGCTGGGAGAAGGGCAGCACCTCTCCTAAGGTCCTATACCATCACAGGAGCTAAGGCTGTGTGTGTGTTGCCATCACTCATTGGAAGAGGGGGACAATCCTGCAGCAGTGTGGAATTAGAATCATAGAATGCCAGGATGGAAGGGACTTCAAGGATCATCTGGTCCAACCTTTCTAGGTGATGGTGTAGTCGAAATGAGCCGGCCCAGCATCCTGTCATTAGGGCACTGAGATACTTGAACGTGTCCAGAGAAGGGCAACGAGGCTGGTGAGAGGCCTCAAACACAAGCCCTACGAGGAGAGGCTGAAGGAGGTGGCATTGTTTAGCCTGGAGAAGAGGAGACTCAGGGGTGACCTCATTGCTGTCTACAACTACCTGAAGGGAGGTTGTAGCCAGGAGGGGGTTGGTCTCTTCTCCCAGGCAATCAGCAGCAGAACAAGAGGACACAGTCTCAAGCTGTGCCAGGGGAGGTTTAGGCTTGAGGTGAGGAGAAAGTTCTTCATGGAGAGAGTTGTTAGCCATTGGAATGTGCTGCCCAGGGAGGTGCTGAAGTCACCATCCCTGGAGGTGTTCTAAAAAGGATTGGACATGGCACTTGAAGCCATGGTTTAGTAGTCATGAGGTCTTGGGTGACAGGTTGGACTTGATGATCCTTGAGGTCTTTTCCAACCTTATTGATTCTGTGCATCTGAGTCTTAAAACTGACCAATGCAGGGGAATCCACTGCTACCCTTGGGAGATGATTCCAATCACAGAATAGTAGGAGCTGGAAAAGATCTCTGAAGATCAAGTCCAACACCCCTGCCAGAGCAGAATCATCTAAAGCAGATCATGTAGGAACAGGTCCAGGTGAGCCTTTGAAAGTCTCCAGAGACAGAGGCTACACTACCTCTGGGCAGCCTGTTCCAGTGCTCTGTCACCCTCAAAGTAAAGAAGTTCCCTCTAATACTTAGATGGAACTTCCTATGTTTAGGATTATGCCCAGAGTCTCACTGTTCTCATGGTGAAACATTATCTTTTGGAGTCAGATCAGAATCTCTCCAGCAGTAACTTGTACTCATTGCCCCTTGTCTTTTCCATGGGACTCCTTGTAAAATGGGAGTCTCCTTTTTGGTAGCCACTCTATGTACTGGTCCATGGTAAAAAGGTTTCCCCTAAGCTTTCTCTTCCCAAGGGTGAACAAATCCAGTTCTCTCAGCCTTTCCTCATATAGCAGGGCTTCCAGTCCTCTGATCATTCCTGTGGCCCTTCTCTGGACACTTTCCAGCCTCTCCACATCTTTTTATGCATGGGGGTCCAAAACCGAATGCAGTACTCCAGGTGTGGGCTGACAAGCAAATTCTCCCTCCTAGACCTTTAATAGCATATGCAAGTGCTGCCATCCCAGTGTGCAGGGGAGTGAACCATATACAGGGCAGGAGACATAGAATGATGATCCAGAAGTTGCTGGAGGCAAAAAGTACTAAGAGAAGGGGGGGAAAAAAAAAAAAAAAAAGTCACTTGTAGCTGGTTGAAACTGTCTTCTCCAACACAGCAGACACTTCATTTTTTCAGTTTTGCTTTTTATAGCACATCCACCAGGAGAAAAAACACCACCTTTTTTTTTTTTTTTTTTTTAAAGTCTTTCAATCCTAAATCCCTCAAACCTTCAATTTCCTATTCCAACATGCAACACCAAACTCGGGTGTTTCCAAAGCTTCTACACTCTCCTCACCCCTCTCACTTGTTCTTGTGAATTTGCCTAGTGCAAGACAGCTTCACTCCACAAAAGCATTTATACTTCAACCAAGCTGCTCTCTCTGAGGCTGGGGAAAGCCCTGTGCATGGCCACCAGACCCCACTGCAATGAACTGGTCCAAGATGCAGGATGCCCTGGGACTCCTTAGGCCACCAAGCTGCACACCATGAAGGACTTTTTTCTACCTTTCCTTGCTCAGCATCACAACACATGGGAAGGCATTTGAGAGCATCTCACATTCCCCTCCAATCACAAAGTGCTCCAAGACCCAGCAGCGCTTTGGATACCAGAGAGGGGTTTGGTGCTGTGCTTGACTCCAGGAGGTAACAAGGAAATGGCCTGGGGGTTAGGGTATGGGGTGCAAGACTGGTGACTTTCCAGCCTGGGTCAGAAGCAGCTTAGAAGGGTGCAGAGAAGATGCACAGATAGGTATGAAAGTGAACAAGCAGGATGCACTGCTTTCCTGCCAGGAGCAGATTCCTATAGCCACTAAGCCAAATAAGCACAGGGTCACTGCTCCCATCCAGCCCAGAGCAGCTGGGGAGGGATCAAAGCCAACACCCAATCTATTCCTGCTAACTTTTCATCCTGACACCAAACTTGGAAGACAGCCTGGCTGCCAGAGAGAGCAAAGAGGTTGCATTCCCAATCTCCCCCAATCCCTTCCTACTGCCTCCCCAGCTGTTTGCTTCCAAGTGTTCATCCTGTCCCAGCCTGAGGTCACACGACTGGCAAAATGGGCAGCAGAAGGCAGGGTCCAGCAAAGAAATTGGGAACCTAGAACAGCCTCCACAAGGAAGCACCAGCTGAAGATGGAGAAGGGAGGCAGAAATATCACTGAACACAAAGCAAGGAAGACCAGAAGAAAGGAGAAGGAGAAAGGTGCACAAATTCCCATGTAGATGGGAAAAGCCACGTGAGCATTGTCTCACCAGAGGATGCTGGTGAAAGCAGCAGCCACCACATGCTGGCACACAGCAAGAGATTACCCTGGTCCCCTTTTCCTCCTCCTAAGAATCTGGAATTCTGGCAAAACCTGCCCAGCCTTTGCATTTTGCAAACCTCAGCTCTAAAAATAACCACCGGTGCAAGTGACACATTTTGAGCGGAGCCGGCGAGCAGCAGCCCACAGAACCAGACTCAGAATCAGCAGGGATGTGTTTTGTAAACAGGTTTCTTTAAGGTTCCTTAGTAAGCTGCTGATGCAACAGCCAAAGCCATTGATATGATGTGGCAGAAATGAACGGGAGACCCAATGAGAAGGAAAAAATCCCACAGAGAAGGACAGGGTGGGAAAAACTCCACAGCCATACCTTGTTACCCAGCATATCCTTCATGCCTCAATTCATACTTTTAAGATGGAGTTTCCAAGCCATATCATGCCTCAGATGGGATCCCAGCTCCAACCACACCCACAGCACCAATGTTCCCCCTCACCAGCTGCCTCCAGAGAGCAAACACCCTGTTCACATGGAAAGCAGAGGAGCAGCTACGGCCAGACAGAACACCCCAGTGCCAGAGGTCTCTGCACCATCTCCCACCCCAGAAGTCCAGGTAAGCAGGATGCCATTGTGCCTCAGCTGCTGCTGCACTCACCAAGGGCTGGCATGATCAATAGAGCTGGAGGAAGAGTCACACAAACTGTTGCTCAGTTCATCATGGTAATTAGCCACCATCTTGAGCCATTCCCATTAGTTACAGCCTGATTTTCTCACACAAGGTTTCAATTAAAACTTACCATGCAGCTGGCTTGGAAGTAGGCACCCTGGCCCCCCATGGGACTCATCCAGGTCATGGAAACATGCAGAAGAGGTGCTTCTTTCCTTGAGGAATCCAGCTTAATTGATTTTAAACTGAGTCCTATTTCCCAGCCCTGCTCAGGAAGCCTCAGCGCACACATGCCAGCTTTGCAGAGCAGATGCTGTAGGGCTGGAGGGGAGAGGCTTCTGTTTTTCCCACCCGCTGCAGGGGTTGGATCCATGCCCCAAGCACAGACCAAAGCCAGGCTTTCTTCTTGGAGCTGTGCCCACATGCTTCCAGTGAGACCTGCTCCCAGTGACGGGCAGGGTGGCACCAGCAGCCTGCCTGCACGCTGCCCTGGGTTTGGGGAGCAGGCTCAAATTTGCCTGCAGGAAGAGGCACATCTCCAGGGCTTCCTGCTAGGGGTGTCAGGTTGCACAGAGCTCTCCAGCTCCCAGCCCTAAAAATCACACATGATGCCTCACGCATGAGTTCACATCAAACAGGCTGCCTAGCAAGGGTGCAAAGGCACTCATGCTGGTCCCAGTCAGAGAACATGAAGCAGATGAACTCACTGCACCCAGGGCTACAAAGGGTTAAAGGCCACCTTCTGCCTGCAGCTTGGATAAATGAGGCAGGGGGAATGCAGATGATTTGCTGAACCGGAAGACTTTCTAAAAACATGACCCACAGCTTGTCCCTCTCAGTGATCTGCTCACAGGGGTAAGGCTCATTACCACCCAAGCCTGCCTGAAGGCACCTTTCTGGCTGCTTTGGTGCTTATTTATAGGATGCAATCCTTAGGGAATGGCAGGAGGAGACAGAGCTCAAGACATTCCACAGGGATCTCAGCAACTTTGAGCTTTCTGCTGCCTGGCTAAGTGAGGGGAGAAGGGAACAGTGCCAGAGAGAGCTGAAATCAGGCTCTGGTGAATCGAGCATCTTGCCCACACCATCAGATGAGTGCTTTACACCAGGAGCTTAATATTCTTAATAGGATCCCCCATTCCCTGCTTGGTAAATGAAAGCAGAGTATTTTGGTACCAAAGGAACAGAAGAACAACAAACCCAAAGACAAACAACTGCCTGGGAAAACAAATTGTTGATTTAAATTCCCAAGAGGTGGCCTCTGAGGCATGGGGCACATAAACCCATCATAGAAAGCACTGAAGATAACACCTCTCTGGACTAGAGAGAGGAAAACATTCCTTCTGAGCCAATAACCAAGACAGGAGCTCGGCACGGTTGGCGGGTCCCCTTGGCACCAGCGTCATATTTTTGGGGGAGAACACCTCAAAGCAGAGGAGAACTCAGACCCTCATTCTGCAGATACCAGACTGCAGGGGAATTGTGGAGTAACTGATGCCAGGCAACCTCTGATCCAACCTGTTGTTCAGAGCAAAGTCAGGATGATCACAGAATGTTAGGGGTTGGAAGGGTGGATGGTCGGAAGACCATCATCATGCCTAAGATTTTTGGAAAGGGAGAAAGCCTGAAGCCTTCATCCCCTGAGCCCTCAACTCCTCCCTGTCCTGCTCATTTCTCAGCCTGACAGAGAGCTCAGCAGCCTGTCCTCAGGCACCAGGCCTCACAGCTGTGACTAATGGTATGTTTTGACATCCCTGAAATACTCCAGCAGTTCATTTCAGCCACAGGGAACAGGAAGGAAGGAGGGGACATGCTCATGGGGAAATCAGCACCAGAAAGAGCTTTTCCAAAAGCAGGGATAAAGCAAAGCAGCATGGAAAAGATGCAGGAGATGGCACAGGTTGGGATCTGGAGAGCACCCAGAAAGCTTGTCTGATCCACCCCTTATCTTTACCCTCCCCAGAGCTCTGCAGCCATGCAAAGCATTGGATTTATTTAACATCCCTCCTTCACCAAATGCACTGCTTGAGTGGGGACACTGGGATACTCCACCAGCTTCTAATGAGCCTGTCCCTGGTGGTAAGGGATGGGGGATCGCCCTGATCCCTCTGCCCAGCAGGCAGGAGAAGACAGTGCCCCCAGCAGCCTCCTCCAGCCCCCCACTTTAGGCTGTCTCCAGCAGAGCCAGGAAGGCAACAGATGGTGATCCCTGGGGAGGTTAATTAACAAGCATCTTTCCTGTGTTAAAAAGAGTCATCTCCAGCCCCACTGGGGCATCAGAGACAGCCCCAGCCCTTATCAGGGCATTAAAGAGCATGCCAAGCCACCAGCAGAGCTGCTGGCCATGACCATCTGCCAGCCAGCAGCACTGGGGAGAGGAGCAGCCAAAGCCACAGTGGGGGGGATCTGGCATTTTTCCTGACAGCTCTTGCTCATCACCAGCCGTTCCCGCTGGGGATCAGATGGTCCTGCTGCACCCCAGCATGCAGCAGGGGAGGGAAGAGCAGGATGCCTGTAGAGGCCTCCAGAAAGAATGTGTGAGATCCCCAGAGAAGTGAAGGTGGTAAGTGGCCCAAAACACACCCTGCCCTGAGGGAAGAGCCAAGGGCTGGTTCAGCACCCCATCAGACTCACCCCAACGTAGCAAGCAAAGCCCCTTTAGCACCAAAGCAGAAGAAACACCCTCCAGACTATATCACCCCAGTGACCACCCATCCATCTCAGCCATGAGCATCCTAGATAGCATTCACAGATGAGCCAAACCACAGGATGCAGAAAGTCAGCAGAAACTCCATCTGCCATCACCAAGGTGCCACTCACAGAAGTTTTCTTGGGTCACTGTGAGCAAGGTGCCCAATGTCCCCAGCAGTGGTGATGGGGGAGAGACAGGGGGACTGTTTTCTCTTTTCAGCTGTCACCAAAGTCATCATCAGTGTGGCTGTGTGTGAGTGATTCACACCAGTGTATGAAAAGCCTGTGACTCATGCACAATGCACAGTGGGTGGGTGCATTGACTCAGCCACGCCGGGGATGGGGCGTGGGGGTCTGCAGCCTCCTGTGGCCACAGCAACGGTCCTGCCTGCAGGGGGCCAAAGGCACCACTGACCAGGAGACGTCGCTGCTACATGCTCAGATCATCAGTGCCCTGAGCAGCAGAGGGAGACTCTGCACCTCGGCATCAACCTGTTGCCTGTCCAAAAGAGGTGCCAAGGTGCAACAGGGATGGGTCACGCCCTCATTTGGGCTGTCACTGGGGAAAGCTTAATGCTATCCTGTGTGACGGCAAAGGAAGAGGAAAACCCCAGGCACTCAAGGGATTCAAAGACATCCCAAACTACAGTGAAGAAACTTTCCAGGTACACCAGGACCTCTGAGGAGTGAAGGAACTCAGTCAAGCAGAAGTGGAGACCAGAAGGGATCTCAGTGCTAGGGGACAGCCTGCTGACACAACCAACTACCCCACCTCCCAAAGCTGTAGATAGACATCCAGAGGAGCGCAGCCCTCCTGCTACACCACTGCCAACACCTGCCCTACAGCTCTGCCATTGCAGGGAAACCCCCACCAAAGCCAACTGGAGGGACCTGGCTCCTCAATTCCCTGGCACCCCCATGGCTGCTGTGCACAAGCAATGCTACACAAACATTTTGGGGAGAGGGAGCTGAAGGCAACCCCTTCAAAAGACACTCCTATGCAGATAGCACTCAGTTTCCAGTTACTCAATGGGTGGTAGCTGTGCCCTGCTCTTGCCAAAGATGCCAGCAGCAGCAGCCAGGCTGTGAACGTGTGTCTCATCTCGCTGACAGCACCTTCCATAACGCTCTTCCTCATCTGCCAAACAGCCCCAGCCGTGGATCTGGACCAGCCAAGAGTGTCACCACATCCCACGGCATCCTGAGCCCATACCTCCTCATCTGCAGCACCACAGACCAAGCCTGGCCTCAAAACAGCAACGAGAGCAGGGGGAGATGACCCACTAGATGGGATGTGGCCCATGGGGGAAGGAGGCAGGGTGATCTGGGATGTGAACAGCACTTGTCTGCTGAGGATGGTGGGGGAAGTGTGTTATCCCTGGCCCCGCTCCAAGCCATGCACAGAGCCAGCAGGAACCACAAGCACCAACACGCTGACTCTGCCATGCAAGAGCAGCTGGGAGAGCTGCAGGAACAAGACAAACAAACCCTGCTTTTGGGGACCACTCATTCATCACTGCCATCAGCAACACACAGGCAAGCATCAAACTTAGGATCAGCACCCAGACCCACAGAAGGTGGGGAACTGGGTGCAGGGAGACAACACAAAACGCTGGGTGCCTAGGGCAGGCAGGGGAGGCTGTGGGGGGCACCCACGCAGCTTGCACATCCTTCAGGGAGAGGGAGACCTGGCATTTTGGGGAGGTCTTGAGCTGGCAGAGGAGGACTGGAGCTGAACCAGCCCACTGCTGGCCACTACCTCTGCCCCTTGAATTCCAGCAAGGGATCTCCAGGGCATTCAGAACTCTCAGGTGCCTGAAGCAGGGGAAAGAGAGGTGGGGGTCTACACCTCTGACACAGATGCAAGCACCCCACGTGAGGTATGAGGTAGGGCAGCCCCCCAGCACAGACACACACACAAGCCTCTCAGCTCTCTTCGGAGGGCCTCAGGACCACCGGCCCCACCAGCCGAGCCCTGCCCAGCCACACTGCCCAGAGCCCCTCGGCCGCCCCCCAGACCCTCTCCCAGGGCCCAGCAGAACCACCTTAAGTGGAACACCGAAGCTCCTAGGCTACCTTAATAAAAACTTTGTGGGAGCAGAGCCGCTTTTCTAGGCACAGCCGAGCCCAAAAATAACAGCCCAGAAAGGAGCAAAACGGGGAGTCAATCTTCAAACTTGAGGTGTCCTCCCAAAGCATAGCTCCATCCCGCTATACGGAGAGAAAAGATCCTCCCCGGCCCCCACCAGCCCTCCAGGGCCACAGCCCACCTCTCTCCGGTGCCTTCCGCCGGCTCCTTCCCCTCCCGTTCTCCTTCACAAGGTGCGCCCGGGGCTCAGCGCATCCCCGGCGGCAAGGCTGGAGACAAAAGCCGCCGGAGAAAGAAGAGATGTCCACCGAGACCAAACCGCTCCAAGAGAGGAGGAGGAGGAGAATGGAGACAGCCCCAGCTGGCTGGGACTGCCGGCCCCCAACAGGTAGCAGCGAGAGTAGGGGAGGGGATGGACACGATGTCCCCACGGCGACAGCGTTTGGCGACTTTAAGAGAGCGAGTGGGAGGTCCCCAGGGCCAGCATCCCCACTAGCAGCCAGCCACCGCTTACCTGGACACGGAGGCATGGCTCCTGCAGGAGCGCTGGGCGAGGTGGAGATGTTATTCCAGAGACATTATCGGTAATAGAAAGGGAGAAAAAGAGCCGGGGAGGGATGGGGGGGGGGGAGGGGGGAGAGAGAAGGGAAGGAGAGGAAGGGAGGGAGGGGAAGGAGGAAGGGAGAGACAAGAGGAGAAGGGATGGAAGGAATGCGAGAGAAAAGGGGGAGGGGGGATAAAACAAAATAAGGGGGGGGGGGGAATAAGAGGAAAAAAAAAAAAAAACGAGGAAAAATAGAGAGTTAAAAATCTGTCTCCTGCCCACACAGTGGGAAAGAAATTTCTGACAATCGGAGAACGGGAGCTTGCACATTTACCAGAGGGGGCAGACAGGGCATAACAAAGGAGGAAAGGAGCCGAGCTCCGTCAAAACGGAGCAGAAACTGTCCAGGCACACCCTGCTTGCACCCGCACCCTTGCACACACCTCGGGGGTGAGGACGAGATGCCCAACCAGGACAACTCTGCCACCTTTGTTATCAGCCACCCACCCAAAAACCTGCACACCAGCTACTTCAGCAGGTTTGATTTGACCAGCTCAGTCCCACACCAGGGCTAAGGACTGGTGGTAAAAGACCCCCAAGTTGCCCCATCAGCTGGTATTGGTGCTCCCCACCCCCCTTTTTTGCAACCCCTTTCTGCACAGACCTTGCTCCCAGGACATGAGGACCTTCACAGCTCTTCCCAGACAAAAGCAAGCATCAGTTTTCCAGCCATCACATATCCATGCAAAGTATAACTCTGGACTCCTTGCCTTAAACGAGGAGCAGCTGTGGGGACAAGGGACACAGAGGTACATGGCCTTCCACATCAACCAGAGATTTACTACACAACATCTGAGGGCTGCTGTCAGGAAGGGGTTGCATGCAAGGCCTCTTCCTAAATTATCTTTGCAACCCCATTTTGCAGAGGTACATCCTCATTGCATCTGCCTGGGCTCCATTTTGCCTTCTGAGGCACCCTGGGCAGCACCCATGGGCAACTGGACCTGAAGGTGCAGGGTTGAGGAACTAGAGGTGATGTGGGCTTTCTGCATTTCAGCCAAGGAAACTCAACACTGTCACAGCTGCCAAGGGGCTGCTGCACTAAGGCAGCACACAGCTTAATGTTCCCCTTTAGCAGGTGCAGGGAGAAACCCAAGCATGGCACAACACAAGCTCAAGCTGGTTTGCATGATCCCCAAAAGCTCATCATTCCTGGCTTCTCTGGGAGACAGCCCACAGCAGCCTTGGCCAAGGGCTTTCTTGGGTGAGCAGGATGCACCCCACACACACTAAAGACCCTCCATCTCCTCCCTTTCCTTCCACCACACAGCATCCTAGTAAACCTGTGCTACTCAACAGTGCCAAGAGCATCCTGGACTTCAGAAACTTCCAGGGCTGGACATTGTCAGTGTTTCTATTCTGTTTCAAAGCTGCTCCTCTCCTCCCTCCTGCTTGCACCAAGTCCCAGCATGCACTGCCACGTGGCACATAGAACCTGTCTGCAAATGGCCTGGTGCCCTGGCTCTCTAGGGTTATGTGCCACCCATGCTGCCACTTGTGGCTGCCCCATACCAGTGAGATACATGCTAGGGCAGGAGCTGTTTGCTTCACCAAGATATTTCATGGCTCTGTGTACTGGTTTGAGGCCAGACAGAACGTCTCTTGCCCCGAATGGGACAAAAGAATGACACACACAAACGGATTGGGGAGTGATGGAGAGTTTAAATGGAAAAGCAATTGGTGAAGCTACAAAAACACTACAAAGCATAGTGGCAAAGAGCATCCTAAAGCATTCATAGAATCATAGAATCAAGAAGGCTGGAAGAGACCTCAAAGATCATCGAGTCCAACCTGTCACCCTACACCTCATGACTATCTAAACCATGGCACCAAGTGCCATGTCCAATCCCCTCTTGAACACCTCCAGGGATGGTGACTCCACCACCTCCCTGGGCAGCACATTCCAACATCTTTCCTAAACTGAGGGGCCCAGAACTGGACACAGTACTCAAGGTGTGGCCTAACCAGTGCTGTGTACAGGGGTACAATGACCTCCCTGCTCCTGCTGGCCACACAATGCCTGATGCAGGCCAGGATGCCATTGGCTCTCTTGGCCACCTGGGCACACTGCTGGCTCATGTTCAGGCAGCTGTCAACCAGTCCCCCCAGGTCCCTCTCTGCCTGGCTGCTCTCCAGCCACTCTGACCCCAGCCTGTAGCTCTGCATGGGGTTGTTGTGGCCAAAGTGCAGCACCCGGCACTTGGACTTGTTGAATGCCATCCTGTTGGACTCTGCCCATCTGTCCAGCCTGTCAAGGTCCCTCTGCAGAGCCCTTCTACCTTCTAACAGATCAACACCTGCTCCCAGCTTGGTGTCATCTGCAAATTTACTGATGATGGACTCAATCCCCTCATCCAGATCATCAATAAAGATATTGAACAGGATGGGGCCCAGCACTGATCCCTGGGGGACACCACTAGTGACAGGCTGCCAGCTGGATGTGGCACCATTCACCACCACTCTCTGGGCTCGGCCCTCCAGCCAGTTCCTAACCCAGCACAGAGTGCTGCTGTCCAAGCCACAGGCTGACAGCTTGGCCAGGAGTTTGCTGTGGGGGACAGTGTCAAAGGCCTTGCTGAAGTCCAGGTAGACTACATCCACAGCCTTTCCCACGTCCACCAGGCTGTCACCTGATCATAGAAGGAGATCAGGTTGGTGAGGTAGGACCTGCCCTTCCTAAATCCATGTTGGCTGGGCCTGATTCCTTGGCTATCCTTCAGGTATGCAGTGATTGCCCCCAAGACAATCTGCTCCATGATTTTCCCTGGCACTGAGGTCAGGCTGACAGGCCTGTAGTTCCCAGGTTCTTCTGTCCGTCCCTTCTTGTGGGTGGGTGTCACATTGGCCAGTTTCCAGTCTTCTGGGACCTCTCCAGTGAGCCAGGACTGGTGGAAAATGATGGACAGAGGCTTGGCCAGCTCATCTGCCAGCTCTTTCAGCACCCTAGGATGAATCCCATCAGGTCCCATGGACTTGTGAATATCCAAGTGACTCAACAAGTCTCGAACTAATTCCACATGGATTTCAGTAGTACAGCACTGCTCCTTGACCCCATCAACCAGCTCAGGAGGCCAGTTATCCTGAAGTCCTCCTGCCTTACTGTTGAAAATGGAGGCAAAGAAGGTATTTAGAATCTCAGCCTTCTCCTCATCCTTAGTTACAATGTTACCCTCCACGTCCAATAGAGAGTGGAGGCTCCTCTTGCCCCTCTTTTTAGCATTAATATATTTATAAAAATGCTTTTTGTTGTCCTTCACGGAAGCGGCCAGTTTAATTTCTAACTGTGCTTTTGCCTCTCTAATTTTTCCTCTACATGATCTAGCAACATCCTTAAACATATCACTAGTTGCCTCCCCCCCTTTCCAAAGGCGATAAACCCTCTTTTTTTCCCTTAAATCCTTCAGGAGCTGCTTGCTCATCCAGGCCGGTCATCTTCCCCGCCGGCTCGTCTTACGGCATGTGGGAACTGCCAGTTCCTGTGCCTTTAGGAGCTCCTGTTTGAAGTAGGTCCAACCATCCTGGACCCCTTTGTTCTAAGGGCTGTTACCCAGGGAACTTTCTGAATAAGTTGCCTGAACAACCTGAAGTTTGCCCTCCGGAAGTCCAAAGTGAGGGTTCTGTTACTGCTCCTCCCTATTTCCCTGCATATTGAAAACTCCACTATCTCATGGTCGCTGCACCCTAGACAGCCTCCAACCATCACATCTCCCACCAGCCCTTCTCTACTTGAGAACAGCAGATCAAGCAGAGCCTTACCCCTGGTAGGTTCACCTAAGAGCTGCATCAGGAAGTTGTCATCCATGCACTCTAGGAACCTTCTGGACTGTCTCCTCTCTGCTGAATTAAGTTCCCAGCAGATGTCTGGTAGGTTAAAGTCCCCCACAAGGACAAGGTCTGATGATCTTGAGACAGCTTCCAGCTGCTTATAGAATATCTCATCGGCCTCCTCGTCCTGGTTGGGTGGTCTATAACAGACTCCAACCAGGATGTCAGTTTTGTGTGGCCTCCCTCTGATTTTAACCCACAAGCATTCAACCATTTCTTCTGCAACATCAAATTCTGAGGCATCAAAGGATTCCCTAATATACAGGGCCACCCCTCCTCCTCTTCTCCCTTGCCTGTCTCTCCTAAAGAGCTTATAACCCCCCAGTGTGGTACTCCAATTGTGAGAATCGTCCCACCATGTTTCTGTGATGGCAACTACATCATAGTTCTCCTGGTGAACCAAGAGTTCCAGTTCATCTTGTTTGTTGCCCATACTGCGTGCATTGGTGTACATGCACTTCAGCTGGGCTGCTGATTTCACCAGTTTATGTGGTCCTCCCTCCTCTCCAGGGAGACTGGTTTCCACACCCACCCCCTTCAGACCTAGTTTAAAGCCCTCCCAATGAGTCCTGCCAACCCCAGTGCCAGCACCCTCTTACCCTTTCTAGATAAATGCAACCCAACTTGGTCCAGCAGGTCGGGTGCAGTAAGAGTTGCCCCGTGATCAAAGAAGCCAAAATTCCACTGCTGGCACCATCTCCTAAGCCAACTGTTGATGGTGTGGGTTTTCCTGTTCCTCTCAGTGTACACCACAGCTGCTGAGAGAACTGAGCAGAACACCACTTGAGCTCCTGCCCCGTCAATCGATTTCCCAAGGGCCTTAATTTCCTTTTTAATCTTCCTGGTGCTGCTCTTTTCAATTTCTTCACTTCCAGCCTGGATTACCAGCAATGGGTAACAGTCAGAGGGCTGGATTAGTTTAGGTAACCTTTGGGTGATGTCCCTCACCCGGGCCCCAGGTAGGCAGCACACCTCCCTATAGGATGGGTCGGGACAACGTATGGGTCCCTCTGTTCCCCTCAAGAGAGAGTCTCCAATAACTATAGCCTTTCTCTTTTTCTTTGTAGCACTGGTCCTTAAGGTTTGGGGGGGCTGCTTCGTCTTTGGCATCTCCTTGATCGGTTCCTCTACAATACTCTCATCCACATTGCCCTCAGCCTGCAGAGTCTCATAGTTATTGCTCAAGGGCAGCAGGGGAGGAGAAGAGGGTCGGGGTGCATTCCCTTTGCTTCCCCTGACAGGGACCTGTATCCATCCTCCACTGCTCCCCTCAACTGGAGGGGTATTCAAAGCCTGTTACAGAGTCCCTTACACAATTCCCAGAGGCTTCCAATCCTTCCCTCCTCCCACCTGAGGGTCTACCCAAACCCCCAGGGCTCTTTCTCCCCCACCCACTGCTAGGCTAGTCTCAGGCTGGCCAGGTCTGAGACTGCCCCCCGCCCCCCCCCCTTTCTCCTCCTGGCATTAGGCCTAGTCAGGCCTAAGGGGCCTGAGATACTCCCCCACCGTTACCCGATAAGAGAGCATCTCCCATGGGAGCAGAGAGGAAAGAAAGAGCGAGAATGGCTTTGCAGATGGACTTATAGGGCGCAGGATTTATGGGTAGAAATACGCCGTTTCCTGTGTCCACCCCTGGTGGGTGGGCACCTGGGACACCAGAGGTGTATCTCATGCAGCAGTGGCAGGGGGCACCCAGCCTAAACTGCCACATTCTGCAGTGCCTTGCTGACACATCTAAGGCTGGGGAGGCAGCAGAGCTGGACACTTAGCCACCCCTTTGAAGAAATGCCCACTTGTGCCACCCAGCCTGTGTGCTGTCTCTTTAAAACCTTCATCCCTAAATCTGAATGAAGCTAAGGGAAGAAAATCCTGGAGATGAGTGCTTCATTTAAACATCTTCTCCAGCACTCCCATTCATTCACACACTCAGTTCATGTGCTCCTGCACCAGCACACTTCTGCCAGCACCTCAGGGAGGAGGCAGAGAGGAAAACAACAAATCCTCATCCTCTTTGTGAATGCACAGAAATACCTCAACCCACTGCCAGATCACTGTACACCAAAATCCCCAGCCCAGGCCAAGCAAGGCCATCCTGAAAGGTGCAGGGAACACACACTGCCAGGGGGATGCCCACACACACCAGCAACCCCATTCCTCACCATTTCTCCTACGTTATTAGCTGGCATTGGTAGGGATGCAAATGCATCCTATTATGGTGCATCCATCTGGCCTCCCAGAAGAAGTAGCTTTAAAACCCTCTCACACACAGCCCTATGCACACAGTGACCCCAAATCTTGCCCTGAATGGCCTCCCTACAACTCAGATGACCCCAGCACAGCAGTCAGCCCAAACAAGCCCAGGGTCTTCATTTAAATATATATATATATGATGTTACTTGGGGACTGGTGATGACTTGGATTTGGATATCTCCATGGTTACCTTCTCATGGTGGGAGCTGGGGATAATTGAACTCTAGGGGTTCACTGTTCATTGCCCATCTCTGCACAGCCCTTCTGCCTTCCCAGGCAAGCATTGAGCTGCCAGCATCCTGCTCAGTGCTGTGGGAGGGGGAGGAGAAGCAAGGCTCTCCCCGACAGCTCGTTAGGTGAATAGTTTTGTCAGCACCGCAGATGATTAGACATGAATGCAGAGCAGCTTCCCCATCCCGCAAGAGAAGACAATCCTGATCAGCACGGAGACCAAGCTGAGCATCTCCTCCCACCACCCAGCTAGACAGGAATGAAATATGGAGAGACAACATCGGGAGCAGCACCGACATCCCGGGGGAGCGAGTGGCAGAGGCAGTGGCGCCCACTCGCTGGCGCTTCTCCCCGTGAGCTTGGCTCTTCCCAGGAGCTTACTCACTCCTAGGAGCCTTCCTCAACTGTGCAGGCATGCGAAGGCAAGGTGAGCACCTGGGGTGCAGGTTAGCAGCCCAAGGCATGGGCTGGAAAGAACTCACAAAATGCAGAAGAGCAAAGGCCAGCTACACAGAAACAAGCATCTTTTTCATCCAAAAGCATCCAACTTTGCTTGACCCCAGGCTTCATGGAAGCACCCAGAGACATCGAAACCCACAGCCCAAACCCAACATCATTTAATTTACAGATTCTACCTAAACTTTATCTGTTTTCACTTCTTGCTTGATAACCACTTATTCCCACATAGCAGCACCAAGTAGAGTAAACCCCAAGGACTTCCAGCTTTTTACTCTTGCTTTCCCTCTATGCAGCACAAAAGCCTAACCACCTTTTCTCCATCTCCTTCCCACCAGAAACACTTCAGATCTGGACTAATAGGAGATGGGTCAGTAGGCATACAAAGAGCAGGAAAACACAACATGCTGGGACAAGTGGGGGAAAGCTCATAAGAACTGGGTTTGTCTAGTCTGGAAATCAGGAGACACGATGGCAGCCTTCAATCATGTAAGAGGTTGTTACAAAGGGTGCAGGAATAAATTGTGCTGCATCCCCATGGGGAACAGGACAAGAAGTAATGGGCTGTAAATTGTAGATTAGACACTAAGAAACTGAAAAGAAAAAAAAAATCTTAGCAGACAAGATTTAAGCTTTGACATAGACAGCTGGGGAGCTGCTGTGATTCAAGAGCAGGTCAGACAAACCATGATGAGAGATGGTCTGGAAAAGCAGCTCCTGTTTGCACAGAATTATAAAATAGTTTGGGTTGGAAGAGACCTTAAAGATCACCTAGTTCAAATCCCCCCTGCCTCAGGCAGGGACACCTCCCACTAAATCACGTTGTTCAAAACATTATCCAACCTGGTCTTAAACACTTCCAGAGATGAGGAGTCCACAGTTTCTCTGGGCAACCCATTCCAGTGCCTCACCACCCTCACAGTAAAGAGCTTCAGAGACGGGGGAATGGACCTTGCAAGGTGTGCTCCTGCCCTGGGTTTTTAGCTCTTGGTGGCTGGGTCAGGCTAGCTTTGCACTGGTTTCTGCCAGGCACAAGGAGACTAGCAGCTTTTCTTGGGGTGGTTGTGGTGGGTTGACTCCTGCTCTACTGGAGAGTGGAGGTTACAATTGCCATAGGGAAGAGAAGCAGAGTAAGGGTTGCTACATCATTTCCATGGCTGGTAAACTCTCAGAAACCTGAGAAACTGCCTGGGGGAGGGGAAAAAAAAAAAAAAAAAAACCAACACACCTGCCAGTAAATGCCAAACACTACCCCCATGATGCCCCCACTAAGGTTTGTTGCCCAAGGCCTGCATATACCAAAACACACACTTCTGTAACAAAACACCATTAATAACAGGAAAGCTCATGAAACCTGAAACATTTTAAATGATATTTACCTCTCTCACTGTAACAAGGATTGAAAGGGGCGGGGGTGGGAGGAGGGGGACAAATCTTCGGATGTTTATGCAAAGCGAGACTAAACTTTACCAAAGCAGGAATTTTTCAGACACCAGACAATCCTCCCCTAAAACAAACCAACCTTTTCAGCAACAGAAACTTCCCAGCCTGCAATGCAGAATAGCACAGGAGGCAGAAAAAGGCAGGGAGCTCTCCCTTTTGGAGCCACACTTCTGGCCAGCTCAATTACAAGGAAGCGGCATCGTGAATGAGACAACCAAGAAGCACTAAATTTGTCTTCTGTTAAAAAAAAAAAAATAAATAAATAAAATATCATTCACCTGTCAGCTGTTGCAGTCTGCAAATAAAAACATGAGCACATTCCTCCCCCTCAGATGCTCTGGCAAATTTTTGTCAATCAGGTTAATGACCAGGAAGGTGGCAGTGATAGAATCATAGAAATGTTTTGGTTGGAAAAGACCTCCAAGATCATCATGTCCAACTGCTGACCTGAAGTGCTATATCCAAACGTTTTTTGAACACCTCCAGGGATGGTGACTCCAGCACCTCCCTGGGCAGCCTGTGCCTGACCACTCTTTCAGTGAAGAAATTTTTCCCTAATATCCAACCTAAACCTCCCCTGGTGCAATTTGAAGCCATTTCCTCCCATTCTATCACTTGATACTAGGGAGAAGAGACCAACACCCACCTCACTGCAACCTCCTTATAGGTAGTTGCCGAGAGCAGTAAGTTCAACATGTCCCTAGGAAAGCTGAGCCTGTGGAGGAGGTGCCTTTGCCCTGCCTGCTGCTCCACCTCAGAGCTGTAGTTTATATTCCAGTTACAAAACAAGTGCTGCTCTCCATTTCCAAACTCCCATCTTTCAGCTGAAGTGTATATTTTCCTGGCACTTGTTCTGCTCCAGTACCCAGAGTGCAGCTATGCCTCTTGTGTTTAAAATGCATCTGCCATCTGGAAAGCCCACAGAGACCCATACCCTTGCTCCCCTCTGATTGCAGACGGCTGGAGTTAAGCACACAAACGTTTTTCTAATCCATATTTTTTCCTCCTCCCTCACTCGTGTCTGAGCTGTTTGACTAAAATCTGAGCCATTGCTCAGGGTCTGTCTCACAGCCCAGTCAACACAGAGGGAATCAGTGCCAAAAACCCATTTCTTTCTGGTCTGATTGTTTGTTTTCCTGCCTTTCCAGTTTGGGATTTTTGACAGGGAGCCATGTGAAACCAACTGCTCATTGTTTACTGGGAAACCTGGGGCTGCGTTTTAGTCATCTCACTTGCAGAAAGACCCGAGGATACAATGGCAAAGTCAATTAGCTCCTTGCAATAGCCTGTGCTTGCTAAGCTCTCTGGTGTCCACACATGGGGGGAGGCCAGCCCAAACAAGCACCCTGGGGTGTTACTGCTGGACCACACCAAAGATACTCCTGCTGTGCTGCCCTGGTACCTCCTTGTCTGCTCCCACTGCTGCAACACCCCAGCTGAGATCTCTGCCCAGATACACTCCTGTTCCATATGCAAAAACTACAGATGATCAGTGGGGTTTGAGAGAGGCACAAGGACAGAGTTGCTAGGTGAGCAGCCCATCAGCACTGTCCCTGGGTCCATCATCTGAATGGCATATTCCCATCTCCTCCAAAAGCATGCCATCCTCCTTATGCTTGGGCAGGATGGGCAAGTCCTCACCCTAGGGTTCCCACAAGTGTCTATGAGCCAGACATCAAGTCACCTCCCCATGGCAGCCCAAGTATAGCAGATATCTGGCTGTGTGGCACTTTTCCCAAGAAATCTTTAATCGTGGTTTTGAATTAGCTCCAAGCTAACTTCTCAGCATCCCCCTGATTGCAGAACAGAACAGGGTGTGTTATCCCAAGAGAATAAACAAAAGCATTAGCAAAGTCCCTCTACACTTGCTGGCTGCTCCTCAGCCTCAGGGCTCACCCAAGTGGGTTTCAGACAGGGCTCGGTGCTTTTTCCGAAGCAGCTCCTACTGCTTTCCAGGCCACTGCTTCCCCACTTGGAATGCTGCACAGAAAGGGGTCCACATCACCAAGCACTCAGCAGCAGCTTTTTGGCCTCCTATCCTCTTCATGACATACTGTTACTCCATCAGCTGCAGGCCTCCACCAGCAGCTTTGTTGTCTTTCACATCACTAAAAATATTACTAACAAGCACAGCTTAGGGCTGAGACTGAGATGTCTCCAGAAACAAACACCTCCTAATGCTCCTCCACTTACAGTAATGCTGAAGCAGAGCAGAAAACTTTACCCACCTCAGGTCCTGCTAAGATGATTGCTGTTCCAGTCAAGCACAACTCCTAAAACCTTGCTTTGAAGTATTATCTTTGTGATGTTATGAACAACACCACACCAGCCCATCGTGGCCCCTTTTCTACATCTACCTGCTGACTGAAGTGAGTTACACCTTCCTTCAGGGCAAGACAAGACTCATCCATGCAGTGTTTCTTCAACCAAGGTTGTGACATTGAGAGGTTGACATGTGCCAGTCACCTGGTGCATCAGGGCAAGCATTGCAAGGCCCACTGTCCTCAAAATTTGCATAGCATCAGCCATCACTAGCAGAAGCCCTCCCTCAATCCTTCTGAAATTGACTCCCCGTTGTATGCTCCTGGTCTCCAGAGACATTCACCTTCAGCAGATGAAGGGAGACTCAGTGTCTTCTTCAGCTGCAGTAAGCAGCATTTGCTGCGATTTGTAATGAACTGAATCTGGTTTTATCCCCAAAACCCCTATCAGTTAGCACTTCTGCCTTCTCTCAACTAAGTTTGTAGGGTAGAGAGGATGAGCAAGGTCCTTTGGGGTCTGTGGCAGCACCCAGCCCATAGCAAGAACAGGATGGAGGACACTGCATGTTGCCCAATCCACCCTCAGCCCTCCCATCCGAAGGGCTAGGAAAAAGCAGCAGCAGTCACACACAACCTCATCCACACCCCAAACTTCATACCAGGGAACCACATGAAGCTCAAAAGCCAGATGATAACCCTGTCCCAAATCCATAGGCTGTGTCTACCCCACTCACTGGGGATGTCCTGGGGCTTGGCAGCTTGAGCCTAATTCAGCTGCTTTGATCAGGACATACTTAGCAGACACCATCCTTGCCACCAGCTTTGATGTCCAGAAAAAAAAAATGGATTTTTTTTTTTAAAGCCACCTGGCTGCAAAATGACCTTAACACTGACTACACACTCATCATGCCAGGTCCTTAGATAACCCCCACACTGCCAGCCTGCCCCAGCTTTCTGTGAAGACACCAAGAAAGCTAAAGACCCTCTGAACAAAGCCAATAGCAGATGATGACTCTCCCCAGGGAACTTTTCACAGGGATGGATCCTGCCTGGGGAACACAGTGGAATGCACCACACCAGGCAGCTAGCACCCCCCAGGGCTGTTCAAGCTCTAAGGCACAGTTCCAACACACAATACACAACAATAATAGTGAAATAATGCCTAAACAGATCCAACTGGGATCTTCCTGCCAGCAGGCAGGGAGGGCTTCTCACTGCAGGAGGCACCCAGGGACACGTGAGCAACAGGGAAATAGTTTATAAGTGTTGAACAGCTCTTTCTGGCTTCTCTCTCTTCCTGATGCAATTCTTTGCAATCCCAGTCACCAAGCAGTCTCTCCTCTACACCAAACAGATTTTTCTCCCCAACCACTCCTGGTAGGACACTCATGGCTTTTGTGGATGCACATTCACAGACTACCTCTTAGAGAGGCACATTGCAAAGTCATAGAATTATTTAGGTTGGAAGAGACCTTTAAGATCACCAAGTCCAACCATTAGCCCAGCACTGCCAAGTCACTACTAAACCATGTCCCTGAGCACCACATCCACATGGCTTTTAAATGCTTCCAGACATGGGGATGCCACCATTGCCCTAGGCAGCCTGTTCAAGGGTTTGACAACCCACTGGGGAAAAAAAAAAATATTTCCTAATGTCCAAAATAAACCTCCCCTGCTGCAACTTGCAGCCATTTCCTCTTGCCCTCTCACTTGTTACCTGGGAGAATAGACCACCCCTCACCTTGCTCCAGCCTCCTTTCAGGGAGTTGTAGAGAACAAGGAGGTCTCCCTTCAGCCTATTTTCCTCCAGGCTAGGTAACCCCAGTTCCCTCAGCTGTTCCTCATGAAGCCTTTTCTCCAGACCCCTCACCACCTTTGTTGCTCTTTTCTAGACCCACTCCAGCACCTCTGTGTCTTTCTTGCAGAGAGAGGCCCAGAACTGAACACAGTATCATGTACAGGGAGATGTTAAGCTATGGTTGGACTTGATGATCTTAAGTTTTTTTCCAGCCAGGCAATTCCATGATTCAAGGGACAACCTCACCAGTATCAAGTACAAAGGGCAAACCCTGCCCTATGCTGCTGACCACATGACTTCTGATATGAGTCTCCACTACATTCCCCACCCTTTCCCAGAGGGAAAGTCATATTTTAGCCTCAAGGGCCTCAATTTTAGGCAAACCAGACATGGGCTCCACAAAGAGAAACCCTGCAGCAGCACCCAGGGAGCAGGGTGGTGGAGTTTGGGGGCATTTGGCTGTGTAGCAGTGAGCGAGGATCTGCAGCAGCCATGGTAGGCAGCACCCCCACAGCTGCCTGTAGAGCTGTTATTCCCACTGCTTCCATCTAATCCCCTCTGCTCCCATCTAATCCCCAAGATGCTCATATGAAACCAGCTAAACCACAGCTATTGTAACTTGCTCTTATCCTCCTGCTTGCTGGAGCTGCTTTACAGCCGGTGTTAAAGCACTACAGAGGTGGCTGTCAGCTACTGTGCTGCTGAGAGCTGGCATCCTCCAGACAGTCCTTATCAGGTTTAATAAGGTTCTTCCAGAGTGTCCAACAGCACAAATGAGATTTCAAGAGGGCTTTGAGGAACTTTGTACCCAAAGCATTCTGCTAAATCCAGGGAAAGCTGGTAACCACTGAGGAAAAGCATCAGGAGAGCTCACCAATGTTTATCACTATCTAAAGGGCAGGTGTCAAGAGGGGCCAGACTTTTTTCAGTGGCTGCCCTCTGTCAGGGGATGCTCAGCACCCACTGGGGTGACCTAGCACCCCAACATGTGCCTAAAAAAGTGGGAATGGTTGGGACTTTGGCTTTCTTTATGGGCCACCACTTTTAAGGACACCCCAAGACAGCCCCAGTCTGTAGCATCTGTCATTGGGATTTGTGGCATTGAGATGCTGGAGTTGAACAAAATGTGCTTGCTCTGGATCTGATGCTGCCTGCGTCTGCTCCAGACCCATGTTCTTGGCTCAGACAGGTCCCTGGGACCAATAGTGGATGGTGTCAATGAATTTTCCTTCTGGAGGTATGAGGCTCCTGAAGAGAGCTGCCAGCAATGTGCCCTTCCCAAAAAGGCCATGGTATCTTGGGATGCATCAAGAAAAATGTGACCAGCAGGTTGAGGAAGGTTCTCCTCCTTCTCTACTCTGCCCTAGTGAGGCCACATCTGGAGCACCGTGTCCAGTTCTGGGCTCTCCACTTCAAAAGAGAGCTACTAGGTAGTTCAAGGGAGCTACTGGAGAGAGTCCAATGGAGGCTGCAAAGGTGATGAGGGGGAATGGAGCACCTCTGAGGAGGAGAGGCTGAGAAACCTGGAGATGTTTAGACTGGAGAAAAGCAGACTGAGAGGAGATCTTATCAATGCTTATCAAGGGCTGAAAGGCAGGGGGCAAGAGGATGTGGCCAGGCTCTTTTCAGCAGTGCCCAACAACAGGACAAGGGACAAAGCACACAAACTGGAACCAAGCAGGAAAAGCTTTCTTCTGAGGGTACTGGAGCCCTGGAGCAGGGTGCCCAGGAAGGTTGTGGAGTCTCTCTCTCCAGAGAGATTCAAAACCCACCTGGACACTGAGATCCTGGGCAGCTTGCTCTGGGTGACCCTGCTTTAGCAGGGGGGTTGGACAGGATGATCTCCAGAGGTCCTTTCCAACCCCTACCAGTCAGTGATTCTGTGATCAGCCTGCAGTTAGAATGGCATAGAGAAAGGCATCACAGCTTTCCTTAGCTAGTGGCCAGCATGACAGAGCAGGTCCCAGGCACTTCTGTGGCTAATACTACCAGGGCATTGAGAGCAGGTTGAGGGAGGTTCTCCTCCCCTTCTACTCTGCCCTAATGAGGCCACATCTGGGGCACCATGTCCAATCCCGGGGTCTCCAGTTCAAGAGAGAACTACTAGAAGGGGGCAATTGTGACTTCCGAGGCAGGATGGAAAGCCTGCTGCCCCAGCTGGGGTATCAACAGGGCATGCTGCAAGGCACCCAGACCGGGGCGGGAGGGGAGGGCGCAAGGCTCCCAGACCGGGGCGGGAGGGGGGGGCGCAAGGCTCCCAGACCGGGGCGGGAGGGGGGCGGGGGGGGGGGGGGGCGCAAGGCACCCAGACCGGGGCGGGAGGGGGCGGGGGGATGGCGCAAGGCACCCAGACCGGGGCGGGAGGCGCAAGGCACCCAGACCGGGGCGGGAGGGGGGGGGGCGCGCAAGGCACCCAGACCGGGGCGGGAGGGGGGGGGCGCGCAAGGCACCCAGACCGGGGCGGGAGGGGGGGGGCGCGCAAGGCACCCAGACCGGGGCGGGAGGGGGGGGCGCGCAAGGCACCCAGACCGGGGCGGGGGGGGGGGGCGCAAGGCACCCAGACCGGGGCGGGGGGGGGGGGGGACGCAAGGCACCCAGACCGGGGCGGGAGGGGGGGGGGACGCAAGGCACCCAGACCGGGGCGGGAGGGGGGGGGACGCAAGGCCCCAGACCGGGGCGGGAGGGGGGGGGGGGGGCGCAAGGCACCCAGACCGGGGCGGGGGGGGGGGGGGGGGCGCAAGGCACCCAGACCGGGGCGGGAGGGGGGGGGGGGGGGGGGGGGGGGGCGGCGCAAGGCACCCAGAGCGGGGCGGGAGGGGGGGGGGCGCAAGGCACCCAGACCGGGGCGGGAGGGGGGGGGCGCAAGGCACCCAGAGCGGGGCGGGAGAGGGGGGGGGCCGCAAGGCACCCAGAGCGGGGCGGGAGGGGGGGGGGGGGCCGCAAGGCACCCAGAGCGGGGCGGGGGGGGGGGGGGGGGGGGGGGGGGGCCGCAAGGCACCCAGACCGGGCGGGGGGGCGGGCCGCAAGGCACCCAGACCGGGCGGGGGGGGGGGGGGGGGGGGGGGGGGCCGCAAGGCACCCAGACCGGGGGCACAGGCCGTTAGTTAAATATCTTGGAAGAGTGCAAGAGTACCCTGCTTCCAGCCATGGACAGGCAGGCGGGCCTGGGCAATGGTCAGTCTTGTGCATGGGCACTAAACTCCCTCTGAGGCAGGGCTAATGTAGAGACACCACTCTACAAGTCTAAAGGTGATGAATTCCAGGTTTAAAGTTGACTGTGCCAAGAGGGCATATGCAGTCCCAAGACTACATGAAGAACAAAGATTGTAAGAGGGCAGGAGAAATACAGAACTGGTGGGTGCTTGCAGGTGTCAGCTTTGAACACAGCTTGTTACCCAGCTGATGGAGACCAGGATCTGCTCTTCTATTTATAAATTCAGACCTGGATTGAGCAATGGAAGAAGAAAACACTTTGTTCTCAGGAGCTGAGCCCCGTTGGAGTTCTCTGCTCTTGCCTCCCCCTCTGCCTTCCTCAGCTGCAAGACCTGCTGGACTTACCTCCCCCTTGCCTCATCTGGGCAGGACTTCAAAAAGCTTCTCCAGATTTCTCCTGGGTCTCACCTTAGAGGAGATGCCCAGGGCTGTTTGCAGCACCTCCCATGGTTAATGAGGGCACACAGAGGGAGGAAGAAGCTGGTAGTCAAAGAAACAGCAGAAGACACCTGTCAGATTCAGGAAGCTGTCAAAATAAAAAAAGAAAAAAAAAAAAAGAAGAGAGAGAAAGAAGAGCTGATGGGTTTGCTCTGAGGAAGGCAGTGAGAAGCTGCAGCTTTTAATCCCAGGATTTCAGAAGCTTCCACCAGCTTGCTCAGCTGCCTGTTTCTCCCCCCACACCTCCTCTTGCAGCTCACATTTGGGCCGTTTCAGCTGAAGGCTGCAAAGAGTTGAGGAAACTGTTGCTGGGAAACTGTTCCAAATCCATGGCTAGGAGAGGACCGACCAAACATGGGGCTGATGGTACCTGAGCAGCAGAGGCTGGCACGAGCAGCAGTGCTCAGAGAGCCCATCAGTGCCTGTACTCAAACAGATCAAACACTTAATCCCAGCCCAGAGGGCTGTAAATGAGATCCTTATTTAGGATGGGCTTTACAATGCTGATGTTGATCAGCACATGTCTGCTAAGCATGCAAGATTTGATATCATGGTCCACTGGATCCCATTAAAGGCTTTGCTGTGCCCATGGTTGTTTCCCCTCAAAACACTTAGTTGCCAGGCTGCGTCTGCCTGCTGTTGGGCTGCAGGAGCTTGGACCAGCTTCTGCTCTCTGGCTCTTTTCCAGGGTGGATACACTGGATGCAGGGTTCAGCCACAAGCACTAGACTCCTATCCTTGGGCACAGGGGAGCTCATTGTCACAAGCAACCCCCATCACGTCTTTCTGTACCATTCTACAGGCCAGAGACAAAATTGTTACCTTGTAAGTGCCCACATTTGTCCTGCCTGTCCCTGAGAATTTTGTGTTTTGCTGCTCTGAGTGAGCATTGCCTGTGCTCAGTACAACCCTCCAGGATTTTTCTGGCTGTCCCAGCCTTGCAGAGAGACATACAGCAAGCCAGGCTAAGCATGAAAGGGGTATCTAGAAGGCACTTACAAGCTCCTTTAAAAGGAAATACTGTTTCCTACATAAACCCCACCTCTTCTTCCACTGCCCTCATGAAAACACTGTACCAGGCATAGTTTGAACAATATTGATCTTAAAACTTCCATTTTATTACACACACATCTCTACTGTAAAACTGCCAACTGAACCAGCCCATGGGAGGACATCCCCAGGACTTCAGCACCAACTGGGGGAAGGTTTCTGCCCTCAAACCCCAACACAGACCACCTCAAACCTGCTGCCAAGAACATTGCTTGCTGTCTGCAGGAGGCAAATGCCTTTCATTTCCTGCTAGCTCTACTTAGTGGGAAACTATTTCAGCACAGGCAGCAGATGGTTAACTCACAGAATCCCTTCTGATGGAAAAGACATTTAAGATCATGGAGTCCAACTGTTACCTAACTACCAAGGCTGGTGCTAACCCATGTCCCTCAGCACCACATCTCTGCCCCTTTCAAATACCTCCAGGGGTGGGGATTCAGCCACCTCCCTGGGGAGCCTGTTCCAGTGTTTGACAATCCTTTCAGTGAAGAAGTTTCTCTAACATCCAACCTAGACATCCCCTGGCACAACTTTACAGTGAGGGTGGTGAGACACTGGAACGTGTTGCACAGGGAGGTCATGGATGTCCCCTCCCAGGAGGTGTTTAAGACCAAGCTGGATGAGGCCTTGAGCAACCTGGGCTAGTGGAAGGTGTCTCTGCCTATGGCAAGGGGGTGTTGGAGCTAGATGATCTTTAAGGTCCCTTCCAAGCCACGAGGATGATCAGAGGACTTGAACATCTCCCCTATGAAGAGAGACTGAGATCCCTGAAGCTGTTTAGTCTTGAGAAGAGAAGACTGAGAGGAGATCTGATCAGTGTCTATAAATATGTGAGGGGTGGCTGTCAAGTGGAGGGGGCCAGGCTCTTTTCAGTGGTTCACAGTGATAAGACAAGGAACAATGGGTTCAAACTAGAAGATTTCACCTCCACATGAGGAGAAACTTCTTTACAGTGAGGGTGACAGAGCACTGGAACAGGCTCCCCAGGGGGATCGTGTGGAGTCTCCCTCTCTGGAGAGTTTCAAAACCCACCTGGATGCATTCCTGTGCATCCTAAGTGATCCTGCTCTGGCAGGGGGGTTGGACCTGATGACCTCTTGAGGTCCTTTCCAACCTCTGATACACTGTGATACTGTGAACCCAAATCATTCTACGAATCTATGAATCTTGAGGCCATTTCCTCTTGTCCTGTCATGTGTCACTAGGGATAAGAGACCAACACCCATCTCACTGCCACCTCCTTTTGGGTCATTGTAGAGAGAGAGGATGTCTGCCCTGAACCTCCTTTTCTCCAAACTAAACAACCCCACTTCCCCCAGCCACTCCTCATAAAACTTGTGCTCCAAACCCTTCACCAGCTTTGTTTCCCTTCTCTGGACATGCTCCAGCACTTTAATGGCTTACTTATAGTGAGAGGCCCAAAACTGAACATAGTTATTTGAGGTGTAGCCTCACCAGTGCCAAGTACAACCAGGGATGTCCCCAAACACAGCAGAAATGTCCAGGAATGGAGAGCAATTTATACCAAGGCAATTTATATCATGGTCCCCAGGAAATCCCTCCCCTCTTCACTGCCCATTTCTTGAAAGAAATAAGGCAGAAAGCTCCTCCTCAGCCAGAGGATCTATTTGCCCACCCCTTGCTTTGGTTTCCCAGCATATGAAAGATGCTCATCACCATCCTCACTGTGCCTCCCACACCAGGCTAAGCAATGGCTGCACATGTGGGGCACAGAGCTCAGCTGGGGCCTCCAAATACTGCCACAGAGCACAAATAAAAATTATAATAAGAACTGGAGTGTGAATTAAACATATGAATCACTTCCTCTCCTGGCTCTTCCTGCTCTTGTTGTTTCCCAAAACAAAACAAGAAAAAAAAAGCCAAGGAGAACATTAATTTCTTTTCCTCCCTACACTGCAATGAATACCATGGGGGTTACTTTTTCTCTTATTTTCAACCGACAGCAACCGAACTGTGCTGATGCTCCTGAAACCATTTCTCCATTACAGGGCAAACTCCTTGAGTGGCTTTTAGCAAGAGCCAGAGCCCCCCTCCAAAGCAGCTACAGCCCCAATTCAGACTTACCCTGCCTCTCCTGCTGCAGGCTATGGCTCTCCCTATTGCACATATATATATATACACACACACACATACATCCTTGCACACACATAAATATATCACGTGCTCTCATGCAGCCTTCTAGCCCCAGTTCCCCAGAGGCTGGCTCCACAGGCACCCCCCAAAAGCTCTCAGCACATCACAGTCCTCCCTGCCATGAACCTCCAAGGGCATGGAGACCCCATTTCTTGGAGAAAAAAAGAAGATCTTTCAAATTTAAAAAGGTCATTTCCCCACCCAGCTCATCCCCAAGTCCGGGACTTGGGCGTTGCCAGCACAGCAAATGGCAGCTTCTTCAGAGCAAGCTGTGGCCCTCCTGCCATCTCCACCAACCTGGGAGCAATCCTGCCCACAGGGTCTCCTGCCAGTCCAGCTCATAATTATGACCAGCAGAGAGGGTTAACCCCCAGGGGGCTTGTCCCCCTGCCCTGACAGCACATGGCAGCCTCATGCTTCCCTCCCTCTACCTCAGCTGTGATATTGACTGCACCACCACAGATCTAATTACTCCCTGCAAGGAGATACTGACAGAGAAATGAGCCAGGTGGGACACCCCAAAGCAGCAGAAAGCCTGGCAGGCACAGGCAGTGAAAGGACATCATGCTCCAGCTGAAAGACAGATGGATGCAGCCATTGCCACCCAAGATCCTGTTAAAAGCGTCCCCAGAGACTGGGGATGTAGCACAGTGGGGGAAGGCTTTGGCACCAGCTTTTCCTCCTGCTTTGGGACTTCTGGGCTGTCCCTTGTTAGTCTCCTGACAAGGGAAAGGGTGCAAAGCAAGGCAGAGCTTGCAGAAGCCCTAAGCCAGGCTCTAGTGGCAACATGAAGCATCAAGGTTGCACAGCCCTTTTAGGTTCTTAGGGACCAAGACCACTCCAAGCATGCAGAAGCCCAGGAGAAACAGACCTCTCCTCATATCAACAGCAGATACTGTCTAAGGAAACCCTGCAGCCCACTTTTATCACCTGCCTAAGGGTCTTCAATGCAGTGCAAACCTAGGAGGGCACCAGAGGTTTGGGATGGCAAATGAAGCTGCATTTCTGTTACAGAATCACCCAGGCTGAGAGCAAGGACAAGCCACCAGATAAACCTCTCCCACACCAACAGTGCTGCCAGGGGAGATGCAGCTCTGGACTAGGCTTATTTCAGATCACTTCAAGGCATCTGGGAGTGCACAGTTGTCAGCCCTGAGAGCACTCCAAAATGCAGCTCCAAATTTCCATGCTGAATAATCCCCTTTTATTTGCCACCTGAGACAGCTGAGCATTGAAGCACTTCAATTTTCTAATGAGGAAAACTGTTTTGCCAGCTCAAGGAAAGGCTAAATTGATGCCACCTGAACTTTCATCCACCTCCCCCTCAGCATGTGCTCCCCCCAGCTCCTTCCATGCTCATCATGAGGCAGTCTGCAGGCTTCCCATGCCTCAAGTGCCAAACAAAGTAATTTTTGCCCTGATCCATAGACAACTATAGCTAAGAAATGTCCAAAGTCTCACTTGAACTGAGTTCAAAACACAGGGCCAGAAGACAGTTTTAAACTAAAAGATGGGAGATTTAGACTAGAAATAAGGAAGACATTTTTGCCACTGAGAACAGTGTTTCACTAGCACAGGTTGCCCAGATAGGTGGTGGAAAACCCCATCCCTGTCAATATTGGAGGTCAGGTTGGACAGGGCTCTAAGCAACATGATCTAGCTGAGGATGTCTCTGTTGAGTACAGTGGGGTTAGACTAGATGACCTTTAAAGGTCCCTTCCAACCCAAACCATTCCTTGATTCTCTCATGGGCCATAGCAGCATCATCCCCACCTTTAAGAAAGGCACAGCATAGTCACTTTCATCAACAACAGCAAAAAAACCCCAACAGATTTCACCATAAAAGCAGAATTTGTAAAATCTTAAGGAGACCCCACAAGACACATACCAGAAGACATTTGAAGTGTTTCCCCAATAGGCAGGCAGTTTACAGCAAAAATGCCAAGAAAGAGTCAGAATATTGAAATTTACCCAAATTTATCAAGTGCTTCAGTCCAAAACCCTCTCCACAACAGGTTAAGAAAACCAAATCAGCAGCCTTCTAAGACATAAACTGAATTCATCCACCGGAGACCAATGAGGACATCCAGTACAAAACAGGAACAAGTGACAATCAGCACACCCAAAATCCAGCACCAGGAATCAGCCCAAGCATCTGGTGGCATTAAAACCCCAGAGCTGTGGTTGTAGCTGAACCAGAGGAACAGCTGTGATTGGGACCACAGAGCCCACACCAGGTATGCAAGCAGCATAAATGCAGGTAACATCTCTTGTTGTTAGAGGACCAAAGCCCTCTGGCCAAAGCAGGAACTGACTCACACACACAAGCTGCTGGGCACTACATGTATTACAACACCACAGAAACATTCAGCTTGGAAGAGAGCCTCAGGATCACCAAGTCCAACCCCTAAACCATATCTCCCAGCACCACATCCAAAAGACCTTCAAACACATCCAGGGTTGGGGATTCAACCACCTCTCTGGGCAGCACATTCCAATGCCTGACCACTCTTTCTGTGAAAAATTGTTTCCTAATGTCCAGTCTAAACCTACCTTGTTGCAGTTTGAGGCCATTCTCTCTCGTTCTATCACTAATTACCTGTGACAAGAGGCCACCACCAGCCTCTCCATAACGTCCTTTCAGGGAGCTGTAGAGAGCAATGAGGTCTCCCCTCAGCCTCCTCTTTTCCAAAGAAAACAGCCCCAGCTCCTTCAGCCACTCTTCATAAGATTTATTCCCCACACCCTTCCCCAGCTTTGCTGCCCTCGCTCCAGCACCTCCACATCTCTCCTCTACTGAGGTGCCCAAAAACTGAACACAATACTCAAGGTGTGGCCTCACCAGAGCTGAGTACAAGGGGATGATCACCTGCAGGTGCTTGGAGAGAAGCTGGAGGATGCCTCAGTGTCAAAGTGCTACAGAGGTTCCTGAAGCAGCACAAGCACAGTGCTGGGCTCTGCAAGCTGCACACTGGGAAACGCTGCAGTAGGAGCAGCTCCAGCAGAGCTTGGTGCTTGGGGAAGGTTCAGCTTTAAGTAGGATTAGCCCACCACTGTTCCAGCTCTGCAGGAGACAGGGAGGAGCCAAGCAGGTCATCAGGCCAACAGGTGACTGCAGACCTCCCAGCTCTCCAGGGGCTGGAGAGTAAACAATACTGGGATGAGAGGTAGGGAGCTCAGAGTGGTTCAGCTGTTTCCATTGCAACAAAAGCCAACACAGACAGCAGCCCTAGATCCATACCAAAGCACCAGCAGTTTAGAACAATAGACAGATCTTCTCTTTCGTGTTTTAGATGCAATATGCAATTAACCTGCGAGACTCATCACCACACAGCTAATTTAGAACAAGGACTTGAGGGAGCTGCAAACAAAGCAACAGTGACATGCACAGTGAAGAGTGTCCATACTGACTGGGGGCAGGCAAAAACATCTCCCATGGTGGTCTTCCTCTGTGGCTTTCCACACAGGTACCCACCAGAGACCTGCAGATCAGGGACTCAGACATCTTTGACACAGGCATGGGTTGAGTGCTGTTTTATCAGACAGAGAAAAGCCAAGGAGATGAGCAACTCTTCCATGCTCCAATAACTGCATCTGGGTGCCAGGACTCACCTTTACAGCACAGTAACAATGACTTGTTTTGGTTGGAAAAGATCTTAAGATCATCAAGTCTAACCATTATCTAACTCTACTAAGTCTGATGCTAAACAGGGTTATGATCAGGTATAGCCTGGGTGTCACACATGGAGAACCATTGCAGCAGGGTCCCTCCCAGCTAGAGGTGATGATTTTACCCACCTGTAGCACAAGGGCAACTCTGGGACAAGGAAAGACCAAAGCTTCATCTTTAGTTCCACCTTTCTTTACAGCTGCAGTCATCTTGAGGCCATTTCCACCACTCCACAGTGCAAATGAGGCTCATCATCCCTGTGAGCAGCAGGTCTGCATCCTAAAGCAGCCATGGTGAGCAGCCTGCTTCCAGCACACTGCATTCCCAGTCCAACACCAGCATTCCCAGTGTATGCATGTTTGATGTCCATGCCCAGCACAGAGCTGCTCTCCAGAGGACTGGTGGGCTGGGATGTCACCCCAGCAAGTACTCAGGCAGGACCTCTGATTATCCACATGTCAAAAGCAGCACCATCAGAAAACAGTACCTAAAATTACCCTCTTGGAGCAATTTGGCTCCTGCTCCAACAGCTTTCTGCTCACATACAGCTGGGGAGAGGAGGCAAATTACTAACAGCAGCCTTGCTTCTCAGGGCTGGGAAAAGAAGGGGGGGTTGCTTCTCCTGGCTAAACTCTCCCACTGCTCCGTGTGTACCTGGCCATACAGCACCCCCTTGGCTGACAGACATGGAACAGCAGCTTGAGAAGAGGGAGAAGTATTATTGCACAAGTCCCCTCCCTTAAACTCACATTTGGGAGTTGGCAGAGCCCCTCAGCCCCTCTCAGACACCTTTTATTTCTAAGGGGACCACGAGGCAAACCCCAAACCTGCCACCGCTCGGCATTCTTGAGAAGCTCCACCAACAGCGCGTCCCAACTCAGACCCTGAGCACTGCCAGGGATGAGGAAAGCAAAGCTTTCCTGATATTTTTGGATCAAGTCCTCAAGTTTGCCATGAATTGAACTGGAACATCTCCCCTATGAGGAAGGGCTGAGAAACCTGGGGCTGTTTAGACTGGAGAAGAGCAGACTGAGGAGATCTGATTGATGCTTATCAATATTTAAAGGGTGAGGGTCAAGAACGTGAAGCCAGACTCTTTTCAGTGATGCTCAGTGACAGAGCAAACAGCAACAGGCACAAACTGGAATAAAGGCAGGTTCCATCTGAAAACAAGGCAAATCTTTTGAGGGTTCTAAAGCCTTGGACCAGGCTGCCCAGAGGTTATGGTGTCTCCTTCTCTGAAGACTTTCAAAGCCCATCTAGACACAATCCTGGGAAAACTGCTCTGTGTGACCCTGCTTTAGCAGGTGGTTTGGAATAGATCTCCAGAGGTCCCTTTCAACTGCCACCATTCTGTGATTCTGTGAAGGCAGCATGTGTAACCCCAGCAGCCAGGAAGAATGATTGCTCAAATCCACTGCAGCTGCTGCCAATGAAGAGAAACTCGGGAGAAAAAGCAAATGGGCTAATGACCCTTCCAGAGCCCATCACCCTCTATGTCATCCCTTTGTGTGCTTCAGAAAGCCTCCTCTGATATGCCCACTCACATGCTATGTCATCACCAGGAGTCTTAAACCTGCTTCTAGCTAATGAAAACTATGAGCTGCTGCTTGCAGAATCAGCAAGATGGTTTCCAGCCTCCTCAGCCCACTGCAAGGTGGTGCCATCACCTCTGATGGCCTCCCAGCTCTTGGAGCCCACAAACATTGTGGCAGAGCACAAGGACAATCTCCTGTCAGGTCCAGATCCAATGCTAGCAGCATGGGCATGAAGTAGGAGGTCTGACATTCTCAGAGCAAATCCAACCCTGCAATCCACGTCCTGCCAGCATGCTTAGAGAAGTGGATGAGAACAGGGCAAGCACACAGTGATGCTTCCCAAAAATGTTCTCCCAGGTCCAGCAGGGGGTCACTTTTATGTAATAGCCCTCCATTGTCTTTTCTTTCCACACTCTTTCACCACACCTTGAGCTCAGGTACTTTTCTAAGCATCCAGAAGACCCTGCAGCAAAGAGTCCCCCTGCTTCCCACCATTCTGCATAGCTTGTGTATCTGGACACTGCTGCTTCCAGCTGAAGCCCCTTTGGTCTCACATCAGAATCCAAACCCAAGTCATTCCCACCCTCTCTGGGTCACTGGTGATTTTATAGCAGCCTCAGTCGCCACCCAGACCTTCTGTTCCTCCATCCCAGACATTTCCCAGCAGGTAAGCTGATAACAGGAGGAAATTCAAGCAGCCTGGTCCAAGTGGATGAAGACCTGGCCAGGAGACCTTGCCCATAAGCTTCCTTGACCTGCCCATAAAGAGGCATACAAGATAAGGCACAGGGCACTCTTGATCCCCCACCAAAAGGATAACTGAGCTCAGAAGCTCCTTCCAGACAGCACAGCAACTAATGATGCTAATGACAATCTCCCAGCTGTCTGGTGGCCCCAGGTCCCTGACCCAGCTGCCCCAAGGTGTTCCTTGAAACCCTGAGGCCCTCAGAGCAGACATCCCCAAGGAGCTGCAGAGCAGGACAAGAAGAACAAGGAGCCAGGAGTGACAGCAGCTGGAAGAGGCTGTTTTACAGCTTCAGCAAGACAATGAGAAAATCATTAATTTCAATCAACTCATTCTACACCCATGAGGTATTTATTTTATTGCTTTGGAGATGGCAAAGGGTAATTTATCAGTCAGAGGAGGAGATGCTGCTGAACAATTACAATTAATGCTGTGTCTGGACAAAAAGATGATGGCAAGGGGTGGGAGGATGCCAGAGTCCAGCACAGAGAGGAGCAGGCAGACCCTGGAGCAAGGAGGCTCCTGGATTGCAGACAGGTCTGAGAGCAAGGTGCCAGTTGATGGCCTTGGGTACATTTGTAGCAGCCCAGAAGCTAGGCAGGTGCTGCAGAAAGGAGAGTGGCACAAGGTTGCTCAGGCACAGAACGCAGAGGGGACATCATTTACACTGAGGGTGGTGAGACACTGGAACAGGTTGCCCAGGGAAGTTGTGGATAGAGGTGTTCAAGGCCAGCTTGGATGAGGCCTTGAGCAGCCTGGTCTAGTGGAAGGTGTCCCTGATCATGGCAGGGGGATTGGAAATCGATGATCTTTAAGTTCCCTTCCAGCCCAAACCATTCTATGAGTCATGGGGCAGGAGCATTCAGGCATAGGGTGCTCCTGACCTGAAGTCTTCACGAAGCACGTGTGAAGACTGGTCCCTCACATGCACCTGTCTGCAGACTTAGTTAAAAAAAAAGGTCAAGGAGATTATGTCAAAAGAGAGCAAATCCCTGCCCCAGTGATGGTCAAGCAGGACCTGCCTGTGGTCTGACATGGCAACGTATCTCTCCTCTAACCTGGTTCTCCCCAGAGCAGAGCCTCCAGCCCAGCAGAAAGGGCCAAAAACACTGCCAGAGGTAGAGACCCAACAGTGATGAGACCTGACAGCTTGCTACATAAGTTCTACATGGTGCAAGTCTACTGTAAGAAGCCCCCTAAAAGGGAAAAGGGTTCCCTTGCCCAGATCCTCCCTAGGAGCAGCACCCTCAGAGGTAGGGTTTGGGGCAGGCAGTGGGAGGTGAAGTTGAGCAGAGGCTAAGGACTCCTTTACCCGAAGTGACCATGTATGTAGCCAGGCTCAGCACCACAAGGAAAGCCTCAAGGAAATGTCGACTTCAGCTGCTGTGAGGTCATTAAGAGGCCAAAAAAAAAAAAAAAAAAAAAGCCTGTGCAAAGGACCAAAAACCCTTTAGGAGGGACTGGGGCCAGGAAGCATCCCTGAGTCACTGCCAGCATTGCCTGCCCGGGGACGCCCAGCTCGCCAGGCTCCTTTGGAGCAGCTCACAGTGGGCAGGAGCCCCATCTGCTGGCTTGGCCACAGAGGGCACACACCCCAGCTCCGCAGGGCAAGGACTTCACCAGGCACACAGCAGCTGACCAAAAATGCTTGCAGTGGGTACAGGGGATACTCCACAGGAGATGAGCCCACAAACACTGCTGGTCCCCCCTCCATGGCCCTCACCAGACCAAAGCCCTCCCCAATGACCCACCTACAAAAATCACTGCTGTGGCAAGATTGTGCACTGCTTTGCTCCTCACACAAATGCACCCAATCTTCACCCAGGTGCACTAGTGATATTTCACCCATCACTGCCAACAGAGTGTAAATCAGCCCCCTGAGCCACCTATGAAGATGGAGGAACAAGCAACTTGCTGACATCTCTCTCTCAAGATCCTGGCAGCAAAGCACCAACAGAGAAGGTGGGTTGGAGAAACCAAAAAGGCTGTCAGTTGAGCAAAACCATTGAAATATTTACACAGGCTGCCATCAGCTCCCAGGAGAAGAGGTGGCAACTGTGCAATTTAAACATAACCAACATAACAATTTTTGTTTAAATAGAAGTGCAAGAAAATCATTTAAACATACCCAGTGTGGGGAAATAAAATCAGAAGGGACAAAGAGAATGGTGCTTGGAGAGGACAAAGAAAAAGCCCATGCTTTGTAGTAGTCACAAGGTACCAGTGCCCCCAAAGCACAAGGACAGAGAATCATTTTTGTTGGAAAAGACCTTCAAAATCATCAAGTCCAAACATTATCTAACTCTGCCAAGTCTGGTGCTAAACTATATCCCTCAGCACCACATCTCTTCATCTTTTAAAGAACTGCAGAGATGGGGGTTCAACCACCTCCCTAAGGCAGCCTGAGCCAGTGTCTTGAGAACCCTTTCAGTGAAGGAGTTTCTTCTACTATTCAGTCTAAACCTCCCCCAGCCCAGCACCATAACCCAGCCAGAATTGGGGTGGAAGGGTACCCAGCTGCTGCCAGCAGAACCAAAGGTGTTCCCAAGTGGAAAACATCCCCTTTACTGAGGGCTGCAGGAGAGCAAAGCAAGGGGGACCACTTAAATGCAGCAGGATGCAGTTATTCAGGATGGAATTAAACCAGGACTTGAGGGTTCACAATAATTAAAAAAAAAATGTGGTGATTCAAAATGCAGATAATCCCTTGGAGATACTGGTTTGCAGCTCCAGTCCAATGTCATACACGGCCAGGCAAAGGACATAGCTCTACAATTGCTGCCACATGCTACAGACTCCCAAGGCTCAGCACAGAACCCACCAGCCCCATACCCTACTCTGCAAGGTCAAACTTTACCTGAACTCCAGGTTCCCAGCTGTAGGCAGGTCAAGAGAGTCTCATTCATAGATTCATAGAATGGTTTAGGTTGGAAGGGACCTTAAAGATCATCTAGTTCTACCACTCCTGCCATGGGCAAGGGCACCTTCCACCCGACCAGGTTGCTCAAGGCCCCTTTCAACCTGGTCTTGAACACCTCCAAGGAAAGAGCATCTATAACCTCCTTGGACAACCTGTTCCACTGTCTCACCACTCTCACTGTAAAGAATTTTTCCTAATCTGCAGTCTAAATCTACCCTCAGCAAGCTTCAATCTATTCCCTCTCATCCTATCACTACAAGCCCTTGTAAAAAGTCCCTCCCCAGCTTTCTTGTAGGCCCCCTTCACCTACTTGAAATCTGCTATAAGGTCTCCCTGGAGCCTTCTCCAGGCTGAACAGCCCCAACTCTCTCAGCCTATCCCCATAGAGGAGGTGCTCCAGGTGTTTGGTCATCTTCATGGCCCTCCTATGGATGCACTCCAGCAGTTCCACATCTCTCTTATGCTGGGGACAACAGAACTGGATGCAGTACTCCAGGTGGTATCTCATGACAGCAGAGCAGAGCAGAATCACCTCCCTCATCCTGCTGGTCACACTGCTTTTGATGCAGCCCCACATTCAGTTGCCTTCTGGCCTGCAAGCACACATTGCCAGTTCATGTTGAGTTTTCAACAGCTGACATCCCCAAGTCCTTCTCCTTGATACTGCTCTTGAGCCACTCTTCAGACAGCTTATATTTGTGCTTGGGATTGCCCCAGCCCAGGTCTAGGACCTTGCACTTGGACTTACGAGGTTCAAACTGATCATGCTTCCTGCCTTCAAGCATCAGGCTGCCAGGCAGGGCCAAGAGGGACATCAGATGAGATGGAAAGCATAGTATCTCCCAGATAACCCACTCAGGAACTGAGAGCTCTGGGCTGAGCTTAAATACAGCCTTTGGTATGTGTGTGGGTGGAAAGCCCAGGTGAGGCCATTTAGGACCATGCCAGCAGCTAGCCAGCTTTGCAGGTGAAGCAATGGCTCATCTCTGCTGGATTTAAAGAGCCAAGCCCACTGCATGCACTGGGGAAAGTTTGCTTGCTAGCAGGTGGGCCAGAGTGGGTGAAGAAGCAGAGATGCTGAGTGATGGGGCACTGGTCACATCTGCTAGAGTCAGCCCCAGGGGCATGTGCCACTGTTAATTGTGATGCTCCCAGGTGACCCAAGCCACACTGCAGTAAATAAGGTGTCACCTTGGGATAGTGATGGCTCCAGGACAGGGGCTTTGCCAGAGTAACACAAACCCATTCACAGAATCAAAATGGTGGAGGTTGGAAGGGACCTCTGGAGATCATAGAGTCCAACCTCCCTACTAAAGCGGGGTCACCCAGAGCAGGTTGCACAGGATCACAGTGTCCAGGTGGGTTTGGAATCTCTCCAGAGAAGGAGCCTCACAGGAGAAAAATTTTTTTCCTCATGTTCAGATGGAACCTCCTGTAAGTGCCCATTGCCTCTTGTCCTATCACTGGGTGCCACAGAAAAGAGTCTGACCCTATTCTCTTGATCCACACCCTTTAGATATCAATAAAAATTGGTAAGATCTCCTCTCAGGCTGCTCTTCTCCAGGCTAAACAGCCCCGGGTCTCTCAGCCTTTCCTCCTGAGAGAGATGCTCCAGCGCCCTCTGCTTCTTCGTGGCCTGGAGCTATGGGACAGCCCCGTTAATAACTGCCCCTAGGACCCTAGGAGACAGCGTCCCAGGGAGAGGATCGGGTCTCACTGCAAAACAGCAGCACATCGCATCAGCCAGCTTCTCTCGGGCAAGCTACTGCTGGCCTCCACGAGAGGGCTGTGCTGCACAAGGAACCTCATGAACCTGCTTCCAGTCATGTCTTCCCCACATCCTCTCACCCAGGGCTTAGTGGGCAGCAGCAGGACCCAGTCACCAGATTACGCCCCAAAACTCTGATGATATTCATCTGTTAGTGACAGTGTTGGAAATAGTCAGCTTGCTTGGTATGGGGGTTTTGGGTTGGTTTGCTTTGCTTTTTTAATTATTATTTGGGGTTTGGAAGAGATCTTTTAAGGTCATCTAGTCCAACCCTCCTGCAGTCAGCAGGGACATCTTCAACTAGATTAGGTTGCTCAGAGCCCTGTCCAATCTGAACTGGAAGGGTTCCTGGGATGGGGCATCTACCACCTCTCTGGGCAACCTGGGCCAGTGTCTCACCACCTTCAGCATAAAAAGTGTCTTCCTTCTATCTAGTCTAAATCTCTCTCTTGCAGTTTAAACCAGTTGTCCCTTGCCCTGTCACAACAGGTCCTGCTAAAAAGCCTGTCCCCCTCTTTTCTGTCAGCCTCTTTAACTACTGAAAGACCAGAATAAGATCTCCCTGAAGCCTTCTCTTCTCCAGGATGAACAATTCCAACTCTCTCAGCCTGACATCACAACAGAGCAGTTCCACCCCTCTTATCATTGTTGTGGACTCCTCTAGCCATGCTCCAAGAAGTTCATGTCTGTCCTGTGCTGAGGACTCGAGAGCTGAACCCAACACTGCAGGTGGGGTCTCAGCAGAGTGGAGCAGGGGGACAGAATCCCCTCCCTCTAGCTGCTGCCTACTCTGCTAGGGATCAGCCCAGGATACAGTTGGTTCTGGGCTGTGAGAGCACATTGGCAGCTCGTATTCAGCTTCTCATCCACTTCTCCTGGGTGACCTGCACGCCAGGGTGCTGGCCACAGCTAGGTGGAAGCTGAGCCCAGCTTTTCCAGGGGACTGTGGCACCAAGCCTGGCCCTAAAGCACAGACGCAGCCCCCGGCACTAATGCACTGCTTGCGAAACCAGCTGGCCACCAGGTTTTGGGAGGCACAGCGCTGCCACCCACAATCCCTCCCACCAGAGCCCAGCACTTTGAAGCACATCTGATGATGGCTGGGGCAGTGCCCTTGTTCCCACGAGTGCATCCCCAGAGATAAGCACCCTTTGGGCTGCCACCGTGGGAACTCGCAGGGCAGAAGAGGAGCAGGAGAGAGCAGGATGAATCTCCTGCCCCTGGCACAACCGAAATAATTCACCCTGATTTCCATGCACACTCATGTTGGTCTTTAGCAGGAGACATGAATCATAGTGTAGGTGCTTGTAGGGACAAGTCACAGGCCACCAGCTCTGCTGGATGAGAGCAGCACCTTGCACCTCGCATGGCCAGCCTTAAGCATGTCCTTTCATCAGCCCTTACAGGCCCAAAATGACCTTATCTGAACAGATGCATTGATGCAGCTGGGTTTGGGTAGCAACACCTTAGCTGGAAACCTCCCTGAAGGTCAAACACATCCCCAAAGCACTGGGGTTTGGGGTAGGGAATCCCCTTAATCTCATGGGGTGGGAGTCCTGTGAGAGTGAAGCCTGGCCCTTCCTTCATCAGGCAGTCCCCAGGCTCGCTTGAGGGGACAACATCTTTCAAGGTCAGTTCCAGCCTCCAGCCTCCTACACCCCTGATCTAACAAGAAGCGACACACAGCCAGGCAGGGAGCCGTGGGGGGACACAGCAGCTGCTTTTGTGCTCTGGCTGCTTCCCCTCCAGCTGCACACTGAAAAGAGCAACAGAGCAAGCCATGGCTGGGCTGAGCGTGGCCACCCTCTCCACCTCCTCCTGGTGCTTCAGAGCTTCTCCTCACTTGCAAAGCTCTGCAAGGACAGAACACAGCCAGCTCTGCCTGGCCATGGCACTGGGACTTCTACAGCTGCCCTGCCACCAGCCTCCAAGCTGACAGTGGTCACGCAGAGGGGCCCAAACCACTCTACCACCTGACATCACTAGCAGCATGTGCCTCCTCTTCTGCATGGACTGAGCTAATATCTGCCCATCCTCTACAGGCAACCCACCTGCTGACCCTCACCAATACCATCTGCCAGAAAGGGACAGACATCTCCCAACATGGGGCATGGGGAAATGCAGTGTCCCCATCCAGCAAGTGTGGCTGCAAGGTCCTGGCCACTGGGACAGCACTGGGCTCTGCTGTGGCATTACCAGCACTCCCCAAACACCCATCTGGGAGAGGAAAGGGCAGGAGATGCCTTGAGAACAGTAAAAGTTTTGCTTCTTTCCATTTTGCCAGCCTTTGAGGGTGACATTTTTCCAGTACTCATCCACTTCTGGGAGTGCTGGGCTTCCACCATGAGCCAAGAGGGAAGGAGCAGGCTGCTCAGCAAAATGGGCAGCACAAGCTGCCTCACAGCTGCCCTTCCTTCCCCAGGGAGAGCTGTGAGGACATGAGGTGGCTTCTTCCTCCTGCTACTTTTAACCCTGTTTATTTTTAACAACCCTTCTCCTGCTCAGATTTGACCCCCATAGAAAGCATCTCCTGGTGCTCTCCCAGTCAACCCTGTGCCACCACTCTGAACCTAAGGCAACCAACCCCTCTCTGCGTGGCCACCGACCAGGGACATCAGGTCACACTTTCCTGAGCTGAAGGCAAATGTTCACTTCATTGCCCTTTCCAGGCAGGAAATTTGAGCAAGCCCAGCCCCCACATAGGGCACTGCCCAGGCCAAAGTGGACTAAGGGCAAGCAGGAGGCATATGTGGTCTCAGCCACCTCCTTGCACCTTGGCTCTTCAACAACAAAAAGCATCAATTCTCCTTGGAAAAGCTCATCAAGGATGAGGCAGGGCAAAATTTGCCCTGCACTGAGCTCACCAGCACAATCTGCTAGTGACAGAGCCATACAAGGAAGGATGGGAGAACGATACCCAATGGGGCTTCTACCCAGCTCCCTCCCACCAGTGTTTACTACCCTCTGACATTTGCTTTCCATTAATGTAAAAGCCACAGGGCAGGGCCACTCACCGCCCACAGCGATGATGCAAGTGGCACAGGCTGTTTGCCCACGGGTGCCAAAGCCAGGAAAGGGAACATGGCCCCACCAGCCCCACACAGGGTAAATCCCAGACTGAAAACACCAGCAAGTGTTTTGCAACTCTCCCCAGCAAGCTGCACCACTCCACAGAGGAGGGAAGAAAAGCCCCAGTTCCCAACCTTGTCTGTCCTTCTGTCCCTCCTGCCTTCCCATGGGAGCTGTGCCTTCCTGCGGATGCAGCTCCTCCCGGTCTCTCCACCATGCCAAGGGCCCACAGGGTCAAATATTCACCCTGCAGCAGTGGGGCTGCAAACCGGCTCTGCCTTCCCCTGCCCTCTCTGCAGCTTTGCTCTGGGGGTTGCTGATGTGCTCAGCCCTGGGTCAGGAGTGAGATTGGGGTACAGGGATTTCATCCTCAGCCCAGAAAGGGCGAAATGTTTTCTTCCCAAAGAGATGAGGGTGGCCCATTGTCCCTCACATCACAGAATCACAGAATGGTAGGGGTTGGAAGGGACCGGTGAAGATCCTCAAGTCCAACCCCCTGCCAGAGCAGGATCACCTAAAGGAGATCACATAGGAACAGGTACAGAAAGGTTTTGAATACCTCCAGAAATGGAGACTCCACAGCCTCTCTGGGCAGCCTGTTCCAGTGCTCCACCATCCTGAAACCAAAGAAGTTCCTTCCCATATTTAGAAGGAATTTTCTATGTTCAAGTGTATGCCCATTACCTCTTGTGCTGTTACTGGGAACCACTGAGAAGAGTCTGGCCCCATCTTCCTGACACCCACCCGATAGATAGTTGTAAACATGTCTCCCATCCTTGCAGGGTTGAGGCTGGCTGTTGATGTTGCACAATGGCTCCCATAAAACACTGCCCTGGGCCAGTGCCAGGTGCCACTTAAATTCCTTGAAAAATAGCAGCCCCATTGCCATGGAGACACAACAGCCCCCTCCACACAGTCATACAAGGCCAGTACCCCCAGTATGCTCCTGCTCCTGGCTTGGCACTTTCATCACCTCACATTCCCACCACACCACAGGATGGAGGATGGCATGCACTGGCAAAGCCAACTTGTCTGTGCTGCTCAGTGGTTTGCAGAAATAAACCTGGGCAACTGGGCAGGACACAGCCAATGAGGATTTCTTTGCCTTCTGATGCCATTTCCTCCTCCTCTTTTCTGGTGATGCTCCATCCACACTCCAGCTGGGATCGCAACTCTGCAAGGGATGGCTACTGCTACCTGTGCCATGCTGCCTGCATCCTTCTGTTTGGTCCTGGAGGGCATCAGGGCACCACAGCATGCCAGACTCCCCAAGCCCTAGGGAAAGGAGACCAGGTGCTCATGGGACTCTGACAGACCAAATCTGGCGTGGTACAGAGACTCCCATCTCTGCACTCCACTCCGGACATGCTCTTTCCTTCCCACCCTTGCTCCCCTTTCCTGTCTTTCCCAGCCCACCCTCCAGATTTCCGAGTGACCCGTGTCCTTCCTGCCCTCCACGGCAGGGCCGCCATGTCTCATCCGCCCAGCAGAACATCTACTTCTCCATTTCCCTTCCTGTTCTCCTTCCTCCCTGCCCCGTGCCTCTGGCTTCCCGTCCTGCTCCTCCTGAACCGGGGCCACAGGGTTCTGCTGGCGGGCTGAAGCCAAAGGCTTGCCAAAGCAAACAGCAGCAGGAGGAGGAGGGTGGTTGAGGCCAGAGAAGGCAGAGGGTAGAGTCCACCAGCAGACCCTGCCTTGTGGCTCCAGGGGTGGGGAGGTCCCTCTCACTTTGGAGTTGGCTCTAGAGCTTGTTGAGCAGTGGGTGTTGGAGGTGATGCCTCAGCTAAGCAGAGCCTGGGGATGTCAAGCAGCAGGCAGGGGGTCAACTACCCTTTGGGTCTTTCCCCACGTGGGTCTGCGGTGTGGGGTTTTTCTTCATGGGGTGCTGGAGGACAAAGGAAAGCAGATCCAGGGTTTGAGTCTCCTGAAAGCAATTTATAGCAAGATCTTTTCCTCCTGCTCCGCTCGCTGCCAGGAAAAGCAGCAGGAAAATATTTCCTTGGGAATTGTTTTTCTTCCTTCCTCTGTGTCTGTATGCATGAAGCTTTCCTTCGCCTTGGACATGCCTCGACCTGTCCCGAGGCTCAGATTAATCCCCAGCACCACCAGAGACGACAGCTGAGGTCAGACTCTGTCAGCATAGGCAGAAGGAGGAGACCTTCCCCCTAGGAAACCACACACATTCTCAACCAGAGCAGTGAGCACAAACAACAGGCAGCCTTGCCTGCTTCTCCTGAGCAGGAGGTCACCCTGCAGTGCAACAGCACACTGGAGCATCCCTCATGGAAGGGAGAACTCGTTGCTGGCAGTGCTGGAGCAACACAGCAGAGCCTAAATCTTGGCTCAAGGGAAAGGTTGGGCTGAACTGTGGTAGCTGCAGACAGCAAACACATCTGTAGTCAGGCAAGTCGCAGCCTGGCAGTGCCCCCAGAAGCACAGCTGCTCTATGTCAGTGTCTGAAAACAGGTCAGCACCCAGTACCCCCGATGCCCACCCAGCCTGAGAAAGGCCTGGCTGTCTTCCTTGGATGTGAACGTAGGAAAGGGAAAGAGGATGAAGAGGGGAAAAAAGATGAAACACCCCCTTTTCTTGCCCTGGAGAAGCCAGCCCTGGAGGCTGGGATGGACTACAAGAGCTGGTCAAGGAGCAGATGCCTGTCAGCAGGTCTTGGCAACCTGCTGCCTACCCAGCAGTGAAGCCAGGATGGAGGGAAGGCAAGGAAACTGGGATGGAGGAAGAGCTCATACACAACAAAGCCATTCATTTGGTGTGCAAAGTGCTCAACACCACCTCGGAGCAAATGGAACAAGCTCAGGAGAGCTCAGCTCCAGTGAATGATGCTCCAGGGCCCCTGGAAGGCAATCTGCCTTCCTTTCCTCCTGTTTTCCCCTCTGCCTTGCATGAGTGCTTGGGAAATACATGACGACTGACTATCTGCCTGCAGCAAAAAGCCCTTCCCTCCCCCTCTCCTCAGGCTCCATCACCAATAAATCACCCCACTGGGAGAGAGGGCCAGAGGAAACCAGAGGCACAAAACCTCAAACAGAGCCTTTTTTCCCTGCTCTGCTCTCCCAAGCAGCTCTGCATTTCATTAGGGCAGCCAGGCCAGCCCTCGCCCAGCTGGAGAGAAGGAGGGGAGGGGGGCCCTGCAGGGTTTGCATGTCGGGAGCAGAAATCACAACCAGAAGACCAGGAGAATGGAGTTGTTTGTGTTTGTCACCGTGTCCTGGCACTCGGCTGGCACTGGCCCTGCCTCCAGGACCCGTGCTGGCCTGGAACAGCTCTCTGTCTTTGGGGTCTCTGTGTGCCAAAGTGCATTCCAACCAGCTTCTCCCTCTGCCAGCCTCCCAGTTGCAGTGCTGACCCCTCTCTCTGCCCCACTCAAGCCTCACAAAGGCATCTGGATACTCCAAGTTCCTTGGAAAAAACACCCCTGAAGTTTCCTGTGAGCTCCACCAGTGGGCTCAGCCTTGCCACCTTCCTCTGCACAGCTTCCCCTGGGCTGGGAACACCCTGCTCAGCCAAACCCTGAGTCTGTTCCTGCCTGGGGAGAGCAGCAAGGACAAACCCTTGCTCCTCTGCAAGCACTCCCCAGCTCACTGGGGACTGGGGAGGGTGCTCCCTCCTCCCACCGTAAATATACATTGGCAGAGCATTGCTGCCAAGCACAGTACATTGGAGACAGATGCAAGCCCCGCAGCAGCACGATGGCTGGGGGGGATCCAGACATGTCTCTACCCAGCTTTTTGAGTCTTCATTTAAGCAAGAAGTTCTGTGCCAGAGTACTTCTGCACCCCTCCCTCCCCCTAAAAACGCTTCCCTGGGGTTTAGGTCTTGGCAAAGCATCCTTGCTGTGCTCCAAGGGTCCCTCAGCTCCCCAGAAAGGCAGAGGTCCCAGCAGGCGCTGAGCCCCATGGTGCTTGGCTGCCTCCTCCTCCCTCCCAGCAGCTCACCAGATTCCTGAGCGCTGACACAGAATACTGCAGCAGTGTGTGCAGCACCTTCCTCCCCTTCCCCTGCTCCAGGAGAGGAGGGACTGGTGGGTAAGGCTGGATTGCATCAGGCCAGGAGGGAGCGAGAGCATCTGGAGATCCGGAGCTTCCTTCGAGCCTTGGCCCCTCACTGTCCATCACCTCCCAGCCCCACGGGACTTCCTCAGCCTCTGGCTGGCCCTTGGTCCAAGCCATGCCTTTAAAGGCTCAGATGATTCATACCATTAACACTCCCTTATTGGCAAGACCCAGTTTTAAGTCATTCCCCTCCTCCAGAAGGTATCCCTGATGTGAGCCTCAACTCATCTGCCCAGAGCTGCAACTGGTGATCAGTCTGTCCTGATTACAGCAAAAAAGTGGAAGCCTGCAGCTCACCCTTTTCCCCAAGTGTCACCCTGGCAGCCCATCCACCATTCTCCCAGCTCCTTCTGCCAGCATCTACCCCACCCTCTGGCTCCACTAAGGGGTTTTCCCAGCACCTCTCCTCTCCTAAGGGATCTAATCTGGGCTCAAAGGCTGTTACAGCAGCCTGGGGTGAGCACCTCCAACAGCTCATTGCTATTATAAGAAGGTGAGGATCCTGCCATCTTACCATTAAGTCATATCCTCCTCAACCCTGTGTGGCAGTTTCCATAGGAGTCACCTTCTCTTCCAAGTGATGGCAGGTTTTATTTTTATCTGGCTTATTTATGCACTTCCCTCCATCAGCATTAGGCTGGGCAGCAGGTTTGGGTCATGAGCCTCTCTCTTCGAGCTTCCTCACCCTTACCCACTCAGCAGTCCCATCCCACCATCCTCACCCCTGCATCAGCACCACAAGCAGAAGAAAAAGTCCAGGGATTGAAGCAGCATGACAGAATTGTTAAGGAAAACAGACCCCATTTTGGTAAAAGCAATTATAAGAATCAAAAGAGACACTGAGGGAGAAAAGAAACAAAACAAAGAGCAAAAAAGGCAATTCCAACAATAATATCTTCATTATGGATCTTTTTCAATTTGAGTCTTGTTTTCCAGAGGCAGTGTAGACCCCTCTATAACTAGCAGCTGTCTTGCCCTGGTTATTTTTTCCAGCCCCTTCAGCAGCAGCAGCCTGCAGCACCCCAGGGACATGCACATCCCAAGGAGCCAATCCCATGTGTTGTGAAAACACAGCCACAGGAATAAGCGAGGTGCAGCAGATGGAGCTGGACCAGGTCTTTCAGGGACATGGCTCTGTGGTCATCAGCTGGTAAGCAAGAACTTACTCACCTCAGATAGCTCCATGGAGAGGTCATGCCAGCCACAGTCAGCTGCGTTGGCATGTCTGGATAGCCTTTGGTGCGTTTTCAGAGGCCAGCAGCAGCTAAGCTGTTGCACAACTCTCTGGGAGATGGAATAGATACGAACACTGCTGGTGATCTTGTGCCAAAGGGAGGCTGGGTTTTGTCTGCACAGGGACGCTGGGGCTGCACAAACTTAACTGGGCCAGATGCTCTTCCAGCACTCAGTGCCCAGAAAACCTTTAGATACACAGAGCTGCTACTTGCTCAACACTATGACAGCCAAAAGCAGAGGCGCCTTCATCCCATTTTGGCACTCAGGAGCTGACTGCAAGCCCTGGGCAAAGCCATCTGCCTCTGCAGAGACAGTGCTGTCAAACAAGTGGGACTGAAGCCCTCCCTTTCCTTGGGAAGGAAGCTGTGCTTGTACAGGAGCAGGAGGCTCTTTCCACATCTCAGTCCAGCTTCTGACCCATGAGAGTAACCTGCACCCTCAGAGCAGGAGAGCTGTGTTGGGGGGAGGACGTTCTCTGCAGCCACCCTTCTCCTCCCCCTGCTTTCCTCTTAGTGGAGAGATCTCTAAGGTCACTATGTCTCCCATGGGACAGCCACGCTGTGGAACTGTATTCTCCTGGATGGCACTTGTACAAGTACATCAGGGACAGGCCCTGTCTGTCACCTCCCAAAGGTCAAGTGGAAAAAAAATGTCTCATCACACAGTTCCCTTTGTTTTGCCTACCAGACTGAAACTGAGTGTCACCATTAAGTGTAATTATCAAGAAGATTAAGATGGTAGGACTTTCACTTCTACATGAGAATAAAGAGCTACTAACTCATACACAAACTAGTAGTCACCCCACATCAGATGACTTCCCTCATCACAAGTCCTCCCCTCATTGCCTTTCTACTGCTTCAGGAGTACAAAGCCTGACACTTGTTCTTCCAGAACGAGGTATAAAACCCCAGTATAAAGCCCATGTGTCTCCTGCAGAGGACAGTGCTGCTTGCCAACATGCCTATTCCAGCCACATTGGAGAAAGCGGAGAGCACAAAGCTTCATGTTGGTCACTTACCTCCAACACTGCTCCTCTGCTCTCCCACCTAAGCCCCTGAAGTTGGGCCAGATATCCCAGGCTGCCTTTCACAGCACACAAGCATCTTCCTCGACTTGCCAGAGATGCAATCCTCAGTTGTAAAGTTCATTAATTAGGAGCAGAGGAGCCTCTAGTGAATCTCCCACCAAGAAACAGGGAGGGAAAAAAAATCCCCCACAATTCAGTCTAATTACACCACCTCAGGGCATTCCACAGTCACTGTGAAGCTGAGGCCAAACTTTTCTCCCCACCCCTGAGAGCAGGAACTTTAACCCAGTTCCAGTTTTACTGATAATGGGGAGAGGAGAGGGAGAAAGGCAACCCTGATACTCATCAACTGTTAAAGTAGCAGCACAGAGGAAGCACTGAAAACTTGTCTCTGGCAGAGCAGATGGTCCCAGTGAACAATGTCTGTGTCCTGAAACCCCCCATACAACCCCAGCCTGGACCTTTGGCAAAGCTGGAGACCAGCCCTCATCCTGGCTGTGCCACAGGGTCAGGGCTGTGGACAGCTGCTCTTCTGGGATTTAGCAACCGCTTTTCCACCCCCAGAGTGACTCTGCACATTAGGTACTTTCTGGGCAAGACCTCAAATGCCACGCCAGCTCCAGCCCTGGGAAGACGGCTGCAAACTGGAGCAGCAGCGGGAAGACCCTGGGAAGGACTCCAGCTGCCCTGACAGAAGTTTCTTTTCTTTCTCGGGTCCCTGAGGAGCTGGACTCCAACCCACCCCGAGCCTCCGGCGAGGCAGGGTGGATCCAGCCACAGACATGCAGCAACCACACCCTGGCTGCTGCCTGCCCGGCTCCCCGCGGCTCTCCTTCTCCTCCTCCCCACCCCAGTCAGGCGGGGGGAGGGAAGGGGAACGACATACACACAAGCGGGGATCGGGCTTGTACACATGAAAAATATTTAATACGTGTTGTACACGTAGAATTACATTTCATACAAAACAAGATACATCACTGGAGAACACTGTACAAAAATCCCTACGGGAGCCCCAAGCCTTTATACAACAAAGACCGGGAGTTAACCTAACAAACGGGCTGGCTCAAGGACTTTCCCTCGGAGCGTCTGTAAACTTCGTTTCTCTCAATAAAACACTTTTTAAAAGCACCATGTAATACTTCTGACCTAAACCTTTTCAAAATAGAGACTTTATTTAATAAATTTAATACTTTCCAAGCTAAAGGTACTACCCAGTGGGATCCTCCCCAGTGCCACCGGCAACCGAAGAGTCTCTCGCGGGCAGGAAGGGGAATTCCGGGAGGGCAGGGCCGGGGGACGCTCCCAGGGCGGCTGCCGGCAGACGGGACCCGAAGGGGGAAGTGCCGCTGCTACTGCCCCGCGGCTCTTCCCGTGCGGTTGGAGTCGCCGACGCCGGAGTCCCGCGGCGCTGCCCGCCCTCCTCCGCCGGGCGGCTGGTGCGGGGAAGAAAGGAGTAAAGTAGGGTGTGTATGGGGGAAGGGGGGTGTCACCTCTCGGTCCGGCTGTCAGGCCATCCGTCCGCCGGGTTCCCCATTCCGCCGGCGGACAGTGAGTCTTTAGTGTCGGCGCGTCAAAAGGCCACAATGGCCGTGCTCCACGGGTTGAGGGTCCGCAGCACCGGCTCGTCGTAGCAGATCTGTCCCGATTCGGACGCTGTCTCGGTGGGTGGCCCTGTCCCCGTCCCCGCCGCTTCGCCTCTGCCGAAAGGTGCCCGCCGCCGACCCTTGGGCTCCTTACTAAGCAGTCCCGAGAAGCTGGAGCCGAAGATGCTGATGAGGCTGGCCACGTTGCCCGTCTCCATGTCCTCTTGGTCGTCTGGCGGCGGCCCCTCCTCCACCTCTCGACGGGGCTTCTTCACCGGGGAGCCGGCCTGGCCCCGCTCGCCGGCGCTCCGCTTCCGAGCGCAGTGTGACATTGGAGACGCCGCGGCCCCCACCACGACGGTAGTGGCTCTGCTGGCCTCACCGGCCGCCGCCGCCGCGCAGTGGCAGCTACAACCGCAGCAACAGCGCCGCGGACGGGGGCCTTCGCAGTTCGCACCGGGCAGCAGAGGGCCGCCCCTAACTGCTTCATCCTGCGGGGGCGGGGGCGGCGGCGGCGGCAGTAACTCACCGGCCGCCCAGGCGCTGGTGGTGGCGGTGGTGCAGGGTGGCGATGGCGACTCCTCTTCGGGGGGCCCGCAGGCGGTAGGGGGCGGCTCGGGCGGGAAGCCCGGCTCACTCAGGTAGACTTGGCGAGCGGTGCGCAGCACCAACGACACCAGTAGGTTCTTGTGGAGCTTAAGGCCACCGCGCTGGCCCCGTGCGCTGTAGATCTTGCCCAGCGAGATGCTGACGATGCGGTGAGCCTCCAGCTTGAACTCCATGAGGGAAACAAACGGCGGTAGGACAAGTGAGCCCACGGAAATCCTCCGTTCCGCGCCTACCGCCTCCCTCTGCCACCCGCCTGCGCCCGCAGCGTCTTCGCGCGGCCGACTGAGGCGAGCCCATGCGCCCGGGCCCCTTTTATACTGCCTGCGTCCTGGCCAATCGGCGCGCCTGGCCGGCCCCCGCGCGCCCAGGGCGGCGAATGGCGAGGCCGGAGAACGGGTTCGAAACCTGGCCCCGCCGACACGGATCTTAAAATGGCAATGCCCGCTCTCGGCTGGTGGCGGCGGCGTTGGTGGGCCCCGCGACTCTAGCAACAGCCGTGGGGACGACGGGTAGGGCTGCTGCGGGGGCTCCCCAGGGTCTGCAGGTCCGCAGGGGCTGTAGCTCCGCGCTTTCACTGAGCTCCACTTTGGCTTCATCAGGCCGACGGTGGGAGTTTTGGTCAAAACAATTAAAGTGCTTCCAGAGGTCAATAAAAAAAAAACAAACCAAGAGCAGTCGTTGTTTTGTGCAGGACAGACACGGTTTCCCCAGCTTCAGCACCAGTCTCTGGTTTCTTGCCAGGAGAAGTAACCGGTCACGGTGTTGGCTGGAAGGTGAAGTGCACCTTTGAGTGCTTCCAGGAAAATCTACGCTGATTTTGAGAAGAAAGCCAGGAAAATCGATGCTGATTTTGAGCAGAAAGCCGTATCTGTCCACCTATCAGCTGGAGATCTGTTCCAGGGGTCTGTCAGCAAAGCTCACAGGAAGCCGAGGACAGAAGAGGATGATCCACAACAGAGGCAGGAACCACTGTAAGGGAGGATGGGTGAGGACAACACAGAGACCACCAGCGTCTCCAGGGTAATGGGCAACACAGCAACGTGGAACATTTGCTTGGTAACCGAAGCCCCGTTTGTGAGGTAGCCTGGTGGCCTGGCCAATCTGGTGACCTGGCCAATCTGGTGGCTGGGGACAATGGGGAACCACCCGCTACCTTCAGACACAACTCCAGGTGCCAGGAAAGCATCCAAGAAAGCTCCATGCTGCTTCTTTCCTGGACAAGCCCAGGGGTGAGGGGAAGGTTTGGAGCTCAAAGTAGAGACTCTCCTTCTTCCACCAAGGAGCAACCACTGTCTGCAAGGATGCAATAAGTAAAAGGGCCCAAAATTAAGGAAGTTCAATCTATCACCTCAGAGTATCGGTTTTCATTCCCAGATGACACATGATAACTCACTTCCATCCCTTTTTTTTCCAAGGGATTCATCCACAGACACCCCCCACCCACCCCCGGCAATGAGAGCTGTAGCCTGATGTGATGCTTTATTGACAGAATCTGCCACTAGGTTCTGGCTTGCTGGAAGGACAAGGTGGCTGGTCATAACACTAACAAAAAACAGATGAAGATTCAGCCACATCAAGACGTAGCTGACACAGCAGGAGCCTTCCTCCAAACAAACCCCACACTCAGACCAAATGCACATTTTCTTCCTCCTCCAGTGCAGCTGGAACACCTTAAATGCCACTCTCTGGATGTTGAACACAACAGCATGACAACCTGAGAGCTGGCATCTCAAAATGTCCACGTTCTCTTGCATAAATCTGCCACACTCTGTCTTAAACAATTACACCAGAGCACACTCAACTGCACAGCCAAAACACCGGCCAAAAGAGCCAGTCCTGGCTGCAGAGCATGGGGCTGTCCCCTCCACACCCGGCGTGGGAGGCCAGAGGGACGCGAGCCCTGGTGGTGGGAACCAAGGGCTTCCAGACCCGCCAAACCTGCTCCCTGCGCCTTGGAGGGCCGGCAACACCCTGGCCTAAGCCCTCAGGTCAGCCTAACCAGCTGGGGCAGGTCTGGGCTTGGATGTTTGGGACTGCAGTCACACTCTTGCTCACAGCTGGCATGTCTGGCTGCCATCAGTCGTGTCCCCTCCATGGCATGGGGTTGGTGTCCCCTCCATTGCATGGGGGTTGGTGTCCCCTCCATGGCATGGGGTTGAAAAACAGCATGTGCATCGCCAGACATGTTGCTTTGGGACTGCCATTTCTGCAGGATCTGGGCACTTGCATCCTCAGCAGTGATGACCCTGGTTAGAAGGATAAAGCCAGGTTTGACACATCTCAGCTGAGTATATTCGCAGCTCAGATGAGGAGCAGCAGTGCAAAGCCAACCCAGCGGCTGGGAAAAGCTGAACGTGGGCAGAGGAGACATGGCGTGAGAGCTCTGCTGAGTAAAGATGCCTGGATCTGAGCAGACTGACCTGTTCTGCCACTCACCACCTCAGCTCGATGGCATGAGGCACCATTTCTCTCTGGTCGCTGAGTCTTGGCTACCTACCCTGCCTAGGAGCAGGTGGGCAAGCAGCCTCTCCCCTGCCCTGGCCAGGGATGAGCAGGATGAGGATGGGAACAAGTACTGAGTTGTCCCTCATCCCTATAAATGCTCAGACAGGGGACTTTGAGAGCAGGCAGGGAGAAGCAGAGGTGTACATGGTCAGTTGGCAGAGCTGTATGTACTATCACTGGTTTCACCCACCAGCACTGCACTCAGTGTCAGGCACAACTACTGGCACATGTTATTCCCAGGACAACCTGACATCTGCCTTGCCCCTGCCTGTGTTTCATGCCCTTTGCCAAAAGGTGGGAGAAGGAATGTTACCAGGGGTAGCCATGCAGGAGGAAGGCAGGAGAGGATGGGCAGCAGTGCAGGCAAAGGCCACCTCGACAGCAGCATACAAGCAGCCCATTTAAGCCAGGCAGTATTTTGGTGGCAGCCCTGCCTTTCCCTCCCAGGCTGATGTCATGCTTTAGTAAGTTTGAGGCAAAGTCACATGGCAGCTTCTGAGGTCAGCGCCTGGGGTGGCTTTGTTGTCTGTCTGCCTGCCTGCTCTGGGCTCCTGCCTGCTGGTGGATTGCCCAGGAGGGTTGCCCCCCAAGCAGAGGGCATCTCCAGGATACCCATGGCTCAGCATCTCCAGAATACCCGGAGCTCAGCATGGTGTGGGAGCTGTCACCTTGCTGGAGCTGGCATCTGGACAGTGGAATGCTCCTAACGTCTATCTGTCTGCCAGCAGAAAGGGCATTGCCCCCTACCCCTGCGGGTCAGGGGGGGACACAGGAGAAGCAGGCGGAGGGAAGGGTGTGACAGCGTGCTCTAATCTCCACATGTGATCTAAGCGGGCTAGAAGGGGTTTGATGAACAATTAACAATCCTCTCGGCTCAGCTGCCGTTTCTCAAAATAGCTCTGGCAGGAGGAGGAGGGAGGACGGAGGGACTGGCAGACAAAGGTAGCCTCTCCGCCAGCATGCTGCAGCCGGCGGCACGGCTGGCAAGCCGGTGGAGGCAGCCCCGGAGGCTGAGCAGTGGGGAGCCCGCGGCCCCACCTGGAAAAAAACAAACAATGAGAGATAAAAGCAGCTCGGGGCAGGAAGCAGCTTGTGGTACAAATAATAATTGCAGAGGGCCACGCACACCACCGGGGTTGTTGGAGGCGTTCAAATCCGCCTTCGATGGTCGGCGCCGGGAAGCTCGTCGGGGATTTGCACGGCTGCATCTTGGCCGAGAGCAGCGTGGGCTGGTGCGGCTGCGTGCCAGCTGCCTGCATCTGCAGCAAAACCCCTGCTGAGGTCTTCTTCATGTGTCCCCCCGCCCCGACCCCCCCCCCGCCCCGAGCCGTGGGCCAGGCAGTGATGGTGGTGGCGGCAGCGTGGCGGGGGGCCATACCGGCAGGGCCATCTGGTGCGCAGCACGGCCTCCCCGACCTGCGGCGGTGAGGCTTGAGGATGTGGTTAGCAAGATCGCGTTTCGACAGTGGCGCCTGTCCCTGGCCCCACTTCCCCCCACCAGCCCCTTGCTGTCACCAAATGTGCAGCCCAGGCCCCAGGGGGAAGCCAGCTGCAGCAAAGAGGTGGAAAATCCGCCAGGGTAGGACAATGGTGACATGAAGGTCTCAAAGCACAGGCAGAAGGCATCCATCCCTTCACGTGGCTGCCCCAGCATCACTGCAGCACATCATCCCCTCTCTCTCTCTGATTTGGACCAGGATTCATGAGTTAGACCTTTCCTGGGAAGAAGATGGGACCAAAGAAAAAAAAAAAGATTGGAAGTTTGACTAGATGACCTTTAAAGGTCTCTTCCAACCCGACCCATGATTCTATGAGTCTATGAAAACAGTCACACCTCTCACTACCAGTGAGGTTGGGGCAAAATCCTTCACACCAAAAGCTGCTTGCAGCAAAACGAGGAAGCTAAAGCTGCAGGGAGATCCCGGTGTAGCCCAAGGATTGCTAATGGAAGCAAAATAAGACATGGAGGAACATTTCTAAACATTGATTCAACCTCAGTCAGAGTTCATTTCTAGATAGGAACAACAAAGATCTGAGTTGTGAGGTACCCACACAGGAGGAGGAGGAAGATGTTTATGTGGGGCTGTTTTGCTTGTGTTTTTCCTTCAGAAAAATCAATGTTCACATGGATGCAGTCTGGACCTGCTGCAGTTGAATATTGGTAGCTAAATCCCCAGGGTTCCCTACGGCTCTGGTTTATCCAGGCTTGGAGATAAGGTCTGAAGAGCTGGGAAACATCCCAGAACACAGCCAAGAGTGCTAACCACTAATCACTGCTGAATGCAAACAAAACACAAAGCGCAAGTGAAACAAATACAAACAAATCAATATAAACCTAAACCCAAAGGAGAGGAAGCAGCTCCCTCAGCTTCTGAGAGCACCCAGACACCCACCCCTGAAACCACAAGCGGGGTGTGAGCCTGCAGCACAGCCATGTACTAGAAAGCAAAGGGCTTTTCCAGGGTTAAACCCCCCCTTCCTGTTGGCAGAGATGATAGCGTAGATAACCCAGGCAGGCAGACTCTCTCCTATACGTTTTTTTTTCACCAGTGACCTGGGATTCCCCCCTTTACCCCCTGCATGAATGATTAAAAATTTCCTTTCCCTTACTCTAAGTCTCTGGCTTGGGATTTCCCTCCTCTGGAGACCTGTGACCTGGGCTCCCTGCCCATCAGAAATCCTGCTACTCTTCCAGTAGCCTCCAAACACAAAGGTGGGTGGGGGGGAAAGAAATCCCACTCCCAGCTATCAGCTTCTTCAGGCAGCCATTTCCCTTGGAAAAATGTGGCCCCACATCTTTCAGTGGTTTATGGAACTAGTTTGGGTTTCCTGGGGAAAAAAAATGCATTTATTTGTCCGGGGTTTCCTATCAGACAACCCTTCTATTGTAGTCCACCTTCCTGTATATTTTTTTCCCTCTCTGATACGCCTGCAATGGCTCCTGTGCCATTTCCAAAGACAGAGGCTGCCTTGTGTCCAGGGGCAAAAAAAAGCAAGACAGCCTTGGGATGCAGCCCAGCCTGGGATGCGGTCCTCCAGCAAAGCCCATGCTTTTCACTGGAGAAATTTGCTCCCCAGCCAACCCTTTGCTAAAGAAGGTGGCAGCCTGGGTGGCATTCACCTGCAGCCCAACAAGGGGTTAAACATCTTGAATTAATTGTGCACACTGAACTCCACATGGAGCAGCTGAAGCCACAGTTCAGCAAACCGTGGGGCAGATTGCTGGCCCCAAGGAGTCCCAGCCTAATTATTTTTTTTCTTCTTCCTGCATCTCAATGTCACCTTCCTTTTAGCCAGCAGGCGAATGACAACTGCAGCCCTCTGCACATCCCAGAGAGCAGATGTGTCCTCTGTGAGACTGCTTCCCACTTAGGCATGATGGGGAAGTTGTCCAGTGATGCTTGAGAGCTATGGAGCTGTTACCCTAGGAGAGGCTGCTTGCTTATGAAAGGGGGGGCTGGGGGTCCTTGGGACTTGCCAGCAAATCGCACCATGCATAGTGCTTATTAAAAATCCAAAGGCATGCCAGGAGGCAACCTTGAGTCCTCAGAGTAGTAACCACCTCCAAGAGCAGCAGCGGCAAAGCAGATCCTCTCTGTGCTGAATCCCTCCTCTCACCATCAAGGGAAACTGCAAAAAAAACATCTGTGCCTGGCAGCAGGTGTTGGCTCCCCTTGCTCCTTCTGATCTGTGCCACTTCCCTCTTGTAGGGACCTTCCTTTAGCCACCTCATCCTTCACCTGGTTTGTGGAGCTGACTATGCAACGGAGCCCAGAACCCTGGTAAGGTCATCCATGAACACATGGATAATGAGGAAGGCTATGGGAAAAGGCTGCCAGGGAGAAGTTCTTCTAATTTCACCCACTTAAAAAAAGTAACAAGGACTCTGGCAGTCCAGCACCTCACTACTCATGTAATTTAACTTCTTTTAGGATCAAGATAAGCAATCAGCATCCCTGGAATCCTGTGGCAGCAGTCCCAGTGGTTTGCCCTGCAGAATGCAATGCCACCTTTGCTTAATTTAATTTCCCATTTTTCTCTTCATTCGATGACCAATTGCTCATGCACTGCAAAGAGGAAAGTTAATTTTCTCCAAACCAACCCTTATTCTGAACAGTCATCCTGCACCCTGCTGTGAATTATCACCTTGCATTTGCTCATTTTTACAAACTTGATTACATTTTTACCTCCTCTGCCCAGTTGCCTCTCTGGTTTTCAGTCTCTGCTGCACACAGGCCTCGCACTGCTGCAAGCCTACCCAAGGATATGGCTATGGCATGAAACCAGTGGAATCCAAAACACTGGAACAGACTCCCCAGGAAGGTAGTTGAATTCCTATCCCTGGAGGTATTTAAAAGAAGCAGAGATGTGGTGCTGAGGGACATGGTCTAGCACCAGACTTGGTAGAGTTAGAGAATGGTTGGACTCAATGATCTTAGTCTTTTACAACTGAAAGGATTCCACAATCCTATGAAACAGCAACAGAAGGAAAGCCATGACCACAAAAGCTTCAGTCAGGCTTCACTCTTTCCCAGACAACTGCAAGCCCAAGGAAAACTGCTCCATTGGCTTCAGCACATGAGACTGGAAACATCATCCAGGATCCAAGCCATCTTTTTTGGCAGGGAGCAGTCACCTCTTGGAGTCTTTTAACACCTTGGAGCTGCTGCTGTCAAGTCATCATCGCATGACGGAGGGACTCATCTTATCTGCCCTCTTTGTGCTTAAAATCAGAATGGTAGGTTTTGGAAGGGACCTCCAGAGATCATTGAGTCCAAGCCCTCTGTCAAAGCAGGATCACCTAAGGCAGGTCACACAGAAATAAATGCAGACAGGTCTTGAAAATCTCCAGAGAAGGAGACTCCACAACCTCTTTGGGCAGCCGCCTCAAGTGCTCCATCACCCTTATAGTAAAGAAGTTTTTTCCTGATGTCGAGGTGGAACTTCCTGTGTTCCAGTTTGTGCCCATTGCCCCTTGTCCTAACACAGGACACCACTGAAAAGGGAGTAGCACCTTCTTCTTGACACCCACCCTTCTTCATATATTTATAAACATTAATAAGATCCCCTCCCTTTCAGTCTTCCCCAGACTAAACAGCCCCAGGTCTCTCAGCCTTTCCTCATAAAACAGATGCCCTCTAATCATCCTCACAGCTCTCCATTGGACACTCTCTGGTATATCCCTGTGCCTCTTGAAGTTCACAATGAAACCCCCAGAGATTTGTAAAAATGAGGCTCTGAAAACCTAGTTATATACACAGAGGGGCCACGAGTGGGTACAATTTGATGGAACCCCTTGGGATTTGATGGAAAACCTCACTGCCCAACATAACACTGAATATTTAGCTACAGATTAGTGTTTGATTACCACTGCCTTAATGCTCCTCCTACAACCACCATCAAAAAAATCTTCAACTTTCACTAAAAATGCAAACAAGAGGGAAAACCACCAAAGCATCTGAAACTCATTTGCTTTATGGCTTCCTTAGCTATAAATCCTTTTCTGGAGGGGAAAAAAAAAGGTCCCTATACTTTTACAAATCCAAACTGAAACCAATCCAGTTTTTCCCTGAGAGGAAAAGCCATCTCTTTGCACCAAGCTGGTATGGGATCACACACACACACAACCTCCCTGTGCGTGTACACACATGCCACAAATATTTTCCTGACAGAAGTTTCAGTGAGCCCAGTTTTTCCCTGCAGACAGTTTGGGATTCTGATGAGTTGGCACTTCTGGGCAGAGAAGTGTTTAATCAGATATTTCCTGACCAGTTCTGCAGCTGTGTGCCATGCACTGAGTGCTCCTCTCCCAGGGAGGAATCGGTGAGCTGAGCATGCTGAAAAGCTACTCCCTACTACTTCCAAGCCAAACCCCAGAGCTTCCCACAAAATAGGGTGAAAATGCCCTGGTTCTAAAAAATGCACAGCAGTGTGGTTGGAGTGCCTTTCATGTGAAAATCTAAATAAGTTACTACATTATGTAAATTAATTTCTAGCATCAAAGACAAGGCTGCCTTTTTAATTCCTGGAAAGTTTGCAACTTCCCTACGTTTTGGTAGCACCTCCTTGGTTTTACCTCTCTACAGCCCCATGCAAAACTTTATGCTTCTTCACAAATATGTAAAAAAAAAACATTTTCAGTTAAGTGAATAATAATCTAATAATGTAATTTCATATAATTTATTAAAGGATTCATTTACTAAAGGATTTCTGAAATTCCTAGTTAGTAACTCACAAAGGCTACAAGGGCTTTTCCCTCTTTCATTCGCAGCACAGTTCCCAGGCTTCAGGGGACACTTAGGGAGAGTAAGCCAAACTTTGCAGTCTCAGCACACCAAAAGGAAAGCACTGCAAATTGCTCCTGATTTGAACAAATTGAACCCAAGTCACCTTCAGTACACCAAGCCTTCAAGCACGTTCATTGCTGCAACCAAATCCTTCAGAGGCCCTGAATAAAGAGCAACAAGGCTATGGCATTCACCCAGCTGCTTCAGAGGGATATCCCCACCAGACAGGCAAGTCATGGTGTCTTGCACTTTGCAGAACAAGTCACCACCTCTGAGCTTGCTTGCAACACGCAGGTTGTTAAAGCACAGCGCATCGGGAAATGCTGTCCCTGCAGAGAGCAGCAGCACCCAAAGGCAAGCCAGCGTGGGCACCCAGTAAATACAAGGCCTCTGCTGGGATGTTGTTGGAAAGAGGAAACCAGAACTTGCCAAGCAGTTCCACCCCAACACAAGCTCTTCTTCCCCTATTTGGAAACATGCCAATTTTCCTCTATTCTAGCAAGAAGGCCAAAGCTGCCTAAGCAGGAGACAAGGGCTGCAGTACAGCATGGGGAACGGTGGGAACAGGGAAGGAGGGAGCTCTGAAGAGCATGAATCATAGAATTACAGAATGGTCTGGGTTGGAATGAAGCCTAAAGATCATCTAGTTCCAACCTCCCACCATGGGCAGGGGCACCCACTACTAGACCAGGCTGCTTAAGGCCCTGTCCAACTTGGCCTTGAACACCTCCAGGGAGGGGGGTATCCACAACCTCCCTGGGCAAACTGCTCCAGTCTCTCAACACCCTCACTGTAAGGAATTTCTTCCTAATACCCAGTCTAAATCTACCCTCTTCCATCTTAAATCCATTCCCCTTGTCCTGTTACTACAAGCCATTGTAAAAAATCCTTCCCTGGCTTTCTTGTAAGCTTCCTTCAGATACTAGATGGCTACTAGCACATGAAGAACAGGTGGAAGCCACAGGAGGCTCATGAGGTTTGGGGGAGTAAAGATCCTTTGGGGGACTGGTACAGAGAAACTGGCCCATTCACTCCTTAGCACTCTGGTGCTAAGAGGGAACCCCCATGGTCAGCACATTGCATTTGGCAGGGACCTCCCCAAACAAGCCATCCAAGGTGCAGCAAGGAAGGGCTAGCAAATGCAAGCCCCAAAACTGTTGCCTGTTGCACCACACCTGGCGAGCTGCGGCTTCCCAGGTGTGGGGCTGGCCAGAGCAGGAGGCGGCTTTCTCACCCCACAAACTGCAGAAACCGGTTTTACATGTGCCACAGCCCTCACATCCCACTCATGAGTAAAGCTGCTGCAATTGCACAAGCGAGGAATCCAGTTCACATGGTGAGGAGGCATCTCTCTGCAAACGGGGTTTGTGCCTGTTCCCTCCTTGAGCCAGCACTGCCTTTGCTGGGGATGCTGGAACCACTGCCATGTTTGACTAGTGACCTGCACTTCAGTCAATGCCCCATGCATGTCAGTCCTGTGTATATGAAACATCCCCCGGTGCTGCATGAGCACTGTTCCTCACCTGCCAGTTCTTCTAAACCCAGAGCTATCTGTGCTTACAGCTGTGAGGCTATTATGGAGCCCATAGATTTCAGAGAGGAGGCAGAGAAGAAACAGGGGGGCCCCACCCTGGGATGGACAAAAGCCAGGAGGCAAAGGGCTTATTCTCACCCTGCAGAAGGGAGGGAGGAAGGAAGCAGTGCCTGCTCATTCCCAGGCACGAAGGGCAGCAGGAATAAAGTAGACTGGTTGTCGCTTTCCCCACTGGGCAGGAACACAAAGTAGCCCAGCCACCTGTCATGAGACAGCAACGTGCTCCTGCCAAGAAGGTCCATGGTATCTTGGGATACATTTGGAAGAGTATGACCAGCAGGTTGAAGGAGGTTCTGCTCCTCTACTCTGCTTTAGTGGTGCTACATCTGGAGTCTGTGTCCACTTCTGGGATCCTCAGTTCAAGAGACACAGGGAAGTACTGTAGAGTCCAATGGAGGGCTATGAAGATTCTGAAGGACTGGAGCATTGCTCTGACAAGGATAGGCTAAGAGACCTGAACTGTATAGCCTGGAGAAGAGCAGACTGAAAGGGGATCTGATCAATAGCTAAAGGGTGGGTGTCAAGAGCATGGGGTGAGACCCTTTTTAGTGGTTCCCAGTGATAGGGACAATGGGCGCAAGCCAGAGCATGGTTCAGTTCCATCTGGGCAGAAAACAAAACTTTCCTGTAAGGGTGCTGGAGCCCTGGATCACACTACCTACCCAGAGAGGTTGTGGAGTCTGCTTCTCTGGAGAGATTCCAAACCCGCCTGGTCATTGTAATCCTGGACATTCCACTGTGCGTGACCCTACTCTGGCAGGCGTTTGGACTGGATGATCGCCTGCGGTCCCTTCCAACCTCACTACACTGGGATTCTGTGACTGTGTCTCCAAGCCCCGGGACGCAAGGGGCTGGCGGTATACAGGGGCTTGGATAAGCCCTCACTGAAGAAGAGCAGGACCTATCCGCTGACCCCGCAGCGATCATCGCCGATCCTTACACCACCCCCGCACCCAGCCGCCTTCCCAGAGCGCGGCGGGGGCGGACGGACGTGACGTCACCAGAGCCTGCTCCCTCCCCTCTCCCCACCTCGCATGGGAGACGGGCGCGCAGGCGCGGGGTGCCGGGGCGGGGCGGGGCGCAGCGGCGGGGCGGGGCGCAGCGGCGGAGGGGAGGGGCGTGTCGGCCGGGGCGCGCGGCGGCGACGGGGCAGCGGCAGCGCCATGTCGATGGAGGACCCCTTCTTCGTGGTGAAGGGGTGAGCGCTGCCCCGCGGGGCCCGGGACGGGGGCTGGCGGCATATCCCCGCCTCAGCGAGGTTGGGCACGGCCGCTCCGCAGAGATGGAGGCCCTGGGAAGTGGGGGGAGCGGCCGCCGGGGGAGGTCTCCGGAGTTGATTGGAGAGAGGAAAAATGGCGGCTTTGTCCCCCTCTTTTCTGAGGCTGAGGGGGGTCTGCGACGGGCCGGGGCCCTGATGGAGCGGTCGGCCTCGAGGGCTGGGCGTGAAAGGCCCCGGGGTGAAGTGCTGTGCCGGGCAGGTGCCGAGCCGCGCTCGGGCCTCCCAGCACGAAGCGTTCTGCACTGTGCGGGCCAGGGCAAACCCAGCTTGAAGGCTGCAGCCCCCGGTAGAGGGAAATGGGAGGTGAAGCGGCTGAAAGTGTGGCTCCAGCACGATGGGATAGAGTGGGGACAGCCTGTCTGGCTGTCCCCGCCGTCAGTGGCTCGGGAAATGTCGCCTTGCAGCAGCCTGAGCAGGTATGGGTGGCAACCCTAAGAGGCTAGGATTGTGGTGTCCAAGAGGAAAGATGGAGAGGAACAGGGACCAGGCTGATGGAGAAACTGCAGCATGGACGGTCCCTGTGAAAGGAAGCAAGAAGAGACTGAACAAAGGCAAATGCCTACCAAAGGTGGTGAAAGCAGAAGGAAAGGAAAATTGAAATTAATACAGTGAAGGCACCTTGGTTGCTAGAAACCGCCCTGGAGCCAGCCTCAGGTTCTGCTGTGGGCCAGTCACCTGCCCTACATTGCAGTGAGACAACACTCAGGAGCAGCAAAGGTACTCAGAGGGGAGAGGCAGGGAGAGTAGTATAAGCACAAGAGGTGTTGGAAGGGATGCTGGTGCAGGCAGGAAAGTGAATCGCCCTGCCAGACCGAACTGGTGCTAAGCAGAAAAAGTCTGAGTTGCCATGGGTGGGGAGCAAATGTCCTGTCAAACTTTCCGGAGAGGTTCCTGTGTGGTGCAGGGAAGGGCTGGGAGGAGAGAGGGGAGGTGCTGCCTCTCCCAGTGTTAATTATTACCCAGCAGGTTGGGGTGGAAGGGGTTGCTGGAGGCCGTCCACTTTGTATTCAGTTTGCTTTACCGGAGATCATGACTCCTCCCATCAGAGGACACCCAGCTCTGCTTTAAATTCCTGCCTGTGGGTGCTTCCCTGACTCTGCCTAGATAGAAGAAAAAAACCCAACCAAACAAAAAAACACCAAAAACCCCAAAACAAACAACAAACCAAACTTCTACTAGCAAATAGTGAAAGGAACAAAGCTCCAGATCCTCAGTGCAAGTTGCTGACTTTAAGGCACTAGATGTGGCAGACTCAAGCCATGGGTGTGCAAGAAGAGGAGGGAACACACATCAGGGTGCTGAGAGACTGTAGTTTCAACAACAAAGCCGAGTACTTTGCACCATGGTGTAACAGAGAAAGATGCAGTCCCAGCAGGGTGCAGGCTCAGTTCATCCCTCCTGGTCTTCCCCTGCTGACAACCTGCTTTCCTTCACTTGGGATAAACACCTGCATCTTATATGGATGCTGTATGCAAGCTTTTGGGCTCATGGTGGCCACCTTTCACACCAGCAAGGTCTGTTCTTGTCTGTAGCCTCCTGTCCTGGCTTTCCATGAACCTGATGGAGTGGTTCAGGACCACACAGTTTGTAAGTACAGATACTCACACTGCTGGACCATGACCCAAACGTAGAGACCTCCTAGCTCCAAACCATCCAAGCAGTTCAGTGCTGTCAGCAAAGCCTGCCTTCCCCTGCTGTGAATGCATTTCATCTCCAAAACGCTTAGGGCAGCAGAAAAGACTTGCTGTTCCCTAAGCCAGCCTACTAGAGCTGTGTGTTTTTTAAATGGTGAATTAAAGTAATCAGTGCTGCACTCAACAGTCTGCGTGGCTGTAGCGTGGGGACAGTTCCTGTAATTCTGTGTACCCTTAGGGTATCTTACCTAGGTAGTCAAGAGCCTTCAGAGGAAAGCTGTTAAGAGGAATGCAAAACATTAATTGCCAAAGAGCCGTCTTGTTCAGACACTCTGCCCTGGCTTGGACACTTGACAGAAACCTCCTCTAAAGAAATAAGTCCCTTCGTTGATAGATGAACTATAAGTTCTTGCTGCTCAGCACTTTGTGCTGTAGCAAGAGATGGGATTGTCCAGCAGGTAGAGCATATCCTTGCTTAGCAAAATAAACTAACAGATTGTTTGAAGGAAAGATGTCTGGGAGAAAGCTCTGCTTCCCTGCTGAGCTGGGCACGGGACTGTCCTGGTGCAACCGCTGCAGAGCAACTGATGATATATAATCCCTTTGCTTCTTTTTAACCATCCCTGCTGCAGGGAGGTGCAGAAAGCTGTCAACACTGCCCAGGGGCTCTTCCAGAGGTGGACAGAGCTCTTGCAAGATCCCTCCATTGCCACAAGAGAGGAAATCGACTGGACCACTAATGAGCTCAGGAACAACCTGCGGAGCATCGAGTGGGACCTGGAAGACTTGGATGAAACAATTAATATCCTTTCTGTGGTCCTTTGGAGGCAGGGCCATGTGGATCCCTAAATAGCTTTGAGTACTAGTTACTTTTTGCAGAAATCAGGACAATTTGGGATTGAATTTTGCCTTTACTTCAGCTTTTCTCAAACTGCAAATGAGAAATTAAGGCAAATATGTTCAGCAGAAGGATTTTCCTTTTGCCTTTTTGTTTTCCTCTTGACAAGGTATATTCCAAGGGGCTTTGTTCTAGAAAGCCTGTTGTGTTGTATGAATTTGGGTTTCTGTGTGGGCAGTCAGACTCCAGGCTGGCTTCCAGATATAATGCTTTTCCTTTGTGTTCATCTGAACACTCATGAAAGTGCTGCACAGCATTAGAGAAAAAAAACGCACAAAAGGAGCCTCAGAGTGGTGTGTGTGCTGCACAGTACATCCCTGCTATGCCTGCTTTTTTTCCTTCTGTATTCCCAAAAACCAATTTTGGGAAAAGGCAGACTGCAGTGGCCACGTGGTAGTCCCTTTCTGAGGCACTCTGGGGGTTTGTGTCTGTGTGGCTATCCACCACTACTAATAGGGACTTCTTGACTCGCTGCCTACGCATCGTTGAGGCAAACCCACGGAAGTTCAACCTCGATGCAACAGAGCTGGGGATCAGGAAAGCCTTTATCACAAGCACACGGCAGGTGGTCAGGGTAAGGAATGAGAGTGTGGAGAAGGCAATGGGCATGATGAAATGGGAAAGCTTGTGGCCATTTTCATACTGAAGTGGAGGGCAGAGGATAAACCTGCTACCTGTTCTCTCAGGCTTCTTCCCCTGGTGTTTCCTCTTGGTGCTGTCCAGATGGGTTTCAGGCTGCAAGGGTGCAGGTAGCCCATGGCACACCCTCCTTTGCTGTTGCTGTCCCTTGAAGTCTTCATACCTCTCTTGCAACAGCCAGTCTGGGAATCTGTAGACACTGGGAAGGAAGAGAAAGGACTGCTGTGATGCAGGGGAGGCTGGAGCCTCCCTTCAGAGGTGAGGGAAATCACAGCTGTCCTGGGATTTTTAGCACCACTTCTCAAAAACAAGAGAGTCCACTTTGAACACTGACAGATGGTTAAGACCTGACATTATTGATGTGGTGACTTGCACTTCCTACTGCTACAAAATACTCCAAACAACCACTAGATTTATTTTTAACTGGGGGAAGAAATTTTTTTTCCTTTTTTTTTTTTTTTTAGTTTAAGCTCACATTTCAGAAGCAAAAGGAGGATTTCAACAACTTGGTGGCAATAAATAGAGAAGCATCATCTTCCCCAAATCTCAACTGCCTGGTAACATTCTGCTAGTTAGGAAGTTTTCTCCCTATTAATAGCTCCACTGAGGGTAGCTTAGTTTCTGCTGCCCCTCATGGCTCTGATATTCCTACTTCACAAAATGCATTTCTGTGGCTAGCAGCAAGCTTGTTCCCAACCTACAGTGCTGTGGTCTGGATGCAATTCCTGAGGGTTGCTTCCTGGGAACTGAGCTGCAAGCCACACTGGCCCTGGGTAGTAGGCATCTGCTTGCTGGTGCAAAGGCATCAGTACAAAGGCAGCAGCCTTGCCCTTAGTGTAGTCCACTCCCGAAAAGGCAGGATCAGGCAAGCCTGCTCCATGGTCGTCTTTTCCTGGCCAAAAACTGCTGGCTAATGGGTTTTGGAGCAGCGTCTCCTACTGCTAAGTGAAATTTGTTAGTGGCAGCAGGGATCTGATTTCCAGTTTTGAAGGGGGAATTCCTAGTACACAGCAGCATGAGCATGTTCTTAGGTGATACCTTTTCTATTGAAAAAGACACCTGCATGTTTTGGTGACATCAGAACTGTGCTGGTGGACCCACCTCTGTTAGATCATACTGATTACTTGCTAATCTACCCCATTAAAATTAGACTGCTTTACATTGTGATGGAGAGCTTCTATGGCTAATGACCATCTGTGAGAACTCAACACAAAAACTTAACTGATAAAAGAGAAAATGTAGATACAGTCTGAGAGGGTGGCCAGGAAACCAGTCTCATCCTGTGAGCTATACAAACAGATGCAGCTGGGAATAAAGTACAGGGGCTTAGAGGCTTCCAAAGCCTTGAAGAACATGGCTTTTTCTTACAGTCTACCAGTGGGAACATTATTTTAATGTTACACAAATCAAAGTGTTGTGGCTGTAGTGGAGCAAAACCAGTAGCAAAGGAATGTTTTCAAGGTATTTCATTGCCCTTGATTCTGGTGTTAGTAAAACAATCAGCTGTGATGAAGCTTTTCTACGTTATCCTTCTTGACTCTTCAAAACCATTCATTTTCAAAGCAAACCTCCCTTCCCTTACTCCCCCTAAAGAGGCCTTGTTTGAGTATAGACAGCCCTCTAGCACCCTGAAGCTGCCTGTCACCTCAGATCCAGTGCTGACATACTTCTTCTTTCTTTGAACAAACAGGAAATGAAGGATCAGATGTCAAACTCTTCCATGCAAGCACTGGCTGAAAGGAAAAACAGGCAGGTGAGCACCAGAAGCGGGCAACTTAAGTGAATGCAGCAGCTCTTCGGTACTTAAAGGAGGATTTATCAGCTCTAGCAGCTGGTGTCTTAAGGCATGTGTTAGGTGAAACTTCTATTTTCACTTCTTTCAAGGCCCCACATTGCTAGGTAGAGCATGTAGCATTAATCAATGCTGTGTAAAAGCAGCTATTAACAGTGTGTATCCTGCCTGTAGTTCATCCCCTTCAAAAGCTTGCTTCTGGGAAGGGGTCTGTGTGCTGCAGCAAGGCTGTGTCTGAACTGTGTTGTGCTGACCTGAGTGAGCTGGTTCTCAGAGGCATGTTGCTGCCACTCTCGTCCCAGCCTGTCTCTCAAAAGCAGTAAGTCAGCACTCGCCATCTGTCTCTGTCTTCAGATCTGGTTGTGTACAACTGTCAGTGTTGCATCATCCTGCGGGAAGGGGAACCTCCCTCCTCCTCAGACTCAGAATCCTTGTCAGTGAAGGTAATCCTGCACTCTGCTCTATTTAGGAGTCGAGATGCTGCAATATCCTTTCACACAGCTGCCTCTCGTAATAGTTAGCCATGTAAGAAGATGAAAGAAGTTCAAGGAGTCTCAGGTCGTCTGCACTTGTAATCTAAGGAGTAGAAATAGATGTGGCTGACAGGGAGGCTGTAAGGAGATCTCAGGTGCCTCGCTGAAAGCTGGTGTGCATTCCAAACAGTGAACTTACTTGGATACATTGGTCTTACCACTTGTGGCAAAAATGACAAACTGCCCAAGCTACTGAGAAAGACAGAAGCCACTTCCTGAGCTTGCTATGAGGTTAGTTGATCTGCTTGAAACACTTGAAGAAGCAAAGTTCCTTACACCCATTGTCAAACAAGTCTGTAACTGTCCCTGAGTTCTGCTGCTTTTCTTTGTGTAAAGTTCCTGCTTGCTGAAGGAGACCATATGGCCCAGCTTGTGTAGCGACAGCTGGTCAGGAAAACTGACTTCCCCTTGCTGTCTTCTTCCCCCTTCCTCAGCCTCTTGTCTTCCCTCCAGACCACAAAGCTGGTGCTGGGCCGCAGTAGTTTTTCCACCCTGTCTCTGTATCCAAGGGGCTGGTAGGTGGTGACCTGGCCCTCCCAGGCTGAAGCTGTCAAACAGAGACCTTTCTGTTGAAGCTGCAGCAAAACTAAGGCACCGCATTAAATGAGCAGGAGCTGCGCTTGCCGCAAGCTGGAGACAGCCAGGAGCTTGCTCAGTGTCTCGGGGGCGGACAAAGCCAGATGTCCTGCTGGCTTCCTCCACGGTCAGTCTGCCAGCTTTCCTCACCCCTCCTTGAACCTTGTAAAGCAGATGAACCATAAAGACCATCTTGTTTTGAGCATGCTGGAGCTTCCTTATCATTGTCTCACTGTTCTTTGCACTTGGCTGTCCCCTCCTGCCCACGACCTGAAGCTGTGAGATAGTCTTGTTATGAGTTGGCCTTGCCTCCACGGTGCTGGGCAGAGTTCCCTAACCTGTTGGTAACACCACAGGGTGCAGCTCCTCACCTGCAGGCCGTGCTCCTTCCAGCATCTATCACTCATGTTACACTCCTTCCAGGGAGCAGACTTGCTCAGCTGGAAAGGCACATATTTGCTAGCTTTTCTCAAGCATCTCTCTTTGGGTTGTAGAGCAGGTAGCAAGTGTAATCTTGTGTGCTGGCAGCTGAAGGGTCTGATGGAGGAACAGGTAGCCTGGATCAAAGAACAGAGCATACAGCACTGCTATGGTTCTGTATTACAGTGTTTTACTGTCAGCTCAACTGGTTAAGTACTTGGCCCAGACACTCCCAAGTCCCTCCTGAGCAGCAGAGTGTTCAGTTTAAGCTGTACATCTGTTCACACAATATATCCTGATACTTCCCAGCTTACATGTCCTAGCACACAGTGCTGTCTCTTGAACAGACCTTTGCTAGTCCTTTGTGCGTGCAGAGCTCCTGCCCACACTGTCTGCTGGTTCTACTCCAGCTCTCCTGGTGCTGGAGAGGCAAAGCTGCAGTATCAGGCTGCAGGGACTTCCCAGCCTGCTTTGGCATTGTAGTGTTTAATTCATGGCAGCACTTTGGCTGAGTAGCAACAGAGCAGGAGAAGGAGGATGTTGTTCATGTGTGTACAGGTGTCTTGCTTCATCTGCCTTCCCACTACACTCTCTAGATGGGCTCTGAGCAGACACAAAGGTGTTACTGAGGGCTCTCTGCATCTGTTTAGGTGCTCCTGGGAGAAAGCGGGAGTCAGAGTTGGAGCTCTGCACCTGACAAGTACAGCCGCCTGGACCGGGAGCTGCAATTAGCAAATTCACACTTCATCGAGGAGCAGCAAGCTCAGCAACAGGTAAGGCAGATGGCACCACACAGGCTGGGCAGCTCAGCTTGCCAAATGGGCATTGTGGGCATGAGGTATGGGCTGCAAGAGCCAGAGAAATTACAGTCCATGGCTGGTCTGGATCCAGGAGCCTGAGAGTGCTCCTCTTTGCTTGCAGCATCTACCTGTGCATGCACAGCTTCGGATGCATCTTGGTGCAGAGTTTTTAACCCTTGAGGCTTGGGTCTTCTGCTCTGCAGAGAAGGCAGACAGCACTATCTGGAATCTGTAGCACACTGAGCTTTAATACCACAAGGACTGCTGAAATCCTTGGAAAAGTAGAAGCGTTGCAACCAGAAGAAAGCCCGTTTCTCTTGTGCAACTTCCCCTGGTTATAAAACAAGCTGCTGTTTGTGTGCATCTTCATCAGAACAGGCTGGGAGCAGGAGCACGTGCCTGCTTCCTTTTCCTGCCTTTGTCAACACGAGGTTCGTGAGAAAGCCAGCACAAGGGCTTTGTGAGAACCTCTGGTGAGGTATTTCCCTGCTGCTGGGACAGTTTGCCTGGAGAAACACCCACCTGCAGCAGCCCACACAAACATGGGTCTTTAACCAGGCAGCTTCTCAGAGGTGGCCAACTCCTCTAAAGCTCCTGAGCCTTGATGCTGCCCAGCTTTCAGACAAGTTTTACCTAGTGACTCTAGGGGGATAAATAGATGCAGAAATAGGTAACTAGGGTAAACCTAATCCTTAGCGTGACTGTGCCATGAAAATGACTTAAAACATCAGCAGACTTATTCCTTTGGCACATTGGAAGCCAGGCTTGCTATTTTTAGCTGTAGAAGCTGCAAAAGCCTTTTACTCACATTAACTCCTTGTTAGCTGCAGCATGTCCCAGATTGCATTTCCCAGGCACATCTTCAGCGTGGCTCCCTGGTGCCTGCTGCAGGTGGGGGAGGCTTGCAGATGTTTGGATGATCTGCCCCTGTGGCTTTCAAGAGTTGGTTTAACAGGGAAGGGACAGGGCGTGGCCCCACTGAGGCTGGAGTTGGAGGGATGTTGGGAGCCTGCAGCCTGCTGTGCTGCAGGGATGCCGTGCCAGGGAGGCTTTGCTGTGGCTGTCACTTCTCCAGCGTTTCTTAGGAACGTGGTCCCCATTCGTGGTGGCTTAGGTCTGTGTCCAGGTCCCACAGCTGATGTTGGCTGAGAACTAGTGTCTGTCCACTGGATTGTCTGGCTCTGACCCAGCTGCAGGAGGCAGACCTGTAATTGCCTGTTTCCCTTCTCTATGGCCCCAGCTGATTGTGGAGCAGCAAGATGAGCAGTTGGAGCTGGTCTCTGGCAGCATCGGGGTGCTGAAGAACATGTCCCAGCGCATTGGCGGGGAGCTGGAGGAGCAAGCAGTGTAAGTGTGAGACATGGTGCCAAAAACCCAGTATGGGCTTGGCTGCAGCACAGCTGGTGGTCCTCACACACAGATCTCTGCCTCTGTTAGGGCCTTGAATTTACTGGTAACTCAGGCAGCCTCTCCTTGGCTGCCTTTGATTTTGGGCAGTGGAAAGCTTTTTTTACTGCAGCCTGCAAGGAGCCAGACACAGTCCTATTGGTTTGAAAGCCTGTGTCTAGGGCAGACTTAGCTGCCAGTTTTCCTTCTCTCTGCTTTTCACACACTAGGGAACTCAGTTAGCTACTTGGCTTCAGGCAGCCAGAAGTGTTCAACAGATTAGGGAGGGAGGTGCTGTGTAATGGGGATACTGGCTGCTTTCTTCCTTCACAGGGTTCTGTGCTGCCCCTGGATTAACTGTTTGACCCAGCAGCACTCAGCTCTGCCTCACCATTCTGAGACAGGCAGCACAGAGCTGCTATTCATAGTTAAAGCTAAAAATAACTCTCACCCATACAAAGGGTTAAAGGGTAGCTCACAAGGTAATTTGCATCCACCATTTACATAAAAATTACATTTCTTTCCCTCTTCTTGTCCTTTGCAAACAAATGCATAAAGTTTCCAGTTTTGCAGGCTAACAGCTACCATTTCCAGAGAAGCTGGAAAAGTTCCTGCCTAAAAACCCTCCTTGTTTGACTGGTGGGAGTCTGGAGGGCTGTCTCCCTGGTGAAGTGATGTCATCTATGGTGGAAAGAGGGGCTTTAAACCCACCTCTTGTATGAACTCTTGCAGCATGAGAGTCTTCTGCTCTCACGGAAGCAGATCAGTGTGGTGTGACCATTTCCAGATTATCATGTGCCATCTGTGCTTGCTAGGCAGTAGCAGATAACTACTGCAATAAGTATTTTACAACTCTCCTTTTCCCCAGTGGATGAAGGTATAACAAGCACCCTAGAACTCCAAATAAAGGAAGCTGTCCTTTTAAACATACTAAGCTTTAAGGTCCCACTGGCTGGAGATAATTGGACTGGTACTTTGATTCTGGATGTGCTCATTTCTTTTCAGATGGGGTCTTGGCAGTGACAAAACACAGCTTCAGGAAGCCTTTCAGATTCTTTCCAGTTGCTGTGTGGTGGAAGTGGAGGGGTAACTTCTATGCATATCTCACTCCTGCTTGATACATGAGTGGAACAAGATTTTAGTTTCAAGCAAGTTGCAAGCCCTGAACAAGAAAAAAGGTTTAAAGTCCATGCTAGCACCTAGATCTCTCTAAGCAATCTCTGCTAATCACAAGTTACAGATGATGCTTCTCTCCTAAAAGGAGGCTGCCTTTTCCCAACTATGCAGGGATGCCATGGAGTTCAGCCACAAACACACAATGGAGATGAGTCTGACAGGAGTTCTAAATTACTTCCCAATAAAGCCAACCTCCTTCAGAAGGTTTTTTCCCTGCCTTGGGTGCTTTCAGGAGACCGGGTTATATTCATTGTCTCAGCCAAGGTGTGATACACTGACCCCATCAGTGTTCTGATCAGTGTGTGTGAGAGCTGAGAAATCCTGAAGGGATGTGCCACTTGCTGACAAGTACTTGCCTGTCCCCAGGATGCTGGATGACTTCTCCCACGAGTTGGACAGCACTCAGTCGCGGCTTGACAACGTCATGAAGAAGCTTGCCAAAGTGTCTCACATGACAAGCGGTAGGTCCTGGGAAACAGGATCCAGATCCATCCCTGGAAAGGGAGAGACAAGGCCTCCGATCTTTGGGCTGGAACACTACACATTCCCACCCACTGACAGCCAGCCCAGACCCAGGCAGAGGGGAGGGAGCAGCTCTTGGGGCTTGAAAGAGGGGGGAAGACTTCCAAGCCCTGCAGCTGCTCCTGCCCAGACACTGCTCTGCAGCCCGTCCTTTGCCTTTGTTTTATTTACAGATGCCTTTCTATTTATGCTGCTGCTGCCACAGTGGGAAAATCCCCCTCTAGGTGGTAGGAGGAGAAGGCTCTGCAGCCTCCTCCTCTGCTACAGTTCCCTGGGCTGCTTGTGGAACAAAGCATGCAGCTTCTTCCACACCAAACACTTGCCTGCAGCAAGCCCCTTCCCAAATCCCTTTTGCCCTTGGACTGCTGGTGCCTGCTATCCCACAGGCCTATTGTCAATTAGATCTGTCTCAGCTGGCAGAGGAAAGAGCTGATTTCTGTGCCGAACCCAGGAGAAAAGTCCTTATAAGGCTGTGCCTACAGCGGGAGGGCTGGCGAGGTGCCGCAGAGCAAACAGGAAGCCCAGCATGCCTGCTGGGAAGGCCCCTGCCACCAGCTTGCCTCTCAGGGCGCTGGCACTGTGCCCAGCCGTCACCTCCTCCGGGACCCCTCTCCCCTGGGTGCTTGGGTAGCTTGTGGAGGCAGCGGTGAGGCGGGAGGAGAAGAGTTCCTGCTCCACAGGATTAAGTTGGCTGGGGGATTTATGACCTTGTGGAAATACAAGCGTGTGGTGCGCTGACGGTGCGCTCAGGGTCATGCAAACCTTGAGTATCTGCCCTTTCCTCTGGGAAAAAGGCTCCAGTTGTTGCAGAGTGCTCCTGGGAGCTGTGAAAGAGCTTTTCTGCTGTCCCTAGCATCACATGTGCCTAAGAGGGCTCTTCCTAGGGTAGCTGCTGTGCCCAGGAGTTAGGGGTGCTGCTAGCACTGTCCCCGCTGCTGCACCATTGTGACTTTTCCACCACAGATGTGGCCATGGTAGCAGCTCTCAGAAGTGGTGCAGCATCAAGCTTCTGCAGCCCTTGCACAGGGCCAACAAGCTGGAAGGATATCCAAGGGAAACGTTACTCCTAGCACTTCCCTAAGGGGACCTGCCACAAGCCCTTCTTGGCAGAGGTCTTCTGGGCAGCCTTCACCAGACCCCCTTCTTGTTCCTCTGGCAAACAAGTTACTCTGCAAACAAGCAGCAACACAGCACCTCTCTGCTTGTTCTCCTGATTGCTTTTGAAGCAGCTTATCAGATGTGTTTGAACTTGATTGGGGAGAAGCCTTAAAATTCCCACGTCTGTCCCCCAAACCAGACGTATCCTGGAGGAGAAATACTGTCACCCTGTGGGCTGAAGTGGGGCATGCTGCTAAAGGAGCTGCTGCTTTGGCTTTTTATGGCTTCTTTCAGCTTACATTAGGCTTCTAGCAGTACAGCAAAGAAGCTCTCCTGATTTTCCTTCCCCGTTAAAGCAGGAAGATTAACCCTTCCTTTTCCTTCTAGATCGAAGGCAGTGGTGTGCAATTATCATCCTCTTTGTCATCTTGGTGGTGGTGCTCATCCTGTTTTTCATCCTGTGATGGACTGAACCTCCTTGGACGCCCCCTCTCCACCCCCTCACCCCTGTAGCAGGGGAAATGAAACTCTCACCGTTTCCGTCCGCCTACAGAGATCTCTGGCAAGAAAACCTGCACCCAGCTCTCGCCGTTCTCCTCAGAGGACCGCAGCACACCTCCACTGGTGTCTCACCTGGCCCCAGGGAGAGGGGGTGGAGGACTGGAGCTGCCTCCTCCCCTGGTGCAGTGCGAGCTGAATCTGGGCTCCAGGTCTGGACTTGGGCAGCTGGAGGGGAACTTGACCCTCTACGTTTCCACCCCTTGCAGGTAGGAGCTGGTTGCAGCAGTCTGAGCTGCTTGCGATTGGATGCAGACCTGGAGCAGTGAGCCCTGGGGCAGAGGGGACGGCAGGGAGGAATGAATGAATTCCCTGAGCATTACAAACCACATTGCCAGCCAAAAGCATTACCTGGGGGGTAGTGGTGGCCTGAGACCCCACGCAGCCAGGGCGAGGGAGGGGAGCCCTGGCCAAACCACCCCCACCCCAAGCTGCCTTCCTCCCATGACATGCTGCAGCATTGGCAGTCAGATCCAGCACCCCTTGGCAGGAGCTGACACATAGGGTGTAGTGTCCTGCCATCAGCAGGCAGGATTAGAAATCCCAGAGCCTGAAAGTCAGGTTGATGCCTGCTGAAAGCTGGCAAACAACTGCTAGCCAGAGAGTGAATTTCTTCAAGCTTTTTAAATTGCCTCCTTCGTTATACAAGCCTCCAAAGCTCATTGACTGATGCTTTCTTTGCCCTTGTATAACTGAGCAACTGCTTCTGTTTAACAGCTGCTGCTTCCCTTTGGCAAGTGATTTGTCAGGTCTAAAATAACTTATTTTTTTTTAAGGAAAAGGCAAACCAAACAAACAAACAAAAAACTTTAAAGATTTTTTTTTTTATGACCATTGAAGCCACATTCACTCTGTGCAGTGTCAGAAGAATGGGGCTCAATTATGTATTTTAAGTGCATATGAACTTGTAAATAGGATGTCATTTTTCCCAGCCACTATTTTTTTGACACCTCTGTTGTAAGCAACTCAAAAGCTAGGTCACATTTTCCATATTGCTGCCCTATCCTTTTGTTACCTTAGAGCTGTTTGTCACTGGAGTTGTCTCAGCAGTGTTGGGTGGCCTGGCTGTCTCCCTCAAACGGTGAATTAGGAGCTAGCTGGGGTGGTTCATATCAAAAGGTAGTGAAGAAAGACCACCCTGGCCGTGTCCCACGGGGGGAAGTGCGCAGGAAGGGTTTCGTACTACAAACATTGCAGGTTATGGGGTAGCTCTTCAGGAAAGCAGAGACAGTTTCTTACTTGAGCCTGCTCCATATTGAAGTTGCAGACACCAAAAGATACAGGACAGGCTGGCTCATGCTTCCCATCTGGGTGTCAGGTGGGGCTGGGGGAGGAAGTTAATTGGTGCTGATGCTAAGACTTCTGCTGAAATCACAAATCACCACTAGCCAGCTTTATCTCCAGGCTGCTTCACCTAGACTGAGCACTTTTCCCCCTTTGAGTTTGTGGCTTCCTGCAAGCAGCGTGACCCCCCCCCCGGCCTTGTACCCCGTACAGGCACTGTGCCTTCTGCAGCTGGACAGGGCACTGGGCTGCTCTGCCAGGCTGCTCTCCGTTAATGCACACCTCAGTGCCCACTCACACTAATTACATGAGCAGTTGCTCCTTAGCCTTGCAGAGCACTTCATTTCTCTTGGTTATGCTGCAAGAAATAAGGTGGTGTCTGCTTTCCAAGGCTGGCAGCGGCCAGCTCCTCGGGGTCAATACCTCTGCAGGAGCAGGTTCCTGGGAGCAGAGCTCGGTGGCCGGTGCTTGCACAGCTCCCATCCCCACGCTGTTCTCTGCGGGGTCGTACAACCTTGGCTCCCAGTGCTCCGTGTGGGATCGCTCCTTCGATGGAGAGTGGCCCAGCTGCTGGCCTCACTGCAAGCCACCAAACTCTTCTGCTCCCTTCTCTTGTGTACATTTGCTTTTTCTGTTGTTGGTGGTGCCCCTAATACTAAATAAATGCCTTGCTGCTGCCCAGTGCGGCGCGGCAGAGATCACCACTGGTTCTTGCAGTCACCCTTACTCGGGCACGAGCACTTCTCCTGGCACCAGGCTGTGGAAAGAGCTCCCACCCACCTCTACTGGGCATCGCTCGCTCTGGTTTTAAGGCTGCTCTGAGGTCCCCTCTGTGCTGTGGGCAGCTGCTGCCCAGATGTGGAGCATCACCATGCCGAGGGCAGTTGTTGCTGCCGTGCTTCCTCTGCTCACCAGCCTCCTCAGCGCTTGCCAGCAATATTGTCCCTATGCAGCCACCCCAGCACCATGGCACCAGTTTCTCCTTGTGTGGCTGGAAAAAAGGAAGCCCTCAAACCAGCAGGAGCACAGCCCCTTCTGATCTGTGATGGGTACCCTTCTCCTGTCCCAGCAGTGCTCACAGGGAGCCCTGTCACCCTGTGCTCCCCACCCCCCATGCTTCTCACTGGGGTGGGGAAGTGGGGGTCATTCTGAGCACCCCCAACTAGCTGCCTGCCCCAGTGCCCCCCAGCACCACATCACACTCAGGCAGCTGTTAGAGCAACTGGGCCATGGAAAACCAGGCAAAGGTGAGCCCATCCAGAGACCTCCTACCAAAAAGCAGGCTGCCCAGGGGTGGCAGTGGGGAGCCCCCAGCACAGCCTTCTAGGGGAATATTGACCCCAGGAGAGCCCTTCTGGCTTGTCCCTATTTCTCCACCCCAGAGACCAAGCAGGTCCTTGGGCCTCAAAGAACTGCTGCCTTGAACCAGCAGCATCCCAACTCTGCCTGTTCCCAGGACACATGCCATGCCACCCTGCTGCCAAGACATGCATTCAGCACCCTAGACAAGTCACCCACTGTGGTTATACCAACCCAACAGCAAGGCACCTACATGTTCCCCAGCTCCTGAACCCACCAGAAGCCCCACAATGTGAGCTAGGGCATGTCCCATCCCCCTGACCAAGTGTCACCTCCCAGCCCCTCTCCTTATCACCCACAAGCCAAGGGCACCATGTTCATGATTACATATATGTGTGTGTGTGTATATATATATATATATGTATGTATTTATGCAGTTTGAAATAACTTAGAAGTAACCCACCAGCCCACAGTTTTCCAGCACTGGCAGGGAACTTCGTATCTCTTGGGGTCATGGAGATGGGGCACCCCACTGCCCAGCAGGACAGACCCACTCTAGTTCAATGGCAGGGATGAGCTCTCCCCTGTCCCCACACATTTGGGGGAGCTCCTGGAGATGCCGGACACTCTGAGGGGTGGTCCTTGGTTCTGTCCTGTCTCCCAGGTGCTGGGAAACCCACCCAAGAAGACCCAGTTTGGTGCACACCACCATCCTGCAGCATCCCGGGATAATGTCCTCCTTGGGCCAGGCTTCCCAGGAGCAGTGCCAGGGCTACCGTGGTGCAGGCCGGTGCCTGAGCACGCGGAGGGACAAGGAGTCCGCCTGGAGCAGCAGCTCCTGGATGCGGGCCAGCCCCAGCCCCGAGACAGCCACGCCGTTGACTTGCAGGATCTCGTCTCCAATGCCCAGGAGCCCTGCGTACAGCTTGGCCGTGCCAGCGTCTGCCATCTCCTGCACGTAGACACCTGTGGAGAGGGACAGGAAAGTTCCCCACCCTGCACCCCACAGGGGGGCAGCACTATAAGTGGCCTTTGGGACAGGCTTTGTGTCCCAAGGCAAGGAACTGTGCGTAGCCTAAGCCACATGTAGCAGCATGCCCTTGTGCACTATCACCCTCTGGGACCCAGCAGGGATGGAGCAGCCCACTTGACCCATGCCCATGCTGACTCCTGGGGAGCGATGAGAGCTGTCGCAGAGGGGACGTGCAATCCCTCCCATGGGGTTCAGGTGATGCAGTGGGACACCTCCATTGTACCTGTGTCAGGCCGGCCGTTCCCAGAGGTGACACAGAACCCAAAGGTGCCGCTGGGGGGTCGCTGCAGCTCCAGCTGGCTGGTGCCATCGGGGAAGACTTCCACCACACGTCCCACTGCACGCAGCCTGCCCGGCGCCCCAATGTCCTCCACACTCAGTGAGCGCCGTGGCCCCGAGCCCCCCTTCCTGGGGTAGGAGGGGAGGCAGAGTGAGTGAGGACCCCTGGATGCTGCTGGGCTTCCCAGCTATGCTGAGCCACTACATGTAGCAGTGCACCCCAAAACAGCCTGCCCATGAACATACTGGGCCCCATCCTACCTGTCAGCTGTGGTCTGTGGCAGGAGGTAGGCACTGGCACGGGATCCCTTGCCCAGGAGGGGGTGCAGGTTCTGGACAGAGGTGGTCTTTTGGGACTGGCAAAAGGGTGACACCTGGGAACAACAACAACAAAAAAAAAAACAACCCACACCCTATTGAGAGGGGGACAACCATGAACACTGAGCAGCACCACAGCCCTTCACCCAGTAGCATGCCAAGGGAGGAGGGGGTGTCCCAACCCACTTTGTCCCTCACTGGAACCCTCTGCAAACTACAACTAAGGAGGGATAAGCCAGTGTCTCTCACTCCAGACCAGGATGCATCCTGCTGCTCAGGAAGGCATCTTGCTGTTCAGTTGACTGGGACATAAAAGCCATGATCCCAAACCAAATTACTCTTATCTCCCCTCCCCAAATCTGTTCTTCCACTCCCCCACATCTCTTCATTTCTCCTTCCACTCTCCATTTTATAGAATGGCTTGGGTTGGAAGGAACCTTAAAGATCGTTTAGTTCCAGTCCCCCTGCCATGGGCAGGGACACCCTTCACTAGACCAGGCTGCAAAAAGCCCCACGCAACCTGGCCTTGAACACTTCCAGGGTTGGGGCATCCACAGTTTCTCGAGGCAACTTGTTCCAATATCTCACTGCCTTCACAGTAAATAATTTATTCCTTACACCTTATCTAAATCTACCCTCTTTCAGTTGAAAGCTACTACTCTCTTCCTGTCACTACATGCCCTTGTAAAACAGTCCCTCTCCAGCGTTCTCCCTTTAAGTACCGAAAGTCACCAGAAGGTCTCCCCAGGCTGAACAATCCCAGCTCTCTCGCCCTGTCCTCACAGCAGAGGGGTTCCAGCTCTCAGATAATTTCTGTGGCCTCCTCTGGCCCTGTTCCAAGAGGTCCATGCCTCTTCCTGTGCTGAGGACTCCAGAGCTGGTCCCACCACTCTCAGCAGAGTGGAGCAGAGAGGGAGAATCCCCTCCCTCCACCTGCTGCCCACAGTGCTGGGGATCAGCCCAGGACACGGTTGGCTTCTGAGCCCTGCACCCACCAGCACTCCCAAGCACCCCCTCCACAGGGCTGCTCTCAATTTGGCTTTGGGCTTTCAATCCCAGCAGATTTGGATGGGCATGTGCCCACACCCCACCCTGGGACCACTGGAGCCATAAAGCCATGTTCAGGAATGTTTCCCCCAGCCCAGCAGCCGTCCTCCTGAACGACACCCTGGCTCCCCACAGATATCCCCTTCATGAGGTGATATTTCAAGCTCACCAGCCGCAGGGACTGCAGGGAGGGTGACTTCTTCATGCTGGGGCCATCCGGAGGGGTGGCGTCGGGGGCCGGGAGCTGCTCCATGCTGTAGCAGCGAAAGCGGCCCAGGCGCTGCTTGGTGCTCTGGCTCAGGCTGCACAGCAGCTTCTTCAGCCCCGAGGCTGAAGCGCTGCTGCTCTTGCGGCTGGCTGGCTGCCCCGGCTCCCTGGATGCGGGGGGACGATGGTCATCCCCCATGTGCCTGTGGAAGAACAGAACCTGCAGCTGCCTCAGTGCTGGGGGTACATCCTGCACCCAGCTGCGCAGCCTGGAGAGCTGCAGCATGCTGAAATCAGGGTGCACGGTGAGATAGCCACCTCCCAGCATGCTCAAGGGATGGTTTCATGAGCCAAATTGTCCTGAAGGGCTCCCTACCCATTTTCCCCATCATTTCAGAGGTTTAAGCTTTCAGACCTCCCCTGCTCTCTCTGCCTGAAGGGATCACATCCTGCCAAGGAGCCCCAAAGACTCAGCACTACCTCCAAACCTTCCTGCCAGGCTGAGACATGCTGTGCCTGTGCACAGAGCCAGCAGATTGATGTTTGGTGAACCCCAAGGAAGTCCTCCAGCTGGCAGCATTTTGTAGGTGATTTTCCCCAAAAGGCAAGAATTTGGCACTGAGCTAAAGAGCCCCAAGGACACTCACCATCACATGTGCTGCAGCACCCTTGATAGCACCAGATGCAGGGTGAAACACAGCTCCCCCAAACCCACTCGAACCCACGGGTGAAATTTTCACCCCCATATTGTGATTTTGGAATCACTGGATCCCTTTGGGATACCTTGACAGCTTCCTGCTGTGCCAAGGAGGGATGTTCAGGGATCATAGAATCATAAAATGGTTGGGGTTGGAAGGGACCTCCAAAGATCATTGAGTCCAACCCTGCTGCCATAGCAGGATCACCTAGGACAGGTCACACAGGAACACATCCAGATGGGTCTTGAAAGTCCCATCTTTCCAGGGAAACTCCACAACCTGGGGATACAGCACTCACAGAAGACCGCAGGACGTTGGTAGCTTCTTGCTCTCACTCACCCATGTGCTGCACTCCCGGCCGAGTGATGTGCTCCAGGCATTCCAGCAACTTTCCCAGGGGGACGAGCAGCCTCCTGGGGTTGTGAGGTGGGATGTGATGGTGCATCTATAACCACAGCAAGATAATGACGTCCCTGCCTCAGTGGGGACCTGCTGATCCCCCAGGCACCCCCATGTATGGATCTCTTACCTCTGTCCATCTCTGAGGGGTCCTGCCCATGGGTATTGTTGCAGTTGTTGGTGGACAAGGCACGGAGGGGGCTCCTTGGGAGCCACCTGGGGCTGCAGGGACCCCGCCGCTCCCCTGGCCCTGTTGTGCCCCCAGGCTGGCAGGAGGCAGCACTCTCACCATTGGGCTCTGGGTCTTGGGCTTGGCTTGATGCCCAGCTGCCACTGGAGAAGAGGGCTTTCCTGCAAGGCACCTGGGAGCAGGCCTTTTTGGTGGGAGGGGGCATAGGGAGGTGGGTGACTAGCATGGGGGTGGCAGGCCCCAGCTGTGAGGAGGGTTTTGAGGTCTCACTGGTCTGCTGTGGGGCATGAGGGGTGCTTCCCACCCCCTTGCTGCCCCCTGAACGCTGGTGGGGGTCCCCATCCTCCCTGCTGCTGGTTGTCCCTGGTGGTGGTGGTGAAACAGCCCCCACCTGGCTTGTGGCACTACCTGAGTCCCTGTCTCCTGTGCGGGGGCCAGTACTGACCACACACGTCCCCTTCCCAGCTCGTGCCTCCGTGTGAGGGACAACACTGGGGGCCCTGTGCCCACGAGCCCGGGGGTTCTGGTGCCCCCGTGGGTGGGGGCTGTGAGGTCCTGCCTCCTCACTGTCTGTCCGGCAGCCATCAGAGGTGTCAGTGCTCTCCAGGGCTGAGTCCACTTCGTCGATGTAGGTGACATCCCCGATGTAGGTCTCCTTGATCTTCTCGGTATGGATGCGCTGCCGGGAGGGGAGGATCCACAGCGGGGACCCGTGGGGGCCCAGAGCCCTGATTTTGGGCTCTGGACGAGCAGGACTTGGCCCCTCACTATCCCCTGGGATGCTTCCTTTTGCTGCAGGGCTACTTTCAGCCTCGTTGGTGTTTGCCGGCGTGTCCGTGACTCGGCTGGTGCTGGCACCAAGGAAGGAGCCACAGGCACTACACTTGCCCCCAGCCACAAGGTCACTGCTCCAGGCTTTGGGCTGGCTGGCCCTGTCCCCTGGCTGCCCACCGCCGGCCGTCTCCGGTGAGGAGAACACTGAGCCCAGCGCCCGCCGGTGGCGCAGCTGCAGCCGTTCCAGGTACCGCACCTCAGCGTCCCGGGCCGACTCGTCCTCGAAGCGGACGCGGGATGGAGAGGGGCCCCGTGGCCGCCGTGGCCGGTCGCAGCTCGACTCCCCGCTCGATGAGTCACTCAGGCTCCCGCCGTCCCGCGGGGCGATGCTCAGCCTCCCGCTGGGTTCCCTGTCACAGGGACGGACAGACGGACACGGACCAGCTGTAAGGGCTGCCCAATTCCCTCAGAAAAGCAGGGCAGGAGCAGGGAAACCCAGAAGAAAAGTCCACCCAATGCTCCACTGCAGCATATGTCCCTGTTCCCCTCCAGCCTTGGGCTGCCTGTAGCTGAAATCACAAGAGGCAGTGGCAACGCCTCGCTGCCCCAGCCCGACCTCCATCACCTTTGGATGATGATTAATCGGCCTGGGAACACTGAACTGCATATGACCCAGCACACACAGAGAGCAACTGCTTCGCTACAGCCTTCCAGCACCGAGGCACTCCCCACCAGCAGGGGAACTCAACCCTCCCAGCCAGCTGGGAGCACACCATGAATCATGGAATTGTTTTGGTTGGAAAAGACGTCTAAGATCATTGAGTCCAACCATCAACCCAACACCACCACGACTACGTCCTGAAGTGACATGTCTAAACTTCTTTTGAACACCTGCAGGGATGGTGGCACCACCACCTTCCTGGCCAGCCTGACCACTCTTCACAAAGAAATTGTTCCTAATATCCAATCAAAACCTTCCGTGGTGCAACTTGAGGCCATTTCCTCTTGTCCTACCACTTGCAACTTGGGAGAAGAGACCAACACGCACCTCCAACCTCCTCCCAGGAGTCGTAGAGAGCAAAAAGGGTGCCCCCTCAGCCTCCTCCAGACTAAACAGCCCCAGTTCCCTCAGCTACTTCTCACCAGACCTGTTCTCCAGACCTTTCACCAGCTTCATTGCCCTTCTCTGGGCCTGCTTCATCACCTCAATGTCCTTCTTGCAGTGGGAGCCCCAAGTCTCCCAGTGCCTCCCCATCATCATAAAACACAATTAACCACCCTCAAATATTACACTGCAATGACTTCACGCTTGCCCCGGGCAGGGGGATGCTGCTGCCAGCAGAGAGCTGCTCACGCAAGGCTACAATGCTGCACCTACCAGGTTGGACCCTGGCTCTGCACTCACGCACCAAATCCACACACCCCGCACCCCCTCAGAGCATCATGGCAGCAGCAGAGAGAGACAGAATGTGTCCCTGCAGGGCTGGCACTGACCTGGGGTGCGGGACAGCGGTGGAGAGCAGGAGGATGTCGTGGCTGGCGCGCAGGGGGTTCGTGCGAGCCTTCATGCGGGCGCGCTGCAGCAGCTGCTTGGCCTGCTCGTGCCGCGGGCTCAGCTCGAGCTCCTGCCCAGGGACAAAGGCCCTGTGGCCCCGCAGCAGGCAGTGGGATTAGGAAAAAATAACAGGGATTAGAGGTGGTTTAGCAGTGACGAGGCGGCTGCTCTGCCTGGAGAAAACGGGGTTTGGCCTCCATTCACGGGCGGGCTGGCTGCCACACTGCGGGGCAGCTGGGTGGGAGCCTCCGTACCACCCACTGTCCCCAGTGCCAGGTAGAAGGAGCACCTTGCATCCGACACTGGTGATGCTCTGAGAGGAGGGCTCAGCATCCACACAGCTCAGGCACTGGCTCACATGAGGCAGCATTTTGACCATGGGCATCCCAGAGGTGGTTGGGGAAACTGAGGCAGACACTGTGTAAATCCCACAGTAATGTGAGCACAGGTAGGTTTGGGATGACCCCCCCCGACCCAGCTGTCTTCCTTTTCTTGCTGGGGGTTTTCCCCTTCATCTCCTAGCCCCTCAGTGCTACCCACTGCAGGGCTGGGGATGTGCTGGCTATGGGAGGGCAGAGTCCTGTCCCAGTGCTGCCTTCCCCATTGGCCAGGGCCCTAATCCCCCTGATTAAAATAATCAGCTCAGGCAGTCACTTTGGGGAGCCTGGCCTTAACCTTTTTGCAGCAGGAGAGTGGGAGCATGCTAGCCCCCAGGAAAGCCTCCCCTGCAGCACCATGGGGTGTCCCTCCAGGTTTTGGCTGCCTGTGCTCACAGGGAGCACAACATCCCAGGATCTGCCTTGTAGCTGGCAATCACCGACCAAACCCAACTACCAGAGCAGAGCAGAACCATAACCTCAATCCAAGGGGGTCTTCCCTACTCATTTGCTTCCCCCATGCAGCCCCTAAACCTCCATCTCTGTTCCCCACCCTTCTATGCTGCTGCCCAGCACACCTGCCAGCTGCACCTCCATATTTTCAGTCTGTACCTCCAATGTTTATCATTAGTCCAACAAGATTACACAGGCCTGCTGCCTTGATCCTCTTAAGCACTTGGAGCAAATTTCTGTCTCGTCCTGCTCCCCAGCTCCCCCCTCACCCTGGGGTCCTGGTGGGGATCCCCATGCACAAACATCACATGGACATTCTGCTCAGCCTAACCCTCCTGCCCTGCTCTCAGTGAAGCTTTGCCAGAGCCTATCCCCTTCCTGGATGCCACATTGGGAGGCAGCTGCCAGATGCCTGCTGAGCCCCAATACTACTTCATGGGGTGCATTTAAACTAGGGGGGAAAGAGGGAAATGTCCATTCTTGCCATGCTGGGACTGACCTACCTGCAGCCCTCAGCATCCTGCAGTGAGACTCCCGAATCCCAGTCCCCATCACTTGCTGGTACCTCTGAAATGCAGGACAGGGAAAAGCATCAGCCTGGATGGACTGCAGCCCCTCACCTTACCCTCTTGATAGCAGCCCAATACCCCTCATGAACACCTATTTCAGGGCTATCACAGCTAATCAGCTCTGGAGAGACCCCAGAGGAGAAGGACACAGTACCCAGTGTGGGATGTGCCTGCAGGAATGGGAATCGGGGGGTCATTAGGACAGAGCCTTTCAAAGGAGAAATTAATTCCCTTTTATGGTATAATACAATAATAAAATCGTTCTGGCTAGCAGAGGTGTTTCAGCTCGCCAACTGTTAACTCAGCACTGCCAGGTCCCCTATAGAGATGGGGACTCCACCACTGCCCTGGGCAGCTTGTTCCAGGGACTGACAACCTTTTTGGGGAAGAAATTTTCCTATTTGCAGCTTCAAGTACCCTAGAAAGTAGAATTCTTGTTCTTGGTTTTAAGAGTGACATTCCACACCAGGACACAGAAAGGGAATGGCAGCACTCAGAGCATCCTGGTGAAGAAGTGCCCATTTTGCTTGTAGGCATCTCCCACAGCTGCCTGCGAAGGGGATGCAGCAGCCATGGGAGATGAGGCAGCCATGGTGGGTGAACCAGAAGCACATGAGAGGCCAGAGAATGGCACCAAGACCCCCTCCTTCACCCCAGAGCTTTTTCTTTCCATTCCCCTTTGGCTATGCTGAAAGCCTCCACATGCCCAAAATACTCACCAGGCACAGTGAGGCCCAGCACCTCCTGCAGAAGCCGCCGGTTCCTTTCAACCCGCTCAGACAGAGAGAGCCTTTCCCAGCCCCCCACCGTGGTGGGGGACACTGAGGGAACCCTTCTGTCCCGTGGTGGGGTTCGTGCATTTTCTTCCAGAGTGGATCTCGCATGAAGGGAGGTAGAGACCTGGGATCCAATGCCTTCATCCAGGGAGAGCTTGGTGCCTCCCAGCACATCTCCCTTGGGTGCTGGCACCCGCCAGAGCCCTGGGGTGCTGACACTGGGGGCTGAGGGGCTGCTAGCCACAGGCTCCTCACCATCCAGCAGCCCATCTGTCAGGTAGGTGCAGAGCTGAGTCCGCGGCTCCACCACTGCCGCATCCACCCCCAGCTTCCCCCGCCGGGCACGGGGCTTCTTGGGTGAGGAACGCTCAGGGGTGGCTGTGGGGGTCCCTGGTCGGCCACCTCCCCTCTTCTCCTTCAATGCCTTGACCTTGCTCTCCAGAATGGCATGGGGTCCATGGGTGGCCTCGAGGTGCTCTGGCTGGCCAGAGGTTCGGCTGCTGCTCTGGCTGTGCTGCTTCGGGGGCCGCAGCACCCGCCGTGCCTCAGCAGGAGAGCCCCCCTCCATGGACCCTGTGGGGAGAACACCAAGGGGAGGGTGGGTGAGCTCCCTCGATGCTCTTACCCTCCTCCTCACACTCTCACCCTGGTGCTTCCTGCCACCAGCATCGCTCCTGCCTGCCCGAGGCTCAGCAGTCAGCAGACACGGTGATGCGGGCACCCAAGGGGCAAACACGTGCAATGCCAGCTGTGGTGTGAGGACAAGATGAGGTCACCCATCCAGCCAGAGCACTCACGTCGCACTGGCAGTGCTCTAGAGCAAGGAGGGGAAAGGAGGGTGTAGTGGTTCCCCAAAATATGTGTCCACGGTCTGAGCAGGAGCGTGGGTGCCGGCCTCATGCTGTTTTAGGTGCCCTGGGGCACTTCATAAGTTGTCCCAAAGGGAACTGCCACTTTCTGAGTCAAATCAGGGCCCCAAAGCTTCCCAGAACACAAATCCCTCCTGGCTGCAACTCGCTGAAGGTGCCACCAGACAGCCAGCAGCCCCCCGCCCCTCCCTGGCCCCAGTGTTACACGTGTCACTCATCCTGCACCGGCCTCCCGCTCCCGCTGCACTCCTGCACCCCGCCGCCAGCATCCTGGCCCCACGGTTACCCGTGCAGGAGCCTCCCCCGTGGTGGGGGCTGCAGGAAGATCCCCGGGGCCCCATCACCCCCCAGCTCACCGCAGCCCCTCGCTGGGGCCGCGGACAGGAGGCGAGGGCTGTTCTTACCCCCGGAGCAGCATCGGGAGAGGGCTGGGTAGAAGGAGAAGAAAGCGGAAGGGAAGGAAGCAGGGAGGGGAAAAAATTAAGAAGAAAAAAAAAATAAAAAAAGAGGACAAACCAGCAAATCCCAGCCCCTTTAGTGAGCCTGAGCCCAGCCGCTTGGCTGGGCTGTGGGGCCGTGGCCAGCCCTGCCTCCTGCCCAGGCCTCCTCCTCCTCCAACGCGCGCCCCTGAAGCGCGCACCCCACAACGGGCGCCCGGCCAAATCCTGCTCTAGCCCCGGAGCCAAGCTGCCTCCCCCCGCGCTGGCTGGCCGGCCCCAAAGGGTGATGACGCCATCGTGGCCATGTGTTATGTTCGGGGACCAAGGGGACCCCTCGCCTGGATGGAGGGGATCCGACGGGAGGATGAAGGGAAGCCCGTCCGCCTTGGCCGTCCCTCAGGAATGTCCTTTGTCTGGGCTGTGGGCTCGGGAGGCGAGCGAAGCGCACAGGCAGCCCACCTCACCGTGACTGCCGAGGCGGGGAACACCTCGCTCCAGGGTGCTGGGTGCCAAAGGGCTCTGGCTGGGGCCACAGGAAGCCCCAAAGGATGGTCCCGCCAAGGTGGGGGTGTTTACCAGCCTTCAGCCCCGCGGCAAAGCCGGCTTTAGGCATCCTCCTGCGAGCATCGTACGTTGCAGACATACTGAATTTTCCTGCTTTTCCGGAGGCCAAATCCTGCCTGGACGCCTCGGCAAGCCAGAACCAACTAAACACCTTCGGGCATTAGGATGGTGCAGACCAAGCCTGATGCCTCCACAGAGCATCACCACTAAATCCAGTGTACAACATGTACCCACTCCCCAAACACCAAAACTTCCTGCCCTCCCTCCCTCGAGACACTCCCCCCAGACTCTTGGTGCAGGATGAGGGCCCCCGGGTGGGCAGTGCTTACCTGGAAGCGCCGGGGCTGCCGTCCCCTGGGGGCAGGAGGGGTACTGCGGGAGCCATGGGCATCCCGGCCCCATGCCGGCTGCCGCTTTAAGCTGCAGCTTTTGATATTCGTGATTGGTTTCATAATCCCGATCAAAAGGAAATCACCAGGATTATGAAATTATTTTAATCCTCCCGGCTCCAGCCGCGATGGCCCCCACCAACAGGAGCAGCAAGAAATCACTTTTATCTTCTTAAAACGTCCCCCACCACCCCCGGTGTCCCCAGGGTGCCTAGCACGGCCAAACCCGAGCTCTTTCTTCCTCACGGGGGCTGGCCGTGCCTGGGGGGCTGGCCAGCAGAAGGCATGACGCCTTGCTTCATGTGGAACAGATGGAGCATCGTCCCCTGGCTGCTCCCAGGCAGGACGAGATGGCTGGCAGGTTTGGGTGGGAGAGCCCAGGACAAAAGAGACCCTCCTCACCCTGTACCCCAGCCCTGGGTTCCAACCTCCCCTGCGATGCCAGCACCCATCCTTACCTCCGTGCCATCCTGGAGAAGGATCCCGGCTCCTCTGCCCAGGTGAAACGTGCCTGGGAGATGCTGTCCCCATCAAGCTGAGGACAAATGGCCCGGTGAGGTGCCAAAACAAGGGCAGCTGGGCTCCTGTCACTAGCCAGGCAGCACAGGCAGGGAGCTGCAGCCAGGATTAAACCTCCGGGGAAGCGGCTGGCGTGAGCAGCAACAGGCTTAGAGTGATTTCAAGGCGCTGGGCTCTCTTCTGGAGTTAGACTGATTGCAAGAGACGATGAAGAGATTTAAGAGAGGAAAATGAAAGCACAGACCCTAGACAACCCAGACCTAGGCTGCTCAGCCTCTGGTCACCCTACCGTGAAGGCAGGACAACACCTTGGAGCAGACAAGCTGGAGAAAGCAACCAAAGGCTCCCAGAAGGACCGAGAGTCTTTAGGTAGTCCAGCACAGTCTGGGCAGGAGGTTTCCTCCAACATCATCCCCTGGCATGTTGGCTTTGAGCCCTGGGCACCTTCTCATGAATCTCTCCTGCCCACCTCCAACAAATTTCCCTCCTCCAAGCACCTCAAGCCACCAGTGACAGCCCACAGCTCCCAAGGGCACAAGAGCAGCATCTTTACAAATGGGTGGAAGCAAATGCCTCATGGATGGGTGCAGCACCAGGGGTGGGACATGGGGAAAAAAGAGACACAGACCGGGGACAAAAGAGCCATCAGATCACTGGAAAACAAAGAGCTTGTAATAATGAAAAAAAGGACAGATTTCGTAACCAATCACTTTTTCCTTTGAAAAACACAATCACAGTAACTTTGCTTTATACAACCACCTAGAAACTATGAAACAGCATCACATTGTGCATTATTAGTAGTAGTTTCTTTTTTTTTTTTTAAGCCTACTTATCAAGAAGGGTATTCCACACTTCAAAAATGATATCCATTTGGGGAGGAAAGAGGAGACAGCTAATAGCGTAGTCACAGACACATCATGAGTCCAAGCAAGCGGCAAGTCTTTGACCTCACCTTTTCCACTTAGCCAAAAAAGAAGAGTGGAGAAGGGGATAGCAAAAGAGAAAGGAGGAGGAAAGAAAGAAAGCACCCACAGAGGACTAATCACACTCCATAATTACTTTTGACATCTACAGGGCTTCATAGAAAGATCATTCAGACCAACACAGCAGGGAAAGGGAGAGGAAGGCAGCAGCAGGACCTGGGGGAAACTTTGGTCTTTCCACCCTGGGCCCCTTCCAAATGCCAACCCTTTGCCAGGAGGACCTATGGGACAGAGAGGTCATCATGTTTTACCAGGTTGCCCAATTTCTCTTCTGGAGCAAGGAGTTTATGATTTGGTTTCTAGAACTTGAAGGACTGTCAGGCCAGGAGGCGCAGGTGGGGTTGGTGCCTCTCATCCACCACAGCATAGCTGACTCTCAACGGGAAGGGAGCTGAGGCATCAGCATCTGGGCACATCCACTCTTACCATCCCTTTCTCCTCCTCCCCCTATAAAACTGGAATTTCTCTTGCAGCCAGGATGCTGCAGCAGGCACTGAAGCCCCTGAGAGATGCTGACACACCAGTCCAACCCCACAGTGGTGGTGGTGGGTCTACACATCGTCCCAAGGGCAGTATTTGGGATGGCATCATGTGAAAGGAGGCAAGGTGTGATGAGCTGACAGCCACCATGCCCAACCATGACTGCTGCTGAGTTAAGATAGGGATTTTTGCTCTCTTCCCCCAGGGGCCTCAGCCCCTCTTTTCCAAGGAGACAAAACAATCCTATCACCTTCTGGAATAAAAGTGTCAATTAAAAAGACCCAACAAATGCTTAAGGCAGAAGATCATCTTCCTCCTGCAAGTGCAAAGCAGAATGGTGGAGGAGAGGAGGGCAGACACGGAGCTGGGATGCCGTACGTGAGCAAAGGGGGTTTTGTGTTCTCAGGGAGAGTCAAGCAATGCCCCATTCCCAGGGCATGTCCCAGCATGATGGCCCAACATGGGGGCCATGAATCCCCAAAAGCCTGGGCTGCACCCTGTTACGGTGAGCAGGACACAGTAGCATCCTGGCAGGATAAGGCCAAATTCACTCAGCTGTTCAAAACATGGGCAAAGCTCGAAGGCTTTTCTCTGTATCTGCCTTATTCCTTGGAAGATCCACAGTAAATCCCTAGGGATTTGCAATCTCCTGAACCAGGACTGTGCTTTTCCTCTCTGCCTTGCACACAGCTGCAGCAGCTGAGCTGGACCAAGCAGTACAAGGAGTTATTAGGGAAGTCAGAGCAGCAGGCTCCAGCTCTGCTCCACAAGATATTTCTTCCTCCTCAGGAATTTCATGCTGATGATCTGCTGTTGGTCATCCCCCTGCACCCTGCAGACCCTGTGGATTTGCACACACAGCACAGACACTGACAGAACAAGAAGGGCTAGGAGCAGGGCAGGGAAAGGTGCAGGACAAGCCAATTTTGGGAATGCACCTGGATTTGAGAGGTAGGAGCTTATTTGATACATGCAGGCCACAGCACAAGTGCTGCAAGCACATTTCATGTAAGACATGGTGGGACAGCATCAGTCCCCTGTGGACGGAGCAGCTTCTGCTCCTGTGAACCAAGCCTGTAAAGCCCAAAGCTGCCACACTGCTCACCCACAGCACTGCTTTCCCCACGCAGGGAGACCTGGCATTCCTGGTGACACTGTGGCAAAATCATGAAGGGAACTCCAGCTAGCAAATGAACTCCGGACACTGCAAATCCTAACCCTGTGCAACCCAAAAATCCCTGGAAGAGCAGGAAGGATGGAAAGCAGCAGCGAGTTAGCACAGAGGAGTTCAAAGGCAACCTCCAGAAGTCTCCAGCCACACTGTGGCATCTCCTCCTCTTAGACGGGATGATCTACAAGGGTTTCCAGAGAAAAGGAGTTTCCATACCATCCTTGGAGCTGCATGCAGCCATCACCTCTGCACCAAACTGCTCAACACGTGGAAGCCAGCAGTGCTTCACAGAGGCCAGACTACAGACCTTTCTCAGCTTCCACTTTCCATCCAGATACATCCCAACAAGTACAGCACTGGATAAAACCCCAACTCAGCTCCTTTTAACTCTGCTCCCTTTGCTCTCCCTCCAGGAGCATTTCTAAGCACCCACTGGCTAAACCTGCTGATAAGATGAAGCCACCCCAGGGCTGTCCCCACTCCACTCATTCCAGCTGCTCCCAAGGAGCAATGGAGAGATTTTCTCTCACCATCTGCTTGGCTTCGTTATGTCTCCCTTTATTAGCCAGATGTTCTTGTAGACACGGAGCCATCCCGGCTTTGGCGCTGGCTCTTGGGAGGAATCTGCACGCCTGATTTCTCAGAAATCTCTGGGAGGGAGGGAACAGGCTGGCGCAGCCCAGGGAGCCTTTTTCAAAGCCATGCCTCTGGGAATTTGGACTACTTCCCCTTAGAGAGCATCTCCAATGCCAAAAGGGACCATGTTTTATTTTAGGAGATGTTTGTTAGCTGTAGCACTCCACCTCCGCTTTTTCTTCTCCCCTCTCCCTTTCTTTCTTATTTTCTCCTGCCAACATGGAGGGAAAAAAAAAAAAAAAGAAAAGAAGAAGGGAAAGAGCAGAGCAGGCAGCAGAGCAGACTGAATTCTTGCTTCCCATAAGGATGGGGGTAAATTACTGAATAAGAATTTAATTACTTGCAGTCTGTCCCTTCCTGCTAGGTTGGGAAATGGATGGTTGGATAGTGTAGGTGAGATGCAGACCACCCAGCCATGCCCTGCTCTCCCCAGCCTGGCTGAGGAAGGCAGAGTGCTCCCAGGGGATGGGCATCACTTTAACATAACTCTCTGTATTTTCTCTTCCCTCTGAAAGGCAGAATTACCAGTACAGCTCTGCTCCTTTTGATGAAGAACCACTTGCTTCAGTAATACCACTGGTTTAGTTTGGATTGTCCCCCTGGGGTAGTCGCCCTTCTCTAAACCACCCCAGGTAAGCACAAGCTTCACTCGTCTCCCATGGCTGTCGCTGGGGACACCTTGGCAAGGTTTGGACACAGCAACAACTGCTGCAACAGCAATTAGGAAAGAGGTTTTGTATCTCAGCCTCCACTTCCATACAAACAGAAACCCTCCATTTAAGTACAAACAACAGAGCTGAGGGGGTTACTTATGGGGAAACAGGCTCCTGGGCACCACATGGATGGACAACACAACCCCAGAGCAGCCCAAGGCGGTAGAAGATGCAAGGAGGAGAACCACCACCACACCAGCCATACCACCACATGCACCACTGACAGAGCAGAGGCATCTCCTAGCAGGTCTGTCAGCGTTTGTAAGTGGAGAGCACATTGGAGAAGCGTAGGTAGTTACAGGCTTGCAGGGTTGCCCTCAGCCTGGCACAGAGCATGGGTTCACCACCACTGAATTTTCATCCATTTCCAGTTAAATGAAGAGAACAATGTTTCCTTCTTCAGTTCCTCTGGGCAAGAGGCACAGCAAGCAAACTGAGAAAATGCAACATACTGGCTGTGTGAGAAACCAAGCTGTCAGCTCATTAAAAAAAAAACAAACTACCAAACAGCAATTGAGCAGAGATTCCTGCAGTTCCATCACCCGAACTAGAGGTGACCTACCAGACAGACATCACTGCTGAGGATCCTACTTTGAGAGTTCCACCCTATCCTTGCAGTCCTGTCAGAACACTGTGGCTGCCCACAGGCCAGACAGAGGGGAAGGTGGCACTCCCAGGGCCTTTAGCCATGCCAAGCTGACCCACTGGCACCAGTGCTGGCTGCAAGGGTCAGCTCCAGCTCCCCTTGCTCACCAATACTGCTGAAAGAGACCAGGGAGCTGCCAGGGGAGGGACAGCAGGACTCTGGGGGCCCCCAGAGAGACAAGCAACAAGACCATGGAGTTAGCACTGCTCCTCCAACGTAATTTGCTCAGCAATATGGGTGCCCATTACCCCAGTCTGTTTAACAGCATTTCACTTCCCAAACTGGGTTAGTGAGACAAGGCATGGGGCATGGCCACCCACCAAGCCACAGGGCAGCACACTGGGATCACTCCTGACACAGGCCTCTTGCCAAACCAGAAGCCACAAGGAGACCTGTTTTCAACTTCCCCTTCCCCGCCAGGTGGGCACAACACATTTCTGTTCCATGCTCCCAGACATCTCTCCAACACACCACCACAACAGAACCCCTGCCTACTCATTCCCCACCTCCAGGAACCATCACCTCCTCGGCTTGTCCCACCTTCTGCTGCGCTAGGCTAAAGGAGAACACCAGAAAAGTTCCCTGCTTGGTACAGGATGCCCTCACACCATCTAAAGGTTATTAAGGCTTTGACAAAACACTTTTTGATCTGGAAAAGGAAGTTCCGAAGCCTTTGTTCACCCAGCTTTTTGCACTGGTGGTAGGACCCAGCTGTCCTTTCAAAAGGGCCTTAAGATCACCTGCACTACTTTCACACAGCTGCATGGAACGTTGGCCTTGAACCGGCACAAGAGACATGTCCACAAGCAGTAGCAGCAACTAAAAATATCAGAAAGAGAAACTTTGGTTTAAAATAAAATCAAATCAAAAAGAAAGAGAGAGAGAGAGAAAAGGTAAACAGAGGTGCAAGTTGTCTCATAAGAGGGCTATCTGCAGGGCATAACCCCATCTAGATCTACATTCCCGGCTTTGTTTTACCATTCCAACCTTCATTGCACAGGACTCAAAATCACTCTCATATGGTTGTTGAGTTTCATAAATAAAGTGAGAACTATATGCAACAGATACATCATATTTAAAAAAAATTATAAGAAAAGGTACATCAAATTAAAAAGTAGCTTCATGAATGAAGATACTGCTCTAAGTGCACTTTCCCTGCAAGTGCAGCCAGTGCCTCAGCGCTGGATATGAAGAAAAACAAAAAACAAACCCCAAACAAACAACAAACCACTGAAACAAACAAACAAACAGATTAAAATAATCAGATTTAAAAACTTAAGTCCGGTTTCAACCAGTCAAAACCGGGCCAAGCAGAAACTGAGTGTGCTCTCAGCACTGTCCCGTGAGGGAGTCCCTAGGATGCTTCGTTAATCCAGACAGGTTTGTATGTCCTTGTTGAGACTGTAAACAATCCTTCTTTCCTGAACTGTCCTCTTTATTGGCAAAACAAAGTAAAATATTTTATTTTTTTTAAGTTTTTTTTTTTTTTTTTAAATAGAACATTAAAATTAACCCAGAAGAAAAGAAACGAAACACAGTGAGCTTGTTGGAGTCCATAGGATCTGGTCTGGAAGAGCTCGGAAAATGTGTTCAGTGTTTTCTCCTGTTGTCATCAGCTGGAACTGTACCAGAGATCAGGTTACTTGGGGAAGAGGGGAACAGAATGAGAAAACAAAGGATGAGGAATAAGAGACCGTGGCCATCTCATGTGTTCACTTCATTCGCAAGGTCCTCTATCAACACCTTAGTGTCAGAAGCCTTGGACCTGGAAAAAAACACAAACAGAAAACACTCACTGGGGAGAAGACATTTCCATTACTACACACAGACTGCAAAACTGCAGTGCATTTGGAGGGAACAAAGTCTTTCCTACAGAGAGGGAATAAGCAGGCTACTGGAATCATTTCACACTCTCCCACTCTCACTGGGAACAGCAGAGCCCCCGCTGTCCCTCAGCGTCCTCCTTCCATGGCATTGCCCACGCCAGGGATGGCTGCGACACTGCAGGATGTGACACATGCATCCACCTCTCTGCACAGAATTCCTGCTGCAGCAGGGGCTGCAGACCCAAAGGAGTGTTCCTGCTCAGACTGTATCAGGCTGCACAGAGCTACAGCAGCTTCTTCTGCTATAGGCTTGACATAGAATCATAGAATGGTTTGGGCTGGAAGGGACCTTAAAGATCATCTAGCTCCAACACCCCCTTGCCATAGGCAGAGACACCTTCCACTAGCCCAGGTTGCTCAAGGCCTCATCCAGCTTGGCCTTGAACATTTCCTGGGAGGGGGCATCCATGACCTCCCTGTGCAACACGTTCCAGTGTCTCACCACCCTCACTGTATGGTTGCACCAGGGGAAGTTTAGATTGGATATTAGAAGAAACTTCTTCACTGAAAGGATTGTCAAACACTGGAACAGGCTCCCCAGGCAGGTGGCTGAATCCCCATCCCTGGAGGTATTTGAAAGAGGTGGAGATGTGGTGCTGAGGGACATGGGTTAGCACCAGCCTTGGTAGTTAGGTAACAGTTGGACTCCATGATCTTAAATGTCTTTTCCATCAGAAGGGATTCTGTGAGTTAACCATCTGCTGCCTGTGCTGAAATAGTTTCCCACTGGGTAGAGCTGACACCTTCCACTAGACAAAGGTGCTCAAAACCCCTATCCAACCTGGGCTCAAATACTTCCAGGGAGGGTGCACCCCCAGCTTCTCTGGACAACCTGTTCCAGTGTCTCACCACCTTCACTGTAAGGAATTTCTTCCTAATATCCAGTCTAAGTCTACCCTCTTACAGCCTCAGTCCACTTCCCCTCATCCTATCACTACAGGCTCTTCTAAAAAGTCCCTTCCCAGCTTTGTTGTAGTACCCCTTTCAGGCACTGGAAGGCTGCTGTAAGATCTCCCTGGAGCCTTCTCTTCTCCAGGTTGAACAACCCCAACTCTAGCAGCCTGTCCCCATAGGGGAGGTGCTCCAGCCCTCTGATCATCTTGATGGCCCTCCTCTGGACATGCTCTAACTGTCAGATGTCCCTCTTATGCTGGGAGCTCCAGGACTAAATGCAGTACGCCAGATGGGGTCCTATGAGAGCAGAGGGGCAGAACCACCTCCGTTGACCTGCTGTTTGCATGACATTGTTTGCTGTGTGTCTGAGGGGTAAACAGATGTGGTGTAGGGAATTCAACCAGCATTTGGCCCACATCCTTTCTGCACAAAGTTTTTCAGTATCTAGTGGCCATATGAAGATTGTTGGTGTTGGTCATATCCGTGTACTCTGAGCCAACAAGGATATGAGACAAGCGTGGCCCAAGGGCTGTGGTTCAGGCCAGAGCACACCCTTGGACATGACAGCCATGGGACTCCTTCTCCTCCCATCCACCCCTCCCATGCAGTGATGCAACAGGGGGATGTGCCACAGGGATTGCACAATGCTCCTGACCCACTGCACTTCAGCATCCCCAGGGAGCCCAGGCTTTTCCCCTGGCCAAAGGGCAGGGCTCTGCAGCTGTGCTGCTGGGGCAGCAGCAGTGCCTGGGACACTGGATGCTCAGAGCACAGGCACTGCAGTGAAGACACAGTCAGCAGGGTCAGGGGCTGGGGTGCAAGGTGGGCAAACATTTAGGGTGCAAAGATGATGGGTGGAAAGAAGAAAAAGCATGAGTTTAGATTTGAGAGAGGAAGTAGTCTGGTTTTACACATGAAGCTCTAACCAAAGGATAGGTGAAATCTTGGGGTGGTCTGAAGCCTGTGAAAGGCCAGTTGCAAAACTGGAAGAGAGGTTCTCTTAATTTATAACCTCTGGCAACTGCTACAAGCTATTTTTGCAGGAAGGAAGCCTTGTAAATGCAACTTCCTTGTCCGGTGGTTTACCAGAACCCCATCTGATGGATCAGTCCCCCAGCAGCGGCACATTTGTTTACTAATTGGCCCTGCTCTCCCTTTGAACAACTAATTTGGTCGAGATCTTCACATGATCATCTGGTCCACGAATGGCTACCATGAGGCTCCAACACAAGATGTGGTTTGTTGTGGCAGAGGAGAGGCACAACATACTGTGAAGCCAGACGAGGTCTGCGCAAGGAGACGCTCTGGCTGCGCTTCCACTGTTTGTTCTTGCGGCGGTTCCGCACACCATCTTCCTGGTCCATCATCTGGTCCAGGAGCGTCAGGTCATCGGCGTTCAGCGGTGCCACGGAGATGTCCCTCACAGCACGGAACTCACCGCAGTTGTTCAGGTGTTCATTCTCCAGACGGAAGAAGTTCCACACAAATCGCCTGGGCGGAGAAAAAGTGAAAATTGCCAATCTGATTCCAATTTATGGGCATTGCCTGTGCTTGGCAGAGCACAGGTACGCGCCCTTGGATACCACTGACTCTTCTCACTGATCAAAATGCCCCTGAGAACATGCTGGGAATACGGAGCAGCAGGCACTGACTAACAGCAACACTGGCTGCAACATCTTCCCAAATCTCTGGAGAGCAACAGATCTGTCAGGCTTATTCCTTATCCCAGTGATGAAGGCAGCAGGCACTAGAAGCAGAAGACAACCTCCACCATGTACAATGAGTGAGGTCCAGTAACGTCCACCATGTACATGTGTGAGGTTCAGTTTCAAGGGCTTTTAGTCACATCAAGAAGCTGTGAGGGTGGGTCTCCAACTACAGGCCATAGAAGTGTATAGAGAGCCATGAAACCTTGCAGATTCTGATGATGAAGAATCCAAATTAGTGTTTGGAAAAGCAGTAGAGATTTGAGAACAACTGTAAACCTCAGAACCAAGTGAAATTTCATCTGGGAATCTGCACTGGTGGCAAGACCCAACTCTCCTTTCATAAGGCCCTTAGGATCACCTGCAGTACTCTCAAACAGCTGCATGGAAAGTTGGAAATTTTAAGAAGAAATTTAGTAATAACAAACCTCTCATGATTAGGTCTAGGTTCAGAGGAAGCTGCAAATGCAGCATGAAGAACCCAGCCTCACACTGCTGCGAAGTCTTCTCCAGCTTTCTTCACTTAGCACCCTGTTTGGTTTAGGTGTTTCTGTTAGACCTAGGCTTCCATGTCAAGGACTGGCATCTTCCATGTCCAAGAAGCAAGGCACTTCCCAGCATGCTGATATTACACAAGTAATAAAACATAAAAGCAAGATGAACTGTTGAGTCAAGCAGCCTTACCGGAACACCTCCAGTGGGGCAAATACAGTAGAAATGATGTCATCAGCATAAGGAAAGATTTGTATGGAGGTGAGAGAGATCTGGATGGTCCACGCAAAACGCAGGATCACATCTTCTACAATGGCACAATAATAGTATGCCTGAAGAACAAGAAAGACAAACAGGACAGCTCATCATGTATGTCCTGCATAGAAGACAGACCTCGGGAACTTACTTGCAACTCAACCACTAGTGAAAGGAACAGTACGAAATGACCTCTTTGAAACAAATGAGCTCTACTGCTAGAAAATCCCAGCCCATAAGATCACAGCATGTTAGGGGATGGAAGGGACCTCCAGAGCTCATCGAGTCCAACCCCTCTGCCAGAGCAGGACCATACAGCCATATAATCCAGTGCAGGTCACACACGATCACATCCAGGTGAGTCTTGAAAATCTCCAGAGAAGGAGACTCCACAGCCTCTCTGGGTAGCCTGTTGCAGTGCTCCAGCACTCTTACAGAACTACTCCTGTGCTGTAGTTTATATCCATTGCCCCTTGTCTCAGCATTCAGAAGCACCAGTGGCCAAGTGAAACATGCTCTAAGCTCAGCAAGTTCTGTTCAAAGATTAAAAGCCTTCTCTAATGCAAGAGCAGGCTGCATACGCACTTTCTGAGGGTAGACAATTCCTTCTCGAAGAAAGGTATTTTCACCAGCATTTTTGTCAAAGAGACCCCAGTCCATCTTCAGGTCCCAAATGAGGGTATAGCACGAGCTGATGAAGTAGAAGATAATCCACAGGTAGAAGAACACTTGGGTGTCACTGTGGTTTTTAGCTAGAAAAGAGAAGAACAGCATACTTCAGTGCAACTTAGAGCAGACTGTGTTAGAACAAACTGGCTGATTGGATCCGTGAAAGTAAAATATATTTTATTCAAAATTCTCTGAAGTTCATGCTAACTTGAACAAAATCAAAAGCTTTACCAGGACCAGCTTTATATTGTCATTTAAATCCCACTTTCATCTTGGGAATGAAATTCCAACTGGGATTGTTGTTTCTGGAAGCTCATGGCAGAGCTGCCATTCTGACTTTGAACAGCAGGTGGAAGCTGAGGGCCATTCTTCACCAAGGACACAGGCTTGTACAAAAGGAAAAGCAAGGGGGACAGTGGATTAGGGAGGAGGGATTTGTCAGAAAACATCTTAGTTTGTGTAAACATTAAAAAACTGCAAATTAACACACCAAAAGCCTGAAAGAAGATGGGCAGGACAGGGATTTCCACCGGCCACTTCAGAGGTTGTGGTGGCAGGGGAAAACAAGCAAAAGGAAGGGAGTACATTAATCTGTAGGTGTAAGTCCTGAAAAGGGCTCAATACAGAGTTTGAAACAGATTCATAGAACAGTTTAGGTTGGAAGGGACCTCAAAGATAAGTTTCAAATCCCCTGCCATGAGCAGGGACATTTTCCACTAGACCAGGCTGATCAATGCCTCTTCCAACCTGGCCTTGAACACTTCCAAGGAGGGGGCATCCACAGCTTCCCTGGGCAACCTGTTCAAGTGTCTCACCACCCTCACTGTAAAGAATTTCTTCCTCATATCCACTCTGAATCTGCCCTCCTCAAACTTAAAGCCATTCCCTCTCATCACTACAAGCCCTTGTAAAAAGTTCCTTCCCAACCTTCTTGTAGGTCCCCTTCAGGTACTGAAATGCTCCTCTTAGTGACACATGGGACTGGGGATATGTTTTTGCAACCAAGCTGTTTCCTATTTCATCAAAAAAAAAAAAGTTAGACTGCTCTCAATTCAGCTGAATTTCCCCACATCAGTTGGCTGGGTAAAACCAAACAGATCTGATAATTCTGTTTGCTTTTAATTAGCATAACATCCATAAAACCAAAATACATTGTGATGTGTTGCGAGGCTGAGACACTCTGCATCTAGCTGCTACCAGGAGTCTTTCCTCCCTTCTGTGCAGCCACTGCAATGGTTCACTCCCTGATTCTTCCTAACAAAGCCAGTAAGACTTCTAGCACAAAAAAGCCATCACGTTTTCAGTGCAAACCCGGTGCCACACTAAGTGACAATATTGGTTTCTACATATACATGGCTTTAAAACAACAGACTCCCCGAAGCTGGTTGCAGTGAGAGCAACAGGGCCATTTGCCTTCTTTCTAACAATTGCAATATGAATGTAACGCAGCAATCTGATAAAATTAATGGAGGTGAAAACGAGAGGCACTGTGTAAGAGGACATGCCTCCCATCACACCCTTCAGGCTTCCTGGACATGATGTGCAGGATATAGGTCAAACACACACACTCATTCTCCTTTCAAAGCACATCCCCTAAAGCAAACCTATTAAAGCCACTTACGCAGCAAAGCCTGTCTGCACTGAAGCTTCCCACTGGTGGAGGGAGAAGGAGCCCAGGATCTGCTGCAGCTCCCAGGTTTGACTAGCTTCCTTGCTTTGTTCAAGGTTGGAAGGCTCCGAGCATCGTCCCCAGGCTCAGCTGTATCCAAGGACAGGTCTAGCATCGCATTGCTCATCACTGGGGCTGCAGAGAGCCATGACGTCACCCAGGAGCAGGCACAGGAGCCCTGCAGAACATGGGGCTCAGATGCCCATGTTCATTAATGCTGCTGCTTTGAAACCACCTCTCCCATCCGTTTTTGAAGTGCAGCTGCCCACAAAACAGGACAAAGTGAGGTTTTTGGAGCTTAGCAATTAGGGGAGAATGAAACCTTATGGCAGAGCCCTATCAGCTCCTCCAAAGCCTCCATCCAGTATGTTATTTCAGGAAGAAAAGCCAGAGGCTGACATTCAGTGACTCAGCCTGAGCTCTTTGTCGCACATTAGATCACCATGTGTAGCTCCCACCACCAGATCCTAAATGATCATTCAGAGGCAGTTAATGATTTAAGTGCTTTCAAAGCACCTAAAATGCTCCATACTACCCTGCAAGGCTGTATGCTTCCTACTGGGGTTTGAAGGTTAGGTCTTGCTGCACTTGGGGTTTTTTCCCTTAAAGATATAATTTAAATAAACTGAGTCTTATGCCACATCTTCATGGAGCAGACATGGAGAATGCAGTGCTGACAGCACCATCCATTGCCATGCCTTTGGGTACATCCTTGCCATCAGCTATGCACTACAGGGCAGCGAAGCAGCACTGCTGGGTGTTCCTTCAGAGTTCTCCAGACACCACTGGGACAATCTGGCCTCTCACTATTATTTCAAGCTACATAAGGAGCTAACGAAACTCTACCCTGAGTTGGCAATTACATAGGAAGGTGATTTCAAAGGTTCATGCCGCTTAAAAAAAACTAAATTGCCTTAAAGGTTGTTGTGTGCAGATATGGAAAGGAAGAGTACTGGGAAGAAAATGGCCCAAGTAAGAAATCTTGAGGCATTAACCTCATCAACCTCAAAAGGATGTGCTTGCTTTTTAGTTAGATTACCCTGGCCTCAGCTCCCTTTTCCTGCCCCTCTCTGCAGGGGCCATTTCAGGGGCATCTGGGGTCACACTACTTGCCTTCGCTCCTCCTCACTCTCTCACCAACTGGCTCTGCAACACATTCAGCTCCTGCAAAAATTCATTAAACCCTGAAATCACTCCCTGGTAAAATGCTCTAATAGGAACTAGCCTATTGTCTTCAGCCCTGGCCTCTGAGTCCCTTCCTTTAATCACTTATCCTCCTTTCCCTCCTGCCTGCAATTCTGTTTGATACCTTCCTTCCTTCTGCCCTCATTGATATTCAGCTGGTGTACAGAAATATGTTTCTGCTCTAGGCAAGCAATTATATCTCAATCTCCACTGGCTGGTCCTAGTGGCCCTCTTCACTGCTGCTCAGGGGGCTAGAAAATCAAGGCATTCATATTCTGCCCGGAGGCTCCCTCCACTTCTGGCCTGCCAGTTCTTCAGGAGCTCTGCATATGTATGATGATGTCAGGGTCTATTTAAGCAGAAGCTGTTTCATCCTGTGTTTTTTCTTTGTTTAATGATGTGCTAAACAACAACAAAAAACCCTCACAGAGGGATAGTCTCAGGATGAGAGAAGCAGCACTCTGGCCACCTGCTAGATCCCAACCTCTCCAGAAAAAAAGACCAAGTCTTCACCATGCCATGATCCACAACACCCATTTGGCAGTTCACCCACCCAGCAATAGGTACATGAAGGACCTTTCTGCTCATTGCTCCAAAGGGCACCCCCATGTAGCAACTTCCTCAGCCACAGTTATTAAAAATAGCAGGTGCAGGACAGAACACCACCAGCACAAAGCCTCTGTGTGCAAAGTTGCAGGTGCAGCTTTGGCCTCCCTGTTGATGGGCAGATTTCAATATATGGTCACATCAACAAGTCTGCAACTTGGAGGTGTTCAGCTGAGTCAAAGAATATTTAAGTTGGCAGTACCCTGCTATCTCCACTTGATGCAAAGAATCATAGAAGTATTTTGGATGGAAAAATTCTCTAAGATCATTAAGTCCAACTATTAACCCAGCACTGCCAGGCTATCACTATACCATGCCCCTCAGAACCACATCTACGTGGTTTTGAAACCCCTCCAGGGATGGTGACTCCACCACTTCCCTAGGCAGCCTGTTCCAGGACTTGACAACCTTTTTCGTGAAGAAATTTTTCCTAATGTCCAACCCATACCTCCCCCGGCACAACTTGAGGCCATTCCCTCTTGTCCTATCAGTCAATGGGAAGCAGCATGACACAGGAGCCATTTGCAACCTTCACCACAGAATTTCCATTTAGTTTACCCTACAAAAGTCAATTCTAGTAGTCATTTTGCACAAACACACCCACAAATTGCTCCAGAAGGTCAACTAGATAAATAATGGAAGGCTTCCACCTTTGAACTGAAGCTGTGAATGGCCACAGTCCCAGAAAACAGTTAAAGGCACTTGCAGCAGCAGAATTTACTGCCTGCAAAAATTGCTGATAGACAATATCTTGTATCCCCAAGACAGCCCCAGGGGACAAAGTATCTGACCAGCATTCTGAGAGAGTCCTACTCTGCAGAAATTACAGCCCCTTCTAAAAACAGGCAAGAGAAAGGTTGCTTTCCATCAAAGAGAGATAGCAAATGCTCTCCTGAACGCAGTTAATATTGACTTTGCTTCCAAAGAATACTATCTGTTTACCCTGCTGAATTATTTGGGGCAGTGTAAACACCATAGAGTATTCACACAGCAAAAATCAATGCCATGTATTATTGAAGACCTGGATAAGAGCACAATGGCCCTCGATAAGCATTCCTGGTGTGGTAGCCACTGCAGCTAGCTGTGGTTGCTGCTGATGGTGAAGGCTGTGATAAAAGCTGTAAGAAGCATGAGGTTATCAGGAAACAGACATGTAAAGCCCTGCCACATCACACATAACTCTGCCTCCAGCATCAACCAAAAACCTCTTGGTCAAGGCATGCAGACTTCAGCCTCCTTTGATGACCAGCCTTTCAAATCACAGATTTAAGCAGAACCAGCCCCAAAACATAGATATTTACAGTGTGTTAGCTGAGCACAGGCACTGGAATACTAAGCATACACCTTCTGCCGCTCAGCCCAGGGGTGACATGTGCCCATTAATTCCATCCCAGCACACAACAGGAGGGGGTCAACAGCCAGAAGTGACTTATCTACATAAGAACTGCCCTCAGAGTGACATCCCCAAGCGTTTGTCTAACACCTTCCTGCTTGAAGTGCGTTTTTACAGCTCCCTCCGTAATTATACATCCTAATGAGGGAACAGCAGCAGCGTTGCCTTCTGCCCAGTCAGCACGTACCACCATTTCACACTGATCAATAGCAGAGCTGTGACATCATGGTGGACTTCATGCAATAAAAAGGCAAAGAACCCTGAGGTGCACACGGAGGACTCAGCATCCTGTGCTGATGGGCTTTGTCAAACACCAACCGTTTGGTACGAACAAGCTTCCCGTTAGATTCTGCAAGCCTCTGCTATAGCCTCCAGGCACAACTGAAAGCAGAGCAGCAAGATACAGCACAGCGAAGAACTGTCAGGAGGCAACATCTCCTTTCTTCCCTGAGTTAGATTCTATGTTTGTGGAGCAGGGAAATCCCCAAATCATGTGTTGACTGAAAATACTCTGCAGGTTTGCACTGGGTTTGTAGAAGAAGACAACTGTGTCTAATTTCAAGACACTTCAGCGATCTCATTGCTTGTTATCTCACAAACAGAAGAATGCCTTTTCATTGCAAACAGGAGGAAGCAATTCAGGCATGACTGAGATTTGATCTGAGTCTTCTGATGGTGGCTTCTCTAGCATTTGAGAAGTATTCTTGAGGGACATTTAACTGTTACCTTGAGAGGATGGAGTTTCCAATCTAAGTGTTTGCCAACAGACTCACTAATAAGAATATCTGGATTAATAATCAAAAATAACTATCATGGTAATGACGGCCTTTGATGGACAAGTTAGGGATCAGGATACATTGTCTGAGGTGCTTTGAGATCCCAAAGCAGATTTCTCCACAATATAACAGCAACCAAAAAAACATACTCAAGATTAAGAATATTCTTCAATGATTCTGCTGTATCTCCTCGATTTCTGCAGCACCATAGAGCTCCAGACCTGCACACATCTGACAGTTGCTTTTCTTAAAATGTTCCATTAAAAGAAAACCAAAACAACTCGGGCTTCCCCTCTCTTAAGTGCTCATGACATGATGTATCAGTAGGCCACCCTTTTTGCTTGCACCTTATTTACTGGTGTTCCCTTCTCCAGTCACCTCCAACACTGAAGAGTGTGAAGGGATACAAGCAGTACTGCCAGTCCACTTCCCAAATCCCAGCTATTAAATTCCATCTCTCGGCTGCAAGCTTGAGAAGCCAATGCAGGAATCACTCAGCGGCAGGGTGCCGAGGCTGCCTCTCCCCCACGGCGCAGCTGCCAGCACCGGGAATGTCCCCCCTTGACATTTGTAGACTTACAAAGCATGGGGAGATTTCCCTGTGGGATTTTATGCCTCATCTGTGCTGACGTTGGAGGTGCAGCTCCCAACATGGTTCTCTCATCCCCTCCCCAGGCTCCCCACGGAGCACAGGCTGCCAGCTCCTCCCGCCTTCCCCATTCACTTACCGCAGGCTGCTGGAGAGCGAGCTCCTGCCGGCACCTCTGCCCTGGCCTGGATGGTCCTGCTGCAACTCTACTCCTCACCCTTCCCAGCTCCACCCTGAAGCACCACCACCAGAACAGGTGTCTAAGCAATTAGAGGAGCTAACAAGCCAGCATGGAGAAGCTGGGCTTGCTCAAGGTGTTGCAGAAATCCACGTCAAAGCTGGGAGGAGGTCAGAGGCCAGGATGGAAATGTTTGCCCATGGCAATGCCTCCAATTCTTCACAAATGACACTGCTGCTGCTCTGATAGAAAGGATCAGAAAGACTGACTAATGAACACAACTCATTACTGAAGGCCTCCCGGGCACAGGATGACAGGGTTTCAGACAAAAATTCATTTTAGCTCACAGCAATGTGACAGACCTTGCTCGTTTCGGCTCCAAATAATCATCCTGATGGAGTTGCCAGTATGTTGTGCTAAGGCAAGCTGCACAAAACCTGCAAGTATTAAGGCAAGAAGCCAGATAATCCCATCACAAAGTTTGTTTTACTTCAAGAGGTCAATCAAAGCACCCTGTAAGGCTCTTGTGACACCTAAATCAAACATCTGGCTTCCCACAGTGCTGACAGCTCTTCCAGTGATATGAAAGAGGGGGAACGATGGGAGACCTCGTACCAACATACAAGGGATAAGCTAGGGAATAGGATCTCACATGTGGTACTTGCTTTGTTCTATTTGGAATGGGGATTTTTAGGAAAGTTTTTACTTTTTTTTTTTTAAAAGAAGATCTGTACTTAAATTCTCTATGTCCACTTATTTTGCCTTGCCCCACTTCCCACTCCCTAGAAATGAAATGGCATTTCTCAGCTGAGTTGCTACAAGCTGTGGCATGGATATCTGACTTCTATAAAAGTCCTTTTAGGCCCAGTTCTCACACCACCTTGTTTTCCTCTCCCGCTGTAACCACTCGGGATCACAGTTAATTACTTTTCCACCTAGCAGCAAATTCACTCCACAGGAGTTGCACCCCACAGTTTCTAACATGGTTGTAACAAGGGCTAAGTACACAACCCACTTCTCAGTCTATCAGCTGGCAGAGAAGAGCAGAGCTATGGTGCACTCGGGTATGCTCCTCCATTCCCCAGCGTACCAGAGTGTGATGTCCCCACCATCCTTTCCCCCTTCCTGCTGGGTGCATCACCACCCTTCACCTGTACGTCACACCTAAGGGAACTTCAGGAAGCTGCAGTGGGACACACCATGGGAGAGGGAGAAGCAGCGATGCACTCTGGCGGAAAGTCGTCTGCGCCAGCAGTGTCACCAGTGCTGGCAGCTGAAACCAGCGTGATTAACGAGGAATGGGCAGCGGTTACAAGACCTGGGAATCTTCCACCCTGTTTTCAAACAGCAGCACGTTTCCCATTCATCTTCATCTGGCCAGAGCTGGCAGAACCTCTCTGTTAGTAAGGGATGGTCCAACACCTTCCTGCAAAAGCCCATTAATCGAAGGATGGCAGCTCACATCTCTATTCCTTGGCAAAGCAAGGAGTTTCACTGTTTGCTTTCATGGTGGCTTTAAAAAAACCAAAACTATTTAGACACCACTTCAAGAGAGAAAGCTCATTTCTGAGGCAAGGATGAGAACACAGAGCACTACCCTTTGGAGACAGCCCTATTTAGTTAACTTCTGTATTTTTAATTACTGTCAATTTCCTGGGCTGTTTAATGAGAGAGGCAGTGTGCGTGGCAGTCACATTATCTTAGACCCACCAAAGGCTCTTCAGGGCACTTCCAAGCCAATGGCAACTAGCATTCAGCACTCTTATTTGGAGTACCTGGAAAGAGCGTGGGAGCAGTATGAAAGAAAAGAAGCTTACTCAACTTTCCAGGCCATGTGAATTATCTTTAGAACAATGCAGAGGTTAATAAATAGCTGGACACTAGCCACAGACCACAAGGATTTTATTGAACAAGGTGTGTAAATCAAACTGACCATGAAAACTAGCATAAATCATCTTTCCTTTCAGTCAAAGGATAAAATCCCACACAGCCAATTTTAACTCAGTAATGTGTTCCTGAAAAAAAACAACAAGGTAACCACACAAATGCTCAGGCTGAAACAGAAAACCCCACAAAATAAGGAAATGATGGAAGACTACAAAGCACTCAAGGAGCTCTGTTCTTCAAGCGCAGAAGACAAATCTACATTCCAGGTGAGTCAGATATATTTTGATGACACCACATAAGCCAAAGGCATCAAGGGAAGAGAAAACTGACAGCAGCAAACCCAAGATGCATCTCATTTTACAAACAATAAAGTTGGAGCATAAATCATGCATAAAGCTTAAGAATCGATGAGCACTCTTAGAGTAGTACAATACCACTCCAGTTGTATTGTTTCTCCTAAGAGCTGAACACCTAAACGTGCTACCTTACAAAGCCTGAACCAGGTCTATGTGAGGAACAAAATCAAGGCTGGCTCTTCTACATATGTCAGCATATCTTCTTAAATGCAAGTGCACTTAAAACAAAAGGAGATCCCTGTGGCTTGCTACAATAAACTGAAGTGGAAGCAGCTCTACTGCTGCATTTGTCAGAGAAAGCCCATCTGCTTTTGGCAGCATGAAAACACTGCAAAAAGCAGTTTGTGTCAAAACAACACTGCACTTGGGGTAAATATTCTGCTGCAGACTTGAGCTTAATCATTTGGAGTCATCATCTCTGGAAGTGTTCAAAAAAACATGCAGATGTGGCACTTCAGGGCATGGGTTAGTGGGCATGGGGGTGTTGGGTTGATGGTTGGACTTGATCATCTTAGAGGTCTTTACCAACCTTAATAATTCTATGATTATCAGTAGGTTTCTGCAGGGATTAAATAAGGCAATATAATATTCAGTTGGCTAGCTCTGGGGAAAGCTACTAAGCACTGCCAGAGAAGTTGATGCCAGGGCTGAACAACTTGATGCAAAGCGAGGGTCGGAAAGAGCCTTGGGGCAGCAGAGGCTCCTGCTCGGCCGCGTTGCGAGCACACACACACTTGGGTTGCTAGGTAGCTTCAAGTTACAGATATGCCTCATTTGCCTGCGCAAGCACACCCTGCAGGACTATGTTTACAGAACAACGTGGCCTTGGCTTCCCTTTCCTTTGAGTGATATAAAAATACTGAGAATTCTTCCTTCAGGAGCTCAGCAACAGTTGTCCTTGGGCTGCTGCTGCCACCCCTGCAATGTGGTTTTGTTTCTGAGTCCTGATGAAGCTGGGCAGCTTGAATCAACATTTGGCCACACAACAACTGTCTGCTCTCTGCTATTTTATGTTGTGGAGTGGTTGCTCCCACCTCAGCTTCACTAATTGAGACAATATCTGAATATCAAAATGATGTCTTGGAGTTAACTCTGCCAAAATAGTCTTAGTCCCAGGACAACATGATTGCAAGTTTGGGAGAGAAAACCTAACAGAATTTACTATTGTACCAGTCTAGGGGGATTCTAGCCCACCACACTGTAACACATCCCAACTGCAATTAGCAGAGAAAATTGCATTCTGCATCTACATCAAAAGGAAGAAAAATAAAGAAATGGCTTTTATGAGGGAAGAATCAGAATGATGCACTGCCTGACCAATGAGAATTATTAAACAGTGGTATTTGGGGGAAACTCAAGTACTCCTCAAGCTCCCATCGTACACTGGGTTACTGGGAGGATCCTTAGCTACAGGAGTTTTGGAGAAGGGGATAGAGCAACACAGAATCACAGAATGGTAGGGGTTGAATGGACCTCTGGAGATCATGTAGTCCAACCTCCCTGCTAAAACAGAGTCATCCACACAGGTTGCCCAGGATCTCAGTGTCCAGGTGGGTTTTGAAAGTCTCCAGAGAAGGACACTCCACAACTTCTCTGGGCAGACTGCTCCAGTGCTCCGGCACCCTTACAGGAAAGAACTTTTTCCTTAAATTCAAGTTAAACCTCCTGTGTTGTAGTTTGTACCCATTGCCCCTTGTCCTATCATTGAGCACCACTGAAAAGAGCCCATGTGACCTTGAAAATTCCACATGTGACTAGAAGAAGCATACATCACTTAATAAGGTGGCATTTGCACATTAGTTTGAGCTGTTTTCCAGCAAGCACATGAAAACATAGCAGAAGAATGCTCTAAGTGCACTCTGTATGAATTAGCTGGCTTTCAGCACCAACAAATCCTTCTGGCCACACAGTCCATCTTCACACAGATGTGAGGTAAAAATCCTATACAGCAGCTACAAATTCCTCAATGTTCAAACTGAGGGAAGAAGACAAGCCTTTCCAGAGGGCTGCAATGTCCCCAGGAGTCCCAAGTGCAGAACAGGCACCGGTGTACATTACTTGACCTCAAAGAAAAGGTCACCAATCACCCCCTCATCCTGGCAGCCAAAAGCTGTCATTCCAGAGGTACAAGTCATAGGCTTACAAACACAGGCATGAAAGACTGTTTAAATAAAACTCCTCTTACCGCTGCAGTTAAAGGTTCATAACTGCAGTTTAGAGCAGGTCTGAGAAGCAAGGACCTTTATCCATTTGACACTCCTTTTGGGCAGTGCTTGCTCTCTCACCAGCAAGCAGTTAGCCCCCAGCAGATGTTTCGTAGGTAAGGGATGGGTGTTCGCTGTCCTTCAGCAGAAACACAGGTGTGGGCGAGCAGCACATCTATTTTTAACTAACATCACAACAAGCCAATGGTAGACCATCTGACTCCCAGTTCAAAAAGAACTGGGAATTTATGTAAACCAGAGAGATAAAAATGGATTCTTAATGGGCACAGTGTATCAGAAAGAGCATTTTTTGTCAGGATAGGTTTGCAGAGCTCAGAAAGCACAGCAAGGTCTTTTGGCAGCCCTCTGAAAAACAACTACAAGCCCAGGCACAGTGACATTTACAAAATCTCTGCTAACGTGTAATTTCCAAAGGCCACCAAGCTTCTAAAGCTTTCTGTACAATACCAACAACTGCAAGCTGTTGACTCCCACTGACAAAACTGGATGGACAAAAGCTGGGAGTCACCGACATCTCTCAGCAACTGGAACAAGCCCCGTGCCTGGCACGTAAACACCTCATTACAACCCACTCCCTGCCAGACGTGAACAGCAAACCGTTATGTATGGCAGCAATGAGGAGGAGGGTCAGCAGTACTGGCACAGGTGCAAGCTTCAAGGGGAGCAGAAAGAGGTCAAACCCTTCAACAGGACGTTTTGACAGATGCTGGTTTTCCTCTTAGCTCCTAATCTACCCCAACCTTCCCACAGAAGGCTCATCCAGGGTGTCTCCCAAGGGAGAAGCATTACTCAGCCTCCCCAAAGCAGGCACTGTATATAAAAAACATATAAGCAGTGACTACAGCCAGGCAATCTGTATTTGTCTCGTCTCAGGGTTTGGCAGTGGTGACTAACTGGACTGCAGGGCTGGAACTGAAGAGCTGCAGAATGTCACTGAGCAAACACATTATACCAGGAACAAGCTCTGGGGACATGGCAGCAGAGAGGAGATGTGCAGAGGGGCCAGGCACTGTGTCCATCACTGATGTTCCCACCCCAAGTCTGCCTGCACCTCCAGATACAGAGTGCTTGACTTCCAGCCTTCAGCCAGCACACCCCAATGCACTGCTCTGATGTTACAATGCAAGGCTTGAGGAACATTATCCCTGTGACTTCAGGCTCAGCTATGGCCAAACAGCAATTTTATGGCCACAGGAAGGTTTCTAACAATGCTGCCACCCCTCCAAAAAACCAGCATGTTAACTAGAAGGATGCCTTGAACACTTCCCCTTGCCCCACCACAACCTTATTTCAGGGTAATTGCTCCTAGGTGTGCACAGTTGCTAATTTCTGGAGCTGTGGAAGGCATGCATTTTCAAAGAAAAGAATACAGCTGTTAGGAGTTTGCAACAATGAAAGGCAGGGCGACTGCCTGAAGTGCAGAAACTAAAAGTTTTTTTTTCCTTCAGAACAAGAGTAGAATCAAGTAATTGTCGTTTCCAGGGAGATGGAGAACTTCAGGGATCAGAGCTCAATCTGCAGTTAAATGGATTGGAAACAACTCCCTGCCAGCTGCAGAAAAAACATGGATAAAGACACACAGGAAAATCCAGACAGGGCATATTCCTGGCACTGTGCACATCTCCCTATGCTCAGGAATGATGGACTGACTTTATTTAGATGATCCTGGTTAGCTATTCATGAATCATAGAATGGCTTTAGAGGTTATCCACTCCAACCTTCCTGATATGGGCAGTGATGCCTCTCAATGAGATTTGGCTGCACAAGGCCTCATCCAACCTGGCCTTGAACACCTCCAGGGAAAGGGAGGAAGCATCCACAACCTCCCTGGGCAACCTATTCCAGAGTGCCACCACCCTCGTACTGAAAGACCTCTTCCTAAGATCCAGTCTGAACCTACTCTCCTTCAGCTTAAAATGGTTCTCCCTTGTCCTATTGCTAGACACCCTTATGAGAAGTCTCTCTCTCCAGCCTTCCTGTAGGATCCCTTCAGGTATTGGAAGGCAGTTATAAGGTCCCCTTGGAGTCTTCTCTATGTTGAACAACTCCATCTCCCTCAGCATGTCCTCATAGCAGAGGTGTTTCAGCCCTTGCATCATCTTTGTGGTCCTCCTCTGGACTAACTCCAGAGAACTGGACACAGTATTCAAGGTGGGGTCTCCCAAGAGCAGAGTAAAGGGGCAGAATCACCTCTCTCGCCCTGCTGGCCACTCTCTTCTCAATGCAGCCCAGGCCACAGTTGCCTTCTGGGCTGCATGAGGGCACTGCTGGCTCATGTTCAGCTTCTCATCAATCAATACACCCAGGTCTCTTTCCTCAGAGCTACTCTCAACCCACGTTTTCCTTATCCATCTCCCACTCAACTTCCCTTCACAGCAAAACCTGACAGGCATTTCAAGTTTCCTCCTGCTGAGAAAGAAACACAGAAGTTCTCTCTCACATTCCAGAAGTGCAGTCCTAATCAGACCAAGCATGTGAAAAATCCCTAAAAGAAGACCTTAAAATACCCTTTGCAAGCGAGGCAGACCTTTGCCTTTCCACTGAGATGTTTCACAGGTGCCAACAGACAAAAGTTGATGAGTCAGTGGGATGCCAAATTCTGAGCTTCTCTCATGTAAAGAGCAAGCCCCACAACTTTGCAGAAGGATTTTCCAAATGAACCAATACCTTTGTGAGTGCTGTAGAGGGCTGCAAATGTCACCACGAAGAAGGTGGTGGAATATTTTCCAGCGTTAACCAGATGAAAGGCCCGTTTGTTATCACGGTAACGGCGCAGGCACTGGATGAATCGCAACCAAGCAGGGATGCACTGGACAACTGCTCTCACTCCGTAGGAGTAGCTGTAACAAATCTGATTATCTGCAAGAGGAAAAAAGAAGTTTCAGAGAGACAGAATCTGTAAGTTTAAGAGTTTCTGTTGTTTTCCTTTCTGTAGAAGTTAGATCACTTGACAAAGAGCATTTCCCCATCAACACCTTGTGCTTAGGCACACACGTGTACACATCCAGAACAGCAAGAAGTTCATCACCAGAAAGTATCCTGAAGTCCTTTACTCCATCTTGGAGGCATTGAGAAGATAGGACATCAATAATGAATTCAGACAAACCATCCTCTAACTCATTCACTGCTGCCAGGACAATCAGCATGCAAGGAGATTAGAAATAACCTATTTTTAAATTCATTTTGTGCCCTTGGCAGAACTGTGAATAATCAAATTAAGGATGGAATCACAAAAGGCCTTCGACACTGGATTTTTGTGCATAAATGGGAGAGCATTTCCAAGCTCTGCAGGACAGCTCAAAAATGCTATGTTGCCTAAGATATCCCTGACCTATTTTTTTCTTGTTTATTGCAATAGGAAAAAAACATATTTCAGTTTGTGTTTGGGGTGTGGTTTTTGTTTTGTGTGTTTGGTTGGTTATTTTTATTGTTGTTAGGGTTGTTTTTTGTTTGGTTGGGTTTTTGGGGGGTTATTTTTGGGAGGGTTTTTTGGTTTTTTTTTTTTTTTGGTTGGTTGGTTGGTTGTGGGTTTGGTTGTTTTTTGTTTGGTGGTGTTTTGGGGTTTTTTTGTGTGTGTGTTTAGTTTTGATTTGTGTTGGGTTTTTTTTTAAAGCAAAGCTAGGGCATAGCCCAGCAACTAAGGTGAGAGGCAACTACATTGACATGACATTGTCCCACTCCTGATGTTTGAAAGTCTTATTTTTATAGAACAAGTGACCAGAAAAAAAACCCAGCTTTGCCTGGAACCCTCCAAGCATGCCACATTCTTGTGTTGTCTCCCTCACCACATCTAAACCAAACACCTCGCTGACTAACAAACATTTGTTTCTTTTTTACACTAATGGAGGCAAGGTTGTTCACCCTGGACAAAACTCTGGGAGATCAAATAGCAGCCTTCAAGTAACTGAAGGGGGCCTACAAGAAGGCTAGAGAGAGACTGTTTACAAAGGCCTGCAGTGATAGAACGAGGGGCAATGGTTTGAAATTACAGAAGAGTAGATTTAGGTTGAACGTTAGGAAAAAGTTTTTTACCATGAGGGTGATGGAACACTGGAACAGTTTGCTCAGAGAGGTGGTTGAGGCCCCATCCCTGGAAATATTCAAGGTGAGGTTCAACAGGGCTCTGGGCAATCTGCTCTGACGGAGGATACCCCTTGCTCACTGCAGGGGGGTTGGACTAGATGACCTTTGGAGGTCCCTTCCAATTCAAACCATTCTATGACTTTATTATTAGCTGCTAATTATCCTAAAGCACTGCACCCTCATTCCTGTTTGGGCTGGAATAAGACAAGTTGTTATCCACTCAGTTGCTTTATTTATTTAAAAAAAAAAAAAATTCAGTTACTTGCAATACTGTCATAAAGGAAGAGAAAAATCAGACGGATTGGATGAACAAAGCAAACACTGATGCTTATTGCAGCATACTGCAAATTCTTCCAGCAAAGTGTCAAAACCATCAGATAACAAATTGCCAGCAGTCACTGCTTGGAAATGGAAAGGCAACAGCCCAGTTCAGGAGGAGACAGGTACCATTTTTGCCCCGGGGAAGGCCAAAGTCAAAATTGATATGCCAGCTCTGGGGCTCTTCTGGCTAGAAAGAAGTGGCAGAGCACGCACAGCCCTGGCACCACAGCATCAGCTCTGACTGAATAAGGGGTGGCACTAACAAGCTCCAAGGAAGTTTCTCCATCCTCTCTTGCTTTAGGGCACTGTGTCAGGGCCTGTAAGAAGCAGGCTAGATCACCAAAAATCATGGTTAACAAGCTCATGCAACTCGTTTTCTTGCTGAGCAACAGGAACAGGCTGAAAACAAAACCAGTATGAAATAAAACAACAATGCCAGGAACATGGATTTCTCCTTCCAATCAAGAAGTGCCGTGTCTAAATTCTTTGATGACTATACACATCATGCCAAATGACTGGATTAGGAAATGAACACAGATGTGAAATTCCATTTCTCTGGATGGAAGCAAGCAAGGGCAGAATCTCTCTAATGCTGTATTTACTAGAAACGCCAATTATTTAATTTCCTGTGTCACTGGTAACCTTCTTCTTCAGATCAGACAGATGATTATGAAGTTGCCTTGCTCAGTGTTTTTCACAGAATCACAGAACGTTAGGGGTTGGAAGGGACCTCAAAAGATCATCCAGTCCAACCCCCTGCCAGAGCAGGATCACCTATACCAGATCACACAGGAATGCATCCAGGCGGGTTTTGAATATCTGCAGAGAGGGAGACTCCAAAACCCCCTGGGCAGCCTCTTCCAGTGTTCTGTCATCCTCACAGCAAAAAAAAAAATTTCCTCATGCTTACAGGGAACTTCCTATGCCTCAGCTTCCTCCCATTGCCCCTTGTCCTGTCACTGGGCATCACCAAAAAGAGCCTGACTCCATCCTCTTGATTTTCAGATCACTCTGACCACACTCACACAAGTTGCCAGAATCACTCTACCTGTATTTGCCAGAAGCCCCGCATTGTCCTCCCACTGAACCTCAAAGCTGTAGAAGCAGATCATGTATTCCAGATCCATAAGTATCACAACCAGGCTGTTGAGCTGATCAGCCAGCCAGAAATCTGCGAAGCCTACCTTGTGGAAGGGAGCAGTGAACACTCGAAACTGTCAGGGAAAAACAATAAAGAATAATTCATGACAGTGTCAAAGACATCTAAATGCAGTGGCAGAGCATCACAGCATTGAACAAATATGGAAATAACAGAAATACCTCAAGATTTATTGCTGACCTTCCCCTTGTGCTGACAAAAAAAAAAAAAAAAAAAAGATAACTGTCTCTTCGGTTTTAGTACAAATAACATTCCTGCTTTCCTCCTCCTTCATGCAACCATTCATGCCCCCTCCCCTTCTGATTTTTTAGTGGCAGAACAGCCCAGTCTCCTTCACCAGAGTTACCAGAAACTGTCTCCATGTAAGAACTCTACACAACTTTTTTTTCTCCTGCTCCTCAATTTGATCAGTGTTTTCTTTCAGACATTTATGTCCTGTTTATTGACATCTTTCACACTCACTTTCTTCCTCACACTAAACAGCAGATTACAGACCCTCAGCATGGCCATTAGTCCTACCATGGCTCTATTTACTTAACATGTGAGTTGTTCTTCAGTGTTAGTGTAAAAGTGACCATTGCTACTGCTGGATGTGCCAAAGCCTCTAGCAGGGAAAGAGTTAAAGAAAGGGCAGAGGAAATCCTACTGCATGTCAATTAGACTCCCACTCAATCCCAGCCCACTTTCCCTCTAAGCCTTAATGGCAGTTTTACTATTTCCAAACCAGACAGTTTTCATGGTCCATTACCTTTGATTACAACTCTCTCTTACCCAGTTAGTTATAGTTACTAATGGCAAATTTCTCAGAGAGACAGAGCCAGCACCATCCAGCAGTTCAGAGATTTATGAACCTTTAAATTAATGAAAGTGCAGGGTAACACTGATCTTTCACACTGCTCTCCTTATTAACTGAGAAGGTGCACAGTGACAGGAACCCGGGAAAGGACTGACATGTTCCCATCAGCTTGTAATGCCAATTTAAGGCTCTGGTCCTAAATTTTAAAGCCAAATAGGGGATTAAGACTTAGTGGCATAAAGCAGATATGGATCTTGACCCAGAAAGCACTGTGCTCACGTAGGACAGCAACTATTACAAAGGCTCAAACAGAGCCAGGCTTTGGAGAGCTCTGTCCTCAAGGCCCCCCAGCTGCAGAACAGCTTCTGCAGAGGTCAGAGAAACTACACCAACCTCCCTTTTGAAAAGGTCCTTCCTCTGTTTTCAGCACTCCCTGATACTATCTTAACCCATTTCATCACAGACCCTTCTTTTTTTTTTCCTGCAAACAATGACTAACTAAAACAAATGAAATGAAAACAGCTTCACGAGTTTTTTTCTCCATGAAAAAAAGAATAAAATCCATGTTTTTATAAAATGTAGGGAAAGACACTTAGCACTGCCAGATGACAGCATAAACCTTTTAAGAGAGTAGAAAAGAATAGAAGCTTTCCACCTAAAGGTTAGAGCAGACAAGGAGTCAGCAGACACAGCCATGACCTAGCTAAGGCACTGGCATCTCTGCCAGCTATCCTCAAGAACCTGAGCTGCCATTTGAACCTCCTGACCCTACACGTCAGGCACTGTGGTTTCCAACTGCTACAGCACTGCTGCAGCCCAGCTACTAGAGGGTGCTGGCAGGTACCACAGGCAACTGCTTGCTTCCCAGCTGCCAAGTGTATTCAGCATCCTCCACAGAAGACAGGCCACAAGAATAAAAGACCAAAAGCTGGAGTTGAACTTCGGTTTCAAGCAATCGGTCGCAATTATAGATCAACAGTTCCACAATCTGAGAACAGATTTCCTGGTGCTGATTACTGCAGTTGGAGTAAGTGCTGAGATGGTAGACATTTTAGCTGGAGCTAAACTCTTCTTAGATTTTCAGCCCTCTCAGACAGGCTCCCTGCAGAGAGTGTGGGCATGCAGACACTGTGCCATACCCTCTGCTTGGATCTGAGTCCTCCTGTTGACCTGCTCTCCTCAGCCTACACAAACGTTCTTATTAGCTCCACATCCAGCAGCAAAGGGGCAAAGAACACTCACCTAAGCATGTAGGTGAGAAAGATGAGCCTGGCATGGGAATTAAAATTTACTACAGGCTACATAACTTTTTCTACTTAGAGGAAAATTGATTCAGATGTAACCTGCAATCCCTCAGGGATTAGCAAAAAGGGGAGTTTTTAGGATGTCAGGTAGTGATAGGACTAGGGGGAATGGAGCAAAACTAGAAGTGGGTAGATTCAGATTGGATGTTAGGAGGAAGTTCTTCACCATGAGGGTGGTGAGACACTGGAACAGGTTGCCCAGGGAAGTGGAAGAATCTCCATCCCTAGAAGTCTTTAAGGCCAGGCTGGATGGGACTCTGAGCAACCTGATCTAGTGTGAGGTGTCCTTGCCTATGGCAGGGGGGTTGGAACTAGATGATCCTTGAGGTCCCTTCCAGCCCTGACAATTCTATGATTCCAACTCACAAGTACCAACAAGCAGTTGGTAATGGTTTTAAACTAAAAGGGGATATTTAGATGAGGTAAGGAAGAGTTTGGGTTTTTGTTGGTTTGTGGGTTTTTTTTTTTTTTTTTTTTTTTTTTTAAACTGAGGGTGGTGAGACACTGGCTCAGGTTGCCCAGGCAGGTGGTAGAAGACCCATCCCTGGAAACATTCAGGTTAGACAGGGCTCCAAGCAACCTGATCTAGTTGAAGATGTCCCTGCTGACTACAGGGTGGGAATTGAACTAGATGACCCTTAAAGGTCCCTTCCAACCCAAAAGCAGTCTATGATTCCATGATCATGGGCAGATGCAGTAAGCCTCACAGATCCATTGGGAAATGCTACACCACGCTGAAGTATGCTCCTGATTTGGTTCAAGGAAAAATGGAAGGTGCCAATAATGCTCTGCTACACCCAACATGTCAGACTCCTTGTGGCTGGCAATGAAACACATTGAGCATATGAAGAAAAATGCTCACCAAATAAAATGTATGTGAAGAGCATAGTTTTAAGAATTGTGTTATTTAAACCTCCTTTCAGCCAGCGAGCTGCCAGCGGCTGCACGGAGGAGTAAAATACACCCAGGCAGGCAATTACCTACAATAGAAATTAGAAAAGCCTGAGTTACCCTTTATGTGGTTTGTCTGGCCTCTTTTTTTTTTCCCCCCTACCTTCCACCTAACACACAGCCAGAATTACTGTGTCATTTCCCACCATTAAGGTGATCTTGCATTTTGATGTAGCTCTTATTTCCCCAGGAGACCTCAGGATGAAATGGCCTCTGCACACTCAAAGGCATGCTTGTGTCATGGACTGCAGCGTAGCCCAGAGACAGCTGGGGATGGAGCAGCTACTGGAAGCTGCCTGAAGAGCTTTGAGAACACAGATTCTTACCCTGTTAAGGTAAATTAACACAACTATTGCTCACAAGGGTTAGAGCACTGCCAGTGCTTCCCTTAGCACCAAGGGGCAGCAGCAACACTAATGAGGCCTGGGACTACAAGGTACAACTAGGAGACATGGCTGACGCTGGAAGGCGAAAAAGGAAGGAAACTGAAATAGCAGTAAGCTATCAAACCAAGTAACAGAGGCAAGCACACAGAGATTAACTAGCTGTGTCTATACCTGCACACACATGCTTGAAGCATGATTCTGCATTTCATCTTTGTCATGTTCCAGATAAGTTAATTGTTTTAATTGGCACTAAAATAATTCTATGAATAACATCAGCCAGCCAAACCCTCTCCTGCCCAATGCTCTCAGAGCAGATCCAGCAAGAATAAGGCATCAAGGGAACCAACTTGATTAAAGTCAATTTAAAAGGGCACACAGGGTGGGGGATGAACTTGTGAAGCAGCCATTTGGGAAGAAACTGATGAGCCATCCAACATGTTTGAAAACTGCTCTTTTGGAGCTCTCACCTATAACTGGAACATTGAAGTAGCACACACATTTCACATTCAATTTAACAGATTTGTCTTACTAGAAAATAGGAGCTGGGTCTAAAATAAATGGTTTATGACCACAAAAAACCCCAACACTTAAGAACCTATTTTTTTTAAGCAGTAACTTTTGTGAAGGTTCCCTTTCCATCAGTAAATCCTCTCAGTGTTGGCACTCACCCCAACAGGGCTGACAAGCAATCATGCAGCTTTACCTTTGAGCACTGTAACCCTCTCTTTAGATACTTTAAGCAACAAACAAACAAAGATATCTGAGTGTTTCTGTATGTGCAAAAGTATGTGTACAGCTGTCTATAGGAAGATTAGCAAGTAGTTACCTGCAACAGAAAGATAATGACAGACTGGTAGAGACAAGCAGAAGCTGCTTGTAGTCCATACCCTATCAAGTCTGCTATGTGAATACGCAGTGGTATAAGAATCCCTCTCTCCTGAAGATTAGTGACACCTCTATGAACTTAACTGCTATTGCTCAGCTACAGCTTTTTTTTTTTAAATGTATTTATTTAAATCAGGTTTGAGACTTACCAATAGTTTGAGCAGCCAAAACCGGGACTTGTAATATAAGGTTTTGGTAGGGTTGATGAGAAAAAGCAACATGAAGCCATACAAGATGAGTGGATTCACCTGCATGGGGATGTAGGTGAATTTACCATATATACATGCCAGCAGGCTCAGGCACCACAAAACCCCCAGGAACCCAGCAATCTACAGAGGAATAAAAAAACAAAGACACAAAGATACCTTATGAAAATACAACTTCCAAACCTACAATGAATTCTCATTACTAGGAAAGGGAGAGCAGTGCTCAATCCTGTAATCTAATCAGACTTCAGCAACTTCCTCTTCTAATTGTATTAGACCTTCTTGCCAGGAAACAGTGCAGGATTTATCTTGCTGAGACGTCGCGCAGCTCAACCACTCCTACAATCTGCTCTGGTTACCTCAAAGAGATGTTGATGGGACAAGTTGCTGCGGGGATTGAGTTCGAAGATGAGGACGTGATTCACTCCAGCCTGTCTCCAGCCATATGTGTTGATGCCCAAGAGAAAGAGGAATTCTATCAGGAGAAAGCCACCTCGATAGATTCTCACCAGTGGCCACACATTTGGTCCATCTATAAAAGCCACACCTAGCAAAGAGAAAAATTGAACAACCTCAGCAACAGCACAAGTCATGTCACGAAGTAAAGCTGTGCTCCACTGCTGGAACAGGTTGCCCAAAGATGTGGCTGAGATGCATCCCTGGAGACATTCAAGGTCAAACTTGATGGGACTCTGAGCAACCTGATCTAGTTGGAGATGACCCTGCTCACTGCAGGGAAGTTGGACAGGATGACCCCTTTGAGGGTCCCTTCCAACTCAATGCATTTTGTGATGCTCAGATGATGGGCTGTAGCCCACAAAAAGAAGAGTATGCTCCTGCACACCTGCATATTGCAGCAAGTAGAGGACTATTTGCCTAAGCTGTCAGAGGATATTGGAGTATTTTAGAGTATTTAGGAGCCTTCTGGGAAAAATTCACTCTGCAGCTGGTGTAGTTGGGTCATTAGCAGCATCTTAAATCCCATGTCTCACACTACACAGGCATAAGGGACAGCACTAGCATAAATCGTGACTATACACACTAAAATGTTCTGGTTTAATGGAGATGAAATCCCAACAGACAGATAGAACAAATACTTCAGCTCCCCACAAAAACCAAGAAGCACTATTTACAGCATTTCAAACAATGCTGAACTGGGCCTCATCACTGAGCTCAACACCACTGTAATGTCATGCATATTCGTAACGAGCAGCGCGATACCCAGCCGCACCCAAACAGAAATCCCAGCATAAGGCAGCAATACTGGCAAGCCTGTTGCTTCCTTTGTTCAGTCTTTCAGGGGTCTGGAAAGAAATGTGCTTAATTTCAGTCTGTGAGCAGCCTTATGCAGCAGCAGCTTGTTCTAGCACAAGCCTCTGCAAAAATCCCATCCCCCAGTTGCCCAATGTGTGTTTCATGAGGAAAGCAGAAATAAAATGCAGTTATTTGATTCCTCAACTTCAGTTTTGTTGAGTGTTTTCTTAGCAACATGCTCTTTAAGGTGGGAGAAAAAGAACATGCCACTTTACAGAACTGATGCTGAGGGTTTACCCCCACAAACCTTCCTGTCTAAATTACAGCCCCAGGTTTTTCTACTTCATCTTCAGAGAAAGTGCATCCATAAGAAGCTTCATCTGCTCAGCATCTGTACTTTATACTACATAAAAATTAAGAAGGAAAACTGTGCAAGGACAAACGACTCAACAACTGTTGCTTTAAATTTAAAAACTTAAAGGAACTGTTGGATTCAGACAAGAGAGTCAATGCTACGAACAGAAACGCCAGACACCCTAAAGAAGCTGGAAGAAATTAGTCTTAAATGTGAAATTGCAAAAGCAGTCTTTCAAATGCCTGCAGACAAAACCAGAAAGTCTAGGATGGATGTACTATTTGAGATGGAACACCCAGACAAAGGGTTATCCTGAGCTGAACACAGTTCAATATGACAGGACATAGCATATGACTTCCACAGCTGATGCCTGCTAATCTTCCTGGGTGGTAGAGGACCATAACTGCAGTGTGGAACAGGAGCCAGTTCTAGAGAAAAAGCACACAGTGAACAGTGCAAGCAGCTGAGATATTAAGATATGCTAAGAGTATTTCTGTAGATTTTCTCCTCTGACACTAGGGCCCTATCTAGTTTAGCTTCACAGCAGAAAGATATCCTGACCAGTTTGACTGAAGAACCTCAAGGACCTTGCTTGCAGGGAGGTGCCCAGCAAAGGTGCATGAGGTCTCAAAGTGGCATAACCCAGTCCAGGGCTCTGTGTTACAGCCCTGAGGCAAAGGAATTTTCTATTTGTACAGTTTCCACTTAAATCCACCACAAGTGAAGTCACCTCCCAGAGTCAGCAGGCACACAGCACTTGATAGACTCATCCCTTCAGCAAGTGCAGGCTGTGAACAGGGTGCTCAGAGGAAAATGTCCCTAGTGACAAGCCCAAAGACATCACAGCCTAATTCTGAAACAAGAGACAAGGCACTGGTGAAGCATGAACCTTGAGATTTTGCATGAAATCTCACAGGGGTCTGGTTAATAAAACACCTGACCATTTCCATGAAATTTCAACCTCAGTTATATACCAGCTTGGCACCAGCTAGGAAAGCTGACACAGAAATAGCGAAGTCTCAAAATTCATACTCTCTGGGGTGGTTACACCCTCCTGGGATCTCCCCGTAACAGCCTATAACAGACTCCAAGTTATGAACTGATCTCTGCAAAATGTTGCTGTAGCCTTAAAACCAGGCAATACAGAAGTGGTTTACTATCAGAAGTCATGTTCTAATGCTGTTTCACAGATTCTACACATACAACACTCAAATCTGATCTTGGTCAATCAAGCCATAAGAACAATTTGGCAAAAGTAGCAGAGAACAAAATAATATCCAGTTAAACCCAAACACTTTCCAGTATGAATACAGTTTTTGCCCAGTATCTGAAGTAATTTACAGATGATTCCATATCAGATCATGGCTGCTGACACAAACACACCCATTATTCACACCAAGTTTGTAATATCTGCTTTAGAGATGTAACCATTTTTATGAATTCATCCTCACAACTGTGTCACCACTTCATTCTTAATACTGAGAGAGAAAGCAAACAACTGGTTTCAATCACATTTGCATCTCACACAGAGATCAAACATGTAAGTAACAGGAGGGGAAAAAAAAGATACGATGAATAAAAACCAGCTTCTACACATTGATCAGACCCTTCACACAGGTCAACTTTCTGCCTCTACCAGGGGAAGACCAAATGGGAAGCACTGCAACCAGCTTCTCAAACACAGACATTTTATCCCAAGAGAGGACTGGATCCAATTACAGAGATGTCTGATGAAAAATTCTTTCAAGTCAAAACCCAGAGTCGTGGGCTTTCCCTTATGCAGGGGCTCATACGTTGATTTCAGCTTTTTCCTTTGTACTGCTTAAGCAAGTTTCACCACCACAGAAATCACACACACAATTAGCAAAGCTGCTGCTGATCAAGCACCGTATCTGGATCTATGCCATGATCATGGCTTTCACTCTAATCACAGTCCAAACTCAGAAGGCACAAAAGAACAGAACAAAAGCTGAGTTATGCAATAATTTATCATAGCTTTTAAATGATCTTGCCAAAACCTGCCAACAAGAAAAAGTCAATTAATTGCAGTAATAGGCACCAGACATTGACATCCTAAACATTTCTGCATGAAAACATGCCAAGTGACATGGTGTTGACACAGCTCTGTGGCTGGTCTCATTCTCCACAGGGTGTAAGTACCATGCAAAATTCAAGCTCTACAAGCACCTTTTTGAAGGTAGGTGAGAGCTATTAGTTCACAGAATGATGACAGAAATTTGTCTTTATCCATGTATGCTGCACTTCGAGAATATCCCTCCAAGAATAAGGAGGAATCAGGAGCACAAACCAGCATATGTGCAAAATTCAAAATCTGCACATACAACACGAGAGAAGAACACAATCAGCAACTGAGCAGAACTAATACTCCACAACTATGTGATCTGACTCAGGCTGATCAAACCCAGAACATCCTAATCAAACCAGTTCAGGTCCAGGCCCTCACTAAGTGACAAGGACATATTCAAAGCAAAGCATGGCAGCCAGCTGGGTCCAGCCAAGGATACCCACCTGAAAGTATGACGGTGACATTGAGTGCAATGAACAATCCACAGAATAGTCCAACCCTGAATGTAGTCCAGGCTGGTACAGGCTGTGAAGAAAGCAATGGTGGAATTAAGGTGGGGTAAAGAGGTTATCAGCAAAGTCAGGAGAATTTGCAGAGTAAATTTAAAATCAGAGATACAATGCTCTGGTCTCTGATTGCACTCTTGTTCTTGAAGTGAGGGTTTTTAAACTGAAAATGATGCATAATCACAGAATCAGTCAGGGTTGGAAGGGACCACAAGGATCATCTAGTTCCAACCCTCCTGCCATGGGCAGGGACACCTCACGTTACACATCAGGCTGGCCAGAGCCTCATCCAGCCTGGCCTTAAACACCTCCAGGGATGGGGCCTCAACCACCTCCCTGGACAACCCATTCCAGGCTCTCACCACTCTCATGGTGAAGAACTTCTTCCTCACATCCAGTCTGAATCTCCCCACTTCCAGCTTTATTCCATTCCCCCTAGTCCTATCACTGCCTGATATCCTAAGAAGTCCCTTCCCAGCTTTCTTGTAGGCCCCCTTCAGATACTGGTATATAATATTCTTGCTCACATTGCTGCTGTGCTGAAGCAGAGCTTGGACATCGCAATACCCTTTGAAAAATATTTCAGTGCACACAAAAAATAAGCATAGATTATTATTAGCACAGATTTCCTTTTAATATTTATCTCATCCCTTCATTACTTTGTCTGCATGCATAGGGGTAGTAAGCTATCTCCAAACCTTCTGGAACTGAAGCAGATTATGTGACCATGCCCCACACACAATTGGCAAAGCATGATCACATCAATTATTTTCACTACTTTGTTCAGATGGTGAATGCAATTTGGCTCCTTGACAAGTCAGAGAAGCAGCTTTGCTACATGACTTGATCTCTCACCTGAGCTGCTCCTAAGGGTGGAACACGCAAACGTTTCATAGCCTTCTGTCTGTCTCCATCTTCTAATTCATTGGTCACCACTTCCTAAGGAGGTAAAGATACAGATTACAGAAGTTCATTCAAATGATAAGCACATGGTACTGCATTAAAACCAAAAGTAAGGGTAGATTTTCCTGCCCCTCTACTCTGCCCTAGTGAGGTTTCATCTGGGGTACTGTGCCCAGTTTTGGGCTCCCCAGTTCAAGAGAGAGGGAACTACTGGAGAGAGTCTTCAGCGGAGGAAAGGCTGAGAGACTCAGGGCTGTTTAGCCTGGAGAAGAGAAGGCTGCTCAATATTCACAAATACCTTAAGGCTGAGTGTAAAGAAGAGGTGCCAGTCTCTTTTCACTGGTGCCCGATGATAGGATACAAACTGGAACACAGGAAGTTCCACCTCAACATGAGACAAAACTTCTTTACTGTGAGGGTGACAGAGCCCTGGAACAGGATGCCCACAGAAGCCACAGAGTCTCCTTCTCTGAAGATTTTAAAAACCCAGTCAGACACATTCCTGTATGACCTGCCTTAGGTGATCCTGCTTTGGCAGGGGTGTTGGACTAGATGATCTGCAGAAGTCCCTTCCAACCCCTACAATTCTGTCATTTCCGAGTTACATTTGAGCCCTGGCCTGGTAATCTTCTAAAACACAGTGAACAAAGGTATGAAAAGCTCACCATGTTGCATCAAGTTATCACAGAATACAAGCTAATCACAGAATCATAGAATCAACAAGGTTGGAAAAGACTTGAGAGATCATCAAGTCCAACCTATCACCCAGAACCTCATGACTAACTAAACCATGGCTTCAAGTGCCATGTCCAATCCTTTTTAGAACACCTCCAGGGATGGTGACTCCACCACCTCCCTGGGCAGCACATTCCAATGGCAGATCACTCTTTCTGTGAAGAACTTTCTCCTCACCTTGAGCCTAAACTTCCCCTGGTGCACCTTGAGACTGTGCTGGTTGCCTGGGAGAAGAGACCAACCCCCACCTGGCTACAACCTCCTTTCAGGTAGTTGTAGAGAGCAATAAGGCCACCCCTGAGCCTCCTCCTCTTCAGGCTAAACAGTCCCAGCTCCCTCAGCCTCTCCTCATAGGGTTTGTGCTCAAGACCTCTCATCGGCCTCGTTGCTCTTCTCTGGACACGTTCAAGTGAGTCAATATCCTTCTGAAATTGAGGAGCCCAGAATACTGCACAACTGAAAAGTTACCATTCTAAAGAGAACACTCCCAAATTTATGCAAGCGGTGCCATAAATCAGGGGCATTTCAAGATCAATTGACAGTTGTCTTAGTGATGAACACGAGTTACAGTGAAGACAAGGCATTATGGGAAGTGGTAGTGAGGGAGAAAACATTGCTACCTAGGTAAACGAGGAGCAGTGCCCAGACTAGCATCTTTACCTCTGTTTCAGAGATAAGCTGGTTGATCTTCTTGCAGGTGTAGAAGGGGGCCACCTCCACCTCGGCTACCCGCCATTCTGCTCCCCGGGCTGTCTCCAGGTTCTTGTCATGCTTCTTTAAGATCTTGCGGAAGCCGGTGAAATTCAGGTTCTGCAGACAAAGGAAAAGAGTTGGTGCCTTTTAACCTCACTCAGCTCTCAAGAAACTTAATGGTTGGGATTTCCAGGGCTAGCAAAAACAAAAAAAAAAAAAAAGGAATGGTTAGTAAGAATCAAATGATTGTCTCTTCTGTTGAATTATTGCTTTATTAGAAGCAATACAGATTCCTTGCAAATAACAGAAAAAAAAAAAGTGGGCTGTGTTAGGTTAAAGGAAATCAAGAGTTAATTGGCATAACCACAAAGAAGAGTCCTCCAAAAGCTAGGGAGTCCCATGGGGACAGACAGTTCATCCCAGGATACTGTAATCTGTTATTCTATTCCATTTCCTTGTATTCTTCTACTTAAGGGAATGCACAGCCAGATCTCTCTCTCTCTCCTCCCCAGGAAGAGGGTGCATCTTATCTCATGGTCTGTGGGGGGATGGCTTTCTTGGCTGGCAGGGAACTTCCAGCTACACAACTGGGCCTGGTGAGGCAGCGATAGGCCTGAGCCTAGGCAGGGAGAAGTTAGATCTGCTCTTGGGACTGCTGAGGTGAAGGGGTTGGAGTTTCTGGAAGGCTCTGCCCTCATAGGCCCAGGTGAAAGACTGAGCCTAGTTCCTGAGTGTATTCTGTCTACCTGAATACCTTTTGTATATATTTGTAAATAGAAATTCCATTTAAACATCCAATCAGTGTGGAGCATTTTTCTCTTACTTCTTGTGAAGGGATTAAAATCTTCTCTGTCCTTTTGCCCTGGGCAGCTCGTGGCTCAAAACTAGGACGAGGGCACAGAAAGAGACAACTTATTTGCAGGGAGTTACCTAGAAGTTGTATTCCCTGAAAAGCCCAGTCACTGTCACTTTTCTCCTTAATGCAGGAAGTAACAATGTCCCTGATGAAACCTCACTGAAGTCATGTAATAACCTTTGGACATACTCAAAACCCATATACTTGAAGTTCTTTCAAGATATGCTCCCTCTGGGTACAGCTTACTGTATATATATCCCCAGGCACTGCAACTCTGCAACTGTTCTCTGGATTGCTTATAACAAACATAACATGGTTTTCCTGTAGCTTGCTTTGTCCTAAATCTCACAGTCATTACAAATCCTTCAAGGAGTTTTCCCCTTCTGAAAAAGCTAGGCTGACTTCTACTGTCTTTAAACTTTACATTGTTTGCAAATCAAGCTCTCCAGTAAGTATATTACAGAAGAGAAATCCTTGAACAAAAGCTTTAAACGCTATGGATTAAATGCAGACAAGTGGCATCCCCAGAGCAGCATCTTTTCCCATGGAGTACCTTGCATAAGGACTGCAAAATTAGTTTAGGCTTGCAAATGTGAGAAATAGAACTTCAGTTTGTAGAGATGAGGACATAATGCTGCATTAAAACAAGAATTAATGGCTGATTTCCAAGTTATAGATGAGCCTTGGCCCACTCTTCTAGTGCACAGTAACTAAGGTAGGCAAAGCCCATCACACTGCAGGCAGCTGTGGTGACAAGATGCATTTCAAATCCTTCACTTTATTATATAGAAAACACCACTCAAAAGACTCAACATCTCATTCATGTAACAGCAGGAACACAGACCATGGCAAGACTCACTTCTAAAAAAAAAAAAAAAAATGCAGTTTAGACAGTACCTTGGAAAGAAAACCAGAGAAAACAGTAAAAATCCAGTGCCCTGAGGAGAGGCACCAACTACTCAGTGAAATTATTTTCAATCTATTTATGCTTAAAGTGATTTAATACCAGACCCCAACCATATAGGTGGGGAAATGAGGCTAGGGAGACAGGAGCAGGAAGCCAATGCATTAATGATCTCCATTATTGCAGACAAGATACTTTAATTACTTTCTATTGGAAAAGCCAGCATTCCACCCCAGGGAGAGCAGATTGCTATTTCAGAGATTAGAGATGAAAAAGGAGGGGAAAAAAAAAAAAAGGCAACAAAATGATGATTTTGGTCAGAGATATTTTTCTGTACCCTGAATGAACATCATCCTATGTGCCACATGTGCAACCACAGCCTAACTCTGGTGTGCCTTGGCTGGTCAGGGCATGGTTACACCAGACAATCTAGAACCTCTCCAGAGGTGTTTCACCCTCTGGCTGCACAACTTCTGCAGCTCTGAAGTGCATAATAAAAACCACTGTTGGTTACAGTGGTGCTGCCAAAAAGGAACAGTGATGGAACTGTGAAACAGAACAGTCAAGCAGGGTAGATTTAGACTGAATATCGGGAAGAAATTCTTTACAGTGAGGGTGGTGAGACCTGAACTTCTGGCAACAAAACCCAAGAACATTTGTGTGCAAGATGCCTTTCTTCAAGAAAAAATAGGAAAAGATTTTCCAAAGGAATGACCTATGCCATTTCCTATTTAAATTCTTCTTGAAATCACTCCAAAAGTGATTTTTTTTTGTAACCAAGAGTAAGAGCTCTCTTTTCTTCTTCTGAAAACAGAAGTGGAGAAATCACAGCAGGTAACACTGCTTCACTCCATGCCAGAGCTCCACCTTTCCCAGGGTTTTAAACTAGAAACTATCTCTAAAAGTTAAAGGACTTTACTGATGAATAGCTTCCAGGCGTGCTCAAAGACATAACATCGCTAACAAGCACACAGAATTTTGTAATAATTAAGATTTGCCCATATTGCAGAATGGTATTCAGTTAATTCTTAGAGCAAATTTTTTTCCAGTAGAATTCTTCAGCACAATGCTGGTAAAGATCTAACTACAGATGTACTGAATTTTTAGTTCAAACATTCTTATTTACCAAGCTAAAAACCCTCACAATAACACATTTTAAAGTGTTTCAGAGCATTCAATGCCAAAAGAGCTAGACCAACAAAACAGATCTTCAGCTTCAGATTCTTGTTTCAAGATTTTTTTTTAAAAGAAATTTAGCATCTGCAGTATTTATCATGCCCTTTCGTGGCACAAATCCAAGCACAAGTAAAGATTTGGGGTTTTCATACTTCAAGGCAAACAAGCCTGTATCCTACAGAACTAAAAACTTTTTATTCCCTTTTTTTTTAATGAATGCTTTAACAAGAACTTCTGATAGAGCAAGGTCACAGGCACTACCATGGTAACGCCAAGAGAAAACAGCATGATAACACTGCAAGCTTCATTGCAAATATTACATAAAAGAGCTTCTTCCCCCAACTTGCCCGCTCCAGACCTGCCCAGAACAACACACTACAGAAGGAGGTCTTGATGTGACTTCGTGTTCTGGCCACACCTGGGCCAAGGATGCTGGGGTCAGCCAGCCCAGAAAAGGAAAGAAGAAGGTACTTCTGCAGGTCAGCTTAGCATTTCTAGCTCTACAAAAAGCAACAAGACACAGGCTGCTAGCTGCTGGGCATCCACCTTTTCTTTAAAAATGTTTAGGGACATGAATTTAAAAAAAAAAAAAAATAAAATCAATTAACCCAAAAAACCCAAACAAGCAACCCAACAAAACCAAAACCTGTCTTGAAGGGGGCAACTCAAAGATACACAAAGCACAGAAGCCATTTCCACACAGGGCTTGGTAACACCACCTCTTTTAGCGTGTACCTGATAGTTCTGCAGTAAGATGAGGCTGAGGTAGAGCTCGCTGAAGGCCAATTTCAGATCTCTGATATTCCTGTGCTGGACACGCTCCTCATGGGACAGGTGGAAGACCGGCTTTCGGCGCCGCTGCAGCGTGGAGGCTCCGCTGGCTTCTTTCTGTGCGTCCAAAGTTGACTGCAACTCAGTCCGAAGAGTAGTAAACCTGCGCTGAGCTTCTGCAAGCTTTTCTGTTAGGAAGGAAGGAAAGGAAAAAAGCAGGTGAGAGGAGAGCAAACTGTCTCCTGAGCCCCTAAAAAGCACTCTCCCCTTTCACAGAATCGCTTTGGTTGGAAAAGACCTTTAAAATCGAGTCCAACCATTACCCAACTCTACCAAGTCTGGTGCTAATCCATGCCCCTCAGGACCACATCTCTCAATCTTTTAAAACACCTCCAGGGATAGGGATTTAACCACCTTCCTGGGGAACCTGTTCCAGTGTTTGAAAACCCTTGCAGTCCAGAATTTTCTTCTAAACCTCTCCTGGGGCAACTTGTGGCCACTTCCTGTCACCCTATCACTTGTTACTAGGGAGAAGAGACTGACCCCCCACACCTCACCACAAACTCCTTTCAGGGAGTTGTAGAGACTGAGAAGGTCTCCCCTCAGCCTTCTTTTCTCCAGATTAAAAAACTCCAGTTCCTTCAGCCTCTCAATGTGCTTGTAGGTAAAAAGCACTGTATTTAAAAGCCTCTCGCGTGGCTTTCTCCCATGAAACATTAAATTCAACAGCTCTGCATATGAAGTCCCTTCTTTTTAAAGGTTTTGATGCACTCCTATGCAAAACATACACATTTTCCAAAATAAAAGATTGTCATGTCAGATAGATCTTAATATAGCCAAATTCAAGAGGCTCTCCCTTCAGCACAGACTAAAGCAGCATCAGAGAAGAACTCAGACCTCTCAACTTCCACCCCAGATCTGATTTCTAGAGGATGCCTATTCCAAGACTGTACAAACACTTGTTATGGATGGAAGAGGCCCCAGCCTGTGTGGCTGCTGCCTGTACCAGGGGCTATAAAGCAGCTCAGGGGCACAGAGTCAGCCCCCTCCATGCTGGCAGGGCCATGGCTGGAGGCAGCCAGGCAGATAGGGTCTTATCCAAATACCAAAGCAGTGACCACACATCTACTCCGGCTGCAAAGAAAGGCTGCTTGCCTTCCTCCAATCAAACAAGTGTATAAAAAGCATTAGGAAAAAAACCTGTGATTAGATATTATGAAACTTGACAGCAAGCAAAGTACTTTTCCTATCTATGCACCCACTACTGACTACGTGTTTACTACCATTTTATATGACAGTAAGGAAATCAAAGGGAAAACAAAACAAGCCACGCTTCAAATGTGATGTTGAATTTTGGAGCTCAGAGAGCAATGCAAGCCCTCTGCCAAGCTCCTGGTGACAGACAAACACAGCTTCTGCTTTGATCAGGAGTTACAACACCACTAGCTGCTGTACATCATCTGCTGTAATAATTTATCCCTCTTATCCTCAGTTTAGGCTCATGCAGGTTAGAAGCGTTGCCTCATTATTTAGTGATTAAAGGAACAGTCAACCTAAGTTTAGATGTAATTTTGATGTCTTTTCAGAACAAGTCAGTGTCTCTTCCTCACATCTCAAGTATCAAAAAGCTGTTCCTTTAAACATGCAGCTTTATGTACTTTCAAAACAATGTTGGCTAAATAGCGATTTTTTATGCTAAACCCAACATAACTGACACCATTATCTTCCTTTTTGTTCTGCACAACTACTTCCCTTCCAGGCTTCCACCCCCCTCATAGTTTTGACATCTCTGTTGATGAGCACCACTGCAGACCATTGGTACTGGCATTGACTGGGAAGATGCCAAGCAGATTCTCAGTGGGAGAGCTGGGAGCTGGAGCCCACAGGACACAGACCACTGCACCAGGAACCACAGAGCCCCAAACTCCTTCCACAACATGAAGCTCTGTCTGACAATCTCCTGACTGTCAATTTAATTCTCTTCATTAATACCTTACATAACAACTTACTGGTAATTCTCAGTTGCTTCCCCACAGAAGTTAGATTGACTCTTATGGGACCAATTTGAACCTTTTCCTCAGCCTTATTCAAGTCTGGTTAATTTTAAGAGCAAAAGTCCTCTGTAAATAATTTTACAGTGCTCTGCATAACATATTTTCCAGAAGGAGAATGCCTTTCTGAACAGAAAATAGGGTTCAATACAGTAAGATCAAGTATGGAAGAGCTTGAACTCTCTAAAACTTTCTTGATTATAAACTTCATTAAGACAGGAAAGGACAACTCCTCTTTGACAACTTCTACAGCTGCAAGGACTCCACTGAACCGAAGCAATGTAACCCTCAGAGAGTGCTGTCTGCCTACAACCACATAATATTTAGCACACACAAGGTCAGACTGCAAAAACAATCTCTCCCCACTTTGGGAACTGTCTCAGCAAGAAGTAAGAGATAGTTGTTAGAATCAAAAGACTTCATGTAAATAAACTCACAAGTTCACTCTCTACATTCAAAACATCCTATCAAACCATCTGTGATACACTGAGATTTCTTTTGGATCCAATTATTAAATATGGAAGAGTTTAAATTGACGTCTTCCAACTGAAGGCACGGTTCCATTGTCCTTATGTCCAGAAAATTCTTAAGATCTATCAGCCTAACAACATAGTATTTAAGGAAAAGACTAAAACTGCTGCAGCAATTTTCCTGTTTGCAAAGCAATATCCATAATAAAAGCATCATCTCCAAATGGAAACATTCTGCTTAATTATGCACTGATAGAGTTGTGTGCTGTCTTTTACAGAGCCCTCTCCGTCCATAGGGGAGGAAAACGTTCCTTTGAGGATGAGGCTTTAAAGGCAACTGACCCAGTCCTATAATGACTTGTCACTCTGGAGAAACAGTAGTCCTGTCATCTTCTCCCTCTTGCCCTCTGTCTTGCACCAACTCCAGTTATCTGGTCCACCAACTGTTTCATTTTATGAACATATAATTTTATCATCAAGATTCATTGCAGAAGCAAAGTAAGAAAAATCATAAATGTGTTCTTAAAAACCTCCCAGGGAATTCCCACAGGAAATAGCAAAGCAGAGTAGAAATTAATTTCTCAGTTTGCAAAGTACTCCTAAAATAACTGAAAAGTCATTTGCCACTACCACTAATTTAACACGTCAAGAAGTGACTTATAAAAAAATTTGTCACTCAGTGCTGGAACAGGCATTTGGCAACTGGAACTATCAAAAAATTCACTGCTATTCTTTTTTCTTCCAATTGAGTATAGATTTCTTGAGTGTAGTCCAAATACTCACAAACTATTTATCAAATCAGATGTACTTAATGGCAGTTTTCCTTCCTACCAAGCTGGGATGATGGTCTGGGGAATTAAGGCTACGTTTGATAAGAGCCGACAGCCCAAGCACATAGTGAAATGCAGAGGCAGTTTGCAGCAGGTACTCCAATCCTGAGTGATCCAGGGAGGAGCTGGGGTCCAGGAGAAGACTATCCCAAGAAGACAGAGCTGTCCATGCTCTGGCAACCCCTGGCAATACTCACTGAGGATTCCTCAGAGCAGAGGAAGACAGTGAAGAAAGGAAGTGGAGGTAACAGAAAAGGTTTGCCTTCCTGAAAATGGACAATATTTATTGTCATAAAGACAAGGGTGTAATAAGCCACATAATAATCCTATAATAAATAGGATGTACCAGGTCCTAATTCAAGCCAACGCATGCCTGGAGTTACAATAGGGTCTGACAGGAGGAATTTATGACATGATCAAGAAGAGGAACCTCTGCTGAAGCATTTCTTGATGCAACTTCATGTTCATAACTTTAATAAAGGGTTTCCATACTATTGAAGTCCTGTCACTCTTCTGCAAAGAAAAGACTTATTTTAATCTTAGCACAAGAGATTTTCCAACTGCATGTATTCTCTCCTACAACTTTCTGAGATGACAGCAAGTTGATAAAACCTTACCCTGTATTATTACTGCCATTTTCAACAGCGCTGGAAAAGGTGTGTGCGTGTGTGGGTGCAGAGCCTCATTAGGGAAAATTATAATCTGTATTGTGCATCTAAATTGACAGGACTTCCTCCACAGAGCTGAGCTTGTAGTACACAGGATCTGATAGAAGTAGAAAAGTATGACAAGTTTCTGAGCATAAAAGCACTTACCTCAGAGCTGGGATGGAAACAGAAGATCTCACAGGGAAACAAAACAGTTATGTACATGAACTGCACGGAGAAAAATGCCTATAAAATGTAAACCCCAGCTGGTCTAGCAAAACATATTGTTTCTATCTACAAGTTGCCCCTTGTCCTGGCACCCACTGTGGCTACAGGGAAACACCTGAAACTCCAGGGAGCCAGAGTATCAGGCACTGCCATCCTAAAACAGATTGGCTTCCCTAGACAGAAGCTGAACACAGGCAAGCTACAGGGCAGTTACTGTGCCTTATTGTGGCCTTTCAATATCTGAAGGGGGCCTACAAGAAAGCTGGGGAGGGACTTTTTAGGATATCAGGTAGTGACAGGACTAGGGGAAATGGAATAAAGCTGGAAGTGGGGAGATTCAGACTGGACGTGAGGAAGAAGTTCTTCACCATGAGAGTGGTGAGAGCCTGGAATGGGTTGTCCAGGGAAGTGGTTGGGGCCCCATCCCTGGAGGTGTTTAAGGCCAGGCTGGATGAGGCTCTGGCCAGCCTGATCTAGTGTGAGGTGTCCCTGCCCATGGCAGGGGGGTTGGAACTACATGATCCTTGTGGTCCCTTCCAACCCTGACTGATTCTAAGATTCTATGATTCTATTCTACTGCATCTACTATGCTTTCAGCTATTCCCATGCTCACAACCCAGATTCTGCTAGCAATAGAGTGGTGAGGCATTGGAACAGGCTGCCCAAGGAGATGGTGGAGTCACCATTCCTGGAGATGTTAAAAAAACAAGTAGATGTGGCTCTTCAGCACATGCTCTAGTGGTCATAGAGGTGTTGGGTAGAAAGTTAGACTTGATGACCTTGGAGGTCTTTCCAACCTTAATGATTCTATGATCATCTGATGGTTATTAAAACATTTTGCACAATTCAACCTTTTCTTTGTTGCCCCATTAAAAACAGAGATAGAAAAGGCTACCACATTGTGCAGCAAATAGCACCAAGTTAATAAATCAACATGGTAAAGTATAGGAGAAGTCAATCATAGAATCAGTTCAGTTGGAAAAGACCTTTAGGAGCAAACCATAGAATCATAGAATGCACTGGTTTGGAAGGAACCTCTAGAGGTCATCTAGTCCAACCCCTCTGTAGTTAGCGGGGACACAGAATCATAGAATGGCTTAGGTTGGAAAGATCATCTAGTTCCAACCTTTGGCATGGGCAGGGACACCTTCCGCTAGACTAGGCTGCTCAAGGCCTCAGCCAGCCTGGCCTTGAACATCTCCAGGGAGCAAAGGGACATCCACAACCTCCCTGGGCAACCTGTTCCAGTGTCTCACCACCTTCACTGGAAAGAATTTCTTCCTAATATGCAGTCTAAATCTGCCCTCAAGCTTCAAGTCATTTCTTCTTGTCCTATCAATACAAGTCCTTGTAAAAGGTCCCTTCCAGCTTTCTTGTAGGCCCTCTTCAGGTACTGGAAGGCTGCTATAAGGTCTCCCCAGAGCCTTCTCTTCTCTAGGCTGAACAGTCCCAATTCTCCTAGCCTGTCCCCATAGGGGAGGTGCTCCAGACCTCTGATCATCTTCATCATCCTCCTCTGCACCTACTTCAACACTTCAATGTCCCTCTCATGCTGGGAACACCAGAACTTGATGCAGTACTCCAAATGGGGTCTCGTGACATCCCCAATAAGTTCGAGTTGCTCAAAGCCCTATCAAGCCTGACCTTGAATGTCTCCAGGGATGGGACCTCCATCACCTTTCTGGACAACTTGTTCCAGTGTTTCACCAACCCCCACAGTTAAAGTCCGTCTTCCTAAAGTCCAATCAAAATCTACCCTCCTCCACTCTAAAACCACTGCCCCATGTTCTAGTGCTACAAGCCTGTAAAAAGTCCCTCCCCAGCTTTCCTGTAGGTCCCACTCAGGTACTGGATGACTGCTATAAGGTCTCCCCAGAGCCTTCTCTTCTCCAGGCTGAAGAGTCCCAACTCTCTCTGCCTTTCTGTCCAATCATTATCTAACTCTATACTAAACCATGTCCCTCAGCAACACATCTCTGCATCTTTCAAACACCTCCAAGAACTGTGATTCATTTATCTCACCATTTTTAAACAGTTTTCCAGTTGAAAGCCCATTTTAAACTTCACCAGAAGAGGCTGCAAACCAGATGAAGTGTAACGGTGGGTGGAACTGGAGAACACTAAGCCTTTTATAGCAATATTACAGAATGAATTTCCAATTACACCACGCCACCACACCATAAAGTTTAATTGCAAAACACAGGACAGGAAAGCAAACTTTGTCAGGGAAAACAACAACCAATAACACCTTGACATACCACAGAATCCCAGAATGGTAGTGGTAGGAAGGGATCTCTGGAGATCATCTAGTCTAACCCTCAGGAACCCCTGCTTATTACCACTGCATCTTTACCCAATTTACTAAACTATTCTATGCACAGCCAATGAGAAATTGCTAATGGCCAATCTGATTCAGAAAGCTGCAAGAATTCAAGTAAGACTTAAATGTTTAAAAACTTGCTGGACATATCAAGATGGTTAAGTTACCATATACAAGCAAGTCCAGTATATCTATTCCTGCACAAGCTCAAGAAACACCAGCTAGGGTGCTTAGCATGTCCAAAACATGCACAGGAGACCATCACTGTGGATAAGCTGAGAAACTGTGACCTACATGTAAGCTACCACTCATCTTTAACAGCATCCTCATAAGGCTCAGCAGGATGCTATTGCAAAGCAACGAAGTCACCTGCACTTCTTTCTCCCTCCATTCAAATACCATGGTTTAGCTCCACATCTGTGATTAAACCTGAGCAGTTTCCCATATGAACCTACCCTGTAATTAGCTGATGCATGACCACTGTGGTTAGTCTGAAAATTTGGGAGAGTCAGACTGTTTTTGTGGTGGTGTTATTTTCCACAAATATACACAAATAAGCACCTCACCTGAATAGAAAATGTTGATTTTGGCAAGTTCTTTCTCACAGGTTTGGAAGAATTTCTCTTCAAACGTGGCGAAACACCTTTTCACTGTGTCCTCATCTGTGTCTGTAAAACAAAACAGAAAAAAACAGCTGTAAAAGAAGAATGCAGGAACAATTCTGTAAGTATCTGCTATGGAAAGATTTCTTCAGAGTAAATTCACCTTCTTTGCCGTGCAGAGAAAGAACAATCAAGTCCAAAGGGCTCTGAAGGAACACATATTTGGCAGTAAAAGGAATTGTGCCAAGACAGAGAAGTAAAGGCTCATTTAAGCAGTAACTGCACCTTGCCCAAAGATCCCATCGTCATTGTGCTATTGTAGATCTCACATGCTTTGTTTCCATTTCCTAACCCAGCTTGTGTGACTACACCTGTAGGGCCATCCTGGATCAAGATTGCTTTTTATTTCCACAGGAACTTGTTCTAGAGGCATCTCACATACCATCACAAAGTTACCCACCCTAAAGCTGCACATCAGTGCAAAGGGAAGACCACGCCTCATCCCCATCTGCCCACCCTGCTGCCACCAGAATCCTGAAGCTACCACTCTGCTGCCATGCCAGCCCAGTACAAAGCCACACAAGCCACTGTAGAGTGGTCCCTCTCCCCTCTCCCACATCACTTCTGCTGCAACAATGAGGCGAACCACATAAGGGAAATATCTTCCAAACAAAATAAAAGCAGATTAAGATTCAGCACAACCACCCTCAACAAGCTGTCATCACTCTATGGCAAGGTTAATCTCTTACATTTACCCATCCAGAAGTTGCTCTGCCTTCCACTCTTGGGCAAGTTCTCCAATACAAACTTCGGTGAGAACAAACCTCTTTAAGAAAGATTGGGGCTTATGGGGGAGCAAGAGTAAAACAAAAGAAAAAAAAAAACATAGTCCTGCACATAGGGGCTGGAAGGGACCTCTGGAGATCATCTACTCAACCCCCACTACTAAAGCAGGTTGCCCAGAATTGCAACATCCAGGTTTTGACTATCTCCAGAGAAGGAGACTCCACAACCCCTCTGGGCAACAAGGTCCAGTGCTCTGGCACCCTCAAAGGAAAGTTTTTCCTTATTTTTCCTTCTTTCTTTTTCCCTGCACAGATGATTTGTGTTTACAACTGCCATCCAAGGGCTTGTGGTAAAGAATTCACAAGGACTCCCAAGGCTGTTTTAAACTCCAGGTCTTGGCTCCCTTTATTATCCAATGATTATACTTGCAGATCTGTGGCTACTCCCAAGGACAAGGGCTCCCTCCCTTGTGCAAACAAACCCTGAAATGACAGGGTTCCAACTCCTCTTTGCCAAAGAAAAGCTGTGGCAGCCCTGAGGTGTCATTACACCCCTACTTGAGACCACTGGCCCAATGTGGACTTTGCAGAGCCCAACACACGCGTGTCCCAGCTGCTCCTGCTCGGCTCAGCGGTACTCTTTGCAGGTAGCAGAAAACACCAGGAGGACAGAAAATAACTCTTGCTTTGGGGCTGGGAACTTCTAACAGCAGAGTCACAGCAGTTGCGACACCGTAACCCTGAGGCCCTACCAGTAAGGCCAATCTGAACTTGCCTGTGAGAGCTCTAATCCTTGACCCAACAGCCGCTAGGCACAGGCAGACAAAATACAAACAGGCAGGTGAAGCAACACAAATTACTGTGTCATCCTTAATATGCAGTGATTTTATTCCCTAGCTGCCTGAAACTATTCAAATAACAGTAATGAGGCTGTATCAAAACAGAGCTGACTCTTAAGGAAGGGCCTGAAGGGTAAATTCATAGAATCATAAAACGTTATGGGTTGGAAAAGGTCTTTAAAAGTCATCTAGTCCAACCTCTTCAGCCCAAAGAGCTTACATATCTCTAGCAGAAAAACTTATCAATAGACAGGATCTGATACAGGGTAATCATCTTCTCCTGCCTTGAAAAATGAAATAAATTGGAAATAAAAGCACAAAGGCTCACTGCTTTCCTGCCTTGGAAACACCGAACCTTTCTGTCATCATTTACTTCTAGGCTTCAGCAAATTCATAAACCAGAAGTAAAATCAAGCAAGATTTTAAACTTCAGCCACTGGAAGCATCCAAGAATAAATAAATCTGCTCAGAAAGCAAAGTATGCTTTTTGTCCATAAAGTCAAGCATGAATATTTCTATACAATTAAAATACCACTTTTTAAAGATATCAAAAAGCTCAGCAAAGCAACATACTGCCTGTTGTTAAACTAACATAATCAGTGCTAAATAAATTAATAAATCTCTTGTTTTGCACATTATTTACCACTTCAGGAAGTGATAAATAAGTATGTTAAGCAGTTTGACTGTATCTGAAGCTTAGAACAGTGAAATGGGCTTTAATACACACAGCAGCCACTAACCTTTGGAAGACTTTCCAAAAACCTTGGGATTAGGAATTCAGGTCTCTATTTCACCCTCAAAACATTGCCGACTCAGAGGAAGGCGAATTCTATACAAACTATTCAAAATCCTATTCAAAATCCTTCTCCAAATGTCAAACACTCTCTTCTAAAAGGTATTTTGCAGACTGTGGTGGATGCCAGCTTTAAAAACCAGGATTCTCAGTAAAAAAAAAAGGTTTCCCTTTGGTTCCATTCTCACTGCTCTTCAGCCATTTAGCTCCAATAATAGATGAGTGCTGCCAAGGCTACTGCCTTTATTTATTTATTTCCCCCCCAAGGCTAGGACAGGACAACGTGTGGGTTTTTTTTTGCCATGAGAAAATCATGGTGCCAGAAACTGGCCTTGGATTCAGAAGCTCCATGACAACATAAGCTCTTTTAAAAGGGCATGTAGCTATTGCTGCCAAGAAGGGCCAGCAGTAACCTTCCTTTTGTTCTTTTTCTATAGCACTAACACTCCATTTACCCTACGCTCCACAAAATTGCCATGGACAAGGCTGCCAAGAAGATAGCCTGATCAATATTGCAGCTTCCTAACCTCATCTTCCTATGTAGTTCCCTGCTGTGAATACAAACCACAGTAAACCTGAAAGGGTCTTGCTTTTACTTGCAAAGCCCAGTTGTAAAGTAGCAGCAATCTGGATCTGCTCCCCTGGTTAGCCACAATTCCCAGTTTGCAGGGAGTTCAGACTCTCAAACAGAGCCTGAAGTTGAAAAATTAATATGCAAGTTACATTCCTGTGCTGTCCCAAGCACTGATTTCTCAGTGCATCTCCAAACTGTTAATTTCTCTTTTTCTGCAGCTGTAGTACATAACTTTGCAAGAAAACACGCAGAAAAACTTTTCTGTTAGAACAGAGCCCTCTAAAAGTCATCATTTATCACAATGAATTTTAAGGTACATTTAAGTTTAAAAAGATTCATTAGCTTTGTGATGAAATCAGCACAGGTGCAGTTCTCTGATTCACTTGTTTGCCACAATCCAGTTTTATCTGAGTAAGGTTATTTCAGCACTTCAGGTAGAAAGAACACAACTTTATTAGGAGGACTTTGCCATCTTATACAGTAAAAGGAAAGACAAACTCAACACTGGGATTAAACACAAAATCATACTGAATAGGTGATCACTTTCTACAAGGGCTTGCTGTGATAGGATGGGAGGGAATGGATTTAAGCTTGACAAGGGTAGACCTCGACTGGATATTAAGAAGAAACTCTTTACAGTAAGGGTGGTGAGACACTGGAACAGGTTGCCCAGGGAAGTTGTTGATTCCCTCTCCCTAAAGGTGTTCAAGCCCAGGCTGGACAAGGCCTTGAGCAACCTAGCCTAGTGGAAGGTGTCCCTGCTCATGGCAGGGGGGTTGGAACTAGATGATCTTTAAGGTACCTTCCAACCCAAACCATTCTGTTATTCTATGATCACAAGTTTAACATCTGCACCATTCTGATGACAATTGTTGTGGTTTCCAAAATCAGGACAATTCTAAACTTTTAACATATTCCAAACCCTGCCTTGGGCCTCTTAGAACCATAGAATCATTTAGGTTGAAAAGACCACCTTTAAGATCATCAAGTCCAGCTATAAACTACCAGACTTGCTAACCAAAGACCACATATACCAGGTCTCAAACAGGTCTACAATGAAACTGCTCTGGAAAATCATCATGATTTAAAAGACAATTCTCTTGTTCCCAGGTCTATGAAAACAGTAATTGCTTATACTTCTAGGCAAAGTGGCACATTAGGGAAAAGAAGAAGAAAGAAAAGCCACTTTTATTAACACTCCCAGAATTCTAAAAAAGTGGGTCACTACAATGAAAACTTCTATCTGCTTCCAAACCCCATTGGCTTTGTCCATCTACTCAGCCATCCCAATTTTACAACACCCTTGACAGTTCTGCAGCACTTAACATTGTGCAGTTTCCCAACCTTTTACACAGTACAATGAAAACATTTTACAGCTAAAAATCAAACTGCCTAGTTCATAAATGCAAGGCCAAAGATTACCTTTACACCTCTAATGAGTCATCCTCACGTTTATGGGGGTATTTTTCCAAAGGAAATGTTCTTCCACAAGGCAAGTCCCTTTCTCACAACAGAAAGCTACACCTGGGTCAGCTGCAAACTGGATCACCCACTGAAATCTTCCCACAAATCACCTGCTCACCATGCACTTTCATGTCCAGTCCTGTGGCAAATACAATTCAGTATTTTAAGTGCTTAAAGTACAGATAAAGAAAAGCCTTCCTATGAAATGTTCTTGCTGGAGGAGGCAGGAAGCCAACTACTTGCAAATAAGGAATGTTTGCATTCATGTTATTCCACCTTAACTTCTGAGCTGCAGATTGTACAAACACTTGTAATGGTGTGCAACTCTCTTGGAATGTATTCCACCAACCTAAAAGCTGACCCTGAGTTAAAATACTACAAAAATCAGTAAGAAAAATCCTTCATGCACTAGTTAAGACTAAATAAAAATCACTCAAAAACTTGTATCAGGCTATACTTAAATCTCTAAACCATCACAGATGAGCTGGTCAGCTCTCCACTTAATGAATGCTTTAGCCCAAATCAGATTTGGTTGTTATTTTCCTAAACTTAGTAATACAAAATGCCCACTCATGTAGCAAATGAAGTTGAGGTTGGTACTGCCTGCTGATGAAGTCTTTATGTGTGGGTAGGGAAAGGAGGAAGCAAGAACTGCTACAGGTCACCAGCACAAGCTCTCCCAACTATATTGTTGGTTTAACCAATTAATCTATTTCAAAATCATGATTTTCTGGTTGTTAAAAATTCTGTGTCCTTATATTCAGTCTGTACCACTGAATTCTTACAAGGAAACCAAGCCAGATTCTTGTAAATGGTTTAATTCAGCTGGAAAGAAAAAGAAACCTCCACAGCAAGCTAGATATTCAACCAAGTGCCTACTATAAATTATTTATATTTTTTACTCTATAAACATAGATTCTAAAGCAACAGCAGCATCCTGGTATGAACTTCAGGTGCAGAACAAACAGGCAATGCAGTAGTCAGATGTGAGAAGACAGCTGTTGCCCAGCTGGCTGGCTACAAGCTTTGCAGCTCAAGGTGTCAGGATTGTAGCCTACAGGGTTTTAGGGGTCCATTTCTTCAAACAAGTATCCAGCACACATAGGAATTCATTTTGCAAACCAAAAGGCATTAATCTTTGTCAGCTATTACAGGGAAGAGAGTAGTGGTGCTGTTGCTGGCTTCTCCCAGTACAAGCACAGCTATGTGCACATTTCTGTGACAACAGCTCCACAAAGCCATCTGTCAGAGCTGACCTTCTTCAAGTTCTCCTATTTCAGAGGTAAAAGATTCTAACCCTTCAGCAGATATTTAAAAGCATAGCTAGTTTAACCCTGTGCACCTTGAAAAGAATCTAATTAGCTACTTTCCAGGTAGCTGGGCCTGGGGGGGAAGCATGAGGGATGCAAAAACCCCCAACTAGGACAGCACAGCTTTGGAGCAGAGATGCCCCCAAGGCTCTGTAGGCTAACATCCCAGCTGTCCTCAGTTCTGCTCTTATAAGTGACCATTGCTGTCTGAACCTGCCAACTGCCAGTATGGTCTCAGCTTTGGGTTTATACCTTCTTTCTGTCCTTATACATGGCCATGATGCTTCAACACTCTGAGGTGCTTGACTTCTGTACCATGAGGAAAAACAGTATTCTCAGGAGAATCACAAAACCTAGGCTCTGTGGTACCTCAAATATGAAGGACAACTAGACAGAAACTTGTGACAGGAAAAAAAAAATTCAGCACAAATGCCAAATATTTCAAAACCTACCCTAAAAATACTGTTAATGCTGTATGGCAGACCTGGACGCCAGGAGACATCCAGACAGTGACAGGGCTCTCAATACCTGCCTTCCCTGGTTAAGAACAACCTTCACATTCTTATTCTTCTCAAGAAGGAAAGTAAAGAATCTCTAAGGTGTTTTTACAGAAGTTTCTCAATAAGCCAGACCATAAATACTGCAACATGCTCAAGGGTCAAGAAAAGATGGTCAGGAAGAGATAAGACTCCACAAGAAACATATTGACCATTACCAGACTCCAAGACAAAGCACGGAGAAAACCAAGGTTGAGTTATTCAGTGTATACAAGAACCTGTTCAGACATAATGGTCATGTATGCTGAGTTTAGACAGGTATTCAGTGATGCAAACAGAGATACTGCAGCTTTGTGGAACTACCAGGATCACATGGGGACAATCCCTGGTTACACAACACACCTGCACGTTCCTCAAGATGCTGATCTGCTGCCTTGAATTCTGGCTTTCATTTAAACAAGACAAGATGGCAGCAATTATGGCTTCACAAAGCATCATATCACAGTTTACACATCTGAGGTTAAGTACTGCAGAGATACTCCAGCCTCTTATGGACAAGAGGTCTGAACTCGCCCATACACTTCTGACGGATGCTACACAAGATAAGAGCTCAGCACTGCCATCCATTCTTTCTGCAAAGACAGACCTTCATCAGCCTTTAATCTGAGCAATGGTGCATCTGAGACGATGTGCTTTCCCCCCCTCCTCAATGACAGGGCCACCAAACTAAAAATTCAGCAGTGTCAGTTCATGCTTGTAAGATCCAATAGACAGAACTCTGGTAAAGCAGCACAGATGTGTTTTACACAGGTACAAAACAACCTGAAAAACCTTCCTCTTGCTGACTGACATGGATGGAAATGAGGACACTTCTCTAAGCCACCTAACTTGGTCTTTCACCCAAGCAGACCAATGCAATCCAAAGTTACAAAAGTACACAGAAGCATGCAGAACCAAGAAACATGAATTTAAAATCAGGTGCTCAAAGTTCAAATTGAAGTTTGGAATAGGTTGCCCAGAGATGTGGTAGAGTCACCATCCATGAAGGTGTTCAAAAAATTGCGTGGACATGGCACTTTGGGACATGGTTTAATGACCATGGCAGTCTTAGGTTGACAGTTGGACTCAATGATCTTAGAAGTCTTTTCCAAACAAAACAATTCTATGGTTCTTATGTTCACCTACCTCAAGTCTCCCTTCAGCCTGGTGAAACTCAATGAATTCAGCAAATCCTCTGCTGATGATCAGTGCAAGTCCTAGAGCTCCTGCCTTTTCATCCAACTGATATTTAAGCAAACACATATGTAGGTTCTAGAAAAGGGGTGAGGGCAAAGAAGGCCCCAGTCATTTGGGCCAGCCCCCAAACTAGTGACAGAAGAAATTACCATGGAGACTGGAAACACAGCAGTAAGGAGCCATTAGAGGAAACTCACATACTCCAGTGATGAATACAGCAAAGATCCTTCACACTAAACCCCACAAATACTCTTTCTCAGCCCCAGTTCCTGTGTTTAATGTGTGTTCATATTTATCAAGAAAGATGTAAATTCAATCCTGTGAATATTTTAATCAAGCAAAAAAGGTTTCTCTCAGAAGATGAAGCTTTGTAACAAAGTGACTATTTATGTTCCTTTTATTGAGCCTCCAGATTTAATAGTTTTCTTTCCAGAATTTTATTAAGCAATAACAATTCCCTTCTCATTAAAACTACACCAAAAAACTTCAGAACATCTGGCATAACCAAGAATACAAGATAAGAATTAAGTCAAAACTGAGCAATTAACAGCCAGTTAATGAACAGTGATACAGTCCACTTTGGAAGTCTTGTGTTATTAGGCAAAGCTTTTCCTTCCCACAAAATGCATGAAGATGGAGTGACAGGGAATTTCAGCTACAGTTCTATCTGCTCTTTATGTCCTCTCTCAGACATGCACTCAATGCCCTTTCTCTTGCTCTGGTACTGTTGCTCATCCAAGCCTGCAGTGAACCAGTTCAAGTTAATTCAGTATTTAAAAAACTACTCAGCATTAGAACAACAACAAAAAAAAAGGCATTAAAAGCCTAATTGATCTATAAACTAATTTCTTGTGGTTTTTTCCTCTGAAACAGCTCCTTGCAGGTAGGGAGGAGGCAATAAGAAGAAATTACCCCTCTGGCAGCACTTACCTGCTCAAGTGACTTAACTGGAACATCAAATCACCCACCTTTAACTCATGTCTATCTTCTGATAAGAGATGACTACAAGCATTACTCCATAGCCCATCTGACAAGGAGATGTTAGGAAAGCCAAAACAACTCACTGGAGTTGAAATCACATGCCTGTAAGCCTTGATATGAACACAAGAAATGTCTCAATTATTAGCCAAACAGATCGAGTATGTTCAAATTGTGGTCTTTTTCTCAACAGCACCTAAGCTCCTACCAACACTCCAGCAGCATGTGTACCTCTAGCCTTCCCTTCTACTCAAACTCTGGCATGATGGATCCCTGGGGAAAAGCCTTCCCTGCCTCAGATGCAGATGGACTAGTTCAGTATGCTCCAGCACAACTGGTGTTAAAACATTTTGGAGGTATTTTAGTGCACTTTTGATGATTTCAAATAGAAAAAAATTATTTATTTTAACATAAAATGGTACAATGCTTAAAAGAAGAAATAAGATGGAAAACAGTAACAAGAATTCACTGTGATGCAGTGTGACACGACTGCAGCAACATTTTACTATACAACTGCATTAGGACCTTTGAAACAAGCAATGACTTGATCAAAGTATTCTTGGACAGGATGGCTACCCACTGTACCCCCCAAGTGTGTCCTTATGAGGATGTCTTTTGTTGGGTCCAGTGACCCTTCCCAAGACACCTGCACTCACTGGTCTTATCCGTACCAAAGATGCTCTGCTGAGACCTCACCTACAGTGCTGGGTTAATATCTCTGCAGTCCTCAGAACAGGGAAGACATGGACCTGTTGGAGTGGGTTCAGAGGAGGCCACAAAAATGATCAGAGGGCTGGAACATCTATGAAGAAAGGCTGAGAGACCTAGGGCTGTTCAGCCTGGAGAAAAGGCAGCTCCAGGACTTCTTTGTGGCCTTTCAGTACTTAAAGGGGTCCTTTAAGAAAGATGGGGCCAATCCACTTGCAACAAGCCCTGCTAAAAAGACAAGAACTAATAATTTTAAAGTAAAAGAGGGGAGATTTAGACTAGATACAAGGAAGAAATTTTTTACACTGAGGGTGCTGAAACACTGTCCTAGGCTGCCCAGAGAGGAGGTGGATGCCCCATCCCTAGAAACATCTCAAATCAGGTTGGATGGGACTCTGAGGAACCTGCTCTAGTTGCAGGTGTCCCTGGGCTGACTGCAGGGAGGTTGGACTAGATGACCTTTTAAAGATCCCTTCCAACCCAAATCATTCTGATTCCATTCTGTGCACATGATTGGGAATGTAACACATCCAAGTTTCCACATGTTCCCTTGCAGACATTTTCCTTTGCCCACAGCCCCCGTGGTGCAGGAGACATTCAGTATGACAGTGACATATGAAGTAGAAAGAAAATCTTTTCTTCCCAGAAGAGAACTGAAAAGGTTGAACACAGTTCAAACATGCATGCCATGACAGACTTCACCTGTCACCCACTCATCTGAAGAACAAGATAAATGCAGGGCAGAAACATCTTGAAATGTAATTTAAGTCTTGTTCTTTCAGTGCTTCTCCTCCAGATTCTTTCTTTCTCCCTCCTTCAAGTATCTGTTTCTAGAGTGTTTATTTATTTTTTGTCCCTTTCTAAATTGCTGGCAAAAATCAGGTTGTGCATCAGCAAGTCCTATGAGAAAAGCACAAATTCATGGTGAAACAAGAGGCCCAGAAGCTATCAACATTTTCACCACAATAAAGCCATCACTGCAAATGCAGCCTGACAAGCAGATCACCTGAGCAGCACTGCCAGCCAGTGCCTTATCATCATACTTGCCTCAATTGAGACCTGTGTAGTCAGGCTTTGCAGGTGATCATCAGCAGGATACATACTCCAGGAGCTTTAGGAAACATCATCTTTCAGCAATTAAAGCCATGCCCTGTTCAGGCTCCCTGTTTGAATGCTCCCAGGGCAAAGCCCAGCAGCCCAAGGGCCCATTCCTAGAGAAAGGTTGCACTGGACCCACTTTAAGTCTTCTGTATTAATAAGTAATCCAGAAGTAGAGGCATCACATTAGTCTTTACAGAATCTTAGTCTGGACTCAAGCACTTCTTTGAGAGCCAGGCCTTGCATCGAGCAGCCTCAGCTGCTCTGGAACAATTGTGCAATCTAACATCAACGTGCTGGAAGAGGTCACTCTCAACACTCCTCAGTTCCCTGATGGCCTCTGTCAAGCAGCTCTGCAAATAGGAATGGAGGGCCAAGATAAAGCTTAAAACAAGAAGCAAGATCAGTTTAAGGCAGAACAACAACAAAAGTAACCTCCAACTAGAGAGGTAGTGTTTAGAGGACCTCAAAATATTTCTGTTGAAGAATCAAACTATTTAAACCCAGAGTTATTTTACCCTGCTGCTGATTGTTCACTATGTATATTGGCAAACCAGCGTCAGTCCTGTTTTGAACAGGGGAACATTTTCTCTGCTAGGCAGAAGGCACAGAATCATAGAATTGTTTTGGTTGGAAAAGATGTCTAAGATCATTAACTCCAACTGTTAACCCAGCACTGCCAGGTCACCACTAAACCATGTCCCTCAGCCCCCAACACAGCTTTTCAATCCCTCCAGGGATGGGAACTCCAACAAGTCCCTGGGCAGCCTGTTCCAGGGCTTGACAATTCTTTCAGGGAAGAAATTTTTCCTAATATACAACCTAAACCTCTCTTGGTGCAACTTGAGGTGTTACCTAAGCAAACACTATCCACAGAGCCCCAAACTTTTCTAATAAAGCCTCGATATGACATCTCTTTCTGTCAGGAAAATCCTCTGCTTTCTCCTCCTTTGTTGCTGCACATGAGGGTGGTAACCTTGGGGCCAGAAGCACCTCAGAGTTTACAGAAACATTTTGCTCAGTTCTGGCAACTGCTGCCTGCCTCACATAGCACAACAGAAACCACCATTTCACTTTTAACCATTAGTCCATCCCACTTGGGTAGTTATCAGTACTAACAAAGCACTTTACTACCTTCTATGATTTTGCACAGGAAGGGAGTAAGCTCGAGAAAAACCTTTGTAATCCAGGAGAATCACTTGGTTCCACTGCTGCTGACAGAACTGTGAGACTCTCAAGATGGAGAATCTCCATCCTCCTGTACCTCCTCTCATAGGTTGCCAGCAGTGATAACGAAAATCTTTAGGGAAATGGTGCAATTAAAAGCAGTATAACTTTTGGAAACAGGCAGTAGCAGAAGGTGCTCTCTGATCCTATTGCTCTGGGAACAGGACGTGATGAAGAAGGAGAATGTCTGCCCCTGCGCAACACATTGTGTCCCAGGAGAGATCCTGCTTGGTTGTGTTTGTCTGGGGGAGGCAGAAAAGGGAATTGCAGCTAATTGAAAATATTTTGCATAATTGGAGCTGATAAGAAACCTACACCCATCACTCCAGGAAACTATTTTCATCCTTAAAACAATTACAGTACATAGAAAATTCAGAAGGTACACAAAGAAACAGAAACGCTAATGCTGGTGTTGAATAACAGGTGAATAAACGGATCACTAACATAAAACAAAATAAAACCAACACAATGCCATTTTTAAACCTCCTTTCAGACAGGAGAGCATTTTTGTTGGGGGTATCGGGCGTGGAGGGAGGAGGGAAATGACAAAAGGAAGATTAACAAAACTGTGTCTTGGGAAAGACTTCAATTAATATTAAGAGCAAACAGAAAGACGCAACAAACGATGCAGAACCAAGTACAGGCTCCCCATATGGAGGACACCAAACGCTCAGTACAAAGACAAGTCTACTTTAAACATGCTATTGATGGCTTAATTTCCCCCCAGGGGTGAGCATGACTCAAATTCAGTTTTCCTTTTTTATTTTACCAGCTATTAAGAGCAAACAGTTAGCAAGAAGATAATAAGCAAGCAATTATCACATGAAGAAAAACCATGTTTCAGAGGTATCTCGGAGCTTGAGAGAGTGGCTCAGTGCAAGACTTTACCAGGAGACCTTTACAGTCTTCCTTTACAGTCAGGAAATGTAACAGCTTTTTAATTATCATCAGTGCTTACATCAGTGTCTCCCTAAATGTTTTGCACAACATAAACCAACATTTTTCTTTTCAAATGCTACAAGCCTAGTTCAAGCACCAGTCAGCGAACATCAAGGTAGCTCCTTGTCTACTCAAGGATATAATTCTGCTGGCTTTAATTCTCACATTATTACAACCATAAATGTTGTAAGATCCTCCCAACATTACAAAGCATACCCAAGGTTATACTCCTCCTCATTCACTCACACACAGCACAGCCACCCAGCTGAGCCCCACCCTGCAACTCATTATAAAATAGGTTTTGAAGCAAGCCCGAAGACACTGCGGTAAACTCGGGACAAGCAGAATCTCCAGGGCAGGTCTCCACAAGTTTGGAGTTGTTTTCTTTTAAGCACGCTTTGGAGCGGCATCTCTTGCCTTTCCTTTCTCTCCATCCCGTGCTTAAAGGGCTTGTTTAAATTCAGTTCAAGCAAAAGCAGCATTCCTCAGATGCCACTTTGCAATGGGAAGCTTTGCCATGATTTAAGTACACAGAATGAATAAGGTCCTTCCTGCATGGGGACTGAAGATGGTCTTTCAAAGGGACTGATTTAAAAGTCTATGCCCACTTCAACTCTTCAACAGAGCTACTGTGTTCACAGGGTAATCTCAGTTTAAGATTAAAATGCAACAAGAGACTAGGGCTGCGCTTGTTTGTTTGTCTGTCTTCCAAGCTAATCTCTTTTTTTCTGCAGAGCACAAGTCCCTAGCCAGAAACCACAAGGGCTGGGTATCTCCTCCTGGAGCACTCTGGCCAGACTGGAACTGGAATCCTTTTGAAAAGGATTTTTACACCTCAAATGAGAAGAAAGATTTAGAGGCATGTGATTTCCCCCCCACATTTCCCCAGGCTCGCTGCACAGCACTGCTGGCACTCAGTAAATAAAGAGGCAAAAGGAACCATTCAGTCATTTCTATTGCTTACAGAACAAAACCTGGTGGGAAGGGAGTACACAAACTGCAGAAGTAACTGCCAACAGAAAGGTTTTTGCATCCAAAAAACAAATTGTAAGTGTGCTGAGGGTAAAAAAACCAAATGGCCCAACTTCCTAAGTCACCTCTTATTTACATTTCAAAGAACATCTTGCAGAGCCACCACAATTAATTCTGCTTTACCCCAATTCATGACAGTGGCAAAAAGCCTGAATTAAAAGTGCCAGTTGAGGCATCAGCTGTGCAATGGGATAGAATAACAATATTTTCAATAAACCTGAATACATTTTCTATGGATATCTTCCCAAAGAAACCTGACTGACCTGAGAACTGACATTCTCTCCAGTGATACAAGGCAGACACACACCAAGCCATTCTGCAACAGAGGTTATAAACAAGCTAAAGGAGCCAAGTTACAGCACTGAACTTCAGGATTTGGATAACCAACCTCAGCTTTACTCTGTAGTATAGCAGAAAACAACAAACAATTAAACTAGAACATTTTAGTGTATCTATATTAAAAAGCTGGGCTCACTTTTAAGGACAATGGGGAGAGGAGAGAGTTAAACAGATGAAGGACCCATTTCCTTCTGCATCCTACCTTTATATCCACTGACTTCTCAATATCTTTGTATCACCATACAGCACTTTCCCTCTTCAAGGTAAAGGAAATTAAACACCTTCTGCTGAAAAAGAACCTGCCAGTCCCTTTTCTGCCTCTGCTGCAAACAGCAACTTTGACAAGCAGCAATTAACAAGGTAGTGCCCACTTCAAAGCTATGGTTGACTTGAAACCTTGTTCTTTACAAAATGTGTTAAATTAAAGACTGCTCCTTATTTAAGAATGGATGATACAACTAGACTAGAGAGGCAAGCACTCAGCAGTAGCAGAAAGCAGGGAGTAACTTGGAGCTTTGTCCATCAAGTATCTGAAAGCTTTTGCCATGGCTCAAGGAAACCCAGACCCAGCAATGCCTGTTCAAGCCAAGCTGCCCACGAGGTTCTCTCTTTCTAACACCAGCAAACCCCAAAACTGTTATTCTTGCTCCCCTAACCATGCTTTCAGCTTTCTGGTTGTGTCCTCACAGAAAAAATTTATCACAACAGATGACCATAGCGTCCAGCAACACTGCTCATGTAGCTGGCATGCTGCTAATCAACAGCCAGAGCAGATGGAATGCAAATCTCCCAGCGAGAGGAGACCAGGAGGCTGTCACCATCCTGCTCTGAAAACGTAAATGAGCTATTATCAATCAGGAGCTAAATGCAGACAGAATTTTGGTGAAAGGCAACACTTCAAGGTGTTTATGGGGAAATCAATCTGTTCCATTTAAGAAAATCCACCATGTATTGCAAGGTTGTTCTGTGCTGTCCTATCTGTCAGCAACGAAGCAGCACAAGTTGTTGTTGTCCTGATTTTATTTCCTGCAAGGAGTTTAATTTAAGCTTTCGGCAAAGGAATCCATTAGGCCATAAGGGTGGCCTTAAAGGTAACATTATTTTCATCCCCAAAAAAGTATTTTGGGGCAAATATTTTGGAGTCTGGAATCAATTCCTCTTCAACAGCAGAAGACCAAGGAAGTGGAAAAGCATCAGCCAAAAGTCCAATGGAAATGAAGCTTTACTGCATCCAGCTTCAATAGGTTTAAGGTTTCTTTGAAGCATATTCACATATAAGAAGCGTTGAAGCTGCCCCAGTTCATTCACTCAATTGATTCACCAACTGTTCTGAAACATGAATAAATATGTAAGTGGCTACTTCACTCTAATTAGTGACATTCAGTGACTCTAACCAGACCTCCAGCCCCTGCATTTAGCTCTCAGTGCCTCTCCCTTGGGAACTGAATAGCAATCAGGTATGTAATGCAGGGAAGCTTGCTTTTTTCCTTCCCATTTAAGGTGGAAAATAAGGGGGATGGGTACAGAAATAGGACGGGAAAAAATAATTACATCCTTAAGCCCCAGCAATGGTCTAAATATGCTGAAAGAACTGCTTTAAGGGGAAAAAAATAATTAGAAAATAGGGAGGAATAAAGGAAAAATAAAACTGACTGCAATTGCAGAAAACATGAAGCAGATGATGCATTTCCTATGTGATAGCTTAAACAAGTCCCAAGGCACACCTCCTAAGTCCATCAAACACCAGATTTACATAAAATCATTAATTCATTACACTCATGAAAGAACAGAGGGGTGGGTTAGGAGGGACAGGATGGAATGAATGAAGTGAAAAATTTAAACTAGAGACATAAGCCAAATGTCTATATCCATATATGCAGAGCTTCCTGAATGAGAAAGATACAGAACTAACCTCAGAGAAATTTCTCAAGTGACAAAAACCTTAAAGTTTGTCAGCACTAAAACTTTGAACACAGAGAACAAGAAACACATGGCAGCAACACCACTTGTATGCCTGCGCTCTGCGGCAACACAAAGGGAAGCTCCTGATGCTGCACTTCTTCCACCACTGACAAGAGCTATTTGCTCCTCGTTTGGTTTCCACCACCCTGAGTTAGAAAGATGGCCTCTGCTCCTGCTAAACAGCCCTGAGGACTGCCAGGTCTTGGCTGCCTCTTTTGACCTAGTGGAGTCAAATTCAGCTTTTCGTGAAGCTTCTTGCCATGCCCCTGAAGCAACAGTAGCTTTTTGCCAGCAGGACTAGAACAGTGATTGTCCCCTGGCAGTCACTACTGGTGAGGCTGCACCTTGAGTACTGTATTCAGTTGTGAGCCCCTCACTATGAGGACACTAAGGTGCTTAAGTGACTCCAGAGAAGGAGAATGAAGCTGGTGAGCACAAGTCTTCTGGGGAGGGACTGAGGGAAGCGGGGTTGTGTAGTCTGGAGAAAACGAGGCTGAGGGGAGACCTTACCACTCTTTACAACTCCCTGAAAAGAAGTTGTTGTGAGGTGGGTGTCAGTCTCTTGTCCCAAGGAACAAGTGATACGACAAGAGGAAATGGCCTCAAGTTTCACCAGGGGAGATTTAGGTTGGACACTAGGAAAAATTTATTCTGCAAACAGGTCATTCAGCCCTGGAATAGGCTGTCCAGGGAAATGGTAGAGTCACCATCCCTAGAGGGATTTAAAAGATTTGTAGATGTGGTGCTGAGGGACACGGTTTAGTGGTGACCTGGCAGTGCTGGGTTGACGATCTTAAAAGTCTCCTCCAACCAAAATGGTTCTATGATTCTGACTTTTAACCAAAAAGTTAACGAAAATATTAAAGCACCCTGCAAACTCACATATAACATGAGTTCATTTTCAGGATTCTTTGCTGGTTTATCACTTGACTCAGATGCACACCCTCAAAGTGCAGTTCCACAGCTATCAATCTGCCTGAAGAGGCAGTGCCATCACGGCAGTCCCACCACACAACACAACTGGTCCTACAGACGGCGGCACTATTTTTAAAGCAGAACATGGGTGTATTTTCCTTTCTTTTGCCAAACAAGTACATGAAGTGTGCCACATGGCAGGTAGCATGCAGATGACAAAACAGTCAGAATTCAGCAGAAATACAAGATGGGGTTGCCAGAAAGATGCCAACAGCTCTTTGTCAGAAAATATACTGATACCTGCTGCAACAAAAGCTTTGGCATATCTTTGCTCTCCAGGGGTGATAAATTCCACAACTGTTGTAATCTCAAATTCAGTTGAATAAAGAAGAAGTGCACTTAAAACCAAAGGAGTGTCTTGAGTCTTGGACGCAAACTCGCCCAAGTATCTGTTGATGTGCCTGTCTTAACCTCTAAAGACACAGAAAGAAGTCACCACAAATTTTGAGACTACTGCAAGAGAAGCTGCTGATACAAAGGAAATAGCCTGCACCAGAGGTAAAGGTGGTGTGTTTTCTGTCACAGACAGGCTCAGACAACACACACTTCACTTGGGGGAAAAAGGCCAGCTTTGGAGCTTACCTGACAAGCACTTACAGGCTGTCACATACACCTAACACTGGACAGAGCAGAAGTGAGTCTGAAAAAACCCTCTGGGATAAAATAAGAGAATCGTGGAATAGTAGGGGTTCTCTGAAGATCATCAAGTCCAAACCCCTTGGCAAAGCAGGATCACCTAGGGCAGTTCACACAGGAAGACATCCAGACAGGTCTTGAAAGTCTTCAGGGCAGGAGACTCCACAACCTCTCTGGGCAGCCTGTTCCAGTGCTCTGTCACCCTTGCAGTAAAGAAGTTTTTTCCAGGTCTTCATACAGGCAAAGGGTCCACCAAATAACATTTCAAATTTGTAGCCAGGATTGAGCTGAGCATTTGCCACAGAACTGTGGGGGTTGGAAAGATGTCTGGGGATCACCTAAGTACAACCCACCTACTGAAACAGGGTCACCTAGAGCAGGTTGCACAGGATCACATCCAGGCAAGTTTGGAATCTCTCCAGAGCAGGAGAATTCACAAACTATCCAGGCAGCCTGGTTCAGTGCTCTATCACTTTTACAGTCAAGACATTTTTCCTTATGTTCAGACAGAACTTGCCATGTTCCAGTTTGTGCCCACTGCCCTTTATCATGTTGCTAGGAACCATTTGAAAGAGTCTGGCCCCATCATGTAGACCTCTGCCCTTTAGATATTGAAAAACATTGATAAAGATATCCATCATCAATCACTTCATCATTCAAAAAACTCCATTTGCTGCTTGTGTACTGAAGAGCCATAAAGCAAAGATATTCCTGAGACCTACAGGCTTTGAATCACACAACTACAAGACAACACAAGAACACAAGATATCAAAGGCAGCAAATACAGAAAGCATACCACAAAACGTAAATAATTTACTTGGAATTAAAAAACAAACCAAACTAGCTTTCCCTTTCCAAGGGCTGCATGGCTACTTGTCCTTAAATCGAGGTAAACCACACCCAACCTAGAGGCCAAGCCCTGTGTTGGCAGCGCTTGTGCTGCCCTGGCGCTGAGGCCATCGAGCACACAGCTCTGCTGACAGGATCAGTTACACTGGGCTGTTGTGAGGGACAGGAGAACACCCACAAGGCACAAAACACAACTACACATGGGCAGCCTCTACACAAAAAGTCACTGATCATTAAATCAGTCTTGCTTTTTAAGAACGAGCTTGAAAAGACCAATATGAGTGGCTGCTGCTGAACTAATGGATGCATTTGCTTTTGTGTTTTGTGGCAGAAGAGCAAATGTAGAGCAAGTGGCATTTTGAGAAGGTACGTTTGTAGCTGACCATAAAAAATCCTCACATCTGTATTTCAAAATGCAAAAGCAAACCCAAAGATTCGCTAGTGCATGACCTAGCATGCGTTATTGGCACGTTCTTTAATGCTACTGAAGAAATTATCTGTGTTCTTTGGATATCCACAAACTACCTATCTTTCCTCATGAGCAGCTCCATTAGGACTGAAAGATGGAAAACAAACTCCTTCCATGCAAATGTAGAGTAAGGACACACCACCTCTACGACAGCTATTGATTGGGCCCCTCAGCTCCAGAAGGACAGGGAACTGCTTGAAAGAGTCCAGCTCAAAGCCACAAAGATGATTAAAGGAGTGGAACATCTCCCTTACAAGGAAAGGCTGAGGGAGATGGGTCTCTACAGCTTGGAGAAGGGGAGACTGAGGGGTGACCTCATTCATGTTTATAAAGATAGGAAGGGCAGGAGGAAAGAGCCAGGCTCCTCTCACTGATGTACAATGATAAGATAAAGGGCAATAGGTGTGAGCTGGAGCATAGGACATTCCGTGTGAACATAAGGAAAATTTTTTTCACTGTGAGGGGGACAAAACACTGAAATGGGCTGCCCAGAGATGTTGTGGAGTCTCCGTCTCTGGAGACATTCAAAACCCACCTGGCCATGTGTGGTGGGTTGAAAATTCCCCCCCCCAACCCCACTACTACACCATGTTTCTGTGTGACCTGCCCTAGGTGATCCTGTTTTGGCAGGGGGTTGGCCTACATGATCTTTTGAGGTCCCTTCTAACCCTTAATGTTCTGTGATTCTGTGGAAAAGCCAACAGGAACAGTCCACGTACAGGTGTTTAAAATATTCACAACAGAAGCAGGCAAACTTCACAAGAAGTGAAGGTGATGGTGTGTTCAGGCAAACTATATACATTTAGGAATGATGCCAGTACTGAAAAAAAAAAAAAAGATTTGTAATGCTGGAAAAAAAAAAGAGATTTAATGTAGTTTTAAATAATTGCTTTTTATTTTGAGTGGTGAAATGCTTGCCAAACCCAGTGTTTCTTACAAGCCACGGCTTACTGCCCTAGATCCCTCTCTGAAAATTGTAATTATTTTATTACAGTAAAATAGTTACATCATTTTTAGAGCCTGAAGCTGTAATGCTGTCAAAAGACATATGGCGATAGATAATCCAGTGCCATCAACTATGAAATCTAACTTCCTTTAACAAGTCTTTAACAAAGTCTCAATTAAACATTTTCTACATCACCTCAGTGTTCATTAAGGAGACAGTGGTGAGTTGTCTCAGAAAAGCTCTGAGCAGCTGCAGTGGAAGAGTTTGTGTCTATTTTCTTTGCTCCTATCCCCAAGCCTACGGGTAAGTGCAGAGCTCACAAAATTCACATTACTGCAACAGAGGTCAGGGGAACAGCAAGAAAGCAGAGATAAGCTCTGAAATGATTGAGGAATGGTAAAACTGAACCCACCACAGGTTTTACCCAGTTGCCAGGTGCTGATGGCAGGTGAATTCAGATGCGCTTGGGTCTCTACTGGCTGGAAAACCCTCACTGCTGCTACCATTGGGGTCAAAATCTATGTGGGGTCAAGGGCAGAAAAGCCACAAATGAGAACTGATAATTATGTCATACATCAGGCTAAGCATTTTATCCTTGCTTTTTACTCTAGTTTAAGAGAAATATCAATTAATAGAGTGTAAACACATTCCCTAATACTTCTCATGACATGTTACAGTGCTGAGGAATGAGCAAACTTCTCTCCTTCTGAGGTAAATCTGGGATGGAGGAAGAGGCCTTTCCCAAGAGGTGGGAAGAAATCATGGGGGTGGGTCTTTGTATCAGAAACTCATTTTTCTGGAAAGATTAAAGGACCAGAAACAGTCTCACTTCCCAACAGGAAGAATTAAAGCTCTTGCAAAGCCTTCTGATTTTTCTTTTGCATATGCAGATTCATTAATGGATTCCCCATCTGCACTCACAATTGCTCCTAACATTTGTACAGCCCGAAACAAAGATGTTCTCAGCAGGCTGCAGCCTTCTTCTGGCAGCGTTCAGAAATGCAATGCCAAATCAGTCTGGTGACATCCTTGACCCATGACAGCACTGCAGCTTCTTGGAAGGAAATTCCTGGATGAAATCGATACGGTGCTATAAAATCCTGTCAGTTTTGCTATCGCTCAACAGAAAGACTGCATCAGCAAGACAAGAGCCACAGCAAATTCAGTCCCAGGACATGGAAAAGGCTGGATGGTTACAGCTGCATGAGTGGTGGTGGCTTCAGGAAGACAACCCCAGTCACACCTGCAGGGAACATGTACTGTGCAAAGCAACTGTGAGGCCAGCCCTGCTCCTAGATCCCTTGAATTCCCACAGCTGTGATATGGAAAAAGAGATTCCTTCTGGAAAAGAAACATATTAAAAACAACCAAACAAAAACTAGAAATAATCATTTCAAGGGGCACTTTCCTCTCATATTTTAATTGAATCACAGAATCGTTCTGGTTGGAAAAGACCTTTAAGATGATTGAGTTCAACTATTATCTAACTCTACCAAGTCTGGTGCCAAACTACGTCCCTCAGCACCACATTTCTGCCCCTTTCAAACATCTCCAAGGATGGGGATTTAACTATTTCCCTAAGAAGCCTGTTCCAGTGTTTGAGAACCCTTCCAGGGAAGAAGGTTTTTTTCTAATATACATTCTAAACCTGCCCTGGTGTATCTTGAGGCCATTTCCTCTTGCCCTGACACTTCTTACTAGGAAAAAGTGGCCAACCCCCACCTCACTGCAACCTCCTTTCAGGTAGTTGCAGAGAGTGAGACAGTCTCCCCTGAGCTTCCTTTTCTTGAGGCTAAACAACTCCAGTTCCCTCAGAGCATTTTACCTGCTCAGTGCACTGTTCTCACACATCTTTTCACTGATGATGGATAATTCACTTTCAAACTCATGACATACTGATAGGGATTGTGTACGCAGAAGGCTCTCTAACAAAGAACAATCAGCATCCCAACCATGTGGGATGGTGATATTTTACTACCACTTCCATCATAACAATACTCTCAATGCTAGAGTATGTCCCTGTGGGCTACACTCCACTCATGCAACAACGTTCTGCATGCACAGCAGCCACGTGAGGAGCAGCACACAGCTGAAAAGCATGGATAGAGCTATTTCCTCTCTTCTACCTTTCAACAGTATTCCACACTGGCAAGTCCTGACTTCAGTCACTTTGGGAAGACTGCTCATACTTTTTTTATGAGCCATTGTCAGGAGAGCTACAGTAGCAGGATGCATTTGCAATCCTCTAACGCTTGCTATTGTCTCTGCTCCCACTTGCTTAAAATTCCTACGGGATACTGACATATTTCAATGGTGCTTTAATAATAGCCTAATAATTGCTCCAGACAATAACTGACATTGTATTGAGACCCTGCCTGTTGGGGGGTTGGGGGTGGGTAGGAGGGTTGCCTTGGTAACTATGCAAAGAAAAAAAAAAAATCATACGGCAAATGGAGACATGGAAAGGACACGAACTGAGATGTTTGCTCCCTACTCAGAAATCTGTGGGAAACAGTGAGACTGGCAGGAAAGTAAGGATTTTCTGGTCAGAGTGTGTAAAGCACTAAACCCCAACTTACCTGAAGGTTTAATTAAGGCTTAGGTAAAGATGCTGTTATGATTTACACAATAAAGGTTGAAGGTAGCAGACGCTACAGATTTAGTGGGCTATCACGATCTGTTTGCAATCTCACTAAGATGGAAGTTTACTGTCTGAACAGCTTAATCTTAAGTGCTGGAGACAAGGTAATGAGGTCAGGAAACTCAAATGCTCCAAGCTTGTGTTTTCTTTCTGCTCTGATCAGCTTTCTTTGAAAGACATCAGTACTGTAATATATAGCAACTCAGACTTAGTTTTCAAACATGGCAAGGATTGCTACTGCATGGCTGAATATAAACACTTGCAAACTATATATTCTTGCACTTGTCCTACAGACCAGAAAAAGTGTCTTCTGAAAGTGCAAGCAACCTAGCTAATCCCTTCATGTCAGAATCATAGAATCAAGAAGGCTGGAAGAGACCTCAAAGTCTGCAGAAAACCTGGCTGCTCCCCGGGAAAAAGCATTCAAAAAGAAGATCATGGTTATTTCTGACAGAATCATAGAATGGTTTGGGTTAGAAGGGACCTTAAAGATCATCTAGGTCAACCCCCCCCAACCCTGGCAGGGACATCTTCCACTAAACCAGGTTGCTCACAGCCCCATCCATCCTGGGCTTTAACACTTCCAGGGATGGGGCATCCACAGCTTCTCTAGGCAACCTGTTTCAGTGTCTCACCACTCTCACAGTGAAGAATCTCTTCCTGATATCTTCATCTACCCTCTTTCAGTTTGAAACCATTACCTATCACTACACTCCCTGACAGAGTCCCTCTCCATCTTTCTTATAGGCCCCCTTCACGTACTGAAAGGCTGCAACAAGGTCTTCCCAGAGTCTTCTCCAGGCTGAACACCAACACAGGGGAGGTGCTCTGATCATGTTTGTGGCCCTGTATATAAAACGCTCCAAGAGAAAAAGTGACAGCAACAGACAGCAGACTGGCACCCAGCAGCTTGCTCTATCCAAGCAGAGATCACTTTAATGGATATATTGAGGCAAACATGCCCAGCAAATTGCAGAGACAAGCACAGCTGGGCAGCAAAGCCACCACTGGAAAGGTTCTCATTAGTTATCTCTAATTAAATGCATTTTCCAAAGCACAGCAACAACAACTAATAAAATTCCAGTCCCATGATGCCATTTTATGTCCATCTGTTTTGGAGAACCTATCAATGGCTGGACATACTTACATGTTCCACAAGCATCTGCAGGGGGAAGCCACGAATTCACACAGATCTTTATCTGGTGATCACACAAGCTTGTTGGTGGGAATTAGGGTTGACAAAGGAAAAACACGGACACAGGGTTCGTTTTTTTTCCAACACGTTGCCCAGAGGATAGAATTCCCATCCTTGGAAATATTCCAGGTCAGGCTGGACAGGGCTCTGAGCAACCTGATCTGGCTGAAGATGTCCCTTGCTAGCTGCCAGGAGCTGGAGTAGATCATCTTCAAAGATTCCTTCCAACCTAAACCAGTCTACGATTGTATAGTTTCTAAGCCTGTGATGACTGTTAGGCAAAGCTGGTCCATCTGTGTGGATGAGAAAGCCCTGCAGAGGCTCTGGAAGCTGACTGAGGGGGATGGAGTGGGCAGGAATAGGAAGTACTTCTGGTGTACCAGGAGGAGGAGGGAGCTGGTGATGGCAGCTCACCACTGCACAAAGGCCACCTCAGCTGGGCACTAACAAGGCAGCTCAAAGAGGGACACAGTAGGCAAGAAACATTGCTTGGAAGAGAGAGGGAGGAGGCTCTCAAAGGCAAAGGACAAAGAGCTCCTCTTCAAAGGGAAATGGCACAAGCTGATAAGATGGATGCCTTCCAGCAGGCACTTTCTTCCTAGCAGCCAAGTAAAGGGGTTGGGCTTCCTTAGTATTGCCTTTGGAAATGGGATCAGGCCATGGGTATTTAAAAGCATGTTCTGGCACAGAGCCAGTTTCCTTGCCAGCAAGATTTTCAACCTCTAACACTGAGTAAAATCCTACTAATTGAAGAATTGTTCTTTCTTCAAAGAGCCATTCCTACAAAGCTTTACAAAACCAAAGATGTCAGATGAGGCCAGTACTATTTCTTTATTCTGTAAAATACTTAATGGCAGAAATTTAAACCTACAGGGAAAAGAAAAGAAATAGCATTCAGTACTAACTCTAGAGACTTCATTTGATTTTGAATTTCACATTTCAAGCCACCTGCAGGAAGCTAAGCTCTAGAGAAGCTGTTAGCTTTCACCATGAGCTGGAAACACAGCACTGATAGGGGAGAAAAGGAAAATTTGGACAGAGAAAGAGCCGGAAAGGTGAAAATCCCCTCTGACATCCTAATCATCTTTAGCTGTGTACCACAGGATACCAGACCCCCTCAAAGATGGAAGCAACAGCCACCTCTGCTATCAGGAGCATTTATCTGATGCTTTCTCAAACCTGGGAAGGAAGCAGACGGATGATGCTGCAAATTTAGTTCAGCCATCCAAACTGACTAGCCACATCTACAGATATGACTAAAAAGCCTACTTTATCTACAGCAACTATGTGCAGATTTTTTTTTCCTGCCGTACAACTGAGGGAAAAAAAAACACACCAACTCAACCCTACAACAGTCTTCTTGTCCATGTTTCAAGATAAGTATTTAAGCCAGTTGTCTCCATCTTTGACACCTGTACTCTTACAGATGCATGAATGAGGGTCCCACAGGAACCAGGCATTTCTTCAGTGGAAATAGGTTTTAGTTCAAAATAAGCCAAATAATCTTTTCAATACTATTAAACATCCTTTCAGCATCTGAAAAAAAGCAAAATAAGAGTAGAAAATCACCTAGAATAAGTTTCTAATGATAGACAGAAATACACCACTTTTTTTTTTCTTAAACTGAAAACTCTGAGGGTAGTTTCGATCAGTCCTCAAAGGAAGGGAATAGATGAAAGATAGGAGGACTATGAGAAAGCGTTGTGAATATTGAGCATTTGCTCACTAATATCACAGCAAGAGGAAAAGAAGGTTTAAAAAGGAAACACAAACTTTTAACAGGTTCAAAGCTAAACACAATACACAGTGAAAACTTGTAATGGACATTACCAAGCACATTAAACAGTAAAAAAACCCCAAGAACATTGGAATATAGGTGAGCAATGGTAAAATTACCCAATTATGCTTTTGCAACAAGAAAAACAAAGCATGCTGCAAGGCAGTCTGAAGCAAAATCAGGACCCCCTAGGAAGCAACATCAGTTTCTTGACTATTAAGCACTAGAGGAAAATGGACACAGAGACAGAAAGACTTATTTAGGAAAGAATTCATCCTAGAGCAGTGTTTTACCCCAATGTGAAAATTATGAAAAACTGGCATCCAATTGATTCAATTATGAAATGTAATACGATTTGCCCTAGGGTTTTGGGTTTGTTTTCTTAAAGCAGTATTTAGATTAAGAGAGAAAGAAAAAAAAAAAAGCACAGTGCTCTGATCTGGAAAACATATAAAAAGCAAATACTAGAACTCCCACACCTTGTTTGCAAATAAACTTGTATTATAAATGTTAAGCAAATATAATTAACAATGCAACTGGCAAGGAGCTCTAGGTAGGCAGACGTCTGAACTGGTTATTTCTGAAAAGGCAACCATTAGGAAGAAACTGGTAAAACCACCAGTCTGACCTTCCTGCCTCCACACCCTAAGTCTTTGCCCTAATTCTCCCCCCTTACAGTCCAGCATCTACCCTTGTTATTTCACACCAACCATTTGAGCTTTGAACTGGGTAACTGACCCTACTTTAAGCAAGCAAGAAAAACCACCCACACACTTCTTCCCAGCCTCCTTCCCCTGCTCCTGTAGAGAAAAATTCAAAACCAGAATTACTGTTTTTCTGATTATTTTTCCTTCCCCCCCCCGAAGGTTCTAAGCCAGATCTGATCTTCTGCTTCAGTGCACCACACGCTGCTGTGCTGTGCCAAAACACAGGAGTGGGAATAACCGGACTTGGCCAGAGTGAAGGAGAAAAAGCTTTCCTGAAGTTGTTGCTGCTATTGCTTTGTGCTGTGAAACTGGGGCTCCAGTTTCCAGAGCTTACAGAGAAAATGGGCTCCGTGATGCAAGCATACTGGGCTGGACAATGCAGCCTTAAGTACTTCAGTTCTCTTGAGCCCACACGTTGGCAACGGGAATCACTTCAGCAGCTGTCCAGTTCCCTAACAAATAAAAAAGCTTGCTTCTAATGGAACCCCTCTACTATGAAGAAAGGCTGAGACAGTTGTGGTTGTTCAGCCTGGAGAAGAGAAGGCTCCAGGGAGACCTTATTGTGGCATTCAGTGCTTCAGTCCCCACTTAGCAGGGCCTGCTGTGACAGGACAAGGGGTGATGGGTTGAAACTAAAAGAGGGAGATTTAGACTGGAGAGAAGGAATTCCTTACAGTGAGGGTGGGTGAAACACTGGTCTGCGTTGCGCAGAGAAATGGTAAATGTCCTATCCCAGGTCAGGTTGGATATGGCTCTGAGCAACCTAATTTAGTTGCAATGTCCCTTGCTCATTGCAGGGGGATTGGAATAGATGACCTTGAAAGTTTCCTTCCAACCCAAACCAGTTTATAATTCTATGACTGGGCAGGAGAAGATCTGGAATTCTGAAAAACACATTAGAATACAGCCATAACCATACAAGAAAAAAAAAAATCTTTAAAAATCTGTCTGAGCTTAAAAGGAACACCCCTCCTCTTAGAGCAAAGCCTATTTCCAACTGTACAGACTGAATCAAGTGGCAATACTCAACCATTATGGATATAAACCACCCGTCTGGAAGGTCAGTGAGTTCCTCTGGAGCTGGATAATTGTGAGTGGAACTGGTCAGACTGTGCACAAAGTCACAATCCAATTGCTTCAATTTACAGAAATAAACCTCCCATGTATTTTAATTACCTAGATGAAGGTTATGAAATACATTATTATCCTTAAGCCTACCCTTAAAGTACTCAGTCTTAAAACAGTACCTGTGGCAATCCTGGCTAAGTCCAATTCTCCATGCCTAAAATTACAGCCCTGTCTCTGTCCAGGGCTGCACCACACAGTTGAGAGCACATCCCTGGATGCACTTTGGCAGAGAAGAGCTCTGACCCAACTCAGCACATCTCACCAATCTCCCTCCAAAACCTCTTTTTCCAAGTTATTTTTCAGTTACAAAATTGGTTTGATTCAGAGCCTTTCCCTTAGCCTGGTGCTACTCCTACAGCAAGGGGTGTCCCAGCCTCAACTTCCATATAAAATTTAGAGCAGCAGATCAATCCACTTTTTAGAAGTGGGCAAAGCCACCTCCTCAGAGGGATTGCAAACCTGTGCTTTGAAGCAGGGTGTCAGGAAGGTTTCTCTTGGTATGACTGGTACAAGCTTAGTTCATTGCATAGTCACTGCCAACTCCGTATCAGGGGCCACTCAGCTACTGTCGAGGGTGAAAAAGAAAAGATTTTTACAAGTTACAGACATCGGTGAAAGCCAGCAAAGGGAGCAAATCTGATCTCTGAGCTCATTTTCACTTCTGCAGAAAGCAAGTTTGAATAGCAACATGCTTGATGACAAACCTGTAGCACACAAGAGGCAGCTGTAAAACTGTAATCAATTCTACACTTACTGGTCCCAAATCCGAATAGTTTACTGCAAGCTGCTTAACCATTGCCAAACCCAGAATAGTCCTTACAGTGGGCATTTTTAAAATGCATTTATTGCCCCTGCCATGATGAACTCATCTGCTGGAGGTATCTCCATACTGCACACACACATTGCATGGGCCAGCAAGATATGTGGCACCAATCCTGAGAGCTGGAGGCCTCAGGGGGGGATGAAAATGCACTCAACTCGTCTGGTGCCATAGATATCACAACAAAAGAGCAAACTGCCAATTATTAAATCAGTTAACATGAGGTACTTTCATCTCATGGCCATCTCGTGACCAGCATCCACCTTGTACCCTACAGTTAACACTCCAAATTTCTGCTAGCAAAATTGAGGCTCTTCTGGAGTTAATTTTTGCATCTTCAATCAAATGTCTGCCTTTCCTTTTTTTTTTCCTTTTTTTTTTTTTTTTGTGGTGGGGGGGATGGTGGTGGGAAAGGTATCCCACTTGCATGAAGGTGAGGTAGAAGGGGAGAAAGAAGCAGCGTCGAGGACCTCATTCACAGTGAGGAAGACATCTCCAAAGATCACTGAAGAAAAGAATATATACAACCAAGAAATATTAATGCAAGAATTGTTAGTCTTGTGAATTTGTAAAACAAGAGCTATTTATCCCTTGTGGTTAACAAGGGACAACAAGGTCACAGAAACTGAATATAACCCCCCTACACCCTCCAACATCTTAATGTGTGAGAAGAGCAGCAGAAAAGGTCTGGACTGCAAGCAGAGGAAACTCTGCCAAGAATTCATGTGCCATATGAAGGCTGTAACATCAAGAGTCCCTAAAACCAAAAAGGAAGATAGGAAGGAGAAGGCTTAGCCAAACCACTAAATTTTAAAGCTGTCATCTTATTATCACAATGTCATGAGTTGGAACAATGTATGTGTCTGAGGCCTACTGGAAACTATGGCTTTAATTAAATATATTATGGAGGATGCTTCTGATGCTTTCAGAGTACTTTTTATAGTCCTACTGCTGTGGCAACACAGGAAGCGATACTCACATCAAAGGCTGCACCCCATACACAAACACCCAGTGTTGGATTTGTCTGTGTGTTTGAACAGTAGGATGACCTAGATTAGGAGTCAAAATAAAGGAAAGAATTAGAATTCATCCAGAGCAAAAGAGGAGGAAGTGCCAAGCACTGAAAAACCTCCCAAAAGGAGCAAGCTAATGGCTAGGTCCTCCCAGGAACGTCAAGGTCACCACCACCTCCTTCCCTGCCACTGGGTTGTCCTTTAACACATTGATTCAAACCTGTGATAGTTCCACTAAGCATTGCTGCTCTTTTAATCTCCATATTAAAAGGGCTGGCATGCAAGAAATCTTTGTAATACCAAGAAGGGAGCTGGAGGCATGAGCGTGCATGCACGGAGAGACCTTTCCTCCAGAATCCAGCGTCACTCTGGAATGAATCATGAGGCAACACAGTTAGGGTCCTTTTCTGGCCAACCTGGCCGCTGCATCTTGTGCAGTACTTATGGGTTTGGATGAAGCAAAGAGTACAAGACTGGGGGTGTCTTGAAAATTTAAATCATAGTCAACCTACTTACCTAAACCATGACCTAGGTGATAAAAGTTTGAGTTAAAATATCTGCTCTGGCAGCAAAAAGATGCAACCCAAAAAAAAGAGCATCAAGTAACTAGGTACAGAGGTCATTCCAGAATTAGTTCTACACTCAGAGCAGAAACACTTTATTTTATACATTTTTATGGCAATGTGTGAAGTAAACTGAGGTCTAGTTACCAAAGTAGAATGGAACTGTGGCTATCCACAAACTCACATTACAAACACGTAAAATAACTCAGCAAAGTAACTAGCAGAGCACCACGATGGCATAGGTGTGAACTAGGAATATACCAAGCCGGTGTGGTGTTTTTTTTTAAAACAAACAAAAATGACCTAAGGAAGGGAAAATGAATACACAACATGACTGTGCTATATAATTGCATCCTCTAGATTCGAACACCAAAGCTTTGTTTGCTTACACCCTCTTTTCCAGGGCAAGCATCCAGTTTACAGGCCAAGATGTGTTTATTTTGATCAGATGTGCCATTACAGAGTCAATACTCCAATTGAGATTCTCAATTGTCAAGCCACAACTTTCTGTTGAGTTCCTGTTTCAACAGATTTTGTGGAGTGCTGCGTACAGTTCTGGTGTTCCCAGCATAAGAGGAACATTGAACTGCTGAAGTGAGTCCAGAGGAAGACCATAAAGATGATCAGAAGGCTAGAGCACCTCCCCTGTGGGGACAGGCTGAGTTGGGGCTGTTCACCCTGGAGAAAAGAAGGCTCTGGGGAGATCTTATAGCAACCTTCCAGTAGCTGAAGGGGGCCTACAAGAAAGCTGGGAAGGGACTTTTTCCAAGGGTTTGTAGTGACAGGATGAGAGGGAATGGCTTTAAGCTTGAGGAGGGCAGATTTAGATCAGATGTTAGGAAAACATTTTTTACAGTGAGGGTGGCAAGACACTGGAACATGTTGCCCAGGGAGGTCATGGAGGTGTTCAAGATCAGATTGGACAAGGCCTTGAGGAACCTGATCTGGTGGAAGATGTCCCTGCCTATGGCAGTGGGTTGGAACTAGATGATCTTTAAGGTCTCTTCCAACCTAAACTATATATGAATCTATGAATTCGGGGGGGAAAAACCAAGTGGAACTTTAAGAGCAGCTGGAATACAATTGGATACTGAATCATCACTTCAAAGCTAAGCAAACACTGAGGTCTTTTAAATTCCCTAAATAACAGTTTGAGAACTTAAAGGCAACAACAACAACAAATGCATCAACAGGAGGAAGCACAAATCATTAGCAGCAGCAAAGAGTTATCTAACAGCAGAGGAAGAAAAAAAAAAACAACATACACATGGACATTTCCAAATCTCCCCTGGGCCTGGCTAATTGGTGTGATCAATTCTGGTTTGTTCACAAAAGCCAGGACAGCTAGCCAGAGGGGGATAAGGAAAGAACCACCAACGGGCAATGCAACTTTAATGAGCTTTTAAACAGTTCAGCCAACATCCCAATTGACATGCAGGTGCAGTGCAGCCCCAGAGACCATCCTCACCCAGTTCACAGGCATCTGTGAAGGGCTGGACAGGAGATGTGAGCATGCATTCATCTCTTTGTGCCAGTGCCCTGGAATCATAACCACCTCATCTGTACAAGTCAGCAGCAAGAAGGACACTGACAGAAGCCAACCGCTGCTACCCTGGCAGTCAGCTCTTTAACAAGTGGTGGTTAGAGAAGCCAGAAGCACCCAGGCTCACATCATTGAAATAAAAGAGCCATAACAGCTGTTAGGGACAAACCTGGGCATGTTTTGAATATTTAAATGCAAGAATGCCATCCCACCTAGTTAGGCTGAAAATATTAAGAGCCAGCTTTTGCATTATCAGATAAACATAACCAGAGCAAACAAGGGCTGTCAGAAGCCCCTTCCAGTTTAATATTTCACTAAGACAACATGCAGAATGGCAAAATCCAGCTTTGGGGATAGAAAGGAGCTGGAGAGCCAGTTGCTGCTTCAAGCGATGGACAACGTCTCCCCAGATGTTTTAATAAAATACTTCACCATTCTTCAGAAGCAAAGAACTTTCAACACACTTACAAACAACTCCTAAAACACTTGAGATTTGAGGAAATGGGTGTGTCTGACTTCTGAGCAGTATTTACGAAGATCAGGAAACAACAAAGCACTTGGACCTTATTTCAGTACTGATGACACAAAGACATAGTTCTCTTAAGAAACAGCTGTGGTAAAGCATGGTTAAGGGTTCATTACAGTGTCCTTGTTCTTCACTCACAATCTAGGTCAGCCCAAAACCATGGGGGTAAGGTGCTACGTACACACTGTTCGCAATCACTTCTCACAGCTGACCATCATCCTTGTCCCAATATCACATCTCCAGCCCAGCCCTGCTAATTCACAACTGGATTTTGAAGCACATCGTCAGAGGAGAAACACAAATGGCTTGTTGTTAGCACAGAAACACCCTGTTAGCCTGTGTTAACTGCCAGTACAAAGATTACTTGATAAAAACCTTACCAAAGAAATTTCAGATCAGGCTTGAAGAAGTCAAAAAGCACCTCACAATGACTGCCAAATTTCGTACGTCCGTAAGGCAGGGAAGTTTGCCATGTCAAGTCACCTTTATCAGGGAGTTTCTGCAGTATCTAACATACCTTTTTAAAGATGTGGTTTCTTGTTTTGGCTTGTAGAAGGCACACTAAATGCAGACCACAAGCCATCCCCAAGCAGACTTGCATCTGCAGACAAATCCCTCATGCTATTTGATTGCTTTGCCAAAAGACAGGGTGAAATTAAATGCACCATTCACAGAAGCAGGGACTGACATCTGCCCCACCACCCTCCACTTAAAATTACAGCAAGCAGAGAGGGTGTAATAGTCCCATCCTTTTAATTGCCAACTTCCAGTAAATCTGAACGAGAACTGGCTACATCATTTTTGCTTTGAACAGACAGATGCAATTAAGCCCTGATTTGAGGTGTGAAAGGAAGATTGTCTATAAACTAAAATGTGCAAAAAGGGACATCTTCAGAAGTTGGCATTGCCAGAGCACTGTAATAACAAGCAAATTTCACAGTTCATACATGCTCTCATACAGCAGTAAGTGCACCAATCTAGGAATGAAAACACTGGACTAAATACTTGGCAAAGATTGCTACAAGTCATTTTACCATAATTAAAGATTTCTTACAAATATTATGCTTTGACTTTAGAATGCCAGGAAAATGCTGGGTCCAAAGGAAAGCTCAAATAATAATTAAATCCTGGTCTTCCACTGCAACAAGGCAATTGTGTTCAACAGTGTGTCTAAATCCAGCGTGGGCATGCTTAAAGATTATCATGTCCTAATAACGTCAACAAACCCTTTTTGCTTAAAAAGGTTATGCCCATTTTGCCAGCTGTATGACCAGAACTGCCATGCCAAGTCAAGCAAAGAAGTGTGTCAGCCCAGTAGCTCATCCTCTACACCATCCAGAGGTGGTTATCCAGGGAAGAACACAAAGACAACTGTGTACCACAGAATCCCAGCATGGTGGGAATTTGAAGGGACCTCTGGAAATCATCTAGTCCAAATTCCCTGCTAAAGCAGGGTCACCCACAGCAGGTTGCCCAGAATCACATCCAGAAAAGGAGACTCCACAACATCTCTGGGCAGCCTGCTCCAGGGCTCTGGCACCCTCACAGGAAAGAAGCTTTTCCTTATGTTTAGATAGGATCTCCTGTGTTCCAGTTTGTGGCCACTGTCCCTTGCCCTTTCGCTGGGCATCACTAAAAGAGTCTGGCCCCATTCTCTTGACATCCTCCCTTTAGATATTGATAAGCAATAATAAAATCCCCATGCAAATGAAGCAACCTCTCTAGAAGGAGCTATTTGTGGTTATGAGGCTTCCTGATTTTGTGTTTGGAGCTAAACTATTTTTGCTCCCATAGAATTTGCTGAATCCCTTTTTTGAGCTCATGAACTCCTAGCATCTTCTACACCTAGGACAGGAAGTCAGTTACTCCTTTTGCTTTGCACCTGGCATCTGCTACTTCCATTTGATGTCCTTTACTTTTTTGTTGTTGTTGAAAGAGCAAACCTTTCATCTTTTTAATCACTTAGGCCTCCCATCAGCTCTCTTATTCAAGGCTGAATAGTGCTAATGAACACAATCAGACAGAAGCCATTCTACAACTTCATCTTTACCACCTTACTTTGCACCTTATCCCACTTTGCTGTAAGCCTTTTGAAGCAGGATATGCAGGTGAGGAACAGCAACAACATCAGAAATGCACACAAGTGGTATGATTAAAAAAAAAAACAACAAACAACCAAAACCAAAACATAAAACCCATGCCACCATCGTTTTCTAGAGCTTTGCTTTCCCGTGATTTCACTTTTCCAACCCCTGCACCAGCAGTGTTTGTTTTAGCTACAATGTAAAGGACTGTGCATCAAGGTCAGCTCCTAGACAGAGCTCAGGTCCATCCACAGCTGCACATTTCTATGCTTCACTACAACTCTACAGGCAGCACATGCCCAAGATGAAACACATAGCAATTCAATACAAAAAAAACTGTCACAGCCAAAAAGTAAGACTGGCTGTAAATAAAGCAGGAGGGACTTATTTGGTATCCATCTTCCTCATGTACTGCCAGTTTCTAAGAGCCTCATTCAATCATTTGAGTGTGCTGTCCTTGATAAAGTATCAGCCAAAACTGTGAAAATAACATGCAAGAAAGTTGATATAATTTCTTGATCATCAATTCCACAGTTGGGTAGCTATTACAGCAACATCTTGTTCTTTCATGGGGATGCGAGAGACAACTTGAATGAAATTCAGCATCGTAAGATTCATAATCAAAGAAATAATGTCAACAGAAAGCAAGCAGGCAGAATGCTGAACCCACTTTGCATCCTCATGTTCAGTCAATCAAAAGAAAATAAACCACACAGATTTTGTTAATTATTCACAGACTCCTCATACACCCACCTTGAACATTCAGCACATCAATACAAAGCACTCAGGCACTACAAAGCTGTAGCATCCTCCCCGGTCTACCATTACACTTCCAAGTGGAGTTCTTGTCTTTTCTGAAACAGCCTTGTCTGGACTATCAAAAAGCCCCAAAGTTATTAAGAAAATATGTATTCACAAAACCAACAGAGCACAGCATTAAATGTCCCCACCAAACACCCATTTTCACTTTCAAGCCTGGATCTTTACGGTGAGACATTGGAACAGATTGCAGTGACGGGATGAGAGGGAATGGTTTTAAGCTTGAAGAGGGCAGACTTAGACTGGATATCAGGGATAAATTCTTTACAGTGAGGGTGGTGAGACACTGGACCATTTGCCCAGGGAGGTCATGGATGCTCCCTTCCTCCCTGGAAGTATTCAAGGCCAGGTTGGATGAGGCCTTGAGCAACTTGGTCTAGTAGGAGGTGTCCTTGCCCATGGCAGGGGGATTGGAACTAGAAGATCTTTGAGGTCCCTTTAACCCCAAACCATTCTATGAATCTATGAATCTTTCAGGAGAGTGCTGCTGGTGTATTCAGAGAGCAAGGAGAGCTGAAGGACACAGCAGACAGAGGCAGGCACAGGTGGGAGGCAGTGCAGAACTCTGCAAGCTCAAGGCAAAGAGACTTCTACCATGATGATCTCAGAGTTAAAAATGCAGCAGCAACTGCTGAATTTAATGTGCGGTTAGTGTAAATAAAGTCTGATCCTTTTCAGGTGTACACAGTCATGTAACTCCCAGCCCTTAATAAGCTTTTCCTTTTCCTGCTGCTCTCTTACTTCTGTGACTGCTGGTCTAATTCTTCAGTTTCCAGGGAGATGAGAGCAGATCTATAACAAAAGACACCAAAATAAAAAAGAAGGAAAAAATCCTGCAATTTCAACCCACACAAATGTCATCTTCACAGTCTACCTGTGCCTGAAATCCAGCTGCCATTACAAGATTTCCTATCTCCTCTTCCTAAAGTATTGCTAAAGAGAAAAATATAGTAACATTTTCACATTTTGTTTGCAAAAAACCACAAGTGAGAAAGCCAAGGCATTTTAACCTGATTCTTTACTGCAGAAGAGGAAATCCAAACCCTTAGCACACTTTGAAGGGTAGAAAGATTATTGCTTCCCTGTCAGCTCCAAGAAGATTGCTGTCCTAACAGATCACTGTCCTACAAGCATCCAGGTGAAAGGAGAGCCTCTCAGAGAGGCATTTGTCATCTGTGGCTGTAAAGCACAACACAATTAGCTACTTGCACCTCCCTTCAATCCCCACCCCCACCCCCCAAAATATCTCCAGTAACACAAAAGGTTCTTTGCTTTTCTAGATGTCCTTTCCCCTCCACTTATAATAGGGTTCACCTGCCAATATGTGAAGGCCATAGGGAGGCACTTTTTACAAGGGCTTGTAGTGACAAGGGGGAATGGACTGAAGCTGGAAGAGGGGACATTTAGACTGGGTATTAGGAAGAAATTCTTTACAGTGAAGATGGTGAGACACTGATGCCCCCTCCCTCCCTGGAGGTGTTCAAGAGCAGGTTGGATGAGGCCTTGGTCTACTGGAAGGTGTCCCGGTCCATGGCAGGGAGTTTGGAACTAGATCTTTAAGGTCCCTCCCAACCCAACCCATTCTGATTGTATGTAGCGAAAAACAAGTTATTCCCCTCTTGCCCTCTCTACTTATTAGCTGCAAAATTTCATATCTTAAGTCAAAAGTCTCTTCACAGAATTAGTTGTTTCTGGTTGTTGGAGCAGCCAGGTATAGGGCACAATCTTCTACAACCAATAACAGAGAAACAAGGAAGCTTTGAGACCCTGAGGAGTCATCAAATGCTTCCTACCACCAAGCTGGAAGAATGGTTCAACAAAAGGCAGAGTTCTTATCTTCTAAACTGAAAGACTTCATGAAGTGTCAGAAAAAATGTGAATACAATCAAATTTATTTCTTTTAAGCACATCTTACTCCAGCTGCTCTGCAAATTTCTGCCAGTTACCAGTAAGCATCCCCACAAAGCACAAAGGAACACAATACTGAGGACTCTCCTGGCCTTTGAACTCTCACACCAGGTATCTTGCACTTGCAGCCTTACAGAAATGAAGAGGAAAGTTTTCTGACAAGTCCAAGTTTTCCCATTCTTCAGGTTTATCCTCAAAACACACCTCTGATGTATGTAACAGTTGTGTCCACACATACACACACATCAGTACCTACATGCACACCATGCACGTCAGTACCTACATGAACACACACACAGATGCTTTCTTCCAAAGAATGCAATGGGTTAAATCTTCATTGCATATTTAAAACCACTGCTAAGGTGGTTTTAAATTGTGAATATATATTTTCTTAATAAAAGCAACACAGCACAGCATTAAATGTCCCCACCAAAGACCTATTTTCACTTCAGCCTGGATCTTTACAGTAAGAGTGGTGAGACACTGGAACAGGTTGCACTGACGGGATGAGAGGGAATGGCTCCCTGCTATGTCTGCACTAACAAAGCCTGCATCTTCTAGGAACACAACCAAACCAAATTCTTCCACTGCTTTCCAGTAGAAGAATTCTTTGAAGGGCATTCCCTGCTCCTCAAGCTGGTTTCCATGAGGTCTGTCACATTCTGATTAGTTCTTTTCTTTGCCAATAACTGGAAAACATGATCACACTGAAATAATGAATAACCATGTTTGTTGGCATATGGCAGACTGATTTGAGGTATTTATTCTGTTCCTTTTTCCAGTGAAACTTACTCATGTAGTTGGGAATTCCCCATTCCTAGTCCCTTCCGGTATTCTGGAGCCAATTCAGAAGACTGAGATCTAGAAATAAGCTTTGTTTGCATTCGAATTGAAGGCATCTTGTAGGTATCGATTTCACATCAGCTTTTACAGCAGGTTTCAGTGACAGTTGTATCAACAGTGAGGGGATATCCTGGCCATGGCCACAGTCATAATAACAACACAGAGAGGGTTGGTTGTTTTTTTTTGTTTGGTTGGTTGGGTTTTTTTGAGAAATTGACTTTTCCAGGTCAAGAGGAGAGCTAATGTGACAGTTTTACCTAATGGCTCCTTGTGTGGAGTTCAGGGTGTTTGAGAAGCAACAATTCCCAAGATCACCAGTATGATGTTTCAAGAAAAGAGTCCCCCAGACAGACTATTTTGATGCCTGAACAATATCAGAGCCTTCTCTCCACTATGGTAGACAACCCATCCACGTAGAATGAAGATGCATTTGTCCAGAACCTCCAGCAGTCTCAGAAGTTGCAGCCAACATGTAGGATGCTTCCCCAAAATACTGAACTCATCACTTTTTTTACTGACCATTTACTCTGATGGTAGAAAGGAAATCTGATCCATTCTGAACAGAGCACAGCCTGAAGCTCTGGACACAAGTGCGGATATGCATTTCTGGCTTGAATTACATCAGCCAGAGCAGAAGTAGGAGAAGCTAGAAAGGAGCTGCTCTTTTCTATATTAAAGAAAAAACTTCAAAGCAAGTGGGAAAACTCCACATACTTTTTCTCAGGAAAAGTCTGATTTATTTATTATTATTTATTTGCATTAGATCCGGTCTGCAGCATAACTCTAACTTGAGTTTCCAGGGAGATGTTGGGATGATGGAAGTCCATTATAATACTCCCAAAGAAGTTTTCAAAGAAAAGAAAAGGAAAAAAAAAAAAAAGTCTAGCAAATTTTGAGGACCCTCTTCCATGCCCAGTGGAAGCCCTCAGAAGCTTTGTGCCAGGAGCTGGATGAATACCTGAGCCCTTTCACTTTACAATTTACTGAACAATATTTATGAAGAATTGCCTGGTGAAGGTCTGCTTTCAAAGGCCATAGGTTAACATCATGTCTGGGTATCTCTTTACCTTCCTCCCCCAGTTTTGAGGCTTGCAGAGAGTACAGTGTCTTTTTACCTCAAGATATTAGTATCACAGCCTTGACACCATTACTTAGAGATCCTCAAAGTTGCCACTTCCTTGCATACCCATCAAGACAGGGTATCAGAGAGCACTCTGCAAGGGGAACTGCACCTGCTGTTGTACTGGAGCAATAAATACCAAGTTTTGAAATGCTGCACATTCTAAAGGGTCTCCCTGCACCCATGTCCTTCAAATCCTCATACCACATGGCTTCATGTAACCCACAGACAATGAGATAATGTTATAAATAGCAGCAGTGCGTCGCAGCTATTGGCCTCAGTAAATTCCACAGTGAATAAGGCTCAGTGACTCAAGGCTAAACACCATTTGATTCAATAGTCACGGGGAAACAGTTTAAAACAAGAAGTGAGACATTGCTTTTCCATCTGTACGTAAAAGCTGTGCTCTTCATCTGTCCACCAAGCACAGCTGAAGGGCAGCAGGAAAGCTGTGTGCTGCCAAATCCCTTGTACATTCACTTGGTCTGCCTCTCCATCCCTCCAGTCTCACAGATTTAATGAACTCAGACTTAAGGGGTTCCTCTTCTAGAGCTCTGTTTTCTTGTTGCTGAATCAAAGATCTAAAAGCTTTAGGGAAATCTCTTCCACAGACACAGAGGCAAGATGTGCTTCAAGAACACAGCTATTCCTAGCTGGAGAACAAAGAAAAACCATAACCAACCAAAAAAACCCACCACCACCACTACCAAAGAAACCCAAACAAAAAACCCAAACAAAATACTTACTATCTCCCCAAGGAGTGGTATGCATGACCACTGTAATGATGTGCAAAAGAACCAAAATTCCCACAATCCACACAATCCATCTGCTCTCCAAGAGTTAATAATTTCCTATTTTTAATGGCTCTTGCCTCACTTTGCTTCTAGTACAGTACCAAACACTGGTGTTATTGAACCCCTAAATCACAGGATCAGTACAAACAAGCTAGAAGATAAGAGACACTATTACCATGGCATCTCAAATATAAACTTCAAACTGCATTATAAACACAAGCATTGTTATCTTCTGATCCATTTCTGTGCTGAACGCTGTAATTTACCTTTGTTTTGGTTCTGGAGGTAAGCCAGCCAGCCACAACAGCATTACAAAACTACAGAATCATAGAATCATTTCAGTTGGAAAAGACCTCTAAGGTCATCAAGTCCAGCCAGTGACCTGACACCAGCCATGGCCATTAAACCACGTCCTGAAGTGCCATGTCTACACATTTTTTTAACACCTCCAGAGAGTGTCCCCACCACTTCCCTGGGCAGCCTGTTCCAATGCCTGACCACTCTTTCAGGAAAGAAATTTTTCTTAATATCCAACCTAAACCTCCTGGGCACAGTTTGGCCATTTCCTCTTGTTCTGTTATCCCCACTATAACCTTTCCATAAAGAAATTTTTCCCAATAGCCAACCTAAAACTCCTCTGGTGCAACCTGAGGCCCTTAATATTATAGTCTTACATTAGGAACAGCAATAGCTGTGTCAGAAGTGGAGGACTACATGACAAACAGGCTGCTTGGAGCCCTTCACATTTAGTGGATTATAAGAGGCATGTCTGTACCTGCTACACGCTCACATTTGGCAGGTGAAACTCGAGGAATATTATCCCTCCAGCTACTACAGGAAAGAGCAGATCAGGGCAATGGCATTCTGAAGAAACAGTGCCCACCTGGCCTGTGATGCTAGCACTTCTGAAAACAACCTAGCACACTGACCAAAGGCATAGGGAAGACACAAGAATACCCCTAAACATTGATGCAAATGGAATTCAGCTGTTAAAAGTAAACAGCATGACCATTGATTGTAGCTGTAAGCAAAGAAACCTTAAGCAGCTGAAATTAAGACAGCAACCCCTGTCCTTTACAAAAGCTATGAAATCCATGTGCACAGTGTTTCTACAAAACTCCTGATTGATGTCTAAGAATGCCCTAAAAAGCTAAATTAACTCCTTTATCATATACACCAAGGACTTACAACACAAAGAAGGTAAACTTCAAGAACAGCACTGCTTGGTTAAAGTTGTAGATCTGGGCTCAGAAAGATCATTGTTCATAACCAAATCTCACCAACAGCTTTCACAGGTGCTGCAAACTGATTTTTTTCATCTCACAGATGAAAAATCACATTGTGCTGCCAACTCTCAAGGCAGTGTCTTCGTCCCTAGTTCCTGCACTAACACAGGCGCAGACTTCAGATGACTTCATTCAGCTTCACAACTTGTATGGAGAACAATGGCTTATATCCACAGAAGAACATGAAGCTCACTGTGATGAGCTTCACAACATCTGAAGCACAGCAGTATTTTATTTCTGACAAAATTTACTGTAATTAAAGTAAACAGGAGTCAAATATAGAGGACTTTTACTCTGTTCTACCAATTAAGTGAAGCAAAATTACTAGGTGGGAGACTTAGGTGGACAAACTGGGCAGTTACAGCTTTGAAGCTGGCACCAGAGACAAGACAACATTACAGGGCCAGGGACATTCAGAACTTAAAGACCACACCAGTTCAGAGAAACAGCTCTGCAATAAATACACCAGCAGTTATGTCTGCTCTCTATTCACTCACTCAGCTTGGAATTTGCCCAGCTGCTTCTCAGAAAGAAGCACAGAGATTTTCTAAAGTAGCTCAGCTTGCACAACACCATTCTAAGTTAAAGCAAAATTACCTTCTCCTTTCCCACTTCTATTTCACAGCTGTTTAGGAAAATCCTCTAAAGTAATATCATACGGAGAATATGAAGAAGAGAGAGTTAAATACTGACCAACAAGCAGTTCTTGGTTGGAATAGTAAGTTTATTATTCGTGATAACTCAACTCCCTAGAGGCTCATAAAAAAAAAAGAAAAATAAAAAAATCAGGAGTGCTTAAGTGTCTTGACATGTGTCAAGGAGGTCATCAGCTAAGAGGTAACAATTATCAAACCCTAGAGAGAGAGTTTTCCTCAGGCAGTAAGAACAAAAACTTCACTAAGCTAGGAGAGACTGCTCCACATCACCGACTTTCTGACTTCATCTGGCCTCATAGCATCAGTTCAGAAATGCTGGGTTCCAGTCTTGCACAAATCTCTGCAAGATTTGGGGGGGGGGGGGGGGGGAAGGGAAAGCTGTAAGATTTTTTTAATATTCTGCATTGTTGTGCTGATCATTTCACATTGTGTTGTACTATGCACAAACCCACAATTTATTAAAAGAATTCTGAGTTTTCAACACAGATTTCCATCACTGCAAACCTCATATGCTTTTGCCTGATGAAAGCCAGGTTGGATGAAACCTTGAGCAACCTGAGCTAGTGGAAGGTGTCCCTGCCTATGGCAGGGGGATTGGAACTAGATGGTCTTTAAGGTTTCTTCCAACCCAAACCAATTCTACAATTCTATGACCTTGAATATTCAAGTCTGAGTAAATGGGAATGTTTCTTCACCATAATCAGAGGCAGATTTACAAGTAGCCTCCAGCAGAGGTTTGGCTTGGGGGGGTTACTACACAAAGGAGTTATGTCAGAATCAACAGGGAGTGCTCAAAAAAGGTAAAAATGTCCACAAAATGTTTGACTAGTCTGCTTAAACAAAGCCTTTAGAAGTTGTTCGTTCTTTGCTTTGCTCTTAAGTGAAGTGTTCTTAAATCCCAACTGCTAGAATTATTTTATACCTAAAATGTGGTGTGTAGAGAAAGCCACAGCCTCATAGCCAAATCTCATTTCAATCTCCAAGTCATCCCAGTTCCCTGGAGAACACACTACTACCTCAGAGTCCTCTGTTTAGTTGGTGTTTTTTTTTTTCAGAGTATGAGTGGCCAGTATAAGTGAGGTCAGGCTCCACTGAGCCATCAAGAAAGTACATGAAAGCAGGAGATAAAACCTGGGTGATAGTCACTCACCTGTGTCAGCTCCTTAAAGAAAGGATTCCTCTGGTAAAACACAGGTACTTTCATTCTGTGAGAGCACTGATAAGGTTGGACAAGAAAGACCAAGAATAAAGAAAACCCTGAAGAGGAAATAAATGGAGAAGACGAAATTTTAGATGACAGCAATAAGCCTCCCACAAAATGCCTTTAGTCTCAAGTTCAGAGGCCTCTTAACTACTGCATGAAACACCTCACTTTGCAGGGTAATCCAAACTCAACTTCATGAAGTTTACAATGTTATTTGTGCCACACCTGAAAAACAAATGCTTACAAAATTGTGTTATAGAATCAGCAGGTCAAGAGAGGTGATTCTTCCCCTTTACTCTACTCTTTAGAGACTCCACCTTGAATACTGCGTCCACTTCCAGTGTCCCCATCATAAGAAGGGCACAGAGCTGTTGGAGCAAGTCCAGAGAAGAGCCACAAAGAAGATCAGAGGGCTGGAACTCCTCTGCTATGAGGATAGGCTGAGGGAACTCTGATTGTTCCGCCTAGAGAAGCCTCTGTGGACACCTTTGAGTTGCTTTCCAGTGCCTGAAGGGATCCTACAGGAAGGCCGGAGAGAGACTTTTCCTAAGGGTGTCTAGCAGTAGGACAAGGGGGAATGCTTTTAAGCTGAGGGAGAGTAGGTTTAGACTGGATCTTAGGCAGAAGTTCTTCAGCATGAGGATAGTGAGACTCTGGAATAGGCTGCCCAGGGAGGTAGTGGATGCCTCCTCCCTAGAGGTATCTAAGGCCAGGTTGGATGAGCCAAGTCTAGTGGAGAGGTGTCCCTGCCCACAGTGGGTAGGTTGGAGTAGATGATCTCCCAGGTCCCTTCCAAGCTGTGGTGGTTTGGCTCTGGCCTGGAGGCCAGATGCCCACCAAAGCCGCTCTATCACTCCCCCTCTTAAATGGACAGGGGGAGAGGGGAGGAAGAAGAAAAAGAAATTGACCAAAGCTAATAATAAGATAGAAGCGAATTTAATAACAATAATAGTCAAAAGCAATAGACCGCGCGGAAGCAAGAGAGAGATGTTAGTCTCTACTTCCCATCAGCAGGACGATGGTCGGTCTCGGGAAGCAGGGCTCTCTAAGCTTGGTAGTTGCTTGGGAGGATAGACGCCATGGACCAATCCCCCCACTTCCTTCTTTTACTTCATTCTTATATCTGAGCTGACGTCATATGGCATGGAATACCTCTTTGGCCAGTCCAGGTATGCCAGCTCAGCCATGTCCCCTCCCAAGATCCTGCCCATCCCTCAATGTACTCTTGGGGCAGGGAAACATTGAAAAGACATAGCCTGGGTACTTATTCAACAGTAGCCAAAACATTGCTATGTTATCAACTGCTGCTGCAAAACACAGCACTGGAGAATTAACTCCAGCTTGGCCAAACCCAATACACAAGCTAAGTCATTCTATGATTCTATCATCTGTTGTGTAAAATAATAATACAAGGTCTTTCTGAAGAAATCCTTATAGTGAACATTTCTCCAAGCAAGGAATCTTTCTGACAAAGCCAAACCCAGCTGGACGATTGCCACTAACACAATGCACCTTATCTCACCAGTATTATCTACTTAGAGGGATTTAGGCACCCATAGGTGATCATATATCAATGCTTTGCCCTTCAGCAAGTCTCCGGTTCAACTACCCATTTCCTTGTTAATCAGGCTGCTTCAGCTCTCCTAGCTGTTAGAAATCAATCAATGCAGCAATTAGTAAGTTAAGTGTACCGGAACATGCAGGCAGTCTGATCTGAAGATAAGCTAGCATGCAGATACTGAATGAACAACTGTCCAAGAGTCTAGGAGACAGTTTTTTTTTTTTTCCCCAGGAAGTCCAATTTCTGCCTGTCTGCCCTCCCATGCTGCACCCTGGACACTCTCTTACCCCTCACCCCCACGTCTCCAAACGTATCAGTATCTTCCTCAAAGAAGATAAAGCAGTAGGTAGAGGGGAGACAATGAAATTCTCTGGAAGCCTATTTAGTAGAGTTTGTCAGGAAGGTATGTCTAAAGCAAACCTTTTGGTCTGAGCTTAGACTGCTCTCAGGCACCAAAATCACAACTTGAAAAGCATGAGGAAGAAAAAAATCTCAGTAACAGAGCTCAGGAAACAGCTCCCTCCTTAAACAGGAATCTTTAAGACTAGAAGTTATCTAATCTTAAAACTAACAAGCTATCAATATTTAGATACTGGAGAATAATGGCTGCATAATCATTGTACGTATCCATTTTCTGACAGACACTGCATGAAAGACCATCTATATCCTTCTGATATAGCAACATCTGAAGCACCAGAGTATATCACACCATCATCAGTCATACCACTTAGTAGTTTTAACATTCAGGGTGACTTGAGTTCAGGAAAAGAAGCATAAGCTACTACATTCAAAAGGCACAAGCAAGTAGAAATAATCATTCATGACAAGGCAGCATAGCTGAAAGCCAAGAAGCAGGTATGTTTCCATGATGGATTAAGGCTATCAGATAGCAGGGGTGGTGACCAAGCTTGTATACTAAAATAAGACACCAAGGCTCCAAACCAGTTTTCACCTCATTACCTCTTAGACTCCTGGGATATGTGAGGAGCTGAAGCTCCAGCAAAAGAATCCAAAGCTTTCTCCGAAGTCTGAACCAAGGAGTCTCAAGAGTTCAGAGACTTTCTTGTCTACGCTTTTCCACATACACAGGGTCTAACTACTAAAGAATCTCAAAAATGAGAGGAGACACAAGACTTGATGGATTTTCAAGCTATAGCACAGGTTTTCCCCTCATCCCCTTCCCTCCCGTCCACAGTTAACATCAGTATCTCCTACCTAGAGTGGCAATTTTATCTCCAAGCAGGACAGCCACAGCAAAGACATTTCTTGTACTTTTAACAGTATTTGGCACAACTGTTTCTAGGTTTTCTAAAAGTTACTGATCGCCAAAGATACCTCAAGCATCAGAATTGCTCAGGCACTGTAGGGTAGAAAAGACTGACTTTCAAATAATCCTTTTTGATAGAAAGAGAGATACATTTCAAATCATTTTGCGTTATCCATCCAATCCAAGGGATCAACCAAGCGTAGAGGTTTCCTTTAAAGACTTATGAGACTTTAGTAGCTTGTGCAATATAAGCTAAAAATCCATCACTACAAATGTTATAACAAAGAGGATATGTTCTCATTATTTCAGCAGCTATTGAGTCTCAAATGATCACAGTGATTTACTGGAGATCATGTCAGCAGCTTCCTTTAACCTGAAGACAGATACAGCTGATAGCTCACAGACATGGACCTGAAACAAATTACCAGCTATAAAAATGGCATAAATATCAGTTCAATTCCTTCTATTTTTCAGTGAATAGCAATCTGTTCTTCTCTTACCATTCTAAGTTAAGCAATTCCCATTTCTGATGTCTCCAAAAACCCCACCAAACAATACATGTTAAAGTTAGAAAATGCATCCCATTTAATTATGATGTTGCAGAAGTATGAGCTTCAAAACAGAAAGAGGAGTGACCTCCTGAGATGTTCATCTAAAATAAGATGAAAGTTGTTGTAAGAATACATTCCAACCTCTAAAGACATCTAATTTCTATGTAGGAATCAAATTTAGATTTAAAGTTCCCTGTGTTTCAAACAACAGTAAATAATCAGTCCCAAACTCTCAGGCTACAAACAGCCTGTGGGTCTGTCTGCACCAGACCTATGACCAAATACTCTTTCTTCTTTAGGCATATGGTTGGCAACTCTGAACAGCCCAAACATCTGAGAAATAAACTCACTCTGATTATACAGCACTTCACAGACATAATTAATCTCCAGAGGGATTAGTCTGTAGATGTTCAGAAAGCTTACTGGATATGTGAAGAACAACCAAGAAAATTACAGAAGCAGTGGAAATTCCAGTGGCATTTTCAGAACATACCTTCCTCCCATGCTTATGCAGTGATTCAGTAGTAAACAAGCTGTTCACAAACACACAAAAAAAGTAATAACGGAAGTAGGTTCTTCATGGATATCTACTACCTCCCTCCAGCACCACAATGCAATAAACCAAATATCATCCAGAACTACCACACATTACTTCTGCTTTCTCATGCAAGTCCAACTATCAGCAATGAAGAAACCAACCCCAGGCTCTCTAATGTCTCCTTCTGCAGAACAGATGTAGTAACACAGCAACATCAGGACCCTCCACCCTTCCATGGAAATCAGTTCATACACTCAAGTACTGAGGAAGAGTAAAATCACAAGCTTCATACCCCCAAGAAATCAGGCACTGAAGCCCTACCCAAAGCCGTGCTGCATTTCATTTACAGATAATTAGCTTCATTCTCATTTTGTGGTCAACATGTAAAAACAAAATGAGTTCTCACTTTAACCTCAATTCTAAGATTAAATTCAATGAGAAGGGCAACAAAGGTGGTAAAGGGTCTGAAGAACAGGTCTTGGTGAGGAGCAGTTGACAGAACTGGGGTTGTTTAGTCTGAGGAGAGACTTTATTGCTATCTACACCTACCTGAAAGGAGGTTGTAGCAAGGCGGGTGTTGGTCTTTTCTCCCTAGTATCAAGTGACAGAACAAGAGCAAATGGCCTCAGCTTGTGCCAAGGGAAAGGTAGGTTGGATTATTAGGAAAAAATTCTTTATGGAAAGAGTGGTCAGGCATTGGAACACACTACCCAGGGAAGTGGTGGAGTCTCACCAACCCTGGAGGTGTTCAGAAACCAAGTAGACGTGGCACTTCAGGACACAGTTTAGTGGCCATGGTGGTGTTGAGTCAACAGTTGGACTCTATCTTAGTGGTGTTTTTCCAACTGAGACAGTTCTACGATTCTATGAATTAAGGCAAACAAAACAAAAAAACCCAATATGCAAAATGTTCTTCAAGTTATTCTTGACTTCTCTTTCCCTTGCAACCTATATACAAAAAAAATAACCTAGCAATAGAGTAGGTTAGAAAATTTCAGGCAACCACCTGCAAGTGGTGCTCAGTTCAGGTTGGCTTTCCTTAAACTCACCCTTGCATGAAAGACAGCCCAATTGCTAGTAGAAAATTAACAGTTTTACTGGTTTATCACAGAAAATTTCTCATATGATCCAAGCTTTCAGAGCATTACAGAGACCCCTATGCTCTGTGGCTAGCACAAACCATGTTTTCAAAATATGAACAAAGTCCTTTCGGTTGTAATTGTGCGGAGTAGAGAAAAATCCTACGTTTTTCTAGCTGGGAAAGAGTCTGCATTCCTCAATACTTCTATAAAAGCCAATTTTTTTAAAATTTTTTTTTTAACTTCACACAAAACCTCTCAGGCTACCATTATTCAACTTTCCTCCTTCCTCTCAAGTTGCAAGACAAGTAAAGAGTTCAAGTTGTTTGCAAATGTACAACAGAGGCTTAACACCACCCGAGTACTTCAGAGGGCTTCTGCCAAAAACTGCCCCCTACACTAAACAGAAACCTCACTTGTTTCATGCTGATCTGGAAATACCTTAAGTTAAGACCTGACACCTTCTTCTCACTGGTAACTTTTCTTCTTAGTTTCCAATAACTCACTTTGGATCCAAGTGTGGTCGTAGACAAAAGGCTCTTCACCACTTGCTGGCCCACACTCACCAACATCAAACAGATGGAACACTGGGGAGATCAGCTTGCTCTAGAGTCAATTTTGTCATCAGCTTGCCTAAAAGCCAAGGGTTATAGAAACCAGTAATTTGAGGAAAGGGAACCCTAGAATTAGCCCTACTTACAACATTAAGCAATCTAAAAGCAATCTGATGGAGCAGGTCCAGAGGAGGGCCACAAAAACGATCAGGGGGTTGAAACACCTCTGCTACAAAGACAGGCTGAGGGAGCTGGCATTGTTCAGCCTGGAGAGGAGAAGGCTTCAGGGAGACCTAATAACAACCTTCCAGTACCTGAAGGGGGCCTACAAGAAGGACGGAGGGAGAGTGTTTACAAAGGCCTGCAGCGATAGGATGAGGGGCAGTGGCTTCAGATTAGAGAAGAGTAGATTTAGATTGGACGTTAGGAATAAATTCTTTATCATGAGGGTGGTGGAACACTGGAACAGTTTGCCCAGGGAGGTGGTTGAGGCCCCATCCCTGGAGATATTCAACATGAGGCTCAACAGGGCTCTAGGCAACCTGATCTAGCTGAGGATGTCCATGCTTACTGCAGAGCAGGTTGGACTGGATGACTTTTAGTGGTCACTTTTGTCACCACTAAAACTGGACACAGTATTTCAGGTGTGGTTTTACCAGGACAGAGTAAAGGGTGAGAAGAACCTCCCTAGATCTGCTGGACACACTTTTCTTAATGCACCCCAGGATGCTGTTGGTCATCTTGGCCACAAGGACACATTGCTGTCCCATGGAGAACTTGCTGTCCATTAGGACTCCAGGGTCTTTCTCCATGAAGCTGCTTTTGATCAGGACAACCCTTAGCCTGTACAGGTGCCTGGTGTTATTCCTCTCCAGATGAAGAACTCTGCACTTGTCCTTATTGAACTTCACAAGGTTCTCCTTTGCCCAGCTCTCCAGCCTGTCCAGATCTCGTTGGATGGCTGCACAGCCTGATAGGGTGTCAAACAATCCCCCCCAGTTCCTTATCAACAAACTTGCTGAAGGTACACTCAATCACCTCATCCAGGTCAATGATGAAGATACTGAACAAAACTGGACCCAGTACTGATTCCTGGGGAACACCACTGGCCACAGGCTTCCAACTAGATTCTGCATTGAGGTCCAAAGAACAGAAGCATTAGAGCTGTCTATAGCCTATGTCACCATCCCAAGTACCCAGCTTCTCCAACCAGATTCAAGTGGCAGAAGAATGGCATCATTTGTGCCAGCACAAAAAGCAATTACACAATTCAGCCAGTTGAAACAAATGAAGTTTTAAGCAGTTTATAGTCTAAATTAAAATTAATGGAAGAACTGCAAAAGCACCCAAGAAGTTATATAGCACTACTTCCTACCTCCACACCTCTCCCTTCCAAATCTCTAAATGCAAGGTCTGCAAAGGAATCCTCAAGCCTGGATTGCTGAGATAAGAAACTTGAGCAAATGGATGAACACCACAAAATTAACTTGTTTGAAGATGGTAAAGCAAAAAACGTCAGCACTGAGGGAAGCATTTCTTTTTCTTTGAATGCTCCTAACTGAAGGCTGCCAAAACAGATAACAGATGGCTTGCATTGGACAAATAATACTCAACATCCATTGAAGCTGGAGCTGTCTGAAGAAGTTTCAAAAAAGTTTTCTGAAAGTTAGAGAGACCAAAAGCATCCAAGGAACATCAGACAGATTCAGAGTATTCTATCACAGTGTCAGGCTTCCTGCCATGGCAGGAGTAGATCTCTGTCCTTACAGATGCCCAGCTACATGACCCAAGCAGTTATAGTACACAGAGCACCAGCAGAAATTCAAGGAGAGATTTATTGAGTCTTGAAGTCAGCTCAGAGCTTTGCCATTACCCTCACAAAAATTCACCACTACTGCACACACTTAAGCATCTGCTTAAAACCAGAAAGTCTTCGCTTAGCAAAGGATTCTAAAAGTTAATCTACAACTCATATCTTATCTAAAACAGATGTTAAAAGAGCAAGGGCTTGGGTTTGGGTAAGGCTTTTTGTTTGGTTTGTACCTTGGTTTGGGGATATTTTTTCACCTGAATTATGAGTTCACGTGGAGAAGAGGTCAACCTCTTTCTCTCAACTGACTCAAATGAAAACTTACTAAGATTATGAATAAATATAGCTATAAATCTTTCTCCCCCAAATAGCTTCTACAATCAGCTGAAGAACTGCATTAAGAATACCCAGCAGATTTAAACAAGAAGCATCAATTTACAAGATGTAAACAATTGCTTTAGGCACAACTAGCAACATGAGGATAATCACAAACTTCTCTAAACATAGCTCTATAGGATATTATCCATTGCTCTGGAGGTGAGCACTGCCTTCCATCAATGTTTTAGTCACTGCAGTCATCTCAACCTTCCCTCTTATTCTTCTTGAAGATCAGGTACATCATTTATACTCAAGTAGGTATTCAAATTACTCCTGTAAACCAGCAAAAAAACCAAATCTGTACAACTTCTTTGTAGGTAGCTCTCACTCATACTTCAACTAGGTTTTGAAAGACTGCCTTTAGATAGCAAGTCTGGTTGGGCATCTATTTCCATTGTACTGGAGTCACTTAAATCACAGTCGTATGAAACGTGGCTTAGCTGAAGACTTGACTGTGCTCTTTTTCTGAAGCCAGTGAACCATCTCAAACACTTTAAATAAGCAAGTTCTAAATGAGTTCTCTTATGGATCTACAGGACACAGGGCCAAGGCTGGATGATGATGATGCAGGACTGATTTTCTCCCTTTCCATTTTGTGTCTTCCTCACTCCTATTTAATAACTTAATAGCATTAATGACATACTCTGCTTAAGCCACTCAGCAGTTGAAGAGTGAGAGAGCTGGCTTTATTATCTGGTTTATCAAATTAAATATTTTCATTTGTGAGGAAGCCATCCTTACGCCACTGTAATCTATGTGCACCTACCTCAGCACTAAGCTACCCAGAGAGTTTAACAATTAGCACAGGGTCATGGCACGTTAATGGATTTTACTGCATGCTACATATATTGGTGTTCAGGAAGATTAATGGCAGAAAACTGCATTAATTAATCATCTTAATGAGCCTGCTTGTTTCTGTAAAGGAAAGGCAAGCAAAAGAGTTCTTTGCCTATGACTGTGTGCTGTCTTTCACATACCTGCCTGGACTATTCCAGTATCCTGGGGTTACCAAACCACAACAACTCGTGGCTCACTTCTGAATCCTAGCCTCCAACAGCAGCCTTTTTCCTCTGCCTTTGGGAGAAATGGAACCAGGGACTTCTTGATTCCAGGGTGGCAAGAGGAAAAAAAGCATCAAAACAACCCACAAGCAGGGGAGGAGTAGTGGTGGGGGGTTGGTGCACTGTCTAGTTCTCAGATCTTATTTGCTTGTAAAGCTCTAATTTCATACTAACTCCAATGGGACCAGTTCTGTTACTCCCTCTAGGTTCCATTTAAAGACTCCAAATAATCACTTCCAGACAGAGTAACAGTAAGTTACTTTTAAGTTCAATTTTAGATTTATTTTCAGGTCCTAGGTGTAACAACAATTTAGCTTCTCTTTCCTCAGACTCCAAAGGAAACCTTCCAACAAACCTTCCTTCAAAAGACAAGCTTGATACTACAACAAATTAACAACTCACACTAAAACTCCTATTTGGCAAATCTAAACAAACTCTGAAGGGCCAGCACAACTTCTTTTCAGCACTCAGTGGCAAAGCACTGGTAAAAGCCTGAGTCTTACTGCTGCCCTGCAAAGTAGTGTAGTCACCGTCCCCAGAGGTGTTCAAAAACGTGCGGAGACATGGCACATCAGGACATGGGTTAGTGAGTATGGTGGTGTTGGGTTGATGGTTGGATGTGAAGATCTTGGAGGTCTTTTCAAACCTTAATGATTCTATGATTCTATAAAATAGCAAGGGGCAGCCTAACTCTTGCATAATTACCATCAGACACAACTTATCCCAAGAAGCTGGTTTCTCTGTTCCTGACATTATGGCTTTTGTTAGATTAAAATCTTCCCTTCTGCTGTGAGGAAATTAAACTTCTGTTATTGTTGGTTTCAGCTAGTGACATTTTACCCCTCCTGAATGGAAACTGAAGTTGAAATGGAAAGACTCATGTTTACTGCTCTTTCAAATACACTTTTACAAATCACCCCCTGCTTTTATCATTGCTGCAGCTTAATAAAATTAAACATATCTTAGCTCAACTTTATGACACAAAAATGTCACCAGAGGTCTACACAACAGCTGTATCTACAAGCCCTCCTCAGCAAAGCTACTTGCAATACAGGAGGCAGAAGCTTCAAAAGCCACCCATATCAGCCTACATCAATCACAAGAAAACATAGATCACTTTGCCTCAGAGAAAACAGATATTTGCCTTTATAGCTGTTTTAAAAAAGTTTCTTCAAAACTGTCTCTATTGATTTTAACAAAAGCAAGGAGCACCCAGAACATCAACAAACCAAACCCTCCATTTACTCTTGGGAGAAAGTCCTGTGCCAAATTTTTCAGCCCTTCAAATAAGTAGCTGCCAGATACAAACTCCCAAGTATAGTGGCCACGTGGCCATCTCACCAATCATTATATTTTATACTTTTTTTCTTTTTTTTAATAAAATTTTTAGCAGTCATGACAGCTGCCGAGATGCATTTCAGGAGAACCTTTCATGTAGGCCAAGCTTTGTGTATTTGTCATTATACCTATTTGCCCTGAAGCATGTAGGCATGCTCTAAAAGCCACATAATTAGAACAGTTAATGAATCATTTTAACATTGCAAGTCCTTAAGGGTCTTGGAACCTCTACCAGACTTCATGAATTTACAACTAGCTATGAGGAAGTAATGAAAAGAGAAAAAAAAAAAATCTAGGTGATTAAAATTTCTTCCACAGGATAAATTTACTTATAAGAAATAATTTCTAAGATATTCAAATGAAGTACCAGCATCACCAGGGAAAGCTCCAACACTTTCATACACAAATGGCAAAAGAATAGAGAGAAGTCAGAATAATATTTTTTAATCCTCAAGCTTGTACTCAGATAAAGTTCTTAATGCCATGCTGCTGATGGAAGCTAACTGTGGAGTCCAAATCAAATGAGCCCCATTCTTCCCCCAAAAGGAAATGCTTCAAATATGTAAAGTGGAATCTTACACAGGTTAAATAGAAAAATTTAAAATCCTAATACACAGTGAAACATCTGAAATTCCATTGGATCCATGGCAGAGTAGGACTTGTAAAAGATAACTTGCACCACTGGCAACAAGCAATGTAGAACATGAAGCAACAGGAGGGCAGAACTGCCTCTTGCTATCTCTCATGATCAGACAATCATATCATAGAATCATGGAATCACTAAGATTGAAAAGACACAGAATCACAGAATGGTAGGGGTTGGAAGGGACCTCTGAAGATTATCTAGTCCAACCCTACTCATAGAGCAGGATCACCGAGAGTAAATCACAAAGGAACATGTTCAGGCAGGTTTTTAATTCTTCCAGAGATGGAGACTCCACAACCTCTCCTGAGAAGCTTGATCCAGGACTTTGACATGCTCAAAATAAAGAATTTTTTCCTGATGTTTACATGGAACCTCCTGCGTTCCACTTTGAGTCCACTGCTCCTTGTCCTGTCACCAGACACCACTGAGAAGAGTCTGCCCCCATCCTCCTGACATTTGTCCTTTAGATATTGATAAGGACTGATAAGATCCAGGATCACCAAGTCCAAATGTCAACCCAATACCACCATGCCCACTAAACCCCCCGAGGTCCGTGGCCTCTGCAGACAAGAAGGGCATTCAAAGTCAGAGGACATTTAAAGTCAGGTTCTCTGCAGTAGCTTCAAGTCCCACGACAGGCCCTGCAAGTCCAGGTGGGAGGCAGGTGCTGGGGTCAGGAGCAGCCCCATAGCTCTTGCTTTCTGCCATCCCTCAGCACCATTTGCTAGCAAAGCTTAAAAGGAGGTTCATTAGAAGTAAATTTTGACAACAAAGCCAGCTACAGCAATAAACCAGGGAATGAGGTGCAATCAGGTTTAAGAGGTCCTCCTCACAACTGGAACAGTCACTCTGACGACTAGCGTAAGATGCTCACAAAACAAAGTTAGTTCAACTGCTACACTGAAAAGATAACTTCAGAGAGGAAAACACAGAGGAAAACTTGCGAGAGCAGCTCATGGAAAACAGAAAACATCAGTGGCTTACTTGATCAAGTGTCATAGAAGATGATCAAGAAGCAAAGAAAAATAAAAAATTAGAATGATCAATCTCTAAGCAATCAGAACCCAGCAGCAAATCTCTTCATGTTTTTCAATCATGTTAAAAATCACAACCTGTTTTCTGTACCTTTGGTTTACACAGTCCATGGTTTCTAGAGGGTATACATCAGCACACATAGAATCACAGAATGGGCTGGGCTGGAAGGGACCTCTGAAGGTCATCTAGTCCAACCCCCTCTGCAGTAAGCAGGGGCATCCTCCAGTAGATTGGGTTGCCCAGAGCCCATGGGCTCTGGCAAACCACATGTGCTGGTTGGATAGCTTTCACTCACAGGCAATGGGCTCAAAACCATGACTGCCTAATTAGGCACACATCAGAGCTTGTGCTTTTCAATACTGCAGAGCTGTATCCAGACTTCCAACCACACTTCAGTAAAATTCTGCAAAAGAGATACAAGAAACAGCCCATCCACCACAACACTAACTCAACTCCAGAAGCAAGGCAGGACAGACCTTATTCCCAGACATGAGGCTTCTGTTCGGGAGACAAGCCAGTTGAGACTTTTAAGGTAATCTGTCAGACCCATTTGAACAATTCTAAGGAAAATAACATCATATCTAAATGATGTACTGGAAAGACTCTGATCTTACATTGTCCTGTTTTCCTCTGTAAGAAACAGAGTCATGATTCCAACAGCTTTACAAGGTTTAATCAACACAAGGAGTGAAACAGCTCACTACCATCACTCTTGGATTTTCCCCTCACCAAGCACTATGCCTTCTGCAGGAACTCACTCCTCACCCAGAAACCAGACCAAACCATTGTATTCTCCTTCCTCCTCTACTCCCTAGCAGCTGCACATAATCCTAGTTCAAATGCTTGCACCACAGTCTTACAGAACACACAAATGTCTTCAGTTACTGCACCCGCCCTGATGCATCCCTGTGTGGCCTGCCCTACGTGATCCTGCTTTGGCAGGGGGTTTGGAGGTCCCTTCCAATCCCTAACATTCTGTGATACAAAGAAAAAAAATTATAAAAAGGAAATATTGTACTCTATAAAGACAAGGTACAGCCAGACTCAAAACCAGCTGATGTCAAGGAACTGGACATCAGCTCCCATTTTAGTCATGAAATTCCTCGCTATGCAGCAAGGATAAAGCTGGAACAAAAATAAAATGACAAGAGAAAGCTATTAAACAAAATCTGCCTTTAAAAAGGATCTGATATCACAAATGCTCCTTGTATTTTGTGAACGAAACCAATTTGACAGGAGCAGTAACTAGAAACAGACTGCAGTTGACACCTTGACATATTTCTACTTTTGATTTAACAGGGAAGTCTTCAACTTTTCACCAGTTTTCCAACTGCAGATAAAATAAGAGTGAAAGAAGAGACGAGAACCTCATGATCCACAAAGATGAGACCCCAGCTAAGAGCAGCTGGTTTAGTTCTTCGACTGGGACAGCCACCATTACAGCAAATGGAATTCCTAAACCAGTAGATCAAAGTTGGTGCTGCTCAGTTATTTATTTAATTATTAGCAGGTTACAGAAGCTTCAAGACTTGCAAGATTTTCAATTAAACCTTGAAAAATTAGGGTTTTGAAAACAATTTTTGATTTACAGCTATAGATTAAGTAGGAAAAAAAACCACACAAATGACAATATTTAAGTGCAGAACATGTGAAAAGAATCTGCTTGCTGTGGGGTGCATTAAGAAGAGTGTGGCCAGCATTTTGAGGGAGGTTCTCCTCTCCCTCTACTCTGCCCTGGTCTGGTCACAGCTGGAGTATTGTGTCCAGTACTGGGATCTCCAGTTCGAGAAGGACAGGGAACTGCTGGAGAGAGCACAACAGAGGGCCACGAGAATGATTAAGAGACTGGAGCATCTCTCTTATGAGGAGAGGCAAAGAAGATGGAGCTGTTTAGCCTGGAGAAGAATGGACAGAGAGGGTCTTCTCAATGCTGATACATATCTAAAGAGTAGAGGTCATGAGGACGGGCCTGAGCTTCATTCAGTGATGGCCAGTGACAGGACAAGGGGCAAGGGGCACAAACTAGAACATAGGAGGTTTCACTAGAACTCGAGGAGACACTTTTTTGAGCATGCCAGAGCACTGGCCAAGACCACCCAGTGAGGTTGTATAGTCTCCTTCTCTGGAGAGATTCCAAACCTACCCAGACATTGTGATCCTGGACAACCTGCTCTGGGTGACCCTGCTCTAGCAAAGTGATTGGACTCAATCTCCAGAGGTCCCTTCCAACCCCCACCATCCTGTGATTGATGAGAGAGACATGGAATGATGGAATAGTAGGGACAGCCTCCATGCAGGATTTACATTCAAACTATACATGTGTGCAAAACAAGATCTCTTTTCTTTATAGGAAAAGTGCTCTGAAAACCCACATCCACACAGGATGCCCTACATTCCTTACAGCTGGGTAAAGGTAAAATTTGCACTGCATATAGAACTACAGGCAATACAACTTCCCATTAAAAGTAACCCAGTTGCCTGGGCTTTGAAATGCCAGAGCAAATATTCCAACAGAACAAAACACCTCTGTTAACAACAACAAAAAAAAAGGCAAGCCAACAAATTATTCACATTACCCTGTTGACAACAAAGAGCTTGTCAGCTCAGGTAGGTCTGCTTCAGAGCTGCCATTTATCCCACCCCCCCTCACCAGTTTAGTTCCCCAGCAGCAACATAATCCTCCTGCTTTGATCAGCTGCAGAAGTGCTTGTTTTAAACTGACGGATGCACGGAGCCATCAAATTCTGCAGTCTCTCACAGCCTCCCCAGCCTGCAAGTGAGCACCAAGCAGCAAGTAACAGAACTGGATTCCTTAATTAAAGATCAAAACCATTTGTAAATAAATATACATACAGCAGGCTTATTAAGTAGGGCATTTTATCAGGATCTGAGCAGATAATTTTTCTCCCACACACTGAAGGAAAGCACAGAAGATTAATTTGAGGTTGGCTGGCAGATGTGGTGCTCTTCAGGGCTACATAACCAGAGAGGAATCTGCCTCCTCTTCTCAGAAACAGCCATGGTCTTTGCTATGAACTTTCCTCTCCATGAGCAGTTAATTCCACCAAGCACAACATACAAGAGAGACACCAGATCAAAACTAACAAACTATCTCAGACAGCATGCTTCCTGATTTAAACTGTTTAGGTTTCAAATAGCCATTTGAGCCTTTGTTTTCAGCTCAAATAACCCAGTGTCACCCTCCAACACAGAAAACTGAAGATCTAGATGAATTAACTTCCCAGCCAAGATCAGTGCAACGTTATGCAAACCAGGAAGAGTTTGTGCTGTGTAATCCAGAAGCTGCAAGCACAAAGCAGCTGTGCTGACTGCTGACACAGCACAACCAAAGTCTAACTAACAACCAGAGTGAGATTTGGTATTTTAAAAAAAAAATTAAAAAAAAAAAAAAAGCAATGTATATCTTGGAAGGTTAAAACCAGAACAGCATGACAAAACAATGACTAAAAAACAATCTGAATCCACAAGTAAGACTCCAACACTTTAGACAGAGAATCTGCCATGTATGTGACCGTGTATGACACGACACTCAAGCGACTAAGCATAGTACTTCAAGCACTTCTTCATTTTTGCTAATTTCTGTAAATAAACTTAAAATTGAAAAACAGAGAATGACAAAACAACAGTTCTCAAGCAGTCCCAGATACACTGCCTCAGCTTAGCCAATGGTCTGGGAAAAGTAAACGTAAGAATGGGAAGCAAACTGACAGTGGCAGCTCTCTCCATTCCATTAGAGCCAAATATCGTCATCTGAAAAAAACACTTTAATTTAAATAACACCACCTCTTTCAGTTACAAGCTACTCCTAAAGGATTAAAACCTCTACTGACATCAGTTAGTATTCTGAGAGGTTGGGGGTTTACTTCTTCTGTTCACAATTCTCGCCACAGCAGAACCACGTGAAGACTGAAAAAGTCTGATAGGCATTTGCAAAAGTGAAGGAAGTTGTGGTATTTAACATGACATCTAAGCTTCTTCCCCTCTCTCTTCTTTTTCTTTAATTTAGATGATTTCATGTGGGATCTCCTGTAATTAGTATAAAAGGATCATACAGAAACATTACAACACCCAAAAGTGAACACTTCCATTCTCCAGGCTATGCTTTGACAAAAAGATCATTTTCAAATTCCAACATGATCTTGCTGAACTAACAGCAAAATATTCAGAGAAGAAAGTACAAGCACAAAGTGCAATTTCATGCAAATCCCAGCTTCTTGCAATATTCAGAATAAATCCCCCCGCAATATTTTAATTTTGCTCTTCTAGCACAATTCACTACATGAGTTAAAAAATAAAATAAAAACCAAGCCCTTCAGGTACCAGAAAGTTAAGGCAAATTGGAAGCTAGTGTGTGAAAAGCTTTGGCATTATTATTCAGCATTACAAAAGTAGTTACTCAAAAGCCCACAGTATCAACCATAATCTTGAGGTTCTTGTGCCACTTCCCCTTGCTACAGCAAAAGAATCACTCATTTATCAGCTGCTGCACATGCTGTTTGCCCAGGAGAGGCAACAGAAAAACTGACAGGCTGGCCAGGAGCCATAACGGCAACTCTCAAACGGATTGGCATAGGTGGAAGTTATGAAAGGGAAATTCATAAGGCGGAAGAAGAATACCAAGAATAGCCTTCTTGACCCATCCTAAAGAGCATGATGGTGCACATAAGTGAAAATCTGAAACAGGAGTTGAGCTGGCTATGTACAGAAGAGCACACAATGCCATAATTTCTCTTCACTATATGGTAGGATCTGTAAGGGACCTCTGTAGATTGAGTCCAACCTCCCTGTTAAAGCCAAACTATTATTTTCTGAGATGCTTGGTAGCTCTACCTATCATATAGAATCATAGAATGGTTTGGGTTGGAGGTGACCAACAAAGGTCACCTAGTTGTGAAAGGTCTCATCATACACATGAGACCAGCCACCATGAGCCATGCACTGTAGGAAGGAAGAAAACAAAACAAAATGAGAATTGCAGCCAAAGTGATAAGAATGTGAGGGAGCAGAAATATCTCAGACTCACCCCATTATCACCCATATACCTTGATAACCATGAAATCACTTCTGAAATGGATGGAAGATGGCAACCCCCACCAGCATGCCCTGCTGATCACTTAAATAGGATTCAGTAAAATTGTCTTGCATGTAGGAGATCATAGAATTGCTACAACTGAAGTCTGCTGCCTTTGGCTTCAAAATAGCCAGTTAACATTTTCCTGTAAGTTAGGTAAAGACACCAAAGCCTTTAAGCACATGCTGCAAAGCACTCATGTTACCACCAAAATACCAAACTACAGGATTTGGCAGCTTAGCCTTACTGTATTAGCAGGGGTGGTGGGGAACCTTCTTCGCTGGCCAGAGTTCCTGCATCAGCAACTCCTGACTGACAGCTGGGCTGTTCCAGCCTCCCTTATCCATGTCCCCAGGGAAATGAATTCTGCAGCTGATGACTAATTCATGACTGGGAGTTGTGCTTAGGCAAGTCCAAGCCCAGCTCAGGCACCTTCCTAATACCGAATTCCTACTCAGCCGGAAAGTGAGTGGGTGCACATCTGCTCCATCTAGAACGCTGCATCAACCCAGCTCAATCAGATGAGGACAACAGCTGGAATTGAATCTGTAGGTGCTGAATGAAAGCAGAAGAAACTGAAAGGGAAATTGGTACAGATCAATTCTAGCTGAGCTGCATTTGGATTCCTAAAACTGGAGAGGCAGATGGGAAAGCTCTTTTGTCAGCACCTTTGGAGCTCTTGAGACTTGAGCTCAAAGCCCTATTTAACACAGACACCAGCAAACTAATCTTCCACTGTAAGAAGACATGGGTGCAGCTAACACCAGAGCCAAAGACACCAGCTGGGAAAAAACAGTGTCCACATGTACACAGAAACGTGAGCCAAGAACCAAAAGCAACCTGGCAAGCTCCCCTCCACACCACAGCCCCTCTGAGAGCCGGGGGCTGAGCCCTGACCTAGTTCCTGGCAGGTTGCTGCACACAGATGGACCCATTCACCTTTTCCCTTCTCTGTCCTTCTTGGTCCTTCACCTTCTAAGGCTTCACCACAAAGATGACATCTGCTGAAGAGAGCAGCACTAAAGCTGTGGCAGGCTCCCCACAGCTGTTATACTGCTAAAACTCACACCTGATATGGGGTATTTTTGCAGGATCTGAAGTGCCTACCAGAACCAGCAGCCACCTTACAGCCAGGATCATTACAGCAGATGGGGCTGTTCAGGGTGGCAAACCCTACAAGCTGGGCATCTTGTCTCTAACCTTGGCCTCCAACAGCTTAAAATTTCATTCACAATCCATATCTTACTGACTTACCCCTGTGAAACATGAAGTTTTCATAAACAAGTCTTATCAACATCCTACTAATTAAATCTACACCACAAATGAATGTCCCATGTTAAGAGCATCACTTACAGCATCTGAAATCCACAAATGCAGCCTCTACCTGCACAGTTACCACTTGTGAGCACTGATGTTAACCCAGTTCAACCACAGATGAGCAAAAGGTATTTTGCTTTTTCTCTCTCGTTTGTTGGAGGGTATCCAGAGGAGGGCAACAAAGCTGGTGAAGAGTCTGGAGGACATGTCTTAGGAGGAGCAGATGAGGGACCTGGGGTTGTTTATAGCCTGGAGAAAATGAGGCTGCAGGGAGACCTTCTCACCCTCTACAACGACCTGAAAGGAGGCTGGAACCAGGGTCAATTTCTTCTCCCAAGCAACAAGTAATAGGACATGAGGAAACAGCCTTCTGTTGCACCAGGGGAGGTTTAGGTTGGACAGAACCCCAAAAGGGTTCTGCAGGCCTGGAACAAACTGCCCAGGGAAGTGGTAGAATCACCATCCCTGGAGGGATTTAAAAGACATGTACAAGTGGCATAGTTTAGTGGTGACCTGGCAGTGCTGGGTTAACAGTTGGACTGGATCTGAAAGGTCTCTTCCAACCAAAAGGATTCAATTATTTCATTCTATGATTCTTTCCTTTGTCCTCTCTGGGAAGCCCTCTTATCTCTAGATTACAGTAAACTGTAACCAATTAAAGGCTTTAAAAGCACATGAAACTTCTGAGAAATGTTTTCCTGCACCTGTGTTCACTGTGGTCAAAGCAGAACCAAGCCTTGACCCTGGCTTCCAGTGGAGAAGTGTGTTCTCCTGTGGCTGGGCAGGGGAGAATCTGAACCTTTCCCTTGGACTTCCAGAGAGCTCAAAGACCATTTGGCACACACAATAGAATGTCCTATCAGGCTCAGATAATTTATTTCTCTGCTTTCTAATTGCTGCTTCTAATTAGGGGAGACAAAGTCACAATAAAACACTGAGGTAACAGCCAAATTCCCTTAATCTATTTACAGAATTTACCTTTTAGGTACAGATCAGTCAATCCTGCTCATTATTACCCCATTTTTAGTGCACAGCCTGTGACTCACCCCAACAGCTGAGCTCATAAGGGAGCTGCCTTTAAAAAGCAATACCTGGGTTCACAGATGAGCAACCACTCTCTGCTGCTGCCACCACCCTAGCATGAAAAACACAAAGCTACTCACAGTGAACTCATTTAAATGATCATCCAGACAGAATAGGAAACCATGAGAACAAAGAATGAGGTTCACACCAGTGATGCCCATTTTTCCCCACAGCTGACATCTTAGGGGACTGACAACTAGACAGGTTGCTTGGTATTGAACTGCTCTTAGCAGAAGCAAGGAGCTCAGCAGAGCTGTCCTGGAGAGCCACGCAGGGACAGGTCACCAGCAAAGGCAACACCAGAAGAGCAGCCTTGGCCACACATCAGAACAAGCCTGCAGCTGTGGGACCAGACAGATCCCGAGCTAACAGCTCGCTCGTGCTGATCTTTTCAGCTTCTCTGCACTTTGCCCCACAAATACATTGAGACCATTGATAAGAGCATGCTAAGCAATTACAGTAAAAATAAAACCAAGATTATAAACACAGTCTGGATGCCAAATTTGTCTCTTTTTGCTATTTAAGGGCTCAAATTTTAGCACGCAAAGAATTCTCAACACCACCCCAAAATGTGTGCCTGGAGCTATACAGCACATGCAAAGTAAATTGCATTCATATTGCTATGTTATGGCATGCAATTTCCCTCTTCCCAATCACGCTGCTTGCCTCTCTTGTAAAGTCAAATAGCCTGTCAGCTTCTCATCAGGAAGCAGAAATTGGTTTTCCATCTCCTAGGAGATAAACAAGGCTTCCCCCTCTGCAGAGGGGAAGTTGAACTGCTGGGTTCAGCATGAAAGAGACAGTGCCCACAAACAGGCAGGAGTGTGCTCACCCATGGGTTTTGCACCATCCCAGCACATTCTGTGCCCACTGTAATGCCAGTCACCTCCCTGGACAGAGCTGGGACTACCTTTTAAAAGTAGATTTGGGAATCTCCAGGCAGTTTTCTTTGTGACTTTTAGCTGAACATCAGCTACTCTGACTCACAGTGCTGCTGCTGCCTTACAACTAAGGAGCTTTAGGTACTCTTGTCATACCATGTGTTAGTAAAATACTCTTTCTACCTCTTTGTGGTTTTCTTGGAGCTACACACCCCTTCTCAGCTCTCTGGGGAACAAAACTGTGGGATCACTTTTACACTTAGGCTACACTAATTCAGGTGAAAAGGGTTACCACACTCAACAAAAGTATCATAAACCTATCTAATTATATTAACTAAATAGCATATAATAAATGCAACAAAATATTTTTAACTCAATTTTTTCATTTAAACTGTGGCTTTGTAAACCTAAGATGCTGTAATTTTGCAGTTTTATGCTGTAACTAAGGTTAAATATGATGTATTTACAGAGAGCATGGCTGCATTTTCAATTGAATTCATTATTTTTACTCAAAAGGGGTCAAGCTGAAAGGCTATGGATACACTTTGGAAAAAAAAAAACACAGGTAAAATAAGCAACTACCCTTAATTTCTATTTCAGGAATCAGGAAAAAAAAATTATGACTGGGAGCAGGTTGACTTTTAACCACATCCTTGCTAATTTTAACATTACTTAATCAAAGAGGCAAATCCTCTCATGTTCAGAGACCAGTACTCCAAGAGTCACTGCATTGTGTGGCCTTACAGCAGACAAAGGTAACAACTCAGACAGCTGGACTCCCCAGTTCAAGAGACAGAAAAGTACTGGAGGGAGTCCAGTGGAGGCCACAAAGATGATGAGGGCACTGGAGCATCTCTGTGAGGAGGAAGGGCTCAGAGAGCTGTGGCTCTTCAGCCTGGAGAAGAGCAGAGTGAGAGGGGATCTTCTCAATGCCAATCAGTAGCTAAAGGGTGTGGGCCAAGAGATTGGGGCCAGATACTTTTCAGTGGTGCCCAGTGACAGGGCAATGGGCACAAACTGGAACACAAAAGGTTCCATCTGAACATGAGGAAAAAATCCTTTGCTGTGAGGGTGCTGGAGCCCTGGAGCAGGCTGCCCAGATAGGTTGTAAAGTCTCCTTCTCTGAAGGGATTCCAAACCAACTTGGACATTGTGATCCTGGGCTGCTCTGGGTGACCCTGATTTAGCAGGACAGGTTGGACTAGATGATCCCCAGAGATCCCTTCCAATCCCCACCATTCTGTGACCACTCCTACAGCAGGGTGCCCAGGGACTGCCTTAGCTCCTCCACCACATCACACAGATGTAAGGGCTCCACAGGGTATGGGTGGGTTGGCCATTTTTCTAAGGCATCTTACAAGCAGGTACAATATAGAAGAATGAGATTTCCTTCCAGGGATATTCTGCTCATTCCTTTGCTCACAGCATGCATTTTTGAAGAGAGAGAGAGAGAGAGAGAGAAACCAGTCAGATTTAATTCATTTTGCATTATTCACCAAGTAGCTACAGTCTCACCCCAAATCTTAATTGTCTAATAACTCAGACCACCTCTTTCAAACACAGCTCTAAAGGAATGACTAGAAACCCAGAGGCTGCCTCCTACACACACACACACACACTAAATCTTGCTGTTAAGATGTCTAGTGCAGCCTTCTTTCAAAATGCAGCAATAAATTCTGGCCTCTTGTATATACATGTGCAGGGCTGCTTCATGTCTACAGCCCAGATGCTGTTTGATGTTTTGCTGTTGTCTCAGGAGTGTTCCGTTGAAGGCACGGCTGTCTGTCAGTCTCCCAGCTTTGTGAATCCTTTCCTACTTTCCAACCCTCAGGTTCTGACCACTAACATGAAACCTGGCACATAGCAGGTAAACTACAAGAGCTGTCCTCCAACCACTAAAAAGGTCCCAGACTGGTGTTTTTAAATGACTGCTTGGACACTTGCATAAGAAACATGGCTCTAGATGCAGTCCCTTCACATGGGCCAGCCCTGACTACCGGGTCCAGCTTTCACCACTACCTCCTCAGCTACCTGCAGCTCTGTGCTTAGCCTGGGTTTAATAGCTCTTATTACCCAAGACCAAAGGGTGCTTAAGTTAAAAAAAAAAACCAAAAAAAAAAAAAAAGCTACAGAAGAAATTTGTCATGCAATGACAGAACGTTTGAGGTTGGAGGAGACCTTTAAAGGTCATCTAGTCCAACCTCCCTGCAGTCAGACAGGGACATCTGCAACTAGATGAGGTTGCTCAGAGCCTCATCCAACCTGACCTGGAATGTTTCCAAGGATGGGGCACATCCACCACCTCCCTGGCAACCTGGGACAGTGTTTCACCACTTTCATTGTAAAATAGTTCTTCCTTGAACCTAGACTCTGGTACACTTAGGAGTCAACTGCTTCACCTAATACGCATGCCTCAAAGCTCTTTGAGCTGTGGAGAAAGCCACCCAGAACACATCAGAAGACAGAGGAAAAGGAAGAAAGGGTTGCTCAGCAACACCACAAGCTTCCTGTCTTGTGCACACAGATGAAGCATCAGGAGCTGGACATGGGGCAAATGGAAAGTGTGAGGAAGTCTAGTGTTTCCACCACCTTCAATCACAAGCTTTATTCAGAAAGAAACAATAATCTGCACAATCAACATGCTGAACTACTTCCCACCACAACCACCTTCGTTAACCTGCAAGGTCCCACATCAGCCCAAAGAGCCCCAGGGAAGGTCCCCTCTGCACCAGGGATACTCTCCTATAGACTTTCTGCAGCAAGTGGTTTCCCACAACTCAAATGGTTCACAGCCAGGTGCAAAACTACAAACGATGCTGCAGCCCCCAGGAACCAGCACCTGCAATAGTTAGGCAAACTGGTTAGGCAGAATTCAATCGCTTGGCGGCCAATACTGCTGAAGAAGTCACTGTATCAACAGCATGCATGGGTCTGCATTACACTGAATGAACAGAAAGCAGCCTTTGATGGCACAAAGCAAGCACCATGGTCAGTCTCAGTGTGGACCTTCTCTAAACACAGTACTGCTTTTGACAGCAAAATGACTTCCACATGAGCACAGCACACTACATTTTCACATAAGCATCTGTGCTCCAAATATTTTGGTGATCATCCAGCTGTTCTCTAATACTGCTCTGCACCCTGCTACAAGCATATGCACTGTTTACCTTTCAAATTTTTATTGCCCCAGGGCAAGAGAAACCAGACATCACCTCGTTCTCTCAGTGCTGGTGTGCAGCCAAGCTCTCTTCCTGTCCACCATTTGCATCTTCTGGAAGCTAACACTTTCAATAAGCCAAATAACCTATTTTTCTACAGCTAGCCCAATTCCTGGCATCAAGGCTCCAACTGAGAAGAGGACTGTCATGGGATTTTTGATTTTACACACTCCAGACAGAACTACAGTTTGCACAGCATCAAGAGTGTGGGACACCAACCTCCACTTGTGTGTGCCCTTCAGAAGGTCATCAACTCCCACAAAATAGTGAAATAAAGACAAAGTATCCATCTGCTTGTGGCTGCTTCATAGGAGCTAATGTGAATGAGTTCTGTTGAAGACTCCCTTAGGCCTAAGCATTCCCATAAAGCCTCAACAGTTACAAAGTAGGCTTCTGCAACTGGTAATGTTTATTTTGAAACAAAAAGAAGACATCTGTATATATACAGACAAACCATAAGCCTTTGATCAACCCTACAAAGCATGTCAGTGTTAACTGTCAACCTCACAACTTCTTCTGGGGAAAAAAAAAAGAATGTGATTTCCCACACCCTGCTTACTCACTACCCTGAAATAATACTATTTGATTTATTAACAGAAATAAATCCAAGCTACAGTTTTGTAGCTGTCAGTTAACATGGAAAGTGCATTACAAATGAAAGCAGAAACAAAGGTGTAACCACACAGAATATGCTGCCAGTGTTGGCATTCTCAGGATGTCCCAGCCTTGCACTTCTTGCTTTTCTAATCTGGTAGAAGTCAATAGATGACAAGTACCAGCAGAGGATCTCCATTACCATTACAGCTCTTCCCCTACCAACCAGATGTTATTTTAACATCACCTATTAATTAAGTTCTATATTACAGCACCCATACTTCCCCCTCCTACACTGTTACATCATTCAAGCCCCACACAGCCCTTCGACCAGCAGTGATCCTCATTCCAAAGATGCCAAATTTAACAGGAATTCAGGACTGGAGTTAAGCAGAATAAATAACCTCCATAATAAGAGAATACAACAGAACGCCCTTGTACCAGCTGATGCTACAACAACAGTGTTTGTTTACACAAGCATTAAAGGGAGGTTAAATTTCAATATCTGAAAGACAAATATTCGAGGAAAGAGTATTTAGAGTGAACCCTGTCCACTCGAGCAGATAAATCAGAATGAATAATTTACAGCCACACTTTCATCTCCACTGCAGCTGAGAAGAGCTGCGGCGTAAGGAGCTTGGGGAGATGCCGACACATCTGCTCACCAAGTGGAATAATCGGGAGGACTCCAAGCAACAGTGGTCCAGTAACCTGTTTTACTTAGGTGACAAATGGGACAGGAAGCAGTGGGAGGAACGAGGAATGCAAAAAATTCAGTGTGGTCACAGTGAGGTAGGTATTCCATGCTTTTACAATGAAACTAGTGCTACACTGGGTTCTCATCTCTAAAGAATCACTGATTCTTCCTAAAGGTAGCTCAAGCAAGGCTTGAGCTCATACTGACCTGCTCACACTGACCTGGCACTCTTGCATGCAAGCCTTCCTGCCACACCATGAGGACTCAGTGGCTGAGAATAACATCACAGCAGCTTCGGTTCATCCAGATTGCTCCAATAACAGCAAGCAGCACGTAACAAACAGTTAACAAAGCAAACATGCACCAAAGGTTCTCCTGAAATTCCAGCAAGCTCCATCATACCGCTGGGAATCAAGCATCATTTGGTATTGTTTTCAGTGACGTGCACGAGATTGGATTAGCAGACCAAACACCAATTTTGTACAGATGTTGCTCAGGTGGAAGGATGGTGCAAGTTTCATCAGGGGAAAGCCTTGTAAAAAGATGATGAGCATCTGGAGGAGTAACACTGGCATACAGAACTCTGTCATTACCAAGTAGATATATGGGGTGGGGGGAAACGTATCTTTGAGCAGATTAAAGAAATCTGTGTGTACAGCTGACAACTGCCAAAAAAGACATGCATGCAGTCTGGTATCATTCTCAGGAAACACAGGGAGCCACAGCACCTTGCAATAGAGAACAAGTCTTTGGAGGAACTGCTGAGGGAACTGGGATTATTTAGTCTGGAGAAGAGGAGGCTAAGGGAAGACCTCATTGCTCTCTACAGCTCCCTAAAAAGAGGTTGGAGTGAGGTGGGGGTCAGTGTGATGATAGGAAGAGAAGAAATCGCCTGAGATTGTGCTAGGGGAGGTTTAGGATGGATGTGAGGAAAGATTTCTTGACTGAAAGAGTGGTCAGGCATTGGAACAGGCTGTCCAGGGAGATGCTGGAGTCACCATCTCTGGAGGTGTTCAATAAACATGTGGACATAGCACTTTGGGACATGGTTTAATGGCCATGGTGGTCTCAGGTTGATGGTTGGACTCTAAGATCTTAGAAGTCTTTTCCAATTCTATGATTCTATAATAGTGTCAGAGAACAGCTATAAACAATCTCATCCTATCATACAGCCTTGACAGACCTTCCTTGTTCACATCTACAGGGGGTTAGTTACAATCTGTCTGTATTCACTACTTGAAACAGGAAAAACGTTATAGATACAGGTGTGATTCAATGTAGCACAGTGAGAGGGTCACTATGTAACTAGAGAGTTTAAAAAAATGCCCAAGTTAGAGCCAAGATCCTCTTTCCAGCACTAAATAGCGCTTCCAGTCCATTAAATAGCCCTAGAACCATCAGCTGAGGAGCTCATTCTGAAGTTAAGCTTTGTTTACCTGTGTCCCAACCAAACCCAGGAGATTCCTAAATAGGAACCAAATGAAAGCTATTAATGACAGACGGTTCACCTATTACCTGCCTTGTCTATTACTTACTACATGCCTTGATCAGGAAGCTTTTTTTTGTGTTATTTTAAAGAGTTGGTAAAATGCTTCCAGCATACTAATAAGCAACACAAAGCATTTCTGTATGTATACAGAGTCTACCAGCTGACACAGTAAGCTGCCTGCAGCAAAAATCTAAGAAACTCATTCCCAAGCCCTGAACTACCCATGCAGCTGAGCAGGGTAAGAACTAGGAAAAGCCTCAGTTTTAGCCTTTGAAGAAGAAGGAGTTTTGTATACCAATGTATTAACTGAAGATTAGCTCTACAGTACATGTAAGGTAAATTGAAGCCAGCTGTGCATGTCGAGAGCATGTCTGTGATCAACTAGATCAATCAGAAAATGGATTTTACTTAGGCCAGTCTAAAATGAGATTACATTAGGCTCATACTGGGAAGCTGGGTTTCGGTAGCACACTCCCATAGTTTCTGAGCCAAGCTCAAAATAACACAGAAGTATCCATTGCAAAATCCATACTAAACTGAAAACACACAGGCCAACAGCCAGCCCCTGACAATAGCTGCTACATCCCCTCTGAAGTTCAAGGGATGCTACTGCCTCTGACAGGGACCAGAGCAATGTGTGGGGCACAGTTTCTATGCAGTCACACACTAACCCTGGTCTAAGGTTTCCATGAACAAAGGCAGAAGGGCTTAAAGGAGAAGGAAATAAGCAACAGGATCAGAGAAAGAATTTTTTTACAATGAGGAAGAAATATTTTACAATAAAGGTGATGAAACACTGTCACAGGTTGCCCAGGGAGGTGGTAGATGCCCCATCCACAGAACCATTCCAGGTCAGGTTGGACAAGACTCTGAGCAACCTGCTGTAGTTGAAGATGTCCCTGCTCGCTGCAGGAGAGGTTGGACTAGGTGAGCTTTAATGGTCCCTTCCATCTTAAAGCATTCTATGATTCTATGAGAAATATTTGGTCTTGATCCATTTCCAGTACAAGCCTTTCCTAAAGCTGCAGCTCACAGTATGACATCTGCCTTCCCTCTGTCTACTCTGCACTCCTATGGGCAGCAGAAGGATCCACAGGCCATACAGACAGCTCAGTTGCTCCAGCCCAAATAGTCTGGCTCCATCCTGAGCAACACACAATTTCCAGAGAGGAACCCAGAGACTAAAAAGCAAAACAGACTCAAAGCAGAGAAAAAAAGAGAGGGAAAGAACACACCGAAAGCAAACTATAAAATCCAACCACCACACACTCACATTCTATGAACAAAAGGTGAAGGAATTAGTACAACTGCTCTGTACTTAAAGACAGGTCAGGCAAAACAGAGTTAAATGAGTGGTTCAAAACAGTCTGGATTATTTAGTTCACTACAGTACAGAGGAAGAGACCTGATCCCCCTCCAGAAATGAAGAGAACATTGTTCTACTTATGAAAAGTGTCTTAAGTCATTACTTTCCTTTTGTTGAGGTTTTGAAAGCATCCAAAGGAGACAAAAGCACTAGTTAAATTTCTTTTCACACTTAAAACAGCATAAATATTGCACCATTTAGTTCTTTACCTTCTCTTCCTTTGCCAAATGTTTATACTCAAACATCACAGCACATCAGTATTCCACAAGCATTGGAAGAAAGGAATCCAAATGCTGAATTGTAATGCTTTGAAGTTTTACAGCCAGCAACTGAAAGCCCACCTTGAAATTCTAGGTATCCCAAGGAAAAACCCAGGAAGTCACATTCAAGCATCAGACTACAAAATTAATAGCACAGACACCATTTGCTCCCACTGTCAGTAATACATTTTTGGATAGAAGGAAAAAAAAAAAAAGTCTTGTAAATGCTCCAGTTTTCTCTTAAACTAATGCTGGATTTTCAACAGAATCAATAAGTTGTCTCTAAAAGTTCATAGAGTGAGGTTGGTCTACAGAAAACACTTTAGTTCCTCTTAGCTAGAAAACTGGTTTTATGCTGCTGGGGAGAAAGGTTTGTGGGTGGTTTTTAAGCAACTTTGCCACTCAAAAAAAAAAAAAACAAACACTGTACTGCTGGCAAGTTTCCCTCAGTTTTCCAAAGATAACCCACATATTTTAGATGATGCTAGGACCATAACCTTTAGAAATCTAGTTCTAGGACCTGCACTTTAGAGAAACTGGATTTAACAAAATTAGCAGGCTGAGTCAAGTGAGCAAGTGCCAGGTTAAACCTAAAGACTATGCCTGTCTGAGCATGGATTCCATGAAGTTTTCAGCTTAGAATGAGCCTCTGAAGAGCAGAAAGGAAAGACTGCCCCACCACACACACTTAAGTCTACTTAGTGCAATTTTAGTTTTAAAATTCTAATCAAAGAGTAGGTAGAGATAAATTCAAAAAATTAACACACCACCTTATTTTAACTATTTCAGACCTAATTTCCCAATTCTAACCAACATAAAATTGTTAATAAACTAACATTAATAGTGACTAGCATTACACATTAGCTAACTGACCACACTAGAAGTAGCAGTCTATAAATATGCAAGGAAGAAGCCCAGAGCCATGATATTCAAAGGGGTTGGTGAAATTAACACTGCACTGCAATTAAAATGAAAATAATAAGAAATAAGGAGGTCACAAACCAGTTTTAAATCCACAGGAAGAGCAAGACAGTAAGGAGTGAAGCAACATAGAGACAAAAACTATTCAGTACTTTAAGGACAACAAAAGGAAGAAGAAAGATAAAAGTACTATTGAGAAATTCTGTTCAGATCATCACTTAAACTCTTCAAGATGCAGTGAGTTAAAACCCAAATGCCGTACTAAAATAACCTAGAGAACTCAGTGTCAATAAACACATGCAAACAAGAAAATATATTCATACACTTCTGTCCACATACGAGAGGCAGCACAGCACTGGGGAGGATGCAGAAAGAAAGGACCAGACTCTTCCAGTTCAAACCACCAGTAACAAACCAGAAACCAGTATCTCTCCAGCACAATTATCTCCTAAAGTGGCTGGCTGTCACAGCAAAACAAAGGTCTATTTTCAAGGGATGAAGAAAGTACTTCCACCAGTGAATGCCCTTATAAGCAAGAGGAATCCAGCTGTTGAAGTCCCAAACTATACAAAGTCATTTATTGTCCTAAGGACAGAGGACAAAGAGTTCTAACAGCAGGCTGTGAAAGGCCAGGCATTTGCCCATCAGTGTATTAAGTTTACCAATTTAGGAGGGCTGAGGACAGAAAAGGAACAGGACTATGTGCCCAGCACCTAATGCCAAGAAAAATACAATTCTCAGTTATAATTTGCTTACCTTCTATAGAAGGAGCCTGGTCCACGGCTGCATATAGCATCTCTTTCAAAGCCTGCAAGGAAGAGAGCAAGGAATACAGTTAGTATTAAACAAAAAGAAACCAAAAATTGCATGGTTTCGATAGGCCTGTTTGAAAACAAAAGCAATTAAAGCCCTTTCATCCTCCAGACTGACACAGAAAGCCATGGTACGTGACATCCACTACCACACCTATTGCTCTTAAAAGAAACACAAGCTCACATTTACTGATCACTTTGTCTAAAGCTTCTAACCTTACTGATCTATAAAATTTATTCCAGCCACAGTTTTCGACATCTTCCTTTGGAAGGTTGGGAGGATTTTAAAGGTTTTACATTTAAAAACCATAACAAAAACTGTTGCGTGACAAACAAAGGGGTATGGCAAGGCAAAGGAGGAAAAGCAGCCTCAGGGATGTCTTATCACTGTTCTATAGGAGTACAGAACTACACACGCATTCTAAAAGCTGAAGGCAACATGACCAAGGAGATTAGAGAAGCAGGGATGATGGCCTTCTCTTGAGGTGGAAACTGAAGGACAATGTTAACACCAGGCAGAATTATTAGCCAGGTCTTCAGGTCCTAAGGGCACCATGAGCTGCCTCCCAGAGACCACGGGAACCAGCTGTTCACCCCCACTCAAGACTGCCGGTGAAAGGGATGAGCAGCACAAGCAGCAGGACCAGGAGGTAAGGTGGGGTCCTACAGCTAAATACCAGCCACCCCTGGCAATAATCCCCTTCCCACTACCAGAGCCAGGAGTGAGGCACCACATTGGAAACCTCGTCACTTGCAACTCCTTTTCAGAAAGCCTCTTTTCAGATGGTTATTAAAATGCTGTTATTATTCCACCCATAGACTAAAGGTCTGCTCTCTCACACATCACAAGGAGAAGCAACACTCAAACTGAATTCAGATCAGTGGTTGAAGGAATAGGTTGAACCATAGTTTTGGAACCAGAAGCCACCAGGAAGGGCCCGATCCTGCTGTTGAGTAATTTGTTTGCACATCCCCTCCACACCACTTGATAAAGACAGGCATCTTAATAAAGCATGTACTGAGTATAAGCCAGCTTCACAGAGAGCTGCTGCAAAAACATTTATTCCCTCGCTTTTGAAATCCAACACACAAAAGTCATTTATGGTCTTTCAAGTTCCTGTTCCAAACATATCCTACAGTACTTCTATAATGCTACACCTCCCCATTTATCATCTTGTGTCTGTGTCTCCCAGGTCCAAATATCACAGCCTAAGCACCCAATACCCTAATACCCTCAAGGCAAAAACTACAAGCTCAGCAGCTGGAAGGAAACTCAGCCCTGTTGTAACATGGTGGTTACAATCCTGTTAAGCAAATACAAGGTCTAAAGGACATGTCTGTTTATCACAAAGTATCCGAGGTGCACCGGCAGCTCAGGCATCTCTCGGAGGTCTGATTCCTGAATCCACAGAGGTCTCAGCAAAGGTCACTTGCATAATTGTTTTCCCAACTGAGCCACTGCTAAACGATCCTCATTCCAGCAGCACAGCCCTCCTCTACCCTCCATGTTTTCTTTAATTCCTCCTGAACACTGGGCACTTCAGCCCTTTCCCCACCATGACTCACTCAACCAGCAGCACATGACATGCCTCCATGCATCAAGTGGTCAAAAAGCCTTTCCGATTTCTCATCCTGCTCATCAGCCTTACCTACCTGTAACTTTTTCCATGAGCCACAACCACATGGCATAGGATAAACAAACCTGAAGAGACAGTAAATTGAATGCCAGTGTAGCAAGACCTCCATCCTTTAACACACCCAGAAGTAAACTCACAGTGCAGTTCCTACCTCTGGTTTTAACAGCCACTGTTTAAAAAACAAATTAAAAAGAATCACAACACTTGACAGTCCTGCAACAAACAATCTTGAAAGCTGAAGGTGTCAGCCATTCCACAGACCTCTCCCCATGCAGGCTAACATATTACAGTCTGGCAGCTGCAGGGCAGGTTTTGTTACTGCTTACCTGACCTATATAAGGAAACCAATAACCTGAAAGTGAAAGGCTCAGTGTTCCTTCACACCTAGACCATTCAGTCCTCTAAGCTACAGAATTTTAGAAATGACTGTTTCCAAAAGTTATCCATCACTGTCAACTTCAAATGTTTAAGAATTATTCCCTCAGCCTTCAAAGTAGACAAAAAGGGTTGTTTCCTTACTTTAAGCCTTCAGCAACCCAGTCTAGTAGGAGGTGTCCCTGCCTATGGTAGGAGCTTGGAACTAGATGATCCTTAAGGCCCCTTTCCACCTAAAATATTCTATGACGCTATGATTCTGTGATTTAAACTGTACTAGTGATACACCCTGCACCCACAGTAAACCTGTGTAAATGTACATCAGACAACAAAAGCAGAAAGAAAACACTTTAAAATGCAACTGTCAAACCTTCACAGTGAACAAATTCAAGGACAAAAACCTTAAAATGCTCAAAAAAACCCCACTGCTTTAAATGATTTACTTCCAAATCGCTTATGCTCTTCTAAGCTCACCCAATAACATCCAGAAGGACAAATAGTGAAATAGCACAACAGATTTGTGTCAGGAGGTGGCAAGCCTGGGTGTGAGCTGCCTATCATGAAGCAGGGTTTGACAAGCAGAATTGGCCACCTCCCAAAAACTGAAAGCCTTTCTCTGGAGGAGAAGACTCTGAAGGCAAGCCGGCCTCCTCAGATATCAGTTTCAGTTTCCCCACTTACTTCCTGCTGGAGGTTGTGGCTCAGAGAAATTATTTCTGAAGCCTAGCAACCTCCTCCTCTTCTCCAAAAGGAAAAAGTGCTTTAAACATGGAGCCCTCTTAAAAGGACAGTGATGTCATCTACTCAAACCTTTCACTCATCTCTCCCATGAACTTTGCACCTGTACTGATCCTCCCTCTTCCCCAGACACTGCAATTTCAAAAGTACTAAGCACTTCAAAAACATCATCAGAATTCTGCATCCAGGTAGATAAACTTGATCCAGATTAACTGAAACAAAAACTGCCATCTGGCAACTGCAAAACTCCACTGAGTTTCCATCAGATGTGCACTTAGGTTTAGGAGCCTGAGCAGACAGAGCAACGCTCTCCTCCTCCTAGAAGCCCCCCAGAGATGGACACACAAGCAAAGAAAATCTGTAGCATGGTCTGTGGATAAACAGATAAGCAGCAACCCAACAATTTCACTGCATGGAACACTCTTTGCAAAAAAACATCAGCTGAAATTCACCTAGTGAGTGCTGAGTTAAGGTAACTCCTATCTGAAAAGAGAATTCTGCTGTCTGACACAAAGATGGAATTTTGTTTGTTTTCCTATTTCACCTTTACACCAAAGGAACTGAAGAGTAAATGAATGGTCCAAAACTTTTAAGGAAGATTTTAGATAACAGACCCTGAAATCATGATCAAAAATGTTTAAAACTCCATCATATTTAGCATTTAACATAATTAACAAGCATTCCCACCAATGAAGATTTTGTCAGTACTTTGTTTTAAAATTAATCTCATCCAGGGAGCAGCCTGATAACGCCACCCAATACTTCAACAGTAAAGATGCCCCTTTACACTAGAATTATGTTATTGCCATGAAGGTCTCCTGATCACTTACACCAAGGTGTCAAGAACCATCAGTTGGGAATGGAGTTTGCATGGTAAATATGACATATACAATTTGCATGCTTTCATGCCATCTTTAGAAAGGAAATTTGGAATGGAAAGTCAAACCAAGACAATCAAGGCTTGTGCAATGCTCCATGTTAGTGTTGACTCAATCACAGCAAATGTCTTTGCATAAAGCTGAATAAACAGCACAGCACACGTCATCATTCTTCCTCTTTTCCAGAAGTCAAGCACTCGTTCTCAGACAGGACATTTGCAGTAATGGTCACTGCAGAGCTTTTGCTGAAAGAAAGAATCTAAGCCATGGCTCTCAAGTATATCTTCATTCTGCCTGTTTAAAGAAAGTGAAGGAATTTTTCTGTTTAAAGCTCTTCCACTGACCAAGTCTGGGCAACTTCCATATTTTCTACAAGCACAGTTAAAATATGTAAACAGATTTTTGCCTGAGGGAAAAATCACATTAATGGTAGGAACTTTGAGGACCTAAAATTCTTAAAGACCATCTGAAAGTGAAACTATATTCTTAGGTATTCAAAACAAAACAGTCACATTCTTTTTCCTGATGTTATCATAACAGATTACAGCCTCCTCCTGGTTTGTCCAGCCATTTATGCGAGGAGGCATCCCATGAAAAAACAGAGACATGTCACCGGGTGAGGATCTCCTCACAAGTTGCCTGGGTCTTACCACAATTCAGGGCTGTCTGACTGCACGAGTCATAGAATCATAGAATCAGTCAGGGTTGGAAGGGACCACAAGGATCATCTAGTTCCAACCCCCCTGCCATGGGCAGGGACACCTCACACTACATCAGGCTGGCCAGAGCCTCATCCAGCCTGGCCTTAAACACCTCCAGGGATGGGGCCTCAACCACCTCCCTGGACAACCCATTCCAGGCTCTCACCACTCTCATGGTGAAGAACTTCTTCCTCATATCCAGTCTGAATCTCCCCACTTCCAGCTTTATTCCATTCCCCCTAGTCCTGTCACTGCCTGATATCCTAAAAAGTCCCTCCCCAGCTTTCTTGTAGGCCCCCTTCAGATACTGGAAAGCCACAATAAGTCACCTCCCCTCCAATGGAAAAAAAATACAAATATCAGACTAGAAAACCAAAACGACTACACATAACCTTTATGAGACAGAATGACTTGAAGAAAGCAATTTCTGTGCCATCTTCTAGTCTTTTTATCAGCATCATGAGCTTGACAGGGGATGTCCCTGGTAACAGGAATAGTTTTTCAGAGTTAAGACCTCACACAACAAGATCTGTCACTCTTAAACAGTGCTTGATTATTGCTTTAATTAAGAAGGAAAACATATAAACCATCAGATGAAGAGGCATACAAAGAACTATGATGCATGATGTACTATCGCTTGTAAGCCACAAAAGTGGTACGTGGCCCTACATTTGCTAATCAACAACTCAATTTCTCTGGACAAAAGAAGGGCTGTTTGCTTTCTGCCTCAAGTACCATCAACAAGTAAACCAGGGTAGCACCAGCCTTTTATGTGCCACACCCACACGACCACCACTTACTGAATAATAAATGCTGGATTATTCCATCACTGTAATATGAATGAGCAGTAGGCTGACTCGCATTCAGCCAGCTGCAACAAGGGAAACAAAGGGGTTTTAAAGTTATTACTGAAAAAGGAGAGTGAGGGAATTTATTTTTAGCCACTTTACCTTACGCTGTGTGTCCAAGGAAGAAATTACTTGAAGTCTAGAAAGAGCAACAACTTGAAGGAAGTTTTTATTGAAATCTACCGTTATTTTAAATTGGGATGGGAGAAGGGAAAACAATATAATAATGTTGCCCTAGTTAAAACATCTGAAAATTAACCTCCTATAATGAAAACAGTGGCCAATAAGCAGCAGAGTTCTTCACACGTTAATTAAGGTGTCATAGTTCATCAGGTCTCCTTTATGCTCCCTCTGCATCTGTTTTAGTCAGCACATAGCCAAATCTTTCACCCTTCTGTTTCCTCCTTTCTTACCCCACCAAGCCACTTCCAAACATTCTCTTAGGAAGATCTGCAAGTTTTCTGCTTCCAGGAACAGAAAAAAGCTGTTGTACAGATAACCCATCAGAGACACAAAGCAGAACTAGCTGGTATTTTATGAAGACAATGGGTTTCCTCCTTCTCAAAGAATGATGTATCATTTGCTCCTCTAGTTCTACAAATAACCCAAGGAGATCACATTTTTGTTTTCAACTTCAATCCAACTGCAGATTTTATTTAAACATCCACCCCTTCGCAGTCAGGTAAAGGAAAACAAAGAAACAGCCAAAAGGGCAGATATAAACTTTTCCAGTTCAATATTACAACAAAGCAAGCTAAGATAAATGTGATCTTCCTCACAAATGCAGACAGATTAATAGGGTACTAGAAATAAATTGCTATTATAGTCCCAGAGAGAAAATCCAGGCCTCCAAACGATAAACATTGGATGTTTTTGACTGACTTCATCAGTCAAGAAGTTTTGCTGATGATGGCTCTCCTATAATCAGCTTTCCGTTGTCTGGGGTTAATTATTACTTGCGGAAAAAAACCAGCATCACTGGCACCAACCCCTTTTTACAGCTAATGCTGGAAGGGGAGATGGTTTTACTACAAAGAACCACCTTGAGCTAGTTACACCGAAGCCCAGCACGGCTATGATAGCTCTGAAATGAAGCAATCGGTGTGACCTTTAGCAAGCTGGCACAACAAACGCTGAAAGGCTGGATTCTGCACATCACCCAGGGTTAACGCTGCAGAACTTGGTGTGTGCAAATGTCCTGCTCCAGGTGCTTCACCTGGAAGCTTCAGGGATGGATGGAACAGGGAGAAGCACAACCTGGTTCTGATAAAAACAAGGCTTGTTTTTTTGTTTTTTGTTGGTTTTTTTTGCCGATGGCCGTTTGCCGCCCGGTATTGAGTCACTCGGGTAAACTGCGGGCATTACCGAGCGGGACTGCGGCCCTTCGCGGGGCAAGGCTGCGGGAAGGGATGGCTCGGCCCCCCGTGGGTGCCGGCCGGCCAGCCTGCCTGCACCACTGCCCTTGGGAGCCGGGGATGGGGGCTATAAGCCGCCTCTCAAAGTCACCCCTTCCTCTGCCTTCCCTTGCCCAGCGCTGCCGGTGGTGCTGAAAAATACCTGCTACTGACAGCGGGGCTGTGGCCATGCTCCGGGGAACGGTGGGGGGGATGCACGGTAACCGGGCACTGCCCAGCCCCGACCTTCGTCCCAAGCCAAAAGGTTACAAAGACAACAATTAACTCGTTAATTGGCCACCCAGAGCTTTGGCTCCCAGTGCTCCCAAGCCTCGGGGCACGGCAGGATCAGCAGCGGATAAACACGTTGTTTTCACACACTCCTCCCGCCGAGAAAAAACAGCGGGAAGCTGCCGCCCCCCCCGGCGCCGGTAGGCACTGGAGGACACCCCGGACACCCCGGCAGGGACACGGAGGAGCGGGGCTGGCTCCACACACACTCATCCCGCCCCCGTCCCCGGCCCGTACCGGTGCCGAAGCCCCGGGGAGTAGCGGGCCGTACCTCATACTGGATGTATTGCTTCCGCCACTCGGGCGTGATGTGCGCCGCGAGGTGCTCGGCGAACTTCATCCTGCCGCCGGGCCGGGGCCGAGGCCGCGCTCGTTCTGTGCCCGCGGAGCCGCCTCAGCGGCGCTTGGTTACGAAGGGGCCGCCGCCGGTAGTGGGGGGCGGGGGGGGGCTGCCGCCACACATGGGCCCCCGCCCGCCCGCCCCCGCCACTCCTCAGCCCGCCTCGGGCCTCCTCAGCGCCGCCCCGCTACCGCTGCCGCCGCCGCCTCCTCCGCCGCCGCCGCCATCTTTCCCGTCCCGCCGCCCCGCCGCCGCCGCCTCCCCGCCGTCAGCCGGCCCGACAGCCAACCGGCCGCCGGCAAAGCGCGTGGCTACGGCAACCGCTGCCACCGCCCACCGAGGCGGGGCCGAGCGCTCAGCACCGCCCCTCCGTGCCCGCCGCGAACGCGGGGCTTTGGGGGGAGCGGCGGCGCCGGAGCTGCCCCGGAGCTCAACGACTCAGTCTCCGCTTCGCTCTCTCTGCTCATTTTGGGGTTCGGTTTGGACCCCAGCGTATCACCTTCGTCCTTCTGAATGTCTCGCCCAGCTCTGGAACAGCCCCAGTTCTAATTCCGGACCCTGCGGGGCTGTCTGGGATGGCATGAATACGGGGATGGGAAGGGACGAGGATGCAAATAGGTTTGGGAATGGAAAGTGACAGGGATGGGGATGGGGACAGAAATGGGACGGGATTGGGACGCGAATGAGATGGGGATGGGATGCAGATGGGAATGAGATAGGGATGGAATGAGATGGGGATGAGAATGGGGTAATGGGGTGAGGATGGGAATGAGATGGTGACTGGATTGAATAGGATGAGGATGGGATAAGGATGGGGACTGGGATGGAATGGGAATGAAGTGGGGATGGGATGGGATTGGGATGGTACAGGGAGAAGTGTATCAGGGAGAGCAGAGTGCATTGTGGGGAACAGGTGAGGAGACAGGCAGGTACCAGCTAGGGAAAACAGAGCGACAGAAAGGATGGAGATGGATGGGAAGAGCAAGAGCAGACTCAAGATGGATGAGTAATCATTGAGAGAAGATGGAAATGAGTCTGAAAGGCCATAGAAAGCTGGGGCAAAGGAAAAGGAAGAGAAGACAGTGAAAAGGAAAAGGAGAAGAGGAAGAGAAAGGAAGAAAAAAATAAAGGGAAAATTCTCCAAAAGTTGTACGATCATAAAAGCCTTCACCCTTGCAGCACTCATCACATTTACTGGCAGGGTATGGGGCAAGGAGGAGCAGGGGAACCCAGGGCAGGTGTAAGGGTAAGGCCACTCATGCTGGGGCACAGCTGCCCCAAAATACAGACACTTTTGGTGCTGGAAGATTCAGCACCCAATGCATTACAGTGGGAGAGACCAAACTGGAGCCATTCTGAGCAGGGACTGCAGGACTTGGTTACCCTCAAGTATCCCAGTGGCCCTAAACTTGCCCTTTCCCAGCTCCTACATTGTGGGAATTTGCTGTCTTTGAGTTTAATTTTGGTTTTCCTTCAAGCCTCCCAGCTTCTGGGAATATGTTATCCAGGGAAGTGGTGGAGTCACCATCGCTGGAGGTGTTGAAGTGTGGATGAGGCCCATCAGGACATGGTTTAACGGCCATGGTGGTGTTGGGTTGACAGTTGAACTCAATGATCACAGAGGTCTTTTCTAACAAAGACAATTCTATGTTTCAGGTGACAGCTTCCATTTTTTTCCCATACCCACACCAGAGCAGATCCCATCCCAGCTTCCAGCCTCTCGCCATGACAGCATTCCTTCCCACTGCCATCAGCAGCTGCCCAGAGCATTGTTCCCATTGACATCTGCAGGAGAAAAACTCATTTTCTGCGGTGATTTATCGTGTTCCTGTCGCAGGCCTGGAGACCTCTGATTTGCAAGGGCTTTTACCCATGCTGAGATTTATCCAGCAACGACAGCGGCACATGCAGCAGTGATGCTCACTGATACCATCTCTTAATTATGTTTGCAGCAAACCCTTTAATGAATAGAGCTTTAGTGCCCTTCATCTGAAACTTCACACTCAGCAACCTGCCCAGCTTTGACCTCAGCACCAGCCAACCACTATGTCACAGCTTGACTTAACATTTAGCAGGTCACCAGCCTTTTAATGCATCACCTTTGCAGGCTTGTTCCAGATAAAATCACTCTGGGTCTGAGCCTGCTCCCACCACAACCAGTGGCACTGCTTGCAGCAGGAGCAGGCGTTGAGGTGGGTCTTTGCAGCTTTGACTCCTTGAACATCATTGGGCTTCCAGAGATAACGTGCAGCATGGGGGAATGGATTGAGAAATAAATAATCTTTATTATTTGCTGGATGTGTTGGATGAAATATGTGACATGATGTATAATAAGTGAGTATCTTCTGTTATGACAGCTTGCAAAATTCAGTGACTGAAAATAACCAGTGTTTCCCCTTTCCCTTTGTAACTCAGGGAGTTTTTTACCCACTAGTAAATGCTATTTGTTGGTATTAAACAAAGATAGTCAATAGCAGGGGAGGCAGAGCAGAAGCCAGACTCATTCTCACTCACCATTGCCATGCTCTCTAGCAACAGCTCTGTTTCTGTATCTGATTGGCAAGCCCCTGCCTCCTGTTATCAGACACGCTTTGGGACCACACTTGGCATCCTGACTGTTTTGCTGGGACTAGGGACTTTCCAACTCATCCAAATGTTTCCAAACTCTCAGCTCGTCACTTCCAGGGGCTGGGGGAGGAAGTCAGGGAGGAAAACGGGGCAGGAGAAGCCTTAAATTAAAGAGGAATGTCCATGGTTGCCTGTCTCTGCTGCCTTCTGCCAGTGGCTGGACTGAAAGATAGGCAGGGGGAATGCAGGCAGCACATCCCAGCCAAGGATCCCATCCAGTCTCAGTCTCAAGTCTGGATTCTGATCCTCCCATGCCCTGGATCTGGATCCTAGTTCCTGTGCCTCAGTCCAGATCCTAGACCCCATGCCTTGGAAGTCTGGACTCCAGTCCTTGTGCATCAGGTCTGGATCCTGGTCCCTTGTACCTCAAAGTCTGGATCCTGATTTTTGTACTTTGGCTCTGGATCCTGGTCGCTGTGCCTTGAGACTGGATCCCAGTTTTTGTGCCTTAGGTCTATTTGGTCTCCTATGCCTCGAGGTCTGGGTCCTGATTATCATGCCTTGGGTCTGGAACTCCATCTCTGTGCCTCAGGTCTGGATCCTGGCCTCCATACCTCAGATCTGGATCCTGGTGCCCATGCCTCAGATCTGTATCCCAGTCTCTGTGTCTCGCTTGCAGCAGGCTGCCACACTCCCTCATCTCTCGCTCTTTTCCAGGAAAGACTTTGCATTGTGCTTTCCCCCCATGCTGTTGTAGATAGGAGAAAATAAAAGCAGCAATGTTATTTGCATTTTTAAACCCAGCAAGGAGAATTCAGGAGTGGGCTTTCCGCCAGTGCAGTCTGGCACTTGCTTTGTTGAGAGCATATAGAATAATTTATAAATAGCATGGTGGGTTTTCTAAAAAAAATATAATTATACTTTTAAAGATCCTGCATGGCTGGAAAGAAGGAGTCTTCAAAAGAGGCTTTAGAAAAAAAGAGTCTTGCAGAGGGAAAATTTTCTTTAATGGCATTGATAAAATCATGACAAGGAGGGGTTTCCATAGCAGGAGATAATGCAGGACACCCACAGACAACCATTCCCACACCGTTCTTCTCACCTTCTCCCCAGTCAGCTGACTTTTAAAGATGCCTGGATATCTAGGGGCTCAGTTTGTCACAGAAGGGGATGTTTTAGCAGTACGACCCTCTCTGGTACCACAAACAGAGCAGGGCATGTTGAGCCTGGACCTCTCCCTGGGTCAGTATCAGGAGGACAATAAATTCTTCTCCTGGATATCAAAACCAGAAGAAACAATGTCTAAGCCTAGGGGGCTGGAAGCAGCAACATGCCCCTGACCTTGGCAAGGCTCCTCTCTGCCACTGCAGAGGTGACAGGAGCATCATGCAAGGAAATGGCTGCTCCCTGCATCCTCTGCTGCCCTGCTCGTGGGGTGATTCCTGCTCCTGAGGAAGGACTAGGGGCTTCACTGCTGCTGTTTGGAAAGAAAGAAGGGGGCAGAAATAAATAAACAGGGAATTAAAAGCAGGTCAGGGGCAAGCTTGACATGGAGCAACAAGGGAATATAGTAAACCACACCAAGAGATACTGCCCTGCCTGCCAGGATCAATAGAGCAGCAGCCCTAGGCTTGGGACACTCATGGCATTCGCTGGCCAGCCCCAAACGCTCCCATTATCTGCTTCATCAATACTGGTCTTGAGAAACACGATCAATATATTAGATTTCCCAGAGACAGGGAAACAAAATGCACAAATCCTCCAGCTGCCTGAGCTGGAGCTATTGATTTTTCACATATTCTCCCTCCCCACCCAGTACTGATGGAGGATGAGGATGTGATGATGGTCATCAGAAGTCAGGGGGGTTCCAGTCCCTGGGGCAGTGACAGTGCAGAGCTTCAGACTGGGATTGGAACTGGCCAATCCACTGGTAATGCTCAGGGTGTTTAAATACACAGCTGCAAGCTGCCTGCAGCAGGATTTTTAAGCCATGAGAAGCAGTGGTTTCCAGGCAATAATAATGCAGTGGATAGGCCTAGTTCCAGAGCAGGGATGATGGTACTGATCTGGCCTTTTCCAAGCACTGTCCCAGCAGCCACGTCTTTTCAATGGAGTAAGATGATGCTTTTATCCCTGTTTCAGCTGGAGCAAGGATAAGACCTGCCAGAAGGGGATGTGCCAACATCTGCCTTGGCTGCAGGTGGGTCACCTTATTCACCAGCTGAATTTGATTCATCAAGACTTGAGTACATATGGAAGTGGATTTAGGACTCAAGAGCCCCAACAGCCAGCCTGAGGGATGGAGCAGCCTTGTCTCCAGCTAACAGGACAGGGGTGTGTGGGTCTGTAAGCACTAACCATGTCCTACTTATCCTACTTACCACCTCCCCTGCATTTTTAAGTGTCTTAAAAATCTCAGCGTTGGGCAACAGCATACCCATGGCTGCAAGCATACATGTAGAGGCATGATTGCTACCAAAACACGTAGGGATGCAGAAACATAGAGCAAAAAGCCACATCAGCAGCAGTTTTCCTGTGCCAGGATCCTGCCACATGATGCAGGGAGCAAGGCTGCCGCTCCACTCATCGCCCGACCCCCTCAAACAGGCTGACCTTTCCCAGGCTGACTCACAACAGACGTATGCATGGCTGCTCGCATGTGCCCCCTCTGCTTAGCTTGAGATCACACGGGTGTCCTGCCTGAAAACTCAGCCAGGGAGTAAGAAAAAAACCCAGACAGTTTAGGTCTACATACCCCTGCCAGGTTGCTTCCAGCCCTGCTCTTGTGCTGTGTGGGGTGCAGCGTCTCCCAGTGCCATAGAGGGATGAGCACCAGAGAGCTGAGGTGATGGTGCTGGGCTGGGGACTCACTGCAGTGTCTTACAACTGGGAGCAGATGGGGGGTTTCACACCCTTTGCTGGCATGTAAATGATTGCTCCTGGATCACTTCCAGTACATATATATGTGTCTGGTTTAATTTATGCACGCTCGCTTTGTGCGAGAAGACAGCAGCTGACCGGTGGTTAAGAAAACTGAACACCCTGAAAAGGTCTAAAATTAGAGGAGGAAGAAACAAGAGCCACTTCCTCTGAGTCTTAGAGCTGCCTGGGCTGCTTCCAGGAGAGCCCTGGGAAGAGCCTCTGACCTCTTTGCTCTGTGTGTGAGACTGCCTTAGTGCTTAAATCCTCCTCCTCATCACCGCAGTGTCTATCTGCCTCAGAACATCTCCACGTCCATGTCATTGCCGCATTATGCCCTGGGGCAGGATGGACCTTTATCCATTTGGGATGCTTTCCAGGGGACAGGGACTGGTAAAGTGCCAGGAGGCCTTGGGGGTGTCCTTGTCCTGTTTACCCCAACCTCATCTGCTTCATTAAACACACTCTTGCTTTCCCATCCTGGCTGCTGGCTGCTAGCCCCTTCCCAGGCCCATGGACCAGGTGAGGGGCATGAAGGAAGGAGGGCAGCACCCCACCAAAGAGCAGGAAGGGAAATGACTTGGGACAAGAAACTGTGTTCCTGGAGCTGGTGCAGACAATACCACTGTCACACTGGAATCACAGCAGGTCTCACAGGAAACATGAGCTATCAGCACATCTTGGTGTGTCAATGCTGCAGGCACCAAGCTGGCACAAACACAATAAAGTGGCACTGGCAGTGGCACCGGCAGTGGCACCGTGTCCATTGTACGAATGACCCACTCCCTCCCTCCTAGTGCCCAGACACGAGCCCACACCAAGCCATTCTCTCCCTCCCTCTGCTCCAGAGCCAGCCAGCTCCAGGGGAGTGGGGAAGGCCTTGAGCATGCATCCTTTTCTGTGCCATCCCCCATGGATGATGGGCTGAGGATGGACAAACACCCAAGTTGTGCCTTGGTGCTTGTACAAAGACACTTTTTATTTGGTGAGTGGTCTGTGTTGGGAAGAGTAGACCTACCCTTTACACCATGCATTGGTATAACTGTATAACCACAGACTGGAGGATGTCTCACTGCTGTTCCCTACCCTAACCTGTGTCCCTTACCCAGCAGGTCTATAACAGTCTATAAAAGCGAAGTGCAGATGAGGCTGAGGTGTGTGGCAATAGCTGTAGTAGAAATCTCAAAGGCTGGTTGGCCTTTCAGGGAGATTTTAGAAATGTTGTTTTTTCTAACAACCTCTGAATCTTATCAAAGTGCACAAAAGGCCACAGGCTTCCTATTAGCAAGGGACACGTTAGGAAAACAACAGCTGCTCCTGCCAAACCTGGCTTGACCCTGCTTGGCTTGAGCCAGGCATCATGGGCACCCTTAGGGCCGTCAGCTCCTGCCAACGCCCCCAGTGCTGTAGCAGGGGACAGACCTTGTCCACAGCAAGTACATTTGTTGATCTCCTAGGACAGCACTTGGTCTTTCTCCATGGAGGATCTTGCTTGGCTGGGAAGGAATCATGTGTTTCCATGTCACATCCTTACGTATTAGGGCTGAGTGTGAGCCATCTGTAGGTGATGTTCCCAGTCCTGCAGCCCTGAAACAGACATCAGATTGGAATTAATCATTTAAAGCAACTGAGAACATGTCCCAAAGGTCCTTGTTCCAGAGGAAAATACCAAGAGGTGACATGGCAGACAGGTTCCCAGCCCAGCAGTGAGTTGCTGAGAGGCTGAGCTGAGTTTGTGCTGGGGACTCCACATCTGCGCCCAGCCAGCTGCTTGGACAACATCTCTGGTCTTTTACAGCATTCACAGATTGGACACAGCCTCGCTTTGTCCTCAGTGTAGAAATTAGTGCTGCAAACTGCACGTACACAGAAACCTCCCAGCATTTATCTGATCAGTGCCAGCAGATTTGGCAAGGGTTGCTTCCACAGCCTGAGACCCCTGTCCTCCACAGATCCTCTCTGGCTCCAGGCATCGCCATGTCTGGCAGGAATTAGGCTAAAATCCTTCCCTTGCACATAGGGACCACCAAACAGGCAGGACAGGGGCTCTGATTCTTGGGCTCATCCCTGCTAGGACGATGAGGAGGGGATGTCCTCTTCCTGCCAGACACTCCAGCCTGCCCGGTCAGGAATGCTGATCTGCAACCCGAGCTCTGCCCACTGTTTTTTACAGCCAAAACAAGCCATAAATCTCCCTCTGCAGAGCTGGAAGGTGCAATTGCTTTTCTGTGGTGCAGGTTTTCCTTTGCACGACTTGTAGCATCACGTGAGGGAAATCTGTAAGTAAAAGTCTGGCTGGCCATGGCTGTTACTGCTGACAGCTGCAATTACAGGCACTCCTTTCAATCGCTCCACACAGGGGAAGAGCAAAGCCAGCTCCACAGAAGGTGAGGAGTTGGGAGCAGCTATCCTAGAGCTGCCTCCCGTCCCCAGCAGAGCTTGTCACCCATAGGCAGGGCTCAGGGAGGGTTTCAGAGAGGACTGTAGGATGGGGAGTAACACCCAAAGAGTTTGGGGAAGGATGCAGGATGCTCCCCAGCAAGGAAAGAACATCAATGGGTTCTTACTTCCATGGCCAAGACATCAGCTGGTGCTCACCTCCATGGGCACAGCATCAGCATCTCAATGGGCATATCAGCTGGTGTTCATCTCCATGGTGCTCACTTCCATGGGCAAGGAGTAGAATTGTAGAATGCATGGGGTTGGAAACAACTCCCAAAGGTCATTTTACTCAACTCCCCCCTAGCGAGCAGGGACATCTTTAATAAGATCAGGTAGCTCAGGGCCCTATCAAGTTGGACCTTGAATATCTCCAGAGCTGGGGCCTCCATCATCTCTCTGGGTGGACGTCAGCTGGTTCTCACCTCTGTGGGAAGGACCAGGGACTGCCCTGGGGCTGTGCAGGGACAGACAGCAATTTCCAGTGCTAACCAGGGGAAAATGCTGCTGGTGGCCCCAAATAACCCCAAAGCAGGTTGCAGGTGAGGGCAGCATCCCCAGCAGTCACTGTTAGGCACTTCTTTACAATGTCAGGGTCTACATCCCGTGCCTGTGAGATGTTCTCTCTGTGCCAGGCAGGTAGCCACTGGGATGCCATGAGCAGCAGCAGCCAGGGAGCTGCTGGGGGATTAGGAGACTGGGTACCTGTGAGATGCAGAGGACCTTGCCTTGGGGGATGGAGAGAAAAATGAGGCATGTCTGTGGCCTTGGAGTAACAGGGTAGTGATAAATGGAGCCATTACTTGCTGTCTGCTGCCAAGTGGACATGTGAGACAAGGGGGAGCAGGCAAGAGGCAGAAGAGCATGGAGGTGGCAGCCCTGAAGCAGACAAACCTCAGTGGGGTTTTCCTGCTGCTCACCTCAGCTCTGTCTTCTCAGCACAATCTGAGGGGAACTGAAACTTTTTAAAGAGAGATTAAGTTCATCATTAGTTAGGTGAAAAAAAAACAGCTCTCAAGAAGTGACTTTTTATCTTGTTGTTTTCAATGAGTAACACCTAAGTTTTCATCTCAAAACTAAGGGCTCTGCTACAGTTTTTGCATGTATGAAAAAAGATGGGAAAGCATCTGGATGGAGCAGCTGAGTAAAGGGAAACCGAAATGAAGCATTTTGTGTTTGCTTCACACCAAGATAACACTCTAGGTCAATCAAATTGAAATTTCTCCTTGTGCTTCTTATTTGAGTTTAGAAAACACAGTATCATAGAAAACCTCATCTCACTGCCTCAAACCAAAAAGATTTAGTGGTGAGATCTCCCTCTCTACAAAAAGATCCCCTGTTTGCACAGCTCTGGCTGCAACCTTTGAACCGCTAGCTGGCTGCTGTGTTGCAACCATTCTGATACTGGAATCAGCCCAGCAAGGCTTCAGACATGCTTGGGGAGCAGTGCTTGGCACCTGGCAGAGGAGTTTTTCCCTCAGCGCTAAAGAGGTTTAATGATATGCTGGGGAAAGAGGAGATTTATGCACTTCTGAGCAGGGTGATGCATTCCCTTTCCATCACGGCTACTGATTTGTATTCACCACAGCATGAGAATTTATGGAAGGAAGGAATCGATGTTTTATTGATATCTGAAAATCCTATATGATGGATGTGCTAATTACAGGTTTTTCTCCCAGATCCCCTTTATTATACACAAACAAATGGCCCTGGTGCTGTAAACGAATGCGGGTAAAATGTGCAATGAAGCTGAACCCTGTGGAGGTGGCTCATTCCAGGGGACATCTTGTCTGTCCTGGGGCAGAGAACTCAGCACTTTGTTTTGCTTCTTGCCTGGACAGTATTGAATTTTGTTTTCCTGTTGCCTGTGAGTCCATTTCCATTTCATGGAAATCATCTTCCTTGTCAGGGACACCATGCTGCAGGCTCCTGGCTGCTATAGCATCTGTTGACTCCCAGAAATATTGATCAGAGGGTGTGCTTGCTCTGCCTTGCTAACAGGGGACACATGCCCAAGGCGACAAATGAGAAGGTTTTCTTTCATCTCTGCCAAAGTGGTGAGAGTGCATGTAGAGGGGCAGGAATTCGTGCTCATCTACCCTTCTCTCTCTCCCACTGCAGGAGTGAAGATGAGCTGGGTACCATGGTTATTTATGGTGTGTAATGATACACATAAAAAATCCACATTCCAGATGGAAGTCACAGCTTGAGGCAAGCATGCGCTGCCCCATCCCTGCTTGATGAGCCAGGTGTTCCAGCCCAAGTCCCACCTGAGCCCTTCTCCTGTGGATTCAGGCAGGGAAGGGAGATGGCTCTGCACAGTGTGGAGAGGTGGCCATGCTCTGACATCTGCCTTCTGAACATGGAATGTGATATCTGGGGAGCTACCAGAGCAGCAGAAGGACCTTCTTGGTGCAAGACCCAGAATAGATGTGGTAGCACCATGGAAGAGAAGGTGGGCTAAAGCATGGAGCCCAAAGCATCACCTCAGTGTTCTGCCTGCCAGAAACTTGTAAGATAGCTTGGCTCTTCACAGTAAGAACTTTTTGATGTCGGGGAAAAGCTCTCAGCCATCAACCTCCTGTCCCACTAAGAGCCTTGCTCAGCCTGGGGGGCTTTGGAGGGGCTTGTTAGTGCCCCACAGTGTTGTTTGGCAAAGAGAAAGGCTCTGTGAGGAGCAAGTTCTCCTCGGTCCCTCCTGTGTCCTGCAAGCTGCCATACAAGGATGGCGGAAGGCACAATGAACAAGAGATTTCTCTCTCTGGCTCATGGACACAAGGACAAATCTCCCAATAAGAAGTGTTGAGGAATACGAAGGACATGAGAGCAGTGGGATGAGGACACACACAGTGGGTAGCCTGGAAGAGTTCAGGAGACTATAGAGGACATTTATTAACCAGAGGGGCAGCTTTGCCCACAGTAGAGGTGATTTGTGCCAGGTCAGGCATGCTGGGGGCTGTGACATGGAAGAGGAGTATGCCTGGGCTACTCCTGCTCCCCATGCCCTTTGTCCTCAGGAAGGCACACCTGTTCCCAGCCTCCAACCTCCTCCTCTGTGGACAGGTGCCTCCCGCTGTAAAATGCACAGCCACAAGCTAAGAAGCTCTTAATTGCTTCTTTTCTCCTTTTCTTGTGGAGAAAAAAGAAATGTAATGATAGGTTAGCTCACAGGCATCCCTTCAGATGTTCCTTTCAGGCTGGCTGGAATTTCGTGTGTGCAATGGCCTCTGCCCTCTTGCAGAGGGACAATGACAGGTCTCCAGGCTGACTGGCAGGAGGGATATGATAATTACACAGGGACGTTTTTCCCCTGCTCAGCACTACTGGTCACAGTCTGTTATTGTCTCTCTGCAGTCCCAGAGAGGGACCTGGGGCTAACCAAGGGCTTTGCAGGGTTTTCTTTACCGCTTATTGCCTGCTGTGCTTCAGAGTTTGTGCGTTCTGCTCCAACGGCTGAGAGAATGGGTCAGATTTGTCCTGGCTCATACTGGGATAACTGGGGCTGTCCTAGCTCTGCACTGCTTCGTGTTGGTGCATACAACACAAGGGCATTGGCACTGGCATCCCTGAGCTGCAGCCCTCCCCTCTCCCAGGCTGCTGGGGACCAGCAATCAGATGAACATCACCCTGCAGAGCAGGCGCAGCGTGCCTGAGCCCAGCATCCCCATCCTCGGTGTTTCCATACCAAGCTCCTAAAACCTCCACAGGTTCCTTGCATCAAACCTGCTCCCACGCCTGGCAGAGAGAGGGGGTGGAAGGAAGGATCAGGCCCTCTGTGCAGCTGCTCTTTAAGAAGAAGGCAAGGAGAAAGTGAGAGAGATCTAGCAGGAGCTTTAAGTGCTCTAGAGAAGAAATCCAGCAAGGTAGCGAGGCCCCTCTCACCATGGAGACAAGGTGGAGAGTGTGCAGAGGCTGTAAGCTTCAGTTAATTTGCTGTGAGTACTTTTTCCAAGCTACTCAAAGATGGTTTCCTCCTGCCAGCTTGCCTGCCTGCTTGTCCCTCGCTAAATGCCATCGGGCTCAGACCAGGCAATGCTTCCCATTGGAGAGCAGGGTTGGTCAGGGTGACACAGCCAGCTGGATGGAGCTGAACAGCTTCTGGTGAAGAGCAGCAGGGAGGATGAGTTTGCTGTAAATATTACGGTCTGTTTATGAGGCTGGGTGTTAATCATGCACTGGAGAGGAGTTATTATTTTTTATTTGCAAGCAGCAGAGCCAAGCTGTTTCTGCCTTTCTCCCTCTTCCCATTTGGAACTGGGTCTTCATCGCCCCTGCACAGGCAAGGAGTCTGCTGGGGAGACAGACCTGCTCTCAGGGCACCTGTCATCCCCTCAGCAGGCAGCCCTGCACAGAGTGGGTGCTTACAGGCACACTCCCAGCTCCAGCACAGTCAAGCCCATCTCTACTCGGGTACTGGGCAGAGACCGGGCTCCCCACACCCCCTCTTGCACGGGCTGCAATGCAGGGCTCCCATCCTGCTCTGTGCAGGGCTATGGCACGCCAATACTCGCACAGCTGGACCCTGACCCTCTTCTTGTAAGCACAGCCTGGGGATAGGGACATTGTCATGGTTTGGTGGCCCAGTGGCACAGTGATGGTGCTCCTGCAGGGCCATGGCCAGGTGCTCTGGTGAGGCTCCAGCTTGCTGCCTGGCCTGTGTTGGGGCTTTTTTCCCTGATAAGTAAAACCTCCTTCACTCAATGAGGCTGTGAAGGGAGGAAGAAAATAAAAAACAACCTATGGCTCTGATGGAAGATTTTTTTTCACAAGTCCTCTGTTTCCCCCTACAAGCTCCAGGAAGGAAAGATGGAAAGATGAGGCCGTGCATTGCTCACAGGCTGCATGAGCAAATTTGTAGTGTCTGGGACACAGCTGGGAGACCACAATACAGATGGCCCCATGACATGTATGGGATGCATGTTCATCCTCATCCTCACTCCCAGTGGAATGAGAGGTGCAACCAACACACAGTGAGACAGGGACCTGCAAAACCAGGGTGCAAAACCTCTTCTCTGCATCATGCTCCTACCATAAAATGGGGTCACACCATGGGGCAGTGACGGGCATCACCCACGTGATGGAGCAGGCTGCGGAGGGGATCATCATGTCCTAGTCAAGGTGGCCGGTAGCTGGGGGAGGAGTGTGTCGAGATGCTGCTGGGGTGGCCAAGGTTTCCCCAGGGGATTGAGGGCTTCCATTTGCTGAGGCGGGGGGTGGAGGAGGGAGGTGGACTCGACAGCTGTGCCAGGGATGGGGGGGAAAACTTTCCGCCCGAAGTAGATACCGGGCTAAATATAACCCGCCTTTGGGCTGGCCCTTGGCCGGGACCCCCGGGACGGCGGGTAGGACGGGCACGGCCACCTCCGGCACCCTGCACCCGCACTCCAGGAGGACGCTTGCTGCCGGCTCGCACCCTCCGCCGCCCTCCGCCCGCCGCCCGCCCGGCCTGGCCCAATCCTCAGCGGCCCGCTAGTGCCCTCCAGTGGCAGCGGAGACGAGCAGGGAACCGCCGGCTCCGCCAGCGGTGGCACCGGCCCCGGCGGATGGGACTTCTCACCGATGTAGTGGTCAATGGCTCGATGTCCAGATGGAAATTGGTGGCAAGTTGTGACCCGTAGGGGTCCGTACTGAGACCAGTGCTGGTTAATATCTTCATCAGTGGCACAGACAGTGGGACTGAGGCACCCTCAGCAAGTTTGCTGATGACACCAAGATGGGGGGAGAGGGGGGAGGGTGTGCAGCTGACATGCCCGAGGGATGGGATATCATCCAGAGGGATCCAGACAAGCTTGAGAAGTGGGCCCGTGTGACCCTCATGTGATTCAACAAGGGATGGAGAGCAGTTCTGCAGAGAAGGACTTGGTGGTGCTGGTAGAAGAAAAGCTGGACATGAAGTGGCAATGAGCCCAGAAGTAAACAATGTCCTGGGCTGCATCCCCAGCAGCATGGGCAGCAGGTGGAAGGAGTGGATTCCACCCCTCTGCTGTGTTGAGACCTCACCTGCAATGCTGGGTCCAGCTCTGAAGCTCTCCATACAGGAGAGACACGTTCAGAGAAAAGAAGACTTTGGGGAGAACTTATTGCATGCTTCCAAGTCTCAAAGACCTATAAGAAAGATGGGAACAGACTTTGCAGTGGGTCCTGTTGCAACAGGACAAGGCATGGTGGCTTTAAACTAAAAGAGGGAGACTGGAAAGAAAAAAAGAGACTTTTAACACTGAGGCTGGTGAAACACTAGCCCAGGTTGTCCACAGAGGTAGTAGATGCCCCATCCCTGGAAACATCCCAGGTCAGGTTGTCTGAGGCTCTAACTAATCTGATCTACTTGCAGATGTCCCTGCTCCATGCAAAGGGGTTGTACTCGACGACCTTTAAAGGTTATCGAATGGTTCTATCCGCCCTTGGACCCGTGGCCGTCCCGGAATCCTCGGGCTCGGTGCAGGTTTCCTGACGGCGGCCCGGCGCGTACCGAGGCACGTGGGGGACCGGCGCGGAGGACGGACCTGGGCGGGCCGCGGGCCGCCATGGCGTCGCCCCCGCTGGCGGCGGCAGCGGTGGCGGTGGCAGCGGCCGGGAGCGGCAGTGAGGCGAGCTCGGGATCTGAGGAGACGGCGACGCCGCCGGACCGCGACCTGGTCGCGCTGTTCGAGGAGGCCGCCGAGCGTCTGCCGGCGCTGCTGCCCGCCGCCAGCAAGGAGCAGCTGCTCTACCTGTACGCCCGCTACAAGCAGGTGAGTCGGGACGGGGGCGGCTCGGCCCGGCCCGCGGCCTGCACCGAGGCACTCTGCGGACAGCACCTCGCTGCAGGCAGGGTGTGGGGCCCGGGCGGAGGAGCGGGACGGGGGGCGGCCCGGGACCCAAGTGGCCAGGCCTGAGGCTCTCCCATGGACACCGGCCAAGGGCCTGCGCGGCTGCTGCGTAGAATGGGGCCATGCTATCTGGGAAAAGTTGTGTCAGGAAATGTGGAGAGATTTCGGTCGAGCACCAAGTTAGGTGCCGCTGGCTTCGGCTGTGGGGAAAGTAGGCAGTCTGGTAGGATGGAGTCCTGCAAAATTCGTCGCACTGAATGTGGGTCCCCACCTCTCCTCCTTGCTCAACATGGACACACCTAATGTTGTGCTGCTCAACTTTGCTGCCCCACACATCGGTGTAGCTCCAGCCCTGGAGCAAGGTCAGGTGTTGGCGTGAAGGATCTGGCCTTCGTTGTTGGCTGGGGTGGGTCGCTGGAGGGTTGGTGACCTGTCCAGATGTCCACTGAGTCTTTGTGGAGTAACTTGACTGGTCAATACAGCTGCCTGTGTTTGCCAGGCTCCATGTACATAGTGGGTGATGAGGTAACTGGGGCAGGTTAGAGAAGGTAATTGAATGGTTTGGCTAGTGCTAAACTTTCCCATTTGAGACACCTGGGATCTGCAATAATGGCCCAAGTGTGCATTTCTTAGTCTTCGGAGTTTAATGTCACCACACAAAGGACATGCCCATGCAAGCTAAAGGATGGGAATACACAATATGACTTTTTGCTGCTCCTGTGGGAGAAGTTATGTAAAAGAAACTAAGAAGTGCCACTTAAGGTACAAAGGTCTGTAATAATCACCTTATCTGGAGAAAATGAGCACTAAAGCGTAAAAGCACAAATATCACTCAGAGATGTGGCAAGAGGTGCTGCCTTCACTTGAAAACTGAATGCCTCCTGTTCATATTAATAGTTGAATTTGAGTGTGCATATCTTCCCTTTGACTTTCTTCCCACGTGGAATAGTCTTGTCCTTTTTCTGCCACTTACAACTGCTTTCGTTTTTAAATGCTGTATTTAATTATGATTGAAGGTGGAGGCTCCTAGGCTGTCTTTTGTGGAACATTGTATTAAAAGCAGACTGGTCACACGAGGTTTTGTTTTCAGATTGTTCTGGTGCTTACGCAGGTCTCCAGGTTCCTCTTCCCATTTTTTAAGAAAGAGAAGGGCAGGAAAAAAAAATACCAGGACAAGTTTTAAGAATAGCAAGACCATGCCTAGGATGAGATGAAAAGAAAAAGGTTTTTCTTTTTCTCTTCTGTAATATTTTTATCTATATTCTCAGGAGATCCATTGCAAATAATGTGTTGTTTTGCACTCTGTTGTGAATGCTTCGTAACTGTCCTAGGTGGAAATTGAAAGGCATCACTTGCACATCAGCTTGTGATTGTCAGCAGACCTCTGAGGATTTCCTGGTGGTAGCTCTGTAGGAGCAATAAGGTGTTCAGTCACTTAAATCAGAAGCTATTTGACAACAGTTTTGATACAAGTGAGGAAAAGCTGATAATTAATACTGTATCAGGACAGATTTCCAGTTGCCTTCCAGTGAGGGGAACAGAGCACTTCTGTCCTCTTCTCCTCTGTCCCTCTTGTCCCTAGCCAAGCAGGATGCGACAGCAAGTGCCTTTGTGTTTCTTGGTTTCAGGCTGTGCTTGGCACCTTGGGTTTCCCTGACTTTGGCTGCCCAGTGCTGTCCAGGAAGGCACCATCCCTGTCACCAAGTGCCTAGGAGAGCAGTGCTGCTCCTGGAGATGGGAGAAGCTTCACTAGCACAGCTACTGCAGGGTTGTGCTCTGCTAACTTTGAGTTCTGCAGCGTTTGGTGCTTTAAATCAAAGAGAGAGCACTTAATGCAAGTTTTCTCTATTTAATTACAGCAGCCCTATCAGTATGCATAATGGGCTGCTAATATATTACTCTGGTGGACAGTAGTGTTGCTAGCACACAAAAGGTGCTGACTCAGATCTGTCCACTGCCCTTGATTTGGCATCCTTGTCTTTCCTCAGTTTAGTGTTTTATGTCACTAAAGGCTTTGATTTAAGATACAGCACCATCATAAAAGAGGTGACAGCAACAGCTGAGCTCTCTGTTGAAATTCTGTATGTTATTTATTTCAAACTGTTTGGGTATATAGGCATTTTCCTGGAATTTTATTACCTTTTATTGGGGGCCATTTCAGGATTTTATTACTTTTCTCTCTGATTTTGTTTATGTGTCAGAGACTTGAAAATAAGGGAATTGCTTAGTTGTCATCTCCAGTGAGGTTTTTAGAAGATGTTGCTGAGTTTACGACTCTGCCCCAGAACAGAAGGAAGAACTAGTTGCTGGGGCTCTGGCCTGAAACTGATTTTCTGTTTCTCCCCCTCCTTTCTCTGTGGCTTTGGGCAAATCACTTGTCTGTGCCTTAAGTCTGTGGTGGTGAGGTGAAGATAGTGGTTGCCTGTTGTGTTGGGCATGCAGAAAACTGAGATGCAGAGCGTAGTAATGGTCATTGTTCAGAGAGGGGAGAGAATCCAGAACTTGGTGGACATGCTCCAACTGCAAAAACCTTACTCTGCTAGGAGCATGTGCCAGTGCCAAAGTAAGTGGTGAGAAGTGCAGCCAGGCTGGGAGCTCAGTGCTGCTGGTAAAATAGGGCTTATGCTGTCTTTGAGAGTAGGCTCAAGAATATAATCCCATTTTTGTATGACATCTTTCAAGTATTGTTGAACATGATGCCACAGCTCTGCCCTGAACACAGGAGTTTCTGCCTGCTGCTTCTTGTTGCACAGAGCTTTGCAATGGTACTGACTTGGTGTCGCCAGTGTCACTCTCTCTGAGATATACATCAGGACCAGGACCCCATGCCTTCTGTGGTTGATGCTTGTTTGTCTGCCTTTTGCCAGGTTTTCAGTCAGTTGAGTCCAGGGCTTTCCAATGGCTTGGGGCAGGTTAATGTGGCAGAGGACTGGGCAGGAACAGGCAGGAATTACTGTCTTACCAAAGAAATTAATTTCACCTGGCCTATGTACGGTTAAAGCTTAGTCCTGCTGTCCTTGGAAGTGAGTTTTGTTCTTACTTGCTGTTCTCACAGCAAGGCTGCAAATATGATGCACCTGAGAAGATTTATTATCAGGTAAGAATGTTTGGCTGGAATTCCCTGCTGTATAAATGTATTAGTTGAAAAACTGGCAAAGAGCCATTTTGCCACCACCATCAAGGCAGAGCTGCATCAGTTGTGGAGTAATGTGTAAGGAGAACCTCAAGGTTTCTTGAAGTCTGGACCAGCAGCTCAAGTTGTGTGGGGATGGTGTGCAGTGCTAGCAAGTCTCTGAGATGTTAGATGTTAGTCCATCTGAGCACTCTTCTGAGTGTTTTGACCTTCAGCTTTCAGGTGAAGGCTTCATCCAAGGTTTCTGAATTTCCATTTTGTCCACTAATGGAGATGTCTGCAGACACTTCCCGTTTGGAGCTGCTTTATACAATTCATCTTTATACAATTCATGTGTCTGCAGGCAACTCTGCATGCAGAAGCAATACTGGGAAAGTGTTTAATGCATTCTGGCTGTCATCTTTTTTTTCTTTTTTTAATGCAGCTGATGAACTGTAGGTGAGGAGAGCAAAACATCAAGTGACCAGTCAACCCCCTGGAGACCACCAGTAATTATTTTGTGGACACAGAATGAGAAACTCTGACTTGAAATACTAATGTAGGCTCTTGGCTTTTTGCTGGTTAAGGAGAAAAACAGCATTTGAGGTCCTCCAGGGAAGCAGCAGGAAGGCACAATCCTTCACAAAATTCCCCCTGCCCCCTTCCATTAATTCGCACTGGGTAAAAGTCTGCTTCCTCAGCTCTGAAGCACAGGTCCCCACTAATGCTAGATTCCTGGGTGGTATCTCATGCATTGTGGAGTTTTGCATCAAAAAGAAGGAAGCCAAAACCTTTATTTTCTCCTTTCCAACAAACCCACTGCAAGCCTTTTTAATATCTCAAAAGAGCAAACAGGGCACAAGTGCACTTTTTTTCCCCCCTTGATGAATGAAACTTAACTACTGTTCCTTGATTTGTATTACTATCAATGTTATTAACAATCATTTTCCTATGCTAGAACAGTCTTTGAATGCCAAAACTAAAGACAGGAAACTGCTGCTGTGTTTTGATGATGGCAGTGGAAAATGAATATTAAAACATTTTAATTTTTTTTTTTTATCCAGCTTGGCCAATTTTTGCAGTTTAGATGTTGAACTAATGAATTGCTGAGCAAGCATTTTCCATACAGATAATGAATTTGCATTTTATTTCTGTGTCTGTTTTACTTTTTAAAACAAGAGCTCCAGTCCAGCTCTGAGCACAGGAGAAAACATTTACATGATGTGAAGTGTGACTGATTTATAGGACTTAACTGTTGCTAGCCCTCTCTCCTGCTTCTCCATGAAATGCAATATGTTGTTTTAAAGGCCAGCTAAAATGTTCTAATTTGAGTGAATTGCTTGCTGGGAGACAGTCAGATGTACAGAAAATTAATTTCAGGTACAGACACTTGTATCCTCTAACTCTTTAAATGAAAACATAGTGTAACAAATAAATATCTCTCTTCATGAGCATGTTCTCTTTAGAGCTTGATTAATGATTCCATCCTGAGTGTAAAATCCCCACCCTGTTAAGGTGAAGAATTGTTCCTTGATTTAAGCACTTCACCTGCCTGAACACTTGAGCATATTTCATAAAACATTTGATGGAAAGCAGTTTAGTTTTGCTTGGCTAACAAAATCACACAGAATCACAGAATGCCAGGTTGGAAGGGGCCCCAAGGATCCAACCTTTCTAGATGGTAGTGTAGTTGAAATGAGCTGGCCCAGCACCCTGTCAAGCTGAGTCTTAAAACTGTCCAATTTAGGGGAATCCACTGCTTCCCCTGGGAGATGATTTGAATCTCTTAAACTGTTCTTATGGTGAAACATTTTCTTCTGGAGTCCAATCAGAATGTCTCCAGCAATAAATTGTACTCATTGCCCCTTGTCTTTTCTATGGAACTCCTTGTGAAAAGGAAGTTTCCATCCTCCTGGTAGACCCCCTTTATGTACTGGTCCATGGTAATAAGGTCTCCTCTTAAAGCCCAACAAACCCAGTTCTCTCAGCCTTTCTTCATCTGGCAGGTCTGCCAGTCCTCTGATCGTTTTCATGGCCTTGTTCATCCACCAGCATTTGCCCACCTACAGAACATGCCTGTGTCCCTTCTCCGGCAGGGACACAATCCATGCTGGGCTTTCTCTGCACTGGGCTGTGCCCTGTGTTATGAAATGTGCTGTGGTAACTGCTTCCCAGGGGCTGTTGTGTTTGGAGCTGTGGTCCTTCCCTGGCTTTTGCAGTCTTTCATCTATCATCTCTGTGAGATCTAGAGCACTCTCATTAAAAAAGGTAAAAAAATGGTAAAAAAATCCACCCATCACCCATGTCTTGTGTAAGTCCATTCCCTATCAGAATGGCCTTCTCATTTCAGTGGGATTCATTTTACCAGTGAGACTTTATTTTCTATGAGAAAGTGGCGCCGATAACAACCAGAGCTGGTAGGTCTTGACCTGTGTTCCCTGGTTCTTCCAGGCAGGAACCAAGGCACATGCTCTTATATGTTCTCCTGAGCTGACTTCAAGAAAATCTCTCTGTTAATCAAATCTCAACCTGCTAATTGCTCTGTCCTTGAGGCAGTTGTCAACACTGGCCTCGTGGCAAGAAGGTGGCTGTGCCTTTGGAGCCCTGGGCAGGTGTAGCCTCTGCCAGTCCTCTGTAGTCCCCTTTGTGGAAAATCTTAAAGAAGAGCAATGGCTGCAAGAGTTCCCTGCAGTGAGAGCTAGGGCTTTGGCTTGGTCTCATCAGTACACCATCCTATGGAAAACTGCCTGAATCCCACTGCCACCAAGTCCATTTTCCACTGGCTATAAGATTTTTTCCCATATATCTATCTACCAATTCTGGCTTGCTCCCTTGCTTCTTTGAGTTCTCCCCTCACACTTTAATTTCTGGCTTGCTTCTGATGGCCTGGTTTCATCTCTGGCACTCAGGCTTTGACTTGTCTCTCACACAATGCTTCCTATGCAGTGAGGTGCCTCAGAGCAAATTCAGAAGCTGGTTGGCATTCCTTTGCTCTGAGTTTGTCCCCTTGCCTTCCAGAGGACCTTGAAAATAATTAAGCAGTCTGTTTACTTGAGCTTTGTGCGGAAGCAGGTGAATTTCATCCTTAATGAATAATCTTCTCTGTAGAAACCCTAATCAACAGATTTTTTTCTTGATACTAGTGGAGGATGAGGCATTTGGCTGGGTAATAAACATAACATGAAGTGAGAAATCACTTGCTGGTTTTCCCTGTTGGGTAATGCATGCAAAAGAGATGAGCTGCATAGAAAAATTGCTTCCCTTGCACCGTGCAAAGGAAACACAGGGATGCAAAGGTGTTAAAAAATGCAAGAGAGCTAAAATGAGGGTAAAATGAAGTTGAGTTGTGCCAGTTCTTCCCCTTAAACACCATTCCTCTGGCACAAGAACAAAATTACCCCGAAACCGTCAGAGCCCAGTAGTTCCTTATGCAAGTCCCATTCCTTTTGCTTTGTTCTAACAGGAGGATTTTTTTTTTCAGGTGAAATTTGGAACCTGTAACACTCCCAAGCCAGGCTTCTTTGATTTTGAGGGAAAGCAGAAATGGTAAGAGGAAATCCTTGTCATTCCTAGCAATTTTGGGCTCTGATTTTTGTTGCATCTTGTCTCATCTGTTGAGAAATTATGTACCTAGAGGACGTCAGTTCTGAGAGTCTGGCATTGAACTGGCTTTAAAATCCTTTGCTTAATAGGGAAATGTTAGCTACTTTGCCTGATGCAGACATGACATACTAGACCCCTGTATTTACCTTATTCATCTAGAATTAGCCTGCATAAAATGAAAATATTGTGAAAATAGCTACAGCTTTACAAACAGCTTTATTTTGTGAACACAAACTATGTTCCAGCTTGGATCAGGATTCCTTGAAAAATCCTTTTACAGTGGAGTGCTGCACTGACAGTGGCTATTCATGGCTTCAGAGAAAAGCTGGCCATTTCAAACTGAATTGAAGATGTCTTTGCACCCCCTGCAAGTATTTAGATGAATCTGTTTGCTGTGTTTCACAGATGACTCTATAAAGCCATATTGTGCTGTCTCTGGATGGCTCGCTGATGTTTTGCCCTCTCTTCTAGGGAAGCTTGGAAAGCCCTGGGAGATACCAGCCCTCATCAGGCTATGCAGGAGTATGTTGCTACAGTGAAAAAACTGGACCCCAGTTGGAATCCACAGGTAGGAAACATGAAAATATTGTTCAGAAACAAACCAACATTTGTCTTTGTAAAGCTGGCAGTGGGTCAGTTTCGCACAGGTTTTAATTGCTGCATGGCAAACTTCATTTTGAGCAGATTAAAGTCTAAATTAATTTTTTTAACTCTCCTTTTGTTATGATTGAAACATGAAGAACCATCTCTTCCATTCATAATGATCTTCATTCCTGTGAGCACATGCACAGGATTGGTTTGGTTGTAGTGATCTAATTTATTTTGCTTTATTGGTTCATGCTGTATTTAGCATGTAAAGAATCTTTTTATCCTTTTCTCATCCTTCTCTTTTCAACTACTATTTAAATATTGATCAATACAAAGTAATCTCTATGAAAGTGACATGAACTGAGTGATCAATTCTAAAAATGTTTCCTTTGTGTTTCGATGCAGCAAATTACCAAATCTGATTATGAGGAGGTACTCCAACATAACAAGTGTATTTGTGAGTCCTGTATGTGTGTGTTGTCAGGAGACTGTGCTGTCATTTTAATTAATCCATCTTTCATCTACCAGGTTTATTACTTGATTGAATATTTAAGGATCTCTCCCTGTTTATAGACTGGGTTTTGTACAATTTATAAGGGGCTTGCTCGTTAGAGAAAGCATTGTTGGAGGTAGAGTGGAGATATTTCACTAAGAGCAAAATGCTGAAGGCATAGTAGTTTCTTTCCACGGTAGGAAATTGATTCTTTTTTTTGGTCTTGTGCTTTGAAAGCAAAACCTCATGTGAGCACAAGCCTATGCTTGAAGAATTTGATTCTCAGTTGTCTTCTGATGCTGTCCTGGAGACTTAAGAGTAATTGTTCTTTCTTCACTAGTTCATGTTTCATGGTGTCGATCCTCTTTTTGCAGCAAAGAAATGTTGTGATTTAGAGTAAACCCTTTTTCACACCCTTGGGGAAAACAGTTTTATGTGCTGTGTGGTGCAGTTAGCAATATGCTGTGCAGCACCATTAGCAAAAAGCTAGGTGGAAGCTGTGCAAATTTTTGTCCAGTCTAAAATTGTCATCTAGAAATAAAATGAAAATAATCTGTGTATGCTCTTGAATGAAGAAAGTATCTATCAGTGTAAAGTGAAGTAGGTGAATATTCATTAAACAATGAAAAAAAAGCCAACACCCCCCCCACCATGCATTCAACACTTTCCTGAGTGTTTATGAGTAGAGCTTCTGTTCAGAAAAAGACTTATCATGCATGGTGACAGGCTTAGCTTTGGGTATTCCCTTCTGTAACAGTGTGAGAGCTGAAATCCCCTACACCAACAATGACCAGGCTAGCTCAGGCTGGAAAGCAAATGAAAGCTGTATTGACAAGCAAATCTACAATCTATGATGAAATGCAATGAATATGTACAAATATACACAATTCACAACATTTACAAATATATACAATCAACAGAAAAGTACAACCAAGCTCCCTTTGCTTCCTCCCCAAAAGGGGACTTTCTCAAGGAGCCTATCTCCCAGGGGCCTCCTCCCCCAAGGTGTCCCTGGCAGAAAGCAGAGAGTTAAGAAGCAGAGAGGCTGTTAACTTAGCTTGCCAAGGTCAGTGTGTTATCTTCAGCCAAAAGAGAAGAAGAAGCAACAGCCAGACAGCCCAGCAAGAAAACCGAACTCAGACTCCGACTGCCCGAACTTTGTTTTGAGTAGTGGTTCTTAAACATTTCTATCTATCCAATGGAAGTGTTTAGAACAATCACTATTTTGCTTTCTTACACTCAGTAGTGACTTATTTACATTCTTCAACTTTCTCTGCTTGAACTTTGCAAAGAAAAATTAAAATGACAGTTTCAAACCATCACACCTTTACTTTTTTGCCTCAGATAAATCCTTGTTGTCGCAGGTGTGACCTTCAGGTTACAAAGCTGTCAGCTAGGGAAGTGGGACATTTGTTAGTTTTAAAAATTCTCTATTTGAAGGAAAGAAGCAAACAAAGAATGGTTTGCAGCACTGCTGGTTCCCTCTTCTCCTGAAGTGAGGAACAAAAGCATCTGAACATGTTTACTCCCATTGCTGTCCTTGCTTAAGCCTGTAGGAATTAGGCTGTGTGGGGTGTTGTTGCACCAGCAGGTTTGCTCATTAACATGTTGCTTCCTTTCTTTTTGAATCATAGCATCATAGAATGGTCTGGGTTGGAAGGGACCTCCAAAGGTCATCTAGTCCAACCCCCTCTGCAGTAAGCAGGGATATCCTCAGCTAGCTCAGGTTGCCTAGAGCCCTGTCGAGCCTTACATTGAATACCTCCAGGGATGGGGCTCTAACCACCTCCCTGGGCAACCTCTCCTGGTGTTGCACCACCCTCATGGAAAAAAGATGTTCCTAACATCCAACCTAAATCTACTCTTCTCTAGTTTGAAACCATTGCCCCTCATTTTGTCACTACAGGCCTTTGTAAAAAGTCCCTCTTCATCCTTCTTGTAGGCCCCCTTCAGGTACTGGAAGGCTGTTATTAGGTCTCTCTGGAGGTTTCTCTTCTCCAGGCTGAACAACCCTGCTCCCTCAGCCTCTCTGTCTTTGTAGCAGAGGTGTTCTAACCCCCTGATCATTTTTGTGGCCTGCCTCTGGACTCACTCCATCAGGTCATGTCCTTCCTGTATTGAGGGCTCCAGAGCTGGATGCAGTACTGCAGGTGAGGAATAGTTGATGGAAGCTAAGTGTGGGCTTGCAGTAGGAGAGCAGTGCTGGAGCTTGAAGAGAAGTTTCAGTGATGATGTCAGGGCTGAGTTGTCAGTGAGATTTAAGGAAATGTGATTTTTCTTTCCTCAGGTGCTTTGTTGTAGTCTTTCAGCAGATGTTCTTCTCTCACTCATGTAGCTATGCATCTATGTCTTAGCTTTTTGAAGACAATGGGTTTGTTTGGGTTTTTTTTTCATCTGTGTGGTCTCTGCACTGCGCTATATATCTGAGGAAAATCCATAGGAGTATTATCTGGCTTACTGTACCTGCACTGCTGCACAGGTGCCACATTTCTCATGCTGACTCTTTCCTTCTCCTGTGCCCTGCCTGTCATTGAGCAGAAACTTGTTAAGAGATGCATATGCTTTATATTGAAGGATTATCGTGTACGTTGAAGTGATAGAACAAGAGGAAATGGCCTCAAGTTGTGCCAGGGAAGGTTTAGATTGGACATTAGGAACCATTTCTTCCCCCAAAGTATTGTCAAGCCCTGGAACAGGCTACCCAGGGCAGTGGTGGAGTCTCCATCCCTGGAGGGATTAGAAAGCAGTGTAGATGTGGTGCTGAGGGACATGGTTTAGTGGTGGACTTAGTAGTGCTGGATTAATGGTTGGATTTGATGATTTTAAATCTTCTGTGAAGATGCTCAGGTGCAGAAAAGCCTGGCAGATGAAGTTAAATTAGCAGAGAATGTAATTTCAAGTTGAGCATTAAAAGAAGTCACCTGTCCTTCCTACTACATTTTCCTTTTCATTTCACTTTTATGTCATCAGAAGTCCTCTCTGTGTCTCATGTTGCTCTGTACTTTTTTTTCTTCATTTTCCCCCCTACCCAATCCACCTTCTGGAGCCACGAGAGGGAGCCCTCTTCTTTGAAATGGAGATGCGTGTGTCAGGGGATAAATATAAAACAGCTGTTTTAGTCTTCAGATTGGATTTATATAAAAGATCTGTGGGTACATTCCAAGGTGCTTCATCACTGTCATTGTGTCTCCTTTACATGCTCTTCTGCTGGGTTCCTTTGCATTTTTCTTGTGTTCAGTAGATCATGAATGAAGTACTCCCCGTGTTTGGTTAAAAGCAGTATAAAGTGCTTGGTACACATTTGAAAAGTTCAGCTTTCAGCTCATTATAAACCATAAATAGTAATTACAGTGCAAGGATGTTGAATTCCTCATTTGTGCAGCTTCATGAATTTTGCTTTTATAAAGCTTTCTCAATATTACCTACTCAATATTTCCCTTCAACAGTTCATCTCATCCCTTAAAGTTGTTCTTGTGTGTTACCCTAAATCCTCCTCAGTCTCCTGTTTCATGTATTTGCAAAAGGGTTTTAATGTCTTGATCCTTTAGTACTAAATATACAAAATTTAAAACTGAGAAGCACCTTCTTTGCCATAGGTTTCTTTTTTCCCAAGCTTTCAGGGTGTCAATATTTTCCTTAATAAATAGAGTGGAACTAAATGCAACATTTCTTCTACAGTCCAAATAGATCCACTTCTTCATTCCTCTTTCCTGATTCTTCATTGATTCTTTTTTTTTCATATTGACCTTGCAGTTTCTACATTAATCCATTTTCAACATCAGCCTGTAACAGCTATCATTTAGTAATCTTTGCTTGTTTCAGATGGGGGGGAGAAAAACCCCAAAGTATAATCATTCTGATGCAGCAGAAGCACCCTGAATTTGTGTTCAGAAGCAGTAGCAGCCAAAACCTGACCTGCTGCTTCCTAATCCTGAGTGGAGTTTGGAGTACCTACACTGTATTGGAGACAACTGACCATAGACAGGCAGCAGCACAGCTGTTCTGTGCTCTGTGAAGCTGCTGTGCCACTTTAGACAGTAGAGACACATCCACTGGCTTATCTCCATGGCTATTTCTGGTGTGTTTAGTGTATTATTTACCCTCAGTGCTAGCAAGTTTTCTGATAGTCATGCCTAATGTTCTTCCAGAGCTTTGCCTAAAACCTGGATAGAACTGATCATACTGCATGCATTTTCATTACTTTATTTGCTAGAAAATCTTTATAACAGCAACTAACTTAAAGGATATTAAGGTGAGATCCATTATCTTTATATTCACAAAGCTGCAGGAATCTCCTTACTGTGTTTGAGTGGAGAAGTCTCGAACCAACAATCACAATTGCTTTTCTGGATGCTATGCTGTTAGGTCTTCCTATGTTGGCATGCGTCTTATTGTGTTTTGTTCCTTCTCCCAAGAACAGCTGTTAGTAGGAGGTTAGGATTATGTTTTCCATGCTTGTCTCCATTCTATCTTGATGCAATCTTCCTTTGTCATCTTCTACCTTTTAGCACATCTTTTGTTTCTTCTTCTTTTTCGTGAGTCATTCCTTTCAGTCTGAAGTTCCAGGCAGGGGAAAGGTAATTGCTTGGACCAGCTCAGCTCTATTTGCATATTTCAGAGACATCACCTGTCCTTTGAGTCCTCCAGAACAGAGAATAATTTATGAAGCAATTCTTTTCCTTTCGGTCTTCTCAAACAGAAATGGTTTGTGCCGTCAACACCTCTCACGGCTTTGGTTCCTTTGGAGAGGTCTATGTGTCCTGGCTGCTTCACTTCTCGGACATTCACCTGTTGTCTCCCTGCTTTACTGGCAGCAAATGACACGCTGCTTTCAGTACCTTCTGCTGATGCATGTGTGAGGTTGGCAGTGACGTTCATCTGCTCTCCCTGCCAGCCACCTGCAGCTTGTTGCCTGTCTGTGGTCTGACCCCTCTCACATGGTGGCTCTGCGGTACCCACTGTCGTGGTGCTGTCCGGCAGCCTCAGCAGTGGGTTTGGTGATGCAGGGAGGTTCACCTTCACAGGCTGTGGTCTTGCATCTTCATGCAGTAACTTTTTTCTCATGTACGTGTTGGGCACTTCTAGGACTTGCAGTTTTTGAGTCAGTGGCTGTATTTCCATTCCCCAACACACTCCTAAGTTCTCATCCCTGTTAGTTGACATGTCTGTTAGTTGACATCCTAAATCATCATTGGCTTTTAAGCATCCAGATTTTTCAAAGCTCAGCTTGGCCATGGGGGTTTGTGTCTGCCTGCACTGACTATCTAGAGGCAGGAACAGGACAGCAACTCCTCTGCTTAGCAGCATTGTACCCATCTCTTCAGCTGAGCTTTCTCCAGAGACTTGGGTGAAGGTGTATACACGACACTGCAGTGAAGTGGTTTGGAGCTGGTATTGATTGTTCATCGTAATAAGACAGTTACATGGCACAGCTTAAACAATGAAAATAAATAATTTTTAAAAGCATACAGATTTGCTCATCAGTTTTAGCCTTCCATTTGCTGATTGCAGTTTTGGCATCTCTTGATTCTAAATATTTCCTTTTCTTATTTCTTACATTGCATGTTTACCAGTTCCAACCTCAACAGCTTGTCAGTGCTACTAACTTCAGTGGCATCTAACACTTAGAGGCCTTCTTTCTATTTGCTTTGACTGCTGAAACTCATAGGGAGACTTAATGATTTTCTGTTTCTATATTTAAAAAAGATAAATTGGCATTTTAAATTGCTTGACTTCCCTTAGTGAAGATTTCTGCTGTGTAATAAGGAAATTTGCATATGAGGCCTCTGAAGAGCAGAGGGATGTCTGTAAGGTGAAGCAGGAAGAGAGCTTGAGTTCAAAGAAAGCAGATATTGACCAAACATCTTTTGAAGCTCTTAAAGGTTTGAAATTCTAGTGCTGATGTTTACAGCAGAGAAAGCTCCCTGTGTTTTGCTATGTTTGTGTTTTGGGTTTGGTTTTTATTTTGGGGTTTGTTTTTTTTTTTTTTTTTTTTAATTATTGTTCTGTACCTTGTTTGAAAAGAGGAGGATTTATTTCTCTGAGCTCTGGAGCAAGTACTCCATAGGAGTAAATTACCTCTGCTGCTGTGTTGATGTGGGAGCACCAGCTGGGAGGGAATCCCTGGAGAGTAGACAATCTCATGAAAAAGAAAGCAAACTTTAGAGTAAATAAAATACCAAATGTACTACTGCTGCAGGCTCAGAGCAGTCCAGTAAGATGGAAAACCTGCAACACTAAAGTCAATGGATTTGTCCAGTGGGTGTTTTTGCAGCAGTACTGCAGGGGGCAATATTTGACAAGGTGGGTGCCCAGCTACCCTGTGCTCAAGGCTGGGCTCCATCCCCCCTCCTTAACTGTTGAAATAACCTTTATCTTTCATGGTTTAAATGGAACAAGGAAGTTGAAACTAAAATGTGGAAAAGAGAATTTGCAACTCAAGGATAGAGTGAAAAGCAGGAGAACGAAGTTCCAGCTGTTCAGAGGAGCTGAGTGTGTGCCTTTTGTAAGGTAGACCAGGTGAGACTGAAATATTGTAACCATTGATTAAAATTGATCAGCTTCTTGTATTTAAGTAAGATTTCCTAGGCAGCTTAAAATTTTTATAGTGACCCAAATACAAACTATCTGTCCAGTGATGTTAACACGGGCATTTGGAAATCCAAACCTGAATTTTCGTTTTGTCCAACAAATGGATTCATTGCTCAATGACAGACCTGGCCTGTCCAGGTCTGGAGCAAAGAGCTTTACTCTTTTGTAGTTTACAGGTTTTCTGTTTGGTCAGTTTATAAGGATTACAGTGTGAATGGTAAAACATACTGTGGTTTCAGGCTGAAATCTGTGGATTTCTTGGTAAGTAGATGGAATTTCTGCAAACAAAGAAATTATTAGAAAAAATGTGGTCTGTAAACAAAATGAATGCACCCATCATGTGTTCCTGTTTTGTCTGTCAGTCAAACAGATGTCTCCCTTGATAATCTGTCCCAGCAGCCACCATTTGGGTTGGGAAAGAACAGCAGAGTAAGGTGGGCAGGATTACAAGGGGGATGGGAAGAGCAGGAAGGGAGAAGAGTGGTTTGGGTCTCTGCCTGTCCCCAGCAGCAGTCTGTTCACAAGCCTGCTGTGCAGTTAGTTTGGGTGAATGTCTCAATTTATGGCTCACTATACTGCAAGGTCAAAAACTTTGAAAATAGTGACTTTATTTCTTTTGTAGTATAAAAGCAATTTAATTGCATCGTGTAAAGTGGGGACTAATCGAATTATCGTTGTGCTTCTTAGAGCTTGCCTTCATGTGCTGTGCTAATGCAGCACGCTGGGGAGAGGAGCCTCCTGGGTTCCTGTGAGCAAATGCTGCCAGTGTCTTTGCTCCCCACTGCTCCCATTTCTTTCTGGGTTTGTCCAGATCCTTGTGTGTTAGTTCACACACTTAATGTATTTCATGTTTTAAAAAACAAACAAAGCCAAACACAAAACCCCAACAACAAAAATATCCTCAAAACCCCAAACAAACCAACAAGCCTGCATTTATAGTGTATTTATTGTATTTCTCTTTATTATATTATTTATATCCTTAATTCAAGCACTAGAAATTAAGAACAAAACCAAAAAACTGATCCAACCCAGACTCAGAAGATTGCAGTGTTCTCTGGGCTTAAGCAAACTGCAGATTGGGGTTTTTTGTGAATCACCTTGGAACATGTGGTAGTTTGGTGGATGTCTTGAGGGGGTTTAGATCTCAGCACACTGGGGGATTCTTATTCCCTGCTACCTTTTGCTAGCTGTGTGAGGGACAGTTTACAGTATGCATGTAGACTTACAGGTAGATGCAGCCTTCCTGTGGGAAGGAATAATCTGTGCAGCTCCCAGTTTCTGTACAGTTTACTCATGCCTGCAAGAGTACAGAGTAACCCACCTTATTTTATCCAAGCTTAGGAAAATGACAGTTTCTTAGCTGTGCCTTGAGTGTTTTGCTTTTGGAACCTACCTTCAAAACCAATTTTTCTAACTAGCAAGGGGGTGTTTTCATGTTCCTGCTGTGTAAGGCAGTAAAAAGGGTTGGTTTTTTGCTCCTGTTGTTCAAGACAGTAAAATAACACACTACAGAACATGAATCGAACTTCCCAGTTCTTCTGCCATAAAGGTGGGTAATGCTGCATCCTTTGCTTCACCTTACCTTCTCAGAAGGAAAGTGTGCTGATGCTTTAAGTATTTGATATAGGTCCTGCTCATAAACAAAGCTGTCCATAGGTTATTTGCTACCTTTCTGTCCTTGTCTTTCACATGGAGCTGTTCATCAGTTTTATTCCATGCAAGATAGCTCAACTCTGGCACACCAAGCACGTTGCCGACCTGCTTTGTTGTATGAGCTGTTATGCTCTGAGCAGCAAATCAAATTTGGTTTCCTCTTTCTGCTTACTGCTTTTCAAAGCAGCACAGACTCATGGGCTGCACAAGCCCTCACTCAGTGCTGTGAAGATGATACTCCCATCCCTTGGCTGTTGTTTCAGGGAAGGAGGAGATTAATAAAAGACTACATGTAACTCCTGATGGTAACGATGACAGCATAGATGGGAGCTGGCAGTTGCTTGCCATGAACCCATGCCTTGAGGATGGAGTTGTCAGAGATGTCCTGAGGATGCTTTCTTTGTTCTAGCAAGGAGCTCTAGCAAGCACACTCATTGGGGTGCTAGGCTGGTAGGGCTGTCAGCTGTGGTGGTGGTCTGAGATTTTTGCCTGTGGACAAGCTTTATAAATTATAGGGCTTTTTCTCTATTTCAACCACATTTTATTGTAGAGCACAAAACAAAATGCCAGATCCAGAGTGAGCTTTTCATTTTGGGGGGATTGTGGTTCTGGCAAAGCTATGCAGAACTGAAAAAGTTAAAAAGAACCAAGTGTCTCATAGTAGAAATATAAACAGCTGGAATATGTGTCAGCCTCCCACCCCCTGGGAGCCTGTTGGATTGTTCTCTTTGATTTTACATCTCTGCAGAAATTTATGGGCTCGGCTCCTTTTATTTATGACATCGCAATCCTCACTCAAGCGATTGATTGAAATACAACGGTGCCAAGCTGCTAGCCTCTATTTTAGAAAGGTTGAAGTTTAGAAAGCAAACCAGCAATGCAAACAGTCCTGTAGGGAAAGCTGCACTGGAATCCTGTACAGAGGTTGCTCATGTTTCTACCTTCCTAAGCTTCTTCAGAGTAAAGAATTGTCATCATAAGAATTTATACCTCTTCTCTCTCCCTCTTTTTAAGCTGTCTGGTCTTGCTGAAAATGGACTCTGTGTTAAATATGCAATCTTACTAGCCCTGCAAGGGTTAACTTCTACTTGTAATCATGTTAGCCTCTGTTTTTCCAGCACTCCTGGTGCACTATGTTGTTAGCATGCTATGGGCAGCATAATATATTCTCTTGCAGCGACTTGAGTGTAACAATAGTTGTTTTCTGGAATTGCAAGCAAGAAATTGGAGTGCCTCATATTTTTTTTTTTTTTGCTACCTAAGCAGTTATTTTGGTTGAACAGTTGAGCAAAGACAAAATATTTTTCTTTTTGAATATGTTGGTGAATTAACTTTCATCATCTTGCACTAATTCAGAAAAGCATCTTGTTTTGTCTGGAATGTATTCAGATGAAAGAATAATTTCAGATGTAGCTGTGCCTTGCGGATGCTGAGTGTGCTGCTGCAGCATAACAATGCGTGTGGCATCTCAGCGTCATGATTCCTGACTTACTGGTGGATTAAGTACTGTGTGCTAGCCAGATATACCAGAGGCAACTGGAGGAAATAAAAATCAAATAAATGTATGTATATATATCAAACTACTGGCTTTCAGTGATGACAAGATGGCAAGAGTTGAGGCAAGGTACTTTCCTTGCTGCAGTCCCTAATAGTTGCCTTTTTCACACAGTCTTTAGTAGTTGCCTTTTTCCTTCCCCCTTAGTAGATGTCCAGAAACAACAGGCTTTGCTGTATATCTCTAGCACACAGGTAGCAATTCCGTGGCACGCAGTTGTTCTGTGGTCCTGCAGCTCTGGGACTGGAGGTACAGAACATCGCTGAGCTCTGGGATCTGCAAACTTCACTTGAGCAAGTGCTGTCCTAGCTGAGAAAGCATCTCTGTATCAGAAGGACCACTAGATCAGGTTTAAATTGCTGCCAGTCCCTCTGATGAAGGTTGTTGCTATTGTGGCTGAGTTGACCAAAAATGGATAGGTACTGACAGTTCCAGGGCGTCCCAAGATCTTGACTTAGAGAAGGCAAGTCTGAGTTTAAGATATCAGAGCATAAATTAAAGTGACTGAGATGCAACCAAGTGTTGCCCTCTGCCATTTCTGTCTTGAGGTGGCAGTTTCTGGCAAGGCAAGGGAGGGCTTTAAATGCCATGTGCAGTTTTCATTTGTTGCAGATTTTGGCAGCAATGCTGCTTCTTCCCAGCAACAAAAATGTGGATAACAAAAGTGTTGAAAAGCTTGTTATTATGAAGCAGCTGTGTGAGGCTGCAAGTAGGAAAGAGCAGTGTTGTGGTATGAGAAGTGACTCGAGCAGCAATCAAAACCCACCTGAAAGTTTCATCTGTGTGCTGAAATTCCTCTGCCTGAAACAGGTTGGGAAATGAAGCTTTTGATAGCACTGGGCAACACTACAAAACTGGGTTCTGGGGAGGTTACAGCATCAAGGAAAGGTGTTGAACTGAGCAGGATGCTCTCAGGACTGCAGCGACAGAGGGAATAAGTCGGCAGTGAGACACAAACAGGAGCTTGAGGCAGAAAGCAGAGCAGCCTGAAGGTAAGCCTGACGTAGCAGGACATTTAGAAGCAGAGGAAAACCAAATAGGAAGTTGCAAGGGAAGATGTGGAGGACCAGGAAGGTAAGAGGTGCTTTCTCTGCTCAGCAGCTTCCTGATGGCCACGTCACTTTCCAAGCAGTGGGGAGCCTCCTTGACATCTGTAGAACCCAATATTTTCCTGGGGTGCCCAGAAGCCTAGAATAGCCTGAATGAATGTCACCCTGGAGAGCAAAGTGAGGTGGTAAATGGGGGTGGGAGGTGCAGGGACAAGTCTCCTCTGCTTGTGGCATGAGATGGATTTTGAATTGTTTTGCAGCTCATTTGGAGCTTGTGGTAGCCTCTTGTCAAACACTTGCTCCTGCTTTGGCCAGCATCTCACTAAGCTGTGCAAGCAGCTTGACCGTTTTAAACGGGGAAGGGTGCGACCTCTCATTTAAAAAAAATCACATTTTTTCAAAGTAATTGAAGCTGTTGCAAAACCTTCAACTTGCTGTGCCAGAGGCTGATAAAAACAATTTGGGAACTTGAGTAGAAATGCTGAGTTTATTTTGCTGTGGAGTATGTAATGCCTTGATTTTTAGGTGGGGAGTTGTAGAAATTTACTTGATGGTATTCAGGCACAGGAAGAGTCAGTGTACCCTGCTGCTTCCCATAGCTATGGAGAGGCTGATTTAAGAGCAAATATGTTAATTAAAAATAGCAGACACTTTTGGATACGAGAAAAGAGCTATAATTGGTTTGTGTATAACATAAGCTACAGCATCATTAAGCTGTTTCTTTAGTGAAAATACAGCTTTTCCTCTTAGAAAAAGGTTAAGTAGTTCTGTTCAGCTTGCTCTTTGCATCAAGTATCAAGGAGGTATTGAGTGTCATTACTGGAGATTAAAATTTTGTTTGGATGTCAGCTAGCACATTGTTTAATGCCTCCTAAATGCTGTTTGTGTCTTAGAGTGGAAAACGAGTTACCCTTTAAAAGAGCAGTATTGTCTAGTACTGTCATACCCAATTACTCCTATTGTAAGAAAACAGGGCACTCTTGAAATCTCTAGAGCATCCTAGAAGTATTTTGAGCTGAACTAACCCACAGGAAGGCACAGAAAGGCTCAGACACAGCATCAGTGCGCAGCACTGAAGGCTGTTCAGCAGTCAGCTGCCTCCAGATCCTGCTGCATCCGTCTGGTTGAGTGTTACACCACAACTTCAGAAACCTTCTGTTCCTGATGGGATACTCCCATCCTTCCTTTGCCTGAGTCTGTGGGGACAGGGACCAGTGAAGATCTCTTAATTTGCTATTTCTCTGTCAGCAGAGGTCATAATCACAGAATGCCAGGTTGGAAGGAACCCCAAGGATCATCTGGTCCAACCTTTCTAGGCGATAGTGTAGTTGAAATGAGATGGCCCAGCGCCTGTCAAGCTGAATCTCAAACTGACGAATGCAGGGGAATCCACTGCTTCCCTTGGGAGATGATTCCAATGTCTCATTGTTCTCATGGTGAAACATTTTCTTCTGGAGTCCAATTAGAATCCTCAGCAGTACTCATTGCCCAGCTACAGAACATGCTTGTGTCCCTTCTCCAGTGGGGACACAATCCATGCTGGGCTTTCTATGCACTGGGCTGTGCCTTGTGTAATGGAATGTGCTGTGGTATCTGCTTCCCAGGGGCTTATTGTGTCTGGAGCTGTGGTCCTGCCTTCACAACTCAGATCTGTTGGAGGAAACCAGTTTCATTGGTGCTGGTCAGGCAGCCCTGGAGCTGCTTCCTTTTGGGAATGGGGAAATTTGCATCTGCAGCTGCTGTGATGTGTCTGCCCAATGCCTCTCCAGCAAATGGAGGATGAATATGTCAACAGGCAGGATAGGGGTGCAGGCTGATGACCTTCCTTTATTTCTCAGAAGTTAGGGTTGCCTTCAGCTTTCCAGCTTCATGTTCTTATCACAAACTGTGTAGCCTTTCTGTATTTCCAGTATGGCTTGGAATATGGTTCTACAGATGTCTGTGTCAATCTATATAAATGAATGTCTTGTTTAACATTGACAACACCCAGGAATTGCAGCACAGGGTTGTGCTTGTGTCTATAGCTGGGTTCCCTCTGCCTGGGCGTTTGTGGATTTTCGTATGGGTGATGTGACAGAAGTGATTGATTGCTTCTAGGACTGACAATGCAGTGCTCAGTGTTCCCCTTGTGAAAGCTCCTGATTTCTGCAAGCTGCCACACGCAGGAAGGGTGCAAACAGGCCACTGCCTTCACCCTTTGCTCTGCAGACACTGGTAGTCTGCAAAGTACTACAGTGTCCACGACAAGGAGATGTGGGAAGGAGAGTCTATTGTTACTCTTGTGTTTGCCACCTCCATATCTGTGTTCCTATTAAAAAAAAAAAAAGCTTCACAAATCAAGAGCTGTTGGAAGACACTGCATTAGGCTTTTGATGAAGGATGTTATTTCATTCCATGCATTTGTTGAAACATACACAGTAAGTCATGAAATCACAGCTACCAGCAAACATAAAACTAGCTCCAAATTATGTTAAGCATTTTACGTTTTATTTCCCTTCCCCTGGCTGCCTTTACTACTAATTTCCAACTGTGATTATGGTGCAGCTGTTAATTAACTCGTTGTAGGTTAAATGAGTAATCTGCAAGGCCTTGTTTTAGATCACAGCACTCTTTAACTATGACATTAATTATAGTGTGTGTGTTTGTATTTTTTTTTTTAAATGTAGTCTAGAAAATATTTTCCTTGTCTTAGATTTGTGTTTTTTCAAAGGGGAAATTCTGCAATGAGGCTTAAAGGAACCAGAGAACTATTTTTTTAATGTAGCTATTAATGGCATATTAACCAAACTACCCCTGCAATACGTAAACCAAAATGCTAAATCCCCCAACCCTATGTTATCCTGCAGAGCATAATGCCTTCTTTGTTTGGTTTGTTGTTGGTTTTTTTTTTTAATAGGACAGGTTGCTCAAATTGTGCAGATCCTCAGTGGTCTCTTGAAAAGGCTCCAGGTGCTGAGTCATGTGCAGGCTCTGGCTGGGCTGCTGCTGGGAGCCAAGAAGGATTGTTGAGAGAGGAATATTGAAATAGCCTGTTTATGACAGCCATTAATACTGCTGGTGCAGAGGGTAAAGCAGTCTTTCAGGAGAGGTGTCTTTGCAGCAGTCTAACAGGGAAGCTGCCCTCAGCTGGGCTCTGTTTTTTATCCTGTTTGGATGTAACTGGTCCCTGCTGCTCTGTAAAGAGTGGTGAGAAATGCTGAGCTCATACATTTTAGTGGGGAAGGGAGGATTTTAAATGTTGTTAGAGAAATCATTTTTCCTTTAGCAGCATTGCCTCTGAAGGGTTAATGTTTACCTTCCCTCCCACTGCGGGTAGCATGAAGTTCAGCTGATCTGAAGAGTCAGAAGGATACAGGTGGAAAATACCTTTGGAAGAGGGCATTGTTTGTCCTCATTTCATGCTTCATTAGGGCGACCCTTCCGCATTGTTATGGGGTCAGGAGCCTCCCGCAGTGCTGAGGGAGAGGAGACCTCTCCTCCCTGTCCAAGGGCTCTCATCTTTGGACCACCTGCATTTGGGGTGGAGAGCACCCTCCTCCCCTTAGCTCTCCTGGCACTGGCCTTAACTAGTGAAGGAAAGGACAGCAGCAATTATGGCACACACAATTAACGAGCTTCTAATCTCCAGCCTTGCATGTAATTGCTGCTGTCAAATACAATTAGTGTCTGCCCAAGTTCTCTTCCCAGGGGGATGGCCAGGCCCTGGCTCAGAGGGAGAGGAGGGGGGCAAGTGACTGAAACTTTAGGAGGGTTTATATTTTCTTGTTGCATCCCTAATAATCTTCACTCTCTAATTGTGTCCTGAAATGTTAATCCAGAGCATTAAGGGAACATGGTGGCCAGTAAAGCAAGGCTTGAGGTTTACTGCTGAGTTAACTCTGTGAAGTGGCTTCTGTCAAATTTGTCACCCAAGACTATACCAGCTTAATTACAATTCAATCAGCACACTTCAGGGGTTTGCTTGTACCTCTGCATGAGTCTGATGGGGTTACAGGGCATCATCTGTACTGTCACAGCAGCCAAGGCTGAAGCTGCTGATCACTTTCCCATTGTGGTTTGAGGAGATGGGATTTAACTCAGGTTTCTCCTGCCCCCTTACAAGCAGACCTCTCTGAACATCCAGCACTTGCAGCTCTTCCAGTCTTGGTAGCTTGGGACTCTCAGCCACACCCCAAAGCCCTACAGGCACCCCGCGAGGCCAAGACAGGTGGTGGTTGTTGCTTTGGTGGCTGTTGAAGATGCCACATTCCTGTCAAACAGGACGTTCACTGTTCTGCTGCTCTGTGTGCACCTTTCTGCAAACCATACGGAGCAAGGTGATGTGTGCCCCTGTCCCCAGCACTGGGAAGCCAGCCAGGGAGGGTGCCATGCAGACACCTGCAGCTGGAAGAAGGATTGAGCTGTAGAAAAGTGAATTATGCAGAACAAATGCAAATTGGAATCCACGCTGTGTTTGCTGCTGCGGAAACACTTGAGAAGTTTTGGTGGTAGTAATTTTGGTGGAAACATTTCCTGTTTCCATACCATCAAGCCAGATACAGCTGTTACTCTCTGATTCAAGGTGCATCAGGCTCAGAGGATGAGAAAAGTAATATGATAGGTAGGCTCAGAACATAACCTGAGATACCTTCTGCATGCACTGTGGTGGGTGGGCTGTGAGATCCTGATGCATAGCTCTCAGTTGTCTCACTTTTGTCTGTTTCCAAGATTTGTGATGATGCAGAACTTAAGTTTTGTGTGGTTTAAGTGTAACTTTGAAGATAAGTGTTTTGATGAGATGAACCTTTCTGCTGACGGCTTTCTCTTTTTCTTATATATATGTTTATGTGGAGCTATTTAAAGTGTTTGGGTGTGGAGAAAAGCCTGAGTGAGGTGTGAGGGAACTGAGAGGAGGATAGATCTACTGAGCAACACAGCTATGTGCTTTGCCAAACAGCTGTTCCTCCTGGGTGTGCTGTGTGTCTAGACATGCAAAAACTAGCCAGAGTTAGCATTCCACTCTGGATGCAACTGGAATGGTCCATATGTAATCTGCGCCTAGGTTACAGCTCTTCTGTTAACTCCAAGTTATGGCTGGGGGTGCTAAAAGCTTTACTGAAACTTGTGCTGCTTCTGCTGTTTTGTAGTATCTTTGTAGGACTTGTCTATACCTTCTATGGGCTTCATGATTCCAATGTCCAACATACGTAATAGCTGTGTACCATTCAGTACCAGTGTGATGGTTTGAAACTATCTTTTTAATTTTTCCTTGCAAAGTTCAGAACAGAGAAAGTGAAAGAATGTAAATAAGTCACTATTGGGTGTAAGAAAGCAAAATAACGATTGTTCTAAACACTTCCATTGGATAGATAGAAATGTTTAAGAACTATTACCCAAAACAAAGTAGGCATTCTGCACATTCTGCGTTCGGCAGTTGCTGGGCTGTCTGGCTGCTGTTTCTTCTTCTCTTCTGGCTGAAGATAACACGTACTGACCTTGGCAGCTAAGTTAACAACTTTCTGCTTAACTAACTCTGCTTCTCTGTCCAGGGGGGCCTGGGGGGAAGCTCCTGGGAGAGAGAGGCCCCTTTGGGAGGATCCCCTTGGGGGGAAGCAAAGGGAGATCGATTGTGCTTTTTCTGTTGATTGTATATATTTGTGAATGTTGTGAATTTTGTATATTTGTACATATTCATTGCATTTCATTGTAGATTTTAGACTTTGCTTGTAAATACAGCTTTTCATTTGCTTCCAGACTGGGCTAGCCTGGTTATTGTCGGTGGGGGGGGAATTTCAGCTCACACCGACACAACCAGTTAATCACCAGTGGTGATTAGTGAACTCACTTGCATCTCTATGACAACTTCTGGCACGTGAGTTTGAAGTGAGTCATCAGAAGAGCCCTTGGAAGGGCTGTCTTGTTACATGTGTTGTAGTCTGATTTCTGTCAGTTGGAACAAACCTCGGGCTCAGACTTGAAAAATAATAAATCCCAGTCCTGTCTTCAGGAATACCAAACCAATCCCTGACAGGAAACTACCAATCTTCCTCTTGGATGATAATTTTCATTCAAAAATGCAAAAGATAAATGGATCATGATGTGAGCATGGAAGACTTAAGACCAAAATAGAAGGTGAACTCAAAACCCTCACAGAGAGAATGTTTGTCTCTAATTGTTTGCTATTTCCATAATGCTTAGTATGATAAAACTGTCCTCTCTTTCTCCTTTATTTTTCAATCGTGATTAGACTTTAATGTTGTTAAAGCTTATAAGTGAGTTTGAGCTACTGTCTTGTTGAAGAGAAGATGGAGCTGAAATTGTCAGTGAGGCATTGGACAGGGTTTTTTAATGTGTCTGTCATTGTATGTTAACCTCTGAACTGGGACACGACGTCTGCTTTATGGCTGACAACAATTTAAAGGTATACATCTTGACATCGTGGATAAAGGAAGAAGGGGGAGTGGGGAAAAAAATGAATTAATGATGTTAGCAAATATTAGTCCCCGTCTTTCCATTCAGTTCAGAAAGTGGTTGTCAGGCTCAGAGGCTGTCTGGAGCAGCATTGTCAGTGACAGCCAGTCGAGATGCAATTGTACCTCCGATCGAGCCAGTCTTTTATTGACAAATACACTGCGCCGAGGCAGGGATCGGGATGCTCCGCTGTCTGTTCCAGGAGGAGTGTGGCTTTTCTTCTGGCAGTCCTGGTGACATTCGAGAAGGATGGCTCTGGGCTTAGTGGAGTTCCATGTGCCAGTCCTGAGCACATCAGGAGTCAGGGGAATTGAGAAGATTTCTTAATGACTCCATGTGCTGCATAGTGAAGCACACTTGCCTGTGTTTATACTAGCCTGGGTAAACCAGATCGCAGACCCAAGGTAGCTGTCTAGAGTAATGGTGACTTTGATAGCAGCCTTCATTTTACATAAGCAACAAGGAATCAAAGGGCAAGCTAGGGGAAAACATGAGAAATTCCAGTGCATCTTAATCACAGAATTGTTTCATTTGGAAAAGACCTCCATGATCATCAAGTCCAACCACCAACCCAACACCACCATAGCCATTAAACCAAGTCCCCAAGTGCCATGTTCACACATTTCTTGAACGCCTCTAGGGATGGTGACTCCATCACCACCCTGGGCAGCTTATTCCAGTGCCTGACCACTCTTTCTGTAAAAGAATTTTTTGCTAATACCCAACCTAAACCTCCCCGGCACAATTTCAGGCCATTTCCTCTTGTGCTGTCACCTGATAGTAGGGAGAAGAGACCAACCCCACCTCACCTTTTTTTCAGGGAGTTGTAGAGAGCAACGAGGTCTCCCCTCAGCCTCCTTTTCTCCATTAAAAAAAAAAATCCCAGTTCCCTCAGCCATCCCTCATAAGGTCTGTTTTCTAGACCCTTCACCAGCTTTGATACCTGGATATGCTCCAGCAACTCAATGTCTTTCTTGTAGTGAGGGGCATCTCTTATATTTTGTGACCTCTTCTCAGATCCCCTATATGCTACTAGTGCTTCGGCACTCAAGTGCAGTCCTTCAAGGTTTCTTCCCATACCATCATAAATTCCCCTTTATTCCCACTGTTTTTTAACTAGGAGTCTGAGGGCAACCCCCTCATGCTCATGGAGCCCATCATAAGTTTGCCTTCCCTACAGCATCTCTTACATGATCCTGACTGCAGATAATGCTGCTGTCATCTCTCTTGGATCCAGGTTGCAAATTATGGGAGCCTGGGATCATGTTAATTCTTAACTATCATTAGTTACATGTGTATCTGCAGTGCTTTTGGACAGTGCTGCCAACAGTGAAAGAAATTGAGCTGGCTTAATTGAGCCATGTAGTTAATTATTAGTGTCTTTTTTAACGGAGGAGAGAGAGTGTGCAGCATCAGGTTTTAGTTTCATTGTGGTTTACAAGCTAATACGACTTTAAACTCAATGGCTATCTCTGTATATTTAGCATTTCCTTTATCTTTCCGGCCCTGAAAGCCCTTTTCTGCTGTAGAAATGTCAAGATTTGAGAAGGAAAGTGCACCTGCATGTTTCTCAGCTTTTGTGAACAACAAATAAAAACACTGGTTCCTGTTAGTGCAGTATCTGTGACGTGGTTTGGAAGGATCAACTGCTTTGTCCCACATCTGTCATTGCCCAGTTTGGTCTGTCCTGCTCAGATGTTGTGTGTGAGCCCCTGGCAGGCTGGGAAGTACAGCTTTTGGAATTGGGCAGATGAGCTCATGGTATGGTGTAGGCAAGTTGTCAAGAGAGGCTGAAAAGAAACCAGTTTGTATCTGCACTGAGGCAGAGTTAATATTTTTGGAAAGAAATGTTCCTTATAGCCTTGGCAGATTCCCCTTGGGAAATCCAGTGGTGATGAGTGGTGGAGCCACGACACTGTCTTTCAGGGCTTTAAATCCTGGGAGGATAACTGTTGCAAACAAGGGCAGCTGCTGGGTCGCATGCCCAGTGCATGATTCTCTAGCCAGTGAGTCAGACGCTGCAAAGAACAAAACAGCATTCCTAAGGAAAACATTCCTGCTGAAACCAGCCTCCTTACTCCTTGGCACCTTTGATTGGAGCATGCTTGAGTTTATACACATGACTGGATCCTACTGGTTAGATGGGTCAATGTGAGAGATAAAGGAAGTATATTAAAAATCAGGTACTTTGGGCAATTGATGTTTGGTTAGGGACTTCTGTTAGCTGCTTCTTCTGTTAAGGGCTTCTGGGACTTCTGTAAATGGGACTCTAAGACTCTGTAATGCTGGGGATTCTACAATGCAGTAATAAAGGACTACTGAGAGGACTTCAGAGATTCTTTGTCCCTTGCATTTGTGGAACTGTGTTGCTAGAGCAGTAGTGGGGTTTGTACGTTCATCGCCCAATGGGACCCCATTATCAGGGGTTACTAGGACTACAACAGCACCCAGAAACAGGGGTGTGATAGAGAACCATTCTTACATTCTTCATAAACTTGTTCAACATACTGCAGTCTGTGATGAAGTAAGTTTGGTTCAACATTCATCAACTGAATATGGAGTTACCTGTTTCTGCATGGAAGAGATGAGAGAAAAGCTCCTTGAACAAAGCAACCTGTGTATGGATTAAGAGCCAGAGAAGTTTTTGGGAAAGCCTGTATCGCTGAGTGTCCCAATGCATTGGTTGTGCAGAGAAGGTGAACTTAATCCAACAAACCTATTCTACAATTTCTGCCTCTAGAAAGATGAAATATATTTTTTTATTTTCTCAAGTGTTGTTTGTGACTTTGAAAAAATAAATAAAAGCAACACCTTGGCAAACCTTTGGAAGAGAGGAAAGAATATAGATGAAAAATTTCCTGTAGTTTCTGATCCTGGTGGAATGACCACTGTCCCTCAGTATCCAAGAAGACAGGCTGGTTGTGAGTATAGCTTCCTTTCATAGAAATAATTCCTGTATGTACTAGCAGATGATCTGAAATTAATTTTCTTTATAAGTGGTGTAGAAATAATTGATGGATGGTAAGGTTCTCAGCTAAATAATTTTTAAGAGGGGCATTGCACTGTAAAGACTCTGAAGACCTTTGCCTTCAGGAAAGGAGAATTTTGTGTCATCTTTTACTTTAAATTAAAGAAAGCCTGCTTGCCATAGAAGAGTTTTCAAAGCAAATTTCCTTTCTGTTTTTTCTTATAAAGAAGAGTGTCTGTGATGTCTGCAAACCCAAATACTGCAGCTTGGGGCTGGTATAGAGCTGGAACTGGTTGGCTTAAATGATAAATACATTATGGGGGCTGAGATTTGAAGTGGAGGTTGGGAGGAGATTCATTGCAGTGGAGGTGGTTGGACACTGGGGCAGACTGTCCAGGAAGGTCATGGATGCCCTCTCCCTGGAGGTGCTCAGGGCCAGGTTGGATGAGGCCTTGAGCAGCCTGGTCTGTTGAGGGGTGTCCCTGCCCATGGCAGGGGGGTTGGAGCTGGATGATCTTTGAGGTCACTTCCAGCCCAGACTGTTCTGTGATTCTGTGAATGAGTAAATTGATATAAAACAAAAGCAACCTGAGGAACAGGAGGGAAAACAAATGTAGGCATGTTTTATTAAAAAAAAAAAAACAACATCTCTCTAGGTAGAATTCTGATGAGGCAGCACCACTCTTTGGTGTAATCAGTAACGCATTGCAGCTCCTGAGAGACTGCTAGAGGTTGGGGCAGCTTTCCCTTTGCTTCTGGTTTTATTCACCCTGCCTGTGATAATCTCTTATCACAAAAAGGCACAGAACTGTCCCCTGACAGCAGAGTGTTGCAATTAATGGGCTGAGTTTATAAGAAATTAACTGCTACAAATTGCAAACCAATTTTGACTCTTTACGCAAAGGAGATACTAGATACCCTAGTGCAGTTGGGGGTTTCTGGTGCCCTGAACCCTGTAAAATTGAGTCAGGCTTTCAGACAGGAGGCACTTAGCCCTCTCTGAAAGTCTGGTTTTGATGTTAAGTCAACCAATTGAAGATCCCAAGCTGCAAGATGTTTCCTTTGAAAAGGTGGGCCTGAAGCTCTGGATCGATCAATCATTATTCTAATTGTTCTTTTCTATTATAGTGGGAATCATTCAGAATCCTCGAGTTCCTGGGAGTAAATCATTTGGAAATGCTGCCCATTATAAAATTTAATTTTAAATCTATATTAAATAGATTTATAAAGGCAAGCTTTGCAGCCTAGTAACGTAACATTATGCTACCTCACAGAGGCTCAGCTTTTGGGTCCTGAGGGGCCACAGCTGGGAGTGCTGTTCAGGCAATGCTTCAGCTCGTTGCAAGCAGGACAATGAAGCTGCCAAGCCTATGTTTTGGGTGATCCTTCAGGGCTTCCTTCAGAGGAGCATTGATCTGGTTTGTAAGAGATCCATCCAGCAGTTTGGGATGGAGTAGGGTCATGGGGCAGCACCTGCCACGAAGATGAGGCTTCCAGAGGGCTGATCCCATCTCTGGGGAAGGGGTGGGAGATGGCAGAGGGGTGGCACAGGCTAGAGCAAGATGAGAGCCAAGATGCTGGACCAATCTTTCTTTTTCTTTCAGATGACAGAGAAGAGGGCAAAGGAAAGCAAAACTTCATTTGGAGGCCCAGTCATCAGCTCATTGTATCAAGAAGAAACAATCAGGTGATTATCTGTGCTGGATTTCAGTTAAACCCAGTATTTTTCTAATGTCATTTTGTTAAACATTTCTTTTTTTTTTTTTCTTTTAATATTGCACAAGTGTGGTAGCAACTACAACAGGATAATAAATGACAGGAAAGAACTTTTCAGGTCCATAATCATTTAAATCAATAACTGCCTGTATCCCTGCCAGGTAGTAACCTTTCCCTAGCACAAACTGTGGGGGAAGGGCAAAGCTTCCCATTTTTCAGTTATATGGCTAAAAAAAGCTAATATTGGATATTTTTAATAGAAAGCTGTCCAGACACTACCTTTTTCAGTTATTTCTTTACCAATGCTTTCATTAAAGATTGTTCAGTGAAGGTTTTAATGCTGAACAATGTTTGCCTTCAGGAAGAGTTTGTACCTTATATCAAATTAATTTTTGCTAGCTTCTGCAGCTAGCATAGCAGGAATACATTTACTGAACTAGAGTGGCTGCTATTTAAAAACTGTCAAGGTGGAAGTAGTAAGCGACATCAGCTACTGAATAAGGACAGCTGGGCTTTCTTCTTTGGTTGGGGTTTACTGTTCCAGACTGCTAATCATGGCTATAATATTAACTCCAATATCTAAATGACTGTCTGGAGGATCTTTCAGAATGCAGCATCCTATTTGTAGTGAAGATGAACAGTAAGAGAAGACTAAATTTTGGAGCAAGGTTTACCGTCATGTTGCAGTCACTCATTTATGTCTGTGTGATCCCATTTGTTTTATTGAATGCCTTGCATCTTTTTAGTCCCAGGAAATTAAACAAAAATACTGATTTATCTACCCACAGCCTCCCAAGCTTCTTGAGAACTTTCACAAAACGTTAAAGCTCTTTAACACAGCATTTCTTTGACTTCTTGTCACAAACTAATGAAAATTAAATCTTGAGCAGGTGGCTCCAAAACCCTTTGCGAGGAGCTCAGGGCGAAATTGATGTGGCTGTTCTGTGTAAGCAAAGAAGGTGGCAGTTCTGTGCTTGGCAGTAGTGTGGGCACTTCCCCACTGTGTTGCAATATACTTTAGAGTGAGATGGAACAGTTGGCCAGGAGCAGCCTTCTCCACCTCACATGGAGAGCCAACACATCTTTAACTTAACCATGGACCTTGACTAGAAGTGGTCAGGTATGACCTTGGTTTGAAGAATAGCACTTCTGCTAGCCACAAGCTCCTTTTTCTTCCCTGCTCTGTCAGTGCAGGTCTCAGCCAACATCCTTGATCTCATAGTTTGACCTTGTGGTTTAAATCCTGTTCAGGCTCTTCTTTTGGGAGTAGAACAATTCAGTGCTCCCTATGTTGGGTGCTGAGTCTGAGCTGTTCTTAGTCCTACAATACTTTCAGAGTCTCAGCTATCCCCAGTTCTGCCCATGCCCCTTCTTGGATATGAAATGTGGCAAAATATACTGAAGAAGAGAGTTTGCTCTGGTTGCCTTGACTACTTGACTAGTCTAAACCTTCTTGTCATGTTTTTATTTCCACAAGGATATGATTTGTGCAGTACTTGAGCATAAGTACAGCTCTGAATACATAGATTTTTTTCTAAATACACCATGAGGAACGTGTTGTGTGTTCCATATAGCATAGCTGTAGTCCTTGAAAATGGGGCAGAAGGCAGATGTAGTCTGACAGAGCTGAAATAGGGTGATTCTGCTTAAACTGAGTTACATGAAGTCTCCTGGATTCTGGTAGATTGATACAGTGGAAACCCTTATGGTCCATTAGCACAGCTTGGCTCACAGGCATCAGGGTTTTCAGATGTGAGATACAAAGTGAGCAAGTGTCACCATCTCATCTACATGCATGCAGGTTGTACAGCTTCAACCTTCTCCATGCACTTGCCCACGTATTATGGCTTTTGTCTTCTCTTACTGGAACAGGGAATAAATATGAACAGGTACAGACACATCTCTCACGGTGGACAGTATAATGGCAAAAGCATGGCCCTAAACAGCAAATTGCACTGGTACCATGTCTGTAAGCAGGTGAGCCAAAGAAGTATGGCTCTGGACATTCATTTTGGGGTCCAAGTTGATCTGGAGCATGGAATTAATTGGTTTGATAGGACAGTCACCTGCATGAGAAGAGTGACTTTTCTGAGGCTGTGAGTGGTTACCTACGAGAACTTAAGGTTAACATTCCATAATACTTCATTTGTAAATAGAATGTAGTTTTTAAGAAAATAAGGCATTTTTTGTAGAGAAAGGAAATTAAAATACTTAAGGGGAAAGAAAACTTAGTAGCTTCAGTGTGTATAGGTCTTTAATACCTCAAAACCTAAGATCTGAGAAAAGAAACACTGATACAGACTATTTATTGTCTCAGTTGTCTATGGTTGGCCTACTGAAGCTTTACACCAAACTCAGAATTGGAATATAAATCAAACCACTTTAGTCTCTGTTTCCCAGGGCTGTTGATAGGACAAATATTTTCTAGTTACAGGATCATATTAAGGAAGTCCAGAATCAGCAAACCCCCCTTATTTTGTATACTAAAAACTGAAACTTGAGTCCTCATTGGCCCTGGGTTCTGACAGACTGCTGAGAGCAATTTCTCAGGAGGCATTAGTCTGCCAAACACAGCTTACTGTGTGCCCTTTCGGATTCCGCTGATGCAAAGGCAGGAGAAGGCTGTCTCATTTATCTGGAGCTTGGCATCGTCACAGCCTCACCTTGTACTGGGAGACAGACAAGAATGCAAGTGCAGGGTTTTGAAGGCTCACCTAAGCAGGTTCACTTATTTTATTCTTGCCAGAAACTTTTGAACAGTTTATCAAATGATTAACCTCCTCCAAGCTGCTGCTATGCAACAGGAAGATGAGAGGTCTTGTTTTAAAGAGTGTAAACTACTGGTTTACAATGAGCAATAAATTACCAAGCAAATTGCACTTAAATAATTCATAGATTCAGGGAATGGTTTGGGTTGGAAAGGACCTTAAAGATCATCTAGTTCCAATCCTTCTTCCATGGGCAGGGACACCTTCCACTAGACAAGGTTGATCAAGGCCCTATCCAACCTGGCCTTGAACATGTCCAGGGAGAGGGCATCCACAATCACCTGGGCAACCTGTTCACCACCCTCACTGTAAAGAATTTCTTCCTAATATCCAGTCTAAATCTACCTTCCTTCAATCCATTCCCGCTTGTCCTATCATACAGGTCCTTATAAAAAGTGCCTACATTCCTTTTGTGGAATTAAATACTTGGGTTTTGGGGTGTAAATCTGTAAATTTTGGACCAAGTGGAGTTAACATACCCTACCCTAAAGTCAAGTGGAGCAGAGGCAGGAGGAACTGGAATGGTGCCAGGGTTGATTTTGCCTTATCACCAATTATCTCAAATGTTTCTTCTTTGAGAACAAGACAGAAAAATGGTGAGTCTGGCTTGCAGAAGTACACTGCACTGATTCCAAATAAATCCAAGAGCATCCATAGAAACAGGTTATACCAATCTAATTAAATCAATTTAGGAAGAGAGTCAGTTAAATCAGTGCAATTTGTGTGTTCATAGATCAGTCCTCAAATCAGGAGAAGGTCTCGTGAGCTAATGAGGCATAGCAGTTATTTACTTTGGGGTGCTGGGCACTAGTCATCAATTAGGAGTCATTAATAAACCCTGACAATAAAGAGCTCAAGTCTCCCCAGTGACTAATGGGGAGCAGTTGCAGAATGTATTAGCATGGTGCTCTGCCTTGGTGTTTCTCTGCAAATCACTTACCTCACTTTGGGCATTACATAAAAATAATGCTGGCTGGTGACTGATGATGGGACTTGGGGGTTCCCTGGGAAGGAAGGATGTAGAAATCCTCTGTGATTTCAGGCTGGGTGTAGTGGTGTTTTGTTGGGTTTTTTTCACACTTCCTACATAAAGCTTTATGTCTCTCTTTCTGGTCTTATTACCAGAACAAAAGCAGTGGCAGTTGAGTTCTTTCATGATTAAAGAGCCATAATTACAGTTTCACAAACCTGGGGAATGAGCAGTGAGATGAGGTTGACTGATGTGTCACCAATACAAATCTAATCTAAGACACAAACTGAGGGAGGTGTCAAAAATATTGAAGCATGGGAAATACAAGTTATTTTTCAGTTTTTTTAATTTTTTTTTTTTAAGGGAGGGGTGAGGGGGGAATATTTTTTGTTTCCAGCAAACGAAAGCATTGATTTGGCAGATGGAGAATGTGAAATTATGTTGGCCAATGTCCATACCCCTCTCTACTTCCACTGGAGGAGCTCTCCTGCACTTCCCGTGTGCTGCTGCCACATGACCCCAGCGTGCCGGGCTGGGAATGATATCTACTACTCTTCACAGAGGTCTCCCTGAGAGCTGTGCTTCACACTTCTGCCATCCTGAGGGATGCTGAAGAAGCCCTTTTCTGGTAGAAATTTCTACCTTTTCCCATAACACATGGGAGCAATCCTGGTTGCAAGTGGGGCTCTGTTTAGGATGGGGGTGCAGAGCAAGCACCCCTCATATTTGGGAGGCAGCCTGATGCCATGTAATCTATCAGAACTGTATTAATCCCACTAACACAGCCACCATCTGGCCCTGCTGCTGGGCCGGCTCGCACGAGCCCCCGTGATGGATGGCCTGGGGAATTGATTAGTTGTTGTGTGAGACAAATGAACTGTTTTGGCAGAAAATACCAGAGGTCGCTGCGTGTGGTCAGGCACAAAGGCTGCTGAATTTTAAAGAGCTGCTTCCAGCATCCATTGCAGGGATGCCGCTTTGGAGCACTGATGACTTTTGAGATGAGCCCAATAGCTCTCCAGAGCACGGTTGGGGTTTTCTTCTCTCCCTTCAGCCCCACTTTCAGGAATGCCAACACTAGAAATGAGCAGAGAGCCAGGGAGATGTGAGAGTAGGCATCCTTGCTGTGTTGGGAATTACAGGCTGGTGCTGGCCTTCTGTGTATATTTGGGTGGCTGCAGCACAGATGTCTGTCACTCACATAAATGCTGGGCTGTGCAATCCCTGCGGAAAAGCTTTTCTGGCTGTGCAGAGCCCACGCAGCCTGCAGCGTGCTCAGCCATGGCACACCTCAAACAAAACACCTGCGGGTCCAGGCAGCTGGACTTTGATTTTTTTTTTTTCAGGTCAGTATTATTTAGAGATGGATGCTCTTCTGGTGATGTTTAATGGGCAAGTCCCTGATTTCAAGATGATTGTCAAGTTTATTGCTTCTCCCCTCTTTTATTGTCCCCGGAGCAGTGACTTTTGGGTCTTTGCTTTGTTGTGCAAAGGGGCCTTAGGCCTGCCTGCCCTTTGGGAGAGCATATCCTTCATTGGTGGCTTCTGTTTGGGTTTTCATAGCCACCTTCTCTCTGGTGCCACCACTAATCTACTGAAGTGCGTGGGGGAATTGGCTGACACATGTCTCGCAATGTCCCGGCCACTCTCGGAGGACGGCACGTGAGTGTGCCGGCGAGTGGGCAACACTTCCCCTGGGACGGCCTGCCAGTTCAAAATAAACTTGAGTTATGGATTTATTCAGCTTGTAAAACCTCAGCTGGCATAAATAATTGAGAAAGCAAAGGTTTGTCTGCAGCGCGTACCTCAGGGACCCGCTCCTGCCTCCCTCCCTCCCATCACCCTTTCTTATGAAAATGATCCCAGTTGCACTGATAGATAATAACAACACCAAGCAATTAAAAGCTATGGGTGGCTGGAGAGAGGAGAAAAGGTTCAGTTAATGAGCTTTTCCTCTTCCTTGTGCCCAGGAGAGCCTCAGAAGTGAGGAGGCGATTAAAGCGAAGAGATAATTATAGATTATGTGAAAATGGGTCCCTTGGGGGCCGAGGGCCTTGACATAAACACCAAGTGTTGCAAGTGCCTCTCGGCTCCCCGCGCGCTGCCGGCTCCGCTCCGCCGCGCTCCCGCTCGCTCGGCAGCGCCGTGCCAAGCAGACAGGCGAAGCCACCTGTTAGCGGCACCCGGGGCTGCTCTGCAGCGAGCCCACGGGGACCTGGCTTTGGAACAGCCCTGGGAAAAGGGGAGAGGACATCCAAAATAGCACCTGAACGCAACCCTCTGCCCAGAGCTCTGTGCTGAAGGTAACCTTGCCAGGGGGGAGGAAGAGAATGGGGTAAACCTGAAGGATGGTCTCTGTGCAAGGGTAGAATGTTTGAATTTCGAGTCTCTTCTGTGCCGTTTTTCATGGCAGGCTTGGTGGCTGTATAGAAAGCAAGGAGGTTTACAGCATTTCAGGTAAGAAGTAAGCAAATCCTGATCAACTGGTAGCAGAGCTTTTCCACAAGCTGTGTAAAAACTGTTAGTTCAACACATATTTTGGACAGCTTATGAAGAAGGCTTCTGAAAACTTAGAAGCCAGGGGAGGGAGAACTTGGTCTTAAGTCCTTCCATGTCCTTTTGTTCTGGGCTGGAAAAAAACACTGGTGTTACCTGCAAGCAACAGATATGCTTCAGCTCAATTTTGAATCTGTTTGCATCTCTTATGGGAATGGAGAGGAGAAGCAAATAGCTTTAGGGGTTGAAGATATGTTAGCAATGGAGAGGAGAAGCTCTTCTGGCCATCCTCAGGAGCAGATGTGAGCACATTCACTGTCTTTACTGACAGTCAGGTGGTTGCTGACTTTAAGACTCCTTTTCAGCTCAACAAAAGAGCCAGTGCTTATATTTCACACAATCTGACATGGAAGCAAAATTGCATCTGAGCCTTCCTTTTTGCTACAGGTTTTAAATAATCATGCACATCTCCATGAGGTTGAGTTTCATGATCTTTCCCATGCTGTATTTTTACTCAGTTGTTTTTGGTTTTGTTTTTTTCCATTTTTTTCTGAAAATACTGATAGAAATGCTCTGGGGTTCCCCCTCCCAACATTATCTGAGCTATGTATTTGCAGTGTCACTTCTGTGTTTATGATGTGCTTGTGTCTGGTTTTAGTCTGTTCCTACCAGTTTCTGGGACATGCTGCTGACTCTTCCAGGTTTTATGTGGAGTGAAAATTCCTTCTAGGAAGCAGCCTGATAAAAACACTGCATCCTTTTTGTTTTCTTACAGCTACTACAGTCACTACTGCAGGGGAGGGGTTATTCAATAAGTACATATGCACACATGTAAAGAAAAAGAGGGAAGGAACCCTGGGTTGGAAAGTTTTCAAGCTATGTTTCTTACATGTCCTGTGTAGTTTGGAATGCAAAGTCAGCAAATAACAGTAACTTGTCTCCTTTCCATTCATACCATTCAAATAGTGCTTTTTCCCTATTATTGATACCTCCATAAATCTGAGTTTAACTCCTCTGACCTCTTTCTCAGTTTGCTTTTCTTGTTTTGGCACCTGACTAGATCAGATTGTTTTAATGTCTGGGGTGCCACTTCCTGTGACTATTTCATTTGCAGGTAAAATGTCTTTGTTGTGACTATGGACTTCCCTCAAAACTATTCAGGAAATGGCTCATTTTTCTTTGTTACTATGTATAGAAAAGTTGGAGATAATACCTGCTGGGTTTTTTTATAAGGGGGCGGCAGAGGAATGGTTTAAAGCTTGAGAAATAAATGCAGAGCAGAGAGACGAAATTTCCCAAAACCTTGTCTTCAGGTGGGGAAATTGCTATTCTGGATTAATTGCATTGTGGAGACTTCTGAAAGGAAAGTGGTTTTTTGGAAGGGGCATCTAAAGAGCATTTGCAGAGGTTGTTATTCCAGAAAAGCTAAATCATATCCATATAGCTGTGTCAGGTCATTTCCCCCTTACATACAGTAATATACTTGGGAAAAAAATGTAGAATTCTTCTCTGGAGGCTGTGGTAGGATGATCACCTGGGCTTGGTGTGTCAGTGGAGCACAGTCAGTTGCTTTATCACTGGTACCCCTGGTGCTGCTGGGAGCTGGTGGAGATGCTGGTGCCTGGGCTAACTTGATGACTGCCAGAGGATGGACTACACTGTCCAAGCTCATGGTTGTGATGCAGAAAATCATCCAGGAGCAACTGGGGATGGTTGTGGACTTCTCTAGCAAGGAGAGACAGGGCTCTGGTGTTATGGAAGAAAAAGTGATCTGTAATAAGTTATGTGTGTGTGGCTCTGCAATGGGGGAAGAAGCTGCTGGAACCAGGTTACCATACAGTGTTGTCAGAAAAGCAGCTTCACCCAAAAGGCTGCTCTGCTCTCAGCAGCCAAGAGTGTGTTTGAGAGGTTGGACTAACAAGGTAGGACTGGAGGGACTTCCCAGTGTATCAAATCAGCCCTTGTTAGTAGGAGCAGGCATGTCTCATGAACTCCATCATGAATCTGTCAGGCTCCATCTCAAGCAATATAAGCTTTTGTCTTTTCTAATCCCACCATGAGATTTTTTTTCTGTGGAATTCAGAGTAATTGCAGCTAAAGCATGGAGTGATGTTTCCCTGGAGCTTGTGGGTAGTGAGCAGACAACACCTCCAACAAGTAAGTTTGTGAGAGACTGGTTAAGAAACTGGAAGTTTTCTGTAATGTCCATAGGTCTAAATGTGGAGTGTGAAATCTTGTGCAGCACCCAGCTCTTTACTGGAAAGATGCAGCTCAGCTGTTTGGAAGGACTTTGAGCATACAAAGAAGAGGAGTGATGTGCAGGAGAATGGTGATACTAAAGGAGCAAGGTGAGAGAGAGGTCCAAGGAAGGGACTTCTTTGAAGTAAGCAGCACTCTGCTGCTGGAGCTGAGTGTCAGCACTTCTTCCCACCTTTTACTGGCACTGAAGAAGGAAACAGATTCCTGAGGTCTGAAGAATTAAGAGTGTAAGTTTAGATGCATAGCAATAAAAGATTAAGTCAAAGTTGTGTCATGGCCTGCTCTGTTAGGAGAAAGGGACATGGTCTTGTTGGTATTGGTATTGTCATTTGGGGGCATTACAGGTCAAAGAGCATCAAAGAACTCTGGTGTTCTTCAGCCTAGTTCAAGAGCAGTGCAGATAAATAGGGAGGAGCCTTTTAGCCCAGGGGGATCAGGTCTCAAACTACCCCATGGCATTGCCAAGGGTATCCTCCCCTGCTCAAAAGGCTCACAGCAGAACAACCTCCTTACTGGATCTGACCTACTCCATCAACTTCCTCTTTTAATGAGGAATTCCTTTAGGGCTGTAAGATCTGAGTTCTGCTGAACATCCAGACTGTCTTAAGTCGAGGTGATTGAAAACTGGGGATGTCACAAGAGGCAACTCCTTGGTGTTTAACTCCTGTGAGGCTGCCAAGTCTCATAGCAACGCTGATGGGATCATTTAGGCCATAGTTTTCATCTGGAAACTAAAAACAAAAAAAAAAAAAAGGATAGGATGTGGTCTTCTGCTTTACTTCTAGACAAACAAGGATCTCTTTTCTTTAGTCCTTACTAGCAACAGTTGTGTATCTATACCTAAAAGTGTTATTGTAAAGGTGCCTTATAGCCCCTTTCCATAGAAAACTCTGCTGTGTTGCAGTAAGTAACTTTCCATTGGCATACCAGCATGGACTGTAGGGGAGTTGTACTTTCTCAGCAATACTGGTGCCAGTAACTTCCCATCATTAAATACGTGAGTGTAGATTTATATAGCAAGATAAAAATGTCTTGGTCCTGCTCTGTCCGTTCCCTAAAGATTCCTAACACTTGCTTTTTTTAGCTACCACAAAGCACCATGGCTCCAGTCACTCACACAAAGCTCTTCTGTAATGGTTTAAGAATCTGTGAAAGGTTTGAACTTCATTAGAAGGTCTGTTCAGCTGGTAAGAACACAAGTTACTGTGTCTGAAGCCAGGGTATTGCTTCTAGCTCTAGAAGAACCTATAGGTGTAACTCAAGCAGCAGTGACTCCACAACTCGATCTTTCCACTGCAAGCAGGCCTACCTGGTACAGGGACATGCTGGTCCTTCCACATGCCTGCTGCTCAGAGCAGAGATTACAGTCAGGCTTTGCCTTAACACTGTCAGCACAAAGAGAAGGAGTACATTTGGGTCACTTGCAGGCTGGTAAATAAAAAATAAAGACCTGTGCTGAGGTTCCAAAGACAAACACCAAAGATTTCACAATTCTTTAGGCAATTGCCTACCAAAAAGTAGCCAGTAATAGCTGCACCTGTTTGAAAGCCACCAAAAGGATGTATTTGCCCACTGTTCACCCCTTCACACACAGAATACTGAATTGTAGAGCTTGGTCCTTTAGAGAGGCCAAGAGAAGAATGGGTTGAAGTGCAGAACAGAGTGGAAAAAGGGCCTGGGAAAGGCTGATAAATCTGCTTATCTGGGTGGAACCTCCAGCTACAGAAAATCCTTAAGCTACTAAATTTCTGAAACTGGGAGGATCCAACTGGGGACAGATTGCTTTGCATGTGTCCTATATCTTACTATTTTTTTCTCTATTGCACCATTAGTGGCTACTGTCTGAGATGGATCAGAAGGGTCTTTGATCTGACTCAAAGTAGCTGTTACAAGTTTGCATAGCAAGGAGAAGAGCAGCTTTAGCGTTTTAGATCTTCTGTGGGATTTGTGATTGATACCAGGACTTGAAAATGTTTTTTTGCTGGGTGAATTTATAGACTTGTTGTGACAGTTCACAGGAGTAAGCTGACTTTTGCCCTGGCATAATACTGTTAAAAAACAACCCTTGTTCGCTAAGAAACAAGATCTTCTGTCTCTTGGGAGGAAAAAAACAAACCTGTTATTCTGTGTGTGCAATATGTGCAATACTAGATGTCTGTTTAAGTCCAGTGATAGCATTACAATGTCTGTAGCAGAGTTAGAGGCTGTGATGTCCATGTGGCCTTTGTGTTGTGCATAACATGGTGCTTCTTTTGTTTTTGTTTTCCTGATTAGGGAAGAAGACAAGAACATTTTTGATTACTGCAGAGAAAACAACATTGACCATGTAACCAAAGCCATTTGCTCAAAAAAAGTGGATGTGAATGTCACAGATGAGGAGGTATGGAGAAAAAGATAAAAGACCACCAATCTTTTAACTGGTTTTGTGTATTCACTCAGTGCCACTGCTTGTCAAAGGTCCCTGGTTAGGATTGTGGGGACAAGGTGCTACAACAGCTGGACAAATGCTTGGTCATTGAGACAGAGGTAACCTACTTGAAAATAGCTTTCCACTGGATTTCTAGTAGTGTGGATGTACTAACTGTGATGCTGTAGCATATCAGAAACTTACTTTCTATGTTATTTTCAGCAATGCCAACAGCCACTTGTGGAATAAGAACTTCTGAATGCCTTCCTTTCCCCACCTAGTACACTAAACATGGTCAAATAGGAGAAGGAAGTGAGGGAAATGTTTTGGGGGGGGATTTCTACCATGCTGTCAGCTTCTCATCATTCTCAGGAAGAGGGCAAATGAGTGACACTGGCTTTCCAGCTTCATAAAAATCCCACCACTGCCAACAGTTCTCACACATCCAAAGCAGGGCAATGAAGCTGGTGAAGGTTCTGGAGCAACTGAAGGAATGGGATTGTTTAGTCTGGAGAAAGGGAGGCTGAGGGGACACCTCCTCCCTCTATACAACTCTCTGAAAAGAGGTTGTAGTGAGGTAGAGACCTGTCTCTTCTCCAAAGTAGCAAACAATAGGACATGAGAGGAAATGGCCTCAAGTTCTTCCAGGGGAGAATTAGATTGGAAATTAGGAAAAACTCCTCCCCCAAAAGGGTTGTCAGGCCCTGGAATAGGCTGCCCAGGGAAGTGGTGGAGTCACCATCCCTAGAGGGATTTGAAAGCTGCATAGATGTGGTGCTGAGGGGCATGGTTTAGTGGTGACCTGGCTGTGCTGTCTTAACAGTTGGACTTGATGATCTGAAAGGTCTCTTCCAACTTAAACAATTCTATATTTCTATGAAAAACAGTGACATGATCCAGTCTTTCTCTGCTCATCAAACTGAAAACACCATTCCCCCCCAGGAAGACAATACAGGCATTGCCAGCGACCTCTCAAGAAAAAAGCCTCAAGAATTGTGAATTGGCTTGGTAAAAATATATGCTTGTTGTAGACAGTTTCCTGTTCATCCTTCAGGAAAGGCAGCGATGCCAGCTTTGTCACCTTTGCTTCCATCCTTGCATGCTGCCACCTAGCCCTGCTCATGGTCCAGCATCCCTTACAGCTCCTCTGGCCTACTGCTCTTCCAGCACATTGTGTTGGGCTGAACAGATGAAGTGCTTACGCATTCATAGACTGAGACACCACAAATTCAGTTGGGTTCTCCTGTAGCTCTAAGCAGATTTCTGCCCTCTGAGCCATGACAGCCCCGGCTGGGGCTCTGAATGCTGATGGCAGGGCCTTTTATTATTAATCAGGAATTCATGTGATTAATTTTCAGAGGAGAGGAGGGGAAGATGTACACTATCAGGGCTGGATTTTCACATCGTAAATTCAATGAACTGAAACTGTCATGTGCCACATGGTTGCTGCAACAGCGCCAGTGTTGAGCTCCATCTCCTGCTGATCACAGGCTGCAGAGGTAAATGTCATGGGCAGTCCCACAGAACACAACTGGAGTCCTCTCATTAACAAAAACTCTTTTTTTGTGATCACACACTTGCAATAAGTGTATAATAACAATATCAGGTTAGCATTATTTCGTTTCTACTGGCATGATGCTCTTTGTTAGATAGCAGGTTCAGAAGCTTTTGTGTCCAAGCAACAAATGTGCTTGTTTTCAGCCAAAGGGGGGGGGGGGGTGTTTAAAATCAAAATATGTGGTGGAAGCTGAAAGATTTCTGTGCTCTAGCAAAAAAAAATGTTTAGAGCCAAATCTGAAAACTACCATGTGACATCCTCTTTGGGACACAAGTCTCTGCTGAGGAGAAGTTCTGTTCCTGAGCTAATGGGTGTTAGCACATGACTGTTGCAGGGTATGGAAATAAACCCCTTCCTATTTCTGAAGTGCTCATGGGAAGATTCCCACTGGTGCAGAAGTCCCCCATAGATGAAACTTCCACAGCCTCAGTGATTTTTGGCTTATCCAGCAAATGCTCAATCAGGGAAGTAAGAACTATTTATTTTTTATTTAGGTAAGTGCTGGCTTCCTTAGGCTTGACTCCAACTGCCCACTCTGGTCTTGAACAAAATATAATAGCCTACCAAACCCAGAAATCTAAAGAATTTCTTATTTAATGATATGTTAAAGAGCTGAAACCATTACCAATGTTGTTTGGTATCCAAACCTATTCTTCAAACTCTTGGAAGATAGCTTATTTTCCAATATCGTGCAGGTTGATTGAAGTTTTAGAACCCATTTTAGACTAGACATAACCCAGAGCGAGCTTTTGGTGGAGGGAAGTGTATGCAAGCATAATCGTGTCATTTTTATTAACTATTTTAGTGTTACTGTATAAACACATCCTACCATATCCAAAAGATGCCTCTCCTCATCCTCTGAACATAACTCATGGTGTCAGGCCTTTGATTTAAATGCATATAAATGTAAAATGGCAGCAAGACTATGTACAAAGAGTTAACTCATTGTGAAACAAAATCTACCAAAGCACCAAATAGTCTTGTGCTGAACTGCAAAGACACTGGGCTCAGCCTTTCCTTGTACAACAAAGACTTAACTGAGGTTAGAGGCATTCAGATTTTGTTGCTATGTGATATTAGTGCTGTCTCTAATTGTATGTATGCCCATATGTTGATGTGTTAGTGCTGTCTCTAGTTGTATCCCCTCATTTTGTGCAATCCTGCAATAAGTTAACAAAAGGAGGAAAGAAATTCATAGAATGATTTGTGTTGGAAGGGACCTTAAAGATGATCTAGTTCTGTCTCCTGTGCCCTGGGCAAGGACACCTTCCACTAGACTAGGTTGCTCCAAGTCTCATGCAACCTGGCCTTGAACACCTCCAGGGAGGGGGCATCCACAGCCTCCCTGGGCAACCTGTTCCAGTGTCTCACCACCCTCACTGTAAAGAATTTCTTCCTAATCTTCAGTCTAAATCTCCCCTCCTCAAGCTTCAATCTGTTTCCTCTCATCCTATCACAACAAGCCCTTGTAAAAAGTCCCTTCCTGGCTTTCTTGTAGGCTCCTTTCAGGTACTGGAATGCCCACATGAAGCTCTTAGTGACACATGGGACACATGGTCTTGAACATGTCCAGGGAGAATAAAAACATAAAATGAGGTCAAGCCAACTTACTCAAAGCAAAAACATTTCAGAAAGGGCAGCAGAAGTCTCTGGGGTTTCGGTGGATGCGTTTGGCAACTTCCAAAACACGACTGGTAGAAATAAAGGTCTTCATGTAGAGCATTTGAGCCAACCTACCTGATAACAGTTTGGATATGATAAAGTTCAATTTAGAATTAAACAAAGAATCTAATGACACTAATCATGTAGAAGCTTCCATTTACTGTAACTAAATTGTCCAGAGTTCAACAGAGGAGCTTGCATTCACTTAGAAGTAGGAGCAGAAACTAAACCAACCGATTTCTCTTAGGTCCATCAGCAGGACTAATGAAATCAGAACTGACCTGTGGCCATGAAGTCGCTGCAGGCACATCCTGATGGTGTGGATTGCTTGCTGCCTTTTTGAGAACTGTGTTTCTTCAGCTTTTAACAAACCAAGCACTGCTCAAAAGCATCCCTGAGTTGCTTTTGTAATTGGTGCCAAGGGCTGTGGAGATTGTAAACAGAGACATTTTTTTTGAATTGTTGGAGAAAACCCCAATAAACAAACGTGTTACCTGTGTGCAGTATTTAAGCCCTTGCCAAAACTTTAATGAAAGGCATCTCAAATGATGCTCAGTCCACAGCCCTCATGCTTTTGAGGCAGCAAATGCCAAATTACTGCCAGCTTGCCAAGAAAAGGATGGGGTGTGGAAGGGGAATGGGTCTGAAGAAGGATCTCGTACTTCTGGATTATGAATTTGCCCAAGTGTTTCACAGCTCTGAAAGTGATTGACTTCCAAATCACAGCTGAAGTTTACCTGTATAACTGCCACAGTCACCCTTCCCTTCACTGTTTTTACTGTCACTGGGGGATGCAGCCTTTAAATATCTCCTCTTAATTACCAATAATAAAACACTTGTCACAAGTTATAGTGTCTCTCATTGCTACACAGCCATTACAGCTGCAAACAGCATGCCTAGAAGGGTGGCTTAATGTTGTAGCACATCCATTCAGTTTGGCTTTGTTCTGCTCTTTCTCTGCACCGGCTAATTGATGTGAAAATCATTCCCATCCGTTTGTCTGCTGAGACTCAGTATATCTGAGACAAATTCCTGTCCTGTGCTTTGTTTGTGAACACCCTGTGACTTGGAGCTGAGCAAAATTGATGTGCTGTTGGCTTGAGAAACCACTGCAGAAGCTGGCCAAGCTGGCAGCGGTTAGCCAAGCAAAGCGCAGAAGATTTAAGAGGCAGGGTTAGTGCACTGGGGCTATTTTTGTGCCTTTTTTTTTTTATATATTAAATACTTCAAAGGCAGGGGAAAATGCATCCTCTTAAGTAACTTCTCTAACTGTTGTGTTTGAATTGCATGGCAGGGGTACCTTGGTGTTTGGCTGCATTTAGTCAAGACCCCACTACTGCAGTGCTTTTCTGTACAAAATTATTCATATTGCTTTGAGTCTGTCACTGCTTAATGACATAGTCATATGAGAAGTGTTTTGGGAAAGCTCAATCTGTGGCTCTTAAGATTTCTGCCATGTTATTTAAGCATTCCAGTACATGTTATATGCTGATACAAAGCAGCAGCTTGCAGACTAAAGAATTTTTCAGCATGCATAGTTGATGCATAGAAAGAGTTGGATTGTACATTCAGTTTAAGTTTGTCTTATCACTAAGATTTAAGGAAGAGGTGGAAAACAATGGACCTTGTAGCTGTATACCTGCCCAAGTACCTTTGCTAGACCTTCTAAGTGTTTTAGTTTGCCTGATACTATGCAAAAAGTAGTGAATATTCTTGTTTTAAATACAAGTTTCTTAGTAATTATTTGTATTATACTTTCAGTAGGCTGAGTTTCCTCTGCCGTTATTTTTACTTCCGCATTAAATGGTGTGTTCTTGCACAGAAGGTCTCCAAGTCCCTAACACTCTATGTTTAGGGTGTAGCATGCTGCAAGGATGCAGCCATTTCTTGGGTGGAACATGTCAGCCTTTTAATAGTGCACAATTACAATGCAGAGCCATTTAAGGCACTAATTGGAAAATATTGTATCCATTTAGAATTACAGAGAAAATATATAGGTAAGCAGAGTGTAATTACCCAGAGTGGAATTGGCCCTGGACTTGAAATCCATACTCCTGCAAATAGCACAAGGAGATTTTTAATGGCTATAGATGATCAAGCTTCAGTTTCTTGTCCTGTTCCAAAGGTAACACTTGCAGCAGAACCAGCCTCTCAGTGTCATGGGCAGGGACCAGTTGCACAGTGCTGCAGTATCCCTGTGCTGACAGAATTGACATCACTGTCTCTCCTGAACTTCTGGTTTTCCTTCATTGCTCTCAGCCAAATTCAGCACCAATACAAGGAGAATCTGCTTGTCCAGAGACGGCAACATATTATAGCTACTGATCTGTAGTATGGATTTTGATAGAAATTATAGAAACACCTTTATTTTGTTGTGTAATTGCATGATACTTACACTTGTGTGAGTACCATATTTTTCCCCTATACCTACATCAAGAAATAGAAATCATCTATGGAAGTGTTTATTGCTAATTGTGCATATTTCAGGCAGTGCTTCTTTCATCTATGGCATAAGAAAAATTTTGATATTTGTCCAGCTGAAATCCTAAGTGTTAAGAAATCAGCAATCCAGAAATGAGTTAAGGATTTTTCCATGATTATCAATTGTTTTAAATTCTTCTCTCTCCCCCGCTTTAGACTTTGATAATGGTGTTGAGCACAAGAACATTAATCATTGAATGGCCCACAGATGTCATCAGTGCTTCCATGGAAAGCCATTGTCAGAGAATTCATTCTAATTCCAGGTTAATTAGTGTAACATTAAAATTATGTGTTACAAAAATTAATTACTTGCTGGGTCAAAAAGTGTGTTAAAAAGCTTAATGCTTTGAGCTTGAGATCACATTTCCTTACTCAAAACCAGTTCTGCCTCTGCTGCCCTGTCCAAGAATATTCTGCAGAAGCAACATGAGCTTTGCTTGCAGGTGTCTTCTGCCCCTTTTGCTGTTTTGGCACCATGGTCAGGAAATTTATCTTGCAGTTGCCATTAGGAGAGAAATGAGTTGCTCACCTTGTTCTTCACTGCTTTGTCAAGAGATTTATAACCAGGCATGGGCTTATCTAACTGACTTCGTATCTGTGAAGGTCCATGACTGTTTTGTGTAGCATACTGGAAAATGCAGGTCAGCCTGACAGTGTCACAGCTTGGGAGATGATTTCTTGGGTATCTGCAGGGTGCTTTCTAAGGAATCCCCTGCAAGTGTGCCACATGCAATCCTAAATTAGGGTAGACTAGCAGTAAGTCTAATTTACTGGCTGTAGATAGTAAACACAGACCAAAACCTTCCATCTCTAACTGCTTTGAGCTACTTTTCTCTTTGGAGTTGCCAATAAGCAAAACCTTTTATAGGTCATAGAGACTGTCTTAGAGCTGTATGTCAGAAGGCCCTGTTACTGCTTTGAGTGTGTTTCTGCATCATAAAAGGGTAAGCACTCCAGCCTCACCACAGGGCTATTAAAGTGTGTGAACTTGTCACAGCTCTGCTGTGTACAAGTGTTGCCTTTCACAGGCTTGGCTATTGTGGCCCAGAATCAGAACGCCACCTGTGAACCCAACCCCAAAAATTTGGCTTAATTTCCCTACACCACATCCCACGTCCTTGCCAGGCAGAAGGATCTGAACTTCCATTGTATCCCCTTCCATGGTGGCAGAGACACATAGAGAGACTTTAGAATCACGGAATGGTAGGGCTTGAAAAGGACCTCTGGAGATCATCTAGTCCAACCTCCCTGTTAGAGTAGGGTCACTCAGGTCAGATTGCTCAGTATTACAATGTCCAGGAGGGTTTGCAATCTCTCCAGAGAAGGAGACTCCACAGCCTCTCTGGGCAGCCTGCTCTAGTGCTCCAGCACCCTCACAGGAAAGTTTTTCCTAATGTTCAAGTGGAACTTCTTGTGTTCCAGTTTGTGCCTGTTGTACCTTGTCCCATCACTGGGCACCGCTGAGTCTGGCCCCATTGTCTTGATGCCTGCCCTTTAGATACGGATACACATTGATCAGATACCTTCTCTGTTTTCTCGAGGCTAAACAGCCCCAGGTCTCTCAGCCTTTCCTCCTCAGAGAAATGCTCCAGTCTCTGATCATCTTCATATCCCTGCGCTGGATTCTGTCAATAGTTCCTTGTCTGTCTTAAACTGGGGAGCCCAGTGTGTGCAGAGACTTGAAGAAAGGGGATGGGGAAAAAAACCACAGCAATTTTGGTCAGGCTGGAGGCATGGATGCAGCTACCCATATTGCAAAGCTGAAAGGGGACAGTCATGGGTGCTGCCCAGGCACCCAGTTTTAATCTTCTGTTGCAGCAGAGGCAGGGCTTGTGGGTTCAGTGTTTTCAACCTGCCAGAGGAATGAGCTTGTGGGGACTTGACATCTATGTGACTGAGGCAGCATTGAAAATCTTACTCTTTATTGTGTAAGTCTTTGCTCCCAGAAAAGTCAGAGGTGTGAATATTCCAAATCTGTAGTGGAAAACAAATCATGGCATGGCTCCTGCTTTCCATGCTTTGCTGCTTTTCTCGTCTACGTTTTTTTTTGCTGGATTGCTGGTTTGGTGCTAAATGAACAACAAATTCAACATTTCAACACTTCTAGCATTATCCTGTAAGTCCATATTGGGAGCAGTAGGATGTTACAAACTGATACTAGGGTGGTTTTTCAGAGTCTGTGATAATTTTGTTATTAGTGCTTAATACTTAAGACAGTGATTCTCTGTGGGTATTTTTGGGCCAGGCTTTATTAATTTCCTCCTGTCTGTTGCAGGGCCGGGCTCTGCTCCACTGGGCATGTGACAGAGGACACAAGGAGCTGGTTTCAGCACTGTTGCAGCACGCTGCTGACGTTAACAGCCAGGTAAGAAAGGAGTAAAAAGTTGAATTTGGTTGATGTGTTGTTACATAGCCCCCTGACCAAATATTTAATATGAAACTCAATCCTTCCAAAGCTTCGTAGCAAGTTCTCTCAGAGCCCTTATCACAGAGAAGAACATCCAAAAGAAGGGAACCTGGAAAAACCAGCAGAATTTGGCTGGATTAAATACATCATCATAAGGGCCCTTCTTCAGTTCTTGCAGAAACTTCTTCCTGCAGTGAAGTTTTTGGATCAACAGGACTAGAGGAAATGGTTTCAAGCTGTATCAGGGGAGGTTCAGGCTGGATGTTAGGAAATGGTCTGCCCAGGGCAGTGGTGGAGTCACCATCCCTGGAGGTGTTAAAGCAGTGTGTGAACCTGGTGCTTAGGGACATGGTTTAGTGTTGGCCCTTGAGTGCAGGGTCAAGGGTTGGACTGGGTGAGCTTTGTGGTCTCTTCCACCCAGATGTGTTCTGTGATTCTGTGACTGTGGCTTCCAACGTGACCGTGGTGCTGATGACAGGAGAGGTTTCTTGTGTATGAGGTGTTCAGTAGCTTCCTACATAAAGTGTGTTCTCCAGTGTATTCTTTCGAACACCACACTCACAGCAGAACTTTATGGACTAGTGGAAAGAGAATCTTATCTTTGCCTAGCATAAAAGCATCCCATAAATGTCTGGTTTGGCAGATCACACCACAAGGGTTGGTGGTGCTTCAGCTTACATTGTGGTGAGCATGTTACAGCTGCAGCAGGATCTCAGTGCAGACTGAGGGCAGAGTCAAATGCCTTTATGCCATTTTCAGCCTCACACATCCACCTCACCCCCTTAGCAGTCACCATTTCTAGCACAATTTGACTCACAGAGTCATTTCAGCTGGAAAAGGCCTTTAAGATCATCAAGTCTGTTATCTAACTACCAAGTCTGATGCTAAATCAGATCCCTCAACACCACAAAACCACATTTCTGTGTCTTTTAAACATCTCCAGAGATAGGGATTCAACTACCTCCCTGGGGAGCCTGTTCCAGTGTTTGAAAACCCTTTCAGTGAAGAAGTTTCTTCTAATGTCCAACCTAAACATTCCCTGGCACAACTTGAGTCCATTTCATCTTGTCCTAACACTTGCTACTTGGGAGGAGAGACCAACAACCCCCTCACTACATCCTTCTTTCAGGTAGTTATAGTGAGCAAAAAAAGGTCTCCCCTCAGCTTCCTTTTTTTTCCACAGACCAAACAATCCCAGTTCCCTCAGCCACTCCTCACAAGACCTGTTCTTCAAACCCTCCACCAGCTTCGTTGCCATTCTCTGGATCCTCTCCAGCACTTCAGTGTCTTTCTTGTAGTGACTTAACTGGGCGTGAAGTACTTTGTTTAGCCCCTGTTTTGGCCAAATCTTAACTAGCAGGAGTTTTAGGGTACCTTAATAGACCAGGCTCTGAACTGCATGGGTTCAGCAGCTGCTTTGCAAGTGGTTCATTGTAGCCAGCCAGCTTGGGTCTGCCTGTGCCCATGAGTCAGTGCTCCTGGGTTTGTCAGCTTGCTGTAATTACGGGCTGACCTGTGTAAATGTGATCGTGTTCGGAAATAATCGTCCAGCATATTTCTGTCAAATTATGATTGACTGCTCTTTACCAGCCTGACACTTCTTGGCTTTGCACTCCTGCCCAGTTTGGACATAGATACACCTCTGCTGACAAATTTGCTAGCTCTTACTGGTGAGATCTTAAGCAGCCTTGAAATAAATGCCTCAGGAATTTGTAAGATGTGGACCCTAAGCACAGTTACAGTCTGAAGGCTTGTCAGCAAATCTGTAGTGTTCAGAGGCTACTAACAGCTGTGTTGGTATTTACACATAGATGAAATTGTTGTAAAAAAGCCTTTCTTGCCTTTGCCTGGGCAGGATTGCTAGTGGAATGGGTATTAGGAAGCATGGCTGCTCAGTAGCTGATGGGACAGCTATCTTCATGCTCACACCTCAGGGATTTCAGTTGTGATGGATTTTATAGGAGTTTTTCCTTACACAGAAGAGGGGCAGGGGAGCCAATACAAATGGGGAGCCTTGTGTGCCCCACCGTCAGTGCAGACCATCACATTTCAGTCAGGGCTGATGAGGGACATTCCAGGTGCATGTGGGAACAGCTTTGTCTTGAAATCAGGGAGAAGTGGGATCAGACACCTGTCCATCCTAATTGCCCTGGCAGCCCAGGAGTGGTTCATCTGGGACACTGTTCTACTGCAGCACTCTGAAAAATCACTTCTCTGTGATGCTTTGGAGATAAAATCTGACTCTTAGAAGAAAAGACTGAAGGGAGAGTCATCTTATTATTTTTTTCCCCTGGACATTAATTTTCTGTTAAATTCTTCTTCTCTCTTTTTATTTTTGATGTATTGCACATTTCCTAACCAGATTATTTTTGGCCAGTAACAGAAGGTTAATAATAGCCATAAAAAGAAAATCAATCTTTGAATGTTTTTTTTCTCCCCACCAAGGTAATAAAGGAGAATTTTTTATAAAGGTCTCTGTTCACACGTAGCTGTGTTCCCAGAGAAAGCAGACACATTTTTATTCTCAGCCATATATAAATTGCAGTAGCATTTCAAGACTTGTGACCTAATGTTTATTTCTTTTTTCTTTTTTTTTTTTTTTTCAATTTTGATCTTTACCCTGTAAGAATTCACTTCCAAAGCAAAAGCAGAAGTAATTTTAAGAGCAACCAGAAGAAGAATGTAGAGGGGGAAAAACTCTGGGTTCCTAGCAGGCTATAAACACCACAGCACCTGCTATTAGACTGGTTGCCCAGCGAGTTGGTGGAAGCCCATTCCCTGGATGTTTTTAAGGCCAGGCTGGATGTGGTTCTAGGCAACCTGATCTAGTGGAGGGTGTCCCTGCCCATGGCAGGGGGGTTGGAACTATATGATCCCTGGGATCTCTTCCAACCTGACTATTCTGTGATTTCCAAACACATCATGAGTTAATGGGTTGGCTGTAAAGAAGGGTGAGTTAAGTGTGAGGGAATCTCTGGTGATGTGAATCATCAGTGCTGTTATTTCAGAGTGATGTGCTCTTGGTGGAGGCTCCCTTCACAGGCAGCACCTCTGCCAGAGTTGGGCTTGCAAGCAGCCTCTGTGATCTCTACCCACTGCTCAGGTGCTTTTCTTTCTTGTTCAATTTTGCAGTAGTACCTGCATGCAGGCAGCAGAAGAGATGAAGGATGAATTGGGAATTGTGAGGGTTATGAGCAGATAGTGAAGGAAAGAGATGGTATAGACCAATTTTTATTTTTTTTAAATTGCCTGGTTTTTAGTATGCTTCTAAAGTTAGTCAAACAGCACGACAGATTTATGCTCTCTTGCATTACCTTTTTAATAAAGGCTCTTCCATCTTGGCTCTCTTGGAGCATGCTGAAGGATTTAACTGCCCTAAACAGGCAGGGATGGTGGTGATCTGGAGCAAGTCATCCTGCTTCACTCTGCCTGTAGATATGCCTTAGTCGCTTTTGATGCCTTGTTTTAGTCATCTGTTGTCAAAGTACTTGGAGTCTCTGGATCAGGAGGCTCTGCAAGAGGCAACTTACTGCTCTTAGCTGATAACCAGGAGCAGCAGGAGAGGTCACCTGGCTCTATTCATTCCAGAAGTGTTCTTGAAACTGCTCTAATTCTGGGAATAACCACAGGTTCCTGGACTGCAGTGGTCCAGTGCTTTTTTGTTTTAAACAGTGGTACTGCACTTTCAAAAGGATGGTTCACTAATGTCACTGAAAAGCTGCAGCCACTGAGTTCTCTGATTGTTCATAATTAGCTCTAATAGCACATTTGAAAAGAGGTGGTAAGTGATTGCTATGGGCAAGGGGATACAGAAAGTCGAGGGGCTTCTCTGCTGTGTTAAAAAGGAGCATTTGTGTAATTGAATTACCTAAATCTGCAGAGCCAGAGGCCATTTCCAAGTGGGTGGTGGTGTGGTATTTTGGAGCTCTGCTGGAAATATTCAGAGCTTGGGGCTCAGTCTGAACACAGGAACTGTTCACTTAAAATGTTGTAGGCTTTTAACTGAGTGAAGAAGTGAAAGGATAGGGACAGTACTCACGTTCAGTTATGCAGGAGCTCAGCAACATGATTGTAATTACATTATAATGCATTATTATATACATTATTATATATTAAAATTAATTATTATAATCCATGTCTAGCTTTAAAATATATGAAGATATCAATAAGTTTTCTCTGCAAGAGGATGAGTAACAAAGAATGAGCAGGGACAGTTTTTCCTTGCAAGGTTTTCTCTGGCTTTGGAAACGAGGTTTCCAGGGGCCAGGGGAAGCACTGAGTGCAAGATGTGCAGAATCACACCCCAGCTTTGTGCTCCTCTGTGGCTGTGCCATGGCATCCTTGGTGTTTGCCCTGCCAGGAGCAGCAGGCTGGCCCGGTCAGAGACTTTATTTGTCCTCAGTACCAGTGCAGAGGAGACAGCAGAACTCAGCTCTGCTCCTGGATGTGACGTGCTGCTCAACCAGCTTTCAGAGGAGCTCCTTTAGTGTCTTTAGAGGAAGTTTAGGCACAGTGTACTGCTTCAATGCTATTAGATGGAAGAGTGCTTTTGGGGCAGAGTCTAAGTCTGGTCACTCCTCCTGCAAGAGAAGGCAGCTTGAAAAGGAGAATTCTGTGCTCTGGTGCAAAGGCCCCATGTGATTGCTCATCCTACACAAGGGACATTGCAGGTATACAAATTACTGGTGCTGTTTTAAGAAAGATGAAGGGCACGATGGTATAGTAATTGTCCAGTGAGAGAGAAGACAATTAACATCTCTCAGTTGCAGCATCAAAAAGTAGACCCTAGACTCTCCTCAACTTGCTGTGGCTGCACTTTGTTCCATCTGTAGGTACTTTGTACTTTAAAATAATAATCAGTGTGTTCAGGATGTGCCCTTGGGAAGTCGAGAGGAACTGTCTTAGAGTAATTGCCACAGATCAGCTTATTCTGGAAAAGCTTTTCAAGCCTATCTGGCCACCTGAGGAAGTCTTAAAATAAATATTTTCAGTTTTAAGTGGAACTGCATCATTTGAAACACAGGATAATTAAGCGCTGTATACATATCTATGTGGTAGAGCAACTGAGTTAAAATCATATCTGAATATTATTATTATTTATACTACAGTTCTATTAATCAACTTAGCAGTGTTATGGTAATTACTTGTGTATGCTGGAATTGTATTGTGATCACAAGGATGAAAAAAGCCATAACTGATCTTCAGTTTGCATTTGCTGACCTCTCACTTTCCTAGTAAAGGTGCAGGTCACTGTACTGAGACTTTAAACCTCTTGTCAGAAAGTTCTCAGTGGTCACCCATGGACCCTCAGAGGTTTGAGAAGGCAACTTGAGAACCAAACCTGAAAACCATCAGGTTAGGAAATCTGTTGCTAGTATATGTGGATTTTGTTTTATTCATTCATATACACCAGTAATTTCAATGAAGAGGATCAAGTGTCTCTGCTGGCTGAAGAGAGAGTTGGTTGCTCTTTGGTGCCAATGTTGTATCTTGTACCAATCCATGCAGTGCTGTCTGAAGTCATGCCTGTTAGCATCTGATTTTCAATTAGCTGGGTTTTGTTCCTTGCTAAAAGACATCTAGAGTAGCCGGCAGAGACTGTTTGCCTCCCTAGCTTGTCTTTTTCCACAGTTCCATGTCACACACCTCTAGCAGATAGCCCAGCCACTTCCCTCCTCTCTGTTTGCATGCTAACACACTTGTGAGTCCGAGGGCTTCTGGAGACAGGGCCATGGAATAGCTGTCCCCTTGTAATACCTTCACTCACGTCCTCATTGGGGAAAAAAAAAAGACAAAGTCTTTTCAAATGAAGACAATACAAACATAATAAATGGCAGGGAGGGTTCATCTCCCTCATGACTCAATCCTTCTCAAACAACATTATTATTGACTGGCCTATTGGTTGCCAAAAAGGAAAATCAATTGTACTAGAAGTAGTTGCTGGGCCACAGATCATGGTACTAACCCAGCAGACAGGTTGATTTTTATCAACTATCCAAAGACTAATTTCCACCATTAGCTAAAAATGAAGTAGAAATTATGGCTGTGTTGAAGATTGCTAAGATTGGTGGCCTGCTAGCTTTGTTTTATTTGCATGTTTTTTTCTGTTTTCCTGCCTGACTCTAAAAGGGTTGTGTCTGTGTAGGATAAAAAGATCAAGGAAATGCCAGACCTGCTTGCCTGTCTGTCACTACTTGTTTCTTTTCCTTTTCTTGCTCATTTGGATTTCACAGCAGCATGTGAACAGCTTCAATCTCTGCACAGGCCTTGTGTTGGAGGCGTTGGAGGTGTAGACACTTAATAGTGAATCATAGAATCCTTTCAGTCGGAAAAAACCTTTAAGATTGAGTTCAACCAAACATGAACCCCTTCCCTGCCTCCTGCACCAAGTATGGGTCATGCCCTTATTTTTCTGTATCAGTAAGGAGATGTTCAAGCATCTTTACTGTTCTGACTGAGGACCAAAGGCCACAGGCACTATCTATACAGCTTTCCCCCTCCCCAGTGCACGTGTGTGTGTGTCCACACCACACCTCCACCTTTGCTGTGAGCTGATGGGTGCAAACACACTTGCGGGTGAGATGCCAGCTGCCAAAGTACTTTGCTGTTATGATCATTCTCTAAACCTGGCTGAGATTACAAAGGAAAATGCCTGAGCCTTGTGCCCTTGCAGTTAATGTCCCTAGTATAAATTTCCCCTCCTAAAGCCAGGAGAGACCTTGTCTTAGATCTGATGGTTGCTGCAGAGGTTATGCTCACAGCAAGCAAAGGACATTACAGGCACCACTGAAGTGACCATTGCTGTGGTAGGAAGGGACAGTGGCACATGGACAAGACACTAAACAAAGATGAAAAGCAAAGCAATGAGAACAGAATTATTAACCACAATAGTTTCCTTCTTCCCAGTCCCTGTCTCAATATTTTTGGAGTTAGCTTTGCCAAGCAGATCTCAGAAGGCTCTGCAGGCTCATACCCCTTCAGTCTTGACATTGTTGCCAATGGGTGTGAAAGCCGTTAGCCAAAAGAAAGGAGAGATCTGCTTAGTGACAGAGGGTAGCTTTCTACATTAAAGCATTGACATGGTGCCAGTCACACAGTTATTAAAAGTGGCACAGCTCCATGTCTCTCCTGCAGGTCTCTCTATGGAATGTAGATTGGCAGCAGGTTGAATGTTAAATGGTCACCACTCAGCAGATGCTGATTTTACCTACTGGGAGAAAGACCCTTTCAGCAGAAACATTTGGAAAATATTTGCAGATTTAAGTGTATGCTGGGAGATGCAGAGGCTTATCTCTGGTTTGCTCTTCAGCTTCTGAAGACATCTCAAGTCTCATCAACACAAACCATAGGTTGTGCGGACGATGAGATGTTTCCTCCTTGTGCAGGCTGGGCTCTTTTTTTGCATTGTTTCTGCCTATCTTTCAGCTTGACATGTACAGCCTTTGTTTCTTCTGCTCCCAGTAGGCGCATGAATCATTGCTTCACTGCTGGTGCAGCAAAGCAGTTGGCACCCTTGCTCAGGGAGTACGAGTGCAGCATCGCCTGCAAAGCAGGCTCACCACCCGACAAAACAGCTGCAGGCTTCTGTGGTGTTCCAGCAGCGATTGCGGTCCTTTCAACTCCAACATATAAAACCAGTGTTTGAAAAGTGAAATCCAGGAACTGGTCCTGAAAAAAAACTAGTAGTACTTCCATTGCTTTAGCCTCCAAATCAAAAACTGCTTTCATGGTAATCAAAATGCAGGGTTTAAAGCTGGGGACTGAGGGCGGCAGCAGGTTTTAGTGGATTGCTATGAGATTCCATGGCTTGTGGGCATCACCTTGTACAGAGGACTGTGTTGTGCAGAGGGAAGGATTTTTTGTGGCCAGTACTGGTGCAAGAGGAATGCAGTCAGGCATGCAGAGTTAGCTTTGAGATCATGACCACCCTCTGCATCAGGGAGCCTTGTGCCTGCTTCCATGCCTGCCCAGCAGAGCTATTTTGTGTTATAATGATTGCAACCTCTGCCAGTGCTCGCTGTATTTAAGAGGACAGCAGCAGTGAGCTTTGAGATCAGAACAGGTGGCAAGAGAAGTACCTTACTTCCTTAGGTTTTTACAGAGGCAGAAAAGAGCCTTACCTTGAATTCTTCCCTTCCAGGACATGGGATAGTCTCATGGCCCTTTGTCCTTTGCTCTTGGGGTCATCTTTGCACTAAGCATGTGTTAAAACACCTGTCATTTGTAAAGTCATTGTTGGAAATGCTTTAGCCCCTCATTAAGGTGTTTGGTTAACTGCGCAAACAGGATACCACTGGCAGCCCAGCTGGTTTTTCAGGTGAAGCATCACCGTAGGAATGGTCTCTAATCACCGTAGGAATGGTCTCTAATCACCATAGGAATGGTCTCTAATCACCACAGGAATGGTCTCTAGCCTTGCTTCATTTCCTATAGCCTTGGCGTCACCTCTCCCTGCCAGGGGAGCCACCTTTGCCAGGCAATCAGCTCCTCTGTGCTCAGGAGAGGTGGCTCAGAGTATTTGGAGGTTTTGTATGCAACCTCTTGAAAAAGCTTTCCCTGCTTTGAAGGAGTATAATGCTGCCACTCACCTTCTCCCTGAGGACTTTTCAATATGAGAAGGTCTGATTTTACTTTCCAAATGGAATTTTGTATTCATCTGTCGTTGGCAGTTGTCTCTTCCATTTGGTTCTAAAAAAACAAACCCACACACAGCAAAACCCAACAAAAAAACAGTCCTGAGTGCACCATTGGGGCATCTTCAATTTGTGGTCTTTGCTATAAAGTATTTTTGTTAGTTTTCCTAAACAAGCATGTTCTAACTTCTTGGGGGAAGAACTTTATATGTTTATTTTGATTAGATTTTAAATAAGATTCTTGCTGACCCTAGCTGTTTCTTGGCTTTATGGATTGTAAGTGGCAAAGCAGCACTCAAGATGGCAAAGTTAATGTAAGGGGTTCCGATCTCTCAACTTGTGCATCTTACTTCTGCATCCATGAGAGTAGCTGTCATCTGCAGGAGTGTTTCTAGCTCAGTATCGTGTCCGCAGCAGCAGCGAAGAGTGAATGCTTAGGAGAGAGAGTAGGGTAAGCATATAGTGATAATGTCTTATATTTTCCCAGAGCCTGTGGCTTGGAGGCTTCCTGGGCCACTGGTGCTATCGTTACGCTCCTGCATTTTTTCTTTGATAAATTTCTCTCATCCCTCTTTATATTCCCAGCCTTTTCTGCCACTGGGAGTTCTGTAGTTTAACTGTGCATTTGCTTTGCACTTGCCACAATCATTTCATCTGAGAGCCCATCGTTCTTGTGTAATGAGAAACAGTAATTGTTCCCCCAGTTACCTTCTCTGTGCTGCTTTTGGCTTTATTGGCCTCCTTGATTCTCCTTGGTCACTTCTTTTTCAGTCTGAGGAGTTTAATTGATTTAATCCTACCCCATTTGAAAGCTGCTCAGTAACTTTGCTCCTTGTCATTCTTTGAATCATTTCTCATTCTTCTTTCTTTCCTTTCAGGTGAAGGGAGTAGCACTTCTCTCAGTACCCAAGCTGTAAGTGCAATGTGAGGTTTAGTGAAGCAATATAATGATATTTTCTTATTTCCTCTTGTGTTTTTGTTTTTTAAATGCCTCCTTGTTGTTTGTTCTTATTAAGTACCATTGAATATCGAGCTGTTGTTACAATAGAGCTGTCTGTAATAACTTATGATCTCTTTCCACAGAGGCAATAGCTAGTTCGGAGCCCATCGCTTTGGATTTAGACTAAATATTAGTTTTCCAAGTCTGCTTTACATAGTATTCATCAGTGCTGAATTTCATCTGCAGTTTTTTCACCCTGTCACTCTGGGATCCTTTTGTAGCATTTCACAGTCAGCTTTTGGTTTAGCAGACTTGGATGCTTCATTCTCAGCCTGCTTTCCCTGTTCCGTGGGTCTGGGTTGAAGAACCTAAGTCTTGCACAGATCCCTCAGAGATTCCAGTGATCACCAGCAATTGTGCAATCTGGTTGTTTATTCCTATTCAATCTTTTCCCTTGTAACTAGTCATCAAGCTGTGCAGAGACTTTCCCTCTTGCTTTGTGACAATATCATTTAATAGCCTTTTTTGAGAGGACGTGTTGGAAGGCTTTTGAAAATCCATGTGAACAAGCATCACTGCTGGAATGAGGGGTAGCAGGAGTCTTGGTGGTGGATGTCTGCCTAGGGAAACAAAGGCACAAACGCTATTGTCATCTTCCTTCTGCCTTTTGGAGACACTGCAGTTGCTTCCTTTTACAACAAAACAAGTGAATCCTGTCCTGGAGTAACCTTGTAGTTTATCTAACAGGCCAATTGACTGTCCCAACTTAAACATCCCATGTTGAAATGGGTCTTCTGTCCTCTTACGACAAGGCACAGTTTGTCTGGAATCACACAGTCCTGAGAAGGTTTTTCTTACAGAGTGAAGGCCTGAACTTATGTGATGGTGGAGGTGTGTTGAAATTGTCTGCCATGTTTGTCCTCAAGTTAGAAGTTGGCTTTCTGCAAGCTGGGTACCAGTGGTGGGAGAATTGGTAAACTTCCATCATCTAAATCTGTTTCTGGTGTTCCAGCCAATTAAACATTACAATGAGCATGACAAATAAGTGTTCATTTATGGGTCAATAACTCCCTAGTATGTCTGTGACATGGCTGGCTGAGACAATCCACTTCAGTACAGTCTTGAGCAACCCAACATCTTCCAAGTATGTAATTGCTTTCCTAGGGAAAGAGAAGTAATAAGGATAATGTAGCTATCAGGCCCTGACTCACTAGTTCAGAAACTTCCCCGTGCCAATCAAATTTCTTTGGTACTCAACCCGTTTTAGGCTCGTTCCAAAGGCACTATTGTGATGTCAGAAAATATCCTGATGGAGATATGCATTCCTCCTTTGTGAGACATTGCCTTTCTTGGAGATGCTTGGTTTTGTCCACCAGCCAGGTAACTATCTGTATAGAGAGCCCTGGGTGCATGCCTTGTGGCAATAGAAGGCTTGCCTTGTCCCTCTTTTCCTTTCCCCCTCACTTATTATATATCTATTTTCTCAGCACTATTAGATTATTAAATGCTTAATGACTATTCCATTCTTGCTAACTAGACTTTTGATGAGCTGCAGTAATAAAACTTTGTAACAGCAGAACGTGTGTCTGGTTCCTTTATAGGAAGGGCATATTTGGGGAGCTGAAGTAATGGGGGATAAAACTCAATTAATGAATAGAAATAAAAAAAAGTAAATGAGGTAATCAAACTCAGAGAAATTAGTATTGGCAGGTTCTGAATGATGCTCTTGGATGAACAATCTTTCAAAATCCTTCCTTGTATGCCGCTGCTGTCTCTTTATTTATTATTAAAATAACATGATCCATGAGGCGCTCGGGGTGACTCCCAGCCTAGCTAATTCTAATTAATCCAGTCAGGGAGAGCAGCAGGGTAAGTGGAGCAGTCTATCGGATTGAAATTCATAACTTAATTGAGGTCAAAGTCCCGGGTTGGGAGAACAAAAGTCTTTCGCTGGACCAGGCAGATCAATAGCAATAAATATCTGGCTTGGATACAAGTAGCTTATTGTGACGGATTACCTGACACTGGCCAGAGGTCTTGGTCTTGTTTGGGGCAAAGTCCTGTGGCATGTTCACTGTAGGGTGGCTTTTGCCAGTGTTCCCTCCAAAGCCCTGAAGAACCCTTCAAGGGCTCATGAGAGCCACAGAGTAAGGGTGCCTATAAAGAAGTCCATGTGAGTCATGCTGAAATTTGGATTTGGTTTCTCAAGGTACAGGTCTCTCGTCAGTAGCACAAGGGCATGTGTCACATTAGTGCTGATGGAGGTTGGAAGAAGTTGCTCAGGCTTACAGGAACTTGGAGCTAAATCACAGCTTGTCCAGAGAAAGACCTTTAGGATCAGGGGAAGCTGAGCAGTGGATTGATGGGCTTTATGCCAAGTCTGTATTTATAATATGTTTACATAAGAGGAGAGAGGAAGGTTGGAAGAGGAAAGTGTAAATAGTCATTAAGGTAGATCTGTAGTGTAAGAGAAACCAGCAGAAGCAGATGTGGTCTTGCCTGTTCTTAAGCAAAGCAGTCAGTGTTTCTGCTCTGACCTCCAAAATGTTCTGTTTGTAAGGGTTTGCATGGTAGCAATGGGTGGTTTCCCAAGCACAGCATGACTTTGAGTGGTGAAACCAGCACTGAGCTCCTAATTCCTAAGCATGAGGTCCCAGCCTGGGACCTGTGGCATTGCACTGTACATACAGCCTTCCCTAGGTGTGGATTATGAAATATTTGTCAATACTAGCAACCAGAGAAGCTCCTCTGAACTTTTAACTTAAATAGGTACTGCAACTGGAGTTCAATATTGAAATGCAGTCTTCATCCAGGCTGTTATTAATGCGATATTTATGCAGATCTGACTGTTCTGCTCATATCCTCTTTGCAGAGGGCAAATACTGCTGTGGTCAGCATTCGATACATCCCTGATGGATTCTGTTCTGCCAATGTACTTCAACACAGCTTGGAAAAGAGATGGAAACCGCAGCTTGGATGCAGCCAGTGACTTAGTTTGACATACCTGCTCCTCCTATTAACGCTGCATAAGCTGTTAGCATCCAAAAATGTTCACATTTCTTCAGCTCCCCTGCTCAGGTTTAGAGGTTTAGGTCAAACATCTTGACTGGTCAGGTTTCAGGTTTTAAGGTAATGAGCAACTGTTGATATTTCTGTGTGTACAAATGGTTACTGTACCCTCACAGGCTTCTGAAACTCTCTCTGGAAAACACCTCTTGTTTTCCACAGTAGGGCATTGCCTTTGTGTGGACACCATGTAATGAAGAAGGCAGCTGTTCAGTATAAGTGTGTATGTGCAATTCCTATATACTACTTACTGTTGCACTATCTACTGCTTCCTTCATTCACATCCCGTTCACGGCTCAACCTCAACCCTCCTCTTTTCAAGCTGGTGGCTTCACTCTCCCAACTTTCTGTTGTGTTGTCTGTATGTTCCTGCTTCATCCCTGCCCAGCCTGGGCAGGAGCAAAGCAGAGTTCCTGGAGCTGTTAGACACTTGAGAGTTGCAAACACAATTGCATTGGCAACTGTCATTTTCCCTGTTATCAGGAGAAAGAAGGGGGTTGAGTAATCTATTTTGTGTGCATATAATAACAAACAGAAAGATCAGGGGTATCACAGTGCTGAACAATTCACTACTTAACAGTGAAGTATAATTAGCAATCCATGTCTTGAATGTGCAGAACTTGGATAATTAATTAATTAATAATTAAAAAGCCTTTAGCTTGCCTTATGGCTCTGCTAAGGTTTAAGAAAAAAAAATTAAATATGAATATTACCCTTTTTGTTTTCTCTTCGTAGAGACACACACGATGCAGACCTGCTATGTTTGAACTATCCAGAACCACTACTTTCAAATGCTTTTCCTAAACTTCAGGCTCTCCCTGTCTGGTAGTGTTGGTAGGCTAATTTTATTTATTAATGATAGAATTGAGTTTTTTTTCAGCTGAGAGAAATAACAGGATCTGTCCATTCAGAGCTGGCTTATCCCCAGTTATGTGTGTTATTAAAAAGTGTAGCCGTAGATGTCCAGATTTGTAGAATGCCTGTTGATTCACTGAGAAAATTCCCTTTGTGGCTATTTTCAGGTTTCTAATTCTCCAAGTTTGCTACAGAATCCTGGTGTGACTTTGAACAAGTCACTTCATGCCTTTCTGCCTCGCTTTCCCATTTGGGAAATGGTGGGGCAAAAAAAATCGTTTTTTATCTCATGGATATAACAAGATTATAAAAATATGGTAGTTCTAAGATCCTTAGAAAACTGATCAAATGAAATTAAACAGATCTTGCAGTCTAGATAAAATGAGATGAAACAAGCATGAAACTATTAGTGAAAGAAATGTTTCTTTATCTTCTGCAAATAAAAAAGCAAAGTGATTAAGCAGGTATTTTCCAGCTATTAGCAGTAAGGGCTCTAGCCAGCTGACTTCTGCCACCCTTGAAAAATTAATTTGTGGGGTACAGTCTTGAATTTAGTGTGCTTACAATAAAGATCCTTAGAAATGTTGTCACCTCCTCTGATGCATGATGTTACTGCTGTGATGGCACTGCAGTTACTTGCCCTACAGATAAAAGTGGCTGCTCTAAATGAGATGCTTGAACACAGTGGTTTGCAAATTTCTTTTAACTTATTTTTTTCTCTCTCTCTCTCTCTGTGATATTTCCTTCCTTTATTGTACATCCAGCAGTGTTTTTGTAAGGTGGAGGGAAGGAGTGGGAGGTCTCCGATATTCTGGAGGTCTGGTTCATGGCATCCATGTGCAGCTGTGGCTGTGTGGCAGAGCCATGGAAAGTGGTGGCACAGAGATGGAGCTGAATGTCTGGAGGTGGCTGTACCTCTAGACAGCTCCTCTGCCATGTAGCTGCATGCTGGACAAAACCCCATATATCCCTAATGCCAAAAGAGAGGATGAGCACAGTTGGTGATGAGCTTTGTGTGTGTGAGAGATGTTGGGAGAGAATGAAAGCACCAGCTCTGTCTATAGGCATTGTCCTTCACTGGCTTGGTGATCAGATGAGAAATGTCACTTTCAGCACAGCCCTCAAAGCAAGAGAATGATTAATGAACAAGTGTCAGGAAGGAGTTTTGACTGGTTGGCTTTCTCCAACACAGAAGGAAGACAAAAGAAGTATTTCAGAAAGCAATAGTCTGGAATGTGCTACAGAGAAACCTTGACACATGTTTGGACTTGGCCAGAAGCTGGCTTACCTCTGTGCAGGAAATTTCAATTTCCTCTTTCCTTTTTTTTTTCTTAAACTCAAGTTTTAATCATGTTCAAGTTGTGTAGATGAAATTCGAGTCAGAAGCCAGGTCTGCAAAAGCTGCCTGCTTGCCTTCTCTGTGGTGGCTTATTCCTGCTGCTATTGTGAGGACATTTTCAAGTGGTGCTCACAGATTACAAGGTAATTTGGCTTCTGAAAGGGTATGAAATTGAGCTTTGAGCTTTAAATTCCAGTGGTCAAACCCAGAAGAGATTTGTACAGTTAGGGCTCAACGATTGCAAATGATCAATTTTTCAAGGCTTAATACTCAAGTGCTTGTTTTTTGACTGATAGGAAGTGATCGCATTCACCCTCACCTCCTGTCTTAATTGTAAAGTAAAAGAGGTTAAATCAAACCATGAAGGCAGTTTCGATATGGATGTTTGACAGCAGCAGAAAAACTCAGAACTATGGTGAATTTAAATCATTGATTTTACTTCCAGGGTGGCCAAGTTAAGTATGGATGTGGTCAGTTTGCACTCATCAGCTGGTAAGAAACAACCAGCTAAACAGAGGGGCCCAGTTGCTTGGGATAAACCACAATGTAAAGACAGATTATAAATGTGTATCCATAAGAATCTAAAATTGAAGGTGATATAAACTGGAGCCTACCCTGGGAAACATTCATTTAAACCTGGTTTAAACCATCTTTTTATTTTCTTCTTTCTTGCCTATCAGCTCAGGTGCTTCTCTTGTGCATGTGTAAATTATAAGATGAAGCAGCTCTTTCAATCTACCTAATTACAAAATCATAGGGAAATTGTTACCTTTGTTTTGCCTGGGGGAGAGGAAAGGCCAGCTTGAGTAGAAAAGAAAATATTTTCAGGGCTTTAAAACATTTACTGAAGCTCAGTTTTCACTGCTCTGCCCAATTCTCTCCTCAGATGCATGTCAGCAACAAATGCGACTGCAGTACCTTCCCATGCAACAAGCAGGGCACCCCTGTTAAACTGGCACATAGATAAGCATAGAATCACAGAATGGACTGGCTTGGAAGGGACCTCTAGAGGTCATCTTGTCCAACCCCCCTGCAGTAAGCAGGGACATCCCCAACTAGATCAGATTAATCACAGCCCAATCAAGCCTTACCTTGAATGTTTCCAGGGATGCAGCCTCCACCACCTCCCTGGGCAACCTGTTCTAGTGTTCCACCTCCCTCACTGTAAAGAATTTCTTCCTAATGTTCAATCTAAACCTACCCTTCTGTAATGTAAAACCATTGTCCCTCGCCTTTTTGCTACATGCCTTTTTACAAAGTCCCTCCCCAGCTTTCTCTTAAGCCCCCTTTGGCTACTAGAAGGCCACTATAAGGTCTTCCCAGAGCCTTCTCTTCCCCAGACTGCACAACTCCTCTCTCAGCCTGTCAATACTGGCAGCTTTAATTTTGCCCTCAGCTATTCCAGCTTATTTTGTCTGTTGCAGCCAGTAGAAATGCCAGTCAAGGCATCAAGCAAGTGTATCATCCCAAGGAGATCATCTTGGCATGAGATGCAGTGAAACAGGTAGTGCAAATGGAAAGATTGAGTGAATGGAAGGAAGAGAACAAAACAGAGATCAGCAGAAAAATGGTATTCTTGGCTCACTGCTTCCCCACGCAATGCCAGACGGCAGTGACACAGAGGGTCATGGCAGAAGCAGTCTTAAGGAGGATTTAAAGGATAGTGAGGTGTCATTACTGAGGACTTCTGATGAAGGATAAACATATGAATTCCCTGCTTAAGTCAATGGGAATTTTATTGGCATCTGTCTCGGGGCCAAATGTGTCCCTTTCTGTGATCAGTTAAAAAAAAAGCCGTGCAAGTGATGGATTTTAGCAAGTCCACTGGGAGATCGGTTCAGTGATGGAGAAGAAATGGGAAACTTTTCATAGAGAAAAAGAGAAAATTGCTTCATTTGCATTGGAATGTATCACAGCTGTACCCAGTGCAGAAAATGTTTTCTCTTGGGATAGGGTGGTTTAAAAACATAGTCATCCAGCTGCAAAATTGTTTATTTAAGCAGAGAGTGGCACTAACAGTGGCACTGCATTTCTGGAGGGATGATGCTTTCCACCTTGTGCCCAGCTACTGAAAACATCTGGCACAGCACTGGTCTCCAGAATGTCACCTTCCACTTAAACTTTGCTGTTTCTAAACTGAGTGCCTGAGCAATATTCCCTAACTCAGGAATTATCCATCTAGATTTGCCAACCACAGGACATCTTGTTTGATGGGACTGCTTGTTAGCTCTTATGGTAGTATGTCCTGCTTCATCAAATAGCCTCTAAAACATCCAACTTGGTGCATTTCAATTAGCATTTTGCCTTTGAGACACTTGGTTTGTAGCTGGTGCTGCACTTCAATGAGTCAGCTGTGTGTCCTGCAAGTCCTACAACTAGCAAGTTATAGCTAGTCACAGATGGTCCAAGAGATCAGAAGATTAGGCTGAGGGTGTCTTTTAGCAGCACTCCTCATTTCCCATATCCAAGCAGATTAGTGGTTCCTTCATCATGTTTGCTTTCAGTGTCTGAGGCAGGAAGGATTGCTGTGGCTCTGGAGAAGTAACATGGTAGGAAAAAAGGAGGAGTCTGGCCATGTTCTGTTGGCTAAATAAATTTTCCTGAAAATGTGAATTCTAGTTATTGTTGCTGCCACCAACTTGACATGATGCTCTAAGCCTGGGAAGTTATAGTTGAGATGCAGTATCAGGACATAGCCCCATTGCTGCAGTGGCTTGGCCAGGCACACCTTTCCCGTTGTCTTCCATTCTGTCAAAATCCTTCTCCCTTCTTCCCTTTTTAAAATACTCAGCCAGTTTTCACCTCTGTTTCTCTTTTGTGTCCCTCATAGCTCCTGGGCAGCCAAGCTACAAGTCTAGAGAATGTTACATGGCTGACATCTGCTTGGGCCTCTCCCTGTCAAAGTCTGTTGGAGTGAGATGCCTGGGTATCCCTAGGAATAAATATTTTCATTTTCCTTTTCCTAACATCCTAATTATCTGATAGTCACATCTTCAGCAACTGATATTTTTTGACTCAGTTACTGGGCATTGCTCTGTTCTGCTGTGGCAAATAGCACCTGATTTTAAGAAGCAAAGTACCTTGTTCTCCCTTATGCACTCTTTTTGATATCATCTAGGAAAAAGAAAAAAAATGCACTAAATGTCTGGTCTTTAGCACTGAGGGTTTCATTGTGCTGGGGAAAAAAAAATTAAAAAATAATAATCCTAAGCACTGCTTTAGCCTAAGATTCAGAAGGTTTCAAAGAGTCATCAGTTAAACCTGCCTGCTCTGTGATAGCTAACAAGTGGATCTTTCAGATGTCTGAGTGTTCCCTGGAGGTTCACATTATTAATATCTTGCCTTATGACAAGGTGGCTGTGCTGATGCCAGGGATTTTTTTTTTCCTCCTGCCGGAATGATTAATTTTTCTTTCCTTTCTCAATATCTCTGACCCAGATGCTTCTAAATACACAGGAGTGTATTGCTGTTCTTAACCACTCCTCCTTTCCCCCTCACCCCCACCCCTCCACCCCTTTTGCAACTAATTCCTATAATGGCTCCAGAGATGCGTTTTGTAGAGTCACAAAAAGCAAAACTTTGAAAGCTTCCTAAGGTGATGGACTTGACATGTGCAAATCTGGCCTCCTGATGTTCCTGGCAGGTTTGGAAGCTTAGTGCCAGGTAGTCTGTCAATAACATTTCCCATTTCAGAGTGTGCTTATTTGCCTAGCACTTTACAAATTATATCCATGCAGAGCTGCTGAAGTGCCAAGATTGCTGGTGAACAACAGCAGGGTGTGGAGCTGATGTTTTGGAGAAAGCCAAGGCAGTTCTGGCTGAGGAAGAGGAGGCACGCTTGTGTTGTATGTGTAAAGTGCCGTGGATCTTCATGCCCCACCTGGAGGACTGTGTCCAGTTCTGGTGCCCCAGCAGAAGGAGGTCATCAGACTGTTAGAGTAGGTCCAGAGAAGGGCCATGAAGATCATCAGAGGGCTGGACAACCTCACCTCTGGGAACAGACTGAGAGAGTTGAGGCTGTTCAGCCTGGAGATGAAAAGGCTCTGGAGAGCAGAAGACTTTAGCAAGCTCTACAGCAAGTGGCTTGTTTCCAAAGAGTTTGCCTTTTTGCCATCTCTCTCCATTAGTTTCCTGCAGATAACAGATTTGTGGTTCTTCTGTATGTATCCTCAGCTGTTTTCAGTCAGGAGTGCATTCACCTGCATCTCAGCATTTTTTCCTGGAGGAAGCAAAACGCAGAAACAGAATAGTTAGTGGTGAATGGATTAGGACTTAGTTGCCTGTTTGTGTGTGTTAAAACTACATGCAAGAGGTAGATCACTGGATTTGATGGTGAAGGTCTTCATATAAGAAGCCTTTTAGAAAATAGTGTTTCTTAAATACTTTCAGGGCAGGTTAAAATCTCACATCTGTCATGTTCTACTGGTTTGGGTTTTGGTGGTGGTGGTGGTTTTTTTGTGGTTTTAGCAGTGAGAAAAGATGGAATATGAAGTGATGGATTTGCCAGTGCAAACAGAGTTGTAATTAGTGGAGTTGTGTTTACTTTCAGTCTTTTTGTGGGAAGATGACAATCAGCATGCATTGGCCTAGATTGGGAAGGACCTTAGAGATGATCTATTCCAGACTCCCTGTCAGGGGCAGGGGAGCCTCTCAACTAGACTTGGTTGCTCAAGATCTCATCCATCCTGGCCTTGAACACCTCGAGGGAGGGGACATCCATAACCTCCCTGGGCAACCTATTCAAGAGTCTCACCACCCTCATACTGAAGAACTTCTTCATAAGATCCATTCCAAAAAGTCTCTCTCTAGCTTTTCTGTAGGTTCCCTTCAGGTATTGGAAGGCAGCTCTTAAGGTTCCCCAGAGTCTTCTCTTCTCCAGGCTGAACAATCCCAGCTCCCTCTGCGTATCCTCATAGCAAAGATTCTTCAGCCCTCTAATCTTCTTTGTGGCCCTCCTCTGGACTTGTTCCAACAGCTCTGTGTCCTTCTTATGATGGGGACACCAGAACTGGTTGCAGTATTCGAGTGGGGTCTCACAAGAGCAGAGTGAAGGGGAAGAATCACCTCTCTTGCCCTGCTGGCCACACTCATCTTGATGCAGCCTAGAATACTTAGAATAACCTCAAAGATACTCGTAGGAATATCGAAAGAGAGGAGCAGAAGGGCTCCATCAGCATCCCTTTCTGTAACAGCAGGCAGGCTCAGACAGGAGGTAGCCCTTTAGCCCACAGCAGCGTGGGAATTAAGTTAAAATTAACCTGAGTTTGGAAAACAACTAGCACCACTTTATTTGTCCATTTAATTGAATTATATGACGCTGTGAAGTATTCTGACCTGCAGACGTAAATTGCTCCACCCTACCCATTGCCCTCCTTAATTCTTTCATGCTAATGGAGCTGATGGGGATGTTGACTGCACAGAAAGAGATGGGGGGGAGGGGGGGGGAAAGGCTTGGAAATAAAAGGGACTGTTTCAGCCCTGTGCAAACCTTCCCCTTCAGTGAAATGCTTCTGAGTGTCACAGCTGCACTGACTGCACTGTGATCTTTGTTGCCATTAAGCTGATTATATCTGCTGAAGGCTTCATTCAACTAATCCTGCAGTGCTGCAACTGGTTGCTTTACATTTAAGCACAATATTTTTTTCTAAGAAATAAAAGTCAGTTCGGCTTCACTGGGCTCTCAAAATGGGTCAGACTGTTAGAGGGAGCCACTTTTTTAGTGTTTAGTTTCATTGGCTAATGCAGGAAAACAGGACACATTAATGGACTCCATGTATTAATGGATACACTCATTTTGGGAGAGGTCTGTGCAGGCATTAGGACTCAGCAGTGTCTGGTGGGATTTTGGGTGGATGTGCTATGAAGGTGCTGTGCTGTCACTAACCATTGGCACTGCGTCAATTTGTGTGTTTCCTGTGTGGGCAGACCCTACAGACAACAGCTTTCATATAACAGCAACTCTGTTGAGGGAGATTCTGACAGGTTGCATTGATTTAATTGATTTAATAATCAATTTAAATCTAGTTCTTGGTTATTTTTCTAAGGAAAGCTTGATTTTCATTAGTTAGTAGCCATTAAAGTATGTTCATTTGCAGCTAAATACAGCCTTTATAGTAAATTTAGCCCTTCTTTCTGCTAATCAGATATATGATGTCTGTCCATGTTTACTTAATTATGTAGCTTAACCTCATTTAGTCACATTCTTAATTTTTACATTTGAATGAGGCTAGGAAAGAAAACTAAATATTTCTTCCCTGTTAGACAATTAGGTTTTGGTTTGGTTTAGTTTTTTTTCCCAGAGTACATCTGAATGGAATTTTTTTTTTTTTTGTAAATCCTTAAAGAGAACTTTTCAAACACTTCTTAAAAATAAATTAAAATCTCATCATAAATATGATGAGTTTGGGTTTTGGAGTGAAAAAAGTAAACAGAATCTTCTTTGTATTTATGGATACACACTACATAAATGAGATAATGACTGGCACATTATCATAGAATGGGTTGGAAGGGATCATTAAAGGTCATCTAGTTTGTGCTCACTGCAGTGGAGGTTGGACCTGTTCAACTATATCAGATTGCTCAGAGCCCCATCCAACCTGACCTGGAACGTTTACAGAGAGGGAGCATCTAGCACCTTTCTGGGCAATCTGGGCCAGTGTCTCACCACTCAGTGTAAAAAAAAATTCTTTGTTGTATCTAAGAAGCCAGGACATTTTATCATTTACACAGCTTACTTTCTTCAGATTGTCTACTTTCCTGCTCAAGTTTGTTAGCAAAATCAGGGATTTTAGGAGCAAAGTGAAGGAGAAATAGGAGAAAGAAGAGGACCAAACATAGGCTTTCATTTTGTTGTTAAGCATTTAGTGTTTGATCAAGTTTTTCTATTTTCCTATGTTGTCTATTGTCTGCTCTGAGAGTTTGGGCCTGACTATGGCTGCCTAAGAAGCCACTCCCCATGTTACAGGTGAATTGAGAGTGCAGAGGACACACCATATGTTCACAGTGACATAAATTTCAGACAAGCATGCATAATGCATTCCTATAATTTTCCTACAGGATTCTGCAGTATTTTTTGGATTGCATGTCCTCTGAAACCTATTCCTTCAAGACATGGCATGTAGTTATCACTCTCATACCTCAGCTTTTTGCAGTGCTCCCCTACTGCAGATGTGGCTGTCACATACTAAAGCATATGGTCATTCTTTCTAGTTCCTTAGCCAGTAGATCCAGTTGCAAAGCTAGTAGATCTGTTGTTTCTTACTTCATTGTCACAGAATGACAGAATCATTTTGGTTGAAGAACACTTTTAAGATCACCAAGTCCCACCATTCTCTAACTCTACCAAGTCTGATGTTAAACCAGCACCCCATCTACACAGCTTCTAAACCCTTCCAGGAATGGCAATTCATTTTTTTTTTTTTTAATCCATTAGAAGTCCAGAGCTGGTCTAATACCTCAAAAGAGTGGCTACAGGAGTTTACAGAGTAACTTTAACTGCTCAGTATTTTGACTTTCTCTCTCAAGTATGTGTCAGGTGTGTGCTGCTTGAAAACGTGCATCGTTTTTCATATAACTGTAGTAATAAGATGGAACTATATTCTGCTGGGCCATCACTTAGGTTGCCCTAATTTCAGATGTATTAGGGAAGTGGGGTTTATTTTAGCAAAAAAAACCCCATTGAATTTAATACCTCCTTTTTACTTCCGTTTCACAATTCCAACTTCTCGTGGAAGCTTTAAGGTCCCATTAAAACTGGTGGAACAAAGTGTATTAATTCCTTTGGGATTTTTGGTTTTAACACTTAATTGTTTAATTGACCAAGATTTGCAAAGCTGCCTACAAGTAGTAGGCAGTCTCCCATGCCAGTAAGCATGGGAGAAGACTGAAGATAACCATCCAGAAGGAATGTGCCAGTGCACCAGCCCAGTTGTGGTAGGTCTCCTTGGCAGATGCAAGAGTCTTGGTGCTCTCATGGTTCTCAGCTTTGGTCTTTTCATTACTTTTTCTTCCCAGATTACTAAATGAAGGCAGGATTCTCAGAGGACATAGGTGAAGAGAGATCTCACAAGAAGAGGGAAGACCTAGTGCAGAAAAGGACAGCATGTCCTGTTCTAGTAGTCACAGCAATCTGGGAGCTCAGCATCCTCAAACTAATCCTGGCTGTAGGCTGTCTTCCTCGTTTGACCTTGACCAAGTCAGACAGTGGGGTTTTGTGTGTGTGTGTGTCTCAGTTTCTGTAAGTAACATGGGAATACTATGTGCATATATCCCTGGGTCTTGCCTAGATTAATAAATCAATATTTGTAAAGTAAGCCTTGATAAATGCTAACTGTATTAATAGATGTACTTGAACCTTGTGCAGAACTTTGGGAATGTGCCTGCATTTCTGCCCTGTGAGAGCCTGGGGTACCTCAGAGCCCTAGGACAGGGTGGTCAGCAGTGAGAGAGACTGGTTTGGGTCATTTTCCCCCTCCCAGGGGGCTGCCTGTAGCACATATCTGCAAGAAGGTCTTGAATACAACTTTTCCACTTAACATGCTCCCCCATCACCCACTGTCAGCAATGAGATTAAATTCTGTGCGACTGCAGAGGACGTTGCATGATTAAAATCCTCTTTTAGAAATTAATATGTACCGTGGCTCTATAGTACTGTGCCTCTTCTCAGAGAAGGGTATTGTCTCCTGAGCACTCAAGGTGTGAAAAGCCACCAAGTGAAGCTATCTATCTTTGAATTTTATGCTGCTGCACAGTTGCTCTGATGACAGCTACAACTGCATAAAATCACAGGGACTTGGGGATTTCTCCCTTCACAGGGTCATAACAGAGATGTAGGGCAGGTTTTGCAGAACAAGAAATAGAATAGCAAAAGGAGCGTTGGAACCAGAAGTCCTGCTTACAGCACTAAAGGTTTCCTGAGAGGGAAGGGTGGTCAAAGTCCACACTCGTCCCTTCTCCTCAGGAAGCATCTCCTGTAACTGAGTATTCAGGAAAAAGTCCACCACTTTACCCCCAGACACTGCACAGCTTTTCCTTACCTTGGTGCTTCTGTCAGCCCAGAGAAAGACAGGAATTGATGCATTTTCATATCTAAATCTAGCCTTCATTACACATCAGACATTGATGCAGAGGGGCTTTTACTTACATGAACTTTGCATTCTCTAGGTAGATACATTTAGGTCTGCAGGGCTTGCACAGCTGAAGCTCTTGAGCCACCATTTCTGTTCTGGTTTAGGTGCTGGACAGCTTGGTGGATTGACCAGGAGGTGCAGTAGGGTGAGTTATCATGGGTGGATTGATGGTTTTCTGGAGAAACTTTTCTGGAAGCAGCTGCTATTTGATTATTTGTGTTTTGCACAGCTAGCAGGCTTCATATTGCCTTGAAAAGGGCTGCAGCAGAAGCAGCTAACTCTGCTGAGAGGTCCCAAATCCTTGGTACCTGTAGCACAAAGCAGATAATCTGAGCAGGTCCCATGTGATCTCTGCCTATTTAAATCCTGCAATGAACCTGCTGCTTTGAATCTCTGGTTAAGCTTCAAGCCTCATTGAGAAGTGCAAATACATTTGCTGGTGTGAATTACCCACAAACTGAGAAAGGGCTGTTGTTGACAGCCCCACCCCCTGGCTGAGTTCTCCTACACCTGCAGGGACACTCCTGTGGACAAGGGTTTGCCTTACCAAGCTGTATAGCTTCTTTTTAAAAGAGAGCCCTTTCCAGCTGGGATAAGGAAGGGAAGGTAGCAGCTGTGTATTAATTTTTTTTTTAACAACAGTTAATATTTTGGTTTAGAGCTGTCTTAATGAAATTAGACTGAAGTGATATTCTCAGGTTTGGTCACAGCTCCTTCAGGGGCAAGATACTGTTTTAGATGACTGTTAGCACAGGAAAAAAAATCAGTGAGGAGGATGTTGATCTATTCTTCACAATATATGTGGAAAAGTTCATTTATTTTTAAAAGGAAGGGGGAGAATTCATCTTCTTTAAAGACAGAAGTCCTAGTTTTTATCTGTTACATTATTTTCCTAGAATATATTTAGGAGTTCATAAAAAAAATATGTGTTTTGGAAGGAAGAAATCTCATTTAGTTGGGACGATTTTCCATTTGAGAGTGTGTAAAACTGTGGCTTTACTTGCTGCTAAGGTTTGCTTGGCATTTGGGTTTAAAATGCTCTTGTTAGTGCACTCTTCAGCAGGTGACAGACAACACTTCCACTCCTATTGCCAAGCCTTTCAGAGATCTCCTGTGAAATTAGGTTTTTACCAGGTTAGAATTTCCTGGCTTTTTCTAGTCTTAAAAAAAATTTTAAAAAGGCAGGAAATTCTGAACATTGTGAAAAAGTCTTTTAAAATATAAAGGCTGCAAATGTTTTTCTTCCCTCCACCAGTAAAAGCAAGCTTTTTAAATAGTGATATTCTGAACTGTCCTTTCTCTGCTAGCTGCCCATTGTGCTTCTTTTCCATAAGTTTACAGCAACCCTGAGGGGCTTCTGGGACTGGGTTTGTTCAGATCCACTGGAACAGCAGACTCCTGTGCTTCAAGCAGCCTGATCATGTCCATCACCTTCCTAATTTGCTACAAGAGCCCAACCCCTTTGCTAGTGACTGTGCAGGAGCAGTGAGATACAAAAGAAGTCTATGGCTCTTCAGTTCCCTTAGTCCTGCTGTGTTCCCCAAAGTGAATTTGGCATGCTTTAGAGAAATAGCTCTCTTTAGAACCATACACACTTACCAGCTCAGGTATGCAGCCTAAGGAGTCCAGAATGAAAAAAGGTTACACAGGTTTGCAAGGCAAGCACATATCCAGTATGTCAGATCGTAAGCTGGAGTTGCAGCTTTACCATTGGGCTGCAGGGTCCTGAAAGCTTTGGTGTGTTCCCTGGCCTGCAACATGAGCTTGGAAATGAGGAAAACCTCAAGTGCTTTTTCTAAATGAAGGGTGCAAAACACCTGCTGGAAGGAAGCATTGGGGTACTTCTGTTTATTCCTCCTGTAATACTTATTCCCCATTTGTGTCTGATGCAATCTGTGGAGTTAGATGCAATTCAGGCATTGCATATGGTGGTATTAAGGCATCTGTGTGGTTTTTTAGACTATACCTTTTCATATACAAACAATAAAGTAGCTGTCAGGAGCTGCAGACTGGTGCACAAGAGCTGGTCTCTCATCATTCAGCTGTTGAGGCATATGCCTTCATTCCTGCTCCCCCTGACCCACCTGAGTGCTGAGCCTTGGTCAGACACACAGCCCTGCTTCAGCTTAACTCCCCTCCTGTCCATGTCCTCTGGAAGGCACATGACGTTCCCCATTTTACAGGTGGGAAAACTAAGGCACAGAACTGTTTGGGTTCAGCTGCTGCCTCCTCCCCATGCTGTCTTCCCTGTCTCCAAAGGGAAGAAGGGCTGGAGCTAAGACTCTGAACACAGCTACTTTTGCTGTAGGGACTGGATTATGGTGGCAGACTGGATTTGTGCCTGCTGCTTCATGTTCTGAATGTGCATTTCTGCTAAAGCCTTTCCCTGTCTGCTGGCAAGCTCCTGGCTTCCAAGAGCTTCAGAAAGCAGAGGATCTGGGGGAATTTATAAGAACAGTAACTCAAAGCAGACACGTGGTTTCCAAAATTGAATCTGGCTTTCCACTGCTTTTAGCAGAAGGGTTGATTTGGGTCAAAATTAATGCAAACACTCTTGCAGGCCATTTTAACGTTTAGTTTATGGACCTGTTAAGGCAGCAGGATAATCCCTTTAGATTACCCGTGTAATTCCTAGTGAATATTTATTTTAAAGTGACTTCCGTGCCCTTAGTCATTAGCAAAGGTTAGTAATGCATCTCACAGCTGCCAGCCTCAATAGGACAGCATTTGTCAAAGGGAGGGTTTGGCCTTTTGTCTCCTTTTTTGTTTGTTTGTTTTTTAACATTTCTCCCAACTCTTGCCGGCTTAATCCCATGAGCTCACCTCTAATCACAGAGAAGCATCCAGGCTGCCTTTGCCGGGTTGACTTCCACTTGAGCGAGGCTGAGAAGGGTGCCTAATCCTGGGCTTTGCTCCCGCTGTCTGCCGAGGGTGCTGGGTCCCCAGGCTGCATGGGCTGCGGGAGGGGGAGGCTGGAGCACACCGAAGGTGCTGGGTCCCCAGGCTGCATGGGCTGCGGGAGGGGGAGGCTGGAGCACACCGAAGGGGCTGGGTCCCCAGGCTGCGGGGGGAGGCTGGAGCACACCGAAGGGGCTGGGTCCCTAGGCTGCGGGGGAGGCTGGAGGTGCTGGGTCCCCAGGCTGCGGGGGGAGGCTGGAGCACGCCGAAGGTGCTGGGTCCTCAGGCTGCGGGGGGAGGCTGGAACACGCCGTGAGTTCAAGGACACGCTCCCGCTTTAATGTGCGCAGACATGCTCCCGCTGGCTCCCTGATTGGCAAGGTTAACTCGGAGAGGCTGCAGCTTTTTAAACTGATTTGATTAGACCCACTCCTTTATCCCATTCCCTCCCCCACTACTCGGCCCACCACCCCCTGATCCTTTTAACACAGCCTTCGGTCCAGTAACCAAGCGATCTGATTTTATTTTTCTTTTCCCCCTTTTTTCCAATTTCAGTGCTGAATTTTGACATTTTGTAAAATAGATTATTCAGCTCTACGGGGAAGATCAGGAGGCAGCATCTCAGTCTCTCCAGGCTGTATTTCATTGTGCCTAGTTGAGAGGTTGGGTTCCTCCTTGCTCTTCCTCTCTCTGCTCTTTTCTCAGCTCTTAGTGTGGAGGGATAGATCAGAAGGCAAGAGGCTGAGGGCTCACATACCCCATCTTGATTGCTTATTGCCTTACAATTCCTCCCCTTCCTGCAAAACCAGGGCTGGAAAGGATTATACACTCAGACTAAAATGACTTAGCACCCCAGGTGCTCGTCTGCTGTGGTATGACATCTTTATTGTCTGCTAAAAGACAAATTGGCAAAATTTTGCAATGTGGACAGAGAACTCCCTTGTTTTGTAGGACCAAAATAATGGTACATTTTAGTAGGAAATGTTACTGCTGAGATTGCTCTGGGAGAACAGATCACCCATAGCTTCCGTCACATAAGCAGAATGGGTGTGGAGGAGCCACAAGAAGCTGTTTTGGCATTAATGCCCACAGCCATAGAGACAAGAAGTGTTGAGTGGGCACCAGCCCAAGGGTATGTGACCCTGTTTGCTGTCTTTAGCCAGAGTGGTTTAGCACTTCCCAGTTTCAAACCTGGGTTCCACCTCTGATACGCAGCTTATGTTTGTCATATTAAATACTCCAGGGGAATCTGGAGCCTTGTGTACAGAATTGCCTCTTGCCAAGTCTCTTTAGTCCTCCTATTAATAACTAAATAAAGCCTATAAATTACAAGGCCTCACAAAACACAGAGCCCCAGCTCACTGGAAAAACCTAGTGGAAAGTGACCAGCAGTGCTGAATTTTTGGGAATCCTGGCCTCATCCAGAGAAAGCCTCATCTCTCACTAACCTGTTTGTTTCACCAGAACCAATCTAAAGTGGTGTGGGCTGGTTGAGCAGCTCAGTGCTGGCAAACAGGACCAGCCCTATGCAGTCACCCTGGTGAAACAGCACAGAATATAGACAATCCCTTGCACACAATGTATTAAACCTTGACATACTGCATTACTTAAGAGGTCTCAGGGAAAATTAAACCTCTTTTGACTGGGTTTTGCAATGCAGGGAAAATTTTAGTGACATTTAAAAGGTTTCTCTTGTGTTCCTCTAATGGGATAAATAAAAAAAGGCTTGTTTTAGGCCAGCAAATGGGGGGACAATCCAATTTCCCTGATTCCATCAAGACACTCTTAAAGCATTAGCTTGTGCAGTTTTAAAAAAACCCACAACAGACTGACCCCTCTGCCTGATGGCTCTGAAAAGTGTCCTGATGTGGAGGTATTTATCCTACACAGCATGCTTCATCGAGGCACTCCAGCAGCTCTCCTCAATATACTCCTTTGTCATTAAACTGTTTAGGAGGACAACATGCACAGGAGGAAACACAAACACCAGTTTATTATTTACTGCAGCAATCCACACTGGGACTGTGCTCAGAGACTAATGGGTAATGATGTGCTTTTTAAATTTGCTCCTTGGAAGAGAAAAGGATATCAGGAACTTGTAGTGTTTCTGATGAAAGACCAAAACCTAATCATGCCCTTAACTTTGTGTTTTTAAGCACAGTTTTGGCTCAAAATAAAGAAAGATTCCCCTGTGGAACATTATCTTTGCAGTTTGTTTCCATCAGTCAGGAAGATTAATGTATCAACACTTAACTTTGAAGGGGGCTTTGGGGATTGATAATGGGAGATAAGAAGCCTTTCACCTCAAGGTCACTGATTCAGCCCTGCCCCACGTCGGTCACCTCCACCAGAACCTGCCATCTGCTCCTTCCCCAGTGGTCCCAGTTCTGGGTGCTGGGGACAGATGTCCATGTCCCAGCAGGCTCCCTGGACTGCTTTAGTAGGAAATGGGATGGACTCAGCCCCAGATGTGAGGGCAGCCTTCAGCTAGGGCTGAGCACCACCGGGGAACTTGACCTTCTGCCACGCTTGTACGATCCATGAATGGCAAACCTGTTAGTCCTGCCCTGTGCAAAATGACTCATTCAAAAAGCAGGACATCCCTGAACATAAATCTGTCTGTTAGAAAGTTGTCTGTGGTTTTCCCCAGTTGCCTCCAGCTCCTGCTGAATTTCATTAGGAACACCTCTATTATACAGCATGAGGAGGGAGCAAGTGCTGCCTCTAGACTTTGAAAGAGCCCTTTAAAGCACAGATCAATTCTGCATCTCACTAAATAAGTAATGACAGACCAAACTGCAAGTACTTAGTTCAGCTTCATTTTAATGGCACTGTGGCTCCATCGAGAAATCTCAGTTACTGATACAGTTTGATGTCCTGAGACAGTTTTCTCCAGACATTTTTCCTTTTTTTTTTTTTCTCTAGTATCGGCACTTTTTTAATAGCCTTTGGGAAACCTGACTGTCTGTGAATAAGCAGTACCAATAAACCTTTTCCCTCTCTATTTATTTCTCCTTTCTTCCATCAGGAAACAGTCCCAATGATCATAGACTGAGAAGGGAGTTTTCAGAGTTTGATGTGTAGTTGTACTTGGTGGCTCATGCCTTATAAAATAAAAAACTGCTAAATCAGCCACTAATACAATTCACAGAGGCTGCTAAAAGGCTGCTGGTGATCACAAAAACAGCAACCCCTGGAGGTGATGAGGTGGAAGCTTCTTAAGTCAACACATGCAGTCAGCTTCTCCCTGGCAGTGGTCCACTTTGGGGATCCAGGCTCTGCTGCCTTCTTCCCTCTGGCAGACAGCTGTGAGAATGTCCTCTCTAATTCCAGATTAGCCACAAAGAAGAGTCCTTGTCCTTAAGAAACAGGCATGCTTGGGAGGGAAAGGCTGGCTGTAGGCTGCAGGACACAGCACTGTCCTGAAATCCTTTGAGATGTCTGAGCAACATCCCTGAAAGTGGGGGTTAATAAGGGAGTAGCAAAAAAAGAAGTGCCTTTCAAGCTGAGGACCATGGGGCATGGTCACTCAGCATCCCAGACTTGGCTTAGTGAAATCCAGATCTCATTTAATGAGTTCAGAGGATGGTTCAGACCATCTCAAGGTGGAAAGTTTTGATTTTGCTGAGGAAGGTTTATGAGACTAAAACAGAGTCTCCAGAGTCTTTATCATCCTTAAAAGAGGAAAAGATCCCTGGGCTGTTAGCATCACCTCTACCCCTCTTATGGCATATTACCACATGCAGTGTGGCTGTACTTCCATTGCAGTCATCACGATATGTGACCTTCCTGCCAGGGAGAACAACAACAGGATTCTGGGGCATTTCAGCTGACCCTGCCTTGGCCCAAATCAGGGGAAACCAAACTGTGGGTTCAGACAAGGTGCTGTTTTAGCCCACATGGGTGGTTTCTCTGGTTTCTTTTGGATTTATGTCTAGTGGCCACACGGTTGTTGTCTTTAAAATGACAGTTTATATGCAGAGGACGTCGTGAAATGGGGAGTGGCAGCTGTGAGTCCATTATAACTGACAATTAAACTTCTCCTTGACCACCCAGGGTTGTGGCTTCAAGCCTGTGTAGGAAAAGGAGGTTATTTGCAAAGTCCTGAATCCCTTGAAATAAATAAAAGCCACTGTTTGCCTCGAAATCAGGAAGGGCTCAGGTGAACTAAGCAGTGGCAACAATGCTGTTGGCTCCCGCTGTCTCCCATCCAACCTGCTAAATTTAGCAGCTTAATCAAGCTTCCTTCTCTCCCTTTAATCAGGTGGAGCCAGTGGCATGCAGACTTGCTGGCTGGTGCTGGGTGCCATCCTGCCCACAGAATCTCCAGCCCCTGAGCAGTGACCCAGGGAGCCATATGCAGGGGAGCAGTGTGTCTGATAGGCCACCGTGGCAGCGCTGCCGCTTAATCTGCCTGTCCCACCCACCCACACGTGCTGTCCTGATATCCGACAGCCGGTCCCACGCGGGCACCGTGCCAGCAGTGGCTTTACAGGCTTTGTGGCAGAGATTATTTAAAGGAGATTAACCCTTCTAAACCCCTTAGATTTTAATTATTTCTGTATGTATTTATAAAACCTGCAGTCTGCTAGTTCCAGGGCACAACTGCCCCAGTCCCCATCCTTAACCTGGATTCATGAATATACAGTGCAGCCATATTACAGCGCAGGGGCTGGGCTGGACCAGGGGTCATTTGACTTATTTATTGCCACTCTGGAACAAATTCACATCTGGGATGAAAGTGAAACATTCTGGTTTCAAATTGTAAAAGGAGCTAATAATTGGAGTGAGTTTAAAACACTAACAGGACATTAATTGAATTGTTTGAGTCAATGCAGCTTCTCTCGCTAATTGTTTCAGTTAAGGCAGCTCTGGCATTAATGTGGGCTGTTGCCTCCCCACTGCCTGTGTTGTGAGCATGAAGCACCCTGCTTCTCTCTGAAGACAGGGCTCTCTGCAGGGTTGGATTGATAGCCAGAAGAAGGAAGACCTGTTCTTTCAGTCAGTCTTTTAGCAAATCTTTTGTATGTGTATTAATGTCATGAAATGATGAAGTCTGGAAAACTGTCACTTCTAACAGGTACAGGGTACAGGTTACAGGTTAAAAGGGAAAAGCAAAGAAAGGCTGTGCACCTCCATCCTTTCATGATCTCTTTCATTTTTGTCATGTTGGTTTGAGCTGGACTAACTAATTTTTTAGACTTGAAGAGTGATGGAGGGAATGCTTCCACACTGCATGTGAGATGTAAAATCCAAATGAAAGTGGAAATGCCTTTTTTCTGTATCACAGAGCAACCTGGCTTATCTCAGGTGATACACACGTTGCAGAGGTGGGGAAACGTTAGAGTTGGTAAGCCATTGCCATTAGAGTGTTGGATCAGAGATACTCCAGAAGCCACCTCTCAATATGGGTTACAATCCTGGCACAAATACTGCCGCTCTATTCCTCTGTGTTCTAGGATTACTGCTGAAAAAATGTCAATATATGAATGTCTGTATGCCTGCCTTGTAAATGCAAATGTAAAAGGTGGCTGTTAGAAGGAAAAAAAACCCACAGCATTACAGACCCAAATGATCTGAGGGGGAAAAAAGTACTTTTGAATACATTTCTCAAATTCAGATGCTTTTTATTTATTCTTGTCTCCCAAACAAGAAAATAAATGCAGACAGTGCCAAGGAGTCCATAAATAAGTTTTGGCTCTTGGAGAATCTCTTTAATATGCACACAGTCCTGCTTCTGTAGTAGTGAACATTTGACCAGTAGCAATTAATTTGTTATCACAGCCTTTCTATGAGGTAAGAAAACATTAGTGTCTCCATTAGGAGGTGGAGAATGGGAGCTATCCGAGATGTGCCCAGCTTCTCTCACCTGCCCTGTGGCTTGCCAAGAGCTGCCAGAGGGAGAGGGCATCACGGCAATGCTGAATGCTCCTCTCCAGGCAGATCTGGCCTCCTAATCAAGTGATAACTCAGAAAACATTCAACATCTCTGTATTTCAGAATAAATAATGTCAAGCTAATGAATTTTCAACTGCTTATTGTGAAGCCTACAGTATTTCCTTTAAAGGCAGGAGGTAAAATAGGAAAAGGGGGGGGGGGAATAATTAAGGTCTCTGGTATAAATCTCTTCTGTCTAGAAAGGTTGAAAAGAGGGCTTCTTACAAAACCAACCTTACAGAAGACAACATGTGATCCCATGGCGTCTAGATGATTAATATTTCTCTTCTTGTCAAATGGGCAGGATCTCGAGCTGGAAGTGCCAGACCCCTACATTCAGCCCCATGTCCCAGGGAGGGGGAGCAGGGAAACAAAGGGTTAAATTTCGGGGCTGTAGAAGCAGATTGTGTTTTCCTTCTATGATGTGGGCTGACAAGACATCAGTATTCTATTCATCTGTTGGGAATTAGGCTGTTAATCCAATCAATGACTCTTGAGCGAGCTGCAGGCTGCCTCCCCACTGGGGAACAATCGGATCAGACGGGAGATTGTTTAAGAGCACAGTGCAGTCCCCGTGTCAGGTGGAATTTCCAAGCGTTCCCTAGTGAATTGGGGATGGGAAAGCTGTCTCAGCCCATTTATCCTGTCCCTTAAATAACCAGGTATCTGCCTCAGCCATGCTAAAGTGATAAAGCAGTACAGGAGCTACTAACTTTTACATGGGGAGGGGGCAGGGAAGAACCCTAAGAAGAGATTTTAGCAGCTTACTCTGAGGAATATTGTCCTGTTTGCAGCCTGGGATGACTTTGGCGTGGAGGCTGGCTCAGCTGCGGCTCTGTGACACTTGTTACAGCTCTAGACACCAGCTCTTTCTAAACACACATTTGATCCCTGGGCTGAGGAAGCCCAGAGCTTCACAGCAGCTTTTCTATCACACCAACACACTTGTTTGATGACCAGAGAGTTGCCTGATGCTGGAAGTAACAAAGCAGTAGCAAATACTCCTTTGAGCAACCTATAAATATGTTATGTGCAAACCCACAGCTGTGCTTAGGGTGCCAGCTGCAAACTGGAGTGAAAATACTTGACAGGAAAACAACCCTGAGAGTTTTGGGGTTGCTGCATGAGCCGCTCTGTAGGTTCAGCAATCAGTTTGTTCTGCAATTACAGACAGTGGTGGGATATTGGGAGTCTGTATCCGTGCCAGCAGCACTACATGCTGATGATAGTAGGATGTGATAAATCCCATTGAAATTGCACTTGGAAATTTAGGTGCAGCACCAGTTAGAAACTAGGGCGATGAGGGATTAGCGTAACCCTGGCGTGCTGAACTCCTCGGGCCGGTGGCATTTGGGTGCATTAGCAGATGCAGGCTGCAGGAGGGAGCAACTGGCAGTTCCTGGTCATCGTATTCTCTCCAAGCTTTCTTCAACCTGGTTTTAATAGGAGCTTTGCAAGTGGAGGGCTCTTGAAAATTAGTGCACCTAAGTGAACCATGGCTATGAGCTCAGGCAGCGAATATCAATAGGGAAGTCCCCAGACAGAAGGATCCCTGGCTTGAAGGCTTGGCTTTAAAGGGCTTCAACATTCCTCTTCCCTTGATCATAATTTTGAATCAAACAAAAGCTAATGCAATTTTCTTTGCCTTTCAGTAGCAGAGTGTGCTGTAAGGGTCTGTGCCATTAGAAATGTAATAATTGCTTCTCTATGCAGATCTAATTTATCTTTGAGGCACTTAGAAGATGGGCCAAATGATAGCTTGGCGGTAGGCTCTGGAGAAGGGCCCAGGAGGTGAGGATAAAGATCTGTCTAGCACCTTCCATCATTACAGAAATCTGCCCAGCACAATGCAGGAAAAGGGCTGAATGGAAGGAAGGGGGCAGAGGAGAGAGCTGTAGGAGAGGGACAGCTCAGTAGAAGAAGGGTCCTTGCCAAGCCAACCCACTTGCCTGGGGGATGGAAGAGTTTATTGACAAGCCAAACCTGCAGGATATTCAAGCCCTACACTTGTCAGCCTGGGCTGCTTGCAATCCCCAGATCACAACTGCTTGTGACCAGTGCATGGATCTTGTTTTCATATCTGCTGGAGGATGCTTTGTATACTTTCTCCCATGGTGCTGTGCCTTGAAAAGTGCCTGAGCTGCATTTGAGCTGGAACCAAGGATGCTCTTGGTGATGTGCCACAACAGCCTACACGTAACATTAACAACCATACTCTCACAAGCACTTCACAAGCACCAGCTAACCAGTTACCCTCATATAAGCCACCCAATCTGAAAAACGAGGAGAATACTAATTAAAGTCTGCTTCATCTCCCTAGGGTTGGAGCTGTTTGGGTCTCTAGATATTGTGGCGCAAAGCCGTTAGATGGTCTTGATTCTCAAATTGCACTGCCTCTGGTATTGCTTTAAGGCTCAGGCAGCAACTAAAAAGTCTAGGTGCCTGTGAGTCCACACTGGTCTAGGGCAGGGCTTATAAAAGGACAGGATCAAACTTCAGACTTAACCATTGCTTTCCTGTGCCCTCATTTGCACACAGAGCAACCTACTCAGCTGTATGCTTCTACTGGACAAGGATTCATTTCACATGTATTAATGTATACGTCCAAACCCGGGCTGCTGTGTGCAAAAGCAGCACGTAAATGAACATCAAGGCTGTGTTGGGGCTCTCTGCTCAACTGCCTGGTGGAGTTTGAACTGGTTAAATTAGCCCACATTGCCTGGTTTTACATACTGGTGGGTATTAGCATGTAAATTCTGATACGCATTTAGCTGTAGCCTCACCCTCAGTCATCTTGAGGATAAAACTTCAGAAAGAAAGAAAGAAGATGCTGAGGTTAAAGTAAATTCTTTGGAAGCTGAAGTCTAAAGTGGAAATAAATGAGAAATAAAACCCTTTTTAAAAGTGGAGGGAAGTATTTTCTTGCTATTTTTCATCTCCCTGGCTTGAGTGAGTGTGTGTCATGAGCCTGCAGAGATTTATATTCACAGCTCCTAAGTTCAGTGCTTCTTCAAGAAGCTGTATTATTCCAGCCCTTTTTATTCACTCACCTTCTAAAGATGTAGTGTAAATATTTATCTTCCCTCTGGCCCATAGTGCTGCCCAGGACCCAGTGCTGTTAAACATTCTTATCACCTCATCGGTCTTATCTCCTGTGATCCCTGCCAACATTTGGAGTCTGTCAATGGGAACGAGGGTGCACCTTAAAAGGTGCCACAAATGAGCAGAAAGAAGAGGAGATGCGAGGGAAAGAATACCTTGAAATGAAGGGTGCCGTGCTGCCCTCAGGAGGGAGAGGTGAAGGGGTATATTTTCTGCTGTGCTTTTCATGTTTGTGATGTCTGCTCATGGAGATGTGATTGAAGGCACAGGGATAAGGTCTCAGTGTAGATCAGCACTCGAGCAGGTGCCAGGGTCCTTTGCAGACCCTTGCAACAGATATGGAAGGCTGTCCAATCCCAGCATCACCACTGATACAGGGTCTAGGTGAACCAAAGTTTACCCTGGCAACCATCTCGGTTTGTTTTTAACTCTTTCTGTTCTTCTGCTAAATAAAACGTGAGATAGAAGAAGAAACAGCATCTCCCTTAGGGCCACCCTCTCGCTTAAGAGGTTCTTGCACACAGCTTGGAGAGCAAGTGAAGCAAATTAACATTGATATAACACTGTTTTTAAAACTGTTCCATGAAACCAGCACAGCCAAACATTGGCACATCAAGGTCTGCTTGCCACAACGGGGCAGTGGGACTTTAATTTTATAACAAGTGCAGCCTCTCAGCAAGGCTCAGCCAAGGTCTTTCCATGTCTGCCCCTCAGTCCAGAAACCTTGTGTAAGGTTAAGCAGGGTACAGAAGTTCCCGAGGAATGAACATGGGATGGCAACACCAATATAATCCTATCACTTATGAGACAAAATTGACGTGCAGCAGCCATAGTACCACTTAAAGGATAAGACAGTTGGTCCATCTGCGCTCGGTCCATCTTCTCTCATTTCTCTTGCTTAAATTTCTCAGGAGCAGAACAAAATCCTGTTATCCAATAAGTTACCCACTGGTAGTTGGATTTTCATTGAGTGACATCTGTCGCAGACTGTGGATGTAGAAGGTTCCAGTGATTTTATAGCATCTTTATTTTGATGGGTTTGGTAGATGTGGGCATTTGGTTTTATTTTTGAGGTCTTTGGGGACACTCTCCTCTCCCTTGAAGGCCATGCAGCTTGGCTGTCATCCTGCCGTGGCCAGGTGTGCCAGAAGGCTGTAAAAGGCACCAAGGGTGGAGGAAAGCTTGGAATCTCTCCGTTGTTGGTCAGTAACTTGTGTGTGTGTGTCATCAAGTGCTCCTGCATTTGTGTGTGTGATGGTCTTTCCTTTGTTTCTGGCCATCTTGTGTCTGCCTGTGTGGGTTCTGCCATGTCCACAAGCTCCTCCTTTCTATAGGCAGATACTTGCCAGTGCCCTGGAAGCAAATCTGTACAGAAACATGTATCATTGCTTTGAGCTTGGCCTTTTCCCTCTTCCATGCTGAAGTTCACTGAATCAGAGCTCTGGTTGCCTCCTTTAACCTGTCACATTGACATTATTCCAGCTGCTGAAAGGGCATTTCTCAGAGTCATCCTGGCATTGAGCAGAGCTCAGTATTGGACCCAGAGCTGTCCATCTCTTCTCTTGCACTCCCTGACACCAGTTCCACTACTCAGTATCTTCTCTTTCTGCTCCTCTCACACTGCAGAAACTCATACTGGGGGCAAAAAGTCTCTAATTTCTTCTAACCTGCCTTAGCACAGATGGTTAGGCACCATGATTACCTAACTTTCCATAGTTTGGAAATAACTGGTGACAGCACTCAGGGGTTTTATGTTACAGAGTTATGAAATTACTATTTTTTTATGTGTATCAATAGACTCTGGGTCTTGTACTCACAGCTCTGTATGATTTACATTTCTGTAATCTGAAAGATAAATTGGAGAGAGAAGAAGTAAACAATCATGGCAAACTCCTTGCCTAGGATGCTCCAGAAGCTGCTGCTTTTTGTCGCACGTCAGGAAGTACCCCTTGCAGCAAAGCCAGCTACAGTTCATCTTAAAACCACTTCTATGCATCTTGTTTTGTTGCAAAGCAAACATTTCCAGCACCTGGCAGGCAATACTCATCTCACATCATTTCTACAAAGGGAGCTGTAATCCTCACTTTCACGGCCCAGTCTTGGTTTGTTTCCAAGTGTGACCATTTTACACTGAAGCCTCAACATTGCTGTACCTGGAGCCAAGCACTGTGTGCAGAGCAGCCAGGCACATTGGGTTCTGATTAGCCACAGTGCTCCAAAAAGCCAAATCAGAGGGATTGAGATCAGCAGCCTCCTGAGGACATTTCAAGGCCCTTAGGGAGTGACCACACTTGAGCTTTTTCCATTTACCTGGATTAAAATTTGTCACAGAGAAAATACAAGCGAATAGCATAGCATTGGAGAAGTGTAACAAATAGCATTTGGCCTGGCTCAAAGGGGAAAAAAAAACCTATCCACAGCATAAATAAAGTGTACACAGTGTTTGCATAACATTGGATTAATAGTTCTTTTTAAAAACCACGCTGGGATTAAAGACACACGTTTCATATGCCTGGACTTGCACTCTCTCTTTAGCCCAATAAATGCCAGAATGTACATCTAAGAGAAATTAAAACCTTTGTTAGCCCAAAGGCTGCTGCCAAAGCTGCAGTGCCTTTGGAAGAGGGACAACTGGCTGTGGCATTCCTGGAGCAGGTGTACTTTAGAAGGAGTTTTGCAGCAAAGCATTCCCATGGAGAGGGATTTTGCCGCACGTCCTTAGTCCCATCCACCTGCGGGTTTTGTCAGGTACAGTTTTGAAGGTGACAGTGTGGCGGGGAGCAGGCTTCCCATCCCCCAACACACACACAGCCTGCACATTTGAAAGCCTGCCTTTCCAATAACTCATTCCTAGTGCTTCCTCCTCTTCTTCCCCAGCCCTGCTCTTCTGCTGAAGTCAGTGCCAGCCCTGTCACTCCTCTGAGCAGAACTGTGCTTAAAGGACCACTCCAGGGATCGGTCTCACATCGGTTACCTTATTAGTGTGGAATAATCAATGCATGCTGCCCTTGATGCCTTCAGTTGTGTGGTTTGTGGTATCTTCTAATGACATCCTTTTGCATTAACTTCCCCACGGTTTGAGCAGAAATAGGGTCATGAAATGAGGCACCTCCATACTGAGGGCCGTGAATGGGGCACAGCAGCAGTGCATGGAGGGAAAAATCTCACCCTCACCTTTTGTTTGAAGAAGACATGAAATGGGTGTTTAGGCAGCAGATGCCTGTTACATTGGCATTTCTTTTGCTGTGGTGTTAGTGTGGTGTCCCAGAGTAAAGCATGGCACTTCCCACCCTGAAACACAAGTCCATCCTAGTTCCTGAATGGAACAGGATTAGTACCAACATAGTAGTCTGGGAAACCAGAGGTCTCCAAACAGCTACAGATAGTTTTTCTACCTGTTTTCCTGTTCTTGGTTTCCCATTCCCCTCCAGAATCCACAGCAGGCTGTAGAATTTGCACCTTAATCCTAAAGATGATGGTAATTACAAACTTAAGTCTCCATAAACAGATGCAAATAAATTAGGGAGGCAAAGAACTGAATTAGAGGCTAATCCTGGTGGGGTAGTGAAAGCAAAGGGGCCAGTAATTCTTTCCTTATGGTATTTCACCTGTTCCAGTGTGGCACAGTGCAGTGCCTGGGTTTGCACTGCTGGCTGTGCCCTGTGGGCACCAACTGCTCACCCACAAAGCCCTGCCCAAGCTTGTGGGGTCTGGGAAGGGGATACACTTCCCAAACCATTGCAGCTGGTGCAGTAGTGTATGTGTTAGTTTGAAGAGGGAGCTGTGTGCCAGCATCTTCAGATCCTGTGGTTTGCTTTGTGCTTGTGCTGCAGCTGTGTCATAGAGATGAGTTTGTCAACCAGCTCTCATTCCTTAGTGTTGTGTATCCCTTTCTTCATCCTCACACAGCAAGAACACCAGCAGCCCAACAGAACTTACTCACAGAATGCATTGGATTGGAAGGGACCCTCAGAGGTCATCATGTCCAACCCCCTGCAGTCAGCAGGGACACTTCCAATTAGAGCAGGCTGCCCAGAGCCACATCATGTCTGATCTTGAATGTCTCCAGGGATGGGGCCTCAACCACATCCCCGGGCAACCTGTTCCAGTATTTCAGCACTCTCATTGTAAAGAACTTCCTCCTGATGTCCAACCTAAATCTACTCTTCTCCACTTTCAAACCATTGCTCCTCATCCTGTCACTACAAGCCCTTCTAAGCAGTCCCTCCCCAGCCTTTCTGTGGGTTCCCTTCAGATATTGAAATGTAGCTATAAGGTCCCCCCAGAGTCTTCTCTTCTTCAAGCCGAACAGCCCCAATTCTCATGTGGGCTTTGTGTCAATCTTTAGTCAAACCTGCATTCTGAAGAGCAGGGACCTAAGATTTATTTAAGTGGAAGAAAAGTATTTTCCCCACGTGCTTGCTTGTTGTGAAGAGTGCAATGTGCTGAGCAGTGCCAGCATCCCAGTGCTTTACCCTTCTCTTGAGTAACTGGCCAAGGCCAGGCTTGCCCAGAAGCATCTTGGACTGAAGCATCATAATTAGCAAGGGTCCCAAAGTAAGGCCATAGGATTGAAATCCTTCATTTTTATGGGCTGGAAGTGATAACAGTATCAACTGAATTATACTCATGCCATGACGTGATCCATGCACTCTTATGGGTGGATAGATATTGATTATCCATCAATATAGATTGATGGTGGAGGATGATTCAAAGCCTAACTGCCAGGTAGCTGGGTGTCCTGGGCTGTTTATCTTGTCAATTAAAATACTGCTGTGATTCAGCTTATTTATGTAAAACTGGGCTTTGCTTGCATCCCCATGATGTTACCTGTACCTTTAAAATCAACTCCCTCTCTCTGTTTTTCAGGATGGGGAAGGCCAGACCGCACTCCATTACGGTAAGCTGCCTTTCAGCTTGGTTGTTCCCTCTTAACAGGATGGATTTGCAGATGGATAAATGGGCTACATACAGAAAGCAAATTTCAGCAGAAATATGAGCAGGGAAGCTGGATTTGATTAATCAGCAGCGACCTCCACCAGCAGATCCCAGCATGGTATGAATAGGAGCCCTGAGGACAAGCACAGAGGAATATTTCTGTCTTCTTTTCATTCTCCTCTGCAAATATTACCCTAAAGCTGTCCTTTTTCCCCAATTAGTGAAGCATGTTTCATAGATCAATAGATTCACAGAATGGTTTGGGTTGGAAGGGACCTTAAAGGTCATCTACATCCAACACCCCTGTGCCATGGGTAGGGACACCTTCCACTAGCCCAGGCTGCTAAAGGCCTCATCCAGCCTGGCCTTGAACACTTCCAGGGAGGGGGCATCCACAACCTCCCTGGGAAAGCTGTTTCAGTATCTCAGCACCCTCACTGTAAAGTATTTCTTTCTAATATCCAGTCTAAATTTCCCTTCCTCCAGTTTCATTCCTTCTCCTCTCATCACAACAAGCCCTTGCAAAAAGTCCCTTCCCAGCTTTCTTCTATTCCTCCTTTGCTCCTATAAGGTCTCTCCGGAGCCTTCTTTTCTCCAGGCTGAACAGACCCAACTCTGTGAGCCTGTCCTCACAGGGGAGGTTTTCCAGCTCTCTGATCATCTTCCTGTCCTCCTCTGGACCCACTCCAGCAGTCTGATGTCCTTCTTATGCTGAGAGCACCAGAACTGGACACAGTACTCCAGTAGAGAGGCTGAATCACCTTCCTCATCCTGCTGGTCACGCTTCTTTTGATGCAGCCCAACGCTGGGCTGCCTTCGGGGCTGCAAGCGACCATTGCCAGCTCATGTTGTTTTTCTTCAGCTGACATCTCCAAGTCTTGCAGAGTTTGTCCTGTGCACCTACATGCCTCCAGGACGTGGTTTGTACAACCTCTAAACCCAGGAGTGGCTCTGATTAGGGGATGTTACGGTTGAGAGAAGGGTCTATAGTGTCTCTAACAGGTTACACAGGGTGAGAGGAAGGGGGCAAGCAAGATGGCCTTCACCTCTATGTGTCCTGGAGACAAACTTGCTGGATCACAACTGAGAGAGCAACAGCTTCTCTGGTATCAAAACCAGCAAAGCAGTCCCTCTTACAATCACATGCTAATTAGAGATAAGATTTTGTAGCAACCCTTTTAATTGAAAGATTGTTCTGTCTCCAAATGAGAAAAGTAGAGACTGAAGTGACACATGCAGAGCTGGTGTGCAGGGAATAGGAAGAAAGCATCAATTTAATCTGTATCACCATTTTCTCCAAAACTGAGACACACCAGTTCCTATTTTATACTCTCTCGATGCCTGTCACCATGTAATTAAGAGCATGCTTGTCATTCTGAAGTGTTTGTCTCTTTTTTCTCTCTTTCTGATCTCTCCACAAGGACATTAGCAGGATGGCAAAATTGCTTTGCAGACCATCAGTCCAAGGCACAGAGCTTGGATCTGGATCTAAACTGCCAGAATCCACAGCCCCTGAACCAAGACTGTAATTACAATAACGTAGGATTTCTCCCCATGTAGGACACTTTCTTTTTCAAACTCTCGTCCTTCTGACTGAAGTAGCAAATCTGTCGCTTAGTGCTGCAGAACCACAGCAAGCCTCTCTCTGCCCAGTTCAGTCCACATTTTGGGCTTCCTCTCTCCTGGGCAGATGCTTTCCCTTTGCTCCTCACTCTGGCACTGACATCTGCCTTCCAAGGGGTGTGCAGGCTAGGCTGTGCAGAAGCCTAGCACACGTGTAAGTTATTCAAGAGCGCCTGCTTCAACCAAGTCCAGTATGTGAAAGCAGGGGGTGAGTGCATTGCTGCAGTGTAAGTTATGGGCAGGTGGATCCCTCTGGCTGGTGGCTGAAGCAGGTGGTTTAACACAAGCAAATAAATAAATATAACCTTTAACTATCATCACCCTGCCAGCTTAGGTCTTTCACTAGACAGTTTACCATTTTTTTTCCCACCAAATGTTTTAAGTGTTAGCATTTTTTCTTCTCCTTGAGTATTATCCCATGTCATCTCTGGGGAAGGCTCACTTGAGTCACTGGCACACAGATCTGGTGTGCCTGTGGGTGCCCCACTGTCCCTGCCTGACCATCACTGCACCCAGGCTGTCCTCATTCCCTTACGTAGCTGATGTGGCCATAAATCGCCCCAATCTTGGAAAGAGCTCATTAAACGAGTGAGTGGTTTTAATTCCAGTGGCTGTTGGCCTGCAACTGGAACTGACTGAGAATCTCCTGATACCATCTCAGTAAGCACTTTATAACCAAGCTGTTAATTGCAGCAGAGAGGCGCAAGTATGGCAACTGTCTCTGGTGGTGTGGAGCACAGCAGTGGCTCCATAAGGCACAAAAGTACCTTGCCTGCTGTTCGAGGTTGTTCAAGGAAGGGTTAATCCCATGAGTGAGGCTGGCAAGGCAGCCACTGCTTTTAGGGTGTCTCCATCCCTTTTTACGAGGCAGCGTGGCCTGACAGCTGTCCTTGTGGTGACAGCTCTCCTGATTACAGCCAGTGTCAAACTGCATCCTGCTGTGGGTTATAAATCCTGCCTCCTTCCGATCGGCGCCGACCCCGGGTTTAATCGGAGGTTAAGTGGAGGCCAGCTGGCAGCACGGTCCAAAGGCACCGGCGCACCGGTGGGACCCACCGCCGGACCTGCTCTCCTCTGGGCTGCAGGCAGCCATTGGTGCTGTCGGATGGGGATGAGCACAGTCTCCCTGCTGAACAGCCTGTTAGTCTTCTGCTCCTCTCCATCCATCTATCCATCCATCCATCCACTCACCCATCCACCCGCCCACTGGGAATACTAAAATCATTGTTGCTGCCTCTCCCAGAGGAAATCAAGGCTTCTGCGAGCACTGGTGGCCACGTGGCTGAGGAGTGGGCAGGCCTCTGTATCCTCATGGGCGCTCTGGCTTTCCTGCAAAGCACCATCTGTTCAGCTCTTTCTGTGCTGTGGGAGGGGACGCTGGAGGGAAAATAATAAAAAAAAAAAATTCATCATCTGAACCCTGAGGATTAATGGAGTCAGAAGGCAAACGGCACTGGATGGAAATTCATCTTCACCCGTGCCACTGTCAGGGCTGCCGCTCCGGCCCTTGACAAATCGAGGGTCCCAGGGTGTGATAAATCCAGCTGCTCTCCTTGTCCCCAGGGATGTCCCCATCCTGCTTGGGGACACTGGCTGTGCTCACCAGCAGCATCAGACAAAAGGAAGCCACCTTTCCCTGTGCTGCCACAAGGAGCTGCCAGCTTGGCACCCCTGGAAGTCTGCACAGGACATGTCCCCCAGCCCTCACCCACACTCCCAATTCCTTCCACACCAACCAATCCTTTCCCCATTTCCCACCTCTTTTTTCTTCTTTCTCAGTGTAAGCTCCAATCACATATGAAATTTATTTTAATTAACCATTGCTGCTTCTCCCTTCAGGTCAGTACAAAACTGCACAGTGATGCAAAAGACACTAATTACTACATTTAACAGAAAAAAAAAAAAAAAAAAAAAAAAAAGAATGAGTTGGTTGTGTTGTAAAAGTGCCTGAAATAGAATTAAACCCAGTAGCTACCAATGCAAGAGGAAGGTTCTGGCTTCATGGTCTCATAAGGCAAATGTGGGGTGAGGCAGGTTTTGCCTCCTCTAGGATCTGCTTTGCATTGGGCTTAAGGGAAAATTCAGGGACAGGGACAAACCCAGCTCTTCTGTGTTAAGAGTTTCCCTGTTTTCCTTGGTTCCTTGGTTTTAACATCCTTTGGCAAGGCTGGAGAGGGAGCTGTAAGCTGCCTTGCTGTTACATCCTTGGGACTGGGAAGAAAAGCTCAGGTCAAATTTGATTCTATCCTGGCAGAGTAAATCAGGGTTGAAGAAAGTTGCTGGTGGAGGTGCTACTTAGAAATAATCGTGGTCTGCCATTACCAGCTGTCCATGGCCACAGGCATGTTCCCCTAGAGCTGGTGCTCAGGGAAGGGCTGACCAGCAGTTAAAAATGATCCAGATTTTCCACAAGGAGAAATGGTGGGTAAAAGCTGGTAGTGATGATGTCCTGCCTGGGACATGCTGCCTGTGGAGCTCTGGGTAATTCAGGAGGCAGGTGAAGGGCAGATGCATATAAATGTGTTAAAAATTATAAATATGTTATTAATTCTGGGTGCAAAAGCAGGCAGGGGAGGCTTTCCCAGGTGGCACCTGGGGAATTGCAGCACCACAGAGAGATCCATTATGGTTCGGCCTCCAGTCCTGGACATGAAGGAGCATCAACTAAACCATGCCCAGGCACTCTGTGCATCATCCCTGCAAACCACCCAGCTCCTGGTGGCTCTGGCTGGGCTACACACCAATAACACCCCCTCCGGACTTCTGGCTCTTCATTGCTTCCACTCTGCCTTTTCTCTTTCCTTTGCACTATTAAATCCAAAGGCAAGTGATACATTGAGTACTGAAAAAATGATCCCCTCCGCCTGGCCAGGTGCTGAGATGGCATTTCCCGCTGGCACACGCATGGGAAGTCACCAGCTACGGCTCTGCTCCAGAAACGCCCCTCACTGCCACCCTGGGTCAGGATCCCTGGGCTAACCCTTCCCTTTGTCCCCTCCAGCTGCCGCCTGCGAGTTTTTGGACATCGTGGAGCTGTTGCTGAAGTCTGGAGCCGACCCCATGCTGCGGGACCAGGAGGGCTGCCTGCCGGAGGAGGTGACAGACTGTAAAGCCATCGCTGCAGCTCTGCAGCAGCACACGGCTGGCAAGGCCTAACCCCGCGGCGCTGGGCAGCAGCGGGGACAGAGGCACTCCGCAATAACACCCCAACCCCTACCCCTACCCCTCCCTCTCGCAAATGCCGTCGGGGTTCCAAAGGGCATCTTTCACAGCACAGCACCTGGGCGAGCTCCCCAGCACAAGGGTTGGCTGGCTGGCTGTGCACTTGTCCTGGGCAAGATGGAATCAGGGTTTTGCATGCTCTGACATTTATCAGTATTTTAGGGGGGGAGGGAGGGGAGAGAGGGCCTGGAGAAGGTCCCAAGTACTGTTTTAAGGTATTAAACACAAGTACTGCAGTGGGTGCCTTGCCAGAGCAGCCTGTGCTGGCTGCTTGGCTCCTCTGTGGGAAGGGGAGAAATGCTGGGCCAGGTGAGGGGCTTGTCTCTCCCGTTAAAGCTAGGTTGCAGATTTAGGTGTTGTTCCCCTGGGTCCAAACAAAATATTATGAATAAAAGCACATTGTTGGGACAGAGCCTTTTTGTGTCATTCTTGCAGGGACTGACTTGATTCCTTGGAGGCAGTAAGGATGGGAGATAGCCTAGTGATGTTGTAGCCCTTGGAAAGCTCTGCTGAAGCTCTTGTCCTGTAGGGAAAGATCTATAAAAGACAACAAGGTCATACAGCTGTCTGTCCATCCCTCTAGTTCTCACCTAACATGTAAGACAAGTGCTTTATGGTTAACCAACCTCTCCAAGCTGAGAGGACTTTCACATCACACAACCTCTTGGCTGAATTAAACACCATTAAACCCCCCACTTCCATCAACAGCGTCAGGTCCTTCTGTTACATGCTGGTCCCAGGGGTGGCTCATTGAGGGCTGAGGTTTTATAAGAACTGGGCACAGGCGTAAACTTGCACTCACTCTGTCACTCTTGTGGACTTGTCTTGGACACTTCATGGGCCTCAGCTGACCAAATACCCAGAAGGTGGGAAGATCTGCCTCGTGGCAATACCTCAGGTGCTGGAGTAAGGTGGCAGGCGTGAAGGACTTTCTGCAGCTTCATCAGGATCTTCACTGGCCTGTGATGAGTCAGTTCAGGGGAGCTGTCAGGGATGGGTTTGTGCTTTGGGCTAACTTCTGACTGGGAGGGAGGCTGCTGCCTTGTCCCCACTGTGCCTGGGCTGGGTGTACAGGGCAGGAGGAGGCCATGCCACTTTTCCTCAGGCAGAGACAGGGGGAGCAGAGGTCATCTCCATCACTGTGACAGGAAGCTACATGCCATTGAGTCCTTTCTGCAGCACATCCAGCTTCAGGAAAATAAGTGGGAGTGTTCCCTCTACTAAGGACTGGCTGGGCTGGAAGTTCATGTGGTTCTGGCCCTTCATGGTGGCTGCCGGCTCCGGCCAAAGTTTGCTGCACTGGGTGAATGCCGTCAGCAGCTGCAGGTTCAGTGGTGAGGACAGAATGGCTTGGGCAAGGCCCTTATATTGACCACATCCATTTATTTTTCTATTAAATTAGTATTGTAAGGGTCTAATGGGCTGGGGAGCTGCTGTGACAGTCTCCATGATTTTGGGGAGGGCGGGGCGGGGAAACCACTAGGAATTTTTCTGAAGTCAGTAAGGAAAGCTGAGTTCTGAGCCTGATCCCTATCAATGTCCCAAAGAAACCACCTTCATAACTGGAAAAAAATACACTTTGTGCATCTCTTCAGAGCCAGCTGTGCTGGGGTGCACTTTTGCTGCCCAGCTGTGATGGGGGACTGGTGAAATGAATCAGCAGGGAGCTTGGATCCAGAGATGTGCCTTCTTGGTGGCATGAAGGAAGCTAATGATGATAAACATCAACATTCTATCCTAAATGCCGGGATTCAATGTTTAGGGTCCCTGTGGGGTGATGCTTCTTTGATACAGGGAATGCAACAGGCTCCTGACCCTTGAGCAAGGACCTGCAATGCCTTCTGCTCTCCCCCACCCCACTGAGAAGACCGCAGGCAGGTCACAGAATCACAGGATGGTTGGAAGGGACCTCTGGTGATCATCAGGTCCAACCCCCCCCCCCCCCCAAGGCAGGTTCACCTGCAGAAGGTCACACAGGAACTGGTCCAGGTGGGTTTTGAATGGCTCCAGCAATGGGCACTCCACCACTTCTCTGGGCAGCCTCTTCCAGTGCTCCATCACCCTTAAATTAAAGGTCCTCCTCATGTTTAGATGGAATTTCTTATGTTCAAGTTTGTACCAGTTACCCCTTGTCCTGTCAGTGGGCACCACTGAAAAAAGACCGGCCCCATCCTCCTGACACCCACCCTTTAAGTTTTTATAAGCATTTATGAGAATCACCCCCTCAGTCTTCTCTTTTCCAGACTAAAAGACCCAATTCTCAGTCTTTCTTCATAAGAGAGATGTTCCAGTCCCCTCATCATCTTTGTAGCCTTTTTCTTTACCCTCTCCATCAAGTCTGTCTTTCTTGAACTGGGGTCACATCAGTCAAAATGCAATGGGTGCTAATGACACCACCAGTGGCTTTTGTGTCTGGATGCAGATGAAGCAAAGATGCCAGCCTCAGTGCTGGGGTGAGCTACACAGAACTGGCTTTGAGATGGAGCCATGGTGGCATCAAAGGAAGGGACAAGTGAGGCCATGCTTAATGCACAGCCGCTGCCTGGCTTGATGGACATGCAGGGCAATAAAAAATCTCTCTTAAAGCAGGGATGAAAAGCAGTGACCATGATGCCTCTGCTTTCAGCAAACACATTTGGGAGCTGAGATGTTTATAGCACATTGGGGCTGTTTGTGAGGTTGGAGCATTTCCAAAAGAAAAAAAAAAAAACACAACCAAACACAAAACCAAAAAAGCAGAGAAGTGGAGGGGGGGACGTACACACAAAAAAAAATAGACATATATTATTGTTTATAATCTGCTTTATTCAGCCAAACCTTTTTCCCCAGCAGCCTTACAGATTGCTGTTTAAATCCCTCGGTGCCTTTAACTACCGATACGGAAAGTGGTTAATGTGCATTCGCCCTAAGCTTGGCATCTACTCCAGGAAATCACTTTAATTGAGAAGCATTAAATGTTAAAATGATTAAAAAGATAGAAAGCCAACACACCGGTGCCCCTGAAGGGGTTTAGACACACACCCCCACCCCTAACCCTGGCATGGCTTTTCCATCTCACCTGGTACAGAGGGGTGATGGTGATGCACAGTGGTAGGAAAGCTGTGGGCATTTTAGAATGCCATGTGACAGGGATAGAAATACCCACCCCAAACCCACCCACTTCTCCAGGCCCCCCCAAAAAAATCCAGAGCACAACAACCAGTGTCACTTTTCCCATCCTTCATTCAGACAAGTCATAGAATCATATAGCATGGCCTGGGTTGGAAGGGACCTCCAAAGATCATCTAGTCCCAGGAGATCCTGACCCCAAACACTAGAAGATGCCAATGGTGGCCGCTGCCCTCCCACTGAAGAAGAAAAACCCTGAAGACAGCAGCTGCTAAAGAGCATCCCAAGTTTATTGTGACATCGCTTTCCCTCAAGGACAAGGAGGTGACCGTACGCATCTCATGCCAACACACAGGAGGCAAGGGTATAAAAGCAATGCCCCAGGCTCGAATTTGGGGTGGTGTGGGGATTGAGGGAGTCCTTTCTCCCCAAAGACATGGCAATAAATAAGGTTTTAGTCTCTGAAAAAATTTTTAGCATTTTTTTTTCTGTTGGGTTTTCTTCTTTTTTTCTTTTTTTTCATTTGTTTTATTATTATTATTTTCTTTCCCCACCCTCCCTCCCCAGGAAACAAGACTTTCACTTTCTGGAACTGTACAAAATTTACACAGCAAGGGGAGGGGGCATTTGGCCTTGTTGAAGGGGGATGGAGAGCAGCAGGCACAGCTCACCCCTTTCCGTCTTCCCACCAACCACCCACGATGCCCAGCAAGGCCAGGAGCTTGGCACAAAGCAGCACCCAAGGGGGAAGTGGGAGTTGGCGGTGAGGCACATGAGTGTGACCCGGGCAACTTCTGCAGCACCAGCACACCCCACTGGGAGGGGACAAGGACAGACAGGGACATACTGGTGATGTGCTTTCTTGTGTGGCTTTTTTTAAATTTTATTTTCATTTTTATTCTTTTTCCCCCCTTTGCTTTCAGAGTCCCTCTGGCAGCAGCCAGCTAAACAGATTGGCCACCACTTCTCCTTGAACGGCAGACTGACATCACCTCAGAGCTGGGGGCTTGGTGGGGACCCCACGGTCAAGGCATGCCTGCAGGGCAAGGGCAAAGCCAGGCACCCTGGGCAGCAAGCATGGAGCTGGATTTTATCCATTGGGCTGAATGGTTTCAGCCTGCTGAGGGAGATGGTGGCTGTCACAAGCCCAGGAATGTGGGAATGGGACTGGTGATGGGTGAGTCTGGCCAGGAGAAGACCCTATGGGGCTGGCGGGCTGTGCCAAAACCACACGGATCCTCCCTGGCTACCTGCACCCACCCTTGGGGGCCTGTCAGCCCCACAGCACGAGAGAAGGAGGGTGTCTGATACCGGCAGAGGGTCTCACACCATGGTCCCCTCTATTTGCCATTGAATGGGTGCTTCTGGCCCTGATAAAGCACCCTTTGGCCCCACTTTTTGGGGAAAAATCTTTGCAATACCCTCAGCATAAGCATTCCCCACAGCACCTGGGGTGGCTACTCTCCACATGCCAGCCCTGAGCATCCCAGCTGACATTGCCACAGCCCAGCTTGGCCCTTGGGCACCTCAGGCTGTAGGATTTTTTTCTTTTTGTAATTCCTTTTTAGTTTCTTTTTTTTTTAATTTCTTTTTGTCTTTTTGTAATTCCTTTCTTCTTTTTGTAATTCCTCCCAGCAGCACAGCCAAGGCAGAACCCGCAGCAATGCATTGTAGGCACTCCTGCATGCCTGGGAATAAATCACAGCCCTGCTGCCACCACACCACAGCTCTGCTGCCACCCAGAACAGCAGCATTGTCCCCATGCAGTGGGACAACCACCCTGGCTGGACAGGTCCCCAGCCTCACTAAAATAAACCTTTCTACAATACAGACTTTTCTTTCTGCTGAGGCTCTGGGCAGGGCCAAGCCGCATTTCAGCTCCATATGGAAAAATAACTCTTGGAAATAGCAGCAGTGCTGGGCCAGAGGAGTGCGGGGCTGGCGCGGGCACCGGAATGGATTCTGCCATCCCTGATTGTCCTTCCCTCCCTCTCTCACACCTCCCGCCGAGTCCTAGCCCTGTGCCGAGGTCCTCGCCGTGCGTCCCATGTGCCAACACCACTCTTGTGCTTACACCCAAAGGCATCTGTGCCCCTATCTCAAGCACAGCCACCCCCAGCAGTCGCCGATGCCACCCTCCTCTCTCTCCCAGCCCTCCAGGGCTGATTCCCACGGGAAATCCTGGAAAGGTCAACCGCCGGCGGGTGCCCTCGGTGCTGGGCTTGCGGGCTGGGGAGGGGAGCGAGGGGGGCCGGGGCAGGCGGGTGAGCAGCGTTTAGAAAGGGGGGTGATCCATGTCGTCCAGCCAGGAGGCTGGGCTGGTGGGAAAGTCTGGGTACCCGACGCTGCTCCCTGTGGAGATGTCGGAGGTGGGTCCCCCCCCAGCCATGGCCCGCAGCGTCTGACTCACCCCCTGCGCCCCGTGGGCCACCAGCCCCAGGCTGCCGTCCATGGCGTAGTCCAGCCCGTTGAGCAAGGGCGGGTGGGACGGCAAGGAGGAGATGGAGGACGGCGACTGTGGGAGGCCGTAGGGACTGCCGTCCCGCAAGTCCTGGTATGACTGTCCTGTCCCCTCCATAGAGAAGCCGCCGTTCAGCAACTGTCCGCCCGCCACGTCCCCCACAGTGCCATAAACCCTGTTGGTGTGGCCGAGCTCGGAGAGGAGCTGGTCTTCTGCGGAAAGAGGAAGGAGCAGGGGATCAGTACAGCTGAGACTCTCAAAGTCCCCCCACTCCACGTTGGCACCCTGCTCACCACGGAAGCTGAGCTCACTGTCGCTGACACCGCAGTCCTCAGCCGAGCTCTCCTTTTCCAGCTTGCCGCCCCCGCGGCTCCGCTTGACACTCTTGTAGAACTGTCCCCAGCGGTGCCGCCCTGCGTCCTTCTTCAGACGCTTCTCCTTGGCCCGGCGGTTCTGGAACCACACCTGGGGCAGGAAATGCAGATACTGATGGCATCACAGCACCCCACCACCTTGGCACATCTGCGTGCCAGCACCATGGTAACACCGCATCCCAGCATCTCTACATCCCTGCCACTCAGCACCCCCTCAACCCAGCATGCCAGCACCCTGGCATTCCAGCACTCCTGCAACCTAGCATGCCAACATCTATGCAACCCAGCTCCCACACACCTCTGCAAAACAGCTGCCCTGGAACCCAGCATCCAGGCACCCCTGTGTCCTGGCATACCAGCACCTGTGCAACACATGCAGCTCCTACACCCCCATGCAACACAGCACCCCTGCAACACATCAGGCTGGCACCCTGGTGTGCCTGCATCCTGTATACCTGCAATCCTGCAGCCCAGCTCCCATGCATTCATGCAACCCAGAACTCCAGCGTCCCTGCAACCCAGCTCCAGGCACCCTTGCCACCCCAATACCCCTATGGCTCTTGCACCCCAGCACCCTTGAAACATGGTATGTGAACACCTGTGCAAACCAGCTCCCATACACCCCTGCATCCTCATATTCAGGCACGCTTGCATGCTGACACACCAGCACCCCTGCAGTCTCTCAACAGCCCTACAACCCAGGTTGACAACAGCCCTGCAGCCCAGTACCCCTACAACCCAATTCCTACACATCCATGCAACCCAGGACCCCTGCAACCCTGCATGCCATCATTCCTGCATGCTAGCAGGACAGCACCCTGGCACGTCAGCACCCCTGCAACTCTATATCAGTGCACCCTTGCAACCCAGCTGCCATCCACCCCTGCACCCCAGCCCACCTGCAGCCCAGCATGTTAACGCCTGTGCAAGCCAGCTCCCATACACCCATGCAATCCAGCATCCCTTCAACCCAGCATTAGGTACACCAGCACCCCTGCAGTCTCTCACATCAATATCCTTGCAATCAAGCTTGCCAACACCCCTGCAACTCAGCACATCAGCACCTGTGCAGTCTAACTCCTACACACCCATGCAACTCAGCAGCCCTGCGACCACACATGCCAGCACTCCTGAGACCTGCCACCTCTGCAACCCAGCAGGCCAGCACCCTGGCACCCCTGCAATGCTATGTGCCAGCTTCCCCACAGCCTAGCTCTCATGTATTCATGCAACCCAGCATCTCTGCAACCCAGCTCCAAGGCATCAATGGCACCCCAATACCCCTGCCACCTCTGTATCCCCTGAAGCCTGGCACCCCTGAAGCCCATCACCTCTGCACCCTGGCACCCCTGCATCCCCCTTCACTTGGGGCAGGGCAGAGAGGGGCATCCCCTGTCCTCACCTGCACCACCCTCATGTCGAGCCCCGTCTCGGAGGAGAGCTGCTCCCGCACATGTCGGGCAGGCTTGGGGGAGTTTTTGTAGGCATTCTTCAATGTCTCCAGCTGCTTGGCTGTGATGGTGGTCCGGGGACGCTTAGCACCTGCCTCGGAGTCATCTGCAAGCAAAGGAGCCAGGACCAGCCCCAAACACAGCGGCATGAGCAACCTTGAACCAACAGCCCATAACACTGGGGAAAAACTCCTCAAAACCCTTCACATAGGCACAATGCCAACAATGTGACCCATGGCCACCTCTTGGTGTGATGTCCCACCTGGTAGCCCTTTCAAGGTGCCTACCATTCTGCTTGGCAGTCTCATAGTCCTCCTTGCAGACCAGCCGCCCGTCCTCCATCAGGTAGAACTCATCACCAGTGGCCAGCTGCCGGCTGCAGATGATACAGGCAAAGCAGTGGAGGTGATAGACGAAGTCCTGGGCTTTGCGGACCACCTGGGTGGGGGGGATGCCCTGCTGGCATGCTGTGCATTTGGTCCCAAAACGCCTGCAAGGAGAAGTGGTCGACCCTGAGCCCTCTGGCCAGGTGGACTTCGCTGGAGATGGCACAGGGACCAGGAGATAGGGCAGAGTTTAAACCAGCAATCAACCTAATTATGCATGACACTTCACACGAAGGGGGTTTATCTTCTTCAGAGTGAAAGACCAGCCTAATGGAGCTGAGGAAGGTTTGATTTTAATGGTTCTTTTAACTAATGCTTATAGGCTGCCTGATTTTCCCCTGCAAGGACAGTACATATTTCATCCACATTAATACCAAATAAATTAATTGCACCGCCCTGCTTGCGTGATGAATCCCAGATTAATGCAGAATGATGGGGCTCTTACACCCTAATGACAGCCTGATGGGGGCCTCGGATGGGCCAGCCTGGGGGAGGCATGGGCCCAAGCAAGCCCACAGCACAGCTGCAGGGAGTGTGCAGGAAGTGCTCAAGAAGCATGCAAGAAGTGTGGCAGCAGCAAGCAATGAGCAAGAGCATGTCAGAAGTACGCAAGAAGCATGCAAGAAGTGTGGAAGAAGCATGCAAGGACCATGTAAGAATGCAATAAGAAGTGTTCCAAGAAGAGTGGAAGCAGCATACAATGAGTGTGCAAGAACAGGGTAAGAAGCATGGAAGGAGCATGCAAGAATGGTGCAAGAAGTATTCAAGAAGTGTGGGAGCAGCATGTAATGAGTGCACAAGAATGGGGCAAGAATGAAAGAAGAATGCAAGAATGGTATGAGGAGCATGCCCAAAGTGTGCAAAGAACATGCGAGGTGTGTACAAGCAGCATGAAGGAATTGTGGAAGAAGCATGCAAGGACCATGTAAGAATGGTGGAGAAAATGTAGAAGGAGCATACAAGGATGGAAGAAGTATTCAAAAAGTGTGGGAGCAGCATGCAATGAGCATGCAAGAAGTGTGAAAGAAGAATGCAAAGGCCATGCAAGAAGCATGGAAGAATCACGCAAGAATGGGACAAGAAGTATTCAAGAACTGTGGAAGCAGTATGCAATGATCATGCACGAATGGGAGAAGAACCGTGGGAGGAGCATGCAAAAAGTGTGAGTAGCATTAAAGAAACATAGAAGCAGCATGCCAGGACCATGTAAAAATCATGCAAGAAGTGTGGAAGGTGCATGTAAGGAACATGCAAGAATGGTGCAAGTGTGGAAGAAGCAGACAAGGAGCATGCAAGGAGTGTGCCTCTTGCCCATCAGCCTCCATGGATCACAGGCACTCTGTTGCAGAAAGCCTGAGATGTCCTTCACTCCAGGTGCCCCCATAAGCTGGCTGCAGCCATATGGGTGCAGCCCAGGCTGTGGCAGGGTACTGTTGCCCTGTGCAGATGTGAAGGATAACAACTGGATCACACCTGGGTCATATCTGGTGTAAAATGAGCTAAGAGCACCAGGGTGACATGTGCCATGAGGTGGTGGCAGCACAGAAGAAAATCAAGAATACATGGACATCTCACTGGTGTGAGGTTTCAGGCTGACATGAGGCAGACTCCCACCAGCACTACAAGGGTGCTGATAGCTCTGCCCTGCTCCTCCCAGCACCCCTGAACACCCTATCAGAGGGGTACCAGGAATCCATCCTGGCGTTCCACAGCAGCCCCAAGGTAACAAAGCTACCAGAATAAACCTGTCCCCTATGCCTTCAGCAGACCCACCTGCTTCCAAGGAGCAGCCCAGGAAAACCCTGAGCCCTTTGCTGCCCAGCACCAAGGCTGGAGGAGACATTCAGGGATGTCCAAGGGGTAAAGCCACTCCTGGCACCTTTAATATGCTGAACATTCTCCAACCACGCAAAATGACCCTGTGAATACCACAGTTGCCCATGTCCTCATGCCATCTGGAAAGCCAGGGTGTGGGCACCAAAGCTGGGTCCCCAAGACTGTCCCTGAGTCACACAGGTGTCACCCAGGGACAGGTGACAAGCAGTGGGCATGACTGACATCGTCACAATGTTGGCAGCTGCTCAAAGTGGTGTAGGAAGCAGTAGGTGTGGAGGGAAAACAGGTTTTGCCTCATTTCCTGGGCTTGTAACCTAAAGGGAGACTCCTGGCCATCTTCTGAGGAGACCTTAGCTCCCCTAGAGTCAGTTGGGGGGGAGGGATGGAGGCAGGCAGAGGTGGAAGGGAAGCAGGGAAGAGGTGAAGGGAGGGAGGAAGAGATGAAGAGGAGTGATAGAGCAAGGGAGAGAGGGAGAGAGAAGGAGGGAGAGGGGAAGAGAGAGGGAAAAAGGGAGAGAGAGGGGAAGGGATGAAGGGAAGGAGGGAGGGATAGGACAGATCAACAATGCTTCTCTGGGACCAAGGCTGAGCTGGTGCACACTTTCCAACCTTTATCATCCCTCTGACCATCAGCCTCTCCCAGAACACTATTAAATCCATTCCAGCACATGCTCTCCAGAATTTCCAGGTGTTTCTGCACCACCTGGGGATGGACAGATCCAGGACAGATCTGACTGTCCCTGGGGACCAAGAACTGTGATTTGAGGGAAGAAAAAAACACTGAGTATATTAAAAAAAAAAAAAAAAAAAAAAGTGGTCTTTTCAGAAGCAGCTTCTGCATTTCAACCCTGCCTCTGAAGCTAGCCTGAAATCCTCACGTCCTCGGCAGGTTACCTACCCCAAAATCAATGAGCAGTTGAAAGAAAGGTGAGGTGAGCGCCGAGATGCTATTGATTGGCACCAAATAATCCAGGCAGGACCTCATCTAAGAAAGTCGCTGATCTTTCAACTCTAATTAACATTGATTACCTACACCTTTTGGGTGACCATTTAAATGACTTGGAGATTAATAGGCTGGAAAATACCAGAAGTGAAGTGTTATTACCCAGGCTCTGGTGGCTGCTTTGACCGTTGCACGCTCCCCAGCTCAGAAGGAGAAATTCGAGCTACAGCTTTGACCCTGATGGCTGGTGGAGGGGGGAACATGTAGTTGGTCTGAGAGCCTGGGGATGGACAGCCAGGGAAAGTCCTGCCTGGGTGATTAGCACAGGGTGTAATCATCGTGGGTGGGTTTAGCTGGCTGGCTGGCAGCAGAGGGATGATGGACAGAGCTGGCACAGACAGGGATGAGGAGAATATGATGTGAGGAGGTGGCCTTGGTCCCCAAGGTGCAACAAATGCTTTTGATCCCAGCCCCATCACCTGCACCCAGGTAGCAAAATGCATCCACTAGCCAGGATCTGTCCCTCTGCCTCACAGGAGGTGCAAAGCAGCACCCCGCTGCTTCACGGTGATCCCCTGACTGGCCTTGGTGCAACACACGCTGCCATCCCTTGAGAAAGCTCCCACATTCCACCAGCAGCCAAGGAGCAGAGCATCCCCACTGAAAAGTCTGGGTTTAACGGGAAAAAGGGATGTCCTGTCCCTTGGGAGCAGGGGAATGCCGAGGCTGGGGCATAGCACCGCTCAGAGGCAGCTGTCAGTGAAATCAAACGAGGATTTGATTTTTTTGCAGGAGCAAAAAAATAAGGATTTTAAAAAAGAAGGGAGGGGGGACGACGAGGGGACGGGGGGACGAGTAACGAGAGAGAGAGAACAGTCCCGGTGAGGTGAGCGAGGGGCTCACTGCGCTGCCTTACGCGGGTTTCTCCTGCCCTCTAGCTCCAAGCAGAGCCGAGGCTGCTGCTGAACCATTGCAGCTCCCCATCCCATCCCATTGGAGTTGGAACTCAGCACTGGGCAGGGACAGGAGCGTCAAGGAGATTTGGGGCTTGCAGGAGGTTCAGTCCCAACAACCAGCATCCACCCAGCGGCAGCTGGAAACAGCCATCACTGCCCTCATTTCTTTCATATCCACAATCAAAACACGCCAAAACAAACCAAACAAAGCGAAACAAAACAAAAAAAGGAAGATGAAGAATTTGGAGAAAATGTGCTTAAAAATAGGTTGTGTGTTGGCTTCGTGGGTGGGGAGACATTGCTTTTGGGGGGTGTGCCCCTAGGGGGTACTCACTTGAAGAAATCTTCCTTGCAGTAGACGCTGCCGGCCCGGGAGAAGCAGCGGTCGGCCAGCTGCATCTGGCAGTCGGCACACTTGAGGCAGGAGCTGTGCCAGTGCCGGTCCAGGACCTTGAGGATGAACTTGTCCAGGATGTGCTGGTTGCAGCCAGCACACTGGGGAATCTCTGGGCGAGGGGGAGAGAGAAGAGCAGCGTCAGCCACCAGTAGTCCCCGTGATGCCTCCAGCCAGCCAGCGCACCTGGCAAAGCCCCGCATTGGTTTTGCAAGGTGATGGGCTGTCACCCCTTGCTTTGCCACTGTCCCAGCGCATTTTCCTTTGCCGACCTTCCCCAAAAACCCTCTAGGGCGACAAAATTCATGGCCCCACCACATACATACACACACAATGCCTTTTCCCCCCTCTTCACCTTATTTTTCAGGCTGTGCTCCCTGCCAACCTCCTTCACTCCCTCAAGGATGGCATCCTGAAGCCCCCAGGCAGGGACGCCGTTTGTTGCTGCACCCATCTTCCAAGAGCCAGGCTGCTGAACTGACATGGTACTTCACCCATGGGGTCCTGACAGTGACCCAGGGGAGCAGGACACCCAACACTTCCACCCCATCCACAGGAGCTTTTCCAGCATGGGTAAACGTGTCTTCCTCTTTGCTGCCACTGCATCCTGGGGACTACTAGCCACCCATGCTGGTCATGCTGGCCCCACCAGCAGCTGCCCAGTGCCCATCTCCTTGTAGTGCCAGGACACCAGGTGCAACAACCATTTAGATGCCACTTTTGCCATGATGGCAGCAGCAGGTTTCCACCAGCTTTCGCCCATCCAGCTGGGATATTACAGAAAGAAATGTAAAATAGCAGCTGAAGCAAGACCAAACTGGAACACAGCAGCAGTAGCAGGGATAGCAGGTCCAGTCCTCCCCACAGCACCCACGCCATGGGAGGATAGTTGGAGAAGAAGCCTGGTCACCCAGGCTCCTGTACAGTGTCTGCCTATAGATGGGACATCTACAGATCTGAGGAGTTGGGTATGTCTGTCTCTCTGCCCAGAATTCAGAAGAAACAGGAGATGCTGCAGAAGTCTGCATGGACTGGATAGCTGGGTATGTCTGTCTCTCTGCTCAGGATTCAGAAGAAATGAGAGGTGCTGCCGAGATCTGCACGAGAAGATGATTGCCCGGTAAAACGCAGGCATGTGGCACTGACGGGCACGCGTGAGGGAAGACGGATTTTAGGGGAGAAAAACACAGCCCCCCCATGTCTGGAGCTGGAGCCTAGGAGCAGGCGATCAGATGCTCACGCGTAAGGGCTGCTGCACTCTCCTGTGGCTGACGGCAAATACCGGCGCGGGGGGGTGTGCGCGGGGTGATTATTGGGGGTTTCAGGCTGCTGCAAGTGCTGGGGAGGCTTGATGAGATGGGAGCTGCTGTGCCCAGCTGGAGTGGCCGGCGTGGGGGTCCTGCACTGAGCCGCGGAGCAACGAGCCCCGCGTCTGTCTGCTCCACTCAGGCAAGGAGCAAAGGACAGCAGCAGCCGGTGCTCGGTGCTAATGGGAGGGTGGAAAGGTAAAAACAGAAGGAAAATGGGAAAAAGAAGGGGGGAGAGGAGGAATGAGGAAGGGGAGGTATGAAAAAAAGGAGGAGGATTTTTAAATAATTAAAAAAGAGAAGGGGGGGGAAATTAAAAAAAAAAAGAAAAAAGGGTGGAGGGAAAGAGGGGGGGACGAAAAAGAAAAAACTAAAGAAGTGAAAGAGAAAGAGGAGGAAAGGAGAGAGGAGGAAAAAAGAGAGAGAGGAGGAAAGAAAAGTGAGGAGGAAAGAAGAGAGAGAGTAGGGAAAGTAAGAGAAAATAAGAGAAAGTTAAAAGGAGAAAGAAAAGGGGGGAAGAAAAAGGCAGGAGGAAAGAGGAAAAAGAAAGCAAAAAGGGGGGGAGAAAAAAGGAGTGGGTAAAGAAAAAAGAGACAGGGAAAAGGGAGGAAAGAGGAAAAGGAGGGAGAATGGGGAAAAGGGGAAGGGAAAAAGGAAAAGGGAAGAAAAAAGGGAAAAGGGGAGGAAAAAGGGAAAAGGGGAGGAAAAAGGGAAAAGGGGAGGAAAAAGGGGGGAAGAAAAAATAGGAAAAGAAAAAAGAGGGGGAGGGAAGAAAAAAAAGAAAAGATACAAAAGAAAAAAGGAAAAGGAAAAAAGACGCAAAGCAAAAAAAAAAGTGGGGAAAAAAAGGAAAAGCAAAATAAAAGGAAAAGGAAAAAAAGAGAAGATGGGGAAAAGAGGAGAAGGGAAAAAGAGGAGAAGAAAAAAGATGAGAAGAAAAAAGAGAAAGAAAAAAGAGAAAGAAAAAAAGGAAAGAAAAAAAGAAAAAAGGAAAATAAAAGGAAAAGGAAAAAAGGAGGAAAAGGAAAAAAGGAGGAAAAGAAAAAAAGGAGGAAAAGAAAAAAAAGGAGGAAAAGGAAAAAAAGAAGGAAAATAAAAAAGGAAAAGAAAAAAAGAAGGAAAAGAAAAAAAAAAGAAGGAAAAGAAAAAAAGAAGGAAAAGTAAAAAAGAAGGAAAAGTAAAAAAAGAAGGAAAAGTAAAAAAGAAGGAAAAGTAAAAAAGAAGGAAAAGTAAAAAAAGAAGGAAAAGTTAAAGAGAAGGAAAAGTAAAAAAGAAGGAAAAGTAAAAAAAGAAGGAAAAGTAAAAAAGAAGGAAAAGGAAAAAAGAAGGAAAAGGAAAAAAGAAGGAAAAGGAAAAAAGAAGGAAAAAGAGGGAAAGGGGGGAAGAGGGAAAAGGTAAAAAGAAGGAAAAGGGGGAAAGAGGGAAAAGAGGGAAAGGGGGAAAAGAGGAAAAGGGGGAAGGCAAAAGAAAAAAGAGGCAAAAGAAAAAAGGGAAAACTTTAAAGAGAGGACAATTTTGAAAAAGAGGAAAAAGAAAAATGAAAAGGAAGAAGAGGAAAAGAAAAAAGAGGAAAAGGAAAAAGGGGCAAAGAAAAAAGAGGAAAAGAAAAAAAGGAAAAGCAAAAAGGGGAAAAGGAAAAAAAGGAAAAGAAACAAGAAGAAACTGAAAAAGGAAATGCAAAAAGAGGAAACGGAAAAATAAAGGGAAAGCAAAAAGGAAAAGCAAAAAGGAAAAGCAAAACGTGGAAAATAAAATAAAAGAGGAGGGGGAAAGGAAAGGGGAAAATAGAGGAAAAATAAAGAGGAAAATAAAAATATGAATATTTTTTAAAAAGGAAAACAGGACAGAGAAGAGGGGAAAGGAATTTGGGAAAAGGAAAGAAAAGAGGGGGAAAAGAATGAAAGGGGGGAAGGAGAAAAAGGGTGGAAAAGAAAAAAAATAATTAAAGAGGAGGAAAGAGGGGGGAAAAAGAGAGGGGGTAGAGGGAAAGAGCACAGGAGAAAATGGAATTGATACAGCCTGAAACAAGAGGATTTAAGATACTTGTGGTCACCGAGACTCGTCCGAACGAAGGCAGCTTCTGTCACTATCCCCAAGATTAACCAGCGACAACCTCAGCGCCCTTCAGTCCCTATTTACCGCTGGCATTCCAGCCTGCGTCGCATTAACAACGGTAGAATAAATTCTAAATATAAAAATACCAATTATCCACATCTTCCCGGGGTCCCTGTGCCTCTCCCTGTTCTGCAACCCCCCGGGTGCTTTTTGCCCCCTCCCCAGCATGGGGCAGGTGGGCACCAGGCACATTTTTCCCTGATTTGTTTGTTAAAACTGTTTTGGGAGCAAGGCAAAAGCTGGTGGCATGCAGCTCGGCACCAGCAGGTACTTCTGTGATGCTGCAGCGTAAAACCCGTCCTTATTTACTTCATAAACACGTGTGCTCGTCTATAAAAGATGTTTTATATACAAATAGTTGTTTATATAAACATTATATCTATACATACACGCCAACAAAAACAGCTTTTTCCTTCCTAAATCAGCCACACAGCTTAATTTCACCAAGCCATCCACAGCAGCAGGCAATATAATATCTTCGCCATATTTCCAGACGGATTTTTTTTTAATTTTATTTTATTTTTTAACAAAAGACCTATTTTTGGCTCAAATCTGTTTGTGGATATATGGCACCAGCTCTGTGTGTGAGAACACACAGACATGCAGGATTCCCATCGACCTGGCTGCCTTCCCCTCTACTAAACAACAACAAAAAAAAAGAGTAATAATAACAACAATAACAATAATATAATCTAATAATAAAAGGGGGAGCTGCCGGGGTACCAGGAGGTATCTCAGTGAAGCCACTGTTTTGCTCGTTGCAAGCAAAGAGAAAATAATTCAATCCCTTTGCTCTGCTTTGTGCTTTGCAACCGGGACCAGCTCTTCACTGCCTCCCTGCCCTTATTTCTCTTCTAACTAAATTATATGATAGAAATTTAACAATCTTAACGGCGTAAACCCCTCCCTTGGTGCCTTTGCAAACCACCACCACCCCCCGCCAGCGTCCCAGGGCTGGCTCTATGAGCTGGGTGCTCTGATAGATGCTCCATCAGGGAGACCGAGGTGGGGGTACACACAGACGTCTAGTTCCCTCCTCCCCCATCCCGAGGACCACCTCAGGGATGCATCAGCCTCAATTCAAACCGCTCCCCGGGGCAGTGGTGGTGTAAGACGGGGGATCATCCCCCCAACCGCAGCCCCGGGGTGATGTGCCCGGAAGAGGGACAGTACCCTTTGCATCCCTGCGTCCCGCCGGGCAGGATTTGGCCGTTTTCCAGGAAAAGCCGTGGCCAGCTCTTCAGTTCTGCCCCCTCCACCCTCACCCCCACTCTCAGGAACAGCCAGACCCTCTCACGCCCCGGGGCACCGGAGCGATGCCCCGACACAGTGTGCGGAGGTCTGGGCACCCGCCGCCGCTACCGTGATTTATTAGCAGCGGGTCCATCTTTCCACCTCTCCCTCTCTCTCTCCCCGACGGAAAATAAAAGAAATAACGATGGAAACGAAACAAACTCGCAGGTGGCCTCAGAAATCCCTCAGACCCCCAAAATCTCCGAGGCTGAGGCGAAGGCAAGGGGTCAAGGTTTGGGGAGGATATGCATCCCCAGCCCAGCCCCGGCCGGATCTGGACCATTCCAGGCTCCGAGCTGCCAACTCACCACCACCATGTCATTTGGTTTGGGGTTTTGTCTTTTAAGGAGAAGAGATTGTTACCCGCGGAGAGGAAGGTGCAGCAGAATGGGTGCCTCGGCAATGCAGGTGGGAAACGGGAGCACAAAGGCGTTTTTTTCCCCGGTCCCCACCACCCTCCACAACAAACATCCACCGCAAGGGAAACACCAGGTCGGGGACTTTAAATCGACTTTCTGCGGGGAGGAAACCTCATTCCTTCACATGCAACAAGAACAACAACAAAAACAAACAAACCCCAAACCAACCAACCAAACAAACAAAAAAAACCCTCCGATTCATTTCTCTGCAGCGTGCAAACGCCTTTTCCAGCGGCGATTAATCAAATCCCCCCCCCGCTTCACCCGCTTGGCCAGAGGCTGGCGGCACCTGGGCACCATTCCCGCAGGCTTTGGCAGAAGTTTTTTCTTCGGTGAGGTTTGCAAAACAATATCCATCAATAATATTCGGGGGTATCTTGTTTAACCATCCCGTCTGCGAGGCTAGCTTTGTCGGGGCAAGGGTGGGGGTGGAAGCGTTGGGGGGAAAGGCTCGGCTTCCCAAAATCTTGATGCTGTGTGACATAGTCCCTGCTCAAATAAGGAGGCTGGTTAAACCGAAAGGAAAATCTGTGATTTAACAGCGATTAGAATGAAAATGTCACGGATTTCTCAGCCCATATAATACTGGGGTGCTTCTAGAGCTGGGGCTGACCCTGGTGCAAGCAGAGGGGCCAAATTCATCCCTCGTCCCTGAATTCCATTCCTGGTTCCTTGACTAGAAATGATGCCCTTTGGCCGGACTGAGCCCTGCACGTGTGTTAACTGGGGCAGGATCAGGCCCCAGACTGGTGACACCGGTCCGGGGCTGTCAGTGGCTGAGGGGTATTGCAGAGCGATGGGAAATTTTTATGTCCGCCAATCCTCACTTAAATTTGGTTCTGTCAATAATTTTTGCCCGTAAATAAATTATAATAATCATATCTCGTTGGATTGTTTCCTGACAATTTCGGATACATGTGAGTTAGGACCGAAATGGCAATGTCACAGGCAGGAGATCTCGGTGGCACCAAACCGGGGAGCTTTGCTGGGGCGATTCCTGCGCCGGAGTCGTTTGAGACACCTAATTTTGCCTTCGAGGCCATAAAATAGACCCTGTGGCAGGGGGCTGGGCAGGATTTGGCCATGGGACGGACCATCGCCACCCCCACACGCTCCTGCCGGGATTATTCTGCTGCAGTAAAATATGGTTAAACGTGACCGCTCGCCCTCCTCCCCCATCCCAGGGGCCGGGCAAGGAGGAATAACGGGTACAGCCCCCCCGAAGCAGGATGGGGACTGGCCGGGCAGCAGTGGGCAGGGGCACCGGAATCACTCGCCACGAAGACACACAAGGAAAACGAATGACAGACACTCGGGAGCGGAGGGGGGGAAACGGGGGTCGATACAGGGCACGGAATGGCATGGGGGCTCCGGCGATGGGCAGCGACGAGCAGGGAGGGAGGCAAATCTCGGCCTGGAGCAGGCAGGCGGTCGGGGTGTGCACACCCTTCTGCTCCTGTGGGTCCCCCGAAATGCGGCCGGGTCACAGCCCTCATGGCTGACTGCCCTGGTCGGCCTCTCCCGGGCCTCGGGCCCGTCTCACCCCGCAACTTTCCGGGTGCCCCTCGTGGGAGGTTGAATGGGGCAGAGCATCACTTGGCTTTCTCCCCTCCTCTAGACCTGCAAGGAAGCCCTGATTCTCGAGAACCGTTTGCACTCGGAAAAAAAATTATTATATTATTACTATTACTATTAATGTACCCACGCAGTTCCAGCACCTGCCCTGAGAAACCCCGGGGCTGGGTCGGGGGCTATCTGGGACACAGTTGCCCCCCGCATCGGTTCCATGCATCCATAAACTCACAAGCATAGGGCTCGGCCCTATACAAACGGGGAGGCTGCCGGCTCCTTTGGCTCACAGCCGGTTACCGCCGTGTGCGTCCCACTGGAACATGCTCCTGACCCTATACGTGTGGGGTCCTTACACCCAAGTGTACACACACATCCACGCGTACGTGGTGCACAGACTCCCCTAGACGACACCACCACCCCCGCCTCGGCACGCATAGGCATGTTGCTTTGACACAGACATGCTACCTGTAGCTACGGAGCATATATGTGCGCCTATAGATGTATAGGTGATTTTTTGATAGATGCAGACACGGCGGCATCGCTCCACGCACCGAGCCGGGTTTGCCGTCCCGGTAACAAACCCGCGAGCCCGTGGGTCCCTTCTCACTGCTGCCGTTCACCTGCGAGGCGCTGCCTGTCGCGATAAACGGCGTAAGAGGAGGGTCGCGCGCTGCGGGCCGGGGGTGCGGGCGGGCAGCTGGCTAGTTCCCCCACACATGAACACCTGCACACTCATGAACGCTTGCACACGCAGAATCGGAGCCGCGGCTGTACCGACCTCCCCGTCGGGGCCGGACCGCATCGCTCCGCACGGCTCCCGCTACTACCGCTTCCCGCCCGCCCGCTCGCCCACCCCGGGGCATCGCTTTCCCTAATTTTGACGCTACTAAAAATGGGGAAAAATTAAAAGGGAGAAAAAAACATCCAGATGCCCGGGCGGGAGTGGCAGGCACCTGTCCAGCCCGCAGGGCGCTGCCCCTACAGCCCCTGCCCGCCCTGCCCCGCCGGCCTGGGGCCGCCTTTGCAGCAGCGAAGCGAAGGAAGGAGAAGAGAAAAAGCGTCCTTACGTTGCACCGGCACACCGAGGATCTCGGGAAGCCCCTTGACAGCCCCTTCAGCAGCGAGCGCGGAGCTTTGCATCATTTTATTGGCCCCGGGGCGGGGTGGGGGAGCGGCGGAGGGGACAGAAGAGGGGGTAGGGTATAGATTGCAGCCCGGGCCGGCGGAGCCCCGCGGCGGGAGGCAGCGCCGGGTCCCGCGGGCGGTGCCGGTGCCGGTGCCGGCCCGGGCGCGCCGCCGCAGCTGTACCCGCCAGCGCCGCCCGCCTCCCATTCATTCACCCTGCGGGGAACGCGCCTGACGTCAACGCCCGCAGGGGGGCGGGGGCGGGACGGGATGTTTCTGACCAATCGCTGCCCGCTCCGCGCCGCCGGGGCGGGGCTTGATAGAGCGGGGGGCGTGGTTTACTGTGCAGGGGCGGGACCTGTGGGGAAGGGGCGGAGCTAGGGGCACCCCTCGGCCGCCGGGCGCAGCAGGGCGAAGCTCGACCTCGAGCAAGTGTCGCAACACACTGCTGTCACGACCAAGAGCGCTGTCCAGTGCCAAGCAGCCCAGTCCAAGGGTGCCGGGGCTCAGGGACGTTGTCCTGCACAGCTAGGAGGTGGTGGCGGGTCTCCTCTTTGGGCATAGAGCTGTCCTGTCCCTCCTGCTGCTGGAAGTGAGGGCTCGAGGGCTCAGCCAGGCGGACACTTTCCTTGGCTCTGAAAGACACCGGCACACCACCATCCCCTTTGCCACCATGCCAACACGAGTCATTTCCCAGAGTCTGGCAAACCCCATGGGCAGCCACAGTGCTGGCAACTTCTGTATTGGAATGCCAATGGCATCTTCCCTAGGGGCGCATCTGGGCAAGTAAAAGGCCAACCCAATTCTGCACTGCTGCAGCATGCCCAGCACAACAGACCACTGGCTGCTGTGGCACAAGGTGGGGGTGATGCCAAAGACATAGGGCAAAGGGCTCAGGGTGACTACAGTTTCCAGAAGGATCTCCACAGGGTTTTGCTGAGGGAAACCCCTGGGGCAACCCAGGCTGTCGCACCAGAGTGAAATCAATGTGTCGAGACATAGTGGTACCTAGTGGCAAAGGGCCAAGCAAGGAAGCTCACTGAAACACAGCTAAAGTTAGACAGAGCTGGTGCCTCAAGCATCACCCTCCCTGATGCTCACCGCGTCACTGCTCAGGGAGAACCATGCCAAATGTCCGTGATGTGCTGTGACATCCCGCTCTGCCCAGCTAGGGGGGGCTTAGAGCATTGAGCCTGCCCGCGAGGAGTGAAAGCTCCGTGGTGGCACACAGGCAGCTCTGGGAGGGGAGATGCTCACCCGGTCCAGAGCACAGCTGCCCTTGGCTAATGTATGCCCTTTCTGTGCCTTCGTTTCCAACCTGAAATGTAAACGAGGAAGAGGCTTTCCCCACCTGTAAAAACCTGAAATGGACCCTCAGGAAATGTGCAGGTGAGACATGCCAGGAATTTGGGGGGGGGGGGGGGGGGGAGGGGAAATGTTGCTTAAAAACAGAAGTAATAAAACCTAAGAAATGTGTTAAGCTTGATGCATCCTTATGAAAAAAATAATAGTTTTTCAATAGTCTGCTGTTTTTTAACCCCAAAACATTATTTAACCAGCAAAACCTCTTCCAGCTCATCTTCCAGCTCACTGAGCAGAGAACTGTGTGCACTCATTGCAGGAGTGACTCCCCCCATTGCAGTCCACCGAGCTCCAAAATTTGCTCCCTGCAACAAGGGGATTCACCCATGTGGTAAATCCCATCCCTGCCCACTCCATCCCCTCCCCTTCTTCCCTAAATCAAGTGCTGACTCTTAAGTGCATTAACCACATCCAGGCCTCCACCATCCCCAGCCACCTGCGCTCCCCTGCCCCATGGGGCAGGGGCCACCATCCCCACTTTGTGGTCCACAGCCGGCTGGCTGCTCTCCACAGAACACAGCTCCCAGCCCAGGGATGCAGAAAAGCAGGTCCCTAAGGTGGATTTCCTAGAGAAGTTTAGCCAGACATGTGGACAGGGAGGCAGACAGACACTGCCCTGTGGCCTCCCTGTACCACCACTTTGCATTTCCAACCTATTTCCCTAATTATTCTACTGCTGCCGGGAGTCATCTCCATCCCTCCCTCTGCAAGCACGCTCTGATTTATCTCTCAGCCAGGATAGCAGCTCCCCCCACCCCCTTCTCCTCGGGGAATTCAATTTTCATTCATTTTTCTGCATTGCCAGATTGATCCAGCCCCCTCTGCCCTGCTCCAGATCACTCATGGCTATGGTGAGCAGGCAAAGGGAGTGGCACAGCACCAAGCCTTCACCCTGGGGGAGCATCCTGGCTGCCACCATGAGTGTCCACTAAAAAAAGAAACCCTACCAGCATCTTCCTCTCTGCTCACTTTCATCTTCCAGTAGCACCTTATCTTTTCTCTGCCCTGTGGTATTGCTTTGTCCCCCTCCATCCTTCCTGTTGTACATCTCATCCTCGTTTTGGTGGTATTTTGGTCTCTTGGGGTTTTTTTTGGGTCACTTTTTGCTTTGCTTTCCTCAGCATCCCACATTATCCGGGCATGTGAGGAGGAGAGGGCAATGGAGATGGGCACAAACTGCTGGCCCAGCAAACCACCTTCGTGCCATCTAAAATGCTGCCAAATCTCACTGGTGCCCCAGGAAGAGGGTTACATGTAATGAGTATGAAATGCCCCTGCCCTGACTCAGGTTTTCTCCTCCTCCCAGAGCTAAGGGGTGGTGGTGATCACCTTGCAGAAGGGTTAATGTCATGGTTTTCATCAGGCTGTATTTTGGGGGGGTGAGCTCTGGCCTCACACAGATGCCCCACTCCCTCCTCTGGCTCTGCAGACAGATGAAGGCGCCAGCAGTGACATGATGATGCAAAACTCACAGAGGAACAGGGATGGTGCTCCCACACCTACCCCTAAAAATGCAGGTAAACCCCAGAGCCTCTGCCAGGACCCCAGACTCTCTTCATGTGCTCCAGCTCTGAGTGTGCAGGAGCTGGGGCTGTTTTGGGCAGTGTGTCACCAAGAGGGACAGTGGTTGCCGTGTTCCCAAGTGCAATAGGGGTGTTTCAAGGCAGAATTAGGGAGTTGTAAGGAAAACCCACCCCTGGCCCATGCCTGGGGACATGTGAGCACAGCCATGTCCTCCACCAATGAAGCCTGAGTGGTCTTGGAGGTGCTGGGGACTTCAGTCAACAGTGAATTTTCATACCACCAACGCAGCGAGTCTGTCAGGTCTCAGCCCAGCTCCCACAGTCACTTCATGTGACAAAACCAGATCCTCCAGCCCAAGGCAGGAACAGCCTTATGGGGTCAGAGCCACCTTTGGGCATGGGGCCACCTTTCCTCTGGACTGCACTAAGCGTAGCACCCGGAGCCCTCATGTAAGCAGCCCACTTCTTAATTACCCCGATAATTACCTGTGACCCCACCCCACAAAGCCCCCTATTGCCAGGGCTGCCTGGAGCAAGGACAAGCACGGCAAAACTCAAGTACTCACCAGTAGCTGGAGAAAGCCTCTCCTCTCACAGGCGCTGTCGGACAAGGCGTTGCTAATTGTAACTGAAAATTAATCGACGTGAAGTGAACCCCCGGTGGGTTTATAGCCCAAGCACGGGCGGACGTGTGGCTGCTGGTGGAGAAGGGCTCTGATCCGTGCTGAGGAGGGAATAGGAAAGCAGCGTGAGGCGAGAGGGAGCAAGTGCCGAAAGGGTGGGAAGGTGGTTGGGTGTGTGGGGAGTGCAGGGGGCCGGCCACCGGCCTCGAGGAAAATTAAATTGCGCTTGAGGGTAAATTGTATTAGGAACAGAGGCCGCCTCGCGCCAGCCTGCGGCCGTTTGGGTAATTAGCCCTAGGGACAGCCCGGCTTGTGACAGCACTGGGAAGGGCACCTCGAGGGGCTTGGATTGGGAGGCGTCCCTTCAGGACAGCCCATCCCACCTGTGAGCGTGGCTATGGCACAGTTTGATGCCCTCCCTGTGCCAAGGTTTGGGAAGGGATTCACCATCCCGGTGGGCTACCCCATTCTGGGTAGCACTTAGCCCTGCAGCAGCCTCCTGCATGCAATGGGGCTCACCAGGTGCTGGGGTGGGGGACACCCCAGTGCCTCAGCCAGGGAGAGCCAGGGCCAGGAGGATTGGGACTGCACCAAACAGGATTACGGAAAGTCTATTTACTGGACTCTCTTTTTCCTGTGTGCACCACGGCATTAGCTCCCGGGCCCTGTAAATCTGTCCAGCAGTCCTGTTGGGGATGCTAATCTGGCCAGCCCTGCCTGCTCACCCCTTGCTCCACCACCCATCTCCCTGCCACAGCACCCACCTCTCCACCCCTAACCCCCTGCAACGTCCCACTGCATCCCCCTGATACTTTGCCCAGCCTGTCCCCTGGAGCCCTTTAGGGGCTGAGGGTAGCCATGGGCAGCCCCCTCTTACCAAGCTCTTGGCCCTACACAGCTGGCAGGGAGGGGGTGCATGGGGGAGGTTATTGATGTTGGGGATAAACCCCCTAGGGAAATCAAGAAGGAGGCAGCAAGGCTGCAACGATGAGACCTTCCTCATCCATCACCTGTCAGTGGGCAGGACTGGGTACCGCTGTGGGGGATGTAACCCCCTCTCCACATCAGGATGAAGTCACTGAGGACCCAGCTAAGGGATATGGTCAAGATCAAGAGGGCCAGTGGTGGCAGGGCAGGGGTGCCAGCCCCACATACCACAGAGATGTGACCAAGCACAGACACCCAAGAAGGAAAGAAGGAGCAGTAAAATTTATTCCAAGGGTAGGTGAGGGAGGAAAGGCTGTTGGAGCCAGAGCTGCCGGTGCCTGAGGGAGCAGCAGAGCCAGTTGCCCTCCTTTCCCATCCCCGCCAGCCCTCACCTCCCACCTGGGCAAAGTGAAGATATCAAGAAGAAGGCTCCAAATCGGATTGACACCCCCCCTCCCCCTTAATAAAGTTTATTATCGGACGGGCTCTAATCCTTTTAAATCCCCCGTGCAGCGGGAAGGGCCAGGATTAGGGGAGGGCAGCGTAATCCCAATGAATTTGTTACAGGGGGATTTAGGCAGCGCCAGGAGAGCAGATGGCCCCAGACCCGGCTCTGGAAAACAACCATTTTCCTTAATGATTCCTAACAAGGATAAAAGGGCAGAGAGAATCGGGGACAGGCACCTGCGGCGGTCACAGTCCCTGGGGGGGAATGCTTGCATGTCTCTCTCTGCTCTGGACCATGGGCACAGGCCAGCACCAACCTGCAGCTCCTTGGCTTGTGCCAACTTTTTTCTGGCAGGCTCCCTCCCCATCAACCCACTTAAGAGGGGACATGCTGACTGTATGGCTGTGAGTGCATCCAGCAGCAAAAAGCAGGAGAAAATGTACAGTAACAAGCATTCAAAATATTTAAACCAAGCCAGCACTCATCTCAAAGTTGTAGGAATCCTCATCCTCAAAGATGTAGGAAACCAGAGGGGGGAAACTCAGAGGTGGAGGGACAGCAGGGAAGGGAGGTTGTGCCCACAATGCCAGGGACCAGCCTACACATCAGGGCCGGCATCGGCAAAAATAATTTATTCCACTAAGACAAGCAGAGAGCGAGCAACAGCACAGGGAGGGGGCAGTGAAAGGTAGGGACACACGAACAAAAATGCAGCTGAACCCACAACTGCCAACCCCTGCCCAGCAGTGCCCACACTTTTGGAGGGCTAAAACCCCACCCCTCCTGGCTCCACTAGTGGTTTGACCCCAAAGGGCTGCCCTGCAGCATGGGACTAGGCTTTCCAGTTTGAAATCAACCCAGTTCTGGAGAGCTCTCAAAAGCAGCTGGGTACTGAGACACAAACTGCTGTTGGCATCCCTAAAAATATGGCACTGGGATCAGAGAGGGGGGTGCTCTGACACCTCCTTCTCCCCAGAAACAGCCCTCCCCACCCTCCATCTCCTACCCTGGGTGATGCGATGGCTGCAAGCAGAGCAGCTCCTGGGGGGAAAGCAACAAACCCCTTCCCACTGAGGAACAAAACCCAGAGGTACCCTGGCTCAGCAGCCAACCCACCCTGGGGGCAGACCCAGGCTCCCAAAAGCACGCTCAGGCCAAGGGGAAGCCAAGGCGGCCTTTCCGGGCGCGGGTGCGGAGGCGGAAGAAGGTGTACATGCCTAGGAGGCACATGGAGGAGAGGAAGTACAGGGCGACGCAGAGGCTGATGTCCAGACGGGAGAAGCCCAAGCCCAGCACCCGCAGCCAGGGGCTCCTCTGAATGACCCCCCCAGCCACCTCCTCCTCCTCCCGGACCAGGAGCCCAGGAGCCCGCCGGCGCTCCCGGCCCATGCCGGCCTCCCGGGACAGGGCGATGGTGTCTCGTTTGCTGAGCCGCCGGCGCCGGCCGGCTGCTGCTCGTAGTGCTTGGCTCTTGAAGTGCTGCTCGCTGAAGGAGTCCAGGTCCACGATGTCCTCACTCACCTCCCGAGGCTTGGGATTGAGACGCACAATGCTGGGGCGTCGTGGCTCAGGGGAGCCCTGTCGCCCCGGAGCTCTCACTTCTGTCTCCTTCTCCTCTTCCTCATCCTTCTCCCTCTCCTCTCGTGGGCCCTCGGTGCCCAGCCTGGCCTCCATCTCCTCCCTGGCGGCAGGGATGGGGTCAGCCATGGCATAGTCCAAGTAGACGTTGGCCGGGGAGAAGTGTGCTTTGAGGAAGGTGAGCACAGCTGACTCATCCCAGGCGTGCACCCCTCGCTCCTCCTTGTGGCACTGGGGACACATATCTGGTGGAGGCCACTGCAGCTTGGGGAACTTGGGGTCCTCTGTGTCACCTCCTGCAGAGACCAGAGTCAGTGAGGGGGTTAGAGGGAACAGGCAACTCAGCCCTCTCCCTGTAAGTATAAACACCCTACAGCATTCAGCAGCTGGGGATGGTGTCGGCGGCAGGGACATGTGGAGGAGCTCCCTCAGGAGGATGGGTCCTCTGAGGGCATGCATGGGCTCTGAGAAGCTCCCTGTGGGGAACGTGTAGCACTTGACTGCATCTCCAGGGTGATCTGATGCTGCATGACCAGCTGCTGTCCCCTCTGATGGGGAATGATGACAATGGGGTGTCCCCACTGCTGCACCCTAGTGCAGTCATTTGCCACCTCTATCCAGGAGGAGGGATGCTCCTCCAGCACCTTGCCTCCCTCTTTCCCTTGGGAAACCACCCTGGCTTCCCTCCTCATGGCCCCCATTACCTGCCAGGCGAGCATTGACCTCGTTGTGGTGGGACCAGAGCCAGAGGACGGCTTCCTCCCGGCTTGCCACCTGGTCCATGGACTTAGCTGCCATGGCTTCAAAGTGCTCAGCACACTCCTGGCAGCCGAAGAAATTCCGGACATAGCAGCGGATGGTGCTCAGCACCTCCAATGGCAGCTCTAGAGAAGGAGGCAGAGGATTGGGAGGACCAAAGGATGAGTCCAGACCCCACAGTGCCACCATCACAGTCCCACAGCTGAGGTGGCTGCCCCACACCTTGACTCTGCAGCACTTGCCCTAACCACAGACCTGCCTTGGGGTGAGCCAAGTCTTTGCCCAAACACAGCATCCTTGTTTGTACCACAAAGTATTTGGACATCCCTCCCTGAGACTTGAACCCCACTGGGGATGTCAATACCTTTGTTGGGGCCGTTCTGGGCAGCCTGGACAGTCAGCAGATGGAAGAGGGTCCAGAGCCCACAGGGGTAGCCACGGAAGTGGCGTTCACTGCCCTGGCAGCCCACCCAGGTCACATTGGTGGGGAGCATGGCGGGGTGGGAGGCCTGAAGGACAGATGGACACAGTATGATGGAGCTGGTAGATATCGTGGGGTCAGGGGGGCAAGGGGCAGGGGTGAGGAGAGTAGGGGCTGAGGTCCCCATGGGCATCTTACATCTCCGTTGTTCTTCATGACCTCCTTCAAAGTGTTGCGGGGCAGCTCAGGCTCTGTCCAGTTCTTCAGCCAGACGTCCAGGGACTGCAGGTAGGTCTGCACATAGGGGCGCCCAGGGAAGTACTGCAGAGGGGGAAGAGGGGTGAGGAACCCAGACCCATCCCAGGAGCAGCAAGGCAGGCCCCTAGCACACTCAGCTTGCTGGGATGGGCTCCAGCCAGTGCCAGCATCCTCTGTGGCAGCATGTGCCAGAGGGCAGCATGATCCTGGCAAGATTTGAGCACCTGGCATTGAGGGGCTGGGGGCCACAGCATGTCCCCTCCATGGTGGCGAGGCCCCTGTGTGCGTGTTCAGGCTCCAAACCGTGGCCCCATCTGAGGGAGGCAAAAAGCCACTCTGACCATAAGTCAGCACAAAGCTGATTAGCAGCAGCACTTTAAAACCACAGGCAGCCTGCCAACTTGTGCCACTGGCACACGGATGGACAGTCAGACTGACCTACTGGAAGGATGAGGGCATAGAATCATAGAATGGTTTGGGTTGGAAGGGACCTTAAAGATCATCTAGTTCCAATGCCCTTCCATGGGCAGGGACACCTTCCACTAGACCATGTTGCTCAAGGCCTTGGAACACCTCCAGGGAGGGGACAAGCAGTGGCACTCAGGGGAAGTGACAGGGCAGTGAAAGGAAGGAGCATTTTATGGAGCCTTCACTGTTCTCCCTGGCCTCGTAGGGAATCATTCCAAAAATCCCAAATTCACAGAGGAAATTTCATCTGCCACCTGACGTTTCTGCTGCAAAGCACAGCCATTCCCCTGACTCCCTCAGTGGTAGGCTTTGCCATGCAATTCCCTGCTTTCCAGGCACTGCTTCTTCTCCCTTTAGGATTTTTATCTCCTCCTTGCCTTAAATACCTCTTGGGAAGGCAACAGTTAAGGCTGAGCCGCTGGCTGAGCTTGCCTAGCTGGGCTGGCAGTAATCCTGGGGACACTGCTCCGTCCTGTGGATGACTGTGGCAATGGCAGCGCTGGCTCAGCATCCTCAGGGAAGCCCCAGCCCCCACCACTCAGCACTCACTGCCCAGTGCCTGTGGCCCACCTTCACCTCCTTTCCAAATCCAGTGCTTGGGCAGCAAAGAGAAGGTTTACAGGAAGAATTAAAAGCCGATCAAAAAAAAACCCTGCTGGTCTCCACCAGCCCAGCAAGGTTGTACCTTTGGCAAGGGAACTGATGCCATGGGGGATTTATTTCCTTGACCCTGTGGGATCTCATTAAAAGGACAAACTGTGAGGGCAATATCTGGGGGCAAGCAGAGGAAGAGCCATGTGAAGCTCTGAACTGAGGAGTCAGGCTGTTTGCAGGCTCATGATTGGGGCTCTTCGCTGGAGAAGAGTGGGCAGGGGTGGGAGTAGGCAGTATCTTGCACATAGTGAGGGCTATGCAAGGTCCAAATTGAATGTGAGACCCCAGATGACAAAGAAGGGAGCAAAGTAAGAGGACACGGCTGGGGGAAAGTCTTTGAAGGAGCCTGAGCTGGGTCAGGGCTCCTGAAGCCCCACTGGTGTGGAAACCTCAGCCAAATGGAGAACTCCATCACACCTGGAAATTAAACTTCCTGATTTTGCCTGCTCAAAGTTCCAACACTTCAGTCTCACCAAGCCCAAAAGAGAAGAAAAAGAGGCCTTAAACTAGATTCTTGCAGAGCCTGACTCAGTGGGTGTCCCTTTCCCAGACTATCAAAGGAGACTGCAGAGATCAGTTCCCCAGGCCAAGCATCCAAGTCAAGTGATCAGTTACAAACCTCTCTGATCATCTCTGCCACCCCAGCAGGTGTCAGCATCTCCTCTGACAGCATCTCCTTCTGCACCTCAACACCTTCTGCAAGTGCTGATCCTGCTCTGCCCACCAACAGCTGCATCCCACATCTCATTTGAAACTCTCAGCTCCCACTGGAGCTGGGCTGAGTTTGGAGATCCACAGGGATGGGGACAGCCCCACAGCGGCTATGGGACACACTGAGCACCAGGACAGAGGGTTCACATCTAAGAACGCCACGCATCACTACCTGCGAGCACTGGGACGTGGTGGCCTGCACCCTGTGTTTACATTTCACCTTATAAACAGTTACATGGAGGTGTGGGTGGTTCCTCCCCCGAGAACAAAAGCTCCTCACCTTCACCAGTGTGGCCACATAGCACTTGAAGGCAGCCAGCTGGGCTCCTGACATTGTGGCAGCACGGACAGCTTCTACCCGCAACGAGTAGTGCAGTGTGGACTCCAGGTCAGCCATGTACACCTTGGAGCTGGGGAGGGCAGCACAACACCACGGTCCATCAACTCCTTAGTCCACATTTTCAGGGACCCAGCCACGATTCAGGCTTTTTCCCAGCAGAAAGGCATGGTCCCAGCCTGTTGCCCACCCGTGGCCATGGCACATCCCAACCTCCCACCCCCACAAAATGAGAGGGGGAGGTCTGACCGGTCGGCACGATTCAGATGGGATGTGTTGGTCTCGTTGGAAGCACCAAGGGTTGCATTCAGCTTGTAGGAGCCGCGGGTGACGCCCGAGAGCGTACGCAGGTAGTAGGTGTAGAAGGAGCGTGCCTCCATGTGCCTGCAAGGAAGGAGAGATCATGAGCAAAAGTCTTTCCTCCCCAGACAGCCCCTGGCCCCAAGGAGGAAAAAAATGAGACCAAAGACTTAGCCAGACCAGCAGCTTGGACCTGGGGAATGAGTGTGGGGTGGTCTGTTCTCTCCACCTGCTCCAGCAGTGGCTGCTCTGGCACACAACCCAGAGAGGAGCTGAGCCCCAGAGAGCTGCACCATGCCATCTCCAAGCAAACGTGGCAGAGGGATGGTTAGGTCACAAGCCACCTTCCCATTTGCCAGCTCCAGGCTGGGCTGGCAGCTCCATTCATTACCCACCAGCAGCACTGTGCCCGCTGCCAGACTGCCTGACCCAGCCACTGTCTCCTTCCTAATGAGCTTTCCACATTAAAAAGAAAAGTGGAGAGACAGGGCAGAAACCTGTCACCCCACCAGGGTCTGCAGGCTCACCCCCCGTGCGCGGTACTCACACAGGTAGCCGGAAGAAGGAGCCATTGCGGAGGAGCAGGTAGCCAGAGGGGAAAGTGGTGACACCAAACTTCTCCACAAGCTCTTCCTCGCTGCTCAGCACCCTCCTCACTGCCACGTTCTCGTACTGCAGCATGTCCAGTGCCACCTACAAGCCCAGCAGCCAGAGGGTTAGGTCCCAGCCCCACTGGGGATGCAGCAGGCTGTTAAGCACCCTGTGTAACACTTTGCACTTGCAAAGCAGAGCGTGAATTGACCAAGGAGGCTGCCAGAAGAGGACTTCCCTGCCAAAGGCACCCAGGAGTTACCAGGGACACTGGCTTCAAGAGAAATGGAGGATAAATGCAGCTGTACCCACCTCTCTGCCCACAAAGGAATTGCTCTTCTCAAAGATCAGTGCCAGGTACTGGTCCTTGTTCCTCTGGAAGAAGGTGCGAACCTCCTCTGCACTGCAAAAGAGAAGAGGATGGCAGCAGGTGCCTCATCATCAGAGGGATACTCTGCCCTCCTCCCCAAAAGGAGCTCAGCCTACATCCCAAGTAATTTAGCAGGGGGATGCCAGCAGGGGTCCAGGTCCACCATGTGAACAATTCCTCCATGGTGAAGTTTCCAGCCCAGTTTTCCACTCCAGTCCACAGGCTTTGAGCAAACCCACTGGGGTCAGCCAAGGAAGCAGAAAAAAAAAAAGCACAGGCAGGACAGGGGGGGCTAAAAAAGCAGTGAACCTGAAGAAGCAGGCCTGTTGTTTTCTTTGTCTAGGTCATGGAGGCACTGGACCCCTGATGCACATGCCTAGTTTGACCTTCTCTTTGGGAAAGCAAAATACTCCCACGTGGGACAGCAGAACAACTGCCTGTGTCCAGCAAAGGCAACTCAAGATCCTAACAAATCTGTACCGAATCAAGAAAATCCTTTCTCAGAGCAGGGAAAAGCTGTTACCCAGTGCAGCCTCACACAGCATGGCACAGCACAGCACTGCCACGTCCCTGGCTAAGGCACTGCTTGCTCTAATTAAGGCTGATGAGCAGGTTCATTAGGAAATGAAACAACATGGCCTGTCTCATCCAGTCCATGTAAATGGCTCTAGCTGGGCCGAGTCACGTGTGTCTCCGTGGGATGTGGGTGATGTGGTGGCTGCTCAGTGCCCATTTTTGGCTCAGAATTTCCCCAGAAACCTGCTCTCCACAGGACAGAGGCTGCCAGATACTCCCCCATCATGTCACCTCTACCTTGCTGGCTCCAGCGGAGGACAGGCGGGTGGCCAACTGTCCTGGCTCTGCTCAAGGTTGGTAATGATGGCATGGCGCAGGTCCTCAACGCTGGTGCTGGTTTCTGCAGGGCAACAGGATGCCAAGGCATCAGTCCTGGGGAAGCCAGTCCCACAGGCTGAGCCAAGGGGAGCTGCTCTGAATTGCCACCCCAGGCTCCTCAAGGTCCTAGTGCATGATGGGTATGAGCAAAAAAGCCCCACGGCTCTGAATACTCACTGGTAATCCTTATCCCATCCTCTGTCTTCTTGCTAAAAGCTCGGAAGAACTGAAAGAGAAAAAAGAAAACTCAAGGGGAAACAGGGGAAACAGGAGTGAGAGCATTTGAGGTGGGACAGGGACACAGTGCAGCCCAGCAGGCAAAGGCTGCTCCCAGACCAGTTCTGCCTCAGTTTCCCCCATGATGTTACAGCACACTGATGAATGCCAGCCACCACAGAGGGAGCTCCCATAGATGTTCCTGCCCTTTGGGGCATCCTCACGGCAGAAGGATGCAGGCTTGGGCTGGAACCATGTCCAGCCAAGGGCTGAGTGCTGGCAGGCTGCACAACAGGCACCTCTGGGTGTCCCAGAAAGGCAGCCAAAGGCCTTTCCAGTCCTGCAAACCACTGCCTTCCTGCTCCAGAGCCCTCACAAAATGGGAGAAGGGGGCTTTTCCCCTCTCCTGGCCTCCCAGAGTAGCTCTAATGCCCACAGTATAGGCAGAGCAACGAAAGCAGGTTGTGTCAGACAGGTGTTTGCTCTGCAGGCTGGGCTGGGAGCAAAGGCTGTTTGCAAAAGGTGTTTGGCAGGGACAGGATGCAAAGCAAATGACTTGGCACTACCACATCAGCACAACTCTGTGCCCCAGGAGACATTTCAGTCAATGTTTCACAGCCAGTGGGTCTCAGTCAGACCACAGCGCAGGGCTGGGGCACCTGCCTGGCAAGGCCCTAAATCCAACCCCACCTTGGGCTGAGCCTGTAAGCTGGGACTTAGGGCATGTCTGATGACACCTTTATCCACCCCGTTCCATCTCAAGGCAATGCTGGCTTTTATTGCTTGCACCTGGAATGCCTCAGCTTTATTGCTTGTGTTGGAGCAAGGCTCTGTTTGCATAGCAAACACTGTCAAATGGGATATTGACACAGCTAAGGGGCTGGGAATAGGCCCAGAAGGAGGAAGGGCAACTTGCCAGCCACCACAGGAGGCTCCCAGGACGGCCCCCGTGCAGCCTCCCTGTGCCCTCCTCCAAAAGCTGTACTTGCAACCGCTCTCTGCTCTCCAGCAGCTTTTCCCAGGCATTTCCAGTTCAGGTTTCAGACTCTCCCTTGTCCTAGGAGAGATCCAGCACTTATGTTTCACTGCAAAGCAGCATTTTGGTTTTCCCCTCCGTTGCTGCAACACCAAGCAGCTGTACCTAACCACAGCTCTGTTTACAGGAAGGGGAAACAGCTCCAGGCTGAAAAGCCTCGATGGCGACATTTTGGTGGAACAGCACTGTCAATCACATTGAGCAAGAGAGGATCAGCCCATAAGGCAAAGCACAGTGAAACCAGGCAAGCGCCTGGTGCACAGAGCCCTTACCTTCAGTGTGGGGAAGCCGGTGATCCCAAAATCAGTGCACACTTGCTGGTTGGCCTCGTCGGCACAGTCTATGGCTGCCAGCACCACTGCAGGCCTCCATTCTGCAGGGACAGATGATGCAGCCATAGCTCAGTCCCTCTGCAGCTCCAAAAAACACTCCACTCCTCACAACTGCTGCAGAGACAGCAGGGATCTCCCATTGTGCCAGCTGCTTGGCTCCTCCCAACCCCAAAATCACAGCTCACCCCTTGCAGGAGAGTGCCTGATGGCTTCCAAGCCCCAAATATCCAAGCTGTGGTCTGTGCCGATGTTTGCCGCCCTACTTTCCATGTGGCAGGAGCGTGGGGAAAGCCGTGCGAGGTGGGACCAAGCTTTGCACGCCCTGCCTGCTGCTGCCTGCCTAGCTGGTTCTGCCTGCCCAGCCTCTGACCCAGTGGGAAGAGGCTGCTGGGAGCAGGGGAGGGATGGTGAACCACAGTCAAGGAAGAGCAGGGAACATAGGCTCCTGCTTGTCTCACCCCAAACCAAGAGTACAGTTGATAAGCAAGAGGGCACAACCCAAAACCAGTGTCTGCAGTGCTTCAGTGGAGCCTGCCCAGGTGCTGAGCATCCAGTCCCCTGCTACAACTCTCCACCAGCACTACTTCCCTGAGGAGGACCAGTGAGTCCCTGGGGTAAAACAGACACGAAGAAAAAGGGGCATAGAGGCATTTCATGCAACAGAGCTTTGCTCTGAAAGCCAACAGCAAAATGGAGATAAAAGCTCTGAAATGGCTTCTTTTCAGCATAAAGGACAAGCTGAAGAACATTCTGATTCTCCAGGGAGGGACACAGCCCTGGCACATGGAAGGCGCCTACACCACAGATGAAGATCCGCTGAGACTGTCCTGTGACGCAGGTGACCGGGTAGACAAGCCACTTCCCACTGCCCCAGCAACAATGGCATGGGACACCCAGTGCCAATCCCTGCTGCAGGGAACCAGGCACGCTCCTGGACTCATCAGCACATGGTGCCCACAGGTCACTCCGGCATTAGTATCCTCCCCAGACAGCCCACTCCTGCAAATATCCACCCGTGGGAACAGTAGTGAGGATGCCAAGCGGCATGGGGGTGGCTTCCTTGTCCTGCCTGTTCAGTCCAGCCTCTGGAGCAAAGAGCCCCGGGGTGACCCTGTTTTGGAGAGGGGCCAGGAGAGTTGGCATTCCCCCACAGGGCCTGGGCACGCATCCCATTCCTCACATCCTGTCCCGTTGGGGAGCGCTGACGGCATTCCCTTGGAAGAATGGCATCCCCTCGGAGGGATGGCACCCTGACTCACGCTGCAGACACCACGCTCTATCAATTACGGCAACAGCACGGAGAAATCACGCTCGCCTCGGGATGCCGGGAAGGCAGGATGAACCTTGGTAGGACCAAGGTCCCCGGAGAGGGGTGTGTGGGTGCCAAGCCAGGCACCAAGGTCAAAGCTGGGAAAAAAACAGCACCCGACCCCAGCGCTCTCCCTGCAGGCACCAGGGACGAGTGGGGCTGTGCAGGGGCTGTGGGGAATGCAGGACCCCCAGTACCTGCGGTACGCTCAGCCTGAGCTTCTCCCAGCTAAAAGGGCTCCAGAGATGCTGCTAAGCTGGGCCTGGCCACCGCGGGGGGTGGGGGGAGGCTCGGCCTTCCCACTAGGCTGACGTTCTAGGGAGGCTGGGGCAGGGACACAGCGGGATTTAGGGTGCCAATGGAGCTCAGGGCTGAGGGGATTGAGGAGTGCAAATGGGCGGGGTGCAGAGGGGATACGGGGAGGCTGACGATGCGGGGGCAGGGGTGTAGGGAAGATAAAAGGGTGCTGACGGAGAGGAGGATGGGGCTAGGACACAGCAGGGATACAGAAGCAGTGATGGAGGAATCAGAGGCACAGCAAAGATTTAAGGGTGCTCACAGGAAAACAGGACTGCAGGGAGGATTTAAGGGTGCTGACGGAGAGGAGGAGGACGGGACAAGGACACAGCAATGATACAGGAGCAATGATAGGGGACAGAGGCACAGGGAAGATTTAGGGCTGCTGACAAGAGAAGAGAGAGGACGCAGGAGGAATTGCAGGGTGCTGATAAGGAGAGAGTGGCAGAGACATGAGAAAATAAATAGGGTGCAGATGGGAAAAGACAGAGATAGGGTTACAGGAGAGGAAAACAAGGTGAAGGGCTCACGGAAGCTTTAGGAGTGCTGATGGCCTGGGGCGGGGGGAGTAGACAGGGATGTAGAGCAGGAAGGGAAACAGGGCAGCCGTGCCAGGGACTCACCGCGGATGTCGTGCGCCAGGGCCCGCCATGTGGGCGCGAAGTGGACGCAGTGCCCGCACCAGGAGGCGAAGAATTCGACGGCCCAAGCGCTGGGAGAGCCCAGCAGCTGCCCCTCCGCCCCCGTCCCCAGCAGCTCCAAAGGATCAGTGGGCGAGTACAACTCACGACATCTCGCTGCTGACAGCCACAACGCCAGCACCAACACGGCCAACGGCCACCCCCAACGCCCTCCTCCTCCTCCTCCGCCGCCGCCGCCGCCCCCCACGCCCCGCGCTATCCACCGCCGCCGCCGCCACATCGCCCGCCAGGCCGCCCGCCGCCGCCCGCCGCCTTTAGCGACGCCCGCACGCCCCGCCCACCAGGGGGCGGCACGGGGAGGGCGGGGACCAGGCAGTACTCATTGCGGCGCCCCCTATCGGGCGCAGCGCCGCCCTACCCCCTCCCCTCCCCGCTTCCCCCGACACCCCCAAATCAGGGGGGTGCCCCAAATGCTTGTCGCCCTCCCTAGCCCCAAGCCAGGATTCGGGCAGCACAGGGCAAGGGGATGAGGCCACAGCACTGTGAGGGGGCTTAGAGCACAAAATAGTAAAATTCTGGTGAACAAAAGCAGATGATTCAGGCCTAAAACCTGCGGTGCCGCCATTGATGACCTCCCTGAGGGAAGCTGCTGGTATTTGGGCAGTTCCTGGCTCATGCACCCCAATGCCAGCCAACACTTGCTGGGACACCCTATGGGATAGCAACCCCGGAGACTTGATTGTTGCTCTCATCCCAACCTTGTCAGGGATGTGCAACAATGATACCAAACAAAGGCCCCAAATCCAGCTCTTCACACACAAAAAAAATACCCCAGCCTTCCATCCCAGGCAGCCCCATGTCTGGCCACAGCCTGGTCGTGCCACCACTCACGCACACACTCACTGACGTCACTGACTCTGGGGCGGAAGGTGCCCGTTGTTCAGTGCCCCAGGGCAGAGCTGGGTACCGTGGCGTTGGACATGGTCCTGAAATCCATCTCTCCACTCCCTCCCCATCCCCTGAAGCCAGAAGGCCCCTGGCACTGTGGTGGCCCATGTATATTGAGGGCTGGTTGTTGGCTCCATCCCCAGAAGGCCATTAAGCCATGTCGGGCCCCACCTAGGTATTTTAAGCAGACTTGCCATGCTAGAAAAACAAGCCTGCCAGAGCCAAGCCTTGCCCTGGCAGCAGAGGGCAGTGGCCTTCAGACAGGGCATGGCTGTGGGGGAGCTACAGTGCTCCTCGAGATGGTCCAGCTGTAGGGCAGAGAGCCTGTTGGACATGACCCCTTGTGGGAGTGTTGCCACACACCTTTTGGTGTCCAGGCTGATGCAAATGGTGCCGAATATGGTTTGCTCCAGTCCTGCCAGCTGTCATTAAATGCTTAAGGGATTATCACACCTTGCTGTCCAGCTATGAAGAAGAGAGGTGCAGCATGGCCCATACAGGGCTGCTCTGAAAAGTGGTCCCTTGCTATTGCCAGAGACCTTGCCCCAACTTGTCTTCATCCCGCTGGTGCTTAGGGTTGTCATCACCGTTATTTTACCCTGAGTTAACATCTTTCTTTTAAGGGCTTCATTAGGTTATCACAGTGAAGGAGAGGTGCTCAGCACCAGCATAATTGCCAGCGCCCTCCCCATCCAGCTCACCCCTTCCTCCCAGGCAGCCCAAATTCCTTGAATCCTTTTTCAGATGCAAAGCAGCACCTAAGAACCCAAAGGCAGACGGGCTAGAGTCTGACACCCTGGGGCTCTGGCTCCTTTTGAGGTGAGCCACGCCATTGCTCATCTGTTGAAGCCCTGAGGTGGGGATGTTCCTGCTTCCGGCTGCCCTGGTGCTGCTGAGGACCCTACTGCCAGGCTGTCACATTCTGTGCCCATGGCTCTGCAGGAAACAGCTTCCTTCAGCGGCCACCTCTGGGGCTTTCCATGCACAGACTTGTTTTTTTTCCTTTCAATGCTGCTGCAAAGCCAGAGATGAGACTTTTCTTCTGCCTCCAACTGGGAAAAGCCAGATTTTCGTTGCAGAATGCCATAAGACAGGGCATGGGAAGCCAAATGTGAATCAGAGATTTTGAAACAACTAAGAGGGTTTTGAGAATAACTAAGATGAATTCAGAAAAATCAAAAAGCAGTAAGAACTGCTAAGCCCCCACAACCAGTCCTAAAGCCTAGTTTTATGTTCTATTGGCACATATAGGAACCTACTTGGTTTTCATGTGCACTGCACAGTGAAGCCTTCAGCATGCACCTTGGCATCCTTAACTTTGGGAAGAGATATGCTCCACTCCTACGTAGCAGGGCCATGGGCTAAAGACCACTGTGTAGATGTTCCTATGTTGTATTAGTCCCTGGGCAGCAGCTAATTGGTGGCTTTAGTTCATTAAGCTCATCAGCTCTCAAATCTCCTTTTCAAGACTAAGAGCCAGCAGAAATCTCCTTGAAGTCAGTGAAGGCTTGACAGCAACAATAGTCTGAGAGCCTCAAAGGCCACTAAGATCTCACCAAAATAATTTAAGCCCTGCAGAACTTGTTTTGTGTACCCAAACTCTATCATTTCTACAGACAAAGAGCTGCTCTGATGGTCTCTGTGCTGGGTTAGAGAGGAGACAAAGAAAGAGCAGCTAGGTTTTTATGTATTCAGCTCTTGAAGTGCAGGAAAGGACTACACTTCAGAAAATGGAGAAAGGCTTCTATTATCTAGCTTTAAGGTCATGAAGCTGGTTGCAAAATTCCAATAGCTTAAAATGGCCAGGTAAGCTGACCCAGGACCTTCTCACTTCCGTTTAGTTGTGAAGGTATGGGGTCAGGGAGATCCAGAAATGGACTTTCTTCCTTGAAAATTAAAGAACGCGTTCCTACCTAATTGTGTGATTCCAGGAACTGACTCCAAGAAAAACATGCAACCAATGCAAGACTCATGATACAACCACGGCAGCTCCCTCACCCTGTCCTGGCATTTCGGAGACCATTCAGAGAGGTCTGCATCCAGCTCTTCTGCAAGCACCTTGGAAATACCAGTTGCAGAGGAGGCTCAACAGTTTTCCTCTCTCTCCAGCCTTCCTTCACAAGATCAGACTGCTGAACCCAATGAAGCCCTCCTTGATCTGGAGCACAGCACTGATTAAGTGTAGTCCTTCTCTAAATAAAAGAAAAAAAGGCTCATTTCCTCAATTAGCATCTTCAAACAGTCTCAGAGAGCAAGTGAAAATTGTGTCACCTGGCTGAAGTCAGCTGGGACGTTCCAGTCTGGGTGGCACTTTTCCACTGGTGGCACCAGTCACACCTCTGCTGAGACAGGGTGTCAGAGAAGACCTTTGGCAGTGCCTTCATAATAAAACTTTGACAGCTTTTCCAAAACAGGGAGTGGGTGTGAATGTTAACATGGAGTGGATGTAATTTCCAGCTTGGTTCTGATGGGTTCACACCTAGGAAGACCAGGAGAGCCCCTTGTAGCCCCCACTGGTAGCTAGGAATTGCAGACTACGTGAGACAGGCTTGGTCGGATACAGTCAATTTCTACTGTTCATGCTCAACCAGCCTGTAATAACAACAGACGTAAGAGAAAACCCAGGGTGCGTTCTCAGGATGTGATGAATGTGCTCACACAGTCTATGTCTGCAGAGAGAATACAGCAGTACCAGCCCCTTTTTGCTACTCACCCTCTGCTGATTCATCCTGGCTTGCAAGGACAGCAGGGATGCTGGCCTTGGTCTTTTTGGAGGGACCTGGGGGCACTGGGAAGAACTGGTGCTGTCTTTGGTATGAATGGGTAGGAAACATTACCTGCAAATTTAAGATCTATTTAAAGCCATAAATCATCACCATGACCCAGCATGCAGAGAGCAGATATTTTCCACTCCAGCTCATCTGCCCAGCTTCCAGGATCAGATCGGAGGAGGCCACACCACCCAGATTTGCCACATCATTATTTGGCAGGTAGTTTAATTGCAGCACATGAAACTGAGAATACCACACAGATGACAACCAAGCGCTCCTCTCTTGCTGTGACAGACAGAAGTCCTGCAACATAAGCAAGGTCTCACCTACCAAGGTTTGGTGCCCAGTCACAGGTTCATAGAACAGCACTGGCTCCATCACCTCCACAGAGAAATACAGCACAACATGGACCAGGCTCCTTGAAGAGTTCCTCAAGCCAAGCAGCAATATGAAGGGTAGGATTCCCTGCAGCCTCCTTTGTTTTGCTGGAATAAAAGAAAAGAACATGTCTGGGACAGTCCCCAGACCTAGCATTAATGCCATCTCCAGCAAACTCACAGACAAAACCCTATCTAGTTCAAGTTAGCCTAGATCTCACAGGGCAGGGACTGAGAAGTCAGCCTGAAAGAGGAAGCTACCTGAATCTAACATCAGGGAGCGAATGCAGTCCACAGGTCTTGCACAGCTAGGGCAAAGGGCTGAAAACAGAGTCCAAGAAAAATACACTGAGCAGGAACCAACCAGACCTGCTTCAGGCCATCCTCACACAGCACACATCTTCACTCCAAATGCCCCCCCCCCCCACCTTTTGCTCCACTCCTGCCCAGCCCTCAGCCTCCTGAATTGAGCTGCTGCTCCCCAACAGTTCTATTCTCTTTCCCCCAAACTTCTGCCAGATCTTACTCAGGTAGAGGCAGGAAAGCACAGGGTTAGGGCTACAGGTTTTGTTTGCTACAGTTCCCAGACTTCACAGGGTGCCTTTCCCTCCCCATTGGACCTGCATCCCAGCGAGTGCCCTACGCTTTCAAACTCTGTTACATCTCATCAGCATTCCTGCCTGCCAATGGCCCATGCTCTGGGCTGGGTGCCAGCGGCCAGGCAGCTCCTCTCCTCTGCTTCCTGCTCACTGAAGAGAGCTGCTGGTGTTCAGCAGCTCCCCACCAGCTCCTTTTCTTGAGGGCTGCATTAATGAGAGCCTGGACACCACAGAAACCCTTGTGCTAGGCAGGGCACAGTGAAGTTTGGAGCAGAGTCAACATCCTAAAATGCCCAGCACTCTGCCAGGCATTTAGGACATGGGATGGCTGCAGCTGGCACCATCTCCCCAGGGAGGCTGGGAACATGTGGCACCTGGGAAGGGGAGGTATCAAAACAGTCCCAGTCCATACACTGTGCGGTGGGGAAGGCAGCTGCCTGCCGTTGCCCCACCAGGGAGTTTCACCAAATCCAGGATGAAGTGGCTGTGAAAGGCAACTGAACTCTGAGGGTTCTGGGAAGAGTTGCACAAACGCCACTGTAGAACATCAGTGCCAAAGTGAAGCAATGTAGACTTGCAAATGAGGAAATTAGAGCCTTCATCAAGCTGGTTACTGGGCATCCTGGACAAGGACAGCGGTAGCAATGCAGCAGTTTGCTGTGTCGCTTGCTGGAGTGCCGTGGCAGCGTTCCCACTGCTTGAGCTGTTTTAAAGGGAAACCAGTTCCTCAGACAAAGACGCACAGATCAATTTTTCTTTCAGCAGGAAATGCACTCTAAGCCACTTCTAGGGATGGATGCTGATGGCTACATGTAAATCACTGCCCAAAAGTACAGGACTCATGGAGCAAAATTGCTGCAGGGCGAGGAAAGCAGTGCCATGGATGCTCTCCTGCTGCTCAGCAATGAGAACACAGAGGCTGCAGCACCGTTTTGTCTGGGCCCTTTAGACATCAAACAACTCACCATTGTGCTTTGGCTGGTTCAACCTCCTGAGCTCAGAGTCCTACAACGTGCTTCTCTATCCATATGAGGGCTAGGGATGGTGGTAGCAGTGTGCTCCAAGGACTGGCTACCATTACCGCAAGCTGGCAAAGCTGCTTCCATAATGAAAGTTCAACTGCATAAGGTCCTCCTCCAGGATGAAACACCTCTGCTAAGGAACAGCAAACAGCAAGTAACTGCTCAGAGCAACACCTTCACAATGGTTTCGTTCACAGAGGTCCACCTGTTTGATTCATACACCTGTTTCAGAAACAGAACAGCAAGGTGCAGACTGCATCCTCCAAGCTGGAAAGACCAACACTGTGTTTTGCAGATGCCTACAGTGAATGGAAGGCAAAGTCTCTTCTGCTGGGTGGTACCCAAACACAGCAGAGGTGCAGGAGCAGCAGAGGCTGCAGGCACTGAGGAGGCTTGACAGAGGACCTGGTTTTACACATGTCACACTACCACTTGCTTGCCACATGCCCACATGCCTGTGGTTTGGCACTGCAAGAGTTCAGCTGCTCTCTTACAGGGCTCCAGGACCTTTCACACATTAAAGTGGTAGTTTTGGTGTTGTGTGTTTTCTTTGCTTTTCGTATTTTTTCCCCTTTCTTTCTGGAAAGGAACCAGGAAATATGTAGGAAAATTCAACCTATACATGAAGTTTTCAGGGAGCAGTGCTTGGCCCCTGCTGGTAACAGCAGCATTAGGGAGGTGTAACATTTTAAGAGCCTGAGGGATGCAAAAGCATTTAATTCTCTGAAGAATTTAATTCCAAGATCATTATTTACTATAAAAAGAGCTTCCCCTCTACATGTTTTAAACTGAGTTTTTATTTTAAGGAAACGTGTGCAAGGAATAATTTTTTTTCCTGCAGATCCTGCAGGGTACTCCTGCAGTGACTACGCAATGCTGCTTTCTGGGTTGGCTTTTATCAACACTTGGCTTCAGTAACAAGGAAATCCTAATAACGTTGTGATTGTAATTAAGGCAATGCTAAGGGGATTTTGCAGACTGTGATTGGCATCCCAAGTACAGCATCAGACAGAAAGAGGAATGTACAAGGGGACAAATCTCCAGGACGCCTTTAGAATTAGCAACTATTTGGGTAATTATAAAGCCCCAATTTTAGAAAGAACTAGGAAACAAGATTAATTTATAAATCAGTTTATTTACAGGTTTTGTTCTCTTAAAGTACATTTCAGTTACCAAAGATATTTACACTGGTGTACACAGGGAGCACCCTGGTTATTTTACAGTTTTTAATTACAAAAAAACCCCAAACAATCCCCAAACAACAACAAAACAACCCAAAGCCTCCACATCCTTGGGTCTCTCTACTGTGCAAAGCTGCTCTGGATGCGAATGTGAGCTGAAACTGGCCCAAACCCCAAGTTACCAGGTTATTTACACACATACAGTAAACAGGTTTTCTTTTCAGCATCTCCACAACACAGTACAGGGGGAGACAGAGCCTCCCAAAAGGCGGCTTTGCAAGTGTGTATCAAAAGGCTCTGCAAAGTCAAGGAAAAGAAAAACAACAACCCCAAACTCGTAAATGCAGGCTAATTACAGTATTCCTCTTTCATCTGTATAGAATTTTGCATCTAGCATTTTTTAAATTACAAACAAGTTCAAAGAGTTTGCTTTTCCCCATTTTAGTTGATTTGTAAACACTTCAGATGCACTGAATACCTTGTAAGATCCATCTGTTTCTCTGCTGAAAAGTACTTTTGTTTTCCTAATATTCTTAAGGTAGCAAAGGGATATGAAAGTTGGAACTGCAAGCAGTCCCATGCAGAATAGTCATTTAAAAGGTCTCTATCGCTGTGCTACTGAAGAGCTTCTGCAGGTACACACTTATTCAAGTATTGCAAAAAGCTAAGGGCACTTTTTTCAAGAAAGGAAAGTGAACAAGATGGGATTTTTCAACCCCTCACTCCACCTTGTGAGCAACAAGTCTCTTCTGAAAGGCAGAGGTACTGATATTCCACAGCTCAGCTCGTGGAGCATCCTGCAAGAGAGGTACAAGAGAGGTACTTGTGTTCCTTGTCCTCACAAGTCTGGGCTTTCCCACCTGGCACTGAGATCCTTCTGAAAAGGGAACTGCACCTCCCCTTCCAGTGGTGACAGCTGCTGCTGCAAACAGCTTATGGGTCTCAGAAAAATGCATCTTCTACCATGGTTGCACCAAGGTTGCATCTTGTTCTTAGAATGGGAAGGTTGGGGACAGGAGAGAAACCGAGAATTCAGCCTTTGCTTGTGACACTCCAGGCTTCCCCACACTTCCTTGTCACCCACACAGACCATTGCTTCATCTCAGTAATCATCAGCCCACAAGTACTCAACACACTCAAAGTTCTGAGGATAACACTCAACTCAAAGCAACTCAACACACTTGAGGTATTGAGAAGGTAATTCATGTACGTTCAAGTCTTTTTAGGGTTGCTCCTAGCAAGGATTTCTACCAAATCAAACAATGATGTTTGCAAAGGAATAAAGCCATCACTTAAACACAGCTTCTCTCTGCCCAAACAGCTGTAAGAACAGTTACTACTGCTGTTGGAGTACTTGGCTGGTGCTATCCAAGCTAGCAAGAAAATCAGCACAAGATCTCCAGTGGTTCCTGGTACCATGGCAGGTTAACTGTACAAGCTTCTGCCTGCTGGAGGACAGACCAGAGAAGCCATGCCAGCTCTGCAGGACAGCCACAAAGCCTCATAATGCAGTGATCAAGGATGCAGGACAACCTTCTCAACACTGGCCATGGTACCTACAGAACAGGAAGTAACTTTGTTTCTCTGGTATTCCAGCCCCAAACCTACACTGCAGGTTTCTGCCTTCTTTCTGTAATTGCTACCTATAAAAATAGCAATCCTTGCTGTTGAGAAACATACACCCAGGAAAGGGAATCTGAAGTGGTGACCCAACCAGTGACACCAGACTGGTTAAATGTAGCAGCTTTAGTATGCTTCTGTCTTTAGCATTCAAATGTTTCCTGGTTAGCATCATGACATTTTACATGGACAAATGAATCACTTGGGCAAAAAAGCTGATGAATGCTCCACCATAGTCTGACTCCCAGCCAGAAGAGCCACTACTGTAGGACAGACATGCACATGACCATTGGAGGTGTTCCTATACAGCATTACCTCCATCTTGCTCTTCCACTCGTTAAGCTCCCATGAATATGGCTCACCATTCACTCACAAGTGAGGTGCTGGCAATACTACATCTGAGAACCTGCATGGACCTCTGACAAATCCAACATTTCCCAGTGCTGTCCCTGAAGAATTACCAGCTGTGTGTCATTGTGCAAAATGCAAATATTCCAATGATAGCTTTCAAAAATAATTAAAAAAAAAGGTGGAAAGAGAAAATAAAATGGAGCAGTAGCAGAGGCATGCATAGCAAGAAGCCCAAGAATCAAGCAGATGAAAAACAGTAGAGATCTCCCCGCAACGCCTATTGTGGGCTGCAGCATCTTGGGAGCACCTCTGAGGGCTTCAAAGTGTCCTTCTGCACTCCAGCATGTCTGAAGAATCTGACTCTCCTCTGGGTCTTGTCCCAGGTCAGCAATTAGGGACATCCACTATTAAGGCATCAACCGTTCAACCTCAGATGGTCTGTGTTCCTCCAAGAAAAACACAAGAATGGGAGGGACAGGTTAGGAATGAGTACTCAGCAGAAGGACACTGCTGTTGAATCCAGCACCAAGCCAACCACTTAACAGCTGTCCATGGCCTTGAATTTCTGGAGCAAGGAAGTTCTTCCTCATTTTCAGCTCAAGCCCTTCAACTTTCTGTTGTCTCTGAACCAGGTGTGGTGAAGCTCCATTCCTAGTCCTGCCTTTGCATTGTACCCCTGGTCACTGAGGTTTGGTTCTTCTTGCCTTCTCCTTCCCTGCATCAGCCTCCAGAACTAGGTGGTTTTGTAGGAAGAATGCAGGGCTCTGGAAGTTTCTAGAAATGATGCTTTCTTGAGTTCATCTGTCTCAAAAGGTAGGACAGTGCAGCCACCTGCACAGGACACTCTCCCATAACCCACTTAATAAATTATCTGAAAATAAATAAAAACCCCACAAGCACAAAACATGCAGTTGCACACTGGGCACCCCTTTCTTTGGTGAATACATTCTGTTCTCTACATTGTTCAAGTAACAGCTCCTCCCATTTATTAGGTGACAGTAAGGGAGGCGGCTGAGGGATCGAAGGCCAAATTCTTGTGAGGAAATGTTTTTCACTCCTGCATGTCTCGTGCCTGAGAAAATCCTGAGTATCCATTATCTGGGAGCAGCTGGTGCTCCAGGAAGAGAAGAAGTGCTACACGGTAGGAGGAAAGTTGTCCACAGGCTCATCTTTCATGCTTGACATTAGGTGGCCTTTTCTATTGCTCCACCTCAAGACTGAAGCAAATTACATAGGAAAAGCAGCAAGAATTTTTGACTTGAATGTAGAAAGCAACATCATCTAATGTCCCTGGACTTACTGGCACCATACCTGGCACCACATCAGAGAAGAAAGATGAAAACCAGCTTCACAGAGACGGGAATTAAATGGGCTCTGGAGTGGAAGAAACTGATGCACATTGTTAGGGCTGCAGGAGAAGAGGTGTTAGGATTATAACAAGTTCAGTACAGTAAGTCTCCATTTATGGCTAAAAGCTGACCAAACCGTTTCTTCTCCAAATTACTCACATCTCTGAAGTCAGGTACTGATGGCTGACAACCATTCCAGCAAAACAGCCAATACCCCAGCAGCTTAACCCAACCCTTTCAGAGAACAAACTGAACATGCCACAGCCTGAGACAGCTGCTGACATTTATGTGGCATAAGTGCCTTGATACACCAACAGTCTTGAGCACTCCACAACACAACCTCAAGTGAGGGATCAGCTCATTCCAAACAATAAATCTAGCGGGAGATCTCTGGTGGCAGCAGATGCAAATCCAGGTTCCTTTCATCGCATCTGAACTGCCCTGAAACTCCACATATGAAAGTCCAGCAGGGTGAAGAGCAGGTCAGGAGTCAAAGGCCTGTGATTTGGTTGTTCTGCAGCTGTGCGTTCACTGGCAGTGCAGTCAGACGAGCAGCAGCTTCCGTTTCTCATTGATCTGGTTCAGTACATCAACAGTGTCTCGGATTAAGGCCTCGAAGATGCCATCTGCCAGCTGCATCTTTACATACAGCTCATCCTCGTCATAGTTGACCCACTGCGCTTCTTCCTCATGAAGTTCTTGCACCTTGAAGGGCAGAAAGGAGAAGGCAATATAAACATCACAGTTATGTTGTTCTAGGTATAATATCCCCTGCAAAGTTCCAGAAGGACTCCAAACCAACTTATCTGCCTTTGTAAGAGATTACAGGAAATGCTTGGAATAGCACAAAGGAAACAAACCTCTTTGAACCAGGCTATTTCACTGTGGGAACGTTTACCACCTTTCACTGGAATATCCATTTTAAAGGACTTCATATCGCTGCACTAATTTTTCCCTTTGGAAGAACTCAGTTAATGGAATATTTTTGGCCAACAGCAGAAGCCCCATTATAAAAGTCCCTAATTACGCATTTGCAAAGGTGGCTCCACGTACCTTAAACTGGTAAGAAATCATACTGAGGCCTCAAACAGAGGAAGGGGGGAAAAGACTTCATTGCAGTTCAGTTCATCTAAATAGAAACTACAAAACCTAAAGGAAATAACTAACTTAGAGCAGCCTTCCCGTACCTGAAGGAGGCCTACAAGAAAGCTGGGGAGGGTCTTTTTGCAAGGGTTTGTAGTGATAGGACAAGGGGGAATGGATTGAAGCTGGAAAAGGATAGACTTAGACTCGAGATTAGGAAGAAATTCTTTCCAGTGAGGGTGGTGAGAGACTGGAACAGGTTGCCCAGAGAAGTTGTGGAGGGCCTTAAGCAAACAACCCTAGTGGAGGCAGACGGGGTGGAATTAGATGACCTTTAAAGTCCCTTCCAACCCAAAACCATTCTATGATTTCATGATACTAGGGGAATGGTGGAACTCTGGAACAGGTTGCCTAGGGAGGTGGTGGAGAATCCATCCCCAGAAACATTTAAGGTCAGGCTTGATAGGGCTCTGGAAAACCTCATTTAGTTGGGGATCTCCCTGCTTACTGCGGGGGTGTTGGACTAAATGAGCTCTAGAGGTCCCTCCCAACTCAGTGCATTTTACAATCACAACTGTTCTACTGGTCACTGGCAAAAAGCTGTTTTAGTAACAGAGAGATGTATATAATTTCATTCAGTAAATCAGATCTTATCAAGAGTGTCTCCAAACTGGACATCTCCAACTAAATTTACTAAAAATTAGTGGCCATTTCAGAATTTCAGATACATCCTAAGAAAGCTCAAACATCTAATAAAAGAGTGGGTGCCAACATTGCTCATGTCTAAAATAATAAAACCGTTGAAAGCTCTTTCTTTGCTCAGCTTCAGCAAAAAGCTCCTCTGACCATTTATCCTACACTCTGAACTCAAAATACATTTACACTGTCCACACAAACAAGTGGGACAGACATCCAGACACTGCCAAAACAAGGTTAAAACGTACTGAAAAATCCACTAATCCCATATCAACACTTTAATAATGTTATCTAAAGAGAGCACAAGAGTTACAGCCCTAACACCCTCACTCCCTCACTTGTCTGAAGCTAAACCACCCAGAAACACATCAGTTTTGAAGGAGACAGCTGCTGCAGCACAGTGACAATTCAATAATCCAAACACAGCATGAAGCCCAAGAACAGGCTGCTACAGGAGCCCCAGAGAACTGGCACTGCTTCAGGGTTTGTGGCCATCCATAGCACCTCGTTTAGACATGGAGTTTCACTCCGACAGCTCCTTTCTCCCTCTCTTAAGAGAGGCTGGGGAGAGGGTAGGGATGCCATCCTGCAAACAGCTTCGGAAGAGTCACAAATCTCTTACAAAGCTTACAAAGCTCTGCGCTCCTGCAGTGAGCGCTCCTCTTCAGCACTGCCCTACAGATGTCAAAGACAAGCAGCTAATGGTTTCATTACGCTTCTTGTTAATAAGGAAGAAGCACCAACACTGGCAATCAAACTTTGAACTTTTTCAGTGTTTAAATTCATAGAATGGCTTAAACTGAAAGGGGCCCTACAGATCCTCTACTCCAGCCTCCCTGCCATGCCTCTCAACTAGGCTTGGCTGCTCAAGGCCCCATCTGGCCCGGCCCTGAACACCTTCAGGAAGGGGGCATCCACAACCTCTCGGGGCAACCCTTCATAGCACCCTTGTACTGAAGAACTTATTCCTAAGATCCAGTCTAAATTTACTCTCCCTCAACTTAAAACCATTTCCTCTTGTCCTATCACTAGACACTCTTATGAGAAGTCCCTCTCCAGCCTTCCTGTAGGATCCCTTCAGGCATTGGAAAGCAGCTCTAAGGTCCTCCTGGAGTCTTCTCTTCCTCCAGGCTGAACAAGAAATTAAACACCAACAAGTGGCACATCTACACACTTGCTGAACACCTCCAGGGTGGCAACTCCACCACTTCCCTGGGCAGCCCATTCCAATACCCAACCACTCTCTCAGTAAAGAAATTTTTCCTAATATCCAATCTAAACCTCCCCTGGCACAACTTAAGCCCATTTGCTCTCGTCCTGTCGCCAGTTACTTGGGAGAAGAAACCAACGCCAGAATCACTCCTTCAGGTAGTTATAGAAAGCAACAAGATCCCCCCTTAGCCTTCTCTTCTCCAGACTTAATCCCAGCTCCCTCATCCACTCTTTGTACATGCCCTCCAAATGCCTCACCAGCCTCACTGCTCTTCTCTAGACACCCTCAAGGACCTCAATATGTCTGTCTTACACTGTGGCACCCAGCACTGAACACAGTACTCAAGCTGTGGCCTCCTCAGGGATGAGTACAGGGGCGCAATCACAGAATCACAGAAAACATTTAGATGGAAGAGACCTCAAAAATCATCCAGTCCAATCTTCAACCTAGCTCTGAAGGGTCAACACTAAACCACTTCCCAACTCTTGCTGCCTACAGCTGCTGTGGGCTGATTTTGTGACAAGCTCTGGACGAAACAACAGCAGCATCAATATCTATCAATAGAGAGGCATAAAATAGAAGCACCAGTGTGGAGGCTGATCATGTGCTGTGCATCTGCATCACAGGACATTTAGATGAGGAAAATAAGACATAGGGGTCAAAAAAGTGGTAGTGCCAAAAAGAACCATTTCCAAAAAGCAGAAAGAAAACAGGAGCCTCATACGGAGAAGGCAAAAACTGCCAGGAGGAAAGATTCTGGAAATGAAGAAGATCCTGGAGATGAAGGAGGTGGGCGGAGACAAATGCCAGGGAACAGCCTGGGATCTTGACTGATGATGTTCCAGACTGGTAACTGGGAGCAGCTGCACAGTACCAATGGATGCGATTTTCTGCCCTAATCTTCCAGTCCAGCAGTGCCCTCCCTGATGGGAAGGGAAGCTGAGACCTAGTGAATGTAACAGAGTAGGAAAGCAAGTGAGTAAAATAATCAAGCAGGTTAAAAGCTCTGATCTCACTGGCTCTTAAAACTTCAAAACCTAAATCCACCCTTAGCTGCTGTGTGTTTTGTCTCACCTGCAACCACATGATTGGACAGGTCCTTTGCTGTGTTCCAGAAGGAAAGAAGTGATGCTTGGGATAAAGAAAGGCAAGTAAATGGGAGAGAAGGTGGCAGCTTGATCCAGGCAGAGAAAAGGCTGGATGCTGAACAGCAGTGGAAAGATGAAAAATGAAACACAGTATCAGTGATTCAGTTTCTTGCCTCCTTCTCAGGGGCACAATGCACAATTTCCTTTGGCATTAGAAGAATTTCCTCAAGCATACTTCTGGAAAACATAGAGAATGTATAATTTGCAGCTGCAGGCAAGTCTTGTTTATAGTGTATGCAGAACATGTGTGGAAAGTGCCACGCCGCTTTGCAGCCCTTGCTGCAGAGATCTGAGCCAGGGCAACTGTGACTGCTTTGTTTGGGAAATGTTTGATCCAATTGTTATATTATTACAAACTGTGAAGACCATTGTGGCTTCCATAGAAGTCAGCTTTGCATTGTCTTCAGCATACGCACAGCATTTAAAGTCTGGTACATCCTCATGGTAACAGTAAAACTCCACACGTTTGATACCAGTAAGTAAGGTCATTATACCAGAGAGAAACTGCATTTGAGCAAAGTCAGGAAAAAACAGTTTGAATGAAAAGGAATTCCATCCTGCAGAAAAAGATCATAGAGTTGTTTCAGTTGGAAGAGACCTTTAAGATCATTGAGTCCAATCATTATCTAACTCTACCCATCTGCTGCTAAACCATGTCCCTCTGTGTCTTTTTAACACCTCCAGGGACTGGGATTCAACCACCTCCCTGAAGAAGCTGTTCCAATGTTTGAGAACCCTTTCCATGAAGAAGTTTCTTCTAATATCCAACCTAAACCTCCCCTCATGCAACTTGAGGCTATTTCCTCTTGACCTAACACTTGTTACTTAGGAGAAGAGACCAACACTCACCTGGCTCCAACCTCCTTTCAGGAGTTGTAGAGAGTGAGAAGGTCTCCCCTTTGCCTCCTTTTCACCAGACTAAACAATCCCAATTCCCCAAAAGAGTGACACACAGATAAACAGTGACATAAGGCAGAAGCCTGTGTGGCATGTTCTCTTCCAGGTGCCTTTTTCTGTATGCTGACTTAGTGTGGTGGCACCTGAAAACACCACTTCATACCATCTGAAGGGAACTTTAGAGACTATGTCAGTACATTTCTATTTCTGCAGGTTCCCATTCAAAATCATAAATATTTTCAAAACAAATTACATTGGAGGAGTCACTAGATCATTCTAGCAACCAAAAAGAATAAAAATCCAGGTATAAACTAGTGCCTTGGAAGAATGTCAGTAGAAGTCAGGCAAGTGTGTGCATTCTCACAGCTCTTCACTCTCAGAGTGCCTGGAAATCTTCACACAAATGCGTAGACAAGCAGCCTTTGATTCTCTTCTTACTGTTGCACTTCTCCCCTTGGGTTCAGGTCTCAGGGGCTGCAGAAGCAGGCTTTCCAACTAAACCAGCTTGGCAGGAACAGCTTTTGCTTTGTCACAGTCTCTGCACGGAGAGAGACATTCTAGCAGTTAAGTCAACAGGTCAGAAGATCAAGTATTTTTTGACACTCTGTTGGCAGGCTTCTCAGGTGTGAAAACTGAACACAGAGGTTTGGCAGTATCATGTGAGCTTTGCTTTCTCAAGCTCCAGATAAAAGGGGAGGGGGGTGGGGGGATGTCACAGAGAAAGCAATGGCAGAGTTTGTTCTAGCTCCATGCAGCACAGGGAGTTCTGGCTGAAGATCCAAGAGGTAAAAAAAAAGAAAGAAAAGAACTACAAAGGGGGAGTGAAAACAGTTTATTGTTAGCACCTGAACTGAAATAAGGAGATAGGAGGGTCCTCACTGTAGTTTAGAAAGAGGTTTTGAAAGGTGAAGGCAGCCCTCATGTATTGAAATGCAGCACATCAGCCTACATGTACATCTGAGAACCTCCCATAAATTTAGCACAGACAGCACAGACCTGAGGAAAGTGCCACCATAAAGGGACTTGAGAGGAAAACAAACACCTAAATGTTCCTTTAACTTGGTTGCAAACAAAGTAGCTTTTCATATATGGGAACCTCCCATACCCATCTACTGAAAGCCAAGGTCAGCTGCAAAATGTTAAAAACAAAGTAACTGTGCAGTAGATCAGAGAAGTCCTTTAAGAAATCCCAGAAACCCTCTCTGAGGACAGAGATGCCTGATCAAATTTAACAGTGCTGCAATAAGGAAGAGTAAGATTTTTTTTTTTTGTCACTGCCAGAAAAACATGACTGACTACACCGGTGTCGATGATGGGAAAGTGCAGATGAAAGTGAAAATGCAACTAAAATGCAGTGACTGGTGGTAGCAGCAAAGATCAAGGCACAGCAAGGGGATGAAGGACTAATCCATCCTGTTCTCCCCTTCATTTCCAGTGGGTGTGATTGTTGACCACAGTCACCCGCAGGACTCTGCATCAAACAGCACCAGTGCAGCACAGGCTGCTTCTACCACTGTGCCTCTCCCCTGTAAGGCTGAACCCTTGGTGGAGATAAGAATCACTCAGAACTGGGTTTAATATGGTAAATCCAGGACACATCCAGGGATAATCAGGGAGAGAGTAACCTGCATGCACAAAATAGCCTGGCACTTGCTTTATACCTTCAGAAGAAACAGCCGTGGCTCCTGGTTTTATTGCTACTTGACCATCCAGGTAATGTCACTATCTGACAGTCAATAGTAATATGTTGAAGAAAGCATAAAACATTCTCCTTTCTCTGTATCAAAACCCCTGCCCTAGTCATATCTAGCTCCTGGGTCTGATGTGCTGAATCTCTCAAAGTCACCAAAAAGACATAGTTGCCTCAAAGAAAACTCATTTAAAGGTTAATTTTACTTGATGGGGAAATGAAGAAGCTGGCAAGGACCTGTGCTTAAAGTCTGAAGCCTAAAAATGTTTACCTCTGCTTTAAAAAGATGTTTTATTTTAATTGGTTTTGCCTTATAAGCAGCAAAAAGCAAGAAGAATCAATCAGGTCATCAGTGTACTCACATGACATCCCTGGCACATGCTGTATATCGGCTACATTCTCACAAAAACTTGAACAAAGCCTTTTCCATTTCTAAAGAAGCTTCTACAGTGCCATTAAACCTACCAAAGAAATCTCAGTTCCTCCTTCACAAAATTGCTGTCTTGTACTGCTTGAATGTGCTTTAAACAAAATTTGGAGAACTCCAACACTGACCTCTCAGTTGAGAGCAGATAGCAGATCCTGCACAGACCTCTATATTCACTTAGGGCCTTGGATTTGTGTTATCACAGCTTAAGCACAAGCTGGAGGCTGTCTAGGAGACAGAGAAAGCTATCAAGATACTTCATGATCTATAGACACTGTAATAAAAGAAGGAAAGAGAAACTGAACTCTAACTATCTCCTTAGGTTTTCAGTTAGAAGTTTCTCTTATAGCACCTCACATGACAGTATAAATTTGCTAGCAATGGCACTGAGAGCCTTATTCCTAAAGCAAGGCATGCTGCAGCCTTCAAGGAGTTATTTCCAGTCTTCACCAAAATTTTCATTACCAAATTCTTGTGAGAACAAAATAAAATTAAACACATTATTTATTAAGCCAAACTTATCAGAGCTCCATCAATCTTTGATGCCCAGGTCTGCACGTAGATTGCAGACCAGATTGTCTGAACTTCAAACTTTCTCCACCTAAAGCACTTTGGATGCCTTCAACTAGACAGGAATCCAGTCAGGAATCCTTCTTTCTAGGTATGATTCAAAGAAATTAGGAAGTTGGCACATATGTAATAGCTGTACTGTGAGTTCTCTCAGGGATCTCAACAGAAGACTCTTTTGTGCGTGCTTGAACAGTCTCTATATCCCAAACAAAGCATACTAGGACATGCAGGTCCTATACACAGATACTCTATTTACATACAATTAAACCCTTGAGAAAAAGGCTTGTTGGAAGCCTTCCACTGATGGGCAATTAAAAGACCACATAACCCATGACTCCAAGTTACTTATGTGTGCACGTGTGCGGAATCAATTTCAGGTACAATTAAGTGAAGCACAGAGTTAATGACAGCTCATATTCCCAAGCAGAACCTTCACTATCATTATAGCCAATAAAGACGTTAATCATCCTGCAATACAAGCCAACAAGGAACTTTCAAAAACTAGTACACAGCCAGACAGGCTGTATTTTAAGCATCTTTAACATCGAACAGCCTCTGCTCCAGTGGCAGGTGCATTCACTAGCTCATGACAAGTACTACACCAACAGATGCCCTGCTGCTTGTTCAGCTTTGAGGAAATGCTTGACTGTAGAATGATCTGGCAGACTGGTTACCTTGTACTAGGGACTCTCATGTCACAGAATCACTGAATGGCAGGGGTTGGAAGGGACCTCTGAAGATCATTGAGTCCAACCCCGCTGCCAGAGCAGGCTCACCTAAAGCAGATCCCATAGGAACATGTGCAGATGGGCCTTGAAAGTCTCCAGAGACTCAGACTCTACCACATCTCTGGGCAGCCTGTTCCCCTGCTCTGCCATCCTCCCTAAAAGTAAAGAATTTCTTTCTCATGTTTAGATGGAACTTCCTGTGCTCAAGTTTATGCCCATTACCTCTTATCCTGACTTGAGAAGAGTCTGGTCCCATATTCCTGACACCCACCCCGGTCCCATATAATCTTTTCAAAGTCTTTGCTATTCTAACCCAAGGACTTCTGCAACCTTGCAGTTGAATCTGGTAAGAATCTGGTCTATGAAACCCTCAGTATCACTGTCTCCAGTTAAACAGTATCACATTAAAATAAAACATTTTAAAATTAAAGTAAGAAGAAAAATATATTCCCTTCCTAGAGAAAAAGTTTGCTCTCTGTTAGGTCAAGTGTTTCAGTGTTTCATCCTTCAATTTCATGCTTTAAACTTCTGGGAGTGGGCAAATTTATACCCCAGTCAAATCAGCAAGAACAGAGATAATTTGCTCAAGGCACCTTATTTCACTGGCACCAAACTTCTGGTGTTGTCAACAGGGTGCTCTCAAATTAAATTCCTTCTATCAAGACCTCACACACACTTCATATTCTTTGCATTCTCAACTCATCCCTTGCAGGATACACCCCTTATGACTGTTCAACACTCAGCATGATCAAATAATGAAAAATACAGTGGTATGTCACACTTCAGTCTGGGAGACAGTATCTGACACCAGTTTATTTTCAGTCACTGACCAGTATTTGATCCACTCGGTCTCGTTTCTTACGCCCAAATTTCATCATCTTCTGCCAGTCTGTTTTGTGATTTGGCTCCTTCCTCAGGCTGAACAGCTTCAGTACTTCAGCAGCAATGAAGCTCTAAAAAAGGTGAGATTTAGCACATTTGAGTTAAGATATTAAATGTGTGCACAAAATACCTGCCCTAAAAAGTCACTCTATAGAATGCATAGTGGCTTTCTGTTTAGCCAAGAGATATAAGGAATATGCATGGGAAGTTAACAGTGAAAGTCTCTGAGACAGCATTACACAGGCTGGGCAATTATTAAACCCAGAAGTGGGGAAAGGAGATAAAAAAAAAAAAATCACACCCACTGCTGTAACAATGTTTAGAACAGAAACTTCCAATTAAACAGTACAGCAAAAAGCTGCATCATTCATGTTATGGGACACTATGAAAGGAAAGCAGGATGGGAGATTTGGTGTCCTTGTGCTGTGTTCTCTGCTCTCCCCCACCATGTTTTAAAAGTCTTCTCAGCTAACAGAGTGATGTAGATACTATTTCTGTCTTTTCTAGACAGCTAACATGCTGTGTCTTCAGCAGGTTAATCAAAACATAGTCAAATACCTGCCAATTTCAGAAGAAATGGTACAGGTGGAAGTCTCATTTATGTCCTGATGTCCTACGGAAAGTTCTAGCTTAAACCCAGTCAGGCTTTTTTGGGGTTTTGTCATTTCTTGAGCACTACCACCAATACCAGGAGATGCCCCCCTGCCTTGCCAAACACAATGATGCCCTCACCAGCCAAATTTTGGGTCCCTCTGGGCAACTCCCACTGCCTTCAGTGAGGCTGGCACAGGTGTGTCTGAGAATAAAATCCAGCTCATCCCATTTGGCCCAACCCTACTATTTGATCCATGCCAATGCCAAAGAGAGTTCCACTGGAATCTGCTAGAGCAGCAGTCTGTCAGCACACCAATTTTGTAAGATCAAGGTCATCCTGGTAGTTCTGCACAGGAATAAGATTTAAAAGCAACCAGTACCAACCAAAAGGACAGGAAAGCAAATCTGTTGAGTAGAAAAGGACCATTTTGACAGACGTCCTTTCTGGTTTGTATTCTTGTTTATTTTTTCAACCCATCTCTTGTTGGAAACACCTGTTAGTATATTGTAACATTCAGGCAAGTGCCAGTACAACACTTTTCATCTCACAAAAGATTCTTCCTACCTTGACTTCATCCAGATCATTTGGATCTTTTACTCGGCGAAAGTATGCAGATGAGATCCTACATGGTTTCATCCAAACAGGCTGATTTAGATTAGGATCCTCAGCAAAGATTTCCCCAAAGATCTCTCTTGTTAAATCAAATACCACCTTCACAGAGAGAGAAGCAGAAGTTAGGGCTACAATTATCCATAGTAAACATTCAAAAGGCAAGAATAAAACACCTGAAGACTGCACCTACCTTTTTATAAACCTGCTTGTTTATCGTGTCCCTGTCCTGCTCTTGGAGGGTGCTGTCGAAATCTGTATGAAGGCTGAAACTTTGAAAATCATGACCCAACTCTTTCAGTTTCCAGAGTTCCTCAGCTGCTTCGTGCACCATACCTTCCACCTCCACAGCAGTGTGAGGGACTGCCAATGGCTCCTCACACAGTTTTGTTGGCACTTTCTGTGGTTCTCCCTTGGGCAGCACTGCAGGTTCCTCAGCCTGCTTCTGCTGGTCCTTATTGGAATTCAGGCCATAGTCCTCATCAAACCAGTCTTGATCATCTCCCAGCACACTCAGGAACTCCCGATTGAGCTCCAGCTCCGCCAGTCTCTTGGCAAGCTCTTCCTGACCACTGGCACCAAATACTGGACTCTCCTATGAATTAAGTGCCACAGAGTAAATCTAAAAGCACACATTGTTGTCTAACTCAGCTTACAGTTTTAAATGCTCTACTGGTTTAATCAGCGAGGTATGCACAAATACTAAGAAAACTAATAAATCGACCACAGTAAAATCAGAAATGTTTTGATTCAAATACTTGAGGTTTCTACCACTCCTGATGAATGCTTTCAGAGGGTTCCTACAGAGCTTTGAAGACTTGTGTGTCCTGCCCACTGCCTGTCCTAATCCTCATCTGTTTATGAAAGGCTGAGTGGTTTCAAAACGAACACTGTGACACAACTTTTCACTTCACTCACCAGCAGTTTCAGATCTAAATCAACTGCCTAAAAGCTTTCAGAAGGTGATGGTTGTTTCAGTGATTGAGCAGCACTCACAGTGGCAAAATGGGCTGAAGCTTTCTGTGGTGATAATATATTGGGATCAATGGCAAAGCAGACAGGTTTACTAAGATCTTAACAGAAAGGCTAAGTCCTGTATCTGCACCATTAATGGTTGTTCAGAGGAAGTCTGAACTTCCACTCCTCGTGATATACTAGTTCAGTGGGCAGAGCAGTGTGACACACTAATGACCTCCACAGCAACTAATTCTGTTTGAGGATGATTACTTCAAACCAAGACTAGAGAGACGTAAGTTTACAGTCTATTGTATTTTCCCCATCTTTAGAGTAAAAACTGAGGCTAATGATTAAACACAAACAGGGATGTTCAACCTAAACAAACTATTTTTCATTTTGACGTGCCAGAATATGGTTTTCAGTCTGTAGGACTACCAAAATGAACAGGGATACACAAGGACATACGTGTAAGACATACCTACAGGCAATCTTCAAAGCATGCAACAGAACTTGGGAGAAAGTAAACTAGTGCCACACAGATTGCCACCTCAATCATCTGGTGCCACTTCAGATTCAAACATCATCAGTCAAAAGAACAATCAGCTCTGAAAAATCAGTGCAAGATGTTTGTTACTTACTGGTCTGGGACACATGTCTGGAGAAGAAAGTTCTTCTCTTTCATCATCCAAATCAGAACTCAGGAAAAAGTTACTCAGTCCATTGGGAATTTGCTCTTCTAGCTGCTGGGGTGGGATGCTGCATTCCTCCTTCACATCACAGAGCTCCTGGTTGCTAAGCTGGATTTTCTCATTTTTTATCTTCTTTATTTGTTGTAACTGATTGACTGTGTCTTTCAGAAAATCTCTAAGTAGACTGTCTGTCAGCAAACTGACCTTTTCCCGTTGGTCTTTTGACTTTTCTTCTTCTTGAAGTGGTAGTCTAAGCTGGGCTTCTAATTGGTTCTTTTCTTTTGTCAGCAAATCCAGAAGTGGAGTTTCAGACTTCTCTGCAGCATCAGGAGAGAGATCATCTAATTTTTCTGCACATTCTTCCCCCAGTGTTTTCTGTCTCTCCAGCTTTTCAGAAAGGATATCTGCAATATCATCCAACTGAACAACAGTCTCACCCACAGCACCAGAAAGAAGAGGAGCAATGCTGGTCTCCTCTTTTACAGCATACTTCAGATAATCCACTACTGACTGTTCCTGGGCAAGTGATTCAGCAGACAGAGAAATCTTTATGCTGCTTGCTTTAGAAGACAATTCTTTATCAGTTCCTTCCTCAGGTGAGGCTTCTGAAATAGCTGTGTCCACAGGAGCTTTATTCTGGGAATAGCTCTCTGTTGCATCTCTGCTCTGGCTTTCATCCTCTTTGCCAGATTTGGAACTTTGTCTGTCTTTCTGCTCAACTTCATGTTGCTTCTCCAGTCCGTCATCGAAAAACAAGTCTTCATCCTTATTTGTGTCTAAGTAGTTATCAATACTTTCTGTAATATGAGAAATCTTTTGAGGAGGAGCAAAAATGCCATGCTTTTCTTTGCAGTCAAAATACTTAATTCCATCGTAAGTTCCGTTATTGTTCCCTTCAGGTTTATCCAACTCCACGCCAGCCCAAAACCCCGTGGCAAATTTAGTCAGACCTTTGAATCTCAATGTTCCAGGTTGGACTTCACTCACGAGTACTCTATCACCAATGTTGAAATCTGGCAAACTATCTGCTGCTTCTGTGATTGAAACAGGGGCCCACAGTGGTGACTCAGTGGGGGCCTGTTCCTGCTCCACGTCGCTGCGTTCAGTGTTTTTGATAAGTTCTGTTGGTGACTTAAGTTCCAATAACCTCTCTGACTGCACGCTGCCGGACAGAGAGAGAGACCTGTCGCTGAGGTATTCACTGATCTCACCATCGCTGCCCAGGCTGGTGGATCTGCTTCTGCTGTACTGTGTGTGCAGTGACTGCTCTGCCAGTGACTGAGCATCCCCGTTAGAAGAGAGGAGAGATGATTCAAAGTCATCTTTGTAATCAGGAAGGGTTTCTTCAACTGATGCTTGTTTTCTGGAAGAGGATCTTTCAAAGTCTTCAAGGTATGATGGCTGCTTTTGACTCAAGAGTTGTTCCAAAAGCAGATGACCTTTTTCCTCCACTGATTCGTTCAGTTTGTGGGAGGACTGTTCTACACTTGGGCCAGCTACAGCATCTTGATCTGTCAGTCTCTGTTTTAAGATTTCTTCTGTACTGTGAAAACTTTCCACAGCCAAGTGCAAGAGCTCCTTCTGAGGGGAGAGGTCATTTTCAGAATGGAGGGTTTCCTTTGGAAGAACGTCCAGTGAGCTCTCCTGCTCTTTCTCTAATGTCAACAAGACATCAGAACTCTCTAACGGCTTAACATGAGAATCTTCAGTCTCAGATTCCTCAGACTTTATGTATTCCAAGTCTTCCTGTAGCTCAGATTTATGATGGAAGGCAGCCTCATCACTGGATGCTTTTACCACATTGTTCACTGACCCGTGGGATATCCTGCTAATGTCTTTCAAGTCCTTGAGAAGAGACAATGAGGGTTCATTATCCAAGGAATCAGCAGATCTTGCTCTGGAACTCTTCAGTGACATTAAATCAGAGGAAGATGTTCCAGAAGATTCCTCTGCATGAACATCTGTCACAGCCACCTTCTTGGTGTGCACAGATCTCTCAGCTCTTGACGACAGAGCATCTTGAAGGAAACAGAAAGCGAATGAGAGCAGAACATACAGCCTGCATTTTACTGGAAACTGCAGCCACAGGCAAAACAAAGTTTCTATGCTAAGATACAAACTGGTACCTTGGAAACATTAATTTCTCTAAGAACATGAGCAACATTCTTTCAGTTCCAGGGTTCTAACAATTTCTTTCGTTGTACCAGTATTTCATAATTCCAACATGATCAACAGAAAACATGGAAAAGTATCTCAAATACCCTGCTATTCATAAATTCTTCATTTTGGTTTCCTTACTTTCCTCAAGTGACAAGGGAACAGGAAAAAGTTGTAATGTAATTACTCAGTGAGTATAAAACTAAACACTGAATATACAGAAAACAGCACAAGCAGAAGCCTGCTAAATAAAACCAGCAAAAAAACATATCTTGGTCATGAAGTTTGCATGCTCTCTTAAAATCTTTTCTTGAATCAAGAAGGCAAAGATTAAAGAAGTTTAACTCAATCTTTAAGGTCTCCACCTGCAGTAGTTAACATACCTCCATCCTCTGAAATGGCTTCCAAAGACGCTCTGGATCGCTCTGGTTCAGCCAGAGATTTCCAGTTTTTAGCTGTATCAGACCTAAATGTGAAAAATCAAATTGCATGAATCACAGTCACACCAGAGAATCATGGTTACAACAAAAAGTGTTGGCTTGTTGGCTTGTATATTTTCTTTTTTTTTTAATAGATAAAAATGGAAATACAGGCATATATAATTATACCATCACACCAATGATAACACAGTTTGCTTTTTCAACATACTGTGACCTTAGAAAATAGGAATGGGGACAGAGTTTGGTGAGTCCTGGAAACTAATTTTTTTTAAAAACTTATCAGACTTCAGCCTTTCTTGCAGCCAAAAAACAAAAACATATTTTATCATTTTTTTATCTGAATACACCAAAATTGCACCATCTTCTGGAGAAAATGAAACAATAATACAGTAGGAAGTACAGAAATCAGTTGAATTCTCTACCTTCTACCAACTCAGACCTAAACCAGATTTAAGTTGCAAAGATGACTGGTTTGCTCCACACTGTGGCAAGCATGATGAGTGATCAAAAAACAGGAAAAAAAAATTTCTTCAGGTCTGTAATCCACACAACTATTTGGAACAATTCTTGCCCAGCTGAAAATTGTACTTCAGAAAGAACCTGAAAATAGGACTCAAAAGGCTGGGCAGGACAAAAATGAGATGCATAAGATTACAAGGACAGTACATCTTATGTGTTTTGGGTCTGGAAACACCAGCAAATGGGTCAACAGTATGCTGCCATTGTCCAGTGCTTTAAAGAAGAGAAGTTACCAGCTTTCCCTGTGCTCATGGTTTCTGATGAAACAATTGACCACAGTTTCAGGAAAAAACAAAAACAAAAACAAACCCACACCAGAAATCTCAGTTACCTATGGAGTGGTGGTGCTTTGATCTTGGGTTTTTCAGCAGTAGCTGAAGACGGAGTTTTAATTTGAGGTTTGGCTGTTGGTGATGCCTCCAGATCTTGGCTCAGCTCTGCTTCAGTCTTCTTGATAAATTCATCATATGACTGCTCATGGAAAACAGAGATGTTAATCTCCTAAACCATAACTATACCTCATCAACCAAAAGCTATTTAATGAATATAGGATACAATTGGTTTCTCTGTAACTAATTATTTAACTTCCTAAAGTTCTACAGCTTTAGTGAATCACAGAAATTTTAATTCTTTACTTTCAAAACCAAATGACATGGGCATCACTCCAGTATCCTAGCTTGGATTAACATGTGCATAAAGATACATGATCCCCCTGGAACACTGATAGTAGTAACCTATTAAAGACAGACATACTGAAAGGGAATGGTATCTTTGTCTCAAGGTTCACCACAGAAAACAGTTAAACTGCCAGAACACAGACACCCCTCTACCACTATAATGTGACTTTCAGAGCTGTTGGTACAATATTCTGCCAACAACATCCGTATTATAATGGTTTATCTACGGCTAACAATCTTTTATTTCACCCTTCTTCCAACTGCTCCTAACCTCCAGTTGTTTGATCAGACTGGCTTCCTGGGCCTTCAGTCTCTCCTTGTGCCTTTTTTTCTGTTCTTTTTTCAGTTGGTAAACCACTGACTTTCTTTTCCGTAGTTCATCCTTCAGGGCCCTGATCCGTCCTTCAATGTCACTTTGATCAGATGTGGTTTCTGAAAGAGTTTAGGTTTAGTTTTTGTAAGTTTGCATCTCACAAACCTGTTTTATACAAAACAATGAGCAATGATTTCATAAATACAAATTGTAATCCAAGCAAGATACCAAAGAATTTGATGTCTACATGTTAATTTTAATATAGTAAGGCTCCTAAGTGCATCTCGGATTCACCACTACCATATAACGCTTGAAAAAGTGTTCCATCTTACTTCATTTAGAAGAGAAAGGCTCTGAGACACACAGTAACTTGTTACCAAACTTTTTCACATAGACTGCCCATCTTTATGCTGCTATCTCCCTAACTGCTGATCACATCAGCTGCCAAAAATTGGTTGGTGGTTTGGGGTTTTTTTGACTCACTTAAAAATACAATGCCTCAAAGATTCATACCAAAAAATGTATCTGAAATATTTGTTTACAATCACAACATACAGTTTTAAGCTACAGGGTATACTTAATTGATGAGAATTTCACTTGGAATAGTGGACTCCTCTAAGTTCCTGGCCGATTTAGATTTCCAGCCACCCAGGCTAAACCCATCTATGAAATGGAGACCTGAATGGCCATCAACCAGAAGGAAAGTCAATTTGAACAACGCAGAGGTTTTCACAGTTGTCAGGCCTCAGGAGGACAATTTATTCAGGGTGAATGAGGGCAGTGCTGAGGTTAGAGATGTAGTGGACTACCCAATAACAGCTTATACAAAGCTACTTGGTGTCCAAATTTACAGATCCTCCTGTGGTGCCATTACTGACTGCAGCTGTTCTTCACCTAAACAATTTTCTTCTTCACTGTTATCCTCACTAATTACCTCCATTACCTCCATCTCCTCCATTCCTCTCCATTCCCAGAACTCCCTGTAACCTGGTCTTCCAGAACTTCTGATGACGTTCTACCTGTTTACCCCAAGACAGTATTTCCAGATACTGCGATCCATTCTCTGGATGATAACCCCATTCTACCAGTAACTCAGCTACTTTCATTATTTCTGCTATAACAACCTCTTGGCCTCTTAGACTTTCCAGGCTTTATAAAAGGACTGCCTCAGTCTCTCCTCCTTATTTTTTTTCCACCCACCTGATTATGTCAGCTTGTTTCTTGTTTTAAATCACTACCACCATTGTGCAAAACAAGATCTTTGTCACAGATTGGTGCTACCACAATTATGTATCAAAGCTTCTTCAGGGTATTTATCTGATACAGTCTTACTAGAGAGCTCCTCCCTAGGGTTCATGCCCCTCCTTCCTCTTCTACAGCAGGAGCTCAGGATCTTGGCTGCTTCGCTTTTCTAAGACTCAGTATTACCTGTCATGTTTTGTAGACTAAAAGGACACAAAACCCATTTGCATTACTGATCATCTTAGAAATTAAGGCACCAGTATTATTTGGTCAGCTAGCAGGAAGAGCTAGACATTTTGCTCATCAGTCTCATTTCTCGATGCAACAAACCACCATAATAAAGGATTTCACGATCAACAACAGCCACTACTGTATTCTTTCTCCAGTAACAACTCTTGTCAATCATTTAGGAAGTTTAAAAACCAAACAGCCTGGCACAAAAAAGAATCTGGCACTACAACAGAATCTCACTTGCTAATCAGGAGCACTTTATGATGCCACTGTAATTAACAACTCCTCCCAAACAGTAAGGGACCACTGTGTAATTATAGCCTTTCCTTGATCAACTCATAAGGGAAAGATCTGCACATGCTTTCATCTCGGATGATCTTGTCTACGTGTGCATCAGACTGACAGAGCAATGACTTCATTACTACTCAGCAGCTCAGAAGATTTATCTCTTTACAATGGAATGATTTATTGTGAAACCAGCACTATCCTGATCGGCTTCTCACCTCTTATCCTTTCTTCAGTGTTTGAAATCAAAGACTGCAAATACTTTGCTTTACAGCAGTGATGCTGTTGCCTGCTCTGCTTTTCAGAGCTGCTTCCTTATGTGGTTGCTCAGGCAGAACTTGAAAATAACTCTATCCAGCTGCTTAATGCCTCAATGCATTGAGAACTGCTCTCCAGAAGGAATCCCCAACGAGTAATTTGTGTTAAAACACTAAGGTGTTACTGCTTCATTTCTCTAATAGTCAGGAGAACAGCTACCTCAAAATTACTGCTTCTCTTGCACTCCCATACATATTAACCAAAAAAAACCCCAAAAAACCCAACCCAAAACCCCATATTACTAAACTTGCTACGTCAAGCATCACAAAGAATGGATGCGTACACATGCAAGAACGTTACCCATCTATCACAAACAGCAGCCAGAACATACAACAGAATCACCTAATTTAGGGTGATTATTTAGGGAATTAAAAAACAAAAAAACCAAACCAAACCAAACAAACAAAACCAGGGAAAAAACCCCACAAACAAGCAGGAAAATGCTCTCTCATTTGCTAATAGATGTGGCTATAGCCACTGCACTGTGGAACAAAAAACGTTTTAAGAGACTAAAAGCACTGAAAGGTTCAAAGACTTTACACTTTAACAGAGCTGATGATGGTGAGCACCTGAATGGTGGTTCAAGAAGTTCCAGAATCCACAAAATTAACAGACTGCAAGTGCACAACAGGGAGAGGATTACTCTGTACCAATTCACTTCTCTCCCTCAGCATTTTCTGGGAGCCAGAAAATGGGTACTGGAGGAAATAGTATAAAGAGTCCACACAGTAGATCTTCTATTTTATAGTTAAAAATGTAATCTTAGACCCTATTTCACTGTGCACAGTTCAAACCCTCCTCAAAGATAGAAACTTAAGTCCTGAAGTATCCAATCATTCTGCACATGCAGAATGTCCTATGGGCTTACTCATATTGTCGTGTTAATTCTGGATACAGGTTGTGCTCAGGAGGATGATCATGTTTGTATGCTGCTGAATCATATTCTGTTTTTTTACAACATGAAATGTGGATGAGTGTCACCTCCTAAAAACACAGCTAACCTTGGCATTTCTAAATTCTAGGATTACCTTAACTATTGCCTCTTACCTTCTTCACACCTGTTTGCAGCAAGCTGCATTACTTTCCAAAAGAAGAGATAATATATATACATCATCTTCATTAAGATCTTATTATGTTGAAGTGATGAGAAAATGCTCTCACAAAACCCCAAACTGTGGCAATTTCTAGGAATTTCTGCCTGACTCCCCACATTTGTGTCTGCATTTCAAGACTACTTGCTAAAAGCACAAAGCTTTGAAAAGGCAGTTTAAGCCCAAGCAGATATTACACTTACCTGACTGAGTCATAGATAAAGATTCATCAGACCAGGTGTGAGATATCTGATGAGACTTCACTGGTGAATACAGCTGTCCTCCAGTTCTATGGCTGCTTTTGCTGGAATCTTGCTTTGATACAGATATGCTGCTTTTGGGAGGAGGCTAATGGAAGCGAAAAGGACAAGTAAGTAATTGCACATAAAGCTCAGTTTGAAAGTAGATCACTGTCACTTGAAGCTAGTTACAAGGAAAGAACAACATGACTACAGGACAACTCAGAAGTAGTGGTAACTATTTAGCCTTCTTAAGAATTTAAGCTTAGTTTGCTAGACAATAAAAATACCAAGAGCAGCAAGAACTGACTACTTGCTTGGAGCCTAGACTTCAGTAAACCTGCTTAGACTACTCTGCTGCCACCTAAGTGAGCTGAAATGTTTCTGACTCACAGGTGTTCAATACCATTTATGTAATCTTATTTAGTAACAACCAGGGCAATAGGAACTCCAAGGAAATATATATCTGTGAAGCCATTCCATGTAAAGAGTGCAAGATGTCATTCTAAATCAGTAAAACAGAGCTCTGAAGCTAGGCAAATACTCTTCCAAAATGCCGCTTGCTGCTTCGACATTATACCACCAACCTGTCGTACACCGTGAACGTAACCTCTAGCGTGCATTAGGCATTTTACCTCACTATCTTCTCCTTTCAAACTTTCCAAGAAAGTATTTGTACTAAGTAGATGAGCAGTTCTTTTACCCCACTGACACTGCGTTTTCTGTCTCACTGAACACAGTGCAAATTTATCAACCAAGCAGAAATAGTAGTTAGAGCAGAACAGTATGGCAGAATTAGCTAGCAAGCAGGTATCATCTGAAACCCAAAGGAATGGGCTGGGGTTACAAGTCTGCTTCTTCATCCTATAGCTACACTTCAGGTTACACTACTGGCAAATAAAGTGGAAAAACAGAGCATAGCTTCCAAGGCCTCGAAGTATTTCTAGCCTACAGCTAATTCACACTGGTAAACTGGGTCAGCGTTCTGCCACTTCATGCTGCATACCTACACCACAAACGCAAAATGTTTTGCAAGACTACCCACAAGTGTAAAAATATCTCAACTCTGAGCTGAAGCAGTGTATCCTCAAGTCTTCAGAGCACATACCTGATCACAGTGTCTATTCACAGTAATGTAAAACAGTAGTTTAATCTCTGCTTTGACAACTCTGATAGCCTTTTACAAGTGTTAACAAATATATACACATAAATGATAAAAAGCTCACTCACAAGTTTGCTAGGTGGGGTAAAGGACTTGGACTCTTCAGAATAAACCATTTCTTCATTAGCTGTACTCTGATCTGGGCTTTCTGGCTGTACATGGCCCATAGTCTCTGATGGGACAGACTCAGCAGCTGGACTGCCAAGATCTTCTGGGATAGAGCTTTCACCATTCAGATGAGAGAAAGAAGGCACTGCAGACTCTTCTTCACTAGCTGTTTCTGAGATAGAATGAGAGAAAAGGCACATGAGGACTTGCATTGACTTACATGTCTTCAGAGATACTGCTGCATGATGTATCTGCTACCAATACATGTCAAATTGGCAAGTGTTATTCAATTCGCCTTGACAGTGAGGATGGAATGTTTATCAAGGACAAGCATGTTTACCAGACAACTACAATTTAAGATCAACCAGTGTTCTCAGTGATCACTGAATGTCTAAAATAAAGAGGTTTCCAGGCTATTCTAACATTTTCCAGACAACACACTCCAAAAAGATTATTAAGGAAACCTGTCTTTCCAGTTGACCATACCCCAGCAAGTCACTATTAGTCTGAAGAAGTCATGGAGGAGCATATAATCTGCAAGCCAGATCTTGAATGTAGAATTGATTGCTTCCTTTACAGTAGCTGCAGAAAACATTTTAATGTTATGATTTCATGATGAGTCTCTCAACTGGCAACAAGTAGAACACTAAGTTGGGTTTGTCAATATTCCTGTTTACTAAATTCCACAGGAGTCACACCATTACTGAGGCAGCAGCCATGGGGAATTATTCAATATTTGAGCAAAGGCTGAGCAGAGGAACAACTTCTGAAGCAGGGCTGTGCTCCAGTGCTTACTGGTAGATATAATTAACAGAAAGCAAGCGTATTTTCTCATCTGTTGATGAGAATTCAGCATTGCTGCTGAATTTCTCTTCTTTGGAACTACTGACTCATACACATAGCATCTTTAAAATGTCTTACAATGCCTAAAAATCCACGTGACTGTTTTCAGTAATGAGTGTAATAGGGGCTAAGTCTGAATCCCCTTCACACACAAAAGGACATGCTGCCTGCTTTCAGCAAATTGGGAAAAAACAAAACAAAACAGAAAATGGATTATTTCCAGATCAGTCCCTGAAGGTTCATTATTGTCTACCACCACAATCCAGTTTTCTTTGTTCAAAGTATGGTCCACTTCAGACAGACCAGTAAAGCTGTAGCTCCCAACATCTAGGAACTTATTTTTCCTCACAAGAGCATCACTTATACCAATTACATCCTAGCACACCTTAGCATGTTTGCATGTTTCAAACAGTTACACCACATTAACAAAAGAGGGAATTAAAAAAAGCTTTCCATTTTTTGAGAACAAAACATGGGGAAAAAAGCCCCTGATAAGAACCATCCTCACCAGCAGTAATAAGGCTAACAAGACACACTCAAAGAGGAGAAAATGGTTCTAATGAAGTAAGTTCAGAGGACATGCAAAAGAGCATGCAGCATTTTGTATGTAAAAGACCGAAATTGCATGTAGAAGTGTCTGAAGGTCTTATGCTGCACTGCTCACTTGAGAAGATACAAAGCAAAGGAGCAACGCACATTTAACCAAGGTGTAAAATAGGGCTAGAAGAAGGTAGCCACAGAAGGCAGTAGAGAGTGCAGAAAAATTGAGATCCTAAGAGTATCCAGAGAAGAACCACCACCAAAATATCAAAAAAAAAAAGAAAGAAGAAAGTGCAGATTATGCTTTACTCTTGCCATTTGCATCACCCTCCACCCTCTTTCCATTACCTTTGGGCTCAGTTCTCTGATCTCCCAGGTCTTTGTCTTTCTTGGCTGTTTTGGTTTTCAGCAGCTCTTTGTCCCAGGCAGCTAGGGCCTGCTTTTCTATACGCCGTACTTCTGCCTCCTCTGCATCCAGGCGGCGTTTCCACTCCAGCAGCTCTTCAGCATGTTGTCGACGCTGCATCAGCTTCTGTTCTCGCTTAGTTAGGAACCTGACAGACAGAGCAGAGGACAATGGGAAAACAGCCAACCACACTCAAAGGTCCCAATGCTCTGTTGCCATAATTCCCAGAATTATAGCTGTTCAAATTGTTTTCTCGGATGATACCCACACTAACTACTATCTCCTAGACTTCTCAAGTGCTGCTGAAAAAACAGCCCAGCAAGTAGACAAGATTATTTTTTCTTTGTAATAAGTCTACAACATACTGTAAACATGCTGCTTACATTTTTTTTACATTTAAAAAGCTGTTCATTATCCATAAAGTGAACAGGAGAAGTTTCCAATTTCAGGACACAAAATTTTAGTACCTGTGGTATTAAACTGGAACCCTCATGAAAGCAGTGACTGAAAAAGGAATCCGTCTTTTTGCCAACCCCACTGACAGAAAAATTGTAACCTCAGTTGCCCCACAGTTCTTGCCAAATACATAATTGTAAGAGAAGGCGATTCTGTATTTGTAATTCTGAGTTACTGGAACTTTAATCCTTCTCCCTTTAAGCATTATCTGCATGGATCACCACACCTGGAATGTTAATTGTGAGCTGATTGCATCAAGAGAATAAGGATGCAGGACTGTTTTTACCCCAGCTACTCTCCTATCTGGCTGTTGGTTTAGAACAGATGAAGATTAAAGCAGGTATTTTCTTTCTGACAAAGATTTCTTAAGTTTTTCTTTCCATGAAGCCTCAGAAATTAAGTTCTTATAGAACATCACAGGTATGAATAGGTATGTGTGCATATTCTAATTCTCTTTACCAGCTCTAGAAGAACACTATGTCTGATTTCTAACATTTTAAGATGTTTAAGATGTCACGGAATCACCCTCTAGAAAATACATGGTCTGCCAGCTACAGTGACAGCTCATCATTGATACAGAAGGTGTGTGCCTAGAAAGGCAGTCTTTACAGACTTGTGATGTGATGTTTTGCAACTGCCTTTATAATTTGTCACTTTCAAGACATCTCAAACATTTAGCATCAAAGTTTTTAAGCTGCAAAGCAGATAATTTCATTTCTGCTTTTTAATGTCTCATGTTTCAAAAAACCTCTTTCATTTACAGGAAGTGGAATGACCAATTGGCTAATCTGCAGCTCTTGCCTGCTAAGGAACATTTCTTGTTTGCTTACTCAGCATTCATTCTGCTCTCTGGAAAAGGGAGCTGGCAGCTGATCAGAAAGGTTAAGATTCAGGTAAGTCCTCCTCTAAGACAGAGTAGGGTAAGGTGGACAAGCTATGATGTGAAGACAAAAGTTTCAGAAGCCAGTAAGACATGCCCACAACCTTCCTTCCTATGATCAAAACAAGAGCGGGTATAAGAAAGACACACCTCAGAGTCTCTGGAACACTTACCACCTTCAAGCTGACAGATCCCATGATTTCCCATGCATTACTTTAGTACTTTCCATAGACAAACATCGAACGTCATCTACTCTTAGTCAAAACTGACAGATTAATATAATTAAAAAATTAGACTGTCAACTGTTGCTGCCTTACAACTATGACATGGACAGTCATGTCTACATTATGTCTTCACCAGCACTATCAGATTTATCACCTCTGACTTTCAGATGCACATCAGTTCCAATTAGCCTAGTAGATCACGTATTTGGAACTTGCTATGGAGGTCTCATTATTATAACGATCTCAATGCAAAAGGCAACTTTTTCTTCTTCCTTCACTCACTGCACCAGAATGCCTGGATCTTGATGGTTTACTGGATGTTGAGGGAGGCAAGCCCCGTTGAAATGAAGTGGAAGAGAAATAAATGAATAAATGGTTTTTAAAAGAGCAGGACTCCATAAAAGCAGATGTCAAATGTATTAACCCAGAAGGCCACACACACAGCAGGAGAATTGACAAAATGACCATGAAACCAATCACCACACAAAGACTTCTTCATAAGAAAGGTCAGCCAAAAGAAGTGATGGGAGTGAAGGGTTCCAACATTCAGCCTACAGGAAGAAGAGGATTAAATCAGCATGGCTAAAGGTGCAGATCCTTTTATAACCCTGGAGTTTAATTGGTTGGAGCCACAAGGTAGCATACACACTACCTTAATATTTACTACAGTCTAGAGGGTTCCAGTTGCAACACCAAGGATACACATTTATCCTCAAAAGCAGGGGCACTTTCACAGAAAAAAAAACAAAAAAATAAAAATTAAACCAAAACCACATCTGGCATCTGGGAAGCTGGAAATTTTGGGGAGCAAAGAAGCAGCAGCAGCATTCAGATGATACTAGCATGATTTCCAAGTCTCAGCTGTTTCTCTGGTGCTAATATCACACATTCTATCCATGCATTGCAAATATTAATCTGGAAGCATCAGCCTGCTGCTCTAACCTGTACTTGTACATTTATATCCAAGGTGTAATGACTTGAAGCCCAAACTAGATGGTTTCACCAGCTATTCTGAAGTAGTGACCAGACAGCAGGAGCAGAATGAAATGTCTGCCACTCAGACACAGATTAAACTCACTGAACAGTTTCGGTTGGAAGGGACCTCAAAGATCATCTAGTCCAACACCCTCACATAGGCTGGGACAGTGTCCACCAGACCAGGTTGCTCAAAGTCCCATCCAGCCTGGCCCTGAACACTTCTAGGGATACAACATTCACAGCTTCTCTGGGCAACCTGTTCCACTGCCTCACCACCCTCATCATAAAACCCCTGTCTTCCTTATACTTCATTTAAACCTACCCTCTCCTAGTTTAAAACCTTCAGTCCTTCTCCTATCACTACAGGCCCTGTTAAAAAGTCTTTCTTCAACGTTTCTTACTGAAAAGCCTTCTCTACTCTAGGCTGAACAACCCCAGCTCTCTCAGCTTGTGCTCACACCAGAAGGGTTCCAGCTCTCCAATAATTTCCATGGCCTCCTCTGGCCCTGCTTCATGTCCAGAGCTGTACCCAGCACCACAGGTGGGGCCCCACCGCAGCAGAACAGCGGGGGAGATCACCTCTTTGACCTGCTTCCCGTGCTGCTGGGGGTGTAGCCAAGGATACGTGCATATTGCCAGCTCATGTCTAACTTTTTTGTCCACCAGTATCCTCAAGTCTCTTTCTGCAGGGCTGCCCTCAATCCACTCATCCCTCAGTTCTATGTAAACACTGGGGACCCAGGTGCAGGACCTTGCACTTGGCCTTGCTGACCTTCATGAGGTTCACAAAGGCCCACCCCTCAAGCACATCAACGTCTCTATAGATGGCAACCCTTTCCTCAAGCAAATCACCTACACTGCTCAGCTTGGTGTGGTCTACAAACTTGCTGAGGGTACACTGAATCCCACTATGTCATTAAGTGGAAACAAAACCAAGTGTCAAAGACGTTCACTGACCAAGAACCACTTGACTTTCGAGGACTGAACAGAGCATGCTCTATCAAAGAGTCCACCACTAGAGAAAGATACAGTTACCTGACCAATTGGTTGTAGATATACAGCTGGAATTTGGGGTGTAGATTGGGAAAACAGACACTGAGAGAGGCCCAGTGGTGAGACGTAAAGACAGAGAAGAAGTAGTGAACGGGAGAGCAGTGTCTACAAAATAAGGAGGAAGAGTTTAAAACTAAGATAGCAAAAAAAGGCAGAAAGAATGAGAAAAGGATAGCACCTAGCAAAGAACTTGCACATTAATTGCGCATTTAACATGGTATAGTTATTACCCAACATCTGAAGTAGAGAAACTATACACTGTTATGCAGAAGGTAACAGAACACACACATTTGCAACACTTCACATTCTGTTAGTTGAAGGCAAGCTACTGACACATTGCTTCATTTTCCTTTACAGTTTGGAAGGAGTTTAATTACTCAGATGCAGACTTCCACATGCACTGGTTACCTTATCTCAACCTGATCTTTCTGCAACTCCTGCTATTCTGAGTGTTAAGTATATTACTAGCATTCCACAGCATGCTGGTTTTGTGCTACAAACAACTTTGCTAGGTTGAAACTTTAAACACATTTTCATATACCTGGTGAAACCTCAGTAAAACTACAAAGGTAAACACCAATGAAAGGACAAAAAAGGGAGATTAAATAGATGTATTTTTAAAACAGGAGCAATTCCAGGAAAAGGATATACCTGCCATGCTATTTTATGGTTTGGGTTTTTTTGCAACAAAGTGCAGACTTGGTCTCAGAATATTCACGTATTGCCTCTTTCATTTGAAGTACTAACACCTACTGTTTAAAAAAAAAAAATCTCCATAAATGTACAGCTCTGCTTAAAATGGTAGTTCCTAATGAATCACCATTTTAAGCTAATTCCTAATGAATTAATTATTATATTCATAGAAAAATACCATGCTCCACATAGCTCTATCAACTACAATGTAAGCTAAGAAGCATATTAAGGAAAAGCAAAAGAAAATTAGCATTTAATCAGTTCTCCTATTGCACAGATTATCACTAAAGTTGCATATGCAAGGAAAGTAAGGGGAAAATGGTTAATTCTCTTTGACAGAGCATGCTCCTGTTCACATGCAGGCTACACAAACTCATCAATTAAAATTCAAACAAACTGGTTTTTTGTTCCCCTTTTAGCAGAAGAGAAATATTAAAGCTGCCCCATAAGTAAGGAGGCCAAAAGATTTCTGCTTGGCTGTGGAGCAGTGTGAATCCAGCAAAGTAGGCTTTCCAACTCCTTCCTCTAGTTCCTTTGTACTTTGTCACTGAGCTTCCTTCCTTTTGCCACAGCTCACAATCTGATTCCTTTCAAATGGCAGCTTCCTATCATGACATTCCAAACCAAAATGTCTCTATTATGTTTAGTATTATCCTTATGTTTTACAAATAAGGACATTTAAAAAAGATACCAAGTCAGCACTGTATTTCAATTAGTAAGCACTATTGCTACCAGTATACCTGCAGAAGGTCTGCAAAAACTATAGAAATGACTTCTAGAGAACCATTTATGTTTACACAAAAGACTACTTCCTCTGAACATCTACAGCAAACCAAGACAAAACCATTAAATCAAAAATACATGAAAATATACAGTACAGCAGACAATTTCTACTTGTTTCACCTAAAACCAATTCTTTCAGTTCAAATTCTGCTATCCACCTTTTGAAAAGTATTAGCCGGGTGAGCAATATTTTGGAAAAACTAAAATATCTTGAATTGTAGAACATACTTTGTATCTACTACTATCCCTTATAAGAATAAGAACAATTATTTACTCCATATGTAATTCTTCCTGCAATTGTAAGTGTTGCTTAGAAATGAAGATACTTTGAAGAAAAGAAGGTATCAAAACCAATATTGACAAAACCTGATCAAAACTGGCAAAGGAAGTCCTGAATATAAAAAATAGATTTATAATCTCTTACAGTATTAGTACTATATTCAGTAAAATTCATGAGCTATTTCTTGTAACATAAGCTGTAACTTCTCTATCATCATTTAGAATTTTGCATGCTGAAGCTTGGGTGGAAAAAAAAAAAAATAAGATACAGACCATCTTTTAAACAGAAAGAAGGGATCAGAAGAAAAAAATTCAAACAAAACCTTCCTTTTCTTGAAACCCCAGAAGTCAACATGGTCTACAGAGCACATCTGAGTTTGCCTTTGGAAAGAGGACACTTTGGAGACACTTGGCTGTTCAATTTATCCAATCCTACCAGAAAAGCCTGAACAAAAGAGCAATCAGTTCAGGCTAGAACATGAAGAAGACTATCTAACTGAAACATGGTTTTGTTTCTTACCTACTTATACGAAATCCTCACTTACTGCTACTGGGTTTTAGCTTTGTCATATACAACTACATGCAAGTGTGGGAAATGTGCTTCTCAAATGATTGAAGCTAATACGGTGCTGAGGGGTCACAGCCAGCTTGCCTTTGCAAATGGCAATGTTTCACCTTGTGAAGTTTCATCCAGCTGTTAAGAGTCTCAAGAGAAAAAACATTATGAAGATCACCCCTAGGGACTAAACTACAGTGACTTGCCCTGGTTATATGTTAAAAAAATTAAGAGAAGAGAATTTCATATGGCAACTGGTAAAGGTCAGACTTTTGATGGGTTAGTCTCAAATAAGTACTTAAGGCTTCAAGCTCATGAGCACATGCTGGTAAAGCATTTGGGAAGTTTAGTGCAAAGTAATTCGTTGACTGAAAAGATGCAGAAACAACTTTTTATTCAAAACAGATTTCTCCTAGTTTTCAGACACAGGAACCGCACATATACTTCACTGTTTCCTTTGAAGACTAATGACCATTTTCAACTTATTTTTTTCCAACCTGTGGACCACACATGAAGAAAAGAGAGCTTGTCTTAACTGTCCGTCTTCTCAGGCACACACATACCACCTCTATTAAGAAAATACTTACAGGATTCATCCCTAGCTGATGTTAATGGAAATCAGAACTAAAATTCAGCAGCTGCAAAACAAGGTAGAAGTCACATGCCTGAGAAGCTCAATGACTTTCTTGAGCCAGATCTCAAATTCAGTTCCTAGTTTTGGCATAAGACTATTGCTATTTAGAACATATGCTTCAATTCAAGATAAACATTGGTACTTTAATTCCAGAGTCTCACTCCCTACAATTTTTTTTTCCTTTTAAAATAAAAGGGGGCATAAATAAAGGCATTCTTTTGGCCATTTGACTTCAGTTCTGTCATTGTAAGAGGAACTCTGACAAGATGTGCCATCAAGCTGGAGCCTGGCCACAGTCCTTGTAGGTACAAGCATCAAAATCTCTTAAATTGATGAGCTTTTCACCAACTACAAAGAATATTAAAACCAATCCACTGCAACAAAACCATGACCACATGGTCTGCCAGCTAACAGTGTTTTAATCTCAGTTTTCATAGAATTGCAACCTTTAAAATATTATATTCAAAGATTGATATAGTTCTGTTAATGCTTCCAATCAGCTATTTTTCAGGCAACTGAGATCAGAAGGTATCTGATATCAATAGCTCTGATTTTTCTGACAGCCATTTTTAGTGCAGATACTGGTTAAATCAACTCATTCTACTACAACAGTAAACATTTGTGTAAATAAGAATACAAATTAGTTACTTTTCATCCATTCTGCTGCGCATTTTTTTAAGTTTCTGCATAATGCTGCTAGTCTCACTGCTGGAGATTGAGACTGGAGAAGGGCTGCGTGTTTCTCCATCAGTTGGAAGCGGGCTAGAAGCATTGCTCTGCTTGATGTCATCCTCGCTGGGAAATTCCTGCAAAGAAGAATTAAAAACCCCCATAACATTAAAAGTAAGAGGACTTAGTCTACAATCTTTTTAAAAACTTCGTCAATTTATCTTAGGTCTCCTCAGATTACATCAGATAATACTTCAGGTAAGTCTGTACGTCCACCTGCAGATTTAACTGCATTTTCCAACTTCATTTTTATTTGACACTTTTTTTTGGTACACTTTTTTCCCCTTCATAATGTAGGTTTTTCCCTAACAGTATCTAGAATAAAAACCCCACCAGGATTCAATTACTCAAACAGGACACCAATCCCTTCTACACTACTATTAAACTTGTGTTTCCCCAAAACATTGTAAGCTGACAGAGTTGACAACTTCCTGTCTTGCTGTCTCATAAAGCAGGTGCAAGAAAGTTCATGTCATGACACTGGCAAACCCACAAAACAGCAAGTTTTGGGTTTAGTCCTTACACTTAATACTCTCAGGTTTGACAAATAATCCAACAAAAATCAGAGCCTGAGATACCCAAGTATCAAAAAAGTGACTGGCAACATCTACTGCTCAGTTAAACTAGAACATTTTATAACTTCTCCAAAATGTATTCCCTTCAACAACACTTTGCAGAAATTAAACACAAAATTGCTGAGACAAAGAGGATGAGACCATATGAGGTAGACAAAAATTCCGAGTGATAGGTCAAATTTAGCTGCATTGCTTTCCTATAACCACTGAAGTTAAATCCCAGTTGCACAGTAAAAGAGGGAAGACTTTACCTTCTGTACTCAACACTTACCAGCTTGTTTTCTCCTGCAGACTTCAGCTTTTCCTGCAGTTTCATTGTAGTCTGCCGGATTCGTTCTATTTCCTCTTGCTGCTTAAGGATCAGCTGTCTCTCCTTACGAGCAGCCTTGTTAGCCTCTTGAAGACGCTTGATTTCTGCCTTTTAGGTATAAAATATTAAAGGTAAGAACTGGGACAGACAGCTATCAAGAACACATTCTAAACCTGCCACTGTGTCCATGCCATGGGTCTAAATTGACTGAAATTACATGCTGAAATAATTGGGCAGAATTTCAGCAGCGAAGCACAGAATTATCAATTCATACATCTTAGTCTCAACAGTGATACACTGATACAGAAGGCCCCTTTTAAATATGTTAAGTGCCACCAAAATGCAAATAAAAGTTATTGGCAAATAATACTGCTAGCTTTCTATCTAAAAGCTTGGGGTGAAGTTTTCTCAATTCTTAGCTTTTGCAGTATCTGAAACATTCAATGGCTACAGAGGGGTTTCCACAGGGTTTTCCTAGAGGGCATCAGTTACCTTTTCCTGCTGTAATCTCAGCAGCAGACCACGCTGCCTCTTTCGAATTGGAGGCATCTTATCATCCTCTCCCTTGTCTCGTAAATGCCTACAAATAGATCAGAAGAAAGGATAAGTAAAAAAAAAAAAAAAAATATATACAAACCAACAACAAAAAACCCAAACAAAATAGTTTTCCTAAACTGCAGGAGACTATATGCCTGTACTAAATCACTGGCATGCTCTGTTAGTGGACTATTTCATACTGCCAAAGACATGCACGGTTAAAAGGCCAATTCACGTAATACAAGATCTCACATGAAGGGGCAGAAGCTCTGCAGAGGTGGCATGCTCAACGTTTGAGAAAGAAAGAGGGTCTTGGGTCACTACTTTACAATCCTTTGTCAAACTCATAACAAGAAAGTGGAATGAAGTGCCTGGTGAACAACGATACTCATGCAGAGAGTAACCATGGAAAAGCATTACTAACTGATCTGGCCACCACTGTTTAGTGGTAACACTAGCTACTTAACTGGGCATTTCAGGACAAAGCAGATGTTAGGTTGGAAACAAATCATTAAGTACAACATGTATCCAGATACAAAAAATTTGGCCTGAGTAAATGAAAATTACCTCAGCTAGACACCAAACAAAGGTATAACTGCTTGACAGTGCTATACCTTCTTGAATTAAGACTTGTAGAGTAATGGCTGGGAACTACCTTCTCTGACTGACACACATTTGATGATCTTCTGTTCAACTAAAATTCTCTTTTATCAAACCACATTCAACATAAAGATCAAAGCCCACATACAAAATGGCTTCTGTCCTTTCCAACTGACAATAACATTTCTGTAGATTACTGTTGCCAGTAGATTACTTTAGCAACTATACTTAATAAAGGTGGGGTGGAAGCAAAATCTTACAAAAAAACTTTCAAGAAGTACAAAAAATCTTCAGTCAGCAACAGTGTATACTCAGGGCTGCCTTACTTCTTCTGGTGCTCCAGCCAAGCTAATTCAGCCTTGGTCTTCTCTTTCAGAGCCTTCTCCCGGAGCCGAAGCAGTGAGGACTGATGAGCTGCTCGCATTTCCTCCTCTTTCATGTATTGTCTCACCATCTCCATGGTAAACTTAGAGAAACTATCTTGACCTCCTGAGAATGGCATGCTCAGTTCCTAAAAGGCCAGAGAAATTCAGTATGACTTGATAATACAGAAATTCCAAGGCTCTTTTCAATTATAAAATGTGAGTATACACAGGTACACACATACAAAAACAAGAAGGGAAGCTGAGCTTTGTGCAGAGCAGATTTTTCTTTGCTGGGCTGTGTGACAGATTTAGGACATGCCCTCCTGAGCCAGAGAGATGAAGTATCCTCTTGTACTTCCTAGCTGTGTGTAGGAATGGTAGAAGGATAATCCACTGGGCCTTTATAACCTACCTCAAAAAGTCACTCCTGTTCCCCAAAGCCACAAGAGAACAGGCAGAGGCCTGGATGAGTTCTCTAAGACAAGTCATCACACTTGTACAACAGTGACAAACAGCATGGTTCATACAACTCTGTTTTTGAGATGCTCAAGCAACCACAGGGATGAAAAGAACCCTAAAGCTTGCAAACACAACTAAGAATGGCTCACTGGAAGCTCATAAGCTTAACCACTTCAGTTAATTCACCTTAACTGTGGTGGCTTGACCTACCTTGATAGATGACAGAGCTGTTTTTTCTGGTGAGACTTCCTCGTCAGAGTCATCGCGATTACCACGTTTCTTCTCCAAGTTATTTCTGCGATGGCTCTCGGAGGGCAGCAAAGACCGGAAAGACTTTTCCTCAATCTCATCCTCTGTCATGGACTCATCAAATTTCAGGGAATACTCTGTTGCAACAGAAGCGGAATCTGAGGGAGATATCAGGGAAGGGGTTTTATGCTTGGGTATGCACCATTCAGGCAATTTTACTCTGTCTCACCTAAATAAAGTTAGAAGGCTGGGAAGACAGGGAGGTAACTAATGTAGAAAATGAGTGGATGGACAAGTGACCTTGATTTAGGCTACAAAATACTGTTGTCTAGCTTAAAAAGACCTAACAGGCTTCTGTACACAGGTATAATGGGGCTGCTAAAATATTTGTTCAGCCTGCAGACTCAGCAAGTGAACATCTGGCTACAACTACCACAGCAGAAAGGAGAACGGCCCCTAGACTCTGTCACACTGATGTACAAAATCTCAAAAGGTTCCCATCTCACTTTGCCAAATTCACCTGGGAGTCAGTTCCTTCACACATATATTTTGTCATTTATTTCAGAATTTAATTCCAGAACAGCACCTCCCTCCTTCCCACCTCACCACCTTCAGATTCACCACATGGAAACAAGAAAGCTAACCTTTTTCATCTGGCAGTGACAAAATACTATCACTTGGCAAGGAATCATCCACAGCAGTATGAGCCTGCTCTTCAATACTGCTAGTTAGCTTTTCATGATGGGAAAGCTTCTTCTCATTCTCCTTAGAAGATGGAGCTGAAGGACTCTCTTGGCAGCTGCTGGTACTGCTGTGTTATCAAGAGATAATGTTTTTAAATTATTACATGTCAAAATATTTATGTTACATGATTACTGTAGATACCATGACTAACATCCCAGCAATAACTGACATGCAGAGGATTTGGGCTTGTATTTATATTGCTGTTTGACTACTTTAAAATTCCAAGCCTGAGAAGGGCAAAATGCAAATACTTAGGACAGAGAAAAGGACTCCAAAACCCAGTGACTTAAAGTGACTTTCAGGTTACAAGGGTGATGTAATAGAAGTACACGGGTAGGCCACAGTGCAGAAATCAGAATAATCTCAGCTCAACAATTTCTGAAGGTATTTCATCTAACAAAAGTCAAAGTCACATCCAAGTTCTGAACACCTGCAAGGACAGAGGATCCCACAACCTCCCTGCAGCATGCCTATTCCAGTGTTCTATCACTCACAGGGAGCATTTTGTTTTCAGATGATTTTCCCTGTTCTGCAATGTCACCACTGCCTTCTGTCATCTCCATCTGCACCTCCAAGAAGAGCATAGCCTTATGTTCTCTAACAAAACACCTTCAGGACACTGAAACCAGATCACTGGTTACCTTTCTCTTTTCTATGTTAAGTTAACTCAGTTTCTTCAGCCTGTTTTACACATCATGTACTCCAGCCTCCTAACCATCTTGATGGTTCAGCACTAGACTTGCACCAGCAAGTTAATGTCTTTTCTCTACCAAGTTGCCCAAAACTGGACGTTGTATTCCAGATACAGTCTTATAGGAGCTGAACAGAGGGGAGTAACCATTTCCCTTTACTTGCCTGCTAGACTCTTGTTAATTCAGCTGAGTGAGAAAGCAGATGTGGAAGTCAACCATTCTTAAGTTAGGAAAGCCCAAACTGTCCGATTAGAACAATTAACAGCAAATTCAAAACTGAAAATACTAACACATAACATACTATTGCACTGTGGACCACAGTGTAGTAGGATTTTTAGTTAAAGTCAAAACAAATTCTGGTAGGCGTGTAATACAAGACAGGTTTACCTGCTGAAGGTTTAAAATTGAATTTCCCTTTTTTTTTTTTAAGAAATCACAGAATCATAGAATCAATAAGGTTGGAAAAGACCTCAAGGATCCAAGTCCAACCTGTCAATATCTTGATATTCCTTTGTACTTTAGTTCTTATTTACAGAAAAAAAAAAAAAAGCCTGTGTAATCTAAACTCTTCTTACCTCTGATCATGAACCTTTGATCTTGAAGACTCTGAATAGCTATCAGATATTGGCAAGTATGTCTTTTTCAAGTCACCTGTCTCCTCTTTAGCTTGTGAGACGGCAGCAGACTCACATTTCCTGAGAAAGAGAAGTGATTTGGGTAAATCTGTGTTGTCTTAAAGAACACTACAGTTTTCACAAGCTTTCATCAGTTTACTAGTAGTAGTAACAGTCACTATTTCTGAAAAGATCACTTAGACTAGTTAAATCACCCCAGAAAACATTTGGAGCATCTTTTTCTAGTCTTTTACGGAGACCTTCACATAATCAGTTAATACCACCTCTAGGGTACATGACAGCATAAAGATGGAATCCTAAAGGTTCACTTATTATGCCATCTTCAAATTTTCTTCAAGATTAGGTGAAGCAAAACCTAACTATCCCCCCTTTCCCAAATGTGAAACTATGCAAGACCTGTTTGCATCATTTCGAGCTCTCAGTTGCTTCAGGAACTTTAAGTGGAGCTGCCGCTGTTGGTCAAACAAGGAGGAGACTGGAGCAGCCGGAGCACTGACATTGTCTGAGATCTGGGTTTGTACTATCTCTGTCATCTGAGTACAAGAAAAACAAATACAATGAGCTTCGTAGCATCAAAACAGTTCTGAAAGAGAAAACAGTCATTCTTGCAGGGAATTTACTGATTTATTGAACAAACATGTAAGACATGTTTCTGAGGTGCTTTGTAACTACACATTTATCAATTTCAGCTGTAAAATGTGCACACTGCTCTGTAAATATTCTTTATGTACAGAAGAATTATGGATATGAAACTACAGACATGCAAGACACTATTTCTCATTCTGATCAACTTAAGCAAACCCTCCTCACTAGAATGATTCCCACATAATAAAACATTTCAGACCTACAAAATAAAAAGGAAAAAAAAGGAGAGAAGAAAAAAAAGGCAAGAAGGGAAAAAAAAAAAAGAGAGAGAAGGAAAAAGCGAGTGTTAAGATCTCTGTTGAAGATACTCCCTCCCTCCTTTTTTCTTATTTATTTTTTGCTCTGCTATATTCAGAAATACATAAAATTGCTGTTTTCCTGCTTTTCTAATTTAATTTGCAGGTGAAACAGAGACAGGATCAATCCTTGATGGAGCACAACTCTTAGAAATTAAAGACATTTTGTTCACTATCAATCTCTCCTGGAAGAATAAAAACTTAGTTTGCTACCAAGAAGGTAAGACTGTGGACCAAGGATTTAAGGTTGGTGACTGATTTCTAAGGATGCCAGAAAAGCTCCTTTAAAGTCCTATCATTTGTCCCATTACAGAGTTACAGAAGTTGCACTGAGAATAACACTGAACAGAAAACAACCTAGAGGCAAAAAAGGCATTCAAAAGCATACTGAAATTAGAACAGCTTTTGTCTTTCACACAGGACCTCACCTCACAGTGACCTGCATCTGTAGTGAGATGCGCACTTTCTGCCTGCTTGGCTGCAGCCTTGCATGAGGTCTCTTGTACAGCCTCCTGCTGTGCCTGGACCCGGTGCTGCACTGACTCTGCGTGGACCTACATACAAAACACAGACAGCTCAGCTCTTCACAATGTACTATCTATAACAACTACAGTTTTATTTCTTAAAATCTGGTGGGGGAAAAAAGTTTGAAATTGGCCCCAAGCGTTTTTACAGCTATTTTAAGTCCCTTCACCACTTATCCACATGTTGACAGCTTCAAATTAAGATTTACTTACAGCATTTTGCCTCTTATACACTCCACATTTTTTGAAGGGCAGCATTACCTGAGCTGCCTTCTGCCTTGCCTCATCCAGTTGTCTCTGACTTTCTAAAGCTTCTTGCTCAGCTTTGATTTTCAAAACAGCTAAGTCTTGTTCATGGCGCTGCTGCTGTGCCTATGGATGAGGAAAACAAGTTTTTATCGTGCAAGTTAAATGTAAAGACCTTTTTTCCCCTAGGTACTGGCTGCAACTATCTCCAAAAGACATAGGAGGCAGTGCCTCTTCTGCTAATGTAAAATTTTCAGCCTGTTGACTGACCCTTTCTAAGTAGACAGAGACAACACATGGAAGAAAGATGATTTAGGAGATTAAGTTTAAAAAACTAGAACAAGCAATCTTATGAACATAAGGACATTTCAACCAAAACCATGCTTTTCAAGGAAAGAGAACTGGTGCAGCCTGAACACTGCATGTCACTGGGAGCCATCATCAAACCCAGTAAATAGACAAGTTTTTGGTTTACTGCAGTACACAACCAAAGTGATGATTACAGCTAGTAGTGTATTAATGACACATACTCTAGAGTCACCAGTTCCTTGGTGACTCATTCACTTAAGGTAACAGATATTAATCCTAAAGAGTGGACACTGAGACACTCCATCACTCCCATTATGAATTCTCTGCATTGCTAACAAAAGCATACCTTGCCCTAATTTGATTAACTTTCTTGCAAAATTAAAAAAAAAAGAGAACAAAAAGGAAGGTAAGACAAGGAAGTCTTTTTCCATTACCTTTAGAATCTGAGCCAAAGAAACACTCTCTTGTTGAGCAAGTGCTATGCCTCGTACTCGTTCTACATCAGAAAGCTGTCTCACAGACTCCTCAATAGCACTAAGGTAGTTCAATTCTGCTGACAAACGATGCTGAAGACCAGCAGGAGAGAAGCGTATGCATCCTGCTGGATAAGATTTATTGGTCAACTTCCACAGACTTTAGTGCCCCACATCAAAAAATAATGAAAAATCAGAACTATTCTGGGATTAGCACGCTTTTAACAGAACAACTCACCGCTCGCTGAGGCTGCTCCTGCTCCAGACCTGCCAGTTCCCATGCTCAAGTCAGGGAAAGCTGCATTAGGCTTCATCCCTGCTGTTGTGGGTCCAGAGAAGCCAGAAGATGACTTGACTCTTTCTGCTGTATTGGCTATAGAATCAAACTGCAACATTTTTTGGGAACCAGGAGGTGGGGAAGAAGTCTGTGTCTTCTGGGGTCTTCCCTTGTCTGAGAAACTAAAAGTGAAATGACAAAGGAAAGGAGTCAATATTCTCCTAAGTCCAGACATTTGATATGACAATAAAGCAATAACATATACACCATAAGTCTTTTATGGTTTGCACAGGCCCAGTGTGGCTCTAGGAAACAGTCTCATGAGATGGACACTTCATATATATGTGTGTGTATATATATATATATATATATATATATATACACACACATACATACATATACACAAATAAATTAAAAAAACCCCCGAACAACAAAACCAAAATCATATGTACATATGAAATGTATACAAGATATATATATAGAGAGAGATACATTCCTTTACATTTTCCAGACCTGTACAGCACTCCAGGGTTAAGGTTCTACAGCACTCTTCCCCCCCGCCCCCCCCAGTATTACACCTAGTTAGCACACACACACAAACAAAATAAAATAGAATAGTATATGAATGTTTTACATGGCCAGACAAGCAGTTTCAGTGCCTCCTGTTAGAAACCTTGGCATCGAAGGACACTTACCTGCATATGTATTTACATATCTGAGAATCTGAGTGAAGAGTTTTGTTTTACTCACCACAAATTAGGGCAGTATTTTGATATTGGAATACCACAAACAGCATTTTTGAAAACTAAAGAGGTTACTATCAGCACATGAATGCTGCTGAATGCAATAAACAGCTATCCTGAGCTTTCATCTCTTTCATCAAAATGCAGTGAAATGTCTGAAGGCTAAAACTTGACCTAAGCAGTTACTAAAATACTACAGCAACACTTTCCAAGAAAAAATTAAAGGTTACTCTTTTTTTTTTTTTAAACATACATGAAATGATGCAGACACTTCTTAAATTTATTATTCCAATTTTATTAAGGCAAAGAGGATCAACAGTGGCTGTTTAAATCCTTTAGGATAAAGTTTTGCTTTAACTTGGTATTTCTTAGGAGGTCACAGTACATTTCAAAACCAATAGTGGATATCAATGAAGGTGATCAATATAAAACAAGACCTCAGAACTACTTTCTACTCACACAGAATGAGAGATCATTCGTATTATTTGTTCCGTTTTAGAAATAAGTGCAGTGAAAACTATTTATAAGCTATCTTTATTACATAATTAACATAAAACCAGCATCAGTTCATCTTTGAAAAAGCATCAACTCACAGGGCTGGATGGACTTATGAGTATTAGCTGAACACAAGCTGAGCCAAAAATGTCTGTGGGTCTTACTGAAAAGAGCAAGATGTACAGGTTGGCTATTTTTCCCCCTCTTCACTTACAGACCACTTGTAGAAGGGGAAAACAAAAATTATATTTCAATGATTGAGGTACTGAACCTGATGGGATATCTACACTGGCCAGTCATCCCTAAAAAAAACAGAGGGATCATTTGAGGAGAAATTGTATTTGCATTTTCTTTTACTACAGCAATATATTTTGGACTTTCATATTTAAAATACAAGAACAAAAAAAATTTTCTGCATGCCCATCTTACTAACATTTATTATTTCTGTTACTTTGCTTTTGCATATCCAAAAAGAGAGCCACTTTGGATAACATGCTTAGTTATGTTTGCATACAGTCTTACAAGGTTCATGTTACCTCATTAGGGAGTGTCCAGACAAGTTTTCCAGCGTGCTGTCTGTATCTGGGTTCTGCTCGTGATCTTTACTAGAAATTCTGCTACCTGATAAGGACTTCTTTGCCTGTTGGGATCCCCACTCTAATTCAGACAGTATTTTCCCTTCTTCCACAGGAAAGTGGTGAGAACTTCCACTGAAAGACTCCAACCCTAAAAAGCAACAACATTGCAAAATGTTTACACTTGGCATTCAAAGTATGAGTATCTTAACCATCAGGAGCCTAAAAATAAATGAGATTTTTTTCCCCACTTAAATATGCCTTTGAGGTAGAAGTCTATAAATCCAACAAGCAAGAAATCTAAGTTTGGCAGCTTTCCACAAGAGATTGTTGTGTCCACTGTCAACAAAACTGTCACTCAGGTTTCATTTCACACTATCACTTTAAATAAAGAAGAGCATTTGACACTTTCACACTGGTAATTAGAGTAAAGCCCAGCTTTCTTTGTGTAAGCCAGAGAATTTTGAAAACATAGGAAGAGAGAATTTGGAATGTCAAAGCTTATTTTTCTCATTCTTTTATTGACTTCAAAACTAGCTTTTCCTTATGTCATCCACTGATTACATAGTAAGAGCATAACAAGTATTAGATTCCTTCATGGCTTTGTAATACACAAGTTATTGTAGGAAGAAGTACATTTATTAATTTGTGCACTATGAAAACTGATCCAAAGGTGAAATATACAAAGGCAAACTTCTTATTGTCTTCATAAATGCAGCCATAACTCATATTTCCCAGGAATTTTCTCTGTATCAAATCTGATAACTTCCAGAGAATACTAGAATTAACTAATTTGTTTGAGGAAAGGAAACATTTTGATCTCTTGCTTATTTAATTTCAGATAACTGCATTTTAAGGTCAGAGAATTATCAGAGTCAAAAAGAACTCAGGAAGGAATCCTCCTATCAGTATTAAATTACCATTTCTAGACATGAGGAAAGATTACAAGTTTCATAATAAGAAAACCTGAAAATCCCCTTAGAAAAATACTCTACAGTCATGTACTGCACTTACGTTCCTTTTTCCCTCTCTTTTTCGAGGAACCAGAGGAGCGGGATGATGTTGCAGACCGTGGTCCAGATGAATGGTTAGAAGCAAGCTCTGCAGATGGAGGTTCATAGGGAGACTTCCTACTAGGAACCTCTTCCTGAATGCTTGAATTACTGCTTCCAGCAACACTGAAAAGGAGCACATTGACAGGGCTGAATCAAGGACTTCCAACTCCCGCATTATACTGTACATGAGAAATTCACCATATTTTAGAGACAGATGGCTAAAACTGCACAGTTTTAGCCCATCTTGAAAAGCATTCATCTTGAGATCAAAAACTACAACAGCTGAAACAGTAGGAAGTTTGATATAATATTGAACGTATTGAAACATACTTCTGGTACTATTAAACAATAAAAGATGGGTAACGACCATCCTTTCCAAAGTTAACTCTAGAGTGCTGTACAGTTACAGATTTGAACAACCTCAGAATGACTCTGAATGTAGTGGTCACTAGGCACACATCAACAACTGACAGAAATATGAGTGATTTTCAAGAAAGAATTACAAAAGATTTGCAAATAAGATGATAATGTAGCACGTATGAAGTAATACCAATAGAAGACCTATCAAGAAGCTTAATCAGAAAGAAAACACTTTCTCCAGCAAGCATTTTCAGTGTGCAAAGTGCCTTTTACTTTACTTTCTTGTGAGGTGAAGTACCACCAGTAGAAACAGTACTTGTCGCCTTCCTTAGGGTGCCCAAAGGATGTAAATTTATCTCATTACAAAAAAAGATGTCTTAGTAAATTAAGGAAGCCACATGAATTCAGTAGCAACATGGGGAGTCTCAGATTTAGTCTTCAATTTTAATTCTGAACAAAAGGTTTCAGAAGTTCTTACAGAGAATTTGTGTATCCATTACTAAGCGTTACCAAACCCTTACTGAAAGTAATTACAGGCTTTTTACAAAATTTTGAAGTATTAAAGGTAGTACTAAAGTACTATTTTAATATTTTCAAGTAGATTTCTTTTTTTCAAAATTACCAAGTTTACACAGAAGTTGGAGAACTAACTTCCACCTGACTCCAAAGGTAAGAACACTGTCTAAAACTACCTGCCAAATTAAAAGCAAAAATTAGCAAAAATAGTTTAATTTGTATCCTCACCATGCCGATTTCTACGTTAACTGCAGGGTCCTGTGGAAATACCTCATCACTCTGACTAGCATTAATTCATTTTTCACAAGAATTCTAACACTCAATTACCTGAGGTCACATGAAATCTTTTTGTCTGTTAAAGTGCTACTTCCCTGTGATGAGGAAAAATCATCTTCGTAAGAAACCACACTCTCTGGAGGGCTCATGGCAGGGAGCAAAGGGCGCATAAGGGTAGTCTCTCCATTCGGCTTTTCAAACGCTAAAGGGTGACCAAAAGGGAACAGACACCAATGAAACCACATACAAACACGCATCAAACAGGTAATAAAGCTGCAGACATTAAAATGCTCCCAGCCATGAGTTAAGGACTTCTTTTCAAGCACAAAACCATCAGGAAAACAACATCTCATTGCAATTTTAACACAGTGTAACAATCGCAGTCATCTTTTTGTAAATTATTGAATACTCCACTTCATTAACAGGCTCCAGGTAAAACATTCTTGAAAATCACAGTGCTTAAGAGTAGAGCCATTTGTAGAACATTCAAATGCAATCATCTTTAAGGAAAATAGAATGAAGGAAAAAAGAATCAAGAGAAAATACAAGATTAAAATCAACTTCTCAGAATGCATTCCTCCTCAAAATCAGAAATTCAAGGCAAGAGGTAAATTTTATGAGGCACTCATAAAATGAAAAATAAATTTGTACAAAAAAATGAACATCAAGTCATCCTGCAGGAGACACCCTATGACACTAATGCTTGAATTGGGCTTAAGCAAGAGACTTAACTTCCTAAAACCTTCCCTTCTCAAAATCAGGCATTGTTATTAGATTTTTAACTGTCATGTTACTTTGAAACATTTTTTTTAACTCCTGTGAGCAAAGATGCAAATGGAAACCCCACATCTTTCAGGATATGGAAGCGGAATAACAACTGGGAAAGGAGCAGCAAGACTGGTAGTAGTAAGCAGTAATTCACAAGAGATTTGAGAAGTTTTTCCATTTTTACCTTTTCCATTAAGCTGGTAACTCTTTGCGAAGATGTTGATGACGCTGTGGGGACTTCCCTTCTCCAGTTCCTCCCAGGGCCCCTTGCTGCACATGCCACTTGTGGGAGTGAAAAGTGGCAAATACTTCTCAGCTTCTTTCTGAAACTCCTTGATGGGCTCAAAAGCATTTCTCTCCCGAACACAGAAATACTTCTCTTTTAACGTCTCCATCCCTCCAAATTGTAACGGTTTATGCTGGCCTCCTTCCTCCTCAGAGAAGCTTCCGTCACTCAGGAGAAGCCCTTCACTGATAGATTCAATGCTGGACTCAAGAGGAATTACAGCTTTGGTGGGAGTGTGAGCCTGGCTTTCACGCCCTGGTGAGTCGCTCTGTCTCTTAGATGTATGTCCTAGTATCCCCTCATGCCGGTTAGCACCAGGGGATCTCATTCCAAGGCTGACTGCAGCAGTATGAGGCCTGATCGTCTCAGGGAGCTTTTTAAATTCACTAAGGTTGCCTACCCCAGGAAGGCTGTCACCAAAGGCTGTATGAGACACACAGGCATCCAACATCTTTTGAATTCTGGCTGAATAGGCATCTTCACTTTCCTCTCTCACAGGAGGACTCACAGCCTTTGCCCACCGCCCATCACCCTGCTTTTCTTGCATAAATTCATGGTCTGAGTTCCACATGGCACCATAATTGAATCCAGTCCCTGCCAACTTTTTGGTTTCATTTTCAATCCTGCTAGTAAGGGAAGCAGCTGTAGCTTTCAAAGCTTCAATCCGATCCAATTTGCTCTTATATTGGTTAGCAGTAGGTTTTACCAAGAGATTCTGCTGTGCAGCTGAATTCAGGTATGGCTGAGGCCTCATGGTCAGCGATCCCACTGGGGTAGCATGGCACCTCCTGCCTGCCAACATCGCATCACACTCCTTTGACAAAAGGTCCATCTGCTCCAGGTTCCAGTGTTGGGAGCAAGGGCCTCCACTTGAGCCCATGGGAACTTGCTGGTGAGAGAGATGGACTCTGGGGCTCAATCTGTCTGGCTGTACCTGTGGAGGCTCCATCAAATCGTTCCTAGAAAGTCAACATTTAAATTGATGACTTATACAAGTACTGGTGTTTTAGACAAAAGGATCATTGTCACGTATGTTTTTTTCAGGAAGAAATACTTTTTGGTGGAATCAGAAGGACAGGGAACCAGACAATAAACAGAGAACATGTTAAAAAAAGGCCACATAATGCAACAGCTTCAAATTTGAAACGCTGTTTATAGTGTATGGTACATTTTGGAGTTGTAACGAGTGTTTTCATCATGATCATCACCATCTTTTCCAAAAGTTTTCTGGCTACAGAAGGGAGGAAACATCCTTTTTTTTCACCCTCAGAACTACTTGGCCCCAGCCTTCCCCTTCCAGTTAAACTCAGCCCATGTTTCTTTGGAGCTGTCACTTATGATAAGCATAAACAACACAGAGAAAAGAACTGTAAATACAAGGATGTTTAAACTTCTGTAAGACATCTGTTTTTTCATTTCCAGACAGCTCCCATTTGTATGACAGGAGCTCTGTAGAGACCTTCCTTCATTAATATCACTTGTACATATTCTGAATACTAGGAAAGCAAGGGAGATCCTCACACAAAGTTGCTTCTCTGCTTACTGCGAGGTGCTCCAACAAACTCATGCAGCTCTTCAAGTCTCATCTCTCCCCTACTATTGGTATTACATTTTTTCCTTACACTAATATTTACTAGCATATGATTTATCAGCCTGTTCTATACACAGTACTACTCAGCATTCCTACAGCTTCCTTCAACTTTTCTAGAAAGGAAACAGGTCTTACTAAATTTACAAAGTCACTGTGGATTTAACCAAGTTAAGGTACAAATAAAGAAGAAAGTACCTGTTTAAGAATCAGACATTCATTATGCAATTAAAAAGGAAGATACACTTGCACAACAGGAATATCAAGGATGCAAGACACTATCATTTTTAGTTCCTTATATTAAAGTGGCTGGTTGGGCATCTTGACTTACGCTGAGAAAAACTTTGATAATACACTGCAAATGGGCAAAGCAGCATGAAAGGAAATAGAGAAAGACTTAGCTGCAAACAGATGCAAAGGTTTTGGTACTTTAGAGACAGTAATTAAAGGCCTGAAGCCAAGAAAATAGATTAAATAGAAACACTGAACAAATCAAATAAGAAAAATCAGAAGATATGTGATGCCCAATGGCAATGGCAGAGGAAATAGTCTCCCAATATGAAATGCACATCCCCTGGATGTCAGCAGAAGATTAACTGCAACTATCAATCACTTTAATTTGTTTACAGACCCACAAAATACCCACAGCCAAAATTTTCACATGCTTTCCTGTATCAGCTTCCCCTTCACTGCAAGGGAACAATGACTGTCCTTATATCCAATGAACTTTAGAGCCCAGTCTATTTCACCTCTCAGAGATGAAGACTAGAGTATCTCTCAAGTGGCTCACCTCAGCAGTGGTTGCTGTGGTTCTGAAAGTGACATGTCACTACTTGAAGATGCACTAGGAGGACGCTCTTGAGCTTTGTTTTCTTTGTCTGATTCCCCAGATGGCTGATAACCAGGTTTGGGCTGGAAATGAAGGCAAGCAGAAAAATGAGTTTTTTAATAGTCTGCAGGAGTTTAGAAGCTCTTGTCTCATTAAAATTCAAAGAGGCTTACATTTCTCTTATCACATCTTTCTTACCACACACACAGTTAAGCTCACAAGACATTTATTAGGTTTTGGGCAGAAGGTATTGGGAAAAAAAACCTTTGCTCCCATACTGAACCACTTCAGCTGAATATTTCAGATTGATATTAGTCTTTCACCATATATTACCTTACTTTCATATTTAGTTTCTGATCAGCAAACTTATTTAACTCACTGCTGATGAAGTTTGTCTACTGACCGCAAGCAATTTCAGACAATTCAGCATTTGACTGATGTTTTCTTAAAAGCCAACCTTTACTGCTGCTATTAGCTGAAATCCAGAATTCTGCTTCTATTTGTAATAGAAGGATAACTGCCATTCACCTTCACAGTAGGTCTTGCTGTGCTGAGAAGCAGCCACTAGAGCAAGAAGGCTCCAGATCAAAACCATTACATTTAAGCAAAAGCTAACTAGTTTTTCTTGTGTCCTTTTTCTGAATTATCATCACACCAGGACAAGTCATGACCTTCCTGAGCATACAACCTCCTATTCCTGCAAACAACTGCAACCCATAGAGTTAGTGAATCAGCTATACCTGTGCCTCCTGCACTGCAGGCAGCTGAGGTGGCTCTTCTAAAAGTGTACGCTCCAGCAATAACTTAGAATAGGTTTCCTGTAACCGTTTGGCTGCTGAAGGCTCAGGAGGAGGCACATTCTTCACTCTAGTAAAAGCCTCCTTCTGCTTTCTGTAGAGCTCCTGGAGTCTTTTGTTCTTCTGTTCTGTTGCCTCCTTTTGTGCTTTCTTCTCTTCATTCTGTTTCTTCTTCCTCTCCTCTTGCTGCTTGATCATGAACTGACGAACCTCATCTGTATCATAGTGACGTTTCTTACTGATCACTTGAGGCTCCTCAATGGCAGCTATCTTGTCTGGTTTCCTTTTCGTTGGACTGTGGCTCCTGGCGTTTTGAGTAGGCAAAACAGGTTTCTGATTCTGCTTTTCCACATCTTTCTCTTGCTTTGTACTCATGGAATCCAACTGCAAGTCATCAAGAATTCCACGTATCTCCACAGGCAGGAAGTCCTTATTTACAGGGGCATGACCTGCTTGGTTATCATCTGGAAAAATAGCTTCCAGTTTCTTCAGTTTATTCCCAGATCGTATTTTACTCCTTGACCTTTCAGAACTTGTTGAGGTTTTACGGGCAACATCCAGTCTAGAATCTGAACCTGTCCTTCCAATACGGCCTGTTGGAAGAATAAGACTCGTCAAATAGTTCAGGAAAAAAAATAATTTGGGAAATTACACACCATCACTCGAACAGCTGTCAAAGTGAGGATGGGGAAAGAGTGCAGATCTTACAGTAAACATTCAGTGTCGTGGTCTGAACACAGCAGACTTTTCTTAAACTGAGCTCACACCCTTCACACTATTAACAGCCAAACCACCTCACAGGCCTAAGCAGCACTGTCCCTTTATTGTCCTGCCTGAGATTCTGGATAAATTCTGGAAAGGGCTAGTGGAGGGAGTAATGAAGATTTATGATGCACATGGATGACGTTATATAGTATCTGCAAGAACTACAATTCCTGTAAACCAGGGACGTCTAATCATAGTTTACATATTATATACATCTGGAAAATTCAGGTGGCCTGTGGACCACTGCTAGCCATTCCTTCCCCTGCTATCTTCAAGAGGTAAAGGTAGACTGCAGGTGATGCATTTTTGTGGCTGCAACCTATTTCACATCTTTTCCAGAGTTTCTGAGCACCCCTGCAGCATGCAAATTATTCTCTCTGAAGTGAGATGTGCAGCACAGGCTTTCCATGACACCAAGTAAAGTTCTTCATGAATGGTTACGAGAAGTTACACATCCCAATGATGGATATGAGCAAAATTCTCCTCCTCCCACTCCCAGGTTGAAAGTAGAAGTTATTAAAAAAAGAAACTGATCACATTCCATCTAAGAAGTCTGCTTTAGTCTGCAGACACATAACAAATTAAGAACAACATAAAAAAAGTCCAGTGATAAAAGCACAACTTACCAAACTTCGCAGCACGCTCTCGTCCTGTTCTGTCACTAGACACAGCTCTTCTCTCCTGTTCTATTCTGGGAGCTGGACCCAGCATCTTTTTGGCCAGCTTCTGTCCCTCCCGCCAGGAGGATGCACTTATTATATAGTTTCCACCTACACAATAATTAATTAATAAAAGTCAAGCACTAGATGGATTTTCCAACACGTCAAAAAAGCATTTATTTCAACTATCAATCATTTATATACCATTTAGTTCTGCATAAGTGGTAAAGCTGCAGTTACACAAAAACAGTCAGAACTTTGAAGACACCCAATAGCTGACTCACACAACCACCAGTGCTTCATGCCTACACAGACCATGGTGTAAAAGTCCCAAAACACACTCTAGCACATTAAAGCCCTGCAAAAATTGATTTAACAAAGAAAAAAGGGTTATACAGCCTAAATATGTATAACCAAAGTTTACTGAGAAGAGAGGAATATTTGAAGAGGTCTGAGAAGAAGCTGTTCAGCTCCACTCCAACAAGGAAAATGAGAAAAAACCCACAAAGATCTAAAGTGTTGTAATAAGAACAAAAATAAAGGTGAGGGATAACAGTTAATTCAACTTTCATATTAAAAGATTATTAGCTGATATAAAAAAACCAAAACCAACAAAAACAAGACAAAACAAAACAGCCCCACAAAAAACCCAAATACAACACTTTAGAGATTTCTACAGGTAATTAAGTGTTGAGATTAAGTGTCTTATGAGTGGGTTAAAAAGATACTGAGCAGCAGGTGTTCTACACCAGTGCTAACTCACTGTCCTCCAGCTGGTATTTCTCTACTATGACTGAAAACAGGTTAAGATAAAATGTATTAGCTGATACTTAATTCAAGAACAGACTACCTTACAAGTGACAGAAAAAACACAAATGTTATTAGTATTATTTTATTATCCTATATAAAATTAAAGGATAAAATCTGGGTATGGTGGCATCTTTACCTAGTATTGGTTAAATTAAATGCTAGGTTTATCCAACTTGCCATTGATGTCACTAACCTCAAGTTATTAATAATATATACTCTCTTGAAATAATGACCTTAAACCGTTTTGGAGAAAAACATCATATAGAATTAAGATTATGAATAACCTAATTCAGATAATTTAGCAGTATTTTGCTGCTAGGGAAGCAGCTAACCCGAATCCCCAACTGGCAGTTGTTTTCTAACCATGCAACTGAGGGTTCTACTTCTGACAGCACTGCCAAAATAAACCCAGACACAGCAATGAGAACACAGCACAGCCAGAAAAAGAGGCACTATACTCTGGGCCCAACAGGGCTTTAGAGGTGGTACCAAAGCAACCTCAAGTGAAATCCGGGAGAATAGAACAACAGTGGTTTGGCAATCCCAGCCCTCAGTTCCCACCTGCCCTCCCTGCTTTTCTTCTTGGTATTTTAAACCAGGAAGAAGAAACCTGTTCAGTCAGAAGCCTGTAGCCCACTATTCATTTACTAACAGTTCTCCTTGCTTGCATGGTAAATTATCCAAGTATTTTATAAATCTGTCACTTGAAACATGTCATTACAAGCTGCTTTCAAGCAGACATTTCAGCCAAAGGGGTTCTCTTGCCGAACTCAGTGTTCTCAGTTACTTCTATGTGCATTTAAAAAGGCAGTGTAAAGTCTCATTTTCCATTTCAACTCAGCTGTTGGAACAAAACCACGCTAACGGAGCGGAACACGAGCTGTGGCTATTAATAGCCTTGGCTATATTAAGCAGTTTCTTATTGCTATGACTGAAGCAGGATGGACCATCCTAGATATGCCACTTAGATCTAGCTCTCATCTTCTAGTGATTTCAGGCCATCATTCTCCTCACATTTAATCCACTATGGAGAACAATCACTGCCATTAAAATCTGAGGCAATCTCTGTGCTCCTCCCACACTTAGATATTTCTGACAGTTCCAAGTTAGTTTAGTATAGTTCCCTAAGTAGGAATTGATCAGTACAAGAAGGAGCAAATCCATACTTAGCAGTTACTTTTAAGTATTAGTATTCGTTACCACAAAATATTCACACGCAGCTTCATGATTTACAGCATGAAGAAGCATATATTCCCTCTCTAAACAACTCTTTATACTAATTTTTCAAGGATTTTTTTTTCTTCCACAAAGTGTTTACTTACAGGTCACTGTACATAAGGAGAAACAGAAAACCTTAAAAGGTGCAAGAGATGCCTACCCTCACCTGTGTTTAAAGAAAAACAGACTGCCCAGTAGTGTGACTGGAGTTGTAACCACTTATTTTTTATGCAAATTAAAACCACAGATGAAGCAGAAGTGGAAGTCTTCGTAATTCTTTTGCTACATAGTATCAAAGATTAACATTATTGGGAAACTGACAGAATTCCATATATATTTGACTTTCTTCTACTAAGGCACTGCTCTACAGTATCCTGCTTACATCATCTCCTGTAAATAATTTTATTTAATAGACAAAGCTAATGTCAGAGAACAGTAAAAAAAAAAATCTGAATTGGTAGAAAAAATAAAGCAAATATGAACAAAACAGAAGCAGGATCCACAACTGTACTACTGCTGCTTTTTGTCTGTGTTGGCCTGACAGATACCTAAGAAACACATGCTCTTCAGCAGTTCCCATAAGGTACACACAGCAAGCGGGAAGGCAGAGAACTGAAATCAATCAAAAAAGCACACACAGCCAACCAAAAAACTACAAATTATACACATCCCCAAAGCAGCATACAGTCTACAAACACAATACAGCAGCATTCCTGTGCATCTCAGAAGGCAGAGACTAAACGTCTCTGCATGGCAACAGCCTTGACTCTAGAGTCGAGCCAGTCACCTTGTTTGGACTCAGGACTTGACAACCGTGTCAGTTTCTGCACTTTCCGCACTGGTCTGGCTGCTTTTTTCTCTTTGTTTTTCTCAAGAGGTTTTCCTTTCATTGCTGAATCCTCTGAAAACAAACAAAAGCTGTTAAGTGATATCCCACAGGAGAAAGCAGAATAACAAGCTTGCCTCAACGTTTACCTTGAAAAGCCAAAACTCAGAGAAACACAATAAAATTCACTGCCGCTCCCAGATTCTATGCCAAGATCAATTACTCCCAGTTCAGCATTTTAAAATCCTCACAGCATGCAAATGTTGACTTGAGTGCTGTTTCCCTACCCACTGGAATGTGATGAAGCCACAGAAATGCCATAAAAGTTAATTTTCAATTTTAAAAGAAGCACTGACAGTTTGACAGGAACAATTATTGGTTCTCTGCTATTATAGATGCTGCACTTTACAGCACTCATGTTCATGTAACTCCTTCCCTCAAGAAACACATAGGCGGCTGCTTCCACATCAATGCATGATGGCACATTCTCTCATTGCCTCCATGCTGGGACATGAAAGACAGAACACTTGTGTGCTCTTTCTTCAAAACCTGTCACATGATTCAACCAGCAATGAACAACTACTCTGTATGACTTAAACTCTCACAACACAGTTAGATTTTAGGCTGTAAAGATGCCAGGGACACTTACCAAAACCAGATGTTATCATGTTTTCACATTATGGCAAAGAACAAAACCTGAGATGTGGATCAGTCACCACCCCACTAAGTGTGCTTCCCAGCTACCCAAGGCACAAAGCAGAGACAAGAATTGCTCAAGGATTAACAAGCTGTATGAACAATTTCAGCAGACTACACTGGACACTTCCAAAGATTTTGAAAGCACTTTATTTTACACTCCTTGAAGATGCTCTTTTTGTAATCCCAAAAGTGAACTGTCAATAAGGAACTTCATGGCCACTATTACCACTGTTGTCTTTTCCTCTCCTATAAAAAGATGTGGTCAGACAGGATGCAACCCTCTCCATGGACAGATCTGAAGCTTTATTTGGATGCCAATATGAACTTTTACAGGCCCTAATTTCAGCTGAATCAACTCTCTGATGGAAGCATCAGGGAAGAACTACTGGTCACATTAAACAATGTGCAAATGGAATTTTAAGAGTCTTTAAGACTCCTCCTCAATACCGTTTCCTCACAAATCTTCCAGTTGTCTTTGAGGCTGACAAGTGCAGGAAAGAGAGAATCAATATGCCAAGTACCAGAAGCCTCAGTGACTTATTTGCAGAAATCTAGCTTTCAGTGACAAAAAGCTCCTTCCTAATCCCAGGAAACTAGAAGCTATGTCCCAGTCACTCTGTTCACATTACAGCAATTTTGTTCTAGTACGGCCAATCCTGAACATCTTTAAGACAGAATGACTGGAGCTTGGGGTCCATCTAATATCCTTTAGCCTAAGTGCTAAACCAAAATAAAGGCATTTTGTATGGTTTACGCTTACATGTAAAAACCTTGCGGCAGTAAACAACAATGCTCCTGTAGATATTAAAGATCTTACAGCTTATTTTAGCACTGGAGAGCACAGAACAGTTTTGATACAGCTGATGGTATGCATCCAAAACTCCATGTGCTGCAACTTTAATAGAGAATTAAACACATGGATAAATAATCCAACAGCCTAAAAATAAACTTACAGTGCCTATTATGTGCAGATCAGCATTTGATTACTTCGAATCAGCTATTCAATAAACCTTTTTGGTTCAGAAAGGAGACATGTTCCATGACAGCTGTTCTATCCAGGGCACTAGGGCAGGAACATGGGTGAATACACAGACAGCACCCTCCTCTAGCAGACAAAAGTCCACTGAACACATGATCCAAACACCTTTCTAACTGGGCTTTCTCAATGAAAACTTTTCAGGAATCTGAATTTCTATAAAAAGCTCATGAATTATATACATTATGCTTGTCTAAAATACAAATACTAGTGTAGATAGTCTTTAGAAATTTGCCATTACTTTCATGGGCTGATGCTGAACAGAGTATTTGCAAAACAATTTTACTGAGAAGCAGCAGCTCTTCTTTCTGAATATGTCTTATGAGTGATTCCAGAAAATTCCTCAGTACCTTGTCAAGCTGTACAAGTGAAAAAAAAACCTGAAGTCTGGAAGTTTCCATAACAGCTGCTATACTACCAGCATACAAACAGATGTACAGATTTACAATCTCATTGCATTTTCCTTTGGTGTTAAATGTTTTGGCCAATGAGAAAAGTTATATAATATATAAATAAGCTACATAACTAGGATAGAATTTTATTTCCCATTCTCTTCTTTTTTATTCATCTGATCTCTTCCCCCTTTCCCCACAACAAGTAGAGATAAATCCAATATATTTAACACTCCTTGCTTCAATTTCTTGTTTCCCTGACTTTGTAGGCTGCTGCAAAACAAATTTCTCTGCCTCTCAGAGAGGGTTGTGTGGCTTTATCTGTTCAGTTTGTGTCTCACCTGTTAACTGGAGAGCTATATCTCTATATAGTTCCCGACTAATGTGAAATCCTTCCCCATGCCAGATTTTTCCATCTGGAGCACGAATCTTTGTTTCAGCAGGATTGAAACCTGAAATTTTAAAATTTAAGAGTTTAAAATAACTGCATGAAATGTAAATAAAGCTTTTCCAGGGTGGAAGGGGTGGAAAACTGCCAAGTAAGAAAGAAACTACTTGAATTTCTAATGCTACATTAGAAGAAAGCAATATACCAGTCTGCCACTTGCTCACAGTTGAAAAACAACAGAGTGGGTGAGGAAAAGATCATCAAAAATGTGAAAGGATTTCTCAGTCAATACAGTGTTTCTAAACTCTTGAACCAGAAAAACTGAAATCAACCCCAACACTACTACAGTAAGCTTCTTTTGTCCAGTAATTTGCAAGAACAGACAGGAAGAACTTCAGAAGAATCCACACTTCTGTAAATTGGAAAGAATCTTTTCTTTCTTGGCCATATTTGTGATCAAACCATGCTGTGCACTCTTCTATTGCCCAGTAATGGCTATGACTCATGCTTATGCTTTGACATGTTGCTCAATAAATTGAACTCAGCTCCTTCACCACATGTAACCAACAGAAAGGGATTCTGTACCTCTGTACGATGGAGCAGCAGGTGCAGCTGCCACCTTCCTGACTTTGGGTGTCACAGCACTCTCCACGTTTGTGATCACGACAGGTTGCTCAGCATATCCTGAGTGCTGCCCTCTGCCACCTAGGCCTTCAGAATGCTCCCACTGTTTTCGAATCCGCTCCTTCAGCTTTTCCAACTTGACATCATGCTGCTGTGTTTTCAAGAGTTCCAGTCTATGAGCATTAGAAGCAGTCTTGACAGAAGGGGGACACACTTTCAGGTCATTGTACTCAGGTATGTTATTCTGAAGAGCTTTAGTGCTCCTCTCATCTCCTCTGGAGCCACTGTTTTCTTCTTCTTCCAATCTGGGAGGTATTGCAACCCTACGAAATGCCTCATTGTTCTGCAAGGCAGCAATTGCCGGTCGGTCATTCAAATACCTAACAACAGTCTCATCTACAGCAGAAGAACTTGGGCTTTCAAAGTCCCTGCCATGTAGATCCTGCTCATCTAGGTCACATATCATATGGCCTGTCAGTTCAGTCTTCCCTTCTGCTTCGCTCAAGTCCAAACTGGAAAGCAGGTGCTTGGCCTCAAGTTGGTTAGAACCGTGGTAAAACAGAGGATTATATGCATCCCTAATGTAACAGAAGGGAAAAAAAAAGACAAAGTCACCATCAGAAACACAAGTGTAGGACCTTCCAATCCAGGAACTGTCACGTTAATTAACTAAATGAATGACTTCCTATATTTAGTTTCCACTTAAAAGGCAAGTTCTTTCAAAGTTTGATCACCACACATTTAATAGTGCAAGTCTGAAATAACTGAAAGGGATTTCTGTTCAAAATTTCATTTTCTGTACTCTGTCTGAATAAGACTATATAAAAAGCTGAAGAGCTGAAATTGGAGCATGTAAAAAATCATCAAGCAGTTCAATTTAAAAAAAAAGCTTTAAATAAAAAGCCAGGTCTAAAACCTAAGCTTAGTTTATATATGTTCTCTAACCCAAAGCAATGCACACATGCACAGCTCCTCAACAGCACATTTATTAGCTAAGAAAAAAAAAATTGCACCAAAACCCCCTGCCCTGTAATTGAGCATTAGAAAAGCTGAGCCTCTGACAAGAACTTGAGGGGACTGGCTGTATTGCAACAAACATAAAGCTTACTGAGAGTTTAGAAATTCAACACCCCAAGAATTCCTTCACTTTTTTTTTTCCACAAAAAATCAGTTTCATGGCATATATGTTGTTAGGGAAAAAATATATTTAATACTTTTACTGTTGAGGGGCTGAATCTTGCACCTAAGCTACCTAGCTTGCTTCTTCAGCAAGTGTGTTTAAAGAACTCACTTAAGCCAGGTCGCAACATAGAATTGTGAAACTGTCTACCTCTCTATTAGCACACTTTTGTTACACAGTGTAGCAATCACTACCAACTCAGAAGCTGAGTAGTTTGATTGCACAGAACTTCACCAGAAGTGTCTATAAATAAACACATACAGATTGTTCTACCCACTGTTTTGGTTTTGTTTCCCTGTGCACTATTTAAGCATTGACTACAGGCTGTTGTCAGGGGAAGAGTAATGTGTTAATGTAATTAATCCCCCAATTCTTATTGTATGAAAGCAGTTCTTTTCAATTGGACATAATGACTTGAGTCTAGCTGCTCTCATCTTCTTTTCCCTGAAATCTGTTAAATTTACTACATGTTTTTAAAACAAATAGCTGAGGTATGTAAGTTACTCCAGGTAGGGTAGACAAGAGACAAATTGACCCAAGATTACACAACTGATCCAAATCAGCCTCCTGTGCAACAAGAAAGGGGGAGGAACCACACAGCTGACAAGAAGTGGAAAAGCAGGCCAAAACTTCGATGTTAGGATAATAACTACTAATAGAAATGTAGTGGAACTAGAAGAAAATACCACTGTCTCAACTGCACTCCAATCAGTCAACAATTTGGCCTCACTGGAAGAGTACATTTATATTGAAAAAAAAAGTAAAATATGTGATAGAATCCAATAAAAATCTATTGCAAACCCAACCAAGTTACTCATCAGGGATGAAGTTTGTGCAGAGAACACACTGCTTATAAAACATGAGGAATTAAGTTACAGGAAAATACTGAAATTACAGCAAGCTTTAACTATTTCATTTCTGCAGCAGGTTCTCTTTTCTATTTGAAGCTTTTGAGGCATCTTACATTTGCTACAGTACTTTGCATGGGCTAGGAAAACGAAGCTTTTTGCATCTTCCTGCATTCCTCACACCTCACCATGTTCTATGGCCTGCAATATTCTGTGCCACTCTTTCTGCTTGATATACATGTCTTTACCTGGGTTTCTCACATACAAAGACTGAATGCATCTTTGGTACTGACGTTCTTGTGCTGCACTGTCTTATGGTAATAGGACTGGGAACATATGCTGAAGAACCAATAAAGCAGGGTTGGAAAAGCATGAGAACATACTTTTTTGGATCCTCATTACACAGGCTAAATACCTATCAAATCTGTTAGGCTACTGAAGTCATAGCCATATCAACTTGATCTGGCCCCATTTCAACATATTTGACTTTATAACTCCAGAACAAAACCTAAACGTGTAATGTTTTTTAAAAAGGAAGACCTGACACCACGTGCTGCTCATGCAGGTGAATAAAGAGAGGAAGCAAATCAATTTTTGAGTTGTTACTACTAGCTTAATTCTGATCTTAGCATATTTTTCTTGAATAGCCAGCAGGTACACTAACCTGTACAAAACGAATGTCTCAGGAAATTCCACACGGCTGCTTTTTTTCACATTGCTTTCAAGAGTGGTGGCTCGAAGAGGGCTGCGTGAGGACTTCGCCTTACTTGGTTTATTTTGGCTGGAGGACCGGGAAGCTGAAGCAGAAACCAAAGAACTCTCTAGGTACCTATCTCTCCAGGAAGAGAAAGCTCTTGGGGCTGAACAATTAATTAAGAACAGAGTTTTCTTGGGTTCAAGCAGCACTGCAAAATAGCATTTAAAGCATTCCTCATTTTCAACAAGCTGATTTCCACAACTAGGAGCAAGGCAGTAAGCGCTTAAAACAATAATCAGTTTAGAGAGATAATAATGCTTAAACATCAATTATAAGTAATTAAATCTGTGAAAGTTGACTGTGTTGCCACTAGAGGTCGATCTGCCTGTTCTTCTCCAGTGGCACACGAACAGAATGCTCTAAATAGTATTAAAAATGAGGTTTTATTTCTTACAAGCAAAAGTTTTCCTTAAATGAAATAAAGGAAGCATCAGATTTCACATTCTATCAAGGTGTAACACTTGACAAAAATGATAAAGAGTTATTCCAGTGTAAGCATAAGAAAATGCAACTGTTATCCAAAACCCACATGAAAACATGCTTCTGGAATGGGCTAAGCACTGCCTGCTGACAGACCTGTCACTCCATCTAACCCAGTCACTAAAACAGCACACTTTCTTCCTAAGCTAAGGAAAGAAAACATCAGTTTCTCCTGGGCAATTAGAGTTTAATGAATAGACAGGAGACAGCTTAGGGGCAGAGAGGAGATATTTTCTCCCAGAACACAATGGCTTTGCTATACACTTTGGCAATACATACCCTTTCTGCTGATTTTCCTGCTAGCACTAGCAGAGGGCTTCTTGGCATCCATGACAGAATCAAATACAGCCGTACTGGTGGGAGCTATTTCCAATTTGTTCTCTATATGCCGTAGCTAGAATTTGAAGATGATGCAAATTAGAACATTGTTTTCAATTTTTAAGCCACAGATTTTCTCCCCTAACATGACAAATTTTTCTTCGCTTGCATAAAGAACAAAACTGCAGGTCAAAGCAACTTCACAAGGCTGATGTTGCAAAACTGTAGAGACTTACAGCCAGAACTACATCAGATTATTAAGTTCTGTTTAAAAGGATTATTGAAATTAGGTTCTGCTGCGGGTTGTTGTGAAAAAATGAATAATAACATGCCATGCAGAGTCTTAATGCTTGGTCTGAATGAAATATTAATTCCACTGGGAATAAATTCTGTAATACTCTTTTCACATCGGAGCATGATACAAGACTGCACACATCAAATCCCACAGTGATGCTCAGCTATTAAAAAAGAGGGAGAAGGCTATGGGAAAGATGAATGCCCCAAAAACCCAAGCAGTTTGGCTTCACTGAAGCTGGGTTTAGAAATTAGCATTATCTTAAACACTTGAGTTCCCACAGAAAGACAAAATTCCAATGCTCAGAAGATGGAAAATTATTAAATACTCTGGTGTTGTCCTAGATTTAGACTGGTTTGAGTAACAATAATATATTTTCATGTTTTCAGGAAAAAAAAAGAAGTCATCACTTTGTTAAACAGGTAATATTATAGTCAAGACTTAGCAGGTGTTACTATACTCAAGACTAAGCTCTCTGTGGTTAAAATGTCTTCTGCTGTGTGTAGAAAACTTTTCAAAGGTACAAAGATGTTCAACATGTATGTATCCAACTGCCTGCCCTATTTCACCTCACTTTACAGGCAATCACTGAGCAAAATAATACTTCGGTTAAAGCTTTTGTAGCCAGTATCTGATACAGAAAGGAATAAGAAAATAAAAGAAAGAAAAAAAATTAAAAACATAATACTTACAGCAGCCTTAGTCTGAGAAAAAGTAGCCCATGCTGCAGTTAGATCTTACACGGCAGAAACAAAGAAAGAAATCTCGTTAGTACTTAGGAAACAATCAGATAAAATGTTGCTTTGAAGAAATTTTCATGGGCTTACTAATCAAGTTCTTCCAACCACTCAATTCCAGCCTGTCAATCTCCTCTATGAGAGAGCATAAAGTATCTAGTATAAAATTTAATGAGTTGACTAAGTTAGGTTGTAATAATGAATGCATTATTACATTTTAAATCATATCTGTACACATTATAGATGTTTAGAAGATAAAACTAACAGAAATTACACTATAGTTACAACTACTTTTTTTCCCCCCTTCCATTTTCTTCTTCAGTAAACCAAGCATGAATACAGTGTCATTGAAAGACTCTACTGAAAAAAAACAAGCTTTGAACACATTAAGTTTGAATAGTTATCTTTTTGAACTGTACACCCTACAAACAAAATAGCAGCAAGGTTTGTAAACAAGCAGGAGATGCCAATCAACTTCAGCCTTTTAATCTAAACAGATAGGATGTGCTCTATGTACAATCCAACAGAAGGATGCAGCAGTATTTTCCTCTAAAAATATTTACTTCCTCAGTTCCCCTCTTCCTTTGGTTTCTAATGATTTTCTTCTAATTTAATGGTTTACACAACACAACGTCCAAAACCTTAACGTGTGTCAGAACCATGGAGAACCACCAGAGTGGCAGTTTCAGAGAGTCAAGAAGAAACATCAGTTTAACCAGGTAATTTTAAAAGAAACTGAACATATCACAGGCAATAATAAATAGTAACATCCCCTTACAGATAAAATAATACTCTGTCTACACTTTAAAAATAACTTCTGGAGTCCACTTTTGTCATTGTGGAGATCATAAGATCACACAGACTTAGCATACTCTACAGACTAGAGCTTTCTTCCTCTCAAGGATGCACTGTAAGGTATTTTCTTTTTGCCCCTTCCTTTCCTAAATTACAGTGTAATCACAAGAGAAAAAAAAAGCTAACAGGATTTCTCCAGTTGAGGGAGACAAAAGCGCTGCAAGTCATCGAGTGGTGATGTACTGCTATTATTGAACCACTCTACCACTTTGGAACTGAGCAAGTCAGGAGCCTCACAGGCTTTACTTCTTGCAAAAGTCTACAGCTCCTACTTCCACTCCTGAAGTGCTCCTCCTCTACAGCACCCAAAAAAAAAAAAAAATCTGTCTCTGTGCCATCTTGGCATCCATATCATAGGCTGCAAATCAGTCAATACTCTGGAGATCAGAGTATGAAACTCTTCTCTCCAAAACCTAAGCCATGAAACAAATGGTTTGAGGCAGGAGAATGTATTCCGCAAGAACCCCCCAAAGTTTCAAACAACTCATGATAAAACATCTTCCAAAACAGGCCAGTATTACAGAAAATCCATACCTCTGGTAGAATCCTTGTTTTGTTTATGCCTTGGGTTTTGCAGAGGCACCTCGTTTGACTTCTTGCCCCACATTGTGGCAATTTATCTAAAAAAAAAAAAAAACAACAACAAAAAAAAGAGTCATGTAAGAATCAAAGAGATGTAAAGTAGGAACAAATGTATCTTACACTAAAGAGAATGTAACCTCGATCGCTATGATGAATGCTCATTTCATATCATGAGTTCAAAGCCACATCATGACCAAGATCAGACAATCAGCACCAAATCACAAGAGTGCCTACAGCATGCAGCTTTTCAGTAACCACATAATTCTGTGGATAAAGAAGGATTTTCTTTTGTTCTTATTTGTTACAAAGAAGAGTGAACCTGATACTAGAAACCTAGAGGTCACGCAATTTTGATCATAGGTACACTAGCAAGTATGAAGATGACCACACTGAAATACTGCACATGAAGGGGTAATGGAGGCAGCACTACATGGCTTTAACTTAGAAAAATTGGGTGAAAATACCCAGTTCTGGCAACGACAGATGAATGTCTATTAAAGACAAAGAACAGCACTGTGCATCAAGACACTACAGCCAGGAAAAAAAGACAAGACTGGAGTTGCTGTTGTTTTCCTGTGAACTTCAAAGGCAAGACTCACAATGAATGTAAAATAAAGTGTGAACTCTGAATAACAAACCAGGCAGTCACTATCACCAAAGGACATTTTAATAAAGGGGGGGGGGAAGGCTACTCAATCAGGAAATGTATTTTTTAAAAGAAAAGGCAAATAATTTATATATTATTTCTCATTACTTCCATGGCAAAACATAGACTGCCAAGTGTAAAGTTCTAACAGACTTTAAAGAAGTGTTACATAAGGCAAAAAAAGTAACTTTACGGGGTCTAAGAGGAGATCACACAGCCAACAAGAACTCTGATTAGTCACTACTGCCACTGCCCTCTCACTGAGAGCTTCCGATCTGGTGGCACATGCTTACTGTCCTGTCTTCATAGCAGAACAAGAACATTTCTGTTACAGAAAGGAAAAATTAGGTAGGTAACCACAAAATTCATACAGGATGTTCTGGACCTCCGAAAGAGCCAGAAAGGCACATTTTGTTCTCACTTCTCTCATGCTCTACCAGACAAAATTTTTCTTATTTTCTCCATTTATGAAAATTTCTTTTGCTGTCACTTCCCTCGTGTGCCACATGAAAGGGCATTCCGATATTCTCCTAATACAAGATAACCAAACATCCCACAAAATTAACACTGTGTGCTACTTACTAGAACAGATAATTGCCTATATACTTTGTAAGAAGGATTTTTATCAAATACAGTTTTAAGAACACTCACAGTGACGAACAGTTAAGTTAGGTCTTCGTGTTCATTCATATAGTCTGTAATTATGGCAGAACATTTTTGTAGGATAACTTTGTTATTCCCCAAGAAAGACTACCAATAATAAGAACACAGGTCTTCTAAAGATCTTCAGTTCTCACTTTGTCTAAAAAAATCCAAATAAATGCTCAAAGGAGTGTGGAGAAGGTACGTGAGTTTATATGAAGGTAGAGAAAACTACATATTAGGGACATACCCTAGGAAGTTCTAGAAAGAAGTGGAGGGTGTTTTGGTTTTTAAGTATCTAGTTATGGGCAGTGAGCCAAGTGAAGCTAGAAAAATCTTCTTCTAGGACAGGTACCGCAGAGCTCATTTATGCAGAACCAAGGCTTTGCACCTCACACCATTCATGCTGTAAATCATAACACTGTCCTGCCCCAGAAATCATCTACCTGATTTTTTCCATCACTGGAGCAAAGAGCTGCTGTGCCAGAAATGTAAAAAATTAATATTAATAAAAATGGGGGGATTTTCCATAATGAATCAATTTTGAGAGCAGCTGAAAATGTCCCATCAGTTTCTTGCTGAAATAGAAACCTTAGTGGTTGGACCTGATGATACTGAAAGTCTTTTCCAACCTAAATGATTCTGTAACAAATCCTGCTTATATGTAAATTTAGCATAAGAGAATACCTAAACAAGCAACTGTTTAAGGGATTAAGTATCCCTCTTCATTTAATTGCTTGAGATTTATTCTTATTAGAATCACTAGTACAGACAGGAGAGCTTGGTCAGGGACTAGACTTGTTTTTACAATACACACACAAATCTGTAGAGTTTGTTTTATGATGCCCTGTAAATGTAGTATTGTTATACTGGAATTGCTCTTCAGTCCTGAGGAAGGTCATGTATACCTCAAGGCTCTAGGAAAAAAGTCTGAAATTGTTTGTTACACCTTTCATCCCAACACCAAGTAAAAGCCATCAGTCCTTCACCCGAGCTGAGCAGACAAGTCAGTGAAGACACTTCTGAGAACACCTTAGCTCTACTAGCAATGCACGGATGCATGCTGATGATCACTAATGGGGCATAATTCTGTCTCATTGCCTTGGTTCAAAAGTTATGACATTCTTCCACGAAAGACCACTCAACGTCTCCTTTCTGTACAACCAACAGAGCAACCAAAGTGTCCCACTCTGCTTCTTCTAATAAACATCTGCAGTGCCAGCTCCAAGTGCACAATACAACTCATACTGGCCCCAGTGCTGCCAGCTGAGGTCGACAAGCAGTTTTGCTTAACTCAGGCTGCTGCTGCTTGACAAAAAGGACGTGTGTATTCTGGAGCTGTCTACAGTTTCAGGAAGGCAACACTGCAGTAGTTTTCAGTCGTGGTGCAATTTGCATAACTGTAAAGGTTTGGAACTAACGTGTCCCTCTCCCCTCCTTTGGAAGGGTGGACAGAATTCATCAGCTTTTCAAAACTTACCTACAAATGATGTTGACTCCCATCTACTTTGAATTCCTACAGATCACTACAGATCTTTCCATTGCTATAGGTTATGTGAATAAGCAGCACCCTACACACCCAAGCACTAGTATAATTCAAAATTCTGTCTCTGCAAGAAGTTAAACCAGACAGAGAAGACACCTGAATGCTATTGAGAGTACAGCTAGGGGGTGAAGAAAAAAGAAATAAAGACACAGAGGTGATTCTGCTCCTCTGCTCTGTTGAAATTAGTATTGATCAGGAAACAATACTAAACAAAAAATTATGCAAAGAAAGTTTAAACTATTTTAAAAGCACGTTTTACATGAGTACCGAAGTTGTCTCAGCATCCCATGAACAACTTTGAGACATTGTACAAATTACATTCTGAAACTATTTACTTCGAAAAGACATTTTTTCCCTGAACTAAATGATCCATCACTATTTAAAACAGAGCTTAAATAAAGAGATTAAAATGAGATTGAGATGTCAAAGAACTTCTAAGGAGACAGCAGTGACAGCAAAAGGTTATCTGAGTGTGGGATAATGCTATGAGGACCTTAAAAGTTTGTGGAAAAGAGGTGGAAGATGGCAGAATCAGAACTGCTCTCCTGGTTAGTTGGTTGCTCATTGACAGACCCAGACGTCCTACACAGGTTCACTCAAGCCAGGTTTGGCAAGCCTGGTCTCTTAACCTGCATGGTTAAGATACAGAAACTACTGTGCTCTGACATTTTGATCCCACATCAAGTGCTCATCTCATTCTTTACTCATTTGTCCAGGACATAAAGCAGCACACACAGAAGGCACAGCAGAACTGCTGCTGATAAGGACCTAAGAGGAAACTAGTATGCAAATGACATACTCCAGACTGTTGGAAGGAAACTGGAGGGGGGTGGACACAGGATACAACCACTTTTCTAATAACACTGTTCCTAAGGGAAGACACTGAAGAGAGCTGACAGATCAGAAAACACATGAGAAGACGCAAGAAGGGAAGGAAAGGAAACAAAGAGAAAGACACTGTCAAATAAAAAAAAAAAAAAAAAAGAGAAACCAGCACTACATTTACTACCAGACATACCAAGGATGGCATTAAAAGGAACAGATAATAAAATAAAAAGACAACAAAGTTAACAGGAAGGTAGTTGAAAAGGAATGGGAACAGGAAAGTAGAATATGCTTAGTAAAGGTACAGAAAAACGTGCAGAGATTAAAAACAGGGCTGGGAAAAGAGACAGTGATGAGATAGACAGGATATAAAAAGGAAGACAACGGAGAAAGACCGGAAGGAGAGAGAAATGGAATGAACTTTTGAAGAATCAGCACAGAGAACAGCAGAAAGGGAGAAAAGAAACTGGTATACTGTTCAACTGTAAAATTTTTCAAGCACCCTCAGTATGATTTTTTTTTTTTTGTTAGTAGCACAACCTCAATAAAAAAAGGAAAAAGGAAACTCAGAAGTCAGGGCACCTGAAACAAGGAAACAGGAGAGGAAACGGAATCATACAGATTCTGAGAAGGCAGAGAATGTGAGCAATAGACTGCCCACTGGCATTCTCTCTAACATTTAGTGGTTATGGAAAAACCCAGTATGAACAGGGAATAGTATTCCTCAAGGCTCTGTTTCTTATAAAAACAGAAGAGATACCAAATTAAAGGGATATCAGAAAAGATAAAGCTTTGCTAAGAGTAGGGAAAGAAACAGATTTTTACCACTGACTTCTATGGGATATTCTTAAACGTTTAAACCCCAAAGCAGTGTTTTGCTACACAAGGCCAGCACTCCACACAGTTTAAAGCTACAATAAGGCAGCAATGCCAACAAAAGAAGCCATCTTTTCCTGTCTTTATTCCTTGGTCTCTCTTGCCATATTCAGGCAGAGAGTCATTGGGATTATGTGGTAAAGTGAAGTAGCTCGGTCTGAAAGTAGATTTTTTTTTTTTTTGGTTCTTTTTGCTTTATTAGCTTTAGAGGTGTTGTACCATAAGCTACAACCTCCATGCAAGCAGAAGGAGTGGAAACACTGAGGAACTGCCAGATCAGCCCCAGTCCTGTACTAGCTGCTGTCATGTATCATAACCTACAGTGGTTCCCCAAGAGCAGAAGCTTGAAGCTGCTATTGCCTTTACCTCATGAAGAGTGAGTGGGAATGGACAAAACAAGAAGCATTCCCTCCACCATCACCTTGCCTGTGGGACTATCCCAGGAAAATATACTCCCTGCCCCAGTGTGCCTCACTGCACCCACACCTTGAACAGTGCAGACAATTTGTCCACAGGGAAAACAGGCACAGAGACAAATAAAAGGTTTTGAGGATTTTTTTTTCCTGTTTGCAAAAGTATTTTAAGTCTCCATATACAAATAAATAAAAGCTGGTTTCTGAAGTCCAAAGACCCTTTGGAGCTCCTCTTGTGCAGCTACAGTTTTGCATTTCTGGCACTAACAGACACACGCAGGTGGACACAATTGGACCTAGTCAAGCAAATGGTTTTTCTGAGCCAGTCCACTCAAAGTGATGGAATTTCTATTTAAAGATGCCAGAAACTTTCCATGTCTCCTTAAATACCACTGAATACAATTTATGATTATACACTTGAGTGTGGAACACAAATACCTTTACCTACTCATTTTTCTGGAATCCAAGCTTTTACCATATTGCATTAGGCCATTCAAAGGGGAGCTAAAAATATCCTTAATACATTTTTCTAAGGCTTCTTTTGGTTATGCTTATGAGGTTTTAAAATGTTTTTTGATACAAGAATAACAGTCTGGTTTAGGCCTCAACATATTTTGAGAAAACTGTCTCTCAAAGCAATTAGATGCAGGTGATGTACTGACCTTCCTCAGCACTGAGGACAAGCTCCAGCACAACAATGCATGATGTCTTTGTCAAAAAAAGTGCCATCTCCAGAATCTACAGCCGACTCTGCAGAACAAGACAGGTCCTCCCCCTGCCATCTTTCAACACTCATTTATATAAGTCTTCAAATGAAATCTATTTCAGGGGCAAAAGTTCTGAAAGGAAGTTAATATTCAAAATACAAGTACAACTCCAACTGCACCATGCTTCATTGAGCCAAACCTTATCTTACCATTTCTCCATCATTTTATCTTGTGTCTATAATCTCTGCTTTGCTCCTCCAAAATTATTTCTGCTATGAATTTGGGGATTTTTTTTTCCTCACAGCCAAATCACTATGGCTTTGAACAATAATAATTAAAAAATAAAAGAAAGTTTCAAAAGTAAAAGAAATATACCAAGAACATTTGATCTGTCTTAAGCTAGAAAAACACTAAAAAGCTTTTAGGACTATTAGGCTACTATGAAAAAATGAACAATCAATATATACCACACATTTGCAAACAGAAAAAGCAGTAAAGAATTTTAAAGGATGTGTCACTATCTCTAACTGCTAACCAAGAAGATAAGTGACACCAATTACCATACGTCTATGATACGTCAGAAAATATAATAGAAAAAATATAAGTTTCATGACCATTAAGATCAAATCTCCGGCATCAGTCAGCTATTAAATTTGCATCCAAACCACAGTGAATGTTTTTCTGCAAATGAAACACCACTGAATCTGATTCAATATACACTGAGGATGGATATGTTGTTCTACTACAAGACATGGCAACTTGCAAAAGTGTCTCTACTTCATCCCAAGTGATGTAAGAGTGATAAAAAAAAAAAGAAGCCCCCCAAAAGCCCCCCCAATCTAGCACTAAAAAGCAGATTAGTAGATTAACTGAAAGTAAAATGCATTGAATGTCTTTCTCTGCTGCATCACATGCTAGGAATATTCTGAGGAAATCTATTGAAATGAATGTTGTGACAGCTAGCGTAACTTGATTCATTGCTCATAAGGAGATCAGAATAGAAAAGCACAGAGAATGCAGCTATTTATTAAGGAGATGCACACGAGGGTTTGTAGATCCATTCGGGAGTTCCGCACTTTCTTGTATTTCAAAGATCCTTGCCTTTCTGACAGAAAAGAAAATAAGCGACATACCCTAGTTTCAAGAACAAACCAAATACTCCTGCATTTGTTTCCTTGGCCTTCATAACAAAAGGTCTCTCCTTCCATCTCCAGTTACTTGTAACTGCACATAAGAAGAGTTCAATTCTTGCAGCCCATAATAAATCCATTCAGCAGAATATGCTCCAACTCTTCAGCAAGTCCTGTCTTCACAAGGCCAGCATCCACTATCCTTCATCTCACAAGTAACACTCCACTGGGAGGGAGTCTTCTTACAACACAAACCTCTCAGCCAAGTGCAGGAACCAGACTTGCCAAATTTGAGAGCCTAAGATGACAGCTTTCAACTGCTCAACAATACCAAGACATACAAGCAGAGCAACAACTTCATCTGCAGCTCTGTCAAATGCAGACTGATGGCTGTTTTCTTTCAGAGCAGTGCATTGAAAACCTCAGGAAAGATGTCTCAAACGTCACTTGCTCAAGTTGGATGCTTTTGCTTTGAAACTGCACTCAGAAGTGTCTAAGACTGTCTCAATATGAACCATAAAATATCCCCAAACCCCGCAACAAGTGACCACCTGCACTGTTTCCAACCTGGTCTTACAAAGACTGATACCAGGACTCTGCTGAGAAGATTCTTTCTTGAACTACCTAAAACCAGACATAAAATATTTGCTCCTATTTTAATAATTGCATCCCATTAAAAGCTTTAAGTGCCTAAACCCTAAATCCAGACTTTTCTGTTTCAATATCAGCAAACACACCATATCATATTAATGTGACTGCAAAATATCAGAGAAGAATGTAACCAGGTTTTGAACTTTTGCAGTTTTTTGCCACAGATCAGTTAATGCAAAATTCTGCCATTAGTGAGCAGTGTTCTTATGAAGCTAAAACACAGCCAGAATTTCTGCTAGCGTTCACCAAGTTTCAATTAATCTAGTAAAATTGATTAGTTAATTTATTTGCTCCATTCTTTCTCTAGTATATTGACAAAGGTTTCAGACTTATGCATACAAGTAATTCTACTCTCAATCAAGTAGTCCATTAAAGTCTATTAGATCATTAGCACAACGATGCACATATATCATCCAAGCACTTATATCCATGGATAAATTTTACACTCAGACATTCCGATCCAGCCACATGCTTAATCTATTATGTCTACTGGGGAAGTTTCCTCTGTCAACTAACCAAGCCCCTTCTGTTATCATTATCAAATCACTGTATCTCTTCCCATATTAACACAGCTTATATCAGTTTGAATAGCATGAGTTATATGAGTTTAAGTACATCAGCAGCACAGTTCAAACAGCACTGCTGTACTGACAAAAAAGTCACATACCTGATGTGAATTTCTAAAGTAAAGTTGAGCAAATTTAGCAATCTGACAGTGATGAAGGAAAGCATATATTCCTCCTATCCTCCCTAGCAATCTTGTGATAGATGCAGAGTTCATCTGACTGCATCACAAGCCAGTACAACTCAGTAACCCAGCAGAAAATCACTCCTTTTTTTGGTTTATCAAACTGAATTAAGATGCTGCTGGTCAAGGTGGGGGTAGAGAAGTAGCAGCAGAACATTGTGCTCATCCACCTTATGTTGTGCAGCTTCACCTAACTGCCACAGACATGGCAACAGAACTACTGTTATGTGCACTAATGCTCCCAATTGCAAATGCGTGCCTAATTTTAAATACATTAACAGGATTACAGCCTCATCTGGGCACGCTAAAGTCAATGAAACTAATCACATTAATGAGTTTATCCACAGGTTTGTACAACATAACTTTCTCACCAGAAACCAGCAATGTGTCTGGTGGAGGGGTGCAAGGAGATGTAGAAAGTTCACTATAAAGTCACTTTAAAGTAGATGTAGCAATTCCAAAATTACGCTCTTACCCATTTAGGAGATGCTTTTATTATGGTGGCACAAATTGCTGATAAAGTTATTTCAGGACATGAAAAACACTATCCACAATGGGACTGTCCTATCTGTTAAACCTTAACAGAGTTACAGTGGCAAACTTCCACTATGCACCAATGCTCACTTAAATCCATGCAAACAAAATGTTTGCTAGCTTTAAAATCATGCTCTTTCAGTTACCACTACATCTAGCCTAGGGAGTCTACCAGATTAACACCCATCAACAGTATAATTTCCGCAGTATGCTGGCCCCTCACAGAAATGTGTCATTACTACATAAATTATGTTGCTCTATTTAGTGGATGCAGTATGCCTTTGTTTAAAGTAGCGTCACTCACAGGAACTGAAGCTTTCCACAGTTTACAATGTTCACATGGTCCCACCCTCAGTTTCATTTAATCATCTGAAGCATTACCCAATGAAACCGTTGTAGCAACCAGTGTGATAGGGAAGAGCCAGCACTACACCTAACTTCACCTCTCCATGCAGACTGACAGAATATTTTGCACTCACATGTGAAATAAACAAGCACCCAATTGTCTACAGCTTCACAAATGCCTGTCCTACAAGTGCTACTCTTTTGGTTGCTGTAAACTCCTTAAGTTTTCAAGCCTGTAAGCTCTAGAGCCCCATGAAGTCCTTTAAGACGACCAAGCCACAGTGCTGACTGGTCAAGTTTTCAGTTGCAATACACTGGAGCACTCATCTACACAATGAAGCTATTTGACACATAAAGCTCTATGTATGTACACAGTGTGCCAGAAGAAGCTTGTTTGCTGAGATACAGCCGATATCTAAAGATAGAAAGAAATAAGCTATTTCAGAAAAACTACGTCAACAGTAAGCACTATATCATCAAAAACTGTATTCACAAAAAAAAAAAAATCCATAGTCGTGCCAATATAAAAATCTTCACGCCAACAACAGCCAAATGGCACCAAATGAAGTGAAAGAAGGCTTGGGGCAGCTGTTACCCCAGGATGTAAGAAGCACTTTCAACAGGCAGACATCGAGCAACCCCAGTCCTCTCCCCCGAGCTTACCAAACCCAGCTCCAAGGGCAAGAAGCCCACAGCATAGACACAAGCAAAGAGTACATTTAAACTTTAAAAGCACTGTCACAAGCCAGACCCCGTCCAGCGGGGCTGTTTCCGAGGGGAGCGGGGACAACCCTGCTGGGCCCAGGCTCAGAAAGTGGACAGAAGCCGGAGCCAGCTCAGCTTCACATTAAAACCTGGTTTCGGCGCTTTTCCCATACAAGGCGAAAAGACAACAGTGAAACTGGAGCTCCCCTACTCTTTCCTTTCCTCTCCTCTACTCCTTCCCCCGATGCAATAACCAGCAGAAAACAAATTAAAACTAGAATAAAGAAAGGGAGACTTAACAGGTAAGGTAGACGACACCGGAGCCCGGCGGCGGCAACAGGACAGGCCGAGCCAAGTGACAGCCGGCCGCAGTGCCGGTAGCCCGGGCCACCGGCCGGGCCCGCCGAACCCTCGGCGAGCGGCCGAAACCGGCCCGTCCTTGTTCGGCGCCCCGGCCGCTGGCAGGATAGCATCCACCAGCGGGGCCGGGCAGAGCGCGGCCTGGGCCGGCGGCACGGGCCGCTCCCAGCGCTTCCTCACCTGGTCGCGGCGGCGATCGACGCCCACCGCCCCGAGGATAAGTCCCGGCACATCCCACAGAAGCGGAGAGAAGGACGGCGGGAGGCGGCGACGCCCCGAGTTCGGCCCCGTTGCCTGCCGGTGCGCAGTCTTCTCAGCGGCGTTAGCCCGCCGCCATTACCGGCCAGCGACTGACACGGAGCGGCAGCAGCGGCTAAGAGCGGCGGCGCGGGGCAGGGCGGGAGCGAGCGGCCAAGTCTCGCGAGAACCGACCCGCCGCGGACCTTCCCAATATGGCGCCTCCCCCCCTCCCCACCCTCCCCCTGTGGGTTGAACCCCATCCCCGGCGGCAGCCATGTTGGGTATGGCGGAGCGTCACCACCTTGCCGAGATGAGGAGCTCAGCCCGGAGCGCCGCAGCCGCAACGCCGCGCTGCAGGTGCAGCCGGAGAGGCGGGAACGGCTGAGGGCGGTGCTCGCCCAGCGCACCTTTCATGGTGCCCGGGAAGCCCACGCAATGGCGCGCCTGGCCCCGAGCGAGACGGGCGCCAGCGGCTCCCAGCCTCGGGGCTGGGGCGGCTCGGCCTCCTGCCGCCCCACAGGGCCAGAGAGGTTGGAGTTCTCACAGCTCTCTGGGCGCCAGACCCTCCCCTCAGCCTCAGAAAAATGTCATTTTCAACTATTTTGTTCAAAGCTCCCCCCCTGCGGTTGTGCAGGCTTGACTTGCCGAGTCAGTCCCCATGTAAATGACTCAAAAGTGCGAGCTGTGTCAGGGCTGCTGGGTTTGATGCAAGAACAGGACCTTGCAGTGTTTATTAAACCGCTGCTGCAGAGCGGTGCCAACGCTGATGCTGGCATTCCTGAGGCAGCTCCAGTCGAAACTGGGCCACCACTTTTTAGTCATTTGTATTCACAGCTAAGTCGCGTTTATAAAAATAATTCAAACTTTTTTTATTTTTCAAAATTAAGGCAGCTCCAATTTTCAGTCTCCCCATTCCCAAATTTAAGTTAACAACAGTTGCAAAACTTCAGAGATTACTCGAGCACTGCTGGCTTAATTTCACTTTTAACAGTCGTTATAAACCCAGAAAAGTTTGCCAGTATACCATCTCCTATTATATAGATTCCACCTCAAACCACCCCCATTTCCAAAATAAGATGTTATCCAGCTCTAACAAAATTACTTCCACTGAAGAAGGAAAGTTATTAGAATAGGGAAAAAGATATTCTTCCTACAGTTATTTTGGGAATGTCTCCTTAAGGGCTTGTCTACAACTTCACTGCAGTCTGGTTTTCAGTCATTAATATGATTGTTTGCCCACAGATGCCAAATTTCTTAGGGGGGCACAAGGGTGGAGAGTTATCTACCCCAACCACTAAAGGATCACTAAAACTACTGGAGGTTTTTTTTAAAGCAGAAAGGATTGAACCATTTTTACATAGCCTCTCCTCTTGTGAATGGGTGACATTTTGCCTATCAGTTATTCTAATGAGAACACCATACAAAAACATCCTAAACGCTCAGGAACCATTACAGCTGCAAGGCTTAGGCAATGCAAAACTTAATCATGTCACAATTACAGGTTACCCATTTAACCTTGATTTGGCTCTTTTACATCCACAAACTAATTACAGAGTGCATTTCCCAGCATAAGCATACCTCCTTTGAAACACAACCTAAGCTTCAGATGTCAGTGGTTAAACCTTTGGAAACAATTTTGTTTTAGCAGATAAGGGGAAAAAGAAAAATTAAAAAATAGGTGAACACCCAAAGAAAAGCACAGCTCCAATGGGAAAAAGTAGTAAGTAGTGCCTAATTCCCTCCTGAGCCCTCAGAGAGCAAACCTGTTCCTCCCACATGCAGAAGACTGCAAGTAATAATAATCATAATGACAATTTCAGTCAGTGAAAACAATATGACTACAGTGTATGGGAGCCCTGATCACAGACTAAGGCAAGTTAAATTATATTTCCCATCATCACATAGTGTTTGCTTAAATTTACTGCTTAATGTTGCTGCATTGGCAGCTTAATTTACATTATTCAGCACTTTTGTAATGCTCTACCTCTTTAATTATACTTTTAAATACAGTTTCTCTTTTCTGCTTGGAAGCAGTTAATCTAGTTTCATGCTCCTCCTTTTCATCTTCAGGCAAACAAGGCCCTGCATTAAGATTTTCCCAAACGTGAAAATCATTCATTTTAAGTCAGTCAAACAAAATTAAAAGGCACTGTTTGTTTACAGGTTTTGCTCCTCTATGGCTTCTATTTGTTCTCTGTTAGTGGAATTTCACTGTAAAATTTGATTACTCTTTTCAATTATTCCCTACCAACACGTGGAAACCTCTAACAGGCAAACATCACAGAAAGAACACAAAGATCTCCTTACAGAAAATGCAATAATCTTGTGGAATTCTCTTAAGAGTAGAAATAAAGAAACCATTTACCTGCAAACAGCCACAGCTGAAAGAGGCACTGAACACACTCCAGAGTTTGATGAACTGCTCACTAAACTGTGAAGCAATGGAGAATACTGCAGCAAGCACTGTCCAGGCTCTGGAAATGGTGTATGGAGACAGATAGGAAGTTAAGAGTCACAAATCTCATCTTACACTAACTTGGTTATTGCAGCTTTAAGAGAGAGGTTTGGAAAGTTTTCCACTCCATACTGCTCTTGCACATCCCTTCTAAAATTAGAAAGGGGCAGCTGGCTATTGCAGCCAAAAGATCAGCACGAGCCCCCAGACTCCCTCCCCCCTTCCCCCGACTGACATGGCTCCCAAGAGCCAAGGAAGAATTTGGTGAAGGGTGCTTCCACCTGTTGGACATGGAATGAGGTTGTCCAGGCATTCAATTATAAATCTAACTGTCAGGAGCCGACAATAAAGCAGGACACAGGACAGCTGTGAAGACTACAGGACCCTTCCACACACCTTCTCCATACTCCTACAAATGTGCACTTTTTTTTTTTACAACAAAGCATGAAAAATTGTTTCCTGCACGATTTGTATGCCTGCATGCCTGTAAAATAAAGGGATCACTTCGGATACATTTATTTTCCAGCTGTGCTTCAGGGGTTTGGCACAGAATCTGGCAAGTTGTTTATATATCATTACACACCTCCAAACCCAGATTCTTTTTTCCCCAAATGCAGTGTGCTGGCAACTGCAGTGCAGATGGTGCCTATGGCTCCACTCCTCACAGCAAATACTTTTATACCTACCTTGAGGTGGAGCTCAGCTTGACTTCTGGACTGGGTTTGAGCTGAAACAATTCTTAGCTCAAGAAAAAAAAAGTTCAAAAAAAGGATGAGAAAAACATGACCTTTCTTTTTACTTTGTGAAAAATTTTGTTGGTGTGAAAAACTAAGGGAAAAAAGTCTTTTTAATGAACCTGCTTAGCACACACCAAAGTCCACTGCTCAGCGCGATGCGAGTCAGAGCAGGGTGTGAGAGTCATGGTAACGCAGCATTCCAGATCCCCTTTATGACATCCAGTGCAGGTGGTGATGTCGGTGTTGCCACTTTCCAGGTGGCAGGTTGCCTTTGAGAACAATTTTGTTTTGCCAGATGAGGGGAAAAAACAACAACAAAAAAAACCCAAACAAAAACCTGTGAACACCAGAAGATGAGTAGAAGAGGGGCCACACTCCACCTTCTGCCTGGGCTGGCGACCTTTGAGGGGGCTTTCACTTCTTTCAAGTGTCTGTGCCTAACCCATGAAACGTTTTTCGGGCCAGTTTGCAGAGTGCTGGAAGTTTTTCTGCAAATTGGTACCTGGTTCAGCTCCCCAAAGACTGTGTTCTGTCTGAAGTTTGTATGCTGTAAGCCCAAGGAACCTTTTGGAAAAAAAAAAAAAAAAGCAAGCCCTTTCTCAGTCCCAAGGCTAGACCTGATATCTTTGCTCTAAGAACATTTTTGCTGTCACAGACTATTTAATGTGCTGACCTGCTGACAGTCAGGGACAGTTCACTTTCAGAGAGTTCTCTAGAAGAACACATATTTTACAGTTTTGAAAACATCGAATGGCTATAGCAGCTTCCTCCAGGCAATGAAGTAATTATACAAAAAGGATGGTAATCAGCTGCCTGTGAGCAACCCAGACAGACATTAGTCTTCACCTCTGGGCTGAGGAGGAGTTACTTAATCAGATCTGCATTAAGTACCCGTGGATATTTAATGAGAGCCTTTTAAGGACAAAGCCACCAACACCTACTAAAATGACTCATTACTTCAAGAGCAGGAACAATCTTCTAGTCCTGAGCCTTTTCCCTTCTCCAGAAGGGGCTACTACTTGCTTTTGATTTATTTTTCCAGACTAAGCAGCACATCATATACCTGGAAATATACCTCACTTTCCCTACAGTTAGCAATAAATTAAAAAACCAAAACAAACAAAAAAACACCAACAAAAAAACAACACCCAAGTGATTCTCCTTTGTCTGGCACAACACTAAGTCTCTAATTTCAGGCACAGCTCTTTAATGCCCCATCACTTAGTGGATGGGGCAGTTAAAGGAACAGAGAATAACCTGAATTAAATATGTTTTATCTGTATAACAGCACAGAATCTCCTGCCTTCATGTCATAAGTTATGTCTTTTTCTTGTGGTTGCCAATTTTGTTAACTACATACTTTTTTCTAAGCTGTTATTGAGTAAGACTATCCTGTCCCTCCAGCCAGTTCACAGTGCCAGTGCACTGGTTGGCAGCAGCAGAAGTACTAGAACATGCAGCTAGGAATGGAACAAGAATGAAGTCATCCCTTTTGTCAGCTGCTGATTCTTGTATGGGACTAATGAAACAAGTGAGCCACATCTTACCATTAGTTCCAGCTGAAATCAGAACCCATGAAATTAGTACAAGGACACCAAGTACAAGACAACTCAGTGCCACTATCATCTCCTGAAATGTTCCCTGTTAGAGAAAAGCCCCAATATTATCAAACATATGCATCTGCATCCTGCTATCTACCACTCAAGTTCCTTAAATGTTCTCAATTTTACAAAAAACTATATTTTAGGCATTTGTACTTTGTCAAAGGCAAAAAGAACAACCTTAAACATGTAAAAAATAAGAGTCTACTAAAAATTCAATGGGTAAATCTTAAAGAGCTTATAAAACAAACAATTGCATTTATTTTTGATGACTACCAAAATAGTTTACACAATATACAAACAAAGATGTTATCAGGACACACTTGGAAATAACTCACAGTTGAATTCTTAAAAAACATTCATCCAGTGAAATGTCCAAAATGTAAAATGCCATCTTTTCCTTCCTGAGCTATTCTTAAGCATCCATAAGAGCAGCACTTCCATGTCTTTACTGGTTTTATTTCTTCCTATTAAAACAGAAAAGCATTATCCATTGCTGGCTCTCAGTGGTTAGAACAAATCCACCTCCAGTTTAAGTGACTGCAGCTCTGTCTCTCCCATACCGAGGTGGGCATTTTTAATATGTTTAAGTTGATTTTGGTTCATTTTACTTAACACTCCAAACCTTTGCTTGCACAAAGAAGCCAGAAGCTCCAGCACCTCAAGAAGTTTTCCTGGTTAAGAGGAACTTTTTGCAACAGGGGCTTGTGAATGGTGTGCAAGAGCCACCAATCTCTCAGCTGTTACAAGAAAACACCCTATTAATCAGGGAGCAGTCTTCACATGTTCCTTCAAAACTCAGTAAAACCAAATGCACACCGACACCAACAGTTCAAGAGCACATACTAACAGCAATGAAATGGAAGTGCTTGCTTTTTTTTTTTTAGCCAAAATACTTTCAACTGAATCCAGTACATCTTTTTAGTCTGGTCTGAGTGATTCTGGGCATGAAGTACTCTTAAATTTCATTTTCAAAAACATGCATTGCAGATCTGTTCTTCAATAGGAGCTTATATAGCAAGCAACAGGTTCTATGCCAACACATGAAGAAAGGTTATTTTTCTAGGGTATCAACAGATTTATAAAGGCTCTTGCAGCAGAAATAAGTATCTTATTAAGACAAGAAATAACCTACATCTTTGTGACGTCTGTTTGGGAAGGAGAAGCAACAGGTCTTTAGTACACAAACACACAGCTGACATTTTGTCACTCCTCACCCCTGAATTTTAACACTGGAAGAACTTCGACAGAAAGCAAAGAATTCCTGGAATCAGTGAGGGAAGGGTGCTGAGGGATTATTTAACTGCTGTCAGTACTAATGTCAAGCAGTCCTTTGTACTGCAGCTTCTCTCACTTCCCAGAATTGTTTGGGGCAAGCTTATTGAAGGAAGAAATGCTTTCCAAAAAGTTCTCTGCAAGTCACAAATCTTTCAAGCAATTTTGCCATCTCTACAAGTTGCCAGAGACAGCTGACATCTATTTTGTGATCAGATGGATCAACATAACACTTGTGCTTGGACGCATGTCACTTTATCATTTTTAATTTGATTTTTCATTTGATTTTTTTAAAATTTTTGTTAGAAGACAATGAAGCAATTCTGGCAGATGAAGGTGATGGTTTTGCATCCTATTACCTTGTCAAACATGGCATGAGCATCATGCACCACCAGAAAAGGATCCTCACAGCAAAACTATGACAGCTTCAGAAGTGGATGAGTTTTTCTGCACCAGCAGACACGTCCAGGTCCACAACACCAAGTCAATGAACACAACTTACCAACAACTAGCAAGTTCCTTGCTTACATTCTGCAGTTGATTTAGAGAATTCCCAGTTACTTTAGCAAAACAACCCTGCCAGCTGGAGGAACTTCTCTGCGCAGAAAGGACTGTATGCTGCTTGAGCTCAGCAGCTACAGTAAATTCTTCCCTGTCCAACCATTCCCATATACATTTTCTGTCTTATTCCTTTCCTGAGTCCTCTCCAATAACTCATGCACATCCCTGCACAGGGAGGCCCTTTTCAGGCTGAACAGGCAACACAAGATGAGATATACGACTCCACAGTCCACTCAGTTTATCTGTGTCCATGCTATTATAAGAAGTAGGAACATCAGAACCAGTAAACTTTTCCCAGAGGAAATCCCGGACTTTCTCCTCAACTTCTTGCAAGGTGAGGCTTTTTCTCAGTGACTGCTCATCCAGGAGAACTGTCAGCAGGAGAGCCACATCCTTAAACGCTGCGTTCTCATGGTCACAGTACTTGTAAAAGATTAAGGTGGAGCCTGCAGGCAGTAACTCAAATCGGTGCACCACAGCTACCTTCTTGCCTTCTCTGAACCCAGAGCTGAGCTCATTATCGACTTCCAGCTTGACAGCATCACTGTCCAATATAGCTTTGTCTTCCCCATCAATTTTGATTGTAGCAGCATTCTGGGAGAAGGCAAAAGCATCAGCAATCTCATTACTTAAGCATCTCAGTGCTTTCTCAGCTTCCTGGCCAGCTGTAAGCAGTAGAATGGCAGGCTCCAAATGCAGATGGGAATTATTAAGACGTTTCTCTAGCAGCACATGAGTTCTTTTCCACAGACTGGGGTCCTGGCTTTGGTAAGTATTTTCTAGTTTCTTCATCCGGTCCCGAAATGCTTGCACAATTTTAGCATCTCTGCTTGACAAAGTTGGATCTGTACTTGGCATCACACGCCACAGGACATAAAGCAATAGGGCAACAATGAACGGAACCAGTAACAAAGTCCAGCTCTTGTGAAATCCACTCTGTGATTCACCATCATCTACAGAGAAGAGGAGCAAATAGGAAGAAAACAATGTTTTAAAATTCATCAGAAATCACAGAAATCATCAAGTCCAACCATTCTCTAACTCTGCAAAGGCTGGTGCTAAACCATGTCCCTCAGCACCACATCTCTCTGTCTTTTCAACATCTCCAGGGATGAGGATTCAACCACCTCTCTGGTTGAGCCTATTTTAGTATTTGAGAAAACTTTCAGTGAAGTTTCTTCTGATATTCAACCTAAACCTGCCCTGGTGCAACTTCAGGCCATTTCCCCTTGTCCTATCACTTGTTACTAGGGAGAAGAGATCAACACTCACCTCCCTTTCAACCAAAAAGTGAGAGGAAAATAAGAGGAAACAGTAGAATTCCCCTTTCAAGCTGTTGGACTTGATAATCTTAAAAGTCCAACCAAAATGATTCTCTTGGTATATCACAAAGATGTTCTAGTTAAAAAAACAAACAAACGAAACCAATAAACAAACTTTGAATTTCTTTAGCCAACTTAATGAAGTGATAGCATTAAAAAAGAATATTTATACACATGTCCAGATTCACTAAGAAATTGGACATTCTTCTGAAAAAGAAGCTCTTTGACAGTTTACCAATTTTTCATCAAGCCAAACTAAGAGGTTAAAACAGTTCTGAAAAAGGTCAAGCTTTTTCCCTCATTTAGGCTCTGTAGATAAAGCCTTAAACAAAACCTGGTACCACCAGAATAGTTTCTGTATTTATCCAATCATAAGGGTAAAAGTTTCTTCAGCAGTACTTGCACCTCAAACATTGGTGATCAACACTATCAGAAACTGATTTTGGGTTTTGGATAAGTCAGTTTCACAAAGATCACAGATGGCAATCAGTGCATGGGGAGCACATAGAATGGCCAGTGCTCTGATTGGGTTCATGTTTGCACAGTTAAACTCCTATTTGCTTGACCTACTACTAGCACAAGGTTCAAGTCTTTTCCCAGTGAAATCAGTGACAGAATATACCAACCTCCTTGGAAACAGGAAAGAACTGCATGCCTTTTGCTACCTTTATGCATCCTAACTTTCAACAGCACAGTAGCACAACTGTTAAATGCAATCACCACTAAGCCTGCCTCAGTTTTAATGTTGGAGCAAATCCTTTAAACGCTACACATGAAAGATCTTCAGTTTGGGTGAAAACGTTACCTATCATATAACACTCCTCCTTCACGCTGAAAACATGAGCCCGAGCAAGCAAGTCAGCTCTTCTGGCAAGGACTTTCAGTTTAACACTAGCTACCAGAAAATCTAATACTTGGACAAGCACAAAAATGGTTAGATGTGATACAAACATGAAATAGAAGAGGAAGGAGAAGTCTTACTTCTGGCCAAAGGCTGTGATGGCTTCCCTTTACTGGTCTGAACCCGAAATGTACTTCTGCCTGTTAAGAGATTAAGGAAGGAACATGAGAAAAGTACTCAAACAACAATTATATTCCAGTTAGCAGGGAGTTGAAATCACCAAGCTGTGTTATTTTCAACAAAAAAGCTTTTACACACAAAATTCTACAAAGCTTACAGGAAGGCTAACAAAGCACCCCTGGTCAGCACCTTTTTGAACCAAACACGGTCCTGCTAAGTAGAAGCAAATGTGAGGCTGTGACCTCATCCTGAGTAGGGCTGCGTCAAGCACAGGGCTTTCTGTTCCTCCCTGCATCATACACTCCTGTGCTCAAGGCGAGGCTCGTCTTGAACAAGAGAAATAACTCATTCACTGCTATTTCTAGCCTGAGAAGTCCCATTCAGCTGGCAGACCAACCCTCCCATCTATGTTGTGCCAAATGTCACTTCTTAAGCCATTTTGACAATCTGGTATGAAAAAGCACTAGTTCTCAACTTGTGACAAATCACCTCCAAAAACTCTTGAAAGGTTGCACAAACAGAGGCATTTCAATAAGTGTTCAAAAAACAAGTAGATCTGGCACTTCAGGACATGGTCATGGAGGTGTTGGGCAGAAAGTTAGACTTGATCATCTTAGAGGTCTTTTCCAACCTTAATGATTCCGTAATTCTATGATTCAAATACAAGATGACAAAATGGCAGAGATTTAACAATCTGGTTTTTTCTGCTCAAGGATCCCATGTCCCAATTATGTTTCCTGATTTCACTCGAAAATTTGAAGGACAGAAAAACAGAAGCTCGATTAACACATAGATTAGAAAAACAACATAAAACAAGATATAAACGTATTGCAAAACCAAAGCAATATGTTAAGGGGATAGTTTCATACACCCTTCTTCATCTAGCTTGGGTCAGAGGCCTGCTTCATCAGCAGTCAATTTCTTGTGATCAGTTGTGCTTTTAAAACAAAATGCAAGCTTTCAACTTCAAAATATATTTCTGGTCTATTTATTTAAATGGACTCAGACAGCAAAGTACAAGAGACATTATCCATAAAAGCATATTATGAACAAGTTTCCCAAGAGACCAGTATGAATATATACAGTGCAATTACTGGTCAGCATGTCTTCTACTTTAGTCAGTTAATTAAAAAGACATGAGAATTTCTGGCTCCTTGTGAACTAGAGCAACTGGTTCAAAGCTGAAGGCTCTCATAATAATATTTAACCAGAATACTGTCAATGGCACTATTGAGAATAAATTGAACAAACACACCCTGCAGTAGTTATTTCAAGAACACTTCAATGAATTCTATAACCTTGTTTCTGTATGAATGTAATTACAGAAGGTGCTAAAAGCAGCTCTGGTTTAAGATGGATCTTAACTGGCTTAAGGAGCTACAGTATTCTGTAATTTCAACCCCTCACCCCAATAGGACAGTTGGTGGCTGGCAAAGCTTATATAAGCATTCCAATAGTTAACAGTTCATAATCACCTCAATTCTGTAATATTTCATAGTGTAGCCCTGTTTACAGAGACTAGGTTCCATATTTAGGAGATAGCTGCGGTTCATACCCTAAAACAAAAAATATTTCAATAAACAGCCTAAAACCAGATCCTTTCCTATCAAAAAATCCTGTCTTATTTACAACAGAAATTGCGCAAAGGCAAAGCAAATTACAGGTCTTGCCCAACACAAAAAGTGTAACTTCTGCATATACCTTTGTTGCGGTCGAGGGGAGGCTTATCTATTAACTACCCTCACAGCAATGATTAATAAAATGATATGGCAACGGGTATTAATAAAAACAGTAACCCTTTATTATGAAATATGCCAAAACTCATTAAAGGATTGTTTGTACGGTTGGAAGATATATATACAAAGGATTATGCAGTCTCAGGGCGAATACAGAGCTATTCTATGCAAATCAGGAGGAAACAACTTGGAAAGAGAAGGTCCTTGAGAGCAGTTAGTGCTCAGTCACAGCGGGGAAGAGACTCAATAGGAACCATTAAACCCAAAGGGCAGTGAATGAGTTATTAACAGCTATTTTCACCCATATAAGGGCTGCTGCTGCTGCATTGGCTTTCAGGGCGCTCTTGTACACGCAGCATGGCTGATTGCTGGCAAGAAAGGTTTACCACATGGTCCCAGGCTGGTCTGGCTTCAGCGGATGGCGGACAGTTAATGACGCTCTTGGCGACGGGCGCTTGTGTGGTCCCTGGATAAACTGAGGCACGGCACGATTCTGGTGGCAAGGGGAAAGCAGGCTCGGCAACTCTGGCTTTCTAGGCACGTGACTTCTCCGCCTTGCACGGGTATGGCTTGTAGCTTTATCCCAGGCTCCGGGCCAGACATTTGAGGCAGGGCAGGACTACTCCAGGCAACAAGGCTCGAAGCAAGGCTTGGAGCGAGGCTTCAGCAGATTTGAGCAAGGCTTGGAGCAAGGCTTCAACAAGCATGAGCAAGGCAAGGCTAGGCTACCTAGCCACTTGTATATATACAAAATGCCAGAGGTCAATTGGTCTGAAGCACTGAAGCTAATGTGCAGCTGTCCAATGGAAAGCGTTCTGCCAGGCTATGACCATAAACGGCAGAAGCAAGGACCTTGTATCTGGGAGAGCTTACATGCTCTCACCCCAGATGGGCATCTTGTTTACCAGACAGGAAAGGGTCCTGTCCCCTTTGTTCCTTTTCCCATATTGCCCTGTTTTTGTGGCAGGAAGGAGGGTAGAAAAAGGGACCTGTCTAGACATCTAAGGCCTGTCTGGATTTGTACTGGGCCATGTGTCATAGCCTTACCACCACAACCTTAGAGCTTTCAGACTTTCAAGTGATTTTCCAGAGTTCTTCACCCAACACAACTGGTTACTCCTGCAGCACCTACTACCTCTGGCACAGGAAAGAAAAAATGCCAGACTAGGTAGAACTCCCTGCACTAATTCATTTAAGAAAGGCATTTGAGTTTCTCTTCTGAAAAGGCACTGTGTTTTTTTTAAAAAAAAGGCCCCAAACACTCCCCCAGGTTCTCCAAGCTGAATTCTGATTTACAAGACATTGTTTATCTCTACCTGTTCAGGACAGCAACAAGTGCCAAGACATTAAGAACAGAAGGCTACTAAGAACTCAGAATCTTTTTTCCCCCTTCTTAAGTATTATTCCAACAGGAAAAAAAATAAATCAACAAAACCAACCAAAGATAAAAATCTGAAACACAGGGAACTGGTCATTAGATTAACAGAAAGAAAAATGCTGCTTCTCTCCAGGAGTACATGACAACTAAATCAATCATAGTAGGCCACCGTTGCTCAGGGTAAGGCCTGAAGAGAAGGTGATCTGTACAAACTAACCTAATCTTCACTGTTACCAAAAGGGGAAGGTTTTGTTCCCTTTCTCAGCTCATCCCCACAATGCCACTAGTATATGGTCTGCACACACTGATTGTCCCATTAGTCAACTTCATTTCCTAACTCAGCCAAAGAGACCAAAAAAAAGTGGGTTATTTTCTATGGCCAGCAAGTTGAATAACCCCGTGGAAGTGCTCTGCAATGTCCTGCCTTCTCCAGCTTCCATCTCAATTAGCCTCCTGGTTCCCTCTCCACCTTCCCACACAGTGTCCCAGAAGAGAAGAAAAACCATGAACAGAAGAAAGGAAAATAATTCTGTACTTTTCATTTAATTACAGGGAAAGACTAAGTACCTATTTCTCAACTTACTCTGTGATGGAGTTGAATGATGCTCCTGATTTTTCTCAAGGAAGTCAGCCTTTGTTTCTGAAACCAAAGCACAAGTGAAAGAACTTCATCGCATCAAAGGTTGGAGTAAGGCAGACAAGCCATGCATGTTTTTAGCTCTTTCTATGAAAATCTTCAAAAGTTATTAGGGAAGGAGTATATGCTTTGCAGCCTCCTGGACCAGCCTCTAGATGGAGAAAGCTAACATTACCTAATAGAAAGGATTTAATGTGTCCTTCACTCTGCTTTTCCCAATATGACATAAAATTATCCTTGCTATTTTTTCTTTTTAAAAAGTAATGATGCAATAATTATAAAATGCAAAGGATGGGAAATTAGCAATGTTAATATATAGAATCCTTTGGGTTGGAAGGGACCCTTAAAGTCATCTAGTTCAACTCCCCTGAAGGTACCAGATACAGCACTTCTGAAACCAAAACTGTTCTGCACATTTTTCACTTATGAAACCAAAACTATGCAGCAGAAGAGAAAAACAAAACTAAACAGTGTAAAACTACCACCTTAACACTACTGTGACGAGCTTAGGGGGACTCCAACAAACATGGGCACATTCTTGGCTGCCTGAGCACCACTGCTGCCTGTGCTCCTGGGAAACAGCCACTGACACACGTGTTCTTGTGTACATCTCAGCAACCTGGTTCAAGCCTGTGTTTTGTCAGCCTGTACTGATAACTGCTTTCAGTGCTTCCCCAAATACACTGTAATTAGGGCTGCTCCTGAGTAAATGAATACAAGTCCCTCTCTGACCAGTTACCATCTCTCCTAGAAATCTCGCTTACACAGTGCATCTGTTTGCTTGGATTCAAACCACCCGCAGTAACACAACTCCTTCTGCTGGGCTAAAAAGTATCCTGTATTTTCTTCTTTGTTGTATTTCTCTATTGCTTCTGTAATACACATGAAAAAAAAATCTCTTGAGCAATGAACAGAAAAAGTGCTCCCTCACTTTGAAACCCCTTGATACAGTCAGCTTTGCCCTGCTAGAGTCAACTCATCTTTCAAGAAAAAAAGGACAATCTAGAAGTCCCTTCCAAGCCAAAACATTCTGATTCTATGAAGAAGAACAGTTTTGGTTTGCTTTGCCCAAGGCAATTAAAGATCCACTCTTAAAACAGTTTTTTTAAGCTGGTATGACATTATTAGCCTTGTTGGTTTGCTTTTAAAAAAAAAAAAAAAACAGATAGCTACATGTTTATCAAAGCTGCAAACTGCCCTTTCTTGAACTTCAAGGCTTTACACCCAAGCACATGACTGCCACACTATAATGAGCTTTAATTTGACTCATGGGTAGGTGTACACTTTCAAATCTTTTATTTTTTCAATTAAACTTCTTCATCCATTCAGATTTCAACTCAGTAACACCCCCTTTTGTACCAGAACTGAAAAACTGTCATTTAAGCACATTCAAGCCATCATTTGTTACATTGTGGACTAGTGTTGTTACCTTTTAATGGTGTATAAATGTTTGGTTGATGTCCTGCTGAATGATCAGGTTCATCGCTGCCGTAAGCCTTTGTGTTTTCCGTTATTGGATTCTCTTGAAGGTGAATTGGAGAGGCAAAAAAAAGAAAAAAAAAAGATGACATTTGGTACAGGGACAGTATCACTTCTACCCATAACAACATGAAAATGAAGGGCCAAGACACAGTTTCAGAACATACATGATCAAAATCAGTTATTTTCATGTTGTGATCTCCCAGGAGCTTCTTTTAAAAAATATAACCAAAAGCAAGGCTTGAAAAACTCACGGTAAATTTAGGTTCACTACAAATACAGCTGTCTACACCACCACTACTTTTATTTTTAGGAGTCTTTGGTTTAAAAACATTTGGGGGGGGGGGAAAAAAAGACAAGACAGGAAGACACAAGGTTCTAATAGCCAAGAAATACCTTACACTGAAGGAATTCAGTGTAAACTGGTAAATATAAGGATGAGAGGAAAGAGAATTTTCCCCATAGCTTTAGGCACACAACTCAAACTATAATCATGTTGCCTTCCATAGCATCAGGCAGAAGGGAAACAAACAAATTAAAAAAAAAAAAGAGAGAAGCAAATATAGAACATAAGGCCCCTTTGTATATAGTCCAAGCTGTCCTTTAGTTTGCTCTCTCTCATTAACTGGAACTGCAACCTAGGACACCTATGCTTCTACCTTAATCCTCTCAGGTAGCTGGGAAGAATCTAAACCAACATCTTTAGATTGTTTGCCAAATTACACAGCCATGGAGATGCTGAAACCCAACTTAGTTCATGTTACTAACTAGAAAGAATAAAGCCCTGTAAGGTGACAGTAGCCATAGAGCAAAAGTCAGAGTTGGAAAGCCAGTCAAAAGCAGAACACCTGAAGAAGTTTGAAAGGATAAAGTGCAACCACATGGTTGCCCAGATTCAAGGGAGGAAAAACAGTTCACGTACAGAATAAAAGCTGTAGTACAGCTGAGGAGCAGAGACCATGACACAGCAATCAGGCTGAAAGGCATAAGCAGAGAAAACATCAAAGGGGAGAATATAATTGGTACAACTATTTCTCTGTAACGTTAACACTTTCATTATTTTAACAGCACTGGGTTCTCCCAGGATTTAATGTGTTTCTGCAGCTCATTTATTGTAGGCACAAGGGCAACACACAGGTTGCCACCTAGTGTTTATTCATTTCACTTCAAGAAAATAAACAATCTTTTTTTTCCAGCAGCTTTAGCATGCCAGTGTATGTTTCACATACAACAGACAAGAAAAAAAAAAAAAAAGAAAACAATCACCAAGCCAAAACAAACCCAAAACACAAACAATGGAGAAAATATTAGGGTTTAGCCTAACATAAAGAGCTGGCAACCTGCGCTTGCAGCCCAGAAGCCAACCATATCCTTGGCTGCATCAAAAGAAGCATGGCAAGCAGGTTGAGGGAGGTGGTTTATCTCTTCTAATTAGCTTTCCTGAGATCCCAACTGGAGTAATGTGTTCAGCTCTGGAGCACCCAACACAAGGACACGGAACTGTTAGAGTGGAACTAGAGGAGGCCACAAAGACAATCAGGGGACTGGAGCACCTCTGCTATGAAGACAGGTTAAGAGAGTTGGTGGTGTTCAGACTGGAGAAGAAAAGGCTCTGGGGAGACCTTAGAGCAGCCTTCTGGCATTTGAAATGGGCTACAGAAGAGCTAGAGAGGGGCTTTTTACAAAGGCGTGGAGTGACAGGATGAGGGGAAATGGCTTCAAACTGAAGGAAGTTTGATTTAGATTTGACATTAGGAAAAAAAAAATTCATCATATGGGTGGTGAGGCACTGGAACAAGTGAGGCACAGAGAAGCTGTGAAGGCTCCAACCCTAGAGGTGTGCAAAGTCAAGTCGCATGGGGTCTTGAGCAACCTGATCTAGTAGGTAGCTTAAAAAGCTGTTAAGTGACTGATTTCCCACCGAGCTAAGAACGAAGATACTCATCAAATTACTCAATCTTCCGTATTTAAAACCTCTAAGCAGAAGTGAGAAACAAGTTTCTCAAGTTGTGGTTTTACTTCCGTTTTCTCTCAGTGTAGCATAACATTTACATCCCGATAAAAATCCACACTGCTTGTCCCACTGCCTCACACAGACCCTGCATTCCCCTAAACTCTGCAGAAAAAAAACTAGCATTGTATAGCTGCAGGTGAGAGGACTGTGAGGGACAAAATTACTCCTTCACTTCCATGTAAAGCGTTATCGCCTCCTAATATAATACTTTTACATCTGTTGTGACTATAATCAAACTTTAAGACCCTGGGGAGGTCAAGGGAGGAAGTCTCTTCCTCCAGCCTCATCTTTAGAGACATATACAAAAAACCCCACAACCACCTAGCTGTACCTCTTAGAGCAGCCCAGCCTGTGATGGTTTGAAACTGTCTCTTTAATTTTTCTTTGCAAAGTTCAAGCAGAGAAAGATAAAGAGTGTAAATAAGTCACTATTGGGTATAAGACAGCAAAATAACGATTGTTCTAAACACTTCCATTGGATAGATAGAAATGCTTAAGAACTACGACTCAGAACAAAGTAGGGAGTCTGAGGTCTGCAGTTGGGGCAACTTGCTGGGCTGTCTAGCTGCTGTTTCTTCTTCTCTTCTGGCTGAAGATAACACGCTGACCTTGGCAAGCTAAGTTAACAACTTTTTCTGCTTTAGCTAACTCTGCTTTCTGCCAAGGGGGTTTTGGGGGGAGGCCCCAGGGAGACAGGCCCCTTGGGAAGGGTCCCCTTTGGGAGAAAGCAACGAGAGCTTGGTTGTGCTTTTCTGTTGATTGTATATATTCTTAAACGTTGTGAATTTTGTATATTTGTACATATTCATTGCATTCCATCATAGATTGTAGATCTGCTTGTAAATACAGCTTTCATTCGCTTCCAGACTGAGCTAGCCTGGTTATTGTCGGTGGGGGGAATGTCAGCTCACACTAACACACCAGCCACATTTAAAATACTAAACATGTCAGTACCATAGCAGCCATCATTTGTATGTAACAACTTCCCACAATATTTTTCACAGATGAACCTTTGTACTTTCCCAGTGAAATACTCATAGCCTCTCTCTTCCTCCCTCAAGATTTTTCCACACCTCCTAGAAATTCTTCTTCTAAAGTATACTGGCAGCTCTTTTTAAGGGCAGTGCCACATAATTAACACCATGCACTACAGTTGTAACAAGAGCCTGGTGACGTCTTTGTCACAAGAATACAGATGGGAATGGAGAAGAGTCTTCGGCTCACCCAATTCCTCCTTCTGAGAATTACCACATACTTATGATTTTTACAGTCCAACTCAAAATAGACTGACAGACTAAAAGGGAAGGAAACACAATTCATTTGCAGTTTTATGATGGAATGACAGGCTAAAGCCATACAACTGTATCATAAAAGTTAGCATCTCTCAAAGTTTTGAGGAGAGGATAGTTTTCATCAACTAAAAAATGAGAAGGTGCCACAGAGCTAACAAACCAGCTTGTCCAGCCTGGTTTCCAAGAACAAGTACCAATAGTGCGTGGCCCTTTCAGAAAAGACATGCAAGCCTCACTTAGACACTTCCTCCTGAGCAGTGCTGCTCACTGAATGGAACAGAATCTTACTGATTTTGCAGCTCAAGTTGCCTCATTTAAATTCAGCCTTTAAAAACCAAGCAGTGTTAGCATAATCAGTTATTCTTCATTGTAATGTGAGAACAAAATACTGCTCCTAGTGATGCACAAAGTGAAACAGCCACTTAAGTGCTTCAGCATGCTCTGCACGCACCAATCCTTTTGGAATGCCTGGAAGCACTCCTGGTCTCTTATGTATGGCATGAAAAGTGCAATAGGATTTCCTCACCTGTATGCCAGAACCACAGTTAAACCCGCTAAGGAGCTAAAAGTGCAGATCAGCACCTTTACAAAGGGTGCACACAGAACCATTCTGCATGAAAACCTACCTGTCCATCTATGTGCTTTTATAGGGCGTCGGAGCAAGGAGTCTGGAGTCCAAGAGGAATGCTCGTCTCCTGAAAAGAGAATCAGGTGAAGTGCACAGCAAGGCCGGGCAGCTCGGTTCAACCCACCCGCCTCATGGCCTTGAAGCAGCACCAAACATTCCTTTTAGGCTCGCTAGAACTCCCCAGTGACCCGAGCGGGGCTGTCCGGGAAGATACACTCACTTCAACGTCCCCCGGGCTGCCCCGGCCTAGGAACCCGTGTGGAAGGAGAGGCGCAGCCAGCCCGCCCACCTGTCCCACTTCGCGCCGCCCTACCGCGCCTTCAGCCACGGGATCCACCACGGGGCGCTACGCGCGCGCCGCTCACCCTCCAGTGCCCCTCCGGGGCCGGGCTTGGTCGCGGCCTCCTCCTCGGAGTCCTCCCGCTGCGCCGCCGCCGACTTCCTTTGCCTGCACCCGGAGTCATCCGGCGGAGCCTGCCCGTCGCCGCTCCCCTCCATCATCATCATCCTGCGCGCTGCTGCCCCGCGATTCCGCCGCGGCCGCCCTCTGCCACGGCCTCTGCCGCCGCTGGTCGGGGCCTCTGCGCGCCGCGCCGTACTGAAGCTGCCGCCTTCCCGCGTCGGAGGCGGCTCCACAAACCTCACTTCCCGTCGGGCGGGCCGCGGGGCGAGCTCAGCGCCCGTCCCTTCCGTCGCGTCACCGCCTGCCGCTTTCATGACCGCCTGCGCGCGGAGGGGGCGCCGCGGAGTCACGTGATACAGCGGCTGGCCTGCCATGGCCCGCGCGCCCCCGACGCTTCCCCCGTCCCGCCCCGCGTCCCCCGTCCCTGCCTCCACCCGCTGACCGCTGAGCCTGGGGAGCCCGCCGTTGGAGCCTGCCGACACGGAGGGAGGCGGAGGAAGGCCGAGCGAGGGCCGGCGAGCAGCGGGGAGCGGCTATCCCACGACCTGCCTGCGGCCGAGGCTGCCCTCCAGTGAAAAAAATGAGGGAGCGCGCGGAGCCACCCCCTCCTCGGCCGCGGCCTCCCCTAGTCCGGCGGGGCCCCGCCGGGGGCGGCTCGTGAGGGGAGGTCGGGCCCGGCGAGTCCTTTCGGGCGGACCTCCGCTCGCTGCCTCGATCACTGCAGGCGGGCCGGCACTGGACGAGGCGCGGTGGGCGCACCAGGCAGTTTCTCTTCCCTCGCACCTGTAGCGCCGAGGCGGGCAGAGACGCGGGCACTGCCTCGAGTGACCCTCTGCGAGGTGCCCGGCTCTGCTTCCTGCGTGCCGGAGCGGGCGGGTGGCTGAGCACCGAGCTGGGGCGGTCCCACCCGGGGCGGATAGCGCGTGGCTCCGCTCTGCTGGCCGTTTCTCTCCCGCAGATTGGCTGAGTGCTCCGAATAAGTGTGCCCACGCTGTAAGGTCTGTGTTTGCTGCCACGTTAAACGCACACGCGTTGCATTTGAAACTTTGCACGCAACTTCTGTGCGCCCCTTCGAACCGGACTATGTCTTTTTGTAACCGTCACGCAGGTGCTGACCAGGGCGGCGAACAGTTTAGGACCAATTTGGCAACAAGTTACTAAGCAAACGGAGACCCTTTTACAAATTGCAAATGATTTCTACATACTGAAAAAGAAGGGACTGAGGCAGATGTGCTGGCCTAAACTGCCACAGCAGACAATGCACCTGCAACAGCAGTATCTTAATCTACAGTGATCCAGAATACACATGCATGTGATGTTAATTGTTTTGCAGAATTATAAATTGGGTAGTATGTCGATACATGTTCTGTGCACTATAGAAGGCTGGGTGAGGGAAGTGGTGTTCATTCTTTTGCAACTGGCTTGTACTGGTCTGTACATATATTCCAAAATAAAAATGGTTTTAATGCTGTACTAGCACAGCCTAAATGTTCCGGTTTAATCCAGGAGCAAGTGCATATGTGTGAATAAATGATGCATACGTCCTTCTGTACCAGCAATAGACTAAATGCCATTCTCTCAAGATAGAAAAGCAGAACTTGTATTGAGCAGTGTTTTCTAAAGCAAAAATAAAAGGATGTAACAAATACCACCTCAGGAGGTTGCAAGGTACATATGAACCTTCTATGCAGGTCAAGTCGAGAAAACCTGCTGGTGACTGACACGATTTCTGACAGTGCTAAGCTACAGCTACCCGTAGTATCATTTGCAAGTTTCCAAAGAAACTTCCTAATTATGCTGTGTAACTACATAGCATGTCCTCTATATTCACCTAGTTGCTGTTGATTCTTCTCCAGATTGAGAAAAAAATCCCAATTTAAAAACAAAAAACAAACAACTCCCTCAGACTTGCTTTTTGCAAGTTCCAATTGTACATTCACAACTTTGTGAATACTAAAGAGAAGCCCAGAGAGATGCTCCATCCCTGGGAACGTTCCAGGTGAGGTTGGACAGGGCTCTGAGTAACCTGATCTAGCTGTAGATGTCCCTGCTCACTGTAGGGAGATGGACTAGGTGACCTTTAAAGGTCCCTTCTAATCCAAAATATTCTATGAAGTCAAATGCACTTTTGGTAGGGATGTAGGATGGACAGCAACCAAGAGCAGGGCCCACAGGGAGACCTTGGCTTCTGTAAATCAGCCAGTTGGATTTTGTCTTCCTGCTTTTATAGCCTCTATTACACCCACTGAGAGGTTAGCCACAATAAAGGAATGTGCTGAATCTGCCAGGGAGGAAGGTGGACTCTGTCCCCTCCTGGCCACTACCCCAGCAGCAGGGTGGCAATGCAGGTCATGGAGGAAGCAGCACTGGAGACAAGGTGCAATCCTGCTATCACTACAGTGTTGATACCTGTGCATGTGCTCACCCCTTGTGTAGAGTGACACATATGTCCCCATACAGTTATAGTATGGTCAAGGGACAGATGCAGTGTTGGCCATAGGGCAAGGGGCAGCTTGTGGAGGCCTGGGGACTAAGAGGAAGCAGGGCACCCTCTGGCCAGGAATGCTCAAACAGGACATCCCCAGTGGGACAGTGCTGAGCGCAGTGGGAGCATAAAGTGGAACAGGGTATGGCACAAGGCTGGGATCGTGACATGGGGCTGTTTAGCCTGGAGAAGAGCAGACTGAGAGTGGATGTGATCAATGATGATCGATAAGTAAAAGGACAGAGGATGTCAAGAGTATGAAGCCAGACTCTTTTCAGTAGTATCCAGTAGTAGGAACTGTGTGATGGTTTAAAACTGTTTTTTTTTTTAATTTTTCTTCACAAAGTTCAAGCAGAGAAGGTGAAGGAATGTAAATAAGTCAATATTGGGTGTAAGAAAGCAAAACAATGATTATTGTAAACACTTCCATTGGAGAGATAGAAATGTTTAAGAATCTCTACTCAAAACAGAGTTGGGGCAGTCTGAGTTCTCAGCTTGCTTGCTGGGCTGTCTGGCCGCTGCTGCTTCTTTTCTGGCTGAAGATAGCACACTGACCTTGACAAGCTAACAGCCTCTCTGCTTCTTGACTCTGCCTTCTGCCAGGGACTCTGGGGGGATTCCTTCTGGTCTGGGGGGTAGGCCCCTTGGGGGTAGCAAATGGGGCTTGGTTGTGCTTTTCTGTCGATTGTACATATTCATAAATGTTGTGAATAGTGTATATTTGTACATATTCATTGCATTTCATCATAGACTGTAGATTTGCTTGTAAATACAGCTTTCATTTACTTCCAAACTGAGCTAGCCTGGTTATTGTCAGTGTGGGGGGATTTCAGCTCTCACATTGTTATAGACTGTTACAAAATGAAGGGGTGAGGTGGGGAATTAATAACAAATATAAATTATTTATTAATGCAAAACTCTGCCCCCACATAACTATATACAAAGTTGTGAAAATGTACAGATTTAGTGTTCAGTTGGAAATACCTTCACAATATAGATATAAAGAGTAACAAAACAGTTTAAGAAACAGTAATTGGAAAAAGGTAAGTCCACAAGCAGAGACTATTGCCTCACTAACAAGAGGCAGGCAGTTCCCTGGATACTCTAGGAAATATTCCAATTTTACTCACGAGGTGGCGTTGGTAGCTGAAGATTCCTCTTACTGTCTCCTGTTTTTCGGGAAGCCTTCCAGAACTGCAGGTTTATAATCCACACGCGCAATGCAAAAAGCCAGGCAGAGCAAGCGAGAGTGCTTTGCAGCAAGGCAGCACTTTACAGCGAGGGAGCTGTGCAGCTAAGGGAGCTTTGCAGCTAGGGAAGGGCTTTTCAGCGGGAAGAAGCATGCACTTTTTGGCTCACTCCCTTTTAATATCTCAGAGAGTAATTCCTGTCATAACGTTACCAAAAGTAGCATGACACTCAGCCTATAGCATCCCGGGCTTGCCAAAGCACGGAGTTCTGACACGTGGTGTGGGGAAGGGTCCAAATGCACCAACCCCTGGCTTTAGGCAGGAAAGGTGCCTTCTCCTTCCTGCTTTTCTCTTTCCCAGGTCCTGACTCCACAAGGGGAAGGGGGGAAAGAAGGGTTTTGAGCGCACTACCACAAGGACAAGGGAGCACAAACCCTAACACACTTCTCTAGAGACTTTCAAAACCACCCAGCTTGCTGTGGGACAGGAAGGCAAGTTGATCTAGCTTTAGCATGCTTTGGGATCAAGGTCATTTATAAACAGCAGGTGTTAGCTGAAGATTCGCCAAGCTGTCCTGCCAAACAGCTGAAGGAGAGAGTCTTACAAAAATAAGACGTTCCTGTTTTGGCTAAAACTGATGAAGCAGGGCTCAAATAACAGACACACCAACTTGAAAGCAGATTCTGAAGGCAGGGGTGCCTGAGCGAAGACTGTTGCCTAATTAACTGCAATCCTCTGAATAAGCTAATGAGGAATCTTGAGTACATGTTAAACATATATGACTATGTTACTCAACTTTCCTTCCAAATCATGCTAAACATCACCTAGAAGGCAGGGACAACCTGGGCTGGGGTATAAAACCTATGAGTGGGACATCTCTGGGTGCACTGCTTCTGTAGGCCTCTGCATGGGCCAGCATAAGCACCACCACCAGCTGCACCAGCAGAGACTCAGATGAGGATGGTTGATGGGCTGTGCTCCTTTACCTCTACCCAAGACAGGGACACCTTTCTTGGTCAGAATTGTGCCTTCAATATACAGCTTAATTTGTGCTGCATTTCTGTTTTGTATGAGAGCAAAGGTTTCTGCCTCCAACTGCATCAGATGCTACCCAGGATTTATTAACCTGAGATCATCATGCAATTAGTGCATTTATCACCACGAATTGGTGGACAGTAAGTTATCCATGGAACAGCAATGTGCCCTTGTGGCCAAAAAGGCCAATGGCATCCTGAGGTGCATTAAGAGGAGTGTGGCCAGCAGGTCAAGAGAGGTTCTTCTCTCCCTCCACTCAGCTCAGGTGAGACTGCATCTGGAGTATTGTGTTCAGTTCTGGGCTCCCCAGTTCAAGAGGGACAGGGGTATACTAGAGAGTGTCCAACAAAGGCAATGAGGATGATGGACTGGAACATCTGTCTTAGGAGAAAAGGCTGAGAGACCTGGGTCTGTTTAGCCTGGAGAAGACTGAGAGGAGATTTTTTCAATGTTTATAGATATCTGAAGGGTGGATGTCAAGAAGAAGGGGTCAGTTTATTTTCAGTGGTGTCCTGTGATAGGACAAGAGACAATGGATACAAACTGGAACACAGGAAGTTCCACCTCAACATGAGGAGATAGTCTTTTACTGTAAGGGTGCTAGAGCACTGGACCAGGCTGCCCAGAGAGATTGTGGAGTTTCCTTCTCTAGAGACTTTCAAGACCTGTCTGGATACTTTCATGTGTGACCTGCCCTAGGTGATTCTGCTTTGGCAGAGGGTTGAACTCAATGATCTCCAGAGGTCCCTTCTAAGCCCTACCATTCTATGATTCTATGATCACCAGCAGTCCTGAACTTGTTGTATCTCTTGCTTTGAATAATTAAGCCATTTAATTGCTTTAGCTTTCTGAAATTCTGTCAGAGCAAGTCCTTATTGAGGTACTTGAAATTTTGAGAGGCAAATATTAATTTTGCCAAATAGTTCCAGCAGGAGTCTTAAACTCTGAAACAGGTAAATATTGGGATCATACCCTTAATGTGACACCTGCATTGACTCAATCCCAGGCAACCTGTTCTAGGTGAATCAGCTTTAGCAGAGGATTGGTCTGCGTGAACCCCAAAGGTGCCTTCCAACCCCTACCATTCTGTGATTCTGTGACCTGATGTCCACAAATGAGACCCATCCTTTTTTGAGCCTTCTAACACACTGATTCCATGGCCCTTGTGCCAGAAGTTTCCCCACACACAGCACAAAGTACTTTTTTTTCTGACCACCTGGACCTGAGCTACTACCTGTTTCACATGTGTCTCAAATCCTAGTGTTGAGGTATTTGGTGAACAGCTACACATCAGTTAAATTCCAACCTTCAGTCTCCTGCTCTCCAGATTGAGGAATGTCAACTATTTAGTTTCTATTCCTTACAGACAGCTTTTCAATTCATTTTCCCCATTCATCATCTCAGGCATTTGCTGCAAGGTTTCTCTGACAACACTAGTGAAGAGGTTGCAAGCCAGCTTCAAGGGGCCTGCGGTCTCTGAGCAGCAACTCCTTGTCCTGATGCCTTTCCCTGGGGCATGTGTCTTGGGCAGAGCAGAATAGGGAAGGAATTGGACTATACCTGTCCCCTGTGCAGGCACAGCAAAGCATAACATAATTTTTTTGGAAAACCATTGCCCAAAGGAGGCCAGGAACAGTAATACACTCTCTCTGACCTTCTACCTGGTGCAGTCTCTGGATCACACTCAAAGGGGAGCACAAGGAGATCTCTCCATCCTTTCTGTCCAGGCTGATGCTAAAGACACCCCATTTCACAGCCCACAGCTCCGCACGCCTCCCTGCATTTGCACTACAGGGCACTTCCAGAGTCTGGCCTTTGGTAACTGCATGTTCAGATTGGTTTTCTTGTGATACTTTTCATCTTCATAAATCAACTCTCAAAACAGTTCACTGTTACTTAGTTGCCAAAACCTCTAACACTGATACTTAAGAAGCCAGTCATCCAATTTGCCTGGTGGAAACTCTACGTGAGCGCAGAGTTTCAGAAATACAGATCTAAAAAAAAAAAAAAAAAAAAAAAAAAAAAAAAAAAAAAAAAAAAAAGAGAGAGAGAGAGAAGTCATCATTTCCTGAACGTTCCTGAGAGCGACCGCTTTTCACCGAGGAAAAGCTTCCTGCCTCTGGCAAGAGGGAGAGAAGGAAAACTCCAGCTCCCAGCAGCCTGCTGGCGCCTGGGGAAGGGCAGAGTTCACTGTCACGTTGACAGCGGAGGATTGAGGGTGTGCATTATTGGCGCCAGGGCAGTCCTGCCACCACCAGAGCCGAAGGGACTCTGGGAAGGGCAAACGGAAGTGCCGGCGCTGGCCTCTGCTTATCACCGTTCTGTTTCACTTCACCACTGTGACCAGCTCCGAACCTGCCTGGGTAAGCGTCCGATTCCACAAGTCACTTTGTTCCTCTGACTTTCTTCTTCTGCCACAGCGTCACCAGCGGGAACAGCACAAGGGAGGGGAGGGCGAGAGCCGGGCGACGGCGAACAGCAAATATACGTCCCCACACACACCACCAAAGCTTATGTTTAGCGACACAACTCGGCTGTAGAGACAGCGCAGGGTGGGGGAAGGTGCCAGAATGGCTGCTGAGAAGGCTGGGCTTGAGGTTTGCGTACAGGAGTCTGTACGAACGGGAAAGTTTCTGGGGAGTTTTCCATGCTGCCCATTTTCCCACAGCCTTATTCCTGTGCAGCTCTCCACCCATAAAGCACTTTAGCAGAGGAAATACGGCTGGGGGGCATGTAGGAGAGTCAGGCTGCTGCTCCCAGTTCCAAACACCTGGGCATGGCACTGCTCAGCCCCGTCGGATGGGTGTGAGGTTGGACGGGGTAATACTGTTGCACGGGGAGTGGTGTTTCTGCCAGGAACGTCATCTTCCAGCGCCACCATCTCCAGATCCGACACAGTGGAGTTGGGAACGGTAAAGTGGAGCAGGCTCATTGCTCTGTATTGACCCAGCTGGTGACTTAACCGGGTGCCCAGAAGCATACAGGGCAGCCTGCTAAGCCCCAGCCTTTGGGCTTGCTGTCTCAGAGCACGGCTGAGAAAAATGAGTCCATCCAGCTGAGAAAGAGGTGCCTCACCCCACTGGCCTGTCCCAGCTGTGGTTTGCATTACCCCTTGGACTGCCTGCCTGAAAGCAGGCCTCTTGGGCTGAAGCTCATGGCTACCAGTGGCATCCATCCATTTTCACACCACCTTGGTACTCGTAGAGGGAGGAGCCTCCTTCTCTACCATGAATCACTGGTCCTGTGTTTTTGCTTGTCAGATTTACAGGCGTTTAGTTACAGTTCCTGAGATCAAGAAGGGATGGCTCTGTGAGAGGGTTTGGTCAGCCACTTGAACACTAGGGAGACTGGGGAGTCTCCTTATGATGGAAGAAGAAAGTGAAACAGTGCAGAAGCCAGAGCTCCAGGGGAGAAAGAAAATGGAAGAAAATCCAAGCGTGGACCTGTCTGAAGGTAAGTGAATCGTCTATCTACTAGGAAAACCCCTTTCAGCAGGGTTTATAAGGAAATATAACAGGAAATATAAGCAAAATAAAATAATGCCTTCTTTTCCAGACCAAGAAAAGCAAGTGGATTTGTTGGTTGTTTTTTGGGGTTTTTTTGAAGGGTGGAAGATTAACAAGTTACTGTCAGATTTGTATTCCCAGCTGCAACAGATTAAGACTCTGCATCTAGGATGGCAGCACAAGGAAAGATAAAGATGGAGCTCCAGACTGGGAGAGCTTTCTTCCCTGCATCCTAGTGCTTGCTATCTACAGATGTATCTACAGATGTACATTTGTATATACAAATCAGTTTTCCACCAGCTATGAATGGGAAAAGCAAGGAGGAGGCAGAGCAAGGCTGTACAGGAAGAAAAAGGGTGTGTCTTCCAAGGGAGCCAATGCTTGGAGACTGCTCTGTCATCACCTTACTTGTGGGAGGTGTTGAGCAATTGCATCTGCATCACTTGTGATTTCCTCTCCTTTCCTTTACCTGTCTTGATCTCAACTCATGAGTTTTCTCACTTGCGGTCACCCTCTTCTCTCCCCCACCTCATAGTGGGTAGATGTTTCTGAAAAGCAAGAATCAGGACCTTTACAGGGTGGTGGTAAAGCACTGTGTTTTCTTGATTTCTCTTATGGATACATGATGTTAAATCTGATCCCAACAGCTAGGCCAGCCCAAGGTGAGATGGAGAGCGCAGCAGAGCATCCTGCATACCAAGAGCCTATTCAAGGAACACTTGAGCACCAAGTAACAAGCAGGTGGCCTGAGACCTCCTGCAAACCAGAGGAAGACTCTTTGCTGTGTAAGTCACCAACTGCTGATGGAGGAGAGACATCACTGTCAGATTTAGCTGGCTTAAGAGTAGAGAAGGAAACTGAAGTATCACTGAAAGAATCTGTGAAGACAAGAGATGATGTCTCAGAAAGATCCCAGGAGAAAAATGACTTGGACGAAGGTGAGTCTTTCCCTTCTCTGTGCACAGCACTTTTAAAATGGTGATAACCTGGGCCTTTGCTTAGAAAAGGCAGAACAGGAGAAAGGGTTATTTTTCTTCTACTGAAAGAGTCTAAGCATAGGTCTATGAATTTTATGCCCTACAGCCATGCTGGCCCATGATAAAACGGACAGCAAAGGAGAAAGTCCCGTCCACCCAGAAACACAGGAGGATCAGGAGCCAAGCAAACAAGGGGAAGGCCCTGTCCACCCAGAAACACAGGAGGATCAGGAGCCAAGCAAGCAAGGAGAAAGCCCTGTCCACCCAGAAACACAGGAGGATCAGGAGCCAAGCAAGCAAGGAGAAAGCCCTGTCCACCCAGAACACAGGAGGATCAGGAGCCAAGCAAGCAAGGAGAAAGCCCTGTCCACCCAGAAACACAGGAGGATCAGGAGCCAAGCAAGCAAGGAGAAAGCCCTGTCCACCCAGAAACACAGGAGGATCAGGAGCCAAGCAAGCAAGGAGAAAGCCCTGTCCACCCAGAAACACAGGAGGATCAGGAGCCAAGCAAGCAAGGAGAAAGTCCTGTCCACCCAGAAACACAGGAGGATCAGGAGCCAAGCAAGCAAGGAGAAAGTCCTGTCCACCCAGAAACACAGGAGGATCAGGAGCCAAGCAAGCAAGGAGAAAGTCCTGTCCACCCAGAAACACAGGAGGATCAGGAGCCAAGCAAGCAAGGAGAAAGCCCTGTCCACCCAGAAACACAGGAGGATCAGGAGCCAAGCAAGCAAGGGGAAAGTCCTGTCCACCCAGAAACACAGGAGGATCAGGAGCCAAGCAAACAAGGGGAAAGCCCTGTCCACCCAGAAACACAGGAGGATCAGGAGCCAAGCAAGCAAGGAGAAAGTCCTGTCCACCCAGAAACACAGGAGGATCAGGAGCCAAGCAAGCAAGGAGAAAGTCCTGTCCACCCAGAAACACAGGAGGATCAGGAGCCAAGCAAACAAGGAGAAAGCCCTGTCCACCCAGAAACACAGGAGGATCAGGAGCCAAGCAAGCAAGGAGAAAGCCCTGTCCACCCAGAAACACAGGAGGATCAGGAGCCAAGCAAGCAAGGAGAAAGCCCTGTCCACCCAGAAACACAGGAGGATCAGGAGCCAAGCAAGCAAGGAGAAAGTCCTGTCCACCCAGAAACACAGGAGGATCAGGAGCCAAGCAAGCAAGGGGAAAGCCCTGACACAGCAGAAGAAGATGCTTCATCAAGAAGCAAGAGCTCTGACAGTAAAGTGACACATTTAGATGTGACTGCCAGAGAAGATGCCACCAAGGATCACTTGGCAGAGAAGAGCATCAGTGCCTCTGTCCTATATTGGGAGCATATAGAGCAAACAACACAGGAGAGTGGGTCCCAGGGCATGTTAAGGAACAGACATGGAACCAAAGGTGAGCTGATGCCTGCATGCTGCTGCTCTTCCACCATGCACATGCCTAGATCTTCCACAGGTGTTATGGTATGATGAGCTCTCTAATGTCTGTTGGCAGTTTTCCAGAGTTAAGCAGGGAAAGAAGTACAAGAAATTAGCTGTCCTCTCTTTCTCTCTCCTTTGGCTACTACCCTGCTTTGAAAGGCATGAAACCACACTGCACTCTGCATTGTCTTTCTCCTTCCCCTGCCCAAAAAGCAGAGAGAGCTGCTCTCAAAGCAGAGACTCAAAGCAGTATTAACCCAAAGATGTATTCACTTCTAGCTCCTTCCCTCAGCTGGGAGCTCCTGGCAGCTCTGTTGCTTTTCTTACTCCAGCTCAATTTCCAACTCAAGTTCCCTCAACAGCAAGTGGCATGTTTTTTTCTCTAGGGCACACAACCCCAAATCCAGAGGCTCAGTCCTGCTTGCAGAATGTCACCACCCAAAACACAGACCAGGAGAAGGCCAAAAAGTTCCTCCTGTGGAAAGGTGAGGAAAAGAAGCTTCCCATGCGTGTTATTCATCGACCAGAAGGCACTCATTCTCCAGGATCAAGTAATGAAGCATATTTAATTGTTCTTCTCTCTCAGGATCCTTCACAGCCTCTTGTGAGGGTTTGAGGGAAAAATTATCCCCTTAAAAATAGGCTCAGTTTGAGCCTGTTTTGCAGGAAGCACCCTGGGAGGTCTGATTGTCTCCTATGCTGATGGTCCCCCTTCCCAGTCCTCCTCTGTGTCATGGAGCCCCAAGCAAGAACCATGATACTGATGTGCACCAGATATGTCTCCTGGTAGAAAGAGACCCTGCTTTGCTAGCACTTGTGTCTGGACCTCACTGTCCTCGTTTTCTGGGCAGAAGCACGGTAGCCCAGCGTAGCTAGAAGGGAGACAGTGAACACAACATTTTAACTGGGTCAAACACCTCCATGGGAGGATGCTCTGAACAGTCATACACCTTAAATAAAACAGAGAAGGAGGGAAGAGAAGAAATCTTGTGGCCAGCTGTGATTTCCTCAGGAAATGTTGCACCACAAAGCTGTAGCCTTGCCTCCATCTCTGGAGCTGTAGCCCCCTCGTCTGGTGTGTAGGAGTATGGGTCTTGCAACGTGGAGTAAGCAGCCTACTCACTGTTCTTTGGTGCCCAGAGAACGTGCCAACCTGAACCACTTGCCTAGCACAGAGGGAAAGGTCTGGGAGGGGAAAACAAGCCTCTGTAGCTACTTTCCAGCATATCACTTGAAACTGATTTCTGTTCCCTGTCTTGGGTCTCTCCCGCTTTGAACAGGGCTCGTTATCGTGAGCTTCGTGTTGGTCTGCTGCTTATACAGCTTCTGCAACCTGACCTCCGAGGCCCAGCAAGCCTCTAGGAACCCCACTGTGGAGGCATTCCTGTCTCAGTTCAGCCAGCTGCCAGAGAGGTTTCCGGGTCAGAGTCCTGAGCTATGGCTTCGCGGACGCAGGTTCCTGCAGAAGCACCTCAATGCATCCTACAACATGCAGCCAGCCATCATCATCTTCACAGCTGCCCGCAAGGGAGAGCAGACCTTGCAATGTCTTAGTGCCCATGTGGCCAACACCTACTCAGCTGCCCTGTGTTCCAAGATGGTCCAGATCAATGGCAAGGATAAATCCAGGCTCCAGAGTGACCAGGCCAAGCTGGAGGTGGACTCGGAGCTGAGCTCAGCTTTCCAGGCTGGTGACCGTGCTGCAGTGATACACCACTTCGAGCTGTTGCCAGCAGAGTCCACCCTCATCTTCTACAAGTACTGTGATCATGAAAGTGCTGCTTTCAAGAATGTGGCCCTGCTGCTGACCGTGCTGCTGGAGGAGGAGATGCTGGAGACCAACATCAGCCTCAAGCAGGTGGAAGAGAGGGTCCGTGACTTCCTCTGGGCCAAGTTCACCAACACCAGGGCCTCCGGCTCCTACAACCACATGGATTCTGACAAACTGAGTGGGCTATGGAGCCGCATATCCCACTTGGTCCTCCCAATTCACCCAGTGCAGGCCATTGAGAAGGGGGGATGCCATGTCAACACTATGTCAACCCAGGAACAAAAGCTGCCAGAGCTCTGAGGAGGGTTGGAAAGATGGTCCTGGCTGACTCCAGTGCAGGAGGAGGCTGCTGTTTCTTTTCAGTTTGTTTCTCTGCCTTCCTGGGAAGACTCTGACAAGTTGATCCAGGCCATTTGGCCAGCTGGGTTCTGGAGATGATAGATGACATGCTTCCTTCTGGCAGAGGGAAAGAATGGAAAATGTAGACTGCTAATTGCACAGGAAGACATCACTGTGTGGGGAGGCAGGAGAGAAAACAGAACTTTGCAGGTAGCATTTCTGTCATCAGGAAACACATAGTAAATGTACAAAACACCACAAAGATACTTCCTTTGGTAGCTCTTTCATTTCTCCCTGCCTCTCAGTTTGCTAACATCACATACATCAGTCTCCTAATGTACTTTATCTAGAGGGTTTCTCTCTCTTTTCAGAGAGCCTAGAATACAGAAGGTCACATTCTCCAAAGCCCAACATTTTGAAGGCATGCTTCAAAAACAAAGCCAGTTTGTAGTCAAGGGTTTGACCTGAATAAGAGTCCCACTTGCACAGACTGAATGACACCCAGCAAAGACCAGATCCTAAATATACGATGTTCAAACAAAGCTGCTATTCAGAAATCCCTTAAACATGAATTACAAGAAATTGCAGGTTGTCAGCACTGAAATACTGCACTAAAGGGCTGGGATCTCATGAGGAGAATCCCATATGCCAGAGAAGAAGCCTGGAAGGCAGAGAGCAATGAAATGGAAACCATCTAACTGCTGAAGCCTCAAAGGATTGCACAGGTGAAAACAGTTTAACTCGATGCTACCTCCTTTTGAAAATTCTATTCTTGATCCCTTTGCCACCACAAGGCTGTGACTATCTCTTTGGGCTGATGCCTCAGCTTTGGTCCTACAAGACAGACTGCTCTTTACACAGATCTCTGATCTGTGTGTAGAGCAAGGAACTGTCTGCCTGCCTCTCCCCATCAAACTTCTATCGATGAATGTAGACTTTAACATTGATATTTATTTCAAACCACACAGGCTAGCACAACAGGTCCTTATCCTCCAGAGGTAGATTTTTCCTCCCTGCCAGGCAGTTGGTGCTCTAGCATATGCTAAAGCAACTAGAAGGAGAGCTAGGATTAGCTGCTAAAGACAAAATCTCTGGTGTTAACACTAAAAACCCTCAAAGCAGGGTGGTTTCTTACTGTGCCTTCTTTTCTGTATCCCAGGAAGAGAAATCCAAGTCCTGGGAACACTGTGGTGGCCCTACATACTGCCTTTTTTGCAGGTGCTCTGGGACAGAGCAGCTGACTCAAGGAATACCTGGCAGGGCTAGGTGCAGGTTACAGCATTTGTAATAACCCAGCAGTCAGCCTCAGGTGTCAGCACTTTGTGCCTTTAGTGCTGCCTGCCAGAGGAGTAGCAGCTGAAGCAGAGCATGGCTTATTTCCATATAAGCAGCACGAGCGGGGCCTTGCAGGACCAGGCTCTGTGCTCAAACAACACTGACTCGAGAACACTGTGGGTTTTTTACAGGCCATGCATCTGAACACTGCCTACAGCAACTGGACCCTGGTACTGGCCAGGTCTTCTGCCAATGGTGCCTTGCTGATCTGCCTCACCAATGGCTCATCTGAGTGAGGCACAGCCCTGCATCCTAAAATCACAGCCTCTCTCTTTTTCCCTTCCTGCCATGTACCTTGACCTGTCCTAGGAGATTTGTGGCCATTAACTTGGAGGAAGAGACAAAATTAAGGAAGAGGAGGGGATTATCTGTTCAAATTCTAACCAAAAAAGAGATTTTTGGTTGGCTGAGGACAGGAAGGCAATCCCACAGGGGTTTTAACTCTGACAAGCTAAATAGAATTGCCTGCTGGAGCCCAGCATCAGCAGAGCTGATGGGCCCAAGGCATGGTTTTGTTACAAGATACAGGTTGCTTCCTCCCATCCTTTTTTATTGCTACACACTACTTTGGTAACAGACAACACTGTTTCTGTTCTGCAGGGTTCAGTATGGGTGTTGATGGAAGAACTGGTAAAGAGTTAATCATATTGAGTCAGTATCTTGAGGGAAACTATTTTAATGTCTTCTCTCTCAGTGTGATGTTCTGTGTTTGTAATGCATAGCTAAGGTATGCAAGGGCAGCTTCACACTGCTTGGGCACATCACTATAAGAGTCATCCGCCCTAGCTGTTCCAATACAGAGATATTTTTATGACCTTTTACAGACAAAATATCTGCTTCCTTCTGAAACAAGACTGCTATTTAAAAATAAAGAATGAGATTGTGAAAGAAACCAGTGATGTCTTTGAAGTGAAACCGGCATCTTACCGTATTCTGGGGTTTTTTCTTAGCTATTTTCAGGTCAATAAGCAAAAGTCATCCAATATTTGCCATATTGGACAAAGTTTTGCTTAGGTCAGGGCTGTAGTTGTGCAAACAAAGTGAGTTTTTGCTTTTCCCAGAAAAACTCCAAACAACCTTTTCTCATTCGTTTGGGGCAAATATTCACAGTTTTTTTCAGCTAAAGCAAAACTAAAAACAAACCCCAAGCAGCTGCTGAATTCAGCACAGACCAAAACATACTGAGGTTTGCATAATACTTAATGATGATAATTCATAGAATCATAGAATTGTCAGGGTTGGAAGGGGCCCCAAGGATCATCTAGTTCCAACCCCCCTGCCATGGGCAGGGACACCCTCCGCTAGATCAGGTTGCCCAGAGCCACATCCAGGGATACAGGGATGGGGCTTTGTAACAGTGTGAGAGCTGAAATCCCCCCACACCGACGATAACCAGGCTAGCTCAGTCTGGAAAGCAAATGAGAGCTGTATTTACAAGCAAATTACAATCTACAATGAAATGCAATGAATATGTACAAATATACACAATTCACAACATTTACAACCATACACAATCAACAGAAAAACACAACCAAGCTCCCTTTGCTTCCCCCAAGGGGCCTCCCCCCTCCAGACCAGAAGGAATCCCCCCAGAGTCCCTGGCAGAAGGCAGAGAGTCAAGAAGCAGAGAGGCTGTTACACTTAGCTTGTCAAGGTCAGTGTGTTATCTTCAGCCAGAAAAGAAGCAGCAGCCAGACAGCCCAGCAAGCAAGCTGAGAACTCAGACTCAGACTGCCCCAACTTTGTTTTGAGTAGAGATTCTTAAACATTTCTATCTCTCCAGTGGAAGTGTTTAGAATAATCATTATTTTGCTTTCTTGCACCCAGTGGTGACTTATTTACACTCCTTCACCTTCTCTGCTTGAACTTTGTGAAGAAAAATTAAAAAAAAAAACAAAAAACACAACAGTTTTAAACCATCACAGTCTTCCACCCTGAAATCCAATGATAACTGAAATATTTTAGAAATACAGAGAGCAAATATTTCTCATTTCAACACCCTTGATAGATCAGTTCCACACATCACACCACTTTGGCACCCCCAAATTTTTATGTTTTGTGGTAAATTATTTTGCCCAGCTCTGGCCTAAACGTAGAGCTCAAATAAAAAGCATTTACCTTCTTATTCTGGATTTTCTTCAGTCCCTATCCAGATCCTGGCAGCTAAGTACTCACCAGCATCTATTTTCACACATGTTCATGGGATCAGTTGCCAGAAGTAATCATCATTTATCTGTTTTCTGGTGTGAGAGGACAAGATTTGTTCCTAGCCCAAAGATTCCTGGTGTCAACAGCCAAAACCAGGCAGAAAGGCTCTTTTATATGTGCCAAGCAAGAGCCTCATGCAAGTCCCTGAAACGACCAGTTTTCCTCCAAAAGGGATAGGCATCAATGGAGGTTGACCTTCCTACATGCATTTCCACACCATCCCCTTCCTTCTGCACATCAGTGGGACTGGCCTTGGGGTCACAGCAGGGGCTCAGCAGGACCCTCAGCAAGCTTTCTCCTAGCCAGGGAATACAGTTTCCTTCTTCCCAGGGCATGAGTTAATCCAAACCCACTGTACTCTGGTGTGTGCTTTGCTGTGGCATGGGTGCAGTAGCCGCAGAGTTCCTTTTGAGGGAGACCACCACAGTGGACATGGGGCACAGCAAAAGCAGATGCATCTATGGCAGCTTCAGAGGAAGTAAAGTTCCCTCATCCCACCAGCTCTTCTGATGGCTGAGACAGGTCAGAGCAAGACCAGGATGGAGCAGGACATAGTCCAGCTCTGCACCACCTGAGCTAAATGAATTTATTCCTCCTGGGCACCACATCCACCTGTGCAAGGGACAGCTCTTCCCTTCGAGTGTTGCCCCACACCTAGTTCCTAATCCCTCCGGCATCATCTCTTCCAGCACACATACACATTGCCCAAGCATTGCAAAGGTTTGGCTGGAGTTTAGCGTCTGTCTGCTGTTATATCAATACTAACACTAAATTAGTTTTCAGTTTCTCATGAAAAATTTTTCAGATCCTTCTTGGGACACAGGAAGTTTCACCTCAACATGGGGAAAAACTTCTTTGCTTTGAAGGTGGTGGAGAACTGGAATAGGCTGACCTGGAGTTTCCTTCTCTGGAGACTTCCAAGACCTATCTGCATGTGTTCCTGTGTGACCTAGCCTAGGTGATTCTGCTTTGGCAGGGGGTTGGACTTGAAGGTCTCTGGAGGTTCTTTCCAACCCCTACTGTTCTATTATTCATCTACAAAACAAACAAGCATACAAACAAAAAAACCAAATTACAAACAAACAGGCAAAAGAATTCTTATTCTACTTGGCCTATTAAATAACGATCCCCCTTCCCAACTCTCTTTCTCAATTTTCTTTTTCATCCTCTGCAGCAGGGATGCCATAGGGCATTCAACAACCCTAAAAATTGCCTTGACAATTACATAGCAGCTCAGCTGAGGGGGCAAAGCCAGTTCTGGAAGGTCAGTCTGGACTGCTCCACCAGAAAATTAGCACTGATTATACATACAAGTGTGCCTCTGTTTTGTGAGCTGACATAAGCATGTCATCCCCAGTGTTTAAAGGTGAGTGGGCCAGCCAGCACTGCACAGGCTTGGCATGCCACCCTGCTCTGCCTGCAGCATCCCTGCTCCTGCCACAGGAACATCTTTCTACCACTTTGCACCAGCACCGATTACAGCTGGAACAACGCAGGATGCCGAGGTAGGTAGTGAAGGCAGCTCAGTCATGCCTCTCCTAGAAACAGACTGTTTGGGTTGGAAAGGATTTTTAAAGCTCACTTAGTCCAACCCTGCTGCAGTGAGCAGGGACAGCTGCACCTAAAGCAGGTTGCTCAGAGCCATTTCCAGCTGGACCTGGGATGTTTCCAAGGATGGGGCATCTACCACCTCTCTAGGCAACCTATGCCAGTGTTTCACCACCCTCAGCATAAAAAATGCCTTCCCTTTTTCTACTCTAAACCTCCTTTTAGTTTAAAATTATTATTCCTTGTCCTCTCACCATAGGCAACCTCTGGGAGTTCGTCTACTCTCCTGTTGCTCCATGCACAGACAGGCTCTGCTACTGCAGGGCTGGGCCCTCAGGGGTCACTTCCAGTCCTACAAAACCTCCATTGTAAGAAAGATTTGCAGATATTGGGAGTTTAAGACTATTTTTATTTCCTCCCTTTGCCTCTTCAGGAGAAGCAGCCACACAATGAACTGCACAAAGGAGCCTAGCCTCAGCATGTGGGATGCAGATCCAAAAGCCTGCAATGAAAAGGCTGAAAGAATACAGCTTACAAGTGTGTTCCTCACACAGGGAGGGGGGCAAGGCCACAAGCAGGCCTCCTGCTGGCCTCTCCCAGCTTTGGCCAGACTATGCAGTTAGGCTCAGGCCAAGGAGAAGGCTCTGGAGATCCCTCGTGAGGGCACTCGAGAGCTGAGTATCCTCTCAGAGGCAGAGCAGAGGCAGCAATGTGGTTCCACACGAGCGATGGAAAACAGCCTCCGCACACCAGGCGTCCTTTAAGGTCCGCGCTATCCTCTGCCCCAGCACCCTAGGGACCACTTAGACAGCTCCAGGAAGCAGTTTCTGGTCGTAGTGATCTCCACAGCGGAGCAAACCTGGCTTTTCCTACAATTACAAATTGAGCTGAATGAAGCCACTCTCCCCGTGCCTGCAGAGCTGTTCTCTTGGAGCTGCTCAGAGTGGCAGAAAGGAGGACTGGCCATTTCCCTGGTCACAGTTTGTGTTTGCAAAGGGGAGTCTTGGACCACAGAGCTTCCTCCTCACATGGAGAGCAAAGTCCAGTTGTTGTTTCTGCTCCTGGGGCCAGGAAGGGGCACCTGTGCTGGGGCAAGCACCAAGTAAAACCAGCTGAGTTACTGGGATTGACTAAAAACCCAGTGCAACGTCCTGCAAGACTGCTATCAAAGACAGCATCATTCCAGCAGCCTGGTCAACAGGAGGAAAACACACAGACACAGAGAAATAAAGAGGTGTCCAAAGACCTTCACACTCCAAGCCAGTTTCTCACATGCATCTTTCTAAACTCTCAGCTTCTATAATTATGATCCAAGGAATTTTTAGAGGATGGTCTAAAGGTCCAGTCCTGCATGATCTGCAGCCAAAAACACTGCACTTCCTTTCCAGAGGCAATGTGCTTTTCTTCCCCTCCTGACTGTGTTTGGAAGTGTTCTGGAGAAACAGCTGATGAAACCCAATTCAATGATACAAGAGGTTGAAACAATCCTAGGCAACTTCCAGAGTGCAGGAGATGAGTGCAAATCAGTCTTCCTAAGCATCTCACACATCCAAATGTGGCTGTCACCTACAACAAAACATACTGGCTGGCCCCAGCTCAGTTCTGGTTATGGATGTTGGGATGAAACCACACAGCTCTGCTCTTGGGTACTGAAAAAGGGGAGATCTTCAACCTTGTGGTAACACAGGCCATGAAACTGGGAAGCAACTGAGGAAAAGCCTCTTGTAATGTAGTTGACTGCAAAACCACAAAGGGCTCTGTCAAACATTTCCATAACACTGGTTACCCGGGAGTGGTGTCAAAGCTACAAGAAAACCTTTATCTCCCATACCCTTGCTGCCCCATTGACTGAAAGTAATTAAAAATCTCCTTTGAGCATCAAGAAAACAACCACATTGCTTAAACTCAGGGTATAAAAATGACAAGCAGCATTTTAGCCTTGTCTTGTTGCCTTCCATACTGCACTTGCATCATCCTTGAGTGCAGAAGAGACTGCGGAGTTGTGTTTGTGGGACGAGAACAGGACTAGCAAGAAAGGTCATGAGAGAGGGGACACAGAGGGGCCCAAGAGGGGAGGGCATTGCAGGCCACCTGGATATGTCCCGTCACGCTCCCTTAGTGCCTCACACACAGATCTCCCTCGACGGATTGTGTCTGCATTGAGCAGTGCTCAACAGTCTTCTGCCTCTCAGAGTACCTGCTCAGACATTGGTTTGAGGGGCTGTAGATATTAGGGTTCTCAGTGGAACAGGCTCCCAGGGGAGGTGCTTGAATCCCTATCCCTGGAAATATTTAAAGATGCAGAGATGTGGTGCTGAGGTTTAGTACCAAACTTGGTAGAATTAGAGAATGGTTGGACTCAGTAACCTGAAAGGTCTTTTCCAAATGAAATGATTCTATGATAAGATCAGAGGCACTGAAACTCATGTGAGACCCAGAGCACTACAGACTCCCCTGCTCAGTTGGAGACAGCCCCCACTTTTCTTCTAAGGTACATCCTCACCACCACCTCTGTGTCTCTCAGCAGCTTTGTTTATCTACAAGGCAGAAGATGGCTCCAGAAGCACATTACACAGGGCTCATCAGGGCAATAAAACAATAATTGACTCTGAAGGTTTCTTTTCCCCCTGCCTTTGTAGAAGGCAGCTGATGGCATAACTATATTATTTGTCAGCACTCCTCACTCTCATTTTCTCTGGTTGGGTCAGAAGTGGATGGCCTTCCTCCTCCCCTTGCCCCCTGCCTGCTATCAAACAGCTTTGATTAGGAGTGCCTCCCCAATCCCCCCTGCTGACACCCCTCCATCATCTCTCTCCCCTCCCTCCACCTTGAGGCTGAATCCCCTGGTGTGGGAGAGGCAGAGGACTCCAATCACCTTCCTATGCTAATTACAGCACATCTGGCAAGCATAAACCGCTACTCCCCAGCTGCCTGCCCCAGGGTGGGGACACCTGATGCCATTTTTGCACAGCTTCTGTCCATTGCTTACAGCAGCCAGGGCCTGGGAGGGCCTAGATGTGCCAGCACTGAGACTCACAGCTTCTTGCCAAGAGTCACCTTCTGATCACAAAGCACAGCAGGAGGAGATCCAAACATGAGAGAAGAAGGTACCAGGAAACAAATTCAGCCCTTTCAAAGTTTCACAGTTGACTATCTCAGTGTATCAGCCTGAAAGCAGCACCTGCAGACAGGGACCAACAGATTTCTCCAGCCTGGAAGGACCCAGAGAGCTTATGGGGGCTTCTGAGGTGACATTGCATTCTCTCAGAAGACCTCAGGCAGAAAGCAGACTGCTGTGAATAGGTTCAAGCTGCCTGATTTTTCACTGTGCTTTTTGCAGTTACTGAATACACATAAGAGGCACAAACTGACTTGGAGGAGAGCAATTTTCATATGAGAGTTAAGCTGAACTTTGGTATGTAATTAAATAAACTATGGCTGAGAATTGGGCATCTAAGCAACTATATCCTCTCTTAAGTATGGACCAGGTCAACAGGCTGGCTCACCATGGGGCCATGATTCATTGACCATGTCAGGAACAGCAGTTCTCCATGTCCTGGGTGATGTTTCCCTTCCACCCTGAGAGAGACTGAGACAGTTTGGGGTTGTTCAGCTTGGAGAAGGCTCTGAGGACACCTTACTGTGGCCTTTCATTACTTAAAAGGACCCATAAGAAAGATGGGGACAGACCTTTCTTAGCAGGGCCAGTTGTGACTGGGCAAGGGTTGACGGTTTTAAACTAAGAGGAAGATTCTGACTAGATGAAAGGAAGACATTTTTTACACAGAGTGGTGAGACACTTGCCCAGGTTGCTCAGAGAGGCGTTAAGATGCCCCATCCCTGGAACCATTCCAGGTCAGGTTGGACCAGGCTCTGAGCAACCTGTTCTAGTTGCAGATGTCCTTGCTCACTGCAGGGGGGTTGGAGTAGATGGCCTTCAAAGGTCCCTTCCAACCTAAACCAGTCTACGATTCACCGTCACGTCCCAGGATGGAGATCTGCCCTCCAGGGCAGCCAAAACGGACGTACAAACAACGAACTTGCCCAGAAAGCTCGGGAAGGATGAATCAGGTAGCAGATGGGTTTTGTACAGGAGGAAACGAACAGAGGGGAGCGCTGGGGAGCGAGGGCCCGGCGTGGGGCAGCCCGGGTGCCTCGGTACCACACCGCTGCCCCGGGACGCAGCCAAGGAACGCCATAAAGCAGCGAGACAAACTCCCGGCGCCGAGGCGGTACAGCTCGCAGGCGGACTGTGGGACCGAGCCCTGGGGCGGCGGGGCCTGCGGAACGCCCGGCCCCCCCTGCCCAGCCCAGCCCAGCCCCATCCCCCGCCGAGCGGTCGCGCCGCGGGTCGCCGCCCGCTCCCCGGCAGGTTGTAAAGTCATTAAGTCCCTCAGCCATGCCGGCCCGAGCTCCGGCGGCGGCGGCGGCGGCTGCTCCTGCTCCCGCCGCTGGTGGGCCGCCTCGCCGCCTCCTCCGCGGCGGCTGCAGCAGCGCGGCATGGCCGCCGCCGCTCTCCGCCGCCGCCTCATCCTCCTCCTTCTCTTCAGCGCCGCCGCTGCCCCCCTCGGCGCTAAGGTAAGCGGCGGCGGGTGGACCCGCGGCAGCGGAGCCTCCCCCCTCGCTCTCTTTGCGCTTTCCCTCCCTCACCTCAGGGAGCCGCGACGGGTCGGGGGCCAGGAGGGGCGCTTCGAGCTACCGGGGCCGCAAGCCCTGGGCCTGCGTGCGCCGGACAGGGGCAGGGAGCAGGCAGGCGCCTCAGGGGGGCGGCGGCCCCTCACTGGTGATGGCCTGGACGTGGGGGTCCCCGCGCTGCCCTCCCTCGGTCTTGAAGTGCTGGAGAAGGGGAGTTTTGCCATGTCTCCCCCACATTCACCCCGAAGAGCAGGCACTTTGCCTACTCCCCTGTCACTAACGGAAGGTCAAGAGGGGAGTGAGGACGCCTGAGGAGGCTTCCCAGAATCTCCAGAAGGACCAAGGGGGAGCAGAGCCTTTCCCTCGCTGGGGTTTTGCCCGAGGCTGTCCCCCACGTTCATCCCTAGCAGAGAGCTGACTCCAGTTTAGGGCTGAAAACAATTAAGATTTTCCTCTTCCCCCTCCCTCCCACCCAGGTATGGGTTTAAACAGTTGCTTTCTCCTCTGTGGGGCACACATCTGGGCATCGAAGCCCCACACTCCCCTCATCTCTGCTGTCTTCCACAAAGGACCTCCTCAACTTGGTCCTCCTCGTGGCACTTGTTTCATAGCAGTACCTCTGCCAGTCCCCTTCTCCTACCCGTGGCCTGGAGTAGGAGGGCTGCCCCCATTATTGTGGCAAGGGAGGCAGAAATCCCAGCTTCACCAGGAGCTGGCTGTGCCCCTGCCTTCACGGGTCACTGCGAGCATTGTGGCTTGGCACTCCCATTTCCCCAAAGGGAACCCGACCGGATTTCTCTACTGCTAAAGGGATTCTGCTCTGCTTAAAGGAAGAGGGGTTTGGGTTGTGTTTTCCACCCCCGCATCCCTGACTCCATGGCTGGGGTGAGGCAATCTCGTATGAGCTATGTTAAACAGAGAAGACCAGACACCACAGCATTGTTGCAGATAACCCAGAGCTGAGGAGCAGCAGAATCTCCTGTTCTGGAGTTGTCTTAATTTTAAAGCTCAGGTATCTTAGTTCTGCTTTGTTTTTTCCTTCCCATACATCCACTGACTGTTCTGTTTACCTCTTAACTGTGGGGCTAAGTGTGAGAGAAGTTCCAGGCAGAGCAAGTGGGGTCAAGCTAAACAGATGTGAAGTTCCTTCATTTAGGACTGACCTGGATGGACTCCTCCATCAACATGTGTACACAAGCCTTCACTGATCATGGTTCTCTGTGTCCCCAGCAGCTGTGTTTGTACAGCATGTAAAAGGAGGGCATCTGGGGCTGGGAGGAGGACTGCTCAGCCTTCCCCAGGACAGCACACACTCACTGCTGTAAGGACTGCCTTACTCCAGAACATCTCAACAGAATCTCTGATCACGGTGCAAGGTGGTGCAAGGTGGCCTGGCAGATGTGGTTGCTGGTATTGTTTGGTATCTCTGGTGCAAGACAGTGAATGAAATGGTTATTAGGGAATTAACCTGCAGTTCGTCTTTGTTGTCCTGTTTTCTATATACAATATTGATTATGCAACGAGTATCCATAGACAGGGAAAGCAAATTCCTTCCCAGGTGGGGCTGACTGCATTCAGTGCCTCTGAAAATCCTGAGGATGGAGATGCCTGTCATGCACACCGCCTGTTACTCCTCTCTTCACAGCTTTCCATCCTGTCTGCCGGCTTGCCCCAGAATAAGAGCGTTCTCCCACATGAAGGAAAGAACCTAGCTGATTTAGATCAACTATTTTCTCATGATGTGCAACACTTGACTGTGAACTTTCTGTCTCGGCAGGGTTATGAAGAGTACTCAATAGCTCTCCACTGGCTTCTGTTCACTGGTTTTCTAAATTGTTTCTCGTCTGCACCTTGTTATATGTCCAGATTTCTGTTACTTCACTGCTGCAGTATCACATCATCAGCAAGCTACCAGATGAGCATTCTCCCTGATGCTGTAAAAATTATTCTGCATTGCTCATTTTACCTCAGGATACCTTCCCCTCATGGAAAACTTCTCAAACATCTTGTTTCAGCTTTTCTAAGGAAAATTTGGTTTTGTGTCTGCTTCCAGCATTGAATCTCTCATACAAACTATCTAGTCTACCCAAACAGGACAAAACAATGACAGGATGAGAAACAGCTTTACACAAACACCAGTTCTTTTGTAAAACATCAGGGGAAAATTGCAAATGCTATTGTGTGGGTTTTTTTCAGGACTCTGGTAGAGTCTGTCACCACAGTTTTAGTCAGAGAATGACACAGGGAACCCAAACCAGAGGTCATTCATTTCCAGATAATAATCTGACATCAATTCCAGGCTTTAAGACATCTGAAGCCACTTAGTATTTCAGTAAGTAGTGTGGTTTGCTGTAGAAAGAAGCCCTTAAGTAAAAGGATCGTGGAAATTTTGGGTAGAGAACATGCCATTAATGGCTTCAGAAAAGGTCTGTGAAGAATTTGTTTCATTTTCAGCAGCTGTTTCTAGTAGTCTTACAAGCTCAGACAGAGTTGAGCTGAACAGTTTACGACAGCTACTGTGCCCTTCAGTGGTGGGCCAGCCCTTAAGGCATGCCCGGCTGCAATGGAGAGCCCTCCCCACCAAGCTCCTCTATTAAGGGAGCTAGACAGGCATGTTTGTGGTCTCTCTTCCCAGACAGCTTTTTTCCAGGACCCAGGCTCTAATGAATCTCAAGATTAGGCACAACAATAAGCAACACAGGGGACTAGGCCACCGACACGGTAATTGCAGTTATTCCCAGGTTTCTGGGAAACCCAGTGTAGCTCAGAGCAGATCCAGAGCATGACAGAGAGTCAGCAGAGGATTTATTTTACCCCTTTCAGCTCTTCAGAAAGACCGCCTGGAAATCCGATAGGATGTCAGGCCAGGCCCACTCTTCTTTGCAGGGCTGAAGCATTTATTTTGTGACAGCCTTTGTTTGGCAGGGGGTAGAAGAGGGGAAGCAGCTGCTGAGTCTTTGGTTAGACAGAAAAAGCTTTCAGCAATGCTGGATTAAGGAGTGATCTTTCTGTCTTTGATACTGGCAAATCTGGAGACAGACCTTTTACCCTGGAAAATTTCCCTGCAGGTTGAGGTTTAGAGCTCTGGTCCCCCCCAAAAAAGGGGAGAGGAGGGCAGCCCTCACCTATTCTGTTACAGGTCCTGCAGGATAGGTCCAGAGCACAGAAATAACTTGGTTAGCCTCAGAGAGGAAGAACTGCAGCTGTATAATCACCCTGTGCCAAGCCACAAATGCCTCAGGGGAAATTCCTGCAGAGAGCACCTGGCTGAACTGGAATATGGTCTGTCTTTTCTACGGATGTAGATTTTAGGCCTGATTTTCTTCATCACCTAAAGAAATCTGACAGAACCTTTTGCCTCCTTTAGGCAGAACGCTCACCCAAACCCAGGGAGAGCCAGCCTTATAAAGCCTGAACCTATGTGTATCTCCTGCTCCACTATTTCTAGCCTGTCTGTTTCTGTGACCCTGTAGCAGAGTGCAAGTTAGAGCACCTCCAGCATCTCCTATAGCTAGAAGAGTGCAAAAGACATGTAAAACCCCTTTGATTTCTCCTTCTGCAAGGATACGACGGGGGGAGGGATTCACCCAGACAGAAGGCAACTCTTGGGATTTGCAGAGGGGCTTGAGAAACTAAAGCTAGGAGCTAATCTAATCTGGAGTCTGTCCCACAGTCCTTCATTTATTATCTGGAAATTTGGAAAATGCAAGTATTTCTAATTAAAAACAAGAGCTATTTGTGTGTCATGGTTAATGCAGATTTATTTCTGACAACGTAATAAATTCAGTACAGATTGGAACAAGCTGCCCCAACTCTAAGTACCTGAAGCTCCCCCTCCACGTCACCATGCTGAAGTCTTCACTGACCAAAGGGGACAGCTCAGCATCGTCCTTGCTTACACAAGGAAATAAATGCTCCTAGGCAAGGTCTGGCAAGGGAGCTTGGTCATGGAGAACCTGAGAGCCAAATCAATCTACTTAAAGTGATTGATTCCTCCAGTGCGGAGAGGAAGCAGGAACAGGGCTTATGGGCACAGCAGAGCATATTTTATTACATATTAAAAAAGCCTCTTTGACTAGCATCCTTCAATAAGTCTTCGTTCGGCCTCCTTTCATTCCTGAAAGTCACAGCACAGAAAGAAACATTTTCTTTCCTTGCTGAAAGAATGAGGTGCACAAAGGCAGAGGTGCTGGTCTTCCCCAAACCTCAGCTCTGCCACCACAATGCCAAGTCTCCCTGCATGCAGGCAGAACACCCAAGAGCAATAACCCTGAAAAAGAGCCTGAAGCTTTCTACTGCCCCAAACACACAAGAGGGTTTTTCATACCTAGGGATAGGGCAGTAGAACAGGCTATTTCACTTTCCTTTGTCTGTTTCCCTTCTGTCCCATCTCATCTGTTTGAACTCTAAGATTACTGGAGCAGGACTGTCTTGTGGGTTACAGCTAGAGATTTTTATTTCCTCTTGGGAAAAAGCTCTGTAAATATTACAGCTTTTGGCCCACATGCCTTCCCTCCAGGCAGTCCATGCAGCTACTCAGTGAAGTGGTAAGACACCAGCTTTGGTTATTACCCCAGCTATGGGAAAGTCTGACCTATGCTGAGCTCTCTGCAGAGACACCAGATGAATCATTGGTACTCTCCTTCCCAACAGTTGTGAAATACTCCCCTGCTTCCACAGGCCTTGAGATGCTTATCATAGAGGAGTATATTAGGGGTCAGGGAAATATATTTAGCTAAAAATACCTTAGAATAAGAGAACTTTGATTTCTTTCCTTTGTAAATGTGGAAGCTACATAGTCAGCGTTTCCATTTACAGTCTGATAATAGAGAGTCAGGCAAAAATTGTCACAGGAAAGAAATTGAGAAGATCATTTAGAAGAAGAGAAAAAGGTATTTTTGACAGCATTCCTGTTTCTTTTAAACTTAATTTTTCTCATGAGCAACTCACAACATTTGGTCCCTGTCAGGCAAGTCAACTCCAGTCAGAGCATCTAAGTACAACAGAGTTTCAGTGTGTTGGTTTTTGAAATCAGCTACTGCAATCACTAGATACTAAAGCATCAGGTAACATGATATTGTTTTTTTCCCCCCAGCAAAGTAGGTTACTGTCAACATGGTCTGTCTACCACCAAGAAGGGGCACTCTGTGCATTTCAGCCACACCAAGTTACAATGGGAAAACATTTGCACAAAACCAGCTGCATTTCCTCTGCCCAGAAGAGGTTCTGTTGGCAGACACTGTAGAAACAGCAAGTTCTCAGACAGGAATTACACTACAAGATGAAGAATGCTTAGGCTTTATTACACCACCAAAGAGCATAAAGCCAAGAGACAGTCAACCAAAACAGTGAGCAGAGCACATTTAGTGATAAGCAAACCCTGCTGAGTTTTCTCTCACAGCCACCAGTTGTGCTTTGCAGACTGGTTCTTTGCAACAGGGCTATCAGCCAATGCCACAAACCAGCTTGTTTTCTTAATAGTAGCACTGAGACTACTTCCCTGAGCCCTTGCTTTAACAGAACTTCACACACACACACACAAATTACTCATTTTCTTCTACTAATCCTGAAGCACTCAGCATTTTCAGCTGGATAAATCCCTTCCAGTCCCTGTCCCACTTCAACTCATTGCTGTATTTAACACTCCTCACAGCTGTATTTCAGTAAACAGTGAATTAGTTCCTGCCGGGGCTGGTTTGCCAAAGTCCCTGGGAGCTTTTAGGCCAATAGACACTAAACAGGCAAATAGTGCAAGGAAGAAAAAAAAAAACCAAAAACCAAACAGCTAAAACACAGAATCTCTTACCTGCTGGGAATTGTGGAGGCACAGCCAACAGCAGTCTGCTGCAATGACCACCATGGGGCCAAACAAGCTCAGGTTTGCCAAATTTAAAGGCTCAGGCATGCTGGGAGAGGGAGCAATCATCTTCTGAGTGTAATGGGGTACATGGAGAGAGAGGACAGCAGCAACTGCAGGAGGCTCTGGTTCTTAAGCACTCTTGAAAAGGACTTTAGTGAGGGTTGGAGGGTGAGGAGCTTGGACCTGAGCTGATTTAGTCATAAAGAGAAGTTTATTTGTGAAAAATGCAGCTCCAGGGAGTGACATATGTGTACCCCCAGCTTCCCTTCAGGCAGGCCAAACACTGCAGCTCTTCCTCTGCTCACCTGACCACGTGTCAGGCCCAGGCAAGCAGCGTGAGCCCTGATCTGCTGTTCTGTCTAATTGGGGCTGAGAGTGATGCTGTGGGGTCAGGCTGCAGCTGACATTACTATCACACACATCCAGCCCAACAGCCCTTCTCTACATTGTGTCATGAGGTGCCTGAAGTATCCCATTTCCCATGCATAACTCAGTCTGGGAGGGAAATTTGAATTTTGAGACAAGTGAGACTGGTGTGGTCCCACAATGGCCTGATCCTGCCGTGGTTGTCCCAGTGCTGGCCATGTAGAAAGCTTCCAGGTGATGTGGGGTCCCTAGGGGAACTGCCTTTGGAAGGCCCTTTTGTGCCCAGAGTGGTGAGGACCCAGTTTCTCCAGCTAACCATCCTCTGTTTCTGTCAGGACAGTAGTGAGGCAGCAGATGGAGCTGGCCCCTGGGATGAAGAAGTCACCAAGTGGTGGGGAGAGTGGAGCTCCTGGTCCACCTGCTCCCGGTCCTGCGGGGGAGGTGTGATGTCCCAGGAGAGGCACTGCTTGCGACAGAGGTGAGTTGTGTCCCAGCCTGAGCCCTTTCCCAGGTCTTAAGGGGCAGAGGAGAAATGGGGTGCCCCCAACCTGTGCTTTTGGGGTCCTGGGTTTGCAGGATTGGCCATTCCCTCTTCTGTGGTCTCTCAGAAAGGAAGGTGGCTGTTGCCTGTGTGGTAGGCGGTGAGCAGGCAGTGTTGGGAGGGCTGATGAGGAAGAAGTATGCTACAGTGGGGCACAGTATGCTACAGACAGGCCCACTGAACATGTCACTCACTCAGCCTGGCTCATCTGAGTGGGAGCATGGGATTGGTGCCCTCTTGGGGTCCGAGGAAGACTTGAAGATGACAGTGTTGTGGGCTGGAGAAAGCTGTCTCTGTTCATCAAGGATCTTTCCTTTGCAAACCCTCATTTATGATGGCTGCTCTGACCAACCTAACCCTGATTTGTAGCCACTTCATGTGCTCAGGATGTGGGGACATATTCCCAGACACCTTATGGGGACTTGATTTACTCCTGGCAGCAGCCAGTTCAGCCACATCTGAGCAATTTCCCTTCTTTATTCCCTGCAGAGCTTGTAAGTTTTTTTTCCCCTTCTGTCGTTTATCTGGCTGTTCCCTACACCACCTACAGTCCTGCTATCAGTTGGACTGGGTTTGTGGGAGTGGGGAGAGCTGGGGAACTTCAGCTGCCTGAACTGCTGTCTCTTCCAGCCCACCTTGCCACCAAGCCCTCCTCCTCCAGCCCCTTACTAACCTGTTACTCCAGGCTCCTGAGATGCTAATAAGAGCCAGCATGCTGCAGCACAGCAAGCCTACGGGGGCTGCATGCTCCACACTCAGCCCTTTGCCTTCTGCATGAATACACTCCTGAGGACAGGAAGCTCAAGCTACAGCCCTTAACCTGCTCTCCTTCCTGCAGCAGAAAACTTCTTTTGCATAGGCTGGTTGGCAGCACAACGAGGGTCCTGATATGCTGTGGCACCTTCGTCTGGATGCAGCCTCCTCACTACTGAGCTTGCCAGTCCCTGCTGCTGCTTGTCCTCCCCAGCACACCATGGACATCATGGAAGAGCAATGGGAAACAGAGGGTAGAAGAGATCTTGGGGCTGTTCCACGCCCTGCAAAGCCAGCAAGCTCTCTTCTGGCAGTTCTTCTGCCCTTTGCATGCTGCCAGAAGAGAGATTTTTTTTTCTCCATTTGGGATCTGCTCTGTCCTTGACTCTGCAGTTGGGGAGAGGAGAGCTTTGCTGTGGTATTTTACTTCAGGGATCAAGTCTGAATTAAAAAAAAAAAAAAGCCCAACATAAAACCTAGCCAAAAAGCTTCTGCAGCTTTAAGGAGAACTCCTTAAGAGTGAGGCAGGTATGGCCACGAAACAGTCTCTGCCTGAGTCTGCAGAAAGCTTCTGCTTCAGCTCGAAGGGATGGCAGTTTTTGAGCCATCCCTTAAGCAGTTTTAAGTACAAGTTCAGGCTTTGCTAACATCATGTAAAGCATTGGTCTGGCAGGACAGCTGCAGTACCTCTAGCCAGTCCAGCTTGAATATGCCTACAGAGTTCTTCATTACACATCCCAAACGCATCCTAAGTTCACAATACTGTTAGCACATTGTCCGCTGCTGTTCATCACACAAACCACAGTGCCTTAATCTGTAGTCTCAGCCATTCTCCCTACATCTTCCCAGTTCCATTCCCTGGATAACTCCTGCCAACCAGAGCTAAAGCATCAAGAGCTGAGAAATTCCTGAGGTTTTGGTCCATCACCTGCACCAAGCCTTTCCTGCTAACTTTAGAAGGTAGCCAGTCCCCAGGAGAGGTACTGTCTCTCTGCCTGCTTCACAATGAATCCTGAAATCAGCTCCCCTGGTCACTACAGATTCTGGGCACTGCCATGGGAGTGATGGATCATCAGGATCTATTGGCCTTTTGGAGCTCAGAAATGAAAGGACACAGGGGTGGGTAATATTCCAATTGCTCCTTGTCTGATCAACCTTCCCCAAAATGAGAGTAGCCTAAAATCACAGTCCACCTAAACCCACCTAAAACGTGTTTCAGAGATGTTGGATAGTCTGGATCCAGAATGCTCTGATAAAACGCCTGCCTTGCTTCTCCCCCTTAAATCAGCCCTGACTTCCCTGTCATCCTCAATACCTTAGACCTTCAAGGACCTCCAGCTTATTTTGTTTCTGCTTTGCAGGCTTCAGACACCCCAGGGAACAAACAGCACCATGTGCGCTGGTCAAGCCAAGCATTACCAGCTGTGCCAGCAGCAGGTGAGAACCACTTCCAGTACTGACTGATCCTCAGTGGGGCGTATGGGACATGGGTGGAGGTCACACGTGGAGCTGTAAGAGCACCAGCACTCAGGGGTGTGACTGATTCATCAGAGGAGTGCAGACAAAGGATATGATCCACTGCTGGAGTGTACATTTGAAGACACAGGAGATGTTCTCTGAGCTCTGGGATGGGAGTGTGGGGGAAAAGGATATAAACACCTATTTTTGTGGGGCTGAGGGGAGGGATGACATTTTTCCAGTAAGCTTTTCCCTGGAATTAATTTTTGCAAGACTGTTAAATACATCTGTCTGAGGTACCCTTGGCGATGGCAGCCTGGCCTTTCTGTCTGTATTATGGCACTTCAGAGTCCATTACTGATTCCTTCCAGGGTTGCCAGGGCATTTTCATCCTCCAAGGATGCAGCAGAGACAAACAACTGTCACAACAACCATGGCTGTGACATAGGGAGCTGTTGATAACATTTATTTCCCTCCATAGCCCTGCCCTGCCAACACAGCAAGCTTCAAACAGCAGCAGTGTTCCAGTTTCAATGCCAAAGCCTTTGGGAAGCACTACTACCATTGGATGCCCCTCTATCCAGGTGGGTTTTCACAGCTTCATGCAAAGGGTTAGGGTGAGAGAACACCCACAGGACCTTCTCAGACACAGGAGAAGGGACAGATCCCAGGGGACAAGTGATAGATGCTCCTGGGTGGTCTGGAAGTGCTTCCCTATGCTCCCTGTTTCGGAGAAATCACTTCCTGTCTCTTCACAGACCTGCTCCACCCAGCCAGGCCTCCTCTCTCACCCCATTGCTTCTGTTTTGGATCCTACATCAGCAAGCACTGGTGGGCAGACAGGAGACAGGCTTCTCTAAGTTGTCTTGGCTAACCAGCAGACATCTTGGCAGAGCTGGGTGTTCACACTCTTTGTGCTTTCTACCCTTTTGGCTGCCTCTGTCACCGAGCAACCTTCCCACTGCATGGTGGGATGTTCTGAAGAGGGTGGCCATCCCTTCCCTGCACAGGCGAGACTTTGTTTCACCTGTTGTCCCTTGAGGCCCAGTTTGAGCTCACCTGAGATATTGCCCTCTTTCTGGACACCCCTGATTTTCTCTTTGCATTTGCTTCAAAGGGGATGAGGAACAGCTGCAGCTCTAACTTCAGTTGCTCAGCTGAGTGTAGTTGGCCACACCCCACACGTTTGGTACCCCTCTTACAGGTCTTGCTTGCTCTTGTGTATTTATGTGTAGCCTGGGATTTGCTGATGCAGATTTTCAGGGGATGGCACTGCAAAGGGGAGAGGGTATGCTGAGGAAGAGGGTTTGCCAGCAAGAAGTATTTCTGTTAAGCATCGTTCCCAGCTACAGTTTCAGACCATGACCCCTTTACTCCCACAAAATCTGTAATCTCATCTCAAGCAGCAAGAACACCCAAGGTGACACCAAACCATCAGTATGGATAAGAGGAAAGCCCCTTTCCTAACAGCTCATCTCCAAGCACCTTGATCTGCCTAGTGACTTTCTGCCTCTGTCCCTTCAGATGATTACACCAGTATCTCCAACAAGCCATGTGATCTCCAGTGCACTACACGGAGTGGAGAGAGGCAGCTGATGGCCCAAGCACAGGACGGTACTTCTTGCAAGGACAGGACCTATCAAGGGGTCTGCATCAATGGCAAGTGTGAGGTGAGGCTCGAGGAGGCAGTAGGACAGAAATTTGGAGCATTAAGTGGAGGAGTTGACCTCCTGGTCATCACAAGGCCAGGGGTCCCATCAGAAAACTGGAACAGAGGACTGGCATAAGGTAGTTACGGTCACTCTTGAATACCTGTGGGCTGGAGGAGAGCAAAGAGGTTCACACAGAGGGAATTCTATACATTCACATGTTCCCACTGGGTGACAGTACTTTCCTCCCAGCGCAGAGAAGACAAGAATGGCAGGTTTGTTTACAAAGTCATCCAATTTAAAACAAAAAATTATAAAATCTTCCATTTGATATTTCACCCCACACATCAAGGATGGATGTATAGAATGTTAGAGATCTGCCTTTCCACTTCAGAAAGGCCTGTCTTTGGTGCAACATTCACAGATTACATTGGGTTGTAAGGGACCCTCAAAGGTCATCTTGTCCAACCCCCCTGCAGTGAGCCAAGACACCTCCAACTAAATCAGGCTGTCCAGGGTCACGTTGAGTCTGGTATTGAATGTCTTCAGGGACGGGGCCTCAACTGCATCCCTGGGAAGCCTGTTCCAATATCTCACTGTAAAGAACTTCCTCCTAACCTCCAACCTTAATCTATCCTGCTCCAGTTTAAAGCCTTCTATTGGTTAAAGACTTCTCCTGGAGAGATGTTGTGTGTCATGATTTCAGTACGAAGGAGCGGCCTAAATACAGAGACAGATGGAACCCCAACAGCTTACCCAAGTCTCAGTCCATTCACCACCCTGCCCCAGCTTCATGGTCACAGTGTAGATGGTCACAAGTTACACAGGAGAATTTCTACTACTGTTGGATTCATTACTGCAAGCTAACCTACATCCCCCACCAGAACCTCACTAAAAAAGCATGGTGGCATTTACTTGAACAGCCCCTGACCTATGGAGATCAGCTGGCCCCAGGAAAATCTCTCTTCTTGTATTCCTTGCAGCCAGTTGGGTGCGATGGGAGCCTGTACTCGCCGCAGACGATGGACAGATGCAGGGTGTGTGGAGGGGACGGCAGCACTTGCCACCGTGTCTCGGGCAGCTTCCGAAAGGCAATCTCACAGATAGGTACTCCCTGCTACCACAGTCCAGAGACTTCACCTGCTACTTCTTACCACCAGCTGGCATGAAGGGTGACTGGCTTGAACGTGGGTAGGAGTTTTCCCAGCTGCTTGGTGGAAAAAGCTGAAGAGTGCCAGCCCAGCTTAAATGCCTGTGTTTTGTCCTTTCCACTTAATCATCAGAGGAGATTGGTTTGATGTGCTGTGTATTAGGCTGGTAAGGTTTCCCTTCACCTCTTTACAATAGGAAGCAGCTGGGGATCTATTTGTTCCTATTGATTTTGGCATCTTGCCCACCTCAGATAATGTGAAGAGATCGATGAATCTTCTTTTATTTGTGCTACGTGTTCATTTGAAACTGAAGCTGCTATGATGAGGGTCACAGCGTTTGTTTCAGCCTGCACTTAGTCTCCTGCTTTTCCCAGTTACAGCTGAGGGACAATTCCTCTGAAACTGGGCTGAGATTCATCCCTTGCAACCTCATGGCCCATTCCTCCACCCACAGAAGGATTAGACTGTGGTATGCTCATTAGTAATTAATTAACTGTGGTTTGAGGCTGTTTTGGAACATCATCTCACACTGTTGTTGCTTCACTAGTTTGCCTCGTTGTCGGCAGCTACCAGACTAGAAAAGTACTAGGGCCTCTTTCCAGAGCAGGGGTGATGGTGCTAACCCCTCTAGCAGTACAAATGCAGTTTTGGCCTCCTATTCCAGTTCCCATAAAAGCTTACAGAACAGACAAGTCCTGCATTTCTATCAGGAGAGACAAGCTGCCAAACCACGCAACTTTAAGAGCCGTCTTATTTCCTCTCCCTTTAAAGGTCAATTTTTACGCTACTCCTGAGACAAATCCTGTTGAGTCAGGAGCTGAGGGGACCTATGGTCTTCAGCATCAGTCCTGATCACTGGTAAGCTTTCTTGCCAGAAGGAGTGTGAGAGAACATTCATCCACACACCTAAAGCCAGACTGTGCAGTTTCTTCCTGATTCCAAACCTAGCAGTGTGCAGATTGAGCCTTAGAGACCTGCAATGGGATGTCAGAGAGGAGCTGGGGTTAGAGCTCACAGGTTGGCTCAAGAGACATTTATGTACTTAGCGTCCTGCCCTGAAAGAGCCGCACTGCCCTTCTATGTACACACTTGTCCCACAGGCTCCTATTTCTACCTAGACCTTTTAATTCTGTCTTTGGGGTTTTCTCACTCCCTGTTCTGTTCCTCAGGTTATGTGTTCATCACTAACATCCCTGCTGGTGCTACAGACATCCTCATCATTGAACGCAGGAAAACAGAAAACATCTTGGGTAAGCAGAGGAGTTGAATGGATGTGGAGAGCCCAGCTCAGCTGCCTGGGAGGTGGGAGGAGGGCTCTGTACTGTGAGAGAGCTGTCTGAGCATTGCCTCCAAAGTAGCCCAGGGGCACTTCATCTCTCTGTTAAACCAAAGCTACCACATCTCAAGCAGCCAGCAGCAGGAGGGACATTTGGAAACCTAGCTCACACTGGGCAGTCCTGCTGTGAAGACATTTGTGCTCCTGTTGGGGATGGAAATGAAAGCAGCAGGTGTTGAACACCACTGATCTGACCTGATGTGGGAGAGGAATGCTGGGGGGCCTGTGGATCTTTTCCTATCAGGCTTTTCTCAGTCCTGAGCTGTTTGCTGTGATCAGTTGCCAGCGCAGCCCTGATGTCCTGCACAGAGCATCACATATGTCCCTTTTCTCTCTCTCTCTCTCCGAAGCACTTGCAGATGAATCTGGGCATTTCTTCTTCAATGGCAACTCTGCCATTGACAACCCCCAGAACTTCAGGGTGGCTGGCACCGTCTTCAAGTACCGACGGCCCTCAAGCCTGAACTCAGATGGGCTGGAGTACATCATAGCTCATGGACCCACTAACCAGTCTCTGAATGCCATGGTATGTGACAAGCTAGTTTTAGGCTTTCCTGTCTTGCCTGTCCCAAAATTGTGAGCCTCCCTCAGACAAAGGGAACATTAACCTGGTTCCCAGACAAACCTGAACATGTAGGTGGCAGAGGTAGCCAGATGCTGTCTTGGGGGAGCTTCCCTCCTGGCTTTACGAGCATCCTGTCTTCTCTTAATATCCATTATGAAATGGATGTGGCTAGAGTAGGTCTCTGGGAAATACCCATCCTTAAAATAAAAAGGGGTTTGTTTTCTATCCCTGTTTCCTCCAGTACTATAACTTTAATGGGAAGATGCCACATGTAACTTATGACTACACTGTACCACGGACACCACCTCTCCGAACTGCAGCCCCTGCCGTAGACAGACCTCTCTATCATCACCTGCCAGAGACCAGCCATGACCATGGCATTCCAGCCAACTCCAGAGCTGCCCAGGACTTCAATGCCACATGGCTCTCCCTGTCACCAGATGATACCAGTGAACAGCTTCCTCTAAGAGAAGGGCATGAAGATTTAGGCTTCAGCCACCCACACTTCTTCCAAACCAACTCCAGCAGTCAGACTCGAGACTGGGTTTGGGAACAAGGTGAAGAGAAGGAGAAATATGTCTTCCAGATAAGACAAGTCTACCATGCAAACACAGCAGGGGAGGAAGAAGAAGAAGAAGCAGCAGCAGCAGCAATGGGTGGAGAAACAGAGTTGGGTTGGTTGCTTTGTTTTTCTTTCTCTCCTGTTTTGTTCATTGGAAGTGGACATCCTGCCCTTGTCCTTTTGAAATCTAAGGTGGCTTCACCATTAGAACAGACAAGAGGGAAAGATGATTAATAGCAAGGTAGACAGGGAAGCAGCAAGAGGCCAGTGGCTCTGTAAGGGAAGGGGAACTGGGAGAAGGTAGCCATGACACCGCTCAGGCAGTGCCCTCTCAGGGCAGTGACAGCAGCAGGTTGCAGCCACAGTCCAGTGATCACCAGGCAAAAGCAAGGGGACAAGTCATTTGAGGTCAATCTGTGAAAGCCAAACAACAAATCAGGGACAAAGTACATCTGCAGCACAGCTCAGGCCAGACCTGAGCTTAAGTGGAGGTCCTGAGCAATGGGCAGAGTGTGTAAGAGGTTGGTCAGGGCAGTTAAGGCCTGTGGTGCACCCTGGTGGCAATTTGTGATTTTGAGGCCAAATACTGGATGGGTTTTGCCTTGCCAAATACTACATCCTGAAGCACAAGCCATCTGATTAGTATTTTCCTTCCAGCTCTCAGGTTCAATCAGATTTCCATCAGCACAGCTGTACCCTACAACATGAGGAGATCTGAGCTCTCGGAGAACAGCCGCGCAGCACCCTTGGGGCTTCGTCTCTTCAGGAGACTGTGCCACCGAGACCCTCACAACACTGCCTTCTGTAGGGACCTGCAGCACCTGGCAGTCAGGCTGGCCCTGAAGAACTCCACAGCAGGGCTGTGGACCAAGACAGCTGCCCAGTGGCCACAGGGCCTCCACAAAGCACCGGCCCGTAAGAACTCACTGGAGGACTTGAAGGTGGAGGCATTTGCTGGGAGTCAGGGGGAAGCAACCAACCACAGCATGATGGCATCTGTGGAGAGCCTTCTGCTAGGTGCCAGCCCAACCATGGACATCAGCCAGCCAGAGCCTCTGCAAGCCCCTGGCACTGAAAGGTGGCACTTCGTTTCCTGAGCAGAACAGGAGCATGGCTATCTGGGGAGGGAGGGTCAGGTCAATCCTCTGGTAGTTTCACTGCTGTCCTAGATGTTCCCAGTCACCAGCATCCACCCATGGCAGCTGCTGTAGATTCTTGATGGGTCCTCCAAAGACTGTCACAACTGGCCTGACATGGAGCTCCTAGAATGTAGTTCAGGTCTCCCTGCCTCTAGGGAATCCATTAAATAAGTGCAGAAGGACCTATGAGGCCAACACTCATGGGATTATAAAGAAGGCCAGGAGTCTGTAGCCCATAATATGCATAAGACTCAATATGAATGATGCCTCTTCTCAGAGGGGATGATCCCCAGCCTTGATAATTTAATTCAGGAGATGGATCAAGGCTTTACCCTCAGCTTGTTAGTGGTCCATCTTGCCCAGGTTGGAGGAGATGAAGTGCAGAAACATTTGGTTTCTTCCCATCTTCAAAGACAGGAGGAATTTTACTCCATTTTGCAGCAACTTTTTCATTTTTAGCTCGCTCCACCTCCTTTTTCCACAGCAATGAGTTTGATGTGAGCCCCGTGGGCCATGATGACATCAGCTTGGCTGACATGTATCGGTGGAAAGTCTCAGCTTATGCCCCCTGCAGCTCCACGTGCACTTCAGGTAGGTTTGGCTTCCAGTGACCATGTGAGGTCTTTTTGGTTGCTGCTGGAGACAGTACTGCTGCTTTTTAAAATGGCAGGTAGCGTTTCAGATGCAGAGAGCACTCCAGGAGCTTAATCATGGTGAGAGGAGGCTTTTGGATCTGATGAAGCCTGACCAAGAGTGGGTTTTGATTGCCCAGCAGGTATCAGCACCTCCTATGCGATGTGTGTGCGGTACGATGGAGTGGAAGTGGATGAAACATATTGTGATGCCCTAACCCGACCAGAACCCACTCACGAGTTTTGCACAGGGAGAGACTGCCAGCCTAGGTGAGCAGAAATTAATGTCAGTTGACCTTGGGGACAGTGTATCTTTGTAAGGATAATTTTCTGCTCAAAGGATATGGCCATTTCTGGGCTGAAAGATACACTTAAGCAGCTATGCCCTTGTATCCCCTTGTCTATAACTTGCTTGCAAAGGGCAAAGTTGGCTTCTAAGACCAGCATCTCCTTAACATCAACATCTACATGATGAGCAGATTCACAGTGGCAGCGGCTGGGTGAGGGAATCCCAGGTATGCAGGCACTCCCCAGCAATCCAGTGTTGTATGTCCCTCTTACCTGGGTTTTGCTTTGTGCTTTTTATCTTGGGGACTGCTCATGGAGATGGGAGACCAGCCGGTGGAGTGAATGCTCCAGGACCTGTGGTGAGGGCTATCAGTACCGCACTGTGCGCTGCTGGAAGATGCTGGCCCCAGGCTTTGACAGCTCGGTTTATGATGACCTGTGTGAGTCAGCTGGGCTGACCAGGCCCGTGGAGAGAAAAGCCTGCAAGAATAAGGCCTGTGGGCCCCAGTGGGAGCTGTCCGAGTGGTCCGAGGTAGGCATCAGGGAGCTTTGCTCCCAGAGGTAAGCAGCTGAGACTGAGCTGGGACCTGGAGGAAGGTGGCTGGCAAATGTTGGGTTCTGAGGAAGCCTCTGGCCAACTGCATGCTGGGGAAACAAGGACTGCCTTTACCCACATCCCCCTCGTTCTGGCACTACCCAGCTAACAAAGGCCATTGCAACGTATTTTTTGTGATGTCACTTCTCTCAAGCAGGATGTTGACCAAATACAAGCCTTGCCTGCTAGCAGAAGGCTTTGCTTCCCTCTTCCAGGACTGTATCTATGATTCTAAGGATAAGTGAGGAAACAGTAGCATGGACATACAGAAAACCTAAAACCCAGTCAGAATGCCTTTGACTGATTTTCCACGGCCTGCCTGGAACTGGACTAGTAGCTCAATGATTTTGAAAAGCAGTCCAGGCATCAGCATATTAGAGCTCTAGGACCCAATAAGCAGCAGAGATACAGACAGACCCACCTTATCCTGTCCCTGCTGGTGCCCTTTCCTCACTTTCCTAGTGCCACAGGAGGAATGTGAGGCTCAACTGCCTCCCTCACCTTTGCTTGTTCCCCATGTGCTCTGCTTCTGAGCCTGGGGCTGACCCGTTTTGCCCCTTGCAGTGTTCGGCCCGCTGTGGCACGCAGGGGACGATGAAGCGGGAGGTGCGCTGCTCGGTGGAAGCGTCCCTCTGTGACGAGTCCCAGAAGCCCAGCAGTGAGAAGGCCTGCACAGGGCCACCCTGTGACCGCCGCTGGACCGCTTCTGACTGGGGCCCGGTGAGTCTGGAGGGTCTGCTGCTCCTGGCAGCTAGTGCAGACAGGAGGGAGCCGGAGGTCAGTCATGCCACTGCTCTGTTTTGACTTTCTTCTGGCAGAGGCTAAGCTACAGAAGCTAGGATCATCTGTACTTTTGCCTCTCCATGCTGGAAATTTTGATTAGCTGTGAGGTGAGCTCTTGGCACCTGGAGAATGGAAGCCTCTGAACAGGTGTACCTCTAAAGACCCTTGGGATCCAGTGGCGCAGTGGCAGGGCTAGGCTCTGGACTTGGGTCTCCTGGCACCACTGTCCCTGACCGCTCCACCTTCCTGCTTTCTGCTGTGTCTAAATGCCCTTTATTCCTCCAAGTGCTCAGGTTCGTGTGGTGAGGGTCGCATGAGCCGTTCCATCGCGTGTCGCAACCTGGAGGGCAAGGTGATCTCCAACTCGCAGTGTGACCCAGCCACCAAGCCCTTGGCTGTCCATCCATGTGGAGACAAGAACTGCCCTGCGCACTGGGTGGAGCAGGAGTGGGACCAGGTAAAGCTAAGGCAAGACTGTGTCCTCAGCCCTCCTTCCCACCCCATATCCACAGGAGATGGTGGGAGCCTGGTTCCCTTGGCAGAGCAAGAGTGTATGGTGCAGCCTCCAGCCATAGAGCTGTACCCTTGTCCTAGCTTCTTTTAGAAAGAGGGAAGGAGTAATGAATGCCCTAGCTTGTCCCACCATACCCTATAGACCACCCTAAAGTTTATGGCATTTGCTGCCTTCCCGGTGACCTCCATTGGAGGGCAGCAATGTCCTAAGGAACTCATTCTCTCACCTCTTAACTCCCACCTCAGCACAGCTCTTTGTCCAGAACCTGCACTCACCCCACCTAAGGTTTTGGTCCCACCACTGAAGAGAAAGCCTCAATAAAACCAGCTTCACCTGCAATAAATAACAGCCAGAGGTAAATCTGAACTACAGCCAGATCTTTGTCCAGGAAGTCACGTCCCAACTGTGTGTGTATTTGTCCCAGGACTTAGAGTCCAGTGAACATGGTCCACATGCCCCATTCTATCAACCAACTGGTCTCTGCCAATCTACTTACTCCTTTTCTGTTGTTCAAGGCCTAGAGACTTCAGTCTTGCAAAATACAAGCTGATCCAAATGGCAGAATACCCAGCAGAACATATTGAGTCAGTTGTGGAGTTTGGGCTTTGTGTTTAAAGTCTTGAGCAAAGCAGGGATTCACAAAACACTATGGAAGAAGGTTTCTAGGGAACCAGAGAAGCAGCCAAGCCCTCTCCCCTCTAACCAAATCTCAGTTCTCATTTTGCTGACATTCAGCTGAGTCTCCCTCCAGCCCTGGTAACGAGCACCAACTGATTCAACATGGAGACTCATAGCAGTCCTATAACCCTCTTCTGCTCTGGCCTGTGGTGTGGGTCACACACAATACTGCAGTGCAATTTTTCAGCCCTGTCCAGGCTACTAAACTCACCTGAACTCTGAAAGACCAACTAAGCTCCCCACCTTTGCCTGTGTCAGCTTCTTTGTCTTTGCTGTGTTCCCTCAGCTGATCAGCTCTGAGTCCATCCAATGACTAATGGCAAGTGCAGACCAGGTGTGCTGGTCCTGCTGGAGCAAAGAATGAGACAAAAACACTGAAATACCAAACTGACAGCTGCTTCTGTGGGGATCAGCCAGAATAAGATCCTGGCTGCTGCTGCTTCTCTTGGGAATGTCCTGAGGGAGTGTGTCCTCCCAGCTAAGCCCATAGAGCTCTAGGCTCAGCAGTGCTTGTCCACACAAATCACCTGCAGTGCACTAACTTGGTTCCCTTGGTCTCACACAAATCCTGTCTGTACTTCAAGATCTAGGTTGCTACACAAATATGCTACATGGTTTTTGAGAATATAGATACACATAAAACAGAAACAGCTTGGCTACTCCAAGTCCCTTGTGGTACCTGCTCTCAAAGCCAGCCAAGGTGAACTTGGCATCCCCACTACTGGCTGAACACAAATGACCAGCTCTTGTCCTTGCTTCCTAAGAAATCCATCTCCTTGGCTCCTGTGACCTGTGAGGCTCCAGCTCCCTTAGACTGGTGCTAGCACAGGCAGTAAGCACCTTGTTTCTGAGCAGGGTGTCACCTTACTTGTAGCTCTACAGCTGATGAATGTGGTTAGTTACCTGGCTGGTCTGTTCTCCTTCCCAGTGCGATGCCAGCTGTGGGCGCGGGATGAAGACCCGGCTTGTCTTGTGTGCAGGCCTGGAGAATGGTGTGTACAGGGAGTACCCTGAGAAGCGCTGTGAGGCCTCTCAGAAACCTGAGGAACAAGCTGCCTGTTTCAGAAGGCCATGTTCAACGTGGTTCACCACTTCCTGGTCTCAGGTAGGGTTTGGGGTGGTGGGAAGGGGTATAGGAGGCCTCATAACCCTGTCTGGTAGAGCATGAACTGCACCAAGGCTTTCTAGCAGCCTGTCTGCCAAAGGGTCTGTCAGGTCTGAATGCGACCATGAGCTCTGCTTTTCTGCAGACCAGGCAGCAGGTGGGGGACTGGCATAGACAAGCTGGAGAAAACCCAAAAGCATGTGGATTATTACCTCAAGCGAGAGCATGCACGACACTGCAAGCATACAGGGTACAGCCATGCCTCCTCCTCTGCCAGGAGTCAATATTCTGTCCTTCCCTGCTTTCCCTTTTAACTGATGAGTGTTTAGGGAATGGGAGGACAAGGGAAGCTGGGCCTGGCTTGCAGCAGCCATTTTCTCCATCTTCTGTCACAGCATCAACACTTAAAGCCAGACCAATTCTGAGTTGCATTAAAGAGATAAAAGCAAACTCCTCTCTTGCCCTGCTCCAGGCCCAGCTCAGGAAGGCGTTCCTCCTCCCAAAACAAAAAGGGAGCATAAGTTTGAGATCAGTGTGGGTTTTAACCCAAACCTCCTAACACTCTCCAAAGCAGGGATCAGAAGGCCTCATTGGAAGAAAAAACTTGGGAACTACAGAAAAAGAATAAAATTGCCTCTCACAGTCCCTTTCCTCTCTCTTGATCCTGACAGTGCAGCAAGACGTGTGGTGCTGGAGTGCGACTGCGTGAGGTGAAGTGCTACCAGGGGGAAGTGCTGGCGCAGGGCTGCGACCCCACTTCCAAACCAGAAGCCAGGCAGACATGCCAGATCCAGCCCTGCCCCACAGAGGCACCAGGTAAGGTCTGGGAGGGAGAGGAGCCCTTGGGAGCCCTTTGCTCTGTTCATCTTTCTGCTAGGACAGCACATCTCCTATTTAACCCCTTCTGTGGCTGCTTCTGCTCCCCAGAAGAAGACTGTGAAGACAAAGCAACAGCCAACTGTGTGCTGGTGCTGAAGGTGAAGCTGTGCTCTCACTGGTACTACAGGAAGGCTTGCTGCTGGTCATGTCGGCTCAAATCACCCTGAGTGCTGCCAGGCTGGACTTCACTTCCAAGTTCAGGGGCAGGAGCCCCCTCAAGCCAGACTTTACCACTTGAAGCCACCCAGCTTGGCTTGGCTGTGGCGCCAATCCCTGTAGATCAGCCTGCTCAGCAAGGGAGGGTTCCTAGAACTTAGTCATCACTGCTTCGCCTCCACCAAGAGGATTTTACACAAGACAAATAACCATCAGTTCCTAGAAAGCTACTGAGAAGTGAGTTGGGAAAGCCTGATCCTGCTGTCATCATCTCTGAAGTGCTCTAGTTGGAGGTGGTGGGGCACAGAGGTCAGCATACAGCAGGGCATAGACTACAGCAGCCATCCCTCTGGTCTGCCCTGCAGAATTTTCTCCTACAAGGGCAATTTCCAAAACACGTTGAGAAATTCTGTGTCACAATAAAGAACTAAACTAAAACTGTTATTTTGGGATGCATGTACCTAGGCTAGAGGCAAGGGAGGAGATGGGACACAAGAGGAGCAAAAGCAGGAATAGTAAGTGTGGGGAAGGAAAATCCTTTCACTAGCGCAACTTTCAAGCAACACCAGATAAATCCCATTTTGTGTTGCCTGCCAAAGAACAGAAACCACTTCTCTCTTGTATTTCAAAGTCCTCATTTATTTCTGTCGTTGAATTTAGACCCACATAGCTGAGCAACAAAGAGAATAGTAACAGGAGGAATCAAGTGGAAAAAATCTGGGATCCCTGCCGTGTCCTGTTCCTCCACCATCCCCAGAACTTTCTAACCCACAGTTGCATTTTCTGTGTTTCCGACCGTTTCAGACTGATGCACTTCTCTCTAGCCATGCCAGACCCAGGGTGTTGTGTTGGCCATGAGGATAACCTTCTTCTTGGCCAACCAGCTACTCTGGTGCTGCCTTACCAGCCTTGGCACCTTGATAGCAGGCAACAGATCATGCTTAATTTGCATGAGATGAAGATGATGATGCAGTTGCCTTCTTTTCACCAAAAGGATGATCCTCAGAAGCAAAAACCCCCCTGTGTTATTCCCACCCTGTGGAGGTTCTAGCATGTGCTGCTGTTGTGGTAGGAAGCCTTGCTGGGTGCCAAGAGGTAGAGTTGGATGCAGGGAGCCACTGTGTGCACAAGCTGGCTCTGCCCTTTGAGGGGACAGTGTCACAGAGCTGTCTGGCAGATCACGCTGTTCACTTCACATGGCTCCTGGCAGGATGAGACCTAGCTGAGCAGACGTTTTAGTGGGAAAGGATAAGATTTACTGAGTTATCCATGATTTTTTCCAAGCTTCAGACTAGATTTCCAGGGAGGAGTGTTGGCTCGATGAGAAGCAGTAGGAGCTAGGGACTAGCAGCCAGTGGGATCCCGAGAGCTTTCCTGCTCCTAACTTCCATCTTCCCTCCTGCGTGCCCTTACTATGAGAGGACATTTAAACCCTGCTATACCTATTTGGAGAATGGAAGGAGGCTCTAAAAGAGATGCAGCTAGACCAAGTCTCAGGGTAATGGATATACAACGGCTTTCTGGGTCAGAGATGGGAGAGATGGTGCTCAAAAGGCTGTGTAAAATGCAGGCTTGGGGCAAGGTCTTTGAACTGTCAACACATTTGGTATTTGTCTGGTTCTGTTTCTTTGGGTGGTTTGAGCAGAGGTGCCAAGGCATGAACAGGTACTTTTGCTCCATAATGTAGACATTCAAGGCTCGTGTGGTCTGTGCCTCTATGCTGAGACCCACTACTTCTTTGCATGGGGAGGTTGAGTCCTGTGAGCCACAGGATGAGTTCTAAATTGCAGTGGTGTTAAAAACCCAACCAACCAGCCTATCACTCACATTTCCAAGCAGCCTTACTCTATATTGCAGAGGCATGGAAGCATTTTCTGCCATGGCTTCCAACAGTATCCACACTGCTGTGGGATCATTGCTACTCAGGTCCCTCCTCCCTCTTATGAATGGGGAGTGGAGCGCTCAGCTGAGCAGTCCTGCACCAGTTGCTATGGAGGTGCCTGTGAATGATGGAAATGTTCTTTTAGTAATTTTTCCCTTAATTTCATTTATGGAGGAAGAAGGAACTTTCCCACATTCATTTTTGCAGAAAGGCAGAGTCACTGGCTGTTGTTACCAGCTGCAGAGCTGGTGAATCCAGGGTCAGGTTTTGCACCCTCTTCTTCCAAAAGAGGGGGACCTCAACCATCCCTCTCCCATGGGAGGTCATGGGCTCCACAGAGGAGGGGATGTGACCTGATGGTCTCTGCTGTTGCCATTGAAAGCAAAAGACATCCTAAGGCCAACCTTCCTAAGGCTGTCCAGAGCTGTCAGGGTGGGCTGGGCAGGGCTTTGAATGCTGAAAGTGACGAAAACTGCAGTTATTTAGGGGTGCAGCTCTTCCCATAAGTAAAATCTTCCCATTTTTATGGGTCCAAGTTAAAAATCTCTGCTAAGAAAGTAGAAGAGGTGGAGGCTTCAGCTGTGAGGAAGGATTGGCCAGTGCCTGCTTGAGTAGGTGAGTGGCTTTACAAGCAACTTTGCCCCTCGTGGTGATGTAAATTCATGTCTTGAACTTCTTCAGCATGTGCAAAGACCAAAGCGGGTGGGAGATGGTGTCCTATCTACACTTGAACGTAAACGATAACTGCTAGCAGCAAGGAATGCAGTACGAGAGGAGCAGGATGATCCAGATCTTCCCTCCTTTGCTTTCCCATCACCCAAGACTGGTGCCGTTCCCGGCTCAGCAGTAGAATTTGCCAGGGGTGGCAGCTGGTGGCTGGTCACACATCGCTCTGTTTGATGGAGGCAGTGGGCATTGCCTTGTGGGGCTTGCATGGAGACTCGCTCTGGGCTTGGGGACTTGGAGGAGCCTGGGGTAATTAAATGAAGTTGTACTGTACATAGCCCTCGTTAGACAAGTCCCTTCAGGAGAGAGAGTAGAGTAATAATAACACTTATGATGGGTTCAGAGGTGGCCAGGTTAATGTCGCCCTTCAAGGTCTCTCTCATCTTCTCGCCCATGAAACTTAGCTGTGCCAGGTAGCTCAGCAAGAGGACTGTGCTGATCTCAGGCTGGGCTTCTGGGGTCCTCTCTGGAGGAACCCCCTCTTAAAGACAAGTGAAAAACCTGTTCCCTCAAGTGGGCACCAGCTAAGGGCACCCTGTGCTAGTGGCAATGGTGACTACACCTCTGTGCTGATAGCCCGTGGGTTGGGGAAGCTCTCGCGGAGGAGGCTGTGGCGGCTCACCGGGTAGCTTTGCAGGGCGGCCATGCTGATGGGTGGCCCCATCTCCTTGCAGCACGTGGGGGTGTAGGTGACCCTCTCGCCCCCATTGCGCACCATGTTGGCAGTCCGGATGTAAAAAGGGGAGCCGTAGGGCGAGCAGGTCGGGCAGTAGTTGTGAGCCCCGTGGTGGTTGAGCTCACTGTGGGGTGATGTGGGGCTGCCCTGCCCGTCCGCCATGCGTGAGTTGCAGGCGTTGCACATGCCAAGGTGCGAGTGCACAGGAAGGTCGGGCTCTTCCTCCTCCTCCTCCTCCTCCTCCTCTTCCTCATTGGAGTCATCTTTCTTGCAACAATAGTACTGTGTGAAAGGGAAGGGGTTGTATTAGGGCAAGTGGAGCAGCTGGTGGGCAGATTCAGCTTCAATGCCAGCCCTGCCACATCTCTGCTCCCCTTAATCCCCCTGCCAGAGAAACCCTCTTGCTGCTCTGCTCCACTGGATCCAGCAGAAGCTGGAAAAAAAACTGGACCTGAGCATGCTGCAGGAAGAACTCTTCCTCTCCACTCCCACTGAGGTTTGCAAGGGGAAGGTATTTCACCATGCCAGTTGGAAACTCCTCCAAGTAACTGCTGTGCTTTTTATCACAGGAGCACTGCTGCATGGCACAGACTTCACATTAACTTTTAAAGAGCAGGAGGCTGTTGTTGAAAGCCTTCTCATTTAATTTATAGGGAAAAGAAAACAAACCACAAAACACCTAAAAATCTCCATCTGGTATTGCAAACCCAGCCAAGCCTACACCTAAATTAGCAAGTGCTGCAGAGCTTCAAAAGCCTTAGGGGGGGTCCTTCTGTGCTGGGAGGAGGAAAGGACAAAACTCTGCAGCATCTGGGAGAAAAAGGGGTTTCAGCTCCCTGCCCACCATGGGCAAGAAACCCCTCTTTGAGGCCTCTCTTGCAGCAGCAGTTCAGCCCAAGGAACAGTGACACTGCTGGGGTTCATGGCAAGATGGGGTACAGCCACAACTCTCACCTGTAGCCTACAGTAGCAGAGCACAGCAATGATGCACAGTAGGATCACCGTTGCTAGGATTCCCCCGGTGATAACAACAGTTCCCGCTGTCATCCGACCGACTCTCCATCAAACTCTGCAAGGCAGGCCCACAGGGACACACATCACCCTGGGACATGAACCTCACCTACCATGGCTTCAGCATTACGTCACAGACGTAAATACTGCATCCCTGTTCCTCTGGCCCCAGCCAGAAAACTCTCACCCAGTATCAATCTCCTCTTACTGAGAGGACAACTGAGATTTCAGAATCACGTCCCCTCATGGCCACCACTGCCCCTGGCTTGGGAAACACCCCATGGTCTACCCACAGTGCCTTCCCTCTTTGCTGAGCTAAAAGGCTGGTTTCCACTCTCCTGGCAGAAAATACAGCTTCTGCTTCAAAACACAGAAGCAAACCTGAGTTTCCATCAGGAAAAGCCAAAGGAGAGCCTTCGGACTCCCTAACTCTGGCAGTCTGAGCCCAAAAAACACACTCTGGATGCCTACTGGGCACCGAGAAGCCTAACATGGATTTGGCATGAGCCAAGTAACCCCCACCACCACCCCCGTGCCACAGGACCTGAGGGCTACTTACGTTCAGTGACGGAGGCGTTGGACCTGGAAGGGGCAGAGAGAGAGAGGTTAGCTGTGGCCTGCCAGCATTCCTGCATGATTCCCTGCTTCCCAGGAATTCACCTTGATTTGGGACCTGTGGGAAGTGCTGCTTCGTATCCTGCATCCCACAGGGATGGGACTTAGTATGTGCCTGCACCCTCAGGAGCCTCCATGGTGCAAAAAGCATTTTAGGTCCTGCAGGTGATGTGATGATGACACTGGTGATGAAGATTACTTTAATCTGGAGCAAGGAAAGGAAGCATTTCCCGAGCTTGGAGAACTAATCGGCAGGACAAGGCTGTGCTATCAGCAGTTTGTGAATCACAAAGGCCTGGCTTAGTCAGCACTTGGCCTTTTCCTCTTTAAAATTAATTATGGAGGAGGCAGATGCATCATCTTGCAAGTGGACAACGTTTTATGAGCTGCTGGGAAAAAGGGTCTGCTCTCCCACCCTTCCAGAGCAGGCAAGCCCCAATGTCCCACCACCATCCCACAGACACCTACCCAGAAAAGGAGAGGCAGGGTATGGGGGTCACGCTGGGCCTGGGGTGGCCTGCTGGGACAGGCAGCGCTGCATGGCCACGGGGACACACTGGTGGCCCTGAGAAGGAGGACAAAGAGAAAAAAACACCACCATCAGCTCATCCCTCCTGTCCAAAAAGGTTGTCCAATGTCCTTATCTCCACTGGTGCCACCTCTGTCCCCACGGCAGGGCTGAATAAATGGATTTTTTTGGAAGGCTGGCAGGAAAGGTGGGTGCTGCACAGGTGGGTAAACCTAAACATCCAGGAAAGGACAATCCCATACCCAAACCCTGCAATTTCAGCAAAAGCAAGAGACTCGTACCCCAAAAATGGGTGCACCCATCTCCCCCACCCTGTGATGATGCCTGGCACAACTGCATTTCATTACTGGCCCCTGCATCCCTTTGTGCCTGGTCCAGAGCAAAGCTAATTGATAGGACCCAAGTGCCAGCTGGTTGCAGCCGAGGAGATCTAATTACCTGCTCGCCACGTGGCCTTAATTGACGCAAGGAGGTGGCAGCTTCCAGACAAGACCTGCCCAGCTCCGCTCCAGCCCCTTGCTGCTGCATGTGCGCCATGGGGACCCTTCCCTGCCCAAAAGCCACCCCCCACCTCCTCACTCAGCTGTGGTGATTTGCAGGATCTGGCCCACCACAAATTGATTTTCAGCTCTTGGAAAGTTCCCGTACGGAGCCAAGAGGCAGGCATGCATTGAATTTCCTCCTCGAGTCGCTCTCGCACATGAAACAAGGGGAACAAAAAACCCCAAGAAATCAATAGGTCCATAACCCAGCTAATATCTCCATCCATCAGGGAATCCGAGGCAGAGCTATTAATAGACCCTGACATGCTCTGCTCCTCTGCCCTGTTACCAAACTGCATCTTGAAACACAACACAAATGCTGCTGGGGTGGGGGGGGACGACACTGGGAAGCCTGATGGAGTTTTCACCTCCCCAGGTGTCATCCCTAACAGGGAAAAGCTGACAGTGGGTGGCTGGAAAAAGCAAACGTTGACCTTCGATGACCCCCGGGAGGGATGCGGTGTGAGCTGGGTGGTGATGGATGATGCAGGCAGCCATCCACATCCAGAAAACTTCATTTCATGGGAGCTGTGATTTGATTTGCAGCTCGGAGAGCTGCATCCAATTAGCCTGAGGTTTGGAGCAAGCAGGCAGCTTTGGAGAATGACCCTGAGTGGAAGGGACCAGCCTTTTGGTCACCTCCTGAGTCCAAGCAGTGTTGCCTCAAGGACAGCTGGGCTTCCATGTGTCCTATTTCCAGAATTCCCATTTCTGAGGCTGCTGAGATCAGTGTTTCAGGAGCTAGGCTCCTGGTAGTTAAAATACTGAATGCTAAAAAGAAAAAAAGTTAAAAAAACCCAAAACAAATCACAAGACTGCCTTTCCTCATCCTTTCAGAGGTGATGCTTGCAGAGAAGCAGCTTCGTCCCTTCCTCGCTCTCAGATCTTGCTCACCTGCAGCCTAGCAGTTTGTTTTCTACCCAGTTTGTGCTTATAAACCAGCCTTCTCTAACCCACAGCTCTCTTCTGCAGGGAATGAAACACCTCCCAGGGAAGGAGCAAGAGTCCCAATCTCAGGAGTAATCGAGATTGTAGGAATTATAAGGTAAATACTCCCAGAAAGGGGCAGGATGAGGACAACAGCTTTTGCCAGTCCTTGCAAAAACCAGACAACAGCTGCGGCAGCCACATTCCTGCTACCAGGGATCAGCCCATCACTATTTTCCACCTACTTCCTACAAGGACATCCCAAGCTGCTGGGAAAGGGACATTTGGGGCTCAGCTTCCTGCAGGCTTGGGCACTTCACAGCCCTATGACCCTATCCCAACAAAATGCCATAATTTTTTGGGGGAGAGTGCCCTGAGCTGAGCCAAGTGCTGTGCGGGATGCACCTTGCAAAGCCAGAGGCACAGCCCCATTTCTGCTTCTGGTTTAAAAAGAGAGTTGAGAGTTGTTTAAATATTTAAATACCCCATGCTGGGCAGATGCCTTGGTGCTCATCCTGGGTGGCTCAGGAGAGAGGTCTACATCCCAAGGGCAGGCTTGGGGATGCATTGTCAAGCAAATCATCACTGAATAACATCAAGATTTCTATGAACAGGTCTCTGTTACGCTCTATACCTCTCTGGCTTTCTGGAAGAGATTGGTGACACCAGGTATCATGTTGTCCCTGATGGGGACAGAAGCTGGTGGAGGGAGGGTCCCTGGCCGGATCAAACCACTCTGGGCAGGCGTGCAAAACTGCTTGCTGCAGAGATTCATTTTCTTTAATTGATGTTGCCTTGCAGCACAAAGTTATGGCCTGAAAAGTGACTCTGGGAACCAGCAGCATCGCAGGCTGCTATATTTATTCTCCTTCAATGACGTCTATCGCAGATTTGCACGGTGTGCAAGTCGATGGGAGGTTTTTGCCAGCTGCCAGCACTCTCAGCCCAGCTGAGAAACTCCTGTCCTTCCTCACCCAGCATGTCCCACCAGCCCTGAGCTCAGCCCCTATCCGGCGAGGGTCACATACTAACACAAGTGCTCAGGAGGAGGTCTGGGGCCTGAGGGGAGCACAGCTACTTGCCATGAGCATCATGCCCAGCTTCAGCAGCGAGTCCTGCCCCAGCCCAGGCTCTGCTCTCCTGGTTTTGCGCTGCAGCTCGCGGGCTAATTCAATGAAATGTCTGCCTGGTAAATTATCCTGGCCACTGTCTTACCAGAATCATCTCTCAGGACTTAATTGGCAAGGAACAGCATCAGGGGCTGCCTTTTCAAAACAGATTATGGCAGCAAACAACATGGCAGCTCACGGGTGGCTGCGGCCTGCCCCACACAGGCTTAGCCCAGGGGGATGCAGGTGGATTCATCCATGGTTGAACATCTGAGCAAGGTGGGGAAGACATAAGCAGAGTGAACTTCCCAGCCACGGGGCAGGATGGGTGCACAGGGAGAGCTGAGGCCCTGCAGACTCATTGCACATTGGCTGATCAGTGCTGCAAAGTGCAAGCAGGTGAGGCAAGCTGTGAGGGAGCAGAAGCAGGGAGACCTTAGACATTAGGAGGAAGTCATTCGCAATGAGGGTAGTGAAGCACTGAAACAGGTTGCCCCGAGAGGTGGTGAAGGCCCCATCCCTGGAGTCATTCAAGGTCAAACTTGACGGGGCCCTGAACAACCTGATCTAGTTAAAGATGTCCCTGTCCACTGCAGGGGGGTTTGGACAAGACAACCATTGTGTGTCCTTTCCAACCCATCCAGCACATGATTCTGTGAAAATGATCTGAGCCCAATGAAAGTTCATCCAAAAAACGATAGCAACATGGGATGCAAGAGGATGTACTCAGCCACCAGCAGTCCCCCTCCAGCCCCAGCACTCGCCTTTGGGCTTCTTGCCCAGATCTCAAACCACTGGGTCAACTTCAAGCCTTTAAACTTTTAATTAATGAATCTGTGGGGGCCACCAGAGAGCTGAATCTGCTGCCAGCCCTCATGTTTGGAGAAGTCATAAATGGCTGCTTTGATTTACCCCTGCACGTAAGCACGTCTAAACCCCATCAGTTTTGGAGGGCCAGGATGGGGCCAGCCTCTTCTCACTTTTGATATGCTCTTAGTAGTTGAGGAAAAGGCAACTTCAAAGCATAAAAATTACCCATGACACTGGGTGACCAGAGCAGCCCAGCTCCCTCCTGCAGCAATAACAGCCCAGGGAGTGGTGCTGGGTTCTCTGGTTCTGCCCCACTGTTATTTGAGTTCAAATCATAGAACTTTTGAGGTTGGAAGAGACCTTTGAGATCATCAAGTCCAACCACTTGCCTAGAGATCACAATCCCACCTACTAAAGCTAAGCTACTACCATTAAACTACATCCCTCAGCACCACATCCAAGCACCTTTTAAATACCTCCAGGGATGGTGACTCCAGCACCTCCCTGGGCAGCCCTGACTGGCCTGCAGACAGAAATCACAGCAGCAGCTGGGAGAACATGGATTTCAGCGTGCTTCAGAGAACACCAAAATAAAGGCTTTTGCCAGCAGAAGGGATTTTATGGAACCTATTTCCTACCTGAGGCTTCTTCATGCTGTGACCCCTTTGGTGCCTTGAACAGCATGGGGTTTGGCCCAGCAGTTTTGCAAAGAAAACTGAAGCCAATAGTTGGCTCCTTGTTCCCAGCCACTGCAAGGACAGCCCGGTCGCAGAGGTGACGTTGTCACCCAGCTGAGGCTCCAGAGATTTGCAGTCAGTCATCAGAACTGAAAACCCCATGCCCTGCTGCAAGCCTGCCCTTGGGTTTCCTCCACCACCCGCACCAGCTCCTCACTGCTTCCTCCCAGCCCCCCTCTGCCCCAGCTGAGTGAAGGGAAAGGAGAAATAACCAACAGGGTGTTGAAACCAGCTCATTTCTTGCAAAGGCTTTGTAGAGAAAGCAAGATGTTAACTGCAATTAACATAAATCAAATCACTTCAAGGGTGAATGCCACTAACCAGACCCCAGCTCCTGGGTGGGCACAAACGGCTGCTCTCCTGCTGCTAACACCATGCTCCCAACCCATCAAGCCCAGGAGATCCTCTCTCCTGGTCCTAAAACTCTTCTAAAAAAACACCTTCTTCCCAGCTCAGGTTTGGTCCTTCCCATGCTAGGACTCATCCTGACATGCAGGAGCCCAGACGACGTTCCTCAGTGGCAGCAATCCCCTTTACAAGCACACAGAACTGAGAACCCCCCCTCCAAGCTCCAGCATTACCCTGGCACATCATGAAACCAGCCAACACATTGGCATCCCTGTCCCAGGGAGACCTGCCAGCACTTCACACACTTCTGGAGGAAGGACAGCTTTGCAGCTTGGGACATCTCAGGCATGGGTTACACCAGTATCTCTATTTGGGCATCTTATCTGCCCTTTATCTCCTTAAGCAACTATTCAGATCCTGTCTCGCCTGCCTGCGTGGATTAACTGGAGCCACATGTAGGGTCGTGAAAGGGACCATCACCCCATCCTGTCTCCCCCAAGAACACACATCAACATGATACTGCAAAGCCCATGGCATGGCCGGGACTACATTGGGATCCAGGCAACTCCCGATATAAACACACCCCTTTGCAGCCCCTTCTCATCACAGGACAGCTTAAAACCCAGGGGAGGAAAGTGACACCTCCCTCTTTGTCCCCTCACATACCTTCTACCTGATGTGTTTGCTTGGCTAGCTCAGGACCAGCCCAGCAGCCCCAGAAAGCAGTGATGTGCAGCCCCAGTCACAGGGATAGCATCAGACATGGGCAGCCCATGTCCCTAGCCCTGCCCCTACGACTCATCTCCTGCTGCTGCACCCAGGGTGCATCCCAGAGCTGCTCTTTGCCAAAAGCTGTGGCAAAGCCCAAGCACACATGGTCCCAAAATAACCAGGGATAAAACTAGTGGTTTCAAGCTAAGTCACACAGAGAAGGAAGGGCTTTTGAGATTATCCTGCATGTCAGATTCCTGTAGACTGTCCAGAGCCAACCAGGAGCTGGCCAGCACCCTTGCCACAGGCACTGTCCCTCCCAGCACCAATACCCTCCATGATGGACAGCTGCTGTAGCAGCATCTACTCCAGGAGTAGAGCAAAGCTGTAGAGCACTGGGATGCTGAGCATGTTCCAGGTGAGACCAAGCCTGGCCAAAACACTGGATCACATCACTGCACTGGAGTGCTAAAGGCTTGTCACTGTGCCCACGGCCACTGCCAGCAAAGAGCTGGAGCCCAGGCTGGATCCTGTCATACCGTGGGGATCCCTGGAGGACATGCCCCCAGAGGGGACTTGGGTCTGATTTGCACCCTATGCTCATAAACCCCACTGCCACAGCAGCACCCGTGTGCAGCACAGAGATGGATCCTAGTGATCCCCGATGGAGCCAGAGGGGTTGTTTGTTTCCACCTCCGCATCACCTGTGCTGCGTATGCAAGCTGCTTCTACCTGTGCAGACAACCCACAACTGATTTAACTGTCTGGTAAAGCACCAGCCCAGGAAAAGGCAAAGCAAAGCAACCTGGGGCAGCAGAGACCTCTCTCAAAGCTCCCAGCCTCCAGCCATCACGCATCAAAGCCTCAGGGCAGCGGAAGGTCCAGGTGATGGATCAGGATCCTCCTGGTCTGGCAGCCTGGAGATGCCTCCTTGACAGCATGGTGGAACCAGCCTCATTTTGAGGACATTCTGCTGTTCATTCCTAGCCCAGGAAGGTATTTCTCCATCACCCTCATTGGTCCAAGATGAAACCTTCACCTCCTCAGAACTCATTTCTGTTAACCCCAGCAAGCTTATCCCATCAGGACATGGAGTTGAAAACCTTGACTGGATCCTTCCATTCCTCAGGGGCTGCAAAGACACCCTGTGGAGATACAGTCTTCTCCCCAGTTTGATTTTCTTGCTGATCCACCACAGGAAGGTGGCCTCCTCTTCTCTCCATCAGGATAATCCCATGGGGGAACACTCAAATACATCTTCACCCCAGGTGCAAATTGGAAGAAAAAGATCAGTCCCCACAGAGGCACCATGTGACAGTCTGGAGCATCCCAGCAGAGCATCCTCATCGAGATCCAGCTGAGCACAGCTCTGAGCTTCCAACTAAAGATTTTTTCATTAATCCAGTTTCTCACCAGTTTGTTTGGGGTTTTTTTGAAACAAGCCCCAGGACAGCTTCTCCTCCAGGGCACCACTTGGTTATCTCCCTTCTTGCCCTAGACATTGGTGCCACCTCACCCTCTCCACCTCATTTCCATCATTTCCACAAAAATCCTTGTTTCCCAACCCCCACACGGATCTGCCCTTGCTGCCCCATCCCTGTTCCTCCCAGCCTGACATAGGAACCACTGCTTGTGCAAAGCCTTTCTGTGTGGCAGTGAGCTCTGCTCCCGAAAGCAAAGCCCAGGGGGAAAGCTCTGGCCAAGGCTGGAGCCTTTGTAATCCCATCAGCTTCAGCCCCCACTGCGGCATGGCACGCTCAGGCAGCACTGCCCAAGTCACGCCGGGGCAGATCCATCATCCCTCGACGTCACCCTATTTATTTGCTTTGTTAAAATAAACCACAAAATAAATTCTCCTGCTCGAGCCTGACTTTAACTCCTGCCCTCCCACAGCCTGGGTGATGCTTTGGGTCCAGTGGCTGAAACAGCAACTGTGTCCGTGGGAGATGCTGCTCCTTGGGGACATGCAGGGGACATCCCCCTGTGTCCTGCCAGTATCTGCCCTCCTGCTTGCCTGCAAGCATGCCAGCCAGCCAGCCACCATGGAGGAATTAAATTAACAAAGACATCATTAGGCATAACTGGACTATTTACCAGTTGGGCAATATGAAGGAAGATGAACCTTGCATCTGCTCAAGAGGAGAAGGGCCAACAGCATCCCTCTTGGCTTGCAAGCTCTCTTTAAATCTCATTTACAGCCAGGAAAACCATGTGGATGTCTGTCAGTGATGCACTACGCTTTCCCTTTCGTATTTTGGCACTTGCTTGATGTTCATCTCCTTCCAGCACTGGGGCCAGCTTAGATCTCCCCCAGCTGCCTGCCACATCCAGACCTGGGTTAAAAAGGGACATGGCCATCAGCCATGAGCATCATTATTAAACCAGGCCCACAACATCTCTGTCCACTTCTAGCCAGGTAGGTGTCCTTCAGCATCAGGGAGCAGATAACCCTCAGAAAACCCCACAGAATCACAGAATTGGGGGGGGGTTGGAGGGGACCACTGGAGATGGTCCAGTCCAACCCCCCAGTTAAAGCAGGTTCACCTAGGTCATGTCACATAGGAATGCATCTGGGGTTTTGAAAGTCTCCAGTGAAGACAACTCCACCACCTCTCTGGGCAGGCTGTTACAGTGCTGTCACCCTCAAAGTAAAACCCAACCCTAGGACAGGTCTTAACTTAACCTCACTCCAACAGCACCTGCAAACCTGAACAAGATCATAGGAAAAGTTCTTTTTCCATGGAAAAAGAAGATGGACAGTGCAGTGGTCCAGCCCTGGAGAGGAGGGTGCGGGGAAGCGCAGCCTCTTCCTCCACATGACGCAAGACCTGCTGCTCCCTCTGACTGTCAGCATCCCCCCTCCCAGGCATGTTTGCTTGGAGTAGAAACAGAGATTTATTTTAATGACTCATTAAAGCCTAATTGCATTCAGGCAGCAGTACAGGGAGAGAAGCCTCCCACGTGTGGCAGTACTACAGTCAGGAGGGCTCTTAGAGCCTCCCCGAAAGCACAAGGCAGACAGACTGTCTCTTTTTGGTGGGGCCAGACAGCGAGGCCAAGTGCTGGCTCTGGAGCAATATGGCTTCATGGTCAGGATACCAAAAAAACACCCAGAAAAGGCTCTGTTATTCTCTTCATTTGCCTCTGTCTGCCCAATGTGATGGCTGTTACTAGGCTGCTCATCTCTGAGCTCCAGGGCGATATGTCCTGCTTGGTTGCCAATCTCCAGAGCCTCAGGCTGGCAGTTATTTCAGGGGGTGGCCATGTCCTAGCCTTAAGCACAGGTGTGTTTTTAACTCCCCTGTGCTTTAAGGACCCCATGGCAAGAGCCAGGGAGCTCAGCAGGGATTTGTGCCATTCCAGATCGCCTTGGCAAGGAGCTGAACATGGCATAGGGAGGGGATGAGCTGTTCCTCCCATCTCAGGGATACCCTGGGTGGGTGAGAACAAAGAGACCATGGTAAAAACTAGCCAACTTGGAAGGGAAACAGCCTGAAACCTCACCATCTGCAGCCCAGGTGCCCCCTTGCCACTGACAACACTCATGAGGAGCTCTGCGGTCTGCCTCTGCTTATGCTTTTTTCAGTGTGCCAGTTGGCTCTGCTCATGTACCTTACACTTTCCAGTGGGATGCAGACCCAGTGACACCCATGGGGATAGGAGCTTACAGCCATCCTGACCACCTGGGTTCCCCATGACCAGGACAAACACTGGGAAGCCCATCCCTCTCTGCTCACCAGCACAGGCATATCAGATCAGTGATCGATCTGCAGCTTTCTCCACCCTGGAACCCGCCCGAGGCAGGCATGGAAAAGCCATGGGTCTGCTTTCCTGCTCCACGAGTGGGATGCATGCAGTACCTGCAACAATCCCAACCCTGTGCCATGGGAGGACAACCTGCCTGGGGACAGTCATCCCATAGGAAGGGCATAAGCCCCAGCTGCAGCTCTGCTCTCCATGCCAACAACAATTTCTCCTTCTGGAACAGCCCCAGGGCCACACAGCCCCAGGGAAAGTCATAGCCATGCCATGCTCTCAGCTGACACATGGGCACAGCGCCTGACCCGGACCACACTGTTTGGGGTAAATCCAAATGGAGTCACTCCAGGATCAGGTCCAGCAGCGACTTTCCATAAAACCACGAGAAAATCTCCCCCATGGTTGCTTTATGGTGCCACTCACACTCCTTTTACCCATCATATCCCAGCTGAGGCAAGGAGTTGCAATGCAGCCGGGCACAGATGGGGCAGCTCTGCAGAGGCAAACTTGTTCCTGGATTTCAGAGCAGTTATTTTTTTGCTAGTTGATTTATCACATAGTGGGGATACAGGCTCATCCATCACCTGAGGTGCTCCAACTTGCCCAGCCCACACTGCCTAGTCAGGCAGGATCAGGGCCAGCTGGGATGTTAATGCACATACCATTACATGCACCCAGCGTGAAGGAAAGCCTGCCACAAAGTCTCTTAATGTCTCCTGCAAACGAAGTGTGAAACGTGCTTTCAAGAAAACAAGGGTAACAGAGCCTCCATAAATATTTCATCCTGGTGGGAAAGTGGTGACGGGGAAGGTCAGGCAGGCTGAGATGCTGGAAGGGATGGGGGTGGGTGGGGATGGAGGCTGAAGGAAGAAGGGGGAGGCAGCCAGAGCAGGGAAAAAGAAGAACACCACTGCCTGACCTTATTTCTGTTTGCTGCTTGCCTTGGGGGCTGCTGGATTTGAAGCACGACCACAAAGCTGACCCCGGAAAGAGAAGCACTCCTTGTTTTCCTCTTCATACCCATGGCTAAGGTTGGCGATCCTGCTCCAGCTGGGAGTCAAGCTCCTCTGAACATGCTTCCCAGCCAACAAGCATCTGCCTGTGTCCGTGCACCCAAAGTGCTCCCACACAAAATGGCTGGAGGATGTTCGGTGCTTCTCCAGAGGGGAAGGTTTGCCAAGTAGAAAATCCTGACCCTGTGAAGGGTCTTTTGGGCTGGAGCACAGCAGGACCAAGCTGCCTTGCCTAAGCAGGGCTCCAGAGCCAGCGTGTCCTCAGGCCTGTGGTCAGGCTGAAATCCAGCACTTTGAAAGAGACGGGAGAGGATCTCACATCCCAGTGGAGATGGCACTGGAATGGGATTGGACTTGCTGATTTTAATATCAGAGGTAGTAGTCTGCTGTCACTGCTTGCTCTTGGCTTTTCAACAGGTGAAAAAGCCTTTCCTAGGAAAAGCCTTTTCTTCCCTTCCCTAGCGAAGTCCAGGTTAGAGACTATCAAATCCTGCAGGGTGATGTCAAATGGCAACCAGCAGCCCCAGTACACTCAGCACCCCAAAAGAGTAACATAAATGAATTAGCAGGAGGGAAAAAACAATCCCCTATAGTACAAACCTCGCTGGGGTGGAATATTCCACCACACTTCAGATGGTCTCTGTGCTGGAGAGACAATCGATAGCACGCAAACAAAATCCAGCTGAAAACACTAAATGTTTCCACATGCCCTTTGGAGGGAATAAAATCCTTAGGAGAAAACAAAAGCCAGGCAGAGAAATCAGGCACAGGTCTCCTTTAATTACCACAGCCCGGTGAGAGATAAAACAGAGAGCCTTTGGAATAAACAAAAGGATTTGATTTCCTCCACTTCAGCAAAGGCAGCCACCATTTCCGCAGGGAGGTTTGGTAGCCAGGTTGGGGATTCTGTCGGGCTGTCATGTCCTTGCTGAATGGCAAGGCTAGGGGCTCCCACTGAGCGAGCAAGAGGTTGAGCCCTGGGCTTGGGACTTTCAAAACTTCACCTAGCTGTGAAGAAGTTTGCTTTAGAGACAGGCAAACACAATCCTACAAAGTCAAGAATTAATGGTGACTGTAAAAAGGCAGAACTAGATCATGTTAACCCTAAGTCAGGACCTTGCAGGGAACCACAACCCTGCAGCTTCACCTACAAGAGGCTGCGGTGCAGGGGCTCAGCGCAGAACCCAGGATGCTGGAAGCAGGATGCTCAGTGCATCCCACCCGGGCATCCTAGCCTGTCCTGACTACAGCCTCCCTTCCCCACTCAAACTGCGCTTCTCATTGCAGCCCAAAATTCAAGCAAGAGCCTTTCCCTTATTCCAACCCCACTGCAAAGCTCTGGTGCCCGGGGAAGTGAGGGTGAGGTGAAGAGGGCAGCGGGATGCCCGAGCCGTACCTGTGTGCCCGGGACGGGCAGCAGCTGGCAGCCGTGAGGGCAGCAGCGGAGCCGGGGCCGGGTGCTGGCGGGGGAGGAGGACCAGAGGAGGAGGAGGATCACAATAATAATAATAACAGCGATAATAATAATAAATAATAGTAAGAAGAATAGTCACCGGAGCGGAGGAGCGGCAGAGCCGAGGCGGGTCCGGCCGGCGGGGGTGGAGGCTGGAGGGGAGGAGTTTGCCCGGGGGCCGGAGCTGCCACCCCCGAGCACCGCCCCTGGAGCCGCACCGCCCCTTACCCCCGCTGCCCCTCGCCCTGCACTGCTCCCAGACCCGCACCCTCCCTGCTGCCCTCACAGTCCCCAAAGTATGGACTTGGTCCCTCTGAAACTCCTCCACAGGGGAGGTAGGCTGGGGGCTTAGGACCACGGTCCCCTCAGCCCCTAGGCACCTGCCCCACGGTGAGGAAAACAGGGGTGCACCCACTCAACCTCCCCTCCACCTACACCCCAGTGTAGGAGCACACACTGACAGCATGCCCTGAGTACACCAAAACTCCCGGGTACCCCCAGGGCACCCCCAAAGCCAAGGCCTGCAGCACCCCAGGTGCTATTAGACCTGCTTCATCCCCAAGCTTGGGTCCTGCAGCAGCCCAAACTCACCCCAGCAGTCAGTCCCTCGAGCACCCCCAACATGTCAGCATCCCCATTGGTGTTGCCACCACTGCCTCGGCTCCATGTCAAGGGTCTGGAGGCGCCGGCTCCAACTAGATCCATCCCACCATGTCCCAGGTCATCACGCCCTTCTGGCTGCCAGCACAGGCAGGGATCTGGCACTGCGAGAAGGATGAGCCAGGACTGGGGTGAAGGATGCCAAACCTACCCACTATTTTTCAAACAAGACTACTCCTTTGCCATGACTCTCTAAAACAGAGCCAACCATCGACGTGCGTTGGCTTCCCCGTGCAAGTCTGGCTGCCTGCTGGAAGCTCAGCCCATTGCTGCCTGGCCCCGACTGCCTGCAGCCACTGGGGAGTCACAAACACATGCACAAGGAAAGGTGTTGCCCCGGGAAAGTGTCACCAGCTGCTGGGAAGCTTTGAAGCTCCAAACCCAAGAGTTTAAGCTGGGTAAGGCGCAGCTTGCAGCTGGCATCGCCTTTAGAAACAGAGAGCTCCTTGCTTCTGTGAGCTACGATAAAGATAATCAAATCTCATGCCTTGCGCTGTGAGCTGGCTGCTGTGAGCAGGAGGATTGCTGTGCAAGGAGAACATGTTTGCCTGCTTCTCTCTGACTTTGGTCTCTAAGGGTCAGGAGGAGACACTGTGAGGCAGCGCAGCATGGTGCGATTAAAACAAGACCTCCACAGCTGAAGCCTCTTGTGCCTCAGTTTCCCCATCTCTATGTAGGGGACACCAGCAATGCTTTTCCTCCCTGCAGAGCAAGCTCTAAAGCCAGGGAGAAAACATCACTCACCTTTTCCTCCATCACCCTCGCTGTCAGTCAGGGCATCCTGTTAGACATAGATCGCTCTCCCCATTATCAGCTGCTTGGTGCTGGTGCCAGGAGCCTGACCCGCTGATTTCTCCCCAGGATCTGGCAGCAGAGCTGAGCCAGGAGCAAGTAAACAGGAGTTTGGATGCGGAGGGCTTTGTGCTTTTAGCCAAGAGGCCAGAATGAATTATGAAATGCAAAGGTGAGATGAGCAGAGCACTTACCTTCTGTGCCGCAGGATCTCAGCACCCAATGGTGAAGGGCTGTGCAGCACACACAACCCTGGCTGGGAGGGAAGAGTCTTCCCTATTCCTCTGACAAGGAAGAAATCCACACTAACAGCTCTGATCATCAAAGGGCTGGTAAATTGTGAGGAGCATCGAGAGAGGAAAGGGAGCACGCGGGTATTTCTGCAGAGGGTGACAGAAAGGTGCTTTCTCTTAGCTGGGCTTCAGAGCCATCGGAGGGAGGTGAATTCGAGACATCCAGGCAAGAATGGAGGAGGAGGAGGCCAGGAGAAGTGAGAAAGTCAGTTCCTGGGCTGCTCTAGGCAGAATGCAAGGAGATGACAGCCCAGGATGCAGGGAGAATCTCTTCTCCCCTTGGAAAGCACTGCTGGGGCCAGTAATGGGAAGCATTAGTACGGCTAAATCAGGAACTGATATTTTGCCATTTCCATGGATGGATATGGAAAAGAGTTTCTTTGAGATTAAGGAGTCACTTGGCTAACACTGGCCTGAGATTGCCGAGATACCGCTTGTGCTCCTCCTCCACCTCTGTGGCTCTGGTCCAAAGCAGGCTGGTGCTGCAGAAGAGCACGACAAAAAGAACGTGAAACAGCATCGCTCTGGTGAGCAGAGTTATCAGCTTGCATGATTTCATCTCATTTCTTCCCCCCAAGCCCTGTTTCCTATTGTCATTTCATTACTTTTTAAAGCAGCACATGGGTGACCAAAGAGAACACAAAAAGGTGGGATTTCCTCCATCATAGTGGCTGGGAAAAGCTGGGAGACTGGAACACCAGATGCTGCACAGCAGGGAAGAAAATGAAACACAAAGTTGTTCTTTTCAGTCCATGTATTTTTAAATAAAACACATGGTTTGAGAAAGCCCAGCTGGTGTGTTTGGGGTTAACACTGCTGGAATATTGAGCAGCAGTTGGATCCAAAATATTTTTAAAGTTCTTATTACAGTTTCTTTTGGAACAAGAGAAACACAAAGCACCTGCAAAGCATCCCTGCCTTGTTGGCATTTTGGCACCCAGCTGACTCAGCCCCGGGTGCACCAGTACCCTGGGAACAGAGGGATCATAAGCCTGCGAGAATCTCACCCTCTACAGCCCTCAGACATTGCAGTACCCACATGTACAATTACATGAGAGCTAAGTGTTGCAGCTCAGCTCCTGTCAGCCTCAGAAGCTGGTGTGAGTTTTATGAGATACCTTTTTCCAACTGCTGAGAAGGATTTTACTGACTAGTTTTAAAACCATAAAACACTTCTACTCCCTCCTGGTTTTCCTTTCTTGTAAAAAAAGATCTAAGCCCACAGACTTCACACTACTGCACACTGACACTCGACTCCCTTAGCTGAGAGGGCAAACATTCAGCTAAATAACAGCAGATTCTCATTCAGGTCCTTCTCCAGTGATACCTGCACATGCAAACCCTGAAAGATCTCCACACATGGACACAGCCATGCTGCAGAGATCTGGACTGTGTCTGAAGTCCAGCACTCACGGTTGCCCTTGTGTTATCACACCTTACACCTCTGCACTTCAGCACATCAATAGTTCCCTTCCTGTTCAAGCAAGCGCTGCCACCGTCCCGAAATGCTGATGCTGGAGGATGCTCAGGAACTGAATCTGCAGCTACTGCCATTGGAATGTATTTCATTCTATGCTGGATCTTGCTTGTATTTTCATACTTAGCAAAGTCTGTGGTCATTATATCAATCATAAAAAGCCTGACAGTGCCAAATGCTGTCCTCACCAGTGTCCAGTCCTCTCCTTATGGGTTTGAAGCTATCTAGTTGCCTTGTGTACTAAAGGACAGGGCTGTGTGGCTGTAAACCAGGGCATTAGTCGATGGCAAATACCTTGAGAGTCAGGCAGACTAGCCTGCAGCCATACTGTGTCTCTGGTTGGGGGGGGAAAGGAGCATGCACAGAGCTGGTGAAAGTGTCTCTGTGTGATGCTGGGATGCCCTCAGCACACTTTCTTCCGTCCAAACATGACTCTGGGAGCACCTCCCTGGAGGCTCCCAAGCCTGCCTGTTGTCTGGCGGGGGGGTGGGGTTCAGGGGAGCTCAGAGACCATGCACAGCTTTCTGCTCCGCAGCATGCTCCTGCCAGATGTGAATTAGTCATTGCACATTTTGGTGGGTTCACTCTTGCCTGCCCAAGCACTGAAAAACAAGCCCAGCCACACCAAAAACAGACAGCAGAAGCTGCCCATCAGCTCCAACCTCTCCTGATTATCCCAACAATGCACCCATTGTGCAACCCAGGTATCATGCATGCATCAGTGTCACAGGAGGTCTCTGTGCAGCTGCATACCCCCAAATCTGAGATGTTTGGAGACTGCGGAGACTCTGCGTCCCAGTGGGCTGGAGGAGAGACCTGCAGTCCACGGGTGTGGTGGTTGTTTTGCCCTGTGAGCTAATCAGTGGAGGCCATGTTCACCATAAAAGGATCCTTCTCCATCACACATGACCACCTGGAAGCTCCCACCTGGATGCTGAGGACCAGGACTGCCCACGCTGCACAGGAGACAGGATGGGACACAGGCAGGGCTGCCCGCCGCGGTGGCATCTGTCTGCACTGGAAGAGAGGTGGAACCAGCCTTGGGTAATGTCGTTAGGCAAGAGTTATTCTGTCTCCTTCCCAAATGAAGATAAATGTCATTAAACCTCAGCTCTCATGTGTTTTATAGCCAGAGACACAAGCAATATTCCCCCTCCCCTCCCCCTGCTCCCTGGTTGGGGGTTTGCAGCCTTGTGCTGTAATTAGGCAGCATAGTATTAACCCATCACATTCCCAGAGCATCCACCTGGGAGCAAGAGCTTTGCTGAAGAGCCATTTCAACTTCCCACCTTGAGCTGGCTCAGTATCCCCATCCCAGGGGCATGGGAAGCAGTGTGGGAGCTGGAAGGGACCCAAAGCCAACACCTGAAGCTACAGAGGGGAAAATCAATAAAGCCCTTGGAGTGCACAAGCCTTACACATTCCTGGTGCTGAGGGGCCCTTGAAACCACAAGCAGGGTCAAAGCAAGGCACACAGAAAGCATCCCAGCTGCCCAATGCATAGAATCATAGAAGGGTAGGTGTTGGAAGGGACCTCCAAAGACCACCAAGTCCATCCCCCATGCTAAAGCATGTGGATACATGCATAACAGGTTCTTCCAGCCTCCCCAGTAAGGACTTTTTCCAAATTATCAGCCACTTCAGGTCAGGAGAGATGCTTTTTTTCACCCCATGCTGTGATTTAAATGCCTGCTGGCTCCTCACTGTGTCTTTGTTATTTTCCTTGTTTAGTGGCAAGTGCACAACATGGAGCTTTATCCATGTGCTCCTGAGCCCTGCCAGGGCCTGTGGATGCACTTCGCTTTATCCTGAAATAGTCAAGATATGAGAAAAAGGTGACATTTTCAGCCCTAAACTGAGATGTCTGTCGTGAGCTGGGTGAACACATCCCTCCAGGTTCATCCCCAGGGAGATGTAGTACAAGCCATGCAAAGGGAGCAGGGGGTCTGGGCAAGTTTGGAGTAAAAAAGGGGAAAGGGGCAACATCTGAGGCAAAAATCACCATATGTATCCACAGGGATGGCTCTGAGAATGGGAAGTTCCCCTGGAAAACCTGGAGAAATTAGAAAAAAACCCCTTCATTTTCTTGCCCAGTACCCGTGAAGAAGGCAATGTGATGGCTCCGCAGGGAAAGGGTCACCACCCTCCCCATCAATAATGGGTGCCACAAGCCATGTCTCTCCTTTTGCTCTCCCACAATCATGAAGCCTAAGTATCTGGTGGAGCTGAGCAGTTTTTCCCAGCACCAGAAAGGAGACACTGCACTGTGTGAGCAACCTGGGCTCTCCAGCAAGGCAAAGAAGTCCCTGGGGGCTTTGCTGTGACCACAGAAAAACTCCCAGTTAAGAGAAAAAGCCCCTCGTTAGGGAAGAGGGGCAATGGGGAGTTGATGCCAGCTGGCTCTCACCTGAGCCAGGGACTTCCTCGGGCATCGATCAGCTGAGGGTCTCTCTGCCTGCCAAGCCACAGCCCTACTTGGCTTGGCAGAGGCTCATCGATCGCTGTGGGCACGGCCACGGCATTGGGTTTGTAGGGAAAACATGCCCCATGGGACCTGCTGGTTACATGGCTCCCAGCAGGACCCACGCCAGCCACGGGAACAAGCCCACTGCACAGCCCATGGTCCCAGCACAGGTGATGCTCAGGGGAGTGGGAAGGGTGGGCAGACAGAGCAGAAAATTAACTCCTTCCAGCCAAGTATGAACTTACCACATGTACACAGCCACTTAGAAGCATAGAACTGCTGAGGTTGGAAGAGACCTTTGAGGTCATCGAATCCAACCACTCACCTAGAGCTTGCAATCTCACCACTCCTGCAGGCTCCTGGTAATGCAAACTCAGCAGATCAGTCAAAGCATCTTCCCGGGGATCAGCAGCATGGCAGTACGGGGCAAACACAAGGGAACGAAGCCAAGCTCATGTTGCTGACCAGAGAACAGCTCAGGAGTCCAGAGATGCAAACTTGACCCTCATCAGCACCAGCATTCATAAGTCCTAGCACAGGACAGAGTTGAAGACCTCCACTGTGGAGGCAGGAAGGTTTTCTCCCCTCTTTCCTTTTGCAGCAGAGCCCTCCCATAGCTTCCTAGCTGCACAGGAGCTTTTCAGAGCCATGCTCTGGCCCTAATCAGCATGTCAGAGCCTGCCAAGCCCTAGTCTTGGCAGCCAAGGGCAACTCTCCTTGGGCACAGCTGGCAGAGAGGTTGAGGAAAATTAAGATGTCAGCTTGATGACCAGCCAGCCAGCCCCCAGGCGTTAGGGCTCCGGCTCCCTGTATTCACATCATCTCTGCCCTTTTTCATGTCCTCATCATATGTCAGCTTCTTACCAGGTAGCTGCAAACCTGTGGGCAGATGGAGCTGCAAAACTGCTGTGGACAAGCTCAAGAGAGCAGCCGTGAGATGGCCTCGTCCTACAGCAGCTCCTGGCCTCTCTGCAGCATGTGTGCCTGGAATTGCTGGCACCCTGAAAATCAGAGAATCACAGAACACCAGATTGGAAGGGACCTCAAGGATCACTTGGTCCAACCTTTCTTGGTCAAAGTATGTTCTAGAAAAAGATAACCTAGCAGTCTGTCCAGCTGAATCTTAAAAGTGTCCAATGTTGAGGATCCCACCACTTCCCAAGGGAGATTATTCCAATGGCTGAAAAATGTTCACAATGTGGAAATCCCAGGAGCAGCTCCCAGGAGTGGCCAGGGCAAAGATGAGCAACAGCACTTTCCCCTACCATTGCTGAGCCAAGTGGTCCATTTTGCAAGGCTGGGAAGGCTGCTCCTTCCCCAGTTTCTGGCCTCTTAGCTCCCTTTCCTGCAATCACCTTCTCCAGCTGCTTCACCTCCTGTGGAGGCACTGGGAGCCACACGTGGCAGCGCAGGGAGGGATGCCTGGCTGCACACAGCATGCCCACAGCCACACGTGCTGCCAGGGGAGCAGCAGGAGGTCACCATCAGGTTACCAAAGTGCAGCAACCCTCCTGGTGTGGAGAACAGCATGGGGTGAGGGCTGCAGTGCTTTCCTTTGAGGTTTCCAAACACCCTCAGTACCTGGGGTATGGTCCTTGCTTACACCCCAACTCCACTTCATCCCACTCCCAAAGTGGCCAGGCCACCAAAATGAGGTGTCCTCCTAGCAGTCCCTCCAATGGCTGGAAGAGCTGCAGAGGACAGCAGGGGCAGTGATGGCTTCTGAAGCATCCCTGTTTCTCCAGCCCCTGCCCACTCCAGCATAGCCCAGGCTTGTCCTCATTTCAGGCTGGGCAAGCGTCAGCCCAGCCCCAGAGGTAGCGAGATGATGCCAAACCTCCTAATGGAGCTTGACAGCAGTGGGATTAAAAGCACAAGTGAGATCGCAACCCCTCTGCAATCAGCTTCTGCCTTGGAAGAGCTGAACCAGAAAAGAAACCTCCTGGCAGTAGGGAGGGGTGAGGAACCCACACATGCAGAGGGTGAGGGCAGCGGCAGCTGGGGAGACCCTTGCCCATCCCAAGCCCTCTTTGCTTGCTCTGCCAATCTCCACCCCCACAGCAGCACCGCTGAAAGGTTTCCACCAACAGCCCCCAGCTCCAACCAGTCCCCACAGGCTGGTACTTGCTCTAAACTTTGGATGCAGAGCAGCCCATGCCATGCACTGCTCACCACTTCCTCTTGCCACCTATGAAATCAAGGCACCACACAGCCTCACAAAGACCACCCCTTCTCCCTCTCCTTTGAGTCCTGCCAGTAGTACTGGAAACAACACCCAAACAGATGGGACTGAGATAGAGATGGGAGAGGAGATGGTAGGACTCACTGGGATACAGGTGGATGCTCAGTAGGACACCTCATCATTTATATCTGCAGGACAAGGTGCACACAGACCCTTACAGCTGGCACCAAACCCAGTTCACCCCAGAACAACCCTGGTTCAACTAAAATGCAATGCTGACCACATTTCCCACCCAACGAATGCTCCATCACTCTGGGACACGGTGCTGCTGCCCCAGGTCTCCTTCATCGTCCTTCCCACAAGCAGGAATATCTCAGCATCTCCTCCAGACCCACCTGGATGGGCTTTTGCAGAGATGGGTAGTTAGCTTGTGTGAACTGTACCAGGGGTTACTGCTCTCCCTCTAAAAAGCCAGCAAGGCACAAGCACTGCTCCCGATCCTGCTCATCCAAACCCCAGCAGCCAGAGGCTGCTTTCAGCGAAACACAGGGGAAGTGGAGCTTTTTACTGTGAGAAAAAGGGAACAACTCCTGGGAGCAGTGGGAAGAGCTGATGGGTTTTGGCACAGTGCTCAGTCTGAAAATCTAGCTCCAGATTCAGCCCTTCTTTTGCAGTGACCTGTACTGAGAACTGCCTTTTTCCTTTTTCTTACCAAATGGAAAGAAAAAGAAATCCTTCCAGGTCAGAGAAAAGAAAAGCCTTTACTCATGGGTCAAGTGAAGCAATCTGATTTTTATCCTTCCCAAGCCAGGAAAAGATTCAATTTCCATCTGAAAAAAAAAAAAAAAACTAAAAATAAAAAGTAAATATTTTTTGGGTCAGAAGCACTCAATTTTGGTTTTTAAGCCCAAATGACTTGCAGAATTGAACCTCTCTTTGAAAAACATGGGCCTACCCAAAAGTGCAGAGGAGTAGGAGGGGATGAGCTGGTGCAGTGTGATCTGGAAAATTTCAACCACGCTGAGACAGCAGCAGCCACCTCAGGGGCCACCCCGTGTCCCTGCCATGCAGCTCAGGTACCCCAGGCTCAGCTCTGGACGAGCCCAGCTGTGCACTGGCAGGGAGGTGTTTGGCTGCCTCCACAGCACTTTGCTCATCCAAAGTGAGCTGTCATTTTCCAGCCTCCTCCCCACCAGCCAAATACTTCCTGACAGCCTGTTTAGAACTCAAAGCACCTGGTGACTGCCACAGCCAGGCAGCTGCTCACAGGCACCATGAAACTCTTCCATAATCCCCCACCCCCAAAACAAAATCTCTGCCAGTGCATCACTCCTTACCCTTCCCAAACCCACCCCCCCTGCACCCAGGGGCTGCTGGGGCCACCGGAGACCTTCTCAAGCTTGTCTAGGTCCAGCCCCACTCTCACATGCCTGGCCTCAGCCAAGGGGACCCTGTGTTTCACAGAATGATAGAGGTGAAAAGACTGCTGGAGCTTGTCTGGTCCAACTCCTGTCACCACAGCAGGTTCACCTAGAGTTTAAGCTGGGCATGGAGGTTGTCAGTGCTCCTGAGCAGGACACAGACCTGCAACCACCTCTCCTTAGCTGGGGAGCAAACGCTGACTAGAGCAGAAAGCACCAGAGGGATTCAGGAGATGGCTGCTGAGAACCCCTGAGAGGCAGCACACCCAACACTCTCCCAGCTTCAACCCCAGCCTTCTTGGGCAGCCTGGATCCCTTCTCCAGGACAAACCACATGTTCTACCTGGAAACATGCAGCTTTTTTAAACTTTGTGTTGCACTGCAGTTTAGCAAAGCTGGGAACACACAGAGTAATGTCAGTTGCCAGCAGGAGCTCAGCAAAGAACACAGTGATGCCTGTCAGTAGTCAGCAGGGAGAGAGGCTCTCAGAAAAAAGGCAAGTGACACACACCCAGCAAAGGGTTTCCATTGCCAAAATGACAGCTCCTGCTTCCAGCCAGCCCAGCAAGGAGGAGGGCTGCCTGCCCTGGCTTTCTCCACCTGGAGGGCTCCCCCCTAGACCCCACACATCACCCAAGTCCATTAGCAAGTCCCTGGAGAGCACACCTTGCTGGTGTGTTGCTTAACCCCAGCTTTTAGGGAGAGCTGCAAGGCTATGCTGCTTTTCAATTTTTAATTTGCTCTAAACATTCCAGTCCTCTCCTGCAGGAAAACTCCCAGTCCATAACCTCTGCAAGCAGCAGGCCTGCCCCTTAGCTAAGGGGAGGGTGGAAACTGGGGGGGCAGAGCAGCTCCACTCCACGCTGCTCTCCTTTGGAGGAGTGGGAGCTCTTTGCATGCACAGCCTGGGACAAAGGGTACCCACACTGGAAGGTCCAGTGAAAGAGCTTCCAACGACCCATGGAGATGCTTCTTGAGGAATATGTCCCATCCAGGTGCCTGACATCTGCACAGACAGGGCTGCTGCAGGGCAGAACATCTTCCTTTTTCATCAGATATCTCTATGTGGTTGAGTCTCTCCAAACTATATCTCAGTGTCTGATGCAGCCACCTCTCCTTCCCCACCTCCTGGGACCAGCGTGGCAATGACCTGGAGCAGGGACATGAATGCAGCATCACTTTCCAGTCCCCAGGGTGTCTTTCTCTTTTTTCCCACTGCCTTAAGCAAGAAATGTACAAACAGGGACCTGCCAGGCATGAGAAATGTGACCTGAGCTATTCTGGGAATGGAGATGCCACTGCATGGCTCAGAAGATCAGTCCAGGTCACTCTGGAGCAGGGAAATGGCTCCAGGTGGGTTTTCTGTCCTTCATGTACTGGAGGGGGTCCAGGCTTAGAGTTAAGGCTCAGTTCTTCACCCACCTTTTACTTTGATGGAAAACTAATCAAGCACTTGCAGACAATATGTGAATGGCAAAAATGGTATGAAAGAAGATCATACTGACCAGTTAGGCATCAAAAAAGGTACACAGGATCACAGCAAAGCCCTGTAGACCCCTCCACAGGTACCCAGGGAGAGTGTAGAAAGAGTGAGGTGCAGTGGTAACAGCCCAGAATATACTCCATCACTCTGGGACATGGTTTCATGGTTTAATGGTTTAGTGGTCATGGCAGTGTTGGATTGATTGGTTGGACTTGAGGATCCTAGAGGTCTTTTCCAACTGTAATGACTCTGTGATTCCTTGACTCCTCCAAAAACTGACAGATTAGGGAGGTCCTAAGTCAAAGGGCATGTCCTAATTACAGAGTCATATAATTGTTTTGGTTGGAAAAAACCTCTAAGATCATGGAGTCCAACCATTGACCTAACACCACCATGGCTGTTAAACCATGTCCTGAAAGAAATATGTGGACATGGTACTTAACACCTCTGGGGATCCACCACCTCCCTGGGCAGGCTGTTCCAATGCCTGACCACATTCTCAGTCAAGAAATTTTTCGTAATATCCAACCTAAACCTGCCCTGGTGGCACTTGAGGCCACTTCATCTTGTTCTATTACTTGATAGTAGGGAGAAGAGATTGACTCCCCCCTCACTCCAACCTCCTTTTAGGAGTAGAGTTTTTTCCAGACTAATCAACCCCACGTCCCTCAGCCACTCTCCTAAGAGCTGTTCTCCAGACCCTTCACCAGGTTCATTACCCTAACTTAACACGGGAGGCAGCCAGCCAGCATTAAGCAGGTGCTTAATGCCTGCTGCCTCCCTCCCGCGAATTTGCCTGCTCGTTTTTTGCACACATGTAAGTGCCAGTGTCCACACCTTCCCCTTCGGGACCTCCACAGCATCTTCTAATTTCCCTGAGCAGTGGTGGGACCCATACCAAAAAGTCCCCAATCTCCAGGCAACCACAGGATCCCCCACCCCTGGGCACAGAGCACGGATGGAGGCAGCCCCAGTCGGGCATGGGGATGCTGCCCACCCGGCAGGATCTTCATCTCCTCACCTCCTTCTCCCTCCCGAACACCCAGATACGAGTTTCAGGCTGAAAGGAGGTGAGCTGCCGAGAGCTGGCCTCGGCTGCCACCTAGCAGTGAGCGACCCGACAGCAGTGGGGACAAGGTGACATCTCCTCCAGCCGGGGACAGACAGGGGAGGGCGTGGGGGCCTTGTTGGAAAATCTTTCACTCTGTTCAGGGTCATCTTGGCTCATTCTGCTGCTTGTTGCGAGTAGGTGGTGTCAAACTCTTCCACTGAACTTGCATAAGGCAGCAGGCATTGAGGGCTCTCCAAGAAAATGAGGTGCCTGCAGAAGTGTAAAAACACTCAGAGGAAGGTGTGATCAGTGCACACTCAGTTCATTAGTTGCTCTGATCGTTCTTATCACAGAATCATAGAATTGTTGCAGTTGGAAAAGACCTCTAAGATCACTGAGTCCAAACATTAGCCCAACACCACCCTTAAACCATGTTCCCAAGTGCCATGTACATGTGTTCTCTGAAAACCTCCAGGGATAGTGACTCCACCACCTCCTGTTTCAATGCCTGACCATGATTCAGTAAAGAATTTTTTCCTAATATCCAACCTAAACCTCCCCTGGTGCAATTTGAGGCCATTCATTATCTGTCAAAGTCCACAAAGAACTGAAATGTCAGCAACTGGATGATTTAAAGTAAAATTAAATAAAATAGTAATTACTCACAACCTTGGCCAAAGGGCACCTTCTCTTGCAGAGCAAGCTGAAAAGAGTGGCAGATCATTATGAGCCACAAATCACTGTCTTTCCAGAAAGAATTAACAGCTGGCTCACCTCTCTGCAAGCCCACACAGAACAAATGATGGAGTTTCTGTGAGGGAGGGAGTGGGAACTGAGTCAGAGGAAGTCCATCTGCATTTTTGCTTAAGAATACAAATTTAACTCACGTTTTAAGGATAGCCATAGAGAGGGACTAGAGTTGATGTTTGTATTTAACGCAGCAAAGAGGAGAAAAAAAAATCACTGGTGTTGCTGGTTGTGTCCTTCCATTCAGATGATGTATCGAGTGCAAGGCCATTAACATCCAAGAAATGCAGTTTATACAGAGATTCATTGGCCTGGAAGTGCAGGTGGCTTTACCACTGCCTAGGTAAAACGACTGCTTTACAAGTTACTAACATTAGGGCCAAGTGGATTGACTCAGTCCTTGTCCCTCACAATACTTCTAATAGTCTGTTGTGACCATACACTTGGACACTTTGCAGCAGGTTGAGGATCTGATTGCACCTTTCTCCTCTGCTCTGCAGCATCCCAATGAACAGGTGCTTGCTGCATACTCAACTGACACATTCCAACCTGCTTTCCTCCTCTTCAGGGAGTTTAAAAACCAAAATAGCAAATTTGATGTTTCATGTCAAATACTGGTTATAGAAATATTTTCCAACACTTTCCTTGCTAGAATGTTCAAACAGGTTCCCTTTGCGATACATAAGAACAAAAGTCTGGGGCTACCTGGACCATACCTTCCCTTTTTCACCCTTCCCACAAGCAGGAAGGGGAATTGCCTGTCAACTTCAATAAATTTCTCTAAAGGATCAGAATAGCCTGCCAAAAATTTTCAAAGGGTGTGTTTTGTGAAGTGCTACACAGAGTCCAACTATAGTCCCAGGCTTCCAAGTTCATTAGCACACAAAACACCAAAGGCAGGAAGAACTCCTGGGGTCTTTCCTTACCTACATGTATCAATCATGCAGCTGTGTACAGCCACAAGGGGAGCTTGAGAGAGGAAATAACTCTTGGTAGGAAGATTTTCCTGAGAAAAACAAGGCCTAAAGATGTTTAAAAAAAAAAATAGAGGGGGCACAAAAAAATTCTCAAACACGTTTGGCAGTTTAGAGCCTCTGTGCTTCTCCATCCCTTTCTAAAAACACGTTACTGAACAACAACAACAAAAAAAACCTCAAAATTTTCATAGTCCAAGCAAATAGTAGAGTTGAGATGGCAGGAATCAAGGAATGGCTACAAATACCAGTCTGCACTCACAGCCAGAAAGTGTATGCTCTGAATGAGTTAACCATCCCTTCTACCACACCAAAAACTGGCAACAACCTGTATAAAACTTCCAGTTAACTCTCTCCCTTGGGAGAGTTGCCTCCTGAAATGCTCCATCCCTGGTTTTGGTTCCTGCTGTAGTCTTCATCAAGAGGACAAGCAATGGTTACCTGTTCCAGTGTACCCACAAAAAAAATCAGTTTCTAAACCAAGCACAGAATGCAAAATGTACAAAAATAACTGGAAGCCTAAGAGATTTTTCAGAAGATGAGAGCAAAAAATAATTAAAGGGTACATCAAAACATGGGAAGAAACATAAAGGCTAAAAAATTAAACAGAAATATGAGAAAATAACAGAGATAAGTGATCTACAGCTCTGGGAATCCATCCTGCACATCCTTGTTTTGGAGCATCACTTCATACCAGTATAGGGTTCCAAACACTTTCTGCACCTGCAAGGAAACAAAACCTCATCTTTGAGGATAAAGTTTTTTCTCATAAGCACATACTTTGATAACTTTGAGTGTGTCTGTCACCAGATCCAAGGTGGATCAGAAGCCCAGGATAAGTAGAGGGAGAGGTTTGCCAATCCTGGCCACCCTGCCCAGCCAAAACTAGACCTGAGCTGCTGCTTACTGCTGTTGCTTAAAGCACCACCTACTCTTTCAATAGCTAGAGACCATCTCCCCCTGCCCCACACTGGACAAGTGATATCTACAAAATGAAAAAGGTCTCTGGAGCACTTCCAAAGTAAATGCAGTCACCCTATGAATTTATTAATTACCTCCATTTCCATCCAACTTTCCTCCTCCTCTCCAGTGACCTGCTGATGAGGTCGTGTCAGAGCATGTCAGCATGTCAGAGAAGGGAAAGCAGGGAGCTGGTGCTCCTCTCCTCCCTGCCTGCAATATCCTGACTCCGTGTGGGCCATAAGTCTTCAATAAAACAGGAATCTGTGAAAAAACAAGAGCAGCACCTCCCCAGCCAGCATCCCAGGTCCCTCCATCTGCTCCTCCACACCAGAGACTGGGCATCCCTGAGCTCAGCACTGGCCTCTTGACAGAGAAGTCACCACTTTATGTTCCAGTGTTGTCTTGCTGTAGCATGATTTATAGCCAGGTGGTGGTTTCTTTAATATAGCTGGTGACTTTAAAGCACTTTAGAAATGTTTCTTGTGGGGTTTTCTGCAGATGTCACCTGAGGCTGTGTGCCATGAAAAGACAAAGCTCTTACATTTGTTCTGCCACGCTCCTAATGTGGAAAACCACAGAGGTATTGAGGCACAAACTCTTTTGGCAATTTAAAAGACAGATTCCACACCTCCAGTGGTCTCCATGCTTTGTGCTTATGGCTGAACTGAGACCAGCCAATTTCCCCCTGCTGTTGAATCACAAGGTGATCTGTGAGAGAGTGTTTGCTGCTAGTATCCCACCACTGTGCCAGCCAGAAGGTTTCTAAAGTGCAGAAGTACTACTCACCCAGCTGCTCTCCACAAACACCCTCTTCACTGGTCTCACCAGTAAGGGGTTTTTGCCCTGCTGTTTAGTGCTCTGTCACTCTGTAAAGGCTTTGGAGATATGTCTGACAGCTACATTTAGATTGCTTTTCAATAGCTTTGCAGAAAGCATCTACTAAATTTCCAAAGACAGGAATATGCAAACAATGTGCCCCTGGAATCTACCCTGTCCAAGTCTAAGCTTCCTTCCCATCTGCACAGCAGTGTGTGATGAGAGCAGAGCAGCTGGGGAACAGCTTGCTGACTTTGCTGTCCCTATTGCCTGACAAGCCTGTGATAAACTTGAAACAAGCCTCCTTAATATGACACCTCCCCTTCTCTCCTCCCTTGCCTGCAGCAATAAATTCAAGCACAAAGTCATCCCACACCAACAGGCAGCTGCTTGCTCCTCAGGCACAGATGAGGATGGATAAGAGGCCTCGGAGCGCTTCCAGAGAGTCCCACAGGAGACGCAGAGAGTCCCCTGCTGCACAGAGCAAACGAGAGAAGAGGGAGAGCAGCAGAGAAGCCATCAAAGGGAAGGGAGACACAAAGCAGGAGAAAGCAAAGGAGATCAAGAGCACCACAGGGGCTGATGGCAGGGTGCACACATCCACAGTGGTGGACGTGGATGATGTGATATCTGATGAAGAAATGGAGGCGATGGCACTGCTGGACAGCGAGCGGCAAGAGGAAGGTATGACTCACAGAAAGAAAGAAAGGGGCCAGAAAGCTATCAGCCTTTTGGCCCTGCCTGGGTCACAGTACAGCTCTGCTATCTGCAAGGTGAGTGTCATCATACCCACCTTGCAGAGATGCATAGGTATCCTCGGGAGAGGAGACTCCAGTCTCCTGCAGTCAGTCCAGGCTGATCAGCACTGTCTAGCACAGCAATGGACTTTGCAACAAGCAGTTGCATCCCCAGCATCCTTCATGCTTCAGGTGCTACTCCCCAGTTCTATTCCTGCTCTATTCTCTTCCTTTTCTCACATGCCTGTTTTTAGGTGGATGGGACCAGCCTTAATACCAGGTCATAGCCCAACAGACTGCACTGCAGAGAAGAATTACACTTAAGGTGCACACTTGTAGCTCTCTCCTGAATAGCTTTCAAGAGCAACTTCTCTTCAGACCATGTGTTTGTTAGGCAGATTCTCAGCCTGTCATGATAGGATGGAGCATCAGGAATCTTCTGGCAATATGGCTGGGCCTCTTTGGATCCAACATCACCACAGACATGGCAGATGTGCGTTACAGGATCCAGAATCGCTGCTTTGATGCCAGCAGCTCTGCAGCCCCAAGAGCGTCACAAAAGCTCACACTTGCTCCTGTTTCTTTGGGAACTAAAATTTTCATAGACGTCTATTCTGCCTTAATCACAGAAATCCCAGCCAGTCAGTGGTGCTGTGGAGCTTTAGTCCTCACGTATTCTTGGGATCTGAACCTCCCCCAGGACCTGGTGGCTCTTCCTAGGCAAAGGGTCAGGGATGGAAGGGCTAGAAGGGATTCAAAGTGGAAGGGATGCTAATTTCACTGCAGGAAAACATAGTCCAGCCTCTGGACCAAGATACACCCAGAAGTAATCTATCAATTTTATTGCCATACCTGTGGATTTTCCCTCAGGCAGAAGGGCAACAAGAGCAAGGTCACCCACACTCACTCTGGGGAGATGTAGAAGGTAATATTCATCTGAAGGTGATGAGGTCAGTCAGCCTCCAGCATGTTGATGTCAATGCTGTAGAGAACAAGGAGAGTTCAGCAGCATCAGTGTATTGGTCCCACTGCATTAGATAGATGAGATGCAACTAAAACCCTGTTCCAAACAGACCTAAGGTACTTCAGTAGAAAAAGGCACTTGAAGCTGTGCATGTGGAAAACTGATTATTATTTATAAGCTAGTAGTAAAGAGAAAGTTTATCTTTCCAGATAAGCTTCTGCCAGCCCAGCTTACCTAATAGGTTTCCCATTCCAAGACTTAAAACACTGCTTGGCAGCCACAGGTCTCAAAACTGAAGGCTGCTTTCTCATCAAGCTACTATAGCAAAGCATGGAGCAATTTCTGACAGTAAAGTAGAGACAAAAATCTATCAGTCCATCCTGGCAGCTCCTGGCCACCTGGGGCAAGGAATATTCTTTAACACACCTCCACAGAGAGACAAATGGTTCATCTACACTGATTCTAGGCAAAGGACAACCCTGAGGCTGATCTGTGTAGGCATTTGTCTAGCCATCAGTATTCTGGGAGCAGTCCTCTTCTAATACAGTCATGTTGGATTTCTCCCTAGGTCTAAAGTCTCCAGGTCTGGGCATCTGTGAGTGGCTTCTGACCATCTTGTCTTTCCTGTTTGTGATAATGACCTTCCCCATTTCTATCTGGTTCTGCATGAAGGTGAGACTAGTCATGAAGCCTCTCTGGGTTTAGTATTTGGTGTCTGATGTGGATGTACACAGTCCACTCATTCCACCCGTGTCAGGCATGAGCATAAAGCTTCTTTGGTCCAAGGCTCTCCTTACACATCTTCAGCTCCTCATTGATTTTGCCTTCTGACATGTTGCTGCCACAGAGGGGTCCAACCACAGCCTACCACATACTCCTGCTGCAGTACCAGCAAGGCAATGGCTTAGGTTCCCTCTTTTTAAAACAAATTGTATGTCTGCTCACTTTCAAACCTTCAGCCTCTTCCAGCCCAGTGATGGCTGCACTGAAAATAGAGTTTAGAATAAAAAAATTTAAGAGACATTGATCTGTTAGTTAATATTCCCCCCCCACCAATTTTCTTTTTTCAGATTTATAGCATGGCTACAAGGAGGCAGATTTTGATTCCCAGGGAATTTCATGTGCATCTTAATCTCCACAAGTGTCAGTAGCATGGCTCAGATTTTACATGTGTGAGTATGAGCACATGGTTCAGTTGGAGGTAGACAATCAAAATTTAACTCAGTGTTGAAGTTTGGGCAAGCTGTAGGGAAGCAAAATGCTGGCCTCATGCTAGGAAACCCTGGGCAGCTCTTACACAAGCTCCCCACCAAATCTCGGTCTGTCACAGGGCTGCTCAAATGCTACTCAGGCACAAGGCCAGGCAGCAATTCTGGGTCAGGTTCTCCACTTGTGAAGGGAGAACTTTATGGATATGGATATGTAAAGGGAGAGCCACATGGATAAATGTAAAGGGAGTTGATGGTGACAGGTGGCTCCACTAGCTGTGGTGACTTCACAACTGAGGTGTGAGATCCCTTTCCCCAGTCCTACGCCTTCCTCTCCAGCCTAGCTCTGGTTTCCCTCTGCAGGTGGTACGGGAGTACGAGAGAGCCATCGTTTTCCGACTTGGACATCTCCTTCCTGGCAGAGCTAAGGGACCTGGTAAGGTGTTTACCAAGCTCCCCTCAGCTACATCACTCCTCTTCTTCATGCTCTACCAAAGCTCACATGCTGGTGCCCTCCAAGCAGACATGTCTGGACAGGAGATGGGATGTCTGTGGTCCCTTCCTCTTAAGAATCTTCTAATGGCTTTTCCCCACTACATAAGTAGCCTCAGAGGTTGGGCCTATGTGTTGCTGTTCCTTTGTAGCTCTGCACGCCAAACTCTCCTGAGCAGGAAAGGCAATTTGTGTGGTTCTGATGATCACCAGTTGCCTTTCTCTTCCTCCCACAGGTCTTTTCTTTTTCCTTCCCTGCCTGGACACATACCACAAGGTAGACCTCCGCCTGAAAACCCTAGAGATCCCCTTCCATCAGGTATGGCTGACGCCTCCTCTCTACATTAATTTTTGGATCTCTTTAAAGTTACACCTTCCTTATGCTTCCAGTCTTCATCACTGCACATAAAAGTTTGAAAGAGACATTTCAAAGTAACACCTCAAAAAACAGAGGGCAAAAAAAAAAAAATCACCATAGTCAATTTTCTTCTTTTTTGAAGTTGCTGCCTTGAATCTTATTCGGTTTGACATGATTCAGTGGCAACATACACCAGTTGGGAGTAGAGGGGCCAGAGATACTAGACCACTTGGTTTTGAATCCACCACACTGAGGAGCAGCAGGAATAGGATCTTAAACTAAGATCTTAAAACAACGTAAGTGTGGTACTCTACTACTTGGGCAGAAGAAAGGGCTGAAACCTTGTTTCTAAACCCTGAACCCATAAACCTCCCTAGCTGCAGCCCCTCCTCTCCTTTTGGGGAATGTTGTCTGTACTACTGCATTGCTAGTGGGACTCTCCTTGTCTGGTGGCATCTCCAAGCTCACCTCCATGGTGTACAGCATGTTTCCTTCTGGAGATATGAGTGAGCATGCAGCTCAGGACACAGCCTACCCTCTTGGAACAGGATGACTACCTACTCACAGTCCCTGTCTCAAGAGCTGTACTGAAGAGACAGAGACAAAGATGCTGCTCGGGCAACCAAGATCCAAAGGTTATATGGTATACCCAAGGCAGTCAATAGCAGAGGTGGAAACAACAAAGATATAACCATCCAGATAGTCTTCACCATTTTCTCAATTGTGTGCTTTTCTGTGCTGACTTAGAGATGTCAGAACCAGCTCCATCTCCCATAACATCTCCTGCTTAGGTAGTGACCAAAGACATGGTTACCTTGGAGATCGATGCTGTCTGCTACTACCGGTTGGAGAATGCCTCTCTTCTCCTCACCACCCTGACCAGCATGTCCAGTGCCATCCAACTGCTGGTGCAGACCACCACAAAGCGTCTCCTGGCACATCGAGCCTTCTCTGAACTTCTCTTGGACAGGAAGACCATCAGCCAGGAGATAAAGGTGCTTCCACAGAGCAGGAGACAGCAGAGCAAGGGTAAACCAAGGCTTCACCATGAAGCTCAGGCAGTCAGTCCCTCAAAACCACAGACACTGGCTTACAGAAGGGTACAGTAACAATGCATCTCCTTCACATAGAAATGGGAAGGTTTCCTTCTGTGGTTTTTTGACTCTGATCACTGTAGAGGAAGGATATACAGTGTGGGCCCCATGGGAGGCAGACAGGATGGTGTGAGGGGCATGAAGGAACCACTCGGACCAGCTTTATCAGTGTGTGTGATACCTTTGCTTCAGCACTTACCTCAGGGAGGAGACTCTCACAAGAAATGTATTCTGCAGCCTGAGTGAGTTGCCACAAACCCAATGTATGTGGGACCTCCAGCAGCAGTTCTCTGTACTCACCACACATGTGGTGATACCGGTCTGGAACTGAGTGTTTCCTATGGAACTGAACTGGTTGCACACCTGACCCAGTATAGACTGGTTAAGTCATGCTTAACTCCTGGTGAAAACACAAACTGAAAGTGATGAAGTAGTATTTCTGAGGGGCCTCACACAACAGCACACAAAAGCCTGCAGTTAACTCCCTTTGATGTCACAGAATCGGATTGGTAGGGGCTGGAAGGGATCTCTGGAAATCACCTAGTCCAACCTAAAGCAGAGTCACCTAGAACAGATTGCACAGGAACATGTCCAGAATGGTTTTTAAAATCTCCAGAGAGGATGACTCCTCAACCTCCCTGGGTAGCCTGGTCCAGTGCTCCAGCACCCTCAGAAGTTTTTCCTTGTAGAAACAGAATTGTTTCAGTTGGAAACAACCTCTAAGATCAGAGTCCAGTCATCAGCCTGTCTCACTCCCTGTAAGGGACCAAGGCCAGTGCTGTTGGTGGTCTCCCCAAGCTCTAAAAGTATTCCTCTTCACAGGTGGCTTTGGATGCTGTCACAGGCTGCTGGGGTATCAAAGTGGAGAGAACAGAAATGTAGGTAGGAAATGCTGGTGGAGAGGACTTTCCTAGCCCTTTTGCCCCACTCACTGCTGCCTGCTCCTCTTCCTGCTTTGCCTCTGGATCTCTTCCTCCAGCTATTCTGCAGAAGGCAGAGCCTCACCTCTCATCTTCCTGTTTTCCCTGCCCCTTTCAGCCTCTGTGTCAAAACTTCATGTGTGAAGACTGTGCTTGCTCCAGCACTGACAGCCAGGGTGGAATCTTTGGGTGGGATCCTTACCTGGGGTCTTATCAGCATTTCACTGCTGCTGCAAGCAGAGTTTGCACCCAGTTCTGGTAGTCCAAGAGCAGCAGCAGACACTGAATCCTGTGTCTCACTCTAAAGGCACTGAGAAATTTCCTTCTGTTCCTGTCCTAAAAGCAGCTCCTAGTGAGTTCTCTGCTGTCTCACAAAGTGAGCTTAACTTAAAGCCTCAGAGACACAGGGAAGAAGTCTCTCTGCTACCTGATGATCATGCAAGCCTGGTCACTAGAAAACCAGTGTGGAAAAGAAGGATGGGAATGCAGGTAGAAGGCTAAATTAAAACACAAAGCGACACCAGAAACAACAAAAAAAACCCCATCAAACCCAAGTTAACTGCTGTGCAGACACTGACTGAGGAGCCCAGTCCAATCCTCAGACTGACCGTGCAGTGCTGCTAGGAGAGCCTAGAGCCCAGCTAATCCCTGTGCTTTACCACCACAGCAACAACGTGCAGCTGCCTGCTGAGGTCCGGCAGTCCCTGGCTGTGGAAGCAGAGGCCCAGAGACAGGCCAAAGTGCGGGTATGCCAGCTCTGAATACTTCTCATCTCCTTCCAAAGCATCCTCCTTTTCTTTTCCATCTCCTAGTTTGAATTCCCTGAGACATGCTGCTGAAGGGTACAGCTCTGGAAAGAGAGATTTCCTTTAATTCCTGTTCAAGAGCTGTGTATATCAAGGGGAGCTGCAGCAAGAGTCTGGGTCAGCCCAGTGGAGTGCCAGATCTGCTATGTGGTCTATGTGAAGAGCAGAAAAACGTTTGGGATTATCCCTGGACCCACAGTGATCACCATGGGGATCTCTTCTTCAGTGTTTCACTCTTCTCTAGGAGCCCAGTGCAGAGCTGTCACCATTGTCATGTACCTTGCACCTTACTCAGTCCAGGCTGGTCTCTATGCATTGAGCTGAGCCTCACAAGTTTAGTGTCCAGCACCCTTTGCACAAGCCCAGCCTGGGTCTGCCCTCTCCCATGCTTTTGCAGCAATTGTGAGCCCTGATGGCTCTGGTTAAAATAAGTTAGATGTGAAGTTCCAAACTTTTGGGAGCATCGAGAGGCTTAGTGTGGTCTTCAGAGAGCTGGAATGTTACAATGACATCAGCCCTGGGAATTTCATGGTGGCAATTCCCTCTTCAAGGGATCTTTAAGGAATAGTCTGTGCCCCCTTATTCCCAGTGTCACAGAAATCTTCTTTATTCCTCTGCTTGGCAGGTTATTGCAGCTGAGGGGGAAAAGGCTGCTTCTGAGTCCCTGCGGATGGCAGCTGAGATCTTATCTAGTGCCCCTGCTGCTGCTCAACTCCGTTATCTCCATGCACTGCACTCCCTTACTGCAGAGAAACCTGCTGCTTTCATCTTGCCCTTGCCTTTGGATGCCATGAACCTCATCTCTCCAGCTACCCACAGTCCTCCAACAGTGACCAGCCTCCTCACAGATGCCACAAAGCTCCCAGAAATTCCCAAAGACAAGAAGGACTCACCCATGCTCTAAGAGCTGTCCCAGAAATGGTTGCCAAACTCCTGATCAGCTCTGCTCAGAGAGGAACAAGAAAGCAGCCCACCAGCAGATCCTGGTCTGCAGGCAGGAAGGGAGGCAGTCCAGGCCTGTAATATAAAGTAGATTGTACATGGAATAAAGCCTCTGCTTGTTTTGGAAAGGGACAAATACAGAGCACAACGCAGCTGGCATGTGAGCAGAGGGTTGAGGGAAATGGGATGTTGCCCCTTCCCTTTCACAGGGCCAGGTGCACCCCCCTAGGGCTTGGCCCCTGGGGTCTGATCTCTTACAGAATCATAGAATGTTAGGGGTTGCAAGGGACCTCTAGTTATCATCTAGTCCAACCCCCTGCCAAAGCAGTATCACCTAAGGCAGGTCACACAGGAACACATCCAGATGGGTCATGAAAGTCTTCAGAGAAAGAGACTGCACAGTCTCTCTGGGCAGCCTGCTCCAGTGCTCTGTCACCCTTGTCCACCATCCTTGAGGAGTTTTGCCCCATGTTGAGGAGGAACTTCCTGTGTTCGGGTTCGTGTCCATTGCCTCTCACCCCATCACACAGCACCACTGATAAGAGACTGGCCCCTTCTCGGCACCTACCTACCCACCCTTCAGATGGTTATAAACATTAAGAAGACTGACTCTCAGTCTTCTCTTCTCCAGGCTGCCCAGGTCTCTCAGCCCTTCCTCATAAGATGTGTTCCAGTTCCTTAATTGTCCTCATTGCCCTCCATTGGGCTCTCCAGTATTTCCCCTGTCCTTTCTGAACTGGAGAGCACAGAACTGGACATAATACTCCAGATGTGGGCTCACTAGGGCAGAGTAGATGGGAGGAAAGACTCCCTCCCATTCTGCCCCATCCCAGCAGGAAGAACAAACCAGCCCCTGTCTACTTAAATGCCTCATGCCCCAAACTGAACAGCTGGGCAGCAAAAGGTGGGAGCCCAACAACAGGTGGAGGAATGCAGGCAGGTTGGCAGTGATGCCAACCTGGTGGTCCTACAATGAGGGAATGAGCTGGATCCCAGGGCATAGCCTACATACGAGATTTTAATCACCAGCCGTGGGCACATATATATACACAGAGGCAATCAAGGTGTTTAGTTCTAGTTCTAAAATAGGAGGAAAAGGAAGAGGAGGAAAGGGCAGCCTTTAAGGCTGGGCACAGAGGACAGGCAGGCTGTGCTGCTGCTGGCGTCCACTGGGTGGGGAGGCAGGACAAGGTCTGAGTTTGTGGGCATCTCTAAACGTTTTAGAGGTGATTGGTTTTACCAACTCCCACTGGGCTTGCCACCACTGCTGGGGAAGAGCCAGCTGAGAGCTTTGAGAATAATAATACTTCTGCTACAGCTGTCTTGGTAGCCACCACACACAGGGAAAGAACAGAGAGAATCCTCAAAACTCCTGTAATCCTCCCAACTCCTATGTGCTTTTCCTGCCAAAAGCTATTTGAAATGACCATTTGAACCTACAGATACTGCAATCTCTTCCCTTGGCAGAGATGTTCCCCAAGAAAGATTTTCCCCAGCATTGGACACTTTTAAGATTTGGCTGGATGGGGAGTGGGACATCTTGTCTACATCATGTTTTTGCCAAGAAGGTTTGGAGCAGATGTGCCTTGAGGTCTCTTTCAACCTGGTATTCTGTGGTGATATGAGGCACCATCAAAGGAAATATCACTGCTCTTGGTTTTTCTGATCTTGGTGCCCTTTGGGTAGATGCCAGCTCTGTTCCTGCCCTTTTACTTGACCTGCAGCATCTCCTCTTGCTTCAAAACAGGCCTTCCATACACAGCCATTTGCAGGACCCACATTCATCTGCTGGTGGCTTGTGGTGGCTACGATGGAGGGCACTTTGTGACCCTTTACTTAATTGCCCACACATCATGCAGGTGTATAGCACAGATTGCCCAACCACTCACTCCTGCTGGTTAGCTGGTGGTAAAGCTCACACACATTGGCACATATCATCAGTAATACTGCTCTTAAGTGCAGCTGTGTCATGATAGCATAACACTGCTGTGACTGACAAGGGCCCCAGTTCTACTAAGTGCCATGTATTCTGTGTTTAACCAGCCCTTTCAGCTCCCTGGAGGCCTCTTCTCAAAGCTTGGTGCTCCTGTAACACTTGCTTTACAAGTACTTGCTATCCTTTCTACAGCAAGGACACCCAGGAAAGCAGCCTCCTTACAAGTGGCTGGGAGGTGGGAAAAAATCACACCTGTGAACTACTCAGTGATGACAGGAGCATCTGAGCTCCAGGTAGAACCCCACATCTAAATCACTCTGCCACTAGAACCCCTTCAGGAGAGGGTGGGAGAATGCCCCTGGCTCCTCCTTGTGTGGCTGTGATAGATGTCAGTAGTGACATACTCATGGAAAACTAGCTCTGGGATGTGGAACAGCTCTGTAGTCTTCCACTGGTGAATATGAGTAGTTTCTCTTTAAGGCTGGTTCTGGTTGGTTGTCATGCTGCTGAAACAGGGTCCTGCTTCCCAACCTAGGGCAACAGGGCATAATCCTACACAGAGTGAACTGCAAATGGTCCTTTCCCTGAACACATCTCCGGCTGCATTTCTAACTCTGGGTAAAGTGATCCATCCAGACCAAGATTTCTTGTCCCAGCAAGGACCAATAACTCTACAGATAATGCCTCAAAGGAACAACACTTAGCTCAGGAATGATTCTCAAGAGACACAAGGCACAATGTCAGGGCACACACGTTGTCTGTCTGCACTCACAGCTGCAGAAGCCAGGCACAGCTTTTTCAAACATGGAACTTTTCTGCAGTCACAGAAAAGGCAAATTATAGCTAAGAGCATCCTCAGTTCCAAAGAGCACATCTTGTCCCTGCAGGATCTTCTCTCTTTTATATACACAGAGCTGGCAGAAACTTGGCCTTCTACCCTCAGGAGATATTATATTCAAAAACCTTGTAGAAAGAAAACATCATTTAAAAATGTACTTCAGGACTAGTGATATATGATGCTCCCAAAATAGAATTTACTTTGAGGGAGCTGGCAGGGGTTGTCTGAGCTGATGTGATTCCTGATGGTTTCACTGCCTGCTCTTCCAAGCTGAGACTTTGGTCAAACTACAGAGTCACACGAAACCCAGGCAGCTTTGCTGGCCTTGCAGAGCTATATGACTAAGACAGACTACCCCAGGTTGCAGACTTGATAGAGACTTTGATGCTTGGTGGCCACCTCACTGGGTAATTTGGCCTGTTGAGGTTGTGGGGGTACTGCAGATGGGGAGCTAAGGGGCTCAGATGCCTAGCACAGAAATCAAAGGGAGCTGGAGTATTTAAATGCCCATCCCAGTGCACTGAGCATCCCACTGAACTGGCATCATCTGAAGTTTAATTTCATGACCCTGATTACTGACACTTCTCTGGTGGCAGCAATTTGAGAAAGGCCTTCAGGATCTTGCACAGCTGCAGGCTGCTTGTGCTTTCTGAAAGAAGGACAAAACTTTAAAAGCAACAAAAATATGTCCTTACAGTTCTGTACTATTTCTTCCTAACCAGTCAGATGGTAACTGGATCACCTGAAGCCCAGGAGATGAAAAAGAGAATCAGATACAGAACCCATCATGATGGCACTGAGGAAAAAAAAACCCACAACCCTTGACATGAGAGGAAAGGTGCAAACTACTTACCTGCATTATCCAACAAGGATGAGGCAGAATGAGGTAAAGCAGCAAGAAGAGATTGGTAAACAACAGGAGCACAGGGCACAGGGCAAGGGGAGAGGGAAGATGCATGGAAAGGAGAGACGTGAGTAGGAAAAAGTGGAGGTAGCAATGGTGTTACAAAGGAAACAAGATGTAAAATATTAGAGCTGTGTGAGGAGGTAGAAGACAAGCAACATAGATGTGGAAGAGGTAGAGCCATCTAGAAAAACAGCATACATGCTGACATAGCACAGAGATATTGGGGCAGTGGATGAGGAGTAAGGCAGTAGGTTGGTGGCAAGATGCTACTATGAATGGATACATAAGAAAATACTCAGGCATTGCTGCTCATTAATATTATCTTTTTTGGGATCATTTGGACTGGCCAGAGATAGAAGCTTCGGGACTTGAGCAGGACCCAACTTCTGAGACTCTTTCTTGAAAATATTTTTTCTGAAAGAAAAACAAAACAAACTGAAGCAAACAAAAATACCACAGAGTAAAAAGGTGCCCAAGGTATCACATTCTTAAAGAACATATTAGCTTTGAGATCAAAGAGACAGGATACACTGAAGGGCTAATGGGGGGAAAAAAACAAAACAAAACAAAACAAAACTTCCATTCTTTCTCCTCCCCCACATCTTGTGTTTTTGCCTGGATCCAGTTGAGAGAGGAAATGATTTCATCCACAACAAACATGCAGCCAAAGGTACCCAACGCCACACCAAATAGGCAAGATCAATAGGTCAGCAGGAGTCAAACAACTCCTGCAGACGAGTGTCCTGTGCTATAAGTAGAAGGTCTGTGGCCTCTGAGAGTGAAGGGACATGGAACATCACTTATTTTCTACCTCAAAATCAGATCATCATCTTACTGTAACAGGGAACTCTCACAAGGAAGAAAGGGTTAATTACAGTGATCTCATAGACATCGACACTGTGTTGTATGTCAGACAAAAATTTCTCTCAAAATCAGACCACCTTCAGCAGTTCTTTATGCCATGATCCAGAATCATGTTAAAAGCCTCCCTTCCTGGTCTCTGACAAAGAGTTTAGACAAAACCCTAGGCTGTGCCCAGGAGGAAAATGTCCTGCACTAAACTGGAGAAGAATCAGGTATCCTCAAAGGTTGCTTCCCTTTCTGAAGTGGGGAGAGGGTTCAGAATATTATTCTCCTGACCTTGCCCTTCTTTGTGTGTTGCTTCTGGGATGACTTTCCCCTCTTTCTCCAGTTCACTCTAGCTCTTTGATTCTCTCCAGGGCTTCTTCCAGCTTCTCTTCAAGACCTTCAGATCTCTCCTCTGCATTTTGAGCATGGATCTCTGTTTCTCTGAATCACAGAAGCAAAGATAGTGCTGAAATCTGAAGTCTAAGCAGCTGCTGGCAGGTGCCTAAAAAGAAAGATTTAGAAGTTAGTGTTCACTGGGATTGACTATATTGACCCTATAAAACACATTGCTGGTTTCAGAGAAGGGCCTTGGTGAAAGATCTGTGAAGAACTTCACTGCACATCTACATAAACCCTGCAAATTGAATTAGTTTTCAAAAACTCAGGTTTTCTAGCAAAGTGTGAGAGGTTGGTCTTTATTGTGCAAGGTTAAACAAGAGCTCAGTCAATTCTATTTGCGAGGCTAATGAGATGGTCTTACCCTGAATAATGCAAGCTCACAAATGAAACTAGTAAGAGGGAACGTAACTCAGAGTGTCCAAGCCTGCTTAGGCATGGAGGAAGTGATTTCCAAACATAAACCTTGATGTGATTCTGCACAGAGATATTTGAGTGCCCCTTCGTTGTGTGCCCCATACTTTAAGCACGTTACATGGCTGTACCCACCAAGCTGATGGGCACTAGCAGGCCCTGGAAGTGCTCAGATGCATTCATATGGCACCCTGCAAGTGCTAGCAGGTCTGGAAGTCTTAAGAGGTCTTGCAGAAAACCACTATGAGTACCTCTGCAATGTACCTCGTGAGTACACAAAATGGAAAATCTATACACAGATGAAGGACAGCTGACATGGATCATGTCTTCAGCTAACATAAATCACAGCCAATGGCCCAGGACAATCAGAACAGAAGGAAACCCCAAATTAAATCAACAGATATGAATGAAGCAGAACCTTATCAGAGAGCAGAATAGGATGAATGCCTGGGATGAAACCCTGTCCCACTCATGCCTCCAGCACAGGACCAGTACTCACAGGAGCTGCACTTGCAAGGGCTTCAAACCCTTTCTGAGAAATGGGAGTTGATGCCTTCATGGTAGTCATCTCTCTCTAGCTGGGAAGAGCTAAACCTTCTATAAGTGATTGTGAAACCACCAATGCCACATTTGATCTGCAGCATGTGCCTGGTTTGGTGCTGCTGTCTCAGTGCACAGTTACATCACAGACAAGAGCTGAGGATCAGCAAAATGTGCAAAAAAAAAAAATCAACGGCTACCTCAGACACTGATCTTGGCATTAAAAATAGACTAAAATGCTTTTCTGGCTCAGACATAGAAGACTCACTGGCTCATAGTCTTGAGTTGCTGGCGCATTCACTGGGTTACAGAGATTGGAGATGGCTGCAGCCTAACCGAGAGCAAGGAAAGCAACAGAACAACGTTCAGAGAACAGAAAGGGACAGCTCCTCACATGGCCCAGGAAGCATAAGTCAGTTCTCTCCATCTGAAGACAAGTAAGGCTTTTCTATAAAAGTAACTGTTGGAAGCACCCTACTCTAATCTTTGGAAGGTAACTGTGATTTCCAGGGATTAATTTCTGTAGAACAAATCAGTCCATGAAGACACTCCTGTGTCTCCTGCTTCACTCTGCACCAGCTGCCTGCTCTCTCTAAAGCAGGAAGGGCAAGCACGCTCAGCAATGCAGCACACTTAAAGAGTAAGACCATTCAGTGACAGTTTGCTTAATGTCCACAATTCCTGTACCTCCAGGCTCCACTCTGGATGACTGACTGGCCAGGGAATGACTGCAAAAGTTTTTTACCCAAGAGCACCATCTCAAAGGCAAGCAGAGAAAACAAGGACCTAGGATGTCAAAACAAACTGAACTTGTTGCTTCCCTATTGCTGTAAGATCTCCTTGAATCTCTGAACCCTCTTCACCTCCCCTCATGAGCTCCGTATCAAACCATTTTCACCACCCTAGCCTCTGCAGATAGTCCTGGTTCAAACTGCACACATCACCTCTTACAGGTCTCATGAATGTCCTAGGGCCATGGTTCAGGAGGACAAATTACAGCTGTGATAACTGATAATGATTATCAAAAATTACAAGGAGAGAAGAATTGGAGAGAACACCAACACCTTACATTGCCCAGCAGGTTTGACAAGAGTCTCATAAAAGAGTTTGAGTAGACTGCTAAAACCCAGCTCCAAATCTGTCAACAGGCAGAAGCCATTAGTGTGGTAGAGACATTCCCCTGTCACTGACACAATGTCTGACTTCAGGTGGATATTGGAATCATGTCCTATGTATCTGATCATGTCTGCAGTAGCTTCATTGTCCTCAGTCAGATAATCTGTACCAGCACCTGGCTGCTGCTGAGAAAGAAAAGGAACAAGAAATAGGAGATACCTCTAGCCTACTGCACTGAAGGCAGCTGTAGAGTCAAGGGGAGGTTAGGAAAAATTTCTTTCCTGAAAGAGTGGTCAGGCATTGGAACAGGCTGCCCAGGGAGGTGGTAGAGTCACCATCCCTGGAGGTGTTCAAGAAAGGTGTGGACATGGCAGTTTGGGAGATGGTTTCACAGGCATTGTGTTCTTATGTTGGTGGCTGGACATGGGGTCTTCTCCCACTGAAACAACTCTATGATTCTGTGTTACAGTATGTTCACCAAGCAATAACTGAAAAGGCCCTGCTGGAAAGTAGCATATTGCAGCTACTGAAGTCACCTGCATAACAAAATTCTTCCTTTACTTCTAAAGTTTCTTCCTCTGCTATGGGTTTCCTACCAGTGATGGCATCTTCAACTTCAACCTCTTCCTGAGCTGCAGAAATGTCTTTAAGCTTCAGCTTCAGTTGCAATTCCTGCAAGGCCCCATGAGGATCAGGTGAGTAGCACAGTCCTTTTGTCCATCCAAATAACCTAGTGAAAGCTCACTGGTCTCTGATTTTCTTTTGCACATATTTAGACTTAGACTTCAGCCAGCTAGGAGGGTCCCAGGTATGAATATATTTCAAATCACAAATGAATATGCTAATTATTGCTCATTACATTATCAGCACACACTGTGGCACACCTGCTTGGTATGGGCCAGGGCAAGGGAAAAAGGAGAGACAGCATGTGAGCTGTCCTGGCTGCACACAAAGTCACAAACAGTATCACTTTGCTTGAGGGCTGAGTTCACAACTGACACAAATCGTTCAAGACAATAAATCTAAATCCATTTCCTCATCATCTGGGTTTCACCTGTGTTGTATGAAAGTAGACCACTGCCAGGCCAACCATCTATACAACACATTTAACTGTCACAGGTGGTCTCAGACAGCCATCTAGGCACACGAGAAATTAAACTGGAAGTTCAGTCTGATCTCCTGGGCAAAGCAGCCACAAGGACCACAGCTGAAGTCCATCCCAGTGGGTGAAGCAAAAGCTATCACACACCACAGGGAGCCAATCTACCAGTAAGGTAAAACCTCCAAGCTCCACTGAAGGTGTGGTTTTGCTTTAGACCTGCCCTTGCAAAGAAACACTGATTTTTAACCAGTTTATAGCCCTAACACCTCATAGTTCCTCACTGCCACTTGGAGTGCATGCAGGTCTCCATGAAAAGCCTTCTCTCGATTTGAACTGTAGCTACTTCCTTAAGGAAAAGTTTTCAAGCAGACCTTCATTCCAACTGGTTCTAGCTGGAGCAGTAAATGCAGTCTATTCACACCTCTGAGCCAAACAGGTTTCTCAGTTTTTCTAAATCCAGAAAAGAGATCAGAGTGCCTTTGATCTCTGAGAAGAGAAGACCATGTGCTTGAATCCAATTACAGCACTCAGTCTGGGAAGACATAACAGAAAATGATTATTCAAGGGATTACTGAGCAGAAGAAAAAATTAGTTGCTGCCATTTGTTATGATTATCATTCAGTCAGACAAATATTTCCACCTTTCTGTCTTTATATGTTCCAGGGAATCTACCTGGACCTTTCCATACTCACCCTACAAAGTAAAAAGGAGACATACTTCAGGCTCTCAGACATGCCCTCTCTTGCTGGCTAATCACTCCCACCAATTAATTCCTTCAACAAGCTCCTCCTGAGGCCATTGCAGAACATCCGTCACAGCCACTGTCCCAGCTCACGTGGGGAGAAATTAGTGTAAATCCCAGGGGGTAATTTTTCACTTGCTAAGGTAATGCAGAACAGAGTCACAAGAATTTTCAACCCCTGTGGAGAAGCTTCTCATGTTTCTTGAAGTGACACCATTTGCCCTGTGCTCAAGGAAGCCTTGGGCTTCAGGAAAGGTCTACCTCTTGCATTCCTCAAAGCTCTACTAAACACTGGTGAAGACAGTGGTAGCAATTAAGTGCTTCACCTCCAAGTGTAGAACAAGGAGGTGGCAGGGAGTGAGTTGGCTGCAAAAGGTTTTAACTGCATCTGTATAAAGGTATCTTGCACCAAGTGCCTCCAGGAACTCCTACACACTACCCAGGTCTGAATGTACATGGCTCTGACAAGCTTTGAACCAAAGGAGAATCTACTGCAACTCATGGAATAAATCTGACAGGAAAGCCCTTATATTTGTATCTCGAAAAGGGAAATGTTAAGTTTCTAAATCTAAACTTCCCTTAGGCATCTTGCTGCCATTTCTTCTCCTCCTATCATCATGGATCTGTCCTTTTCTCAGCTCTTGTTTGGGATCATATGCTTCTTACCAGCCATGTGGCACTTTCTCTTCTCTAGAATTCCACAACAAAACAAAAAATCATACATCACACTTAAAGAACATTTTAAAAAATGTGTGATGATAGCCTCTAATACACTGGGAGAAAGAAGTAAATCCACAGGGAGCCAGCAGCCACAACAGCTCTCTGAAATAGGAAATACCAATGCAACTCCAGAGGAGATGCTTACTGAAGAGGAAATGATAAAATTGCATTCATGCACTCTATAGGAGACCTTATAGCTATTTTTAGAGTAATTATCCACTCCTTTGGCTGGAGAACGAAAGCCATAACTCCACCAGGAAAGAAGGTGTTGAAGCAGCAAGAAGCATTCCTCACAGCTGTGGCTTGGCCAGACAGAAAATAAAGTTGAATACTAGACACAGCGTTCTCATCCCTAACCTGCTTGCACTTACTTTTTCATTAAGACACGTAACATTCATCTCAACCTCATTATTCATGGACAGAACCCATTGCTGAATCATCTGAAAAAATTTTCTAGGTACCACCCTGGGAAAAAAAAAAAACAACCAGAACAAACAAATCCAGAGACAAGGTGACCTCTAGTGCACTAGATGAATAGATCCACAAAGTGGACCTTAAATATCATCCATTCCAACCCCCCCAACCCACCATGGGGCAGGAATACCTTCCACTAGACCAGGCTGCTAAATGCCTCATCCAACCTGGCTTTGGACACCTCCAGCGAGGGGGTATCCACAACCTCCCAAGGCAACCTGTTCCAGTGTCTCACCACCCTCACTGAAAAGAATTTCTTCCTAAATCTACCCTCTTCCTAAATCTACCCTCTTCAAGCTTAAAGCCATTCCTCTCTCATCGCTACAAGCTGTTGTAAAAAGTCCCTTCCCAGCATTCTTGTAGGCCCCTTCAAGTACTGGAAAGAGATTTGAGGGTCTTCTGTCTCAAAGACACCTTTTGCTTGCCAGCTCAGGGGGAACACCACCTCTTAGTACAACACATGCTGAAAACATGAGACAGGCATCATTAATGCTATAGCTGGGGGCGAGTTTGGCATTTGCAAGTAATTTTTTACACACACGTTGTTATGCACGTGCTCAGCAAGTAATTTCTTTCCTGATGATATTTACCAAAGACAAGGGTGGACCAGGAGGGAGAAAATGCCCCCACAAATCTGACTGCAAATGAATCATGTATTTTGGGTTTTCTTCAAATGTGAAGATTTCCAAAGCAGGTGGCAGTTCGGAGGGAGACAGTGGTGTTCCAGGAGCACTACTGAAGCCACCAACTGTTTCCGCAGATACTGCCAAATCAAAGCAAATTAAAGGCAGCTGCCAATCATTTTAACACTTCAGCTGGCCACATTTATCCCATTGCCAGTTTCCTGTACCAGGGTTCCCACAAAAGAACATCTCTCTTTTATTACAAGTGTAGTTTAACATACAAGGCCAGCCCAGACACCACTAACACCTCTGTCTTGATGGGAAACGTGGCTTCTTATCACCCTCAGCTTCAAGCAACTGGCTGGAGCCTGTATAGCCCATCACTGCATCCACCTTGGCCAGCCACCCAGGAATCTTCAGATAAAATACCTGCAAGCTCAGCTTCCTGCATGCCAGAATCTTGCTTCAGCTTTTGTACCTTGAATAACCAGTTTTCCATACTCTTCACCAAAGCTGCCAAAAACCTGGCTGTGCCTGCAGGGGAAGAAAATATAATCCTTTGATTACAGTTCTTTCAGCCAAGAAAACCAAAGCTGAACTCAAAAGAGGGATGCCCAGCCTGTGTGAGAACTGGCTATACTCAGGACTAAGAATGAGCTGTTCAGTAAGCACTTGATTCAAAGAGACCTGAAAGAAAATTAGCTTGATTTGAAACCCTAACTTTCCTTCTTGTCTTGGAGATTCAGCTGCCTCATTACATAAAGGCTTGATATGAAACTCTTCTTAGAACAGCTTTGCAATTGCAACTTAATTCTTCAAAGATGCAGGTCATACAGCATGCACAGATGTGAAAAATGCCTGGGCAAGGAAGCAAACTGCTTGTTTGTTCACTCATCTGTCACATGCTGATGGATGTTCTCTGTTTGTTGGGGAATATGCTTGAAACGTAATAATGATTGCTATTAATATACAATGTTTAAGATTTCTTTAAGCCCTGGAGATTCTGGCCTCTATGACATCTTGTAGTAAAGATGGCATGTTAAACACATGGAGGTGATGACAATTTTGGTAATAGTTCCATGATTTTGATGCATGGATTAGTTTCATACAGCTGTGGAATAGAACTGGTTAATAGCTCCCCTGGTTTAGGAGAGGTGAAACAGTTTGGGCATATCCAAACTGGTAAGAAAGGAAGGAAGTTACCCTCCACAGTGGAGTCTTTTTGGAGCACACAATAGGGTCTCCACAGCCAGGCATCAGTTTTTATAGACCAGAAGTAGTAGGAACAATATTACTCAAGCTTCCCTGCCATGCAGCATCATCTTAAGAGCAGGGTCCCAGAAGGGACATGGGATGATGGAGAACAGTCACTTCTGATCACTTAGATGTGGTTTGACCATGTTAGACCTTACACAGTATTCTAAATCCTTTTTAAATTGTGGCTTGCTTTGGGAAGGCTGTTAGGTGACAGAATACTGGAACAGGCTGCCCAGGGAGGTTGTGGAATCTCCCTCTTTGGAGATATTCAACACCCATCTGATCTGGTATAGATGATCCTGCTCTGGAAGAGGGGTTGGACTGGATGATCTCTCGAGGTCCCTTCCAGCCCCTAACATTCTGTGATTCTATGTCATTGCATTCATCTTATAAACTTGATAAAGTTCTACAGCAAAAAATAAGACCTAACTGGAACTCACTGGATAGGTCAATCTAATTTCAAGTGAATTAGTTACAGAGTCAAATCCACCATATTCCTACAAAGAAGATACACTGTGAAAGCTGCAAGAAGTCATAAAGACTGAATAAAAACAAAGACATCAAGCCAATCCTTACAGATTTCATATAAGGCCTTTCTTATGTTTCTTGCCTAAAACAATCTCCCATCTCATTGTTTTCCCTGCATCTGTGATCCTTGTTATCAAATGCCAAACCCTTTGTATTTCTGGCACGTGCTGCTTGCTATCAGGTAGCCAGATCTTAGAAGATAATAAATACTTCAGGTAACTGAGTGCCATTGTCTTACAGGACAAAATCACCACATTCTCAGTATTGTCTCTTACCTGTTCTTTATAGTATCTTTTATTTTCACTGTTTCTTACCAGAGATGCAATGCAAAGAGAAGGGACACCTTTTCTACTGAAAAGCCATTAGGTTGCAATGCAAAAATGAACCCAACACGTTCAAAAAACAATGCCTTGTATGGATCAAGAGAATGTTTTTCCTATGGTCCACTTTCCAAAGCCTTTGTGAAAATAAGCTAAAATCAGCTAAAATCCATTTATCTGGACTTCACTGGCTGAAGAAACTTGGGATCAGATGTCTGAGCTCTGCCCTTTGTTCAGACCATGACTATTGAGGCTTCTGATAATCTGCTGTCAAATTTTTGCCCAGCTGCTGTCTGGTCAGTTATGGCCCTGTTCCTCCTTTTTTTCCCCCCTCTTACTTTCTAATAAGAACTATGGGGAATAGTTATGTCCTTTAGCTTATTCTTAGGATAGACAGATTTATCCTTCTATCTCAGCTTCTTTAGTAGGTTGAAATATAACATTTAGCATGAAGTAACGTGGGGAGAAGCACAGGATAACCATGAGTGAAAGAATAAGATGACAGCATGAGAAGCATCTTTGCAAACATGAGTAGCAGTTTCTGACAGCACGAGCTAAAAGAAAATAAAATTAATTTAAAAAGCCATCATGAAACAGAAATCCCTGTGATAGGACAAGGGGTGATGGATATAAATTACAGCACAGGAGGTTCCACCTCAACATGAGGAGGAACTTCTTCACTGGGAGGGTCACAGAGCACTGGAACAGGCTCCCCAGAGAGGTTGTGGAGTCTCCTTCTCTCGAGACTTTCAAGACCCATCTGGATGCATTCCTGTGTGACCTGCACTAGATTCCATGGTCCTGCTCTGGCAGGGGGGGTTGAACCCAATGATTTCCAGAGGTCTCTTCTAACCCCTAACGTCCCATGATCCTGTGAAATGAGCAAAGTTCTTGCAGAGGCAAAGGTTGAGAAGGATAGTTGCAAATTACCCAACAATTGTTTGTCATCTTACACAAGACATGATAACTTTATATCAGCAAAGAAACCATTTATTTACATACTTTATTATCAGGACAATTTAGTATCTAGATTAAGATAACTTTGCATTAGTGATAAGGCAATAAAAAGTACTACCCTCTGAGACTGTTAACCGGATGCCACTATCTTCAGAGTGATGTTTTACTTTACATTTTAAACATCCATTCTTTCCTTTTACATGGATTTTCTTTCCCATAAATATCCACATAATCACAAACCACCCATGGTCCTTCTGAACATGTCACACATTTTCCCTGTGTCCTGTCTGCATGGCCTGTTCTTTCCGCTCTATCACACTGAAAACCTCAGATATTTTTTATGTGATTGAGAATCCAGCTTCTTGGAGTTTATCCCTCGAATGACCTTGATTCCCAGCACACATCTGAGGGTCAGACATTAGCGTTGGAAAAGGTCAGGACAAATTATGTTAAGTGTTTCCTCATTACCTGTTACCTTCCTGGTATCCCCAAGGAAAGACTGAACTGAGCTTACTCCCTTGTCAGGCTGTGCTGCTCTTCAGCGAGGCTTGGACAGGCTGAAGACCTGGGCAGAGATGAACATCATGAAGTACAACGAGGGCAAGCATAGAGTCCTGCAACTAGGGAGGAATAACCCCCTGCACCAGTACAGTTTAGGGGTTGACCTACTTCCAGCAGCTCTGTAAGGGACCTGAGAGTGGTGGTGAACCAGCTCACCACAAGCAAACAATGTGCCCTCGTGGCCAAGAAGGCCAGTGGTATTCTGGGGTACATCAACAAGAGGGTAGCCATCAGGTCAAGAGAGGTTCTCTTCCCACTCCGCTCTACCCTGGTGAGGTCACATGTGGAATACTATGTCCAGTTCTAGGCTCCCCAGTTCAAGAGACAAAGAACTACTGGAGAGAGTGCAAGGGAGAGCCACAATGCAATTAGGAGACTGGATCATCTCTCTTATGAGGAAAGGCTGATACCTGGGGCTGTTTAGCCTGGAGAAGAGCAGGCTGAGAAAGCATCTTATTAATACATACAAAAATCTAAAGGAAGGAGGTCAAGAGGTTGGGGCTGGGCTCTTTTCATTGGTGCCCAGCAATAGGACAAGGGGCAATGGGCACAAACTAGGACACAAAGTTTCACTTAAACATAAGGGCAAACTTTGAGGGTGCCAGAGCACTGGAACAGGCTGCCCAGAGAGGCTGCCGAGTCTCCTTCGCTGGATACTTTCAAAACCTGTCTGGATGCAATCCTGATCTAGGCAAACCTGCTTTAGCAGGGGGGTTGGACTGGATGACCTCCGCAGTTCACTTCCAACCCCCACCATTCTGTGATTTTGTAGCTGCAGAACTGATCATTCCTTACCATTATTCCCACTTATCCTTATATTGTATTGCTGGTAGAGCTCACATGCCCTTTGGTTTACTTCTTCCAGGGCAGCATGCCGCAGAGGCAGTGCTCCAGCAAAGTTCTGGTGTCAGTTCAGCACTGTTTGTCCCAGCTCCATCCAGTGCTCCTGCAGGCTGGCAACACTCCTCAGACTTTCCATCTTTCCTAGGAGCACCTCCGCTCCATACTGCTCCAAGTCTTCTTTCAGCATCTGAAAGAAAAGTAGCAAGCTTCTGTACCCCCAAAAGTTGTGCCATCCCTTGGGTTGAGACAGAAAGGTGATGGAAATCAGGTAAGAGAAGCTTGAGGAATCAGTGAGCATAAAGGTGTCACTGTGAGTAGATAAGCACAGTAAATTTGGAACCTATTAGTGACAGTTCTGAGGGCTTCTAAGAATTAATATCATCTATCAGTCACCAGAGCTGTCAGTCAGAGTGTTCAAATGCACAACTAAGTTTAATGCACTGGCTGAATCGTGGTATTGCTCAATTATAACTTCTCATGTGGAGACTCCTCTTAAGCTTCAGCACACAAGGTTGAGCTGATGTGTTTTCATTCACATTTGTTATAGCCATAGATGCTCAATGGGGCTCAACTAACACAGGGAAACTCGCTGCACAGATACAACTCAATAATGTGTTCAACCCCCCAAAGTGTTACATTTATCAAGTTCTTGACATCTTGCAGGATTTCATCCAGTAGCTTTCCACCCATGGGAGAGGAGCTAAAGCAGAGGGGAACAAGGGATGAGAGCTGGCAGAAAAAACTTCTTTAGTAGCCAGTGTAAAACCAAGAGTCAAGACATACTCCAGACATCACAGTATCACTTGTTTAATGTCAAAATTTCGTGATACTCACTGTGAATTGAAACAGAATTGAAACCCACAGGCCCTACTCAACCAGGGATTTTTTCCCTCTCCCACTCAACGTAGCACAAACACTGGGTGACATGAAAACGTCACTTCCAGCAAAGATGAAAAACAAATTCAAGCACACGTTGAAAATTCAGACAATAACTCCATGACTGGAATCTACAAAGTGGTGTCTCTTGTTAATGCACACAATGTATGCATTTCTGCATTCTGTGCTTTTATTTAACATGACAATGAAATAATAAAAACCCTGCAAAATACCTTAGCATACCAAATTACTTTGGAAACTTTGTGTCTCTCAGAGCCTCATTTTTCATCTGTACATGAAAGAACTGAATGCTCTGTTGAAGCATCAAGGCATGTGCACTCAAGTTAAAATGAACCAAAACAAAGAGAAGAATTCTGCTACAGCAGTGACAGCTGCAAAAAGAGCACTGGTTCACAGGAGGAGGGTACAATCCTCCTGAATTCCACTGAATTCAACCACAAACCCACAGCTTCTCCTCGTTGTTAGGGATATGATTAGCAAAATGTGTGTCAAACAGAAAAGTAGAGCAATGAGGGACACACAAATTACACCAAGCCTCGCTGCACCTGAAAGTCTGTGTAAGCTTTGAAGCAGGCTAGTGAGATCTGTTGTCATGTGGCAAAGGTTGAGGGAGCTGACTGCCACCCCCATTCCCCCTGGGCCACTCACAAGTCACTGCTGTGGAAGAACTGAAACCACTTGTTGAGGCTGTTGCAGGCAATTTGCAGTTTTCCCTGGCTGGCCTCCTCAGAGTGCTCTATTTCTGCTCCAACATGACCCAGCTTCTCCCTGAACTGCTCAGTCTCTTCCTGCAGATCAGCCAGGTCTCCTGTTGGACATAAGGGTGGGAAAAGGGACTGTTGTGATTATTGGATCTGAGTGGGAGGAATTCTCCCTCTGCCCCAGCTATTTTAAGATACGCACATATCAGAGATCAGGGAAATGTCTGCAATTCCACAGCACAACCCCCACAAACCCTTTGAGACAGGACTAGAGTGCCTCACCCTCCCTGGGCATGCCAGAACTGAGTGCTCAGCTCCCCATTGCTTCTATGCTCCTGAGAGACCATGCAACCCCATACCTGTGAGGCTATACCTGTGTTTTGATTTCATGAAGAAGGAATAGAGAGAAAGAAGAAACAGGGAGAGAAGGAAAAAGCAACAAAAATGAAACAGGGGAAAAAAAAGGGAAGTTTATGATAGAGAAAAGAGGAGGGGTTAAAGAAGAAGAGAAGCAGAATGAACTCTTAATACTTTCATGTTTGTTTGAGACTAGATTAATATTTGAAAGTTGTAATAACAAAACCAAATGCTTTACTGAGAACCATGAAGTTACACAAACCATGCGTGCACACACTTTGGACAGCTCCCATCACAGGTAGGCTCCTACCTTGGAGGGCAAGAGGACTATGAAATGCTTGAGAATTCTGGTCACTGTCATTCCACTAACACGGAGCCTGTGAAATAACGTGAGCTGGTCTCTGTCTATTATCTGAAAAAAAAAAAAAGTTATTATTTGCCCTGTTTTCTTCTGAGAGAAGAGGCATCTGACAGTAACACAGGAGCTCTGCCATCAGTGAAACAAAACTCAAGCAGGTGAACCCAACTTCCCTACAATTAAATCTCTGATCTCCCAGAGTCTCAGAAATTCTGCTAATAGATTTTAAATTTGAATGGGATAAAACAGGAGATCACAAACAAGGGAAATAACATAAAGAAGCACAGAATTAACCAATACTGATATTTTGTGAGGAATAGTCTAAACTATGAGGAATAGGAAGCTTTTTAGTTGACCCTATCATCTCTTAATGGAAATGCTAACTTCACAGAAGTTCTTCCTGCATAGAATCTGGAGATCCATACCAAAAATGTGTGTAAATTAACTGGTTTCTGTTTAAAAAAACATACCTGCAAAACACAGCAGAGCTCAGGTAATGAGGCCAGGGCAGATATGAGATGTGTTACTACCCAATTGTATTGATAAAAAAATGTTCTCTGGGATGAAATCTGCCCTTGGAACAAGACTGCTAGCTATGATACTTCATACCTTGCAACATACAACTGATCTCCTGCACCTACCTTCAGAGCCAGATCATAGGCAGCTGAGCTCCAAATGTCTCTCTTGGGCTACCAGCAGAATTTGCTCTTCCAGTCATCTTCTCTGGAGCTCATATAACTCCCAAAACTCTTCTAAAAGGCTGGAAGGGAAAGAGAATGGAATACGTGCACCTGTGATTCTCCTTCACATTCACCTGTCTTTCTCCCAATTCCTACAACTTGTCTTAGATATTTCCTCTTTCTTTGTCCTTCCTCAGTCATGTCCCACACAGTCTGTAAATCCACAGGTCCTTTTCCCTGAGTTCCTACAACACCCTTCTGGTGGTGCTCCCATTGCAAGTTTCCAATTAGCATGAATGCAGATCTCTGCTGGGACTAGGTGAGCTGTTTTCTATGTGACACAAGATTCCTGTAAGGAAATCTGTGTGCCTACTCTCTCACTATTGCAATACCAGCCACCTAGATCCCTGGTTTCTTGGGTATCTGAGGATGTTCACAGAGCCCTTAGAAGTTCAGAGCTGCAGACTCCTTGGCTGTGAATGAGGGATGAAGAAAAGGGGAATGCCAGTACCTGAGCAACCAATGCAACCTTCATGACTTAAACTAGAAATGTTTTCCCAGAAGGAAACCAGTCCTCACTTCTCCTTCCAATCTCTAAGAGAACGATACCAGCACACTGCAGAAACCTCTCCACCTCAGCTTTGAAAGCAACTTACTTGACATTCACCTCCTCCTCCTGCAAGGCTGCAGATAGCTCCTCTTCAGCTTTTCCTGCTTTTTTGGTCACCTTGTGGTCATGTTTGTTGTACCTCACGCAGCTCACTGAAAGAGCAAGGAACAGTCTTCGTGCAACTTCGCCCAACCTAAACGTCTCTACTTTGGCAAGCACAAACTGGTGTCCTCATCATGCAGAGCTCTGTCTCTAGCACAATCATCTCATTGTAGAGGAGAAAGGCATCTTGAAGACCTCCTCTTCCCATGCACACATGTTGCTCCAACACTCCTTCTGTGCAGTTCCCCATCAATGGCCCTACAGTATGCTAAGGAAAGAAGGTGGTTTTGACATTATTTGGCACTGAGAGGGTGCAGTGAGAGTGTGAGAAGGCTCAAGTGTGGTTTCTGTAGCTTTGCTTCAAATCATAACCCTATCTTCCTGCTCCTAGGAGACGAGGATTAGAGAACTGAACAATAACCAATGGACTAAGCCTATGGCACAAAGATAATTTCTTAGGATCAGGCAGGATTCAGACCTGGCCAGCTGTCCCACAGAGTCTTTGAAATAGAGTAGCTCTTCTGTAATGTGCCTGTCGACCAGCTGCTGTGCCATCACTGTTTTGTAGAGGGCCTTCATTTGTTCAGGAATCCGCTCCATGAGGCGCACGTACCCCTGCCTGCAGTAAAAGGATTGAACAATGTACCTAAAAGTGCAGATGTCTCTTATGCCATCTGAAAACCCTTTCCTGACACTGCACAGGAAGCTATCTAGGAGGCAATCTCTGCAGGGTTTGACCTGGGGATTTCAAGCGTTCTGGAACAATTTAATTGCTATGAAGTGGTAATCTGGCTCTGAGGGCAGCAGCAGCTACACTACCTGTGAGAACTTCCATTGGCTGTCACGCCAATAAGACTCCCACACTGTCAAGTGTCTTGACAGTGACACTGACTTCCAGCTTCAAGTTACCTAAGAGAGGCTCATTAGCCCAGCTTGTTAACTAGGTGGGGAAATCAAAGTTAATTCCTTGCTTCAGCTCTCACACCAGGCCCGTCATTACAGGCTAACTTTGCTGGGCACAGACATCAGGAACAACCTGCAACAGCTAGTGCTGCTCTTGAGAGTCCACAGCCACAAATCAAGAGGGGGATTAAGGATGGGTTAATGATGACCTGAGCTTTGAAAGGAGCTGTCCTCTCTCCACACAGTCCATGCTGACCTGCCTAATCAGCTTATGGAAAACAATATTGTAGATGTTCTGCTCCGACTTCACCAGCTCCAGCATGTTGTGCAGCTGGCAAAACAGGCAAGAAAGCTTACAGCCTTGAGAAGCCTGGCCAGCCTGCTCCGTTGGTACAGACGCCTCCTTTTTTCTGAAGCAGGTTTCCTTTTGAGAACAAAACACTATCAAAAGTAGAAAGGGGAAGGGCAAGAGCTGCCCTGAATGCATTTAGGTTTATTTTTTAAAACGTTATGCAATATCTTCACTACACTCTTGTCAACATCCATGGGAGCTTCTCTGCTAACTCCAGCTGGAGTTCCTGCTCTACACTTTTCAGCAATCCTTCCCCATCACCATGGAAGAATGACAGAAAATAAAGCAAAGCAAGGTACAGATGTTCTTTGACACATCTTTATCAGGCGTATGAAGGTCTGCAATGGCCCATTTTGTAACACAGCAGGCTACCTCCAATAAAGTGATGAGGCAGCTATGGCCTTCATTCTTCCACAGTAATACTGCCAGAGGCATTCCTTCCTGTCATTTTTGCCAGAAATGTAACTTCCTGCACCAACTAGATAACTCTTCGTGGATCAAAGATGAAGAGAAGCTCAGGAGAGGAAACCTCTGATTGTTACAGGGCTGGTAGAAACTACCTTCTAGCAGACACCTTAAGCAGAGCAGGGATAAACACTAAAGAAAACAGTATGTTCTTTTTCTGGGTACAAGCAAGTTATCCACCTGTGCAGGTCCTGTTATTCTGATTAGCTTGTCTGCTCCAGCTTTTTCCAACATGCTGTCCATCATCTCCATCAGCTGGATGACCTCTAACCTCCCAGAAGGTTTCCTGACAGACCAGAGACATTCTTCTGTACAGCATATTATGATAATTTTTCAGGAAATTAAATTCAAACAGCTGGTTTGTGTTTTCTTTCCCCAGCAAGAGCTTTGTGTGGAGTTGTACTTACGTGGATGGGAACAGTCTTAGCTGCTTTTCATGGTCCTCAAGCAGTGTGGTTTATTTACTGAAACACACACCAACGTTAGAACTTGATTACAAAACAGTCCTTCCAGTGGTAACTCAGGCATCCTGCTCTCTCCTTCAACCTTTTTGTCCTTATGAAGGTTAGAAAGGCAAAGAAGGTCTAACAGGGCTGCTCTTCAGTGGGAGCTTCCAAAGCCTGGTGTGAGAATTGGACATCCTGCTGCTGTTCCCCCAGCTGGATTTCCTTCTTGCGGCTAACAAGAGAAGTCTTGTAGGAACCTTCTCCCTTTAAGACCTCTCATGATCCTTAGATAAGAAGTGACCAACTGCTTTAAAAGATATTGGTGGGGTCAGAAAGGCATCACGTATCCAGCATCACACCCACTCAGAGGCTGATCACAGGAGACCACTGACATAAGATAATGCTTTGTTACATCATGTTGGCAAAGAAGCTGGGAGGATTTCACTGCTAATCTTAGTATTTTAATCTCTGAACAATGACAAAGTCTCAGTAGTCTTTTTTTTTGAGCAAGGCTTGGCAAACTCAATTCAAAACTCACAGCCTGAACAACTACAAAATTCAAATAAATAAATATAAAAACCATAAAAACAAACATAAAAACAAACAAAAAAAAAAAAAAAAAAAAAAAAACCAAAAAAACCACAAAACATAAATCCACCCCAGAGTGGTCAGATTAAAATGCTAGTAGGTCTAAAGTGAAACTGAGAGCTACCCAGAGCCTGCCCAGCCTCATGGCAGAAAGCAGTTCTAAAAGAGAAACAGTGAAACTAATCAAAAATTTTTTGAAGCACCAAAGTGCTTCTAAAAGTTGCCTCAAGGAATTGAATCAGATTTCAGGTTCTATATTCATGTCCAACCACTGAATGTTCTCAAGGAGCAGTCCTAGAGTACATTTTACATTACTTTTGCTAGCCACCTCACAGCAACAGGGACAACGAAGCGAAGGTTCACCTTGCTCTGCAGGGTTAATTATGGCCTGCTCGTTAGTGTGGGATTTGCAGAGCCACCACTTTGATACTCTCCCATTCCCAACAGGAAGAGGTGTACTGGGCAGTGTCCTCAGCTCCTCATCACTTGATCCCACCCCCTCTCTAAACGACTGAGAACAAACCCTTGCAGAACAAAAGTCACTCACTCATCGAAGTACTTCAAGGACAAAACTCTCCTGTTCTCCACAACATAAAATTTTTGGGATCCAGACTGTCTCCTAGGCTTGCTCTCTAGGGACAGAAAGAGAGGGAGCATGAAACATCAGCATAAAAAGACACCAACATAAAAATACATGCACAAACTCCCAGTTTCTTCCCAAAGAGGACACTGGTTTGGCAGCCAGGAGAGTGAGGCTCATGTAGTGGCCCTTCATGCTGCTTTTCCCTTTTCTGCTCCACACATGCAGAGCCTGACAGAAACAATCTACACTCAACAGCAGAGTAAAACAACTAACAGCAAACTGCAGCAGGGGAGCTGGGGGACTGGAGCTGCAAGAAAGATTTGATGAGGTTTTGGATCAAGGTAAAGTGAGGACATGTATGAGGACCTCCCTTCTTCCAGTTAGTGACAGACAGAAAGCCACCTGAACTCACAGAAGATTGTGTGGGACTGTACCATGGCTCCCCTGCTGGTCATGACAACCCTCAGAAAAAGAGCTTCTGCCAGTCATTGCTTTCTTAGCTTCTTGGCCAGTTGCAATATTACACAAGTAAGAGATATCCCTGAAACAGAGATGTTGTTCAGCAACCCACCCTACAGACAGCCTGCTCTTCGCTTACTGCTGGCCTAAACCATGCATGAGTTTGTGCTGCTCAGCTTACAGCCAGGGGACTCCTTCCCCTGGGCCAGAAAAAAACAGATGAGAGAATGTTTTTTAGGCAGATCAACCTGGTGTTGCCTATTCATTTTTTCATGCCTGTTGCCAATCCCTGTCACATACATACCTAACATCCAATAAAGAGCAAAGTGTTTTTCACTCCTTACCACTGTTAAGTGTCGCTTATTTACAGGGAAGGGTAAAGCTCTTCCCTGCTAAGTCCATTAAAGCCAGAAGAGCTGCCTTTCTTAATCGTTCATCACAGAGCATCCCTGAGAGCCTGGCATCCCTTGGAAGGATGGTTCCAAGAACTGTTTATTTAGCAAGCCTTTTATTTATTATTCCCAAAACATCTTTCCCTCAGATCTCACCAGCCCAAACTGGGACCTGACAGCCTGTCCATTCATCCAGCCACTTCAGGCAGCGTAGCCACCTTTCATAAGAAAGGCCAAGAGAGAGCTCTAGCTCTGTGTTCCCAATATCCTTCCATCCTTCTTATCCCTTCTTTGCTTACCTTCCAGAGCCTGTCAAACTGGCAGGGTGGTGTGTCAGGTGCCTGAACGTGGTCTGATGATGAGGATAATGCTAAAGCCAATCTGGGGTTTGCAGGCAGCCCTGCAGACAAGGCACACGTGGCTATCGCTTCTTACCAGCAAACATTCCAAGGGGGAGGGAAAGGTCAAGGTGGCTATCTTAAACAAGCTCCACATCATTATTGCTGTCTTGGAGCTAAAGAAACTGGTGTAGACAAAACAGCTTCAGCAATGGCTTCACAGCAGCACCGGGGTACAAGAACGTTTTGCAGGGACTGGAAAGCAGTACTTTGGATCTGCACCAAATAGTGTGGTCAGAAAAGTGATATTATGAAAGATAGAGTTGTCATATGAGGTTGGGAAACTTTCCTTCAGTCCAGGGAACTGACATGTGCTCCCAGCAAAAAGATCATAGAATACTAGATTGGAAGGAACCTCAAGGATCTCTGGTCCAACCTTTCAAGGCAACAGTACAGTTTAAATCAGATGGCCCAGCACCCTGTCAAGCTGAGTGAAATGATGATTCCGAACAGAAAAAGTCAGAAGATGAAGATATACTCACCCTGAAGCCCATTGAGGTTTTGGTGCTTTGAAGGGACTCTGGGTTGTAGAGAAACTTGCTGGCACAGGTCAGGCTTTGGAAAACCTCTTCAGGAACAAAACTATGCTCCAGGGAAGAAAAAACAGGCCTGATGTGGTCAAGCACCTTTGAGGTACCCCTCAGGCTAAGGATCTCTGGAAAAATAGCATGTCAGAACCATTTCAACAGCATTTATTCTGCTGGTGAAACAGAAAGCAAAACCATGCTACAATATCGTGCTGAAAGAAACCATGACAAGATGTTCACTCCCTTACCCTAAAGCGGGATCAACTCAGGCTGAAACACAGGCAGCTAACCCCAGTTTTAGTAGTCGTTAGATCTTCAGTGAAGCCTACAACAATTACCTTCTGTCTATGGGAGATAAAGTGCGGGTCAAACAATTGTGCCAAGCTGACACCAAGGGATGCTTTAAACAATGAAAATCTGCATGTAAATTCCCCTCTTACAGACTGCCAGCAGTTGACTTTCTGTAAAGATATGAATGCCCTAAAATATCAGAACTTGTCTAATAAAGACAGAACTTAATGCAGAGAAGGATCCCGCTGCTAGAGGGCAGCTGGAAGGATGGATCCCGCTGCTAGAGGGCAGCTGGAAGGATGGATCCCGCTGCTAGAGGGCAGCTGGAAGGATGGATCCCGCTGCTAGAGGGCAGCTGGAAGGATGGATCCCGCTGCTAGAGGGCAGCTGGAAGGATGGATCCCGCTGCTAGAGGGCAGCTGGAAGGATGGATCCCGCTGCTAGAGGGCAGCTGGAAGGATGGATCCCGCTGCTAGAGGGCAGCTGGAAGGATGGATCCCGCTGCTAGAGGGCAGCAGGAAGGATGGATCCCGCTGCTAGAGGGCAGCTGAAATGACAGAGAGCCAGCTGTACAAAACCTGCAACCTCCAAGCCTGATCCTTGCTGACCCAGCCTGCTCGTGAGTTACTGCTGCATTTCCTTCCATCAGCTTTGGGTCCAGGAACTGGTGCTCCAGTTGTAAGCATGGTGAACCTTTATTTGAATGCTTATCCACAGAAATTTGCAAATAACAAATTATCTAGAAGGAGAATTCAACCCTCATTTATACTTCAGAGTGTTGACAACTTATTTTGTTATGATTTATTGTCCAAAATAACCCACTTGCCTGATAACTGGGTACATCAGTTTGGAAGAAGCTACATCCTCATGTTTTGCTACATCCTCCATGGGGGTGGCTTGTTTTTTCCCCCACCTACAAACTGCATTAACAACAATTGCTGCTTTTATACATCTAGCTGTGCCAGAGATTTAACTGTGTTTGTCTCCAGTTATTAATATTACCACTTTTTCTTCTTACCACTACCTACTAATTCACTAATTAAAAAAACCCTATTTCCATTAGTTTCATAACATCTACGAATTGTCATCTAAAGACTTCCTCCTCTCCCCCTGCCTCTAGCCTTGGCCAAAATATATTGCTCTTCATGAAGTGCTCTTGGCATTAGAGCTTTTTGGCCTCCTTATCAGCTGTGTCCTCATGGACTGTGGTTTCCAATTAGGTTAACTACATTCCTTTGCCTTCAGATACATGTTTGTGGGTGTAGGTATAATCTAGAAGGACTCTTGCCAGGTAGTTTGCCTTGCTTTCTTCTTGGAAAGAAAGTGCAAAGGTTTGCTACAAACTTCTGACAAAAGAAAACTTTTTGCCCCCCTTAAACAGCTCTGTTTGGCAGGACAAAATATTCCTGCCAGAAAGGATGGGAAGATTAATGGCACTGTTCTGTGGCAGCTGCAGTTTAAGGACACAGACAAGACTTTATAGCATGTAGTACACAGCTGGAAAATATCACATTAAGTTCTTGGCACACAAACCCTTTTCAGGCCCAAAATAAAGGCAAAAGTCACCCACATGTTTGGCTGTTGCTGTAATTTAATATGCATTAAGTTGGGAGAGATTAGAAACTCCAGTCTGTTCCAAGAGCTATCAACCCCTTCTGTGTTCCTCGCCAGCACTTCCAAAGACATCCTCTTTATACAGAGATGAGGTGGCCAATGAAACCTCAAAGCCCCTTCTTAGCTGGTATTTCCCACTCCTTTTTAAGACCTGATGAAGGGCTTCTGTGAAATTTTCTTCCTACACACTCAGCCACAGAGCTCTCCCCGCACCTTCCAGCTGTCTCTCCCAAAACGCCTTCAGGCACAAAATGGTTCCCTCCATTCCTCTCTTCCATGCCCTTGGAAAGAGGGAGACTTGTAGCCCCACCCAGGAGGGCTGGGACTCCCCAGAGCTCAGAGGCACAGGCAGCCTCAGGCTCCCCCACATCCACTGGCTTGCAGCCTTCAGACCCCAAGGTAGGCCAACTCCCCCCTCCCCACACCGGGAGCAGCAGAGCAGCCTCCTGTACTTACCCACCAGGCAGCTCCTCTCTGGCTCCAGCACCATGGAAACACAGGACTCTCACCCACCTTCTAGAAAATTTCCTCCCTCCAGAGCCCCATGAGGCTCCAACCCACACACCTCCCCACAGCAGCCACCTTCTCAGGATAGCAACCCCAACACGTCTTAACCAGCCCAACTCCCCTTTGCCCTCCTGCAACCACCATGCCCCACTGCTGCCACCTCCCTCCCCCCCCCCATTAGGATCCTCAGAGAAGAAAGAAACAGGGCAAGGCAAATTTGTTTTCCTCCCCCAATAGCAAAATATATTTCAACTGCTGTAATACAGTAGATTATAAACAGCTCTTCTGCATGACAGAATATAGCACAGGCTGCATACAGGGCCTGCTGGTGCCAGCGCACGCAGTGCAGCAGCTCTGCTCATGCGCCTCTGCCAGCACAGGTGAAGGGGCAGCGATGGCTTCTTGGGAGCCAGGGAGAAGAGCAGAGGCTGACCTTGGCTGGCTCAGAGGTACTGCAGAAGTCAGTTCACAACCCCACTGCCGCAGAGCACTTGGACTTGCTCACAGCTCAGGCTGGCCTGCTGTGCTTCCAGCCCATCTCCATTCAGAAGGTGGCAGATCAGACAGTCCGCTTCTCCTTCAGCAAGTGGATTGAGTCACACAACCCATGCCACCTCCTATTAAATACATCAGGATTTCCCTCCCCCATTCCACCTCAGCACATGCCTTACTCTGCTGTCATGGGAGCACAGTGAGCAGCTCGGATGCAGGATTGCTCCATCTCTGAGGGCTAGAAGTTAAATACCCCAACAGAAAGGGTGTGCTAGGCATGAAGACTCTGCACAGGTTCAGTCTTCCTGAGAACAAACTGGTCTGCATGAAAACCAGGACATGTTTCACCACGTTAATATTGATCTTTGTGATGTTAGTGAGCAAGGAGCTGCAGCTGTAGTGGCTACCATTCTAAAGCTAGAGGCTTCCCACCTCAAAGCTGAGGGAGTTACCATGGAAGCAAGCTGCACATTTCTTGTGTTGGAAGGAACCACAAAAACAGTACATATATATATATTTATATACCATTATTAAGAACTTGTAAAGGGCAGGTTGTGAACCTCAGCATCCTCACTATTGACTAGAACACCATACTGCCAGCTCTGGCACTCACAGCCTAAGAAAACTCAAACAAACATGGTATAATTGGCTCTAATTCAACAACTAATGTGCAAAAGACTTGGTATTTCCCCTCCAGTACTCTTTAGAAAGATGAAAATAAGCCCACATTCAAAAGCAATTAAAAAACAACCCTCATGGAATTGAAAGTAATCCTAATTGTTAATGCCCTGACAGCACAGATGCCAGATGCCTTGATCTACAAGGCTGGAAATATCAACCTATCCAAAACTATGGCTAGTTCCAGCAGCTCAACAATCCTTTCTGGTTGGCTTCTGCTTGCCAGATGCTCAAGCCCTCAGGTTTCAAACACTGAGGAAGCTGACACAGTAAATGCTGATGGATGTTCTTTTCTTTATTGGGAACAGGGCAGTGCCAGCTGCAAGGCAAACACCAAAACTCAGCTCAAAGTGCCAAGATTTGATTTCCTTTTGAGAACACAGAGAGCAACAAGACCTGACACAGGCATCAAGGCGACAAGACCCAATCCATGACACCCTGTTTGAGAGCAGTTACAGTTTTACATGAGCATTGTGGGCACCACAGCTAGTAAGTACTGGACTGAATGTCATCCTGAACTAAGGAGGCGACAAAGTTGTTTGGCCAGGAGGTGATTGTTGTGTTTGGTTTTTTAGCTTAGTTGCTCCAGCAATTCTGTCCCTTCCTCCTACAAAAGGTACAGTGAAAGATGTAGGATTAATCAAACTGCATGAGGTGCAAGCAAACCACATCATTCCCAGGATTTTATACACTAATACTGCAAAGTTTGAGTAATACACATGAAGCCTTCTCTCTGAAATTCACCCAACTGTTGTTGTCAACAGGTTCTAGCAGGAGATGTTTTCAGAGGAGAGCCACACGGGAAAACATCGTATTTGGCAAATGTGACCCGACACAAATGTCCTTTCTGCAGAGCAAGATTTCTTCTTACAGAGAACTGAAAACCTGGAAGAGTTCAAGTATCACCTAGCTTTCATAAAATTACTCTTGACTTAGGTTAACAAAAACAGAGGCCCAAAAGAGTCTCTAAAATGGGCTGGGAGAGAAGTCCATCAACAGTCCCAATACTGCTGGTATACTTGGCTGTAGGAAGAGCTGTTACCAAAAACTGCCAGTAAAGAACATTTGAGTAATTCACAAAACCCTGTGGCCAAAGTCAAGGCACCTCGACCAGGTTCCCTTCCCTCTCCAATAACAGCAGCTACAGTTGCAGTAAAACTGGAGAGATACATACCCAGAAACTGTAAGTTCCCTTTTGTGCTTAGCATCTGACAGAATGAGGAAACTGACTGGTCTTTGCCCAATAAGCAGATACTGAAACATCAAAGTCACATAACGCTTCTTCCTTCAGCAGAGTGCACAGGAGGATGTCCTACCTCTCCAGAAAGAGGAGGGCAACACCTAGGAAACTGGTCTTCACCTGAAGTCTGCACTGATACCAGAACAAACACAGGCAGATGAAAAAGCAGCTCTGGTTCCAGCCATTGGGTCAACCCTCACTTCCCATCAACAGCATTAGGAGCTACCATAACTCAGGTGGGCAAGCAGCACCAAGATGTGATGGAATACTGAACTGGATTCAGCCACTTCAGACGAGAATGTGCTGTGTTGTAGTATTTTGCACCTTCTGCACCAAAGAAAGCCTTATCTTGCACACCTTCAAGCCCTTGCCAAATTAAAGCAAAAGCTCTTCTACAAGTTAATTGTGCCAAAAGAATTGATTATCTAGAGCAAGAGAAAGGAAGAGCTAGAAGAAAAACTATTCCTCAAGTCACAATGGCCTTCAGAGAACAAAAATGCTATAAATCATTTGGGAACTTCAAGAACACAGAGAAAAAAAATTTTCAGTGTAAAAAAAAAAAAAAAAAATCGGAGACTGCACACACTGTGCCCTGCTTCTGAACCCCACTTTCCAATGCAGCTGCAAGTAACACTCCCTTCCTCCTGTGCTCATTTTGACTTCACAGGCAGCCCACATACATTGAAAGCAGTTCAGAGCCATCAAGAAACACTTTGGCTGTTTTCAGAGCAAGGAGGTAAATACCCTGTTGCTCTGCCACTTGTCTGCATCAAAGCAGCAGACAGGATCACAAATTAAAAAAAAAAAATAGAAGTTTTGTAGACATCCATCACCAAAAAGGAGGAAAACGTTGCAAATGGACGGCTAAAGAAGATGGACGGCTGCCAAAAATGAGCTTCTGGCAAATCTGACTAGACTGTCTGCTGTCCAGGAGAGCAGCAACTTTGGGGGATCCCTGGAGGAGGAGGATTCCAGTAGATTCCACCTTCAGCTCAATGTTTTACTGGCATGGAAATGGCTCGAAGTGGAACAGCACATAGTAGATGCTGCCTATGAAGCCTGCTGCAATCCAGGTCAACTGGTTTGCCTCAGTTATGTTTAGAAAAAACCCAAAATACAGTTTCTCCCCAATAATCAGGAGGCACAAGTTCCCTTATAAAAAGTCCATGATGAGTTAAGACATTGGTCCAAACACTTGGAGGACAACTCCGATCTTCCGTGATGTCATGGCCAGAGCACACCACTTCTACATCTTCATATGACATGACCACGAGCGTGGTTTTAAGTAGTCCAGGAACGTGGGCTGCAAATCATGGAGAGGCAGAAAGTGAGTCATACGCCAACAGCGCCAGCTGTGGTGCAGTCTGCTGAAGACAAACTTCCCTAACTGGAAAGATCAAACCACACGTCCGCATCCTGCAAATCCCACTCTTCTGCCCACTATGCAGTGTGTGGAAATGTAGCTATAGCCACAAGCTGATTGCCTGCCACCCACCTTACCCCCAGTTCTGATACATCAGGTTATTGCTGCATCTAGTAGAATATTGTACCAAGAAAGTCCTTTACAAAGGCAAACTGTTAATCAAGGAGAATCAACACTTCAGAATAAGAGTTTGCCCAAGGATACCTTTGGTTGAAACAGTGATTAACTAGGACAGCAAGAAGTTTTATGTAGAACATAATCTGGTTCTGCATAAGCCATGAAAATGACTAACCCTGACAGAAGCCCAAACTGACCATTTATAGGCCAGCAATTCTCACTGCTACCCACTCTAGCCTTGGAAAGGAACAATAGGTCTCCCTTTCATGGGCCTCCTAGGTAAGTTTCTCCTGATCTCCTTGGCCCAATGCTGCAGTTCCATTCATGCAGCCTGAATGGCCAAGAGTGCTCTCAAGTAGTGGCTTCTATCCTCAGAAATGTGGGAAAAACACCCTCAGTTTCAAGTACTGAAACACCATCAGCACAGAAAGCACTAATGAGAGCACTTCTCTTAGAAAAAGCTTTCCTAGATTCTCTACAGTTTCTAGACTAAGTAACTCAGCTCACTGCCAGAGCCTCCTACCATTTAACTTCTGCCCTGTCCCCACAGCACGAAAGGACAAGCCATCCACATAGTTATCCCACAGGAGTGGTCGGTCACTCACATTTTCTGTAGGGCAGTACTGGCGGGCATACCACTCCTGGCTGTAGAGGCAGATGATGACACCTTGGCCCAGGAAGAGGGAAGTCCACATGATCACGTTCCAGATGGGCCCTTTCCGACGGTCATTAAGGATGAAGTTGAAGAGCACTGGAAAGGGGCGAGATGAGAAGCATTGTTCAAAAAAAAAAAAAAAGAAAAAACCAAACACAAACCCCTTAGGATTAAAGAATCAAAGATCAACTGATTTCATTGGATCTTTCCCTCCATTCACTTCATCTCTACAGCAACACAGATACTCAGTGAGGTCAGTATAGTACAAGAAAATCTGATTATGCTTGGCTACTATAAGATGATGGTGACATTTACTTCCAATAAGTTTGCCAACAAGCTCTCCCAGCTGCATGCCTCTGGGGTTCAATACTGTTTGTGTTATGCTAGAGACCAAGACATGCTGGCAGACATGGCCCTGAGTTTATTAGAGCCCTCTAACACATTCTTAACTCAGAACTCCAAACGAAATGCCAGAGCTCTAACTTCTAAATGAGCTCTCTTTCTCTGAGCAGCAGCAAAGCAATAGTTGTCTTACGCTATGACTTTAAAGAGGAAGACTACCAATCTGCTGACGTACAGCAGTCCAACAAAGGCTTAGCAGAGAGGAAGCAGTGCTATTAAAATATGTAAAAATGTCACATGAACAGCAGTGTATCATATATAGCGTGCTTCCCCTCTGTCAGTGTCTTGCCCATCTAAGTCCCAGGCTTGCAGACCTAGTACATGTGTGTGTATACATTAATCTATTGAGCTACTTAGCTGCAAAAATACATTCACAAAGTTTGGACCCACAATTAGCACTTTTAGACAAGAAAAAAAATCTGTCTTTTAGTGTCTACTGAATAATTGGCATCATTAGCAGAAGGGCAAACCATGCTTGTTTAAAAAACAAACAAACAAAACCCACAAACTCCACAACCCACTCACATACTCTCTCCTGGGAACTTACTTCCAAAGCACATGAACAAGCAAAAGAGAACTGGATAGAAGAAGCCGAAGCAGATGCTCAGAACATATTCATGCACAGCAGCTGACACTGTGAAGACAGACAGCATAGCTGCTGCCTTGAACTTCTTACCAAAAAACTGGAAGAAAGAAGAATGCAAACTATTATAGGCTATTCTGCTGTGGTTTTAGTTGGGTTGCTTCAATGTCTGTATTTTTTCCCCATGCGAGCTAAGAATCAGATCAGGATCTTATAAATGCTTGTAAATACCTAAAGAGTGAGTGTCAATAGGACAGGGCCAGACTCTTCAGTGGTGCTTAGCGACGGGACAAGGGATAATGGGAAAAACTTTTTTCCTGTAAGGGTGCCAGAGCACTGGAAGGGGCTGCCTGGAGAAGGTGCAGAGTGTCTTTCTCTGGAGACTTTCAAAACCCCCATGGACATTGTGATCCTGAGCAACCTGCTCTGCTTCAGCTGGGAGGCTGGACTAGGGGATCTCCAGAGGTCCCTTCTAACCTCCACCATTCTGTGATTCTGTGAAATGCCTGGCCCAGCCAAGAAGTATACATGAAATACTAAGTGCTTTACAGCACTTAGATTTTAGGTACTTTTCTTCAGGCACATTTCTGGTCTCCTGCATAAGTATTCAGGTTGAGCACACTCATGAAATATCTGTCATAGCTCATCAAGCCAGTGCAACATGACTTCAGACTGTTGAGTCAATAGTTACACTCCTGTGTCTCAGGCATGTTTTCACTCAGTTAAGAATGTAAAAACAAGCAGCAGATCTCTAAAAAGCACAGTGGCTGCCTGCAACAGCTGAGGCAACATATTTTTGTGCTCCTCAATGGACAGTGATGCTGCATCTTGACAGATGCACTGTTTTGCTCAGTGGTTGAATGTTTAATCAACAAAAAGAACACATCTGCTTGTTACTCACCCAAAGAAAGTCCCTGTAGGCATAGTAATAAAGCCAGTCGTGTACTACCACGTTCCAGGTTCGGTAGTAGTTTGCATAGGAAGTGGAGTTCCACCAGTCCTGAAAGCACAGTTGAAAGAGCATACATGTAATTAAGCATAAAACATCCCACAGGTTTCTTGGATATAAAGTTGAAAAATACTGGTCAGAATAATACCAAGCTAATATTACAAGCTGCACCATGAAATAATGCATTCCACTGCATGTTCACCATTCTACTCTGTACATCAAAGTTCTATTTTATCACAAACAACACTGGCTAGGATGATAACAGAATAAAACCAGTGCTAAGAGAGCTATCAGGTCTGAAGGCTGGCTGTTCATGCACAGAGCATGCTACCTTAAAAAAATTCAGGCTGCCACGAAGTCAGGTCTGTTGTACAGCACAGCAAACAAACTTAAGCCTTAACAGCATAAAGCAAACAAAGCTCTGGGGATGCTTCATTTGGCAAAACAGCAATATTCGGTTTCTTCCTCTTTCCTTTAGGAAAATGACTCTTGGAAGCTTCATAACTCCTGCTTCTTACCTTGTAGAACATCCTGTCTGCAAAGCGCATCATCTCAGCAAACGCGTTGAGCCAACAGTGAAGAAAGGCAAAGAAAACCAGGAAGAGAATCAGAACCCCTAGAAACAAAGCAGAGTCAAATTTTGTAGCATTTTTTCTCAGCTATAAGCAGGAATATGTAATACAGTCAAGACTTACCGGCATGGACACTGCTGAGCTTTGTGCTGCCTACACAAAAGTACAAGCATTGCAGTTTCTCACCAGACCAGACCACGCTTGCCCCAGAGGAAAACAGCAACGCTGCCAGAGCCAAGGACTAAACTTTGAAGACTCTTACGTTAAAACCCAAGTTTTTATTTTCTACGGCTGGTTCTAAAGCTTAACACCATGACTCTGAAGCCTGCCCACAAAACCTCCATGGCAGGGGGGTTGGAACTGGATAATCTTTGAGGTTCCTGACAATTCTGTGGTCTTTTCAAGTCATAAATACATCTGATATGAAGCATTTCCCGTCCCTTCCACCTCTTCTGTAAGTGTAACAGTCATTCATGACTTCAGGTCTCACCTGGCAGAATGGAATTGAAAATGCAGAGGACCAGCCCTCGAAGATTGAAGGTTTCTTGACTGCTGTTACGGAACTGAGGAATGCAGAGTCTCACGAAGATGTAGTAGGCATAGAAAAGTGATCCAAGCACCTGGAACAAAAATATAAAACGTCTGACACTGTAACAGAAATGCACAATTAACACATTGCCAATTGACAGCTCTAGGACAGAAGCAGTAGCTGCCAAGACAAGTCAAAACACTCTATTTTTACATTGTTGCTAATAAACTTCCCTAAGGGTCCACGCTGAAAGTAAGCCACAGCCAATTGTATAACATTAACAGCCAGGAGCAAAATTAACTTGTCTTTCCTACTGCAGCATCTCTAAGTTTCTCCTAGATTTATAAACTCTGAAGTGATGACAATCAGGTCATGCTGATGGGTAAGTACCCTGAGTGGGGAAGTACTCTGTGACCTAGGTACTATTTACTTCCAGAAATAATTGAAAAATACTTATTGTAGTTAAATCTAATATTAAAGCTTAATTTTCTTTTATCTCAAATGAGATACTTAGAGATCAAGCCACTTCAGCCCCTCTCTAGCTCATGAATTCACATTCTGGAAGCTGAGGTCAAAACGCAAGCCACTGCTTTAAATACTCTGACTGCTGCAAGCCAGGTGTGTGCTTTGCACCCTCTTTTGTCAAAGAGTAAGCAGCCAAAGGCCTTTTTTTCATGCTTCATCTTTTCTTCTGTCTTATTGCTTTGCTGTTTGAAACATGAATACATTGTGTGTCAGTAAAAGTTTCAATTGCACAAAGCCATTACTGGAAACACATCCAAGAGAAGCTATTAAAGCTCACTTTCAGAAGAGTGGAAGAGCTCCAATAAGCCACCAAGACTTGGACTCCAGGTCTCATTATTTCAAAATTGGTCTGAATACTTGCAGACAGGTAGCTGTGCCAGTGCTCCACAATACAACAGCAGTGTAAAGAAAGAGGGGCAGAGCATGGGTATTGCTCCACACACATGCAGCATCTGTTTGCATGGAATGGAGTCTAAAGGCTTGTGTAAGCAAGGATTTTACTGGGTTTTTTTTGCTTTTGACAACCATTAATGCAGCAATGGTTGTATCACTACCTCTTTTTTCAGCCACTAAAAAACAGTATTCTTTGCTGGAGAGCCCACACCAAAGTAAAAAGTGTTTTAATGCCAAAGGGAGAACTGTTCAGGAGCAGTTTAGATGATCTCTGAGGTTGTACTCCTCAAAAAGCTGCACTACTCACCTGTGCAAACTTGGTAGCAACATAGCTCCATCTTGTCGTGGGATTCCTAGGAAAAAGAACACATGATGATATCTTACCTAGCTAGGACCTCAGAGCAGCAAAAACTTCCTTTCACTGGTATGCTGTTCTATACTGTGAATTAAAATGGTATTTGAATTCCAGAATTGTTAATCTCCTGCCATCCAAGAGATGACTTCTCAAATTGCTGATTCCTCACTTTCAGCAGGACAATGATGGCAATTCCATAAACGGAGATGTATCTGGAGGGCAGCATTATGCAATTAAGTAGGAGGTGGTGACCTGCCCAGTAGTCACATGAAGGATTTATGACTTGACGCTGTCAAAATGCAACCCAGCAAAGTACAGAAAAGTTTGGGAGTTCCCAGTTTTAAAGGCTTCCGCCTGCCCCCTCAAACTCAAGAGCCAGGGCTGCTTGTTAGCACCACATAAACCAACGCAGGCCCAGTGCAGGAACTGTGTATCGCTGGCCATTCAGTACTAAGTTCTTCATTGGTTAAATTTCAAGTGCACTTCCCAAAAAAAATGAAACTATTATTATTTAGCTTTACTGTGCTAAACTAGAGCGAATTTTCATGATCAAGTCCTGCCCTTGGCAAGTTTCTGACTTAATCATATCTTTATGGAAACTACAACTCAAACTGAATAGATCACATCCAGAGGTGCTTAACCTAGTTCAGTTTTTAGACTACTTGAATGTTGATTTGGTGTTGTTCACATTACCTGGGATAGCTGTCTCTGTAGATGAGGGTGGGAGCAAAGAGGAAGTACAGGTATTGAGAAATTCTCGGAATAGGTACTGTGCCTGGAAAAGGGGAAAAAATAGGACACCCTGCAATCTTTTTGCTTACTGACAGTTCAGTTTGTTTCTCCAGTACTTTTACAACATAAAACCTTTCTAACCTCAAAAAACCTTGGTCTGGAGGTATGGGATTTGCAGAGAATAAAACTAAACCTATCAGATAGAATCACCACACCGTGAAGCACAGTTAACAAGTGATGGTGACTAACAGGTTAGATTTTGAGATCACATTTCCTTTACTCCTAGGGAAGATGAAGCTGTAAGGCATTTATCAACACGTGTGTTCCTGTTCAGCTCTTTCATGTCTTGTTGAAAGAGCTTCTGTGATAGCGGTCCTCTCAACCAGAGCACTGAACTGGGGGGTATGCAGGTAGGCTCTACATGCTTTTTGCTTCTGAAAGCAGAAATAAGGAGTACTGCTGAAGCATGACAGAGATGGCTTGGACCTGAACAACAGCCTAGCTTATTGACTATTACCAAATGCAAAGGTTCAGGCTGAAACTATGATGCAGAAGATCAGCAAAATCCTTGTCATCTGTCCATCCAAAGCCACCTACGCAAACCCTACCTCTCCAGTTCATGAGGGCAGCTCAAAGTAAGGGAGGGAAAACAAGAACTGGTTATGCACTGCTGTCAAAAAAAAAAAAAACCACAAGCCAGGTTACTCACCTGATTTGTCCTTTACAGAGGACAGGACTCTGGGGACATTCTCCCGGATGAATGAATGAGCCTTCATAACTAGACGAACCTGTAAGGCCAAGAGAATCAGTTCAATACTCTCAATTTCCCAACTTGCCAATAAAATTGGATCAAGCATTTAGGCAACACCTTTCAATACCTTGGTTTCTCTCCAGTTTACCTCTTTGAAAATGGAAGGGCTGCTGCTTCATCTGCCCACAAGCCTGTTTAACTGACATGCATTTAAAACACTGCAAGGTGAAACATGCAGTAATCATGGCTCAAGAGAGTCAAAACATCTCATTACACTCACAAGACCACAGCATACACAAGAACCTGAATAACACCAGCAAGCCATTAACCAATTAACATTGAAGTTAAAAATGAAGGAAACCCCCAGCCTAACCATTTCAATGGGGCTGTATGTTAGAAAGTCTTGAAACTGACTCCTTGAGGTTAGATGTGTTCTAGTATGTTTGAATAAGGTGATGCCCCACATAAACAGTCCACTCTGCTGCCAGCAGGGTTTTTTGTTTTAACATCAAAAGACCCAAAGGAGGGCTAGTCCACAGTAAATTCTTTAAGCTATACTCATCTCTGACCATCCTTGTTTTAACCTGATGGTCTGACTAGTCCTCCACACTCTTGCCCTCTCCTGGTCCTTTCCCCCAAAGAAAATTCCACTGTGAATAACATTCTAACTACAAGACAAAGACAGCTGCTTCTTGGAAACAGAAACCACTTGTTGACTACATATTTGTCTTCCCTCTCCTCTTTTTTTTATATTAAACAGGAACATGACAACTTCCTTGTAAATTACAGCACAACAGGTTCTTAAAATTCGGTTTAAGCATTCGTAAGACAACTAGAAATAAATAGAATTTCAGCCTTGACATATGTAAAAAATGCTGGGTAAAAAAATCTAAGTGATTTGCAGGTCAAAATGAAGGTTAGTATCTGATTTTTCCTCATTAGACTCACTGCTTCTAAGTCTGTCTTGAAGTAGAAGACAAACTCCATTGACAGTCCTGGCTTAATTAGCAGCACTTGACTCCTTAAGGAAACCAAGATTTAATCTATCCAACGACACTGGGTAGGGACCTACCTGTTCCAGTATTACAATAAAACGGGAAGCTGGAGGCAGGGCATATGATATAGCAACATAGGTTGGTCCAAATCCAAGCCCAGCTGTTTGGAAGAGTGTGAACAACATCCCATAGAAGAATGAGTGGATTACACGATGGGAGGAACTGCCGTAGCCTTGGGCCCACCAGGCAAAAAGGTTGTATGGAACGATAACGGTGGCACAGAACATGCACAGCCAAGTACAGAAGACAACTGGAAACTTTCCAAAAACAAAGACCAAGAGATCAAATCCTAGGACCAGCCTAGAGGGTACAAGGAAAGAGACAATAATCAGTCTGTTGCTTCATTAGAAGTACTTCTACTCCACTAAGCAACCTGAAAATGCATAGCTTCCAGATCATAACTGTTTGACAGTCTAAAGAGAAGCAACTGTGGCAACTTTCATCTCAGAAGTAGAGGGCTGTCTGTGAAAGGTTTAAGTGACCACCCACAGGCACACCAGGAAATAAGAGATGAAGGACTTGAGCCATCAATGCCATCAGGCACAGCTTACCTTCAAATCGCACAGAGCTTAAGCACATCTTTAAGATCAGCATGTGCTTTAACGAGTATGTTCAAGCTCATCCCTGCTAAGAACAAGCACATGACTAAATGATCCACTATTGAACCATGGTCCAAAAGTGTGGAACTCTCCCAGGATATCATCACTATTATATTAAGAATCAGTTCTTCCCAGGAGTTTAATACCTAAAGATGTTTTTCCCCTCACCTCTACACATGCGAGGCATTTTAACATCTAACACTCAAACCTAGTTTAATTCTTCTTCGTGAAATCTGTAGGCATTCCACATGGATTCAGTTCAGAGGTCACCCAAAAGGCTTAGGGTTATTAGAGGGTCAGTCCAAAGATGTCCAAGTGGTGTGCATTAAGTACTTGAACTATTAATCAAGCTTAAAACACCAGGACATAAAGAATGTTCAACTTTACTGGCTATCAAAGTCACCAGAGCTTACTCCTATGTGTAAGCCACTCTTCTAAATCAAGGTCAGAAAAGGTAGGATAGAGCACACCAACAAAATTAATTTGTTCTCATATGGAGACTCAGCTGCAAACTAGATCCAAATTATTGAATCTAGCCATGATTTTTTTAATTTTTTTTAAGTAATCAGAGAATGCAGCCCTATTGATTTCAGAGGTAAATCTCTCCCTCAATATTCACATACAACTAGGTTAGGAACAGATAAACAATATTCAATAGCACACCAGCCTGTACTCACACCCAGTCAAGAGACACACTGATTATCATTAAGATACAGCTCCAGTTTTGTACACTGAAGATCAGATAATCAGCAAAATAAACATGTAATCCTATTTGTGTACATGGAGTAGAGCTTGCCAAAAAGATGCTATTTAAAGCAACAAGCAAGTGTTAGGAAAGCAGTCTTTCACAACCTTGTTCAGAACTGGCTACCTGCAAAGCACAATCTTGAGAGGCTGTGCCATTACCCCTGATGTTTTTTTTCCCCAGGAAAAACCAAAAGTTCTATTTTTATTTAAGCATAAGTCCAACATGCCAGAACTGTCAGTTTTAAACAGAGAGCTGCTTGAGTATTTAAAGTTTTTCCACAGTCCTCCTCCAAGCAATGCAAGTGGTTGAAAACTACCATTTGATTAAAGATTTTCAACTGAAGTAGACCACATGCAATGATGACCTCCCTCCCTTTTTGCCAGCCTTGTGATGAGCTAAGGTTGAACCATGCCATCTGTAATTCCCACAGAATACACCAATCTGTAGGATCTTCCTAATATCTAGCTATCCAATCTGAAATGACCATATCCCCTTTGAAAGGAATTCCAGCATGTATTTTAAGCATGTCAAGTTGAAACCTCCCCTTCCAGGCTCAGGGGAGACCTCACCACTCTCTAAAGCTACCTGAAAGGAGGTTGTAGGAAGGTGGGCAACAGTCTCTTTTCCCAAGTAACAAATGATGGGACAAGAGGAAATGGTCTCAAATTGTGCCTAGGGAGGTTTAGGGTGGATATGAGGAAAAAAATTTCCACAGAACGGGCTGTCAAGCCCTGTAACAAGTTGCCCAGGGAAGTGGTAGAAACCCCATCCTGAAGGGATTTAAAGCCCTGTAAATGTGGTGCTGAGGGACAGTTTAGTGGTGACTTTGCAGTGCTGGGTTAATAGTTGGACTTAATCTTATAGGTCACTTCCAACCGTAACTATTCTATTATTCTATGAAGGATTCCTTCTCTCTGCACCATTCTGAAGCTTCATGTACATCTGGTGCTATGGAAGCAAGCATTTCCCACCCTGGCCCATGACTTCCCAAAGCATTCTTACCTTCCTTCATCAATGAAGTCTACTAGAAGTGTGCTGAGGATGAAGACTATGAGAAGAGCAATGAACATGTGGTAGATTGTCCTGATGTGACTCACTTCAAACAGCTCACTAAAGGAGAGATGCAAACGCTATCAGGCCATTTGTATAGAACAGCACACCTCCAGTATGTCAGCTCTCAAAGTGTTTCACTGTAAGGTGACATCACTGCCATCCCAATTCAAAAGACTGAAGTTAACATACAATTTGGGTGTCAGTCTGCACAGACACCTCCTTGGTTTATCCTCATAGAAAGAATAATTAGCCATTACCTCAGTGGTTCTGGGAAGACTGTAATTAAGGTTTACACTCATGGAAGCCTGCAAGCTGTAGTAAAGATGTTTCAGGAAAAAACAGAGGAGCTTAAACAGATCAGCCCACAGAGGTTTGGAACGTGCATGGGGGGTGGTGGTAAGAGTACCTCAAAGAAAAGGCTAGTAAGTTTCCTATCAACAGCTTTTTCAGTCAATTTAATAAAAACCGTGAAGTTACTCACTCCAATAAGGACCTTCTGGCAGTAAAGATCTTCCCATGTTCTGGAGGGGCCCTCAAGGTCCTGCAAACAGAGGAAAACATTAGACAAAAAAGGCAATAAATCTTCTAGGAAACCTTTCTATAACCTTGTTATAGCAACAATTTAAAACTAACTTACTTGGCTTTGTACAGTTCCTTCTCTGAGCAGGAAGCCGGGAAGAGGGAGGCTGAAGATGAGGAATCCAAGAGTGCTGACTTTGCCACTAAACTGTTCACAAACTCTGTGAAGTGACTGTCTACCTCCTTCATGAAAACTGGCTTCAATTGCTGAGAGAGAAAACAGAGCAGAAAGTTGTTTGAATACATTTTTATAAAAGATTTATATTAGTTTCTAATATTTACATTTCTTTCTATCTCAGAGCAGGACATTCCTGTACTATTTGCCAACAGCTGGAGCCAACTTGGACAAGGTCAGGGACTTATCTTGTTCTATTCACACACCTCAGGACTTTGAGTAATGTGCAACACAGAACCGAAGTAAACGCACTGATCTTCATATATACATCTGAAGCAATGGGTACTTCACTTTGTGTAGTGAAGTGCCAAGAAAGTTGAGCTAAACGTCATACATGAGCCCCAGAAAACATTTCATGTTTTTTTAACCAGAATTATATCCTCAGCATACAAAACAAGTACAAACAAGATTTACTTTTTAACCCATCTAGTGTTATTGGAAGAAAACGGACCTTTTCATGCTTGTGGCTAAGCAATCACCATTGATACTCACGCATTAAAGCAGTCAATGACAAGACTGCAGGAAGAACCACCAAATTTACCCTTCCACTGCTACCAGTTTTTGGATGAAACTTTTGATGTATCACAGAAATTACAGAATGCACAGAAAAATTGTCAGTACAGCACCAAAACACATGGCTAAGCATTACGACTAAGTAGTGAGAGAAACAAAACTGGTAGCATCAAGATTGAAGTTCAAGAATTCAGGGGATCAAATAGCCCAAATGAATCTCCCACACTCTCTTTAGACAGCTTTATACAGGTTATCTTTTCTGTTACAGCCAGTTGTGACAAAGCTCAACCATTTTTAGCCTAGTGATATGGGCTACCCTAGACTCTAAGATTGCTTGCTTTACCTGATAGATTTTTCTTTGCTGAAGAAAAATCATTACTTAGCCCTCTTAATAAGTTATCCAGACAAGGACTATAATTCATCTTCAAAAGACAGATTGTAAAATGCTAAGATGTTCTCATATCCCTTTTGTCATGTCTGAAGACTAGCATATGCAATCCATTCCTGCACTTCCCATCTGCTGGATCTGCTATTTAGTCTCAAAACAAACTTCCAAAGACCTAATCTCTCCCACCTGAGGCAGACTTTTTAAAAGTAGATACATTTAGAAGACTCTTTCATGATTAAATGTTTAAAGTTATTTATTTCTGCAGAAAATGATAGGCTGAACAGTTTGATTATGGTGCAAATTCTCTTACTCTTTATTTGAAGAGAGGATCATGCAATTTGCACAGTCTAAGTGTTCTTGACTAAAAAGCAGGTAGAATTAATTCTCTTAAGCAAAGAAAAAGGCAACATTCACTGTTTCAGTGAGAACTTAGTGAATCCAAATATGCTAAGATCTCTGGAACTTCAGAAGACTTCTGAGAATTCAGTTCCATGTTTTCAGGTCCCAATACCAAATGGTTTTCCCGATACTTGAGTCTAGTGATGAGGCATGGCTGAAAGTTCCTGAACCACAAGGCTTTGAGCAGCACTGGTTTTGACAAAACGGAAGAGGCACAAGGTCTAACAGAAGAAAAATCCAGGAAACAGCAGCTCATAGCTCTAAGTTGCAGCAGTGATATGTTTGCTCTTGCACAGACCTCTTTCCATAGCTATGTTTTCAGGAATCTGTTTCCAGTGATGGACACTTGTCATATGGCCTTCATTTTCTGAACATGCTTCAATTTGCTTTTTACAGTAGATCACCAAAGAAACTAAGCTAAGCTTGCAGGCTAAGAAAATATATTAATAGATGATGTATTGTTACAAAATACTACTGTTTGATGTGACAACAGCCAAGCAAGTGTAACACTCTGGCAGGAAATACAGGATAATTTGAAGTGAGACCACAAGAGCAGGAGACCCTGAAGTCAAAATGCATCAGAACTCTAAAATCCTCGTGTTTCACAGTGGTCAAATCCAGAGAGATCTCTTTAAACAGAAGCTGTGTTATAATGAAGAAGATTAATGTTTAATTTAATAAAAACATTTCTCCCCTATTTGGCAGCTGCCAGTATAGAATAAACAAGCTTCACCTGTACTTAACAAAAACAAAGTCTTACAATCTGGCTGCTCTTAGATATTGCTTTTCTGGGAGGCAGAGAAGAGGGTTGTTTCTGCAAGAGACAGGGACTTGTTCCTTTAAAAACAGGAGAAAAAAGCCCAAACCAGTGCGTACTTCGGAACTGCAACTCCTAAAAGACAACACTCATGCTCTCTGGCACAGCCTGCTTTTACAAGCATGCATCCACATACCCCTAACCAAGAAAATCAAGTAGAAATTCCTGCTCCTCTTGGAACGCTCAAACTGCCATGGCAAACAAAGCACTATTCATTCCTATCCAAACCCTGTCTTTTTTTTTTTTTTTCCCCAGTCTCTCCCCATTTTTCAGTCTATTCTCTCAGAGTTTAACAGAAATTATCTCCTTAAACAACTACTTCCCTTCATTTAGCACTCTGCTGATACTGCCTCCACCTAACACAACCCTCCAGGGCTGACAGCAACACACATATCCATTTGGATTAGGAGAGCAGAACATAAGTTCTTATTAAATAAAACTACAGCACAGACTCTACAGTAACCAATTCTGGACAACAAAACTGACCAATATACTGTGCTCTTATCAATTATCATTACTCCCATTCAAAGAGCAATCTACTGGAGCAATTGCCAGAGTAACTGGTAGTGCTCACTAAGGCAAGGGCATCACACCCACACACCAAAGAAATTAAATTTAAAAGAACACATCTCCCACCAGTCTTCACCATCACAGGGCATGGATGCACAGCCAGGCAGTTAGCTTTTCCCAATGCAGAACATTTAACAAAGAGTTTGCTAAAGTGTGCTTGAAGTCTCAAGCAAGGAACAGGACAGATCCTTTCAGCCGTCATCATTAAATTTAAAACAAAACAAAAAAAGAATCAGATCATTACAAAACCAGAAGTGGGGGGTCAGCCAGAAGATCACCAATAATTGATGATAAGTCCAAGAAAGATGGGGAAGTAATCCTGTGTCTTACTTTACAGAGAGAAGTTTTTCAGTGCTTCACTCCATCTAACTGATTTAGTCATTTCAGTCACAGAAACAGGACAACATCCAGCCCTGAAGAAGTGACAGAACACATCATTCTCAGCACAGTTTAGGATGAACAAAAACCTAGATTTTCTGACTGGACTGCAGATGCATGACCACCACCTAGCACCTATACAAATCCTATTTAAACCAGTGGGAGCTGTCAATGACCAGCCCTTTCCAGAAGTCAAGCATCTGTCTAGACCTCAGATACCTATCATATAAAAGGTAACCTGCAATCCAAGTCTTTGTTCACTGGTCACACAACAAAAAGGACCAGGCACTCCAGGAATTCCCAGGAGTTTTGCAGCAGATGAAGTGGTTTTACTTAGCCATACAGTTATTGCTGTAGCTTTGAGGTATGTTAAAGAAATGTGCAAAACTCAAGGGCTTAAAAGGCTGAACTCTCCATGTTTTGGGAGAAACTTCAGCAACTTAAGTGCCACTGCTGGCTTTCTACAATTCTCTTGGCAGGCAATTCTCTTGCCTACAAGTGTCTCAAAGTTGGTGGCCAGAAAATAACTTAGAAATGAGACATTCCTGAAGAAAGAAATCCAAGATCAAGCTGTCCCCTTGCAACCAGCTAGTGTTCCCTGGAACTTAGAAAGCTACATGTGCTTAACAGTCAAAGCTTTCTGCTCCAAGCATCTGTGGCCAAAACAGTGATTGGCAGTAGTTTTGTCTAAGAAAAGATACAAGGCTTGCTCTGTCATGTCCTCTGTAAGAATCATTCAGACCATGTACTAAACGAAATTCAGAGCTGACTATTTTTCTATGTGCTGAATTTTAGGAGTTTCAGCACAAAAAGCAGTACATCCTCTGCAGAAGACACTTAAATACACTGTTTTAAATTACACACCACCTATAGAGGTGAAAAATCCACCAACTTTTATCTAGGAAAACATCTCCATGGTGCATGGTATTTTCCCTATTATTAAAAGCGTCCACTCCCTTAATATTCACGCAAGGGTGACAATTAGATTACTTCATCTTTACGATTGAATTCTCTGCAATACAGTGAAGCAAGAGTGCAGGACGATTTGCCCTGGAGAACATGAGTGCTGCAGAACAATGGTTAACAAGAAGGGTGCAACTCATTGTTAGCCAGCTTACTTAATTTGGGCATAAATCATCTTAATATAAGCTAAGACAATGGCAGCCCACACAGATGAAAATGACATTAGAAATACCCAGTATTATTTTCTTTGAGGATATTGCTCATTGGCAAAAAGAAGGGAACCAAGGCTCAGGAAGATGTCATTTCCACCACAGGGCAATGAAAGCTGGGGGATATTGGCTACTTGCTACCCTGTATTCAATGGATAGGAGGCCTAAATATGCAAGCAGGCTCATAATCACACTGCCAAAAGCTAGTGGCGAGGGACGTTAGTTTTATTTACAGGCCTCAAAGTTCACTCTTATCTTTGGACTTCAACCTATGGAGGTCAAGGAAGGCAGAACTGCATTTGATAATGCTACTGCTCTTATGCAAAGTCAGAAGAGAGGAGAGAAAGAAGGCTGCATAAAAAGTCACTGCACTCAAGCTATGTCTGAAGAGGGATGTTTGTGTTCTACAACTCTCGAAAAGACACTCAGCATCAATTATCCCACTCCTCCCCACAAGCAAGCATGAGAGCATATTTACCTCAGCTTCTGCTATTAGCTGCATTTTCCTTGTTATCACATGGTCAACATCAACCCAGCCTAAGGAAGGAAAGCAAAAAAATTAACAGTTGCAATTTCAGTGACACAAGTTGCATGTCTGAAAACAGAGAAAGTAGCTCAGTTACTGATTTTCCATTATTATTCCTGGGACTTATTATAAGGTCCTAGGAAATTCAAACCTAAACTACAGGAACTTTGTAAGCTATAACCAAGTATTTTGAACAGCCATTCAGAACTATAAGGCAGTAAGCCGCTTATAACATGCTGGATTTTCCAAAGCTTTCTTTTGCATCAGTAACTCTCCAAATCTTCCCAAGGTCCCTAACCATATTCAGCCTTGAAGCAGCAATGAGAACAACCCTCAGAAGGTCATAACTGAGTATGCCTATCTTTTATCAGAGCTTTATCTTGTGCAGAGTGAACCAGACATAACATTAGTTTGCCTGGAGCTCTGCACATTGCCAGTAAACAAGGCAGTCAGGTCATGACTATCTGTAAAATAAAGTAAGCAGCTCTGAAGACAGGCTAAAATGCAAGTTGGAAGGTTATTCAGGTGTTCAGACCTGGCTACTCCCACTCCTGTCATCCCTCAGGAGGAGTGCTAGACTTCGGTCTCAGTGTTCCTCAGTGTATTTCATTGCTGAACAAACAAATCAGGTCTAACCATGCCACGAACATCTGACTTTGTTGCTGATACCACTGGCTCATATGTAAAGCCTCAAATAGTACCTTTCTTTTGCTGGTGCTTCACTTCTCCAACAGGAATGACAGCACAGAAGATGAAGTTATATAGAAAACCTTACATATGAAGGAAATAGCACATTTCAGCAGCAATATCCACCCCCCGAAATACTAGTTAGGGTGAAAAGATAGCAACAAACCTTGCTTTGTGCGTGTCCTTTGATAATTACAGCTACCATTGTACTTTACACAGTAACACGATGGCTGGCATCAAACACATCAACACATGACTCATGTTCAGTATCTAGCACGTTACCACTTTTAGACAAAGTGGATACTGAATCAATTCTCTAGCAACACTTCCACTGAAGCATGAGCTACCAGATTTGCAGTAGAGATGTTGTGCTGCTGTGTGACAGGAAGACAGATTCACAGAAGTATCACAGTTCATAGTGTAGCCTCCTTCTGTTGTCCTCTCAGAAGCTTGGAGTCTACGCATACAAAATGCACCATGTGTGGTTTTAACAGAAGCAAGTGCTTCAGTGATGGGTGCTAGTCTGAAGGTGCTCTTACAAGCAAACAGCCAGGAGAAGTTTAAATAGACCTGCTTCAGATATGACTCCCATACTGGAGTTAAATGAAACAAGAAACTGTATTTCCAATGAAACTATGCTCCCAATCATGCAGGAAGATCCTTTTCTGTTTATAAAAACTGCTGCACAAGCCATAGACTTACAAACAGACCAGTAACACCAGCCCACTGCTTAGCAGCCTTAACACCATGAATTTTTGGCTGCATGCAAAGACCCATTTCTACAAAAAAAGAATTCCTGGTTGCTAAGCATCTCACCTTCAAGATTAAAAAGAAAATGTCAGCATTTAAGCTCATCATGCTGTTACACTTGCCAAACAGCAGCAGTTTGGAAAAAACTCTAGAGAAGTGTAAGGTACCAGTCGAGTCCCTCACCCCACTCAGTCCGTGTGGCTGGATGGTTTCAGATGGATTCTCCTGCCCTCTCTCCCAGTAAATTTAAAAATCGAGTTGTTCCACAAGCAGCAGAACTGTATCACCTTCATCTCAAAGGCTCACCACTCTGCACCTGTATTCACAGCTCCGCACTACCAGCACACTAAGAACCATCTTGTGCTTACCGGCTGGCAAGCAGACCAGACAGTGCAGAGCACAACTAACCTTTTCCTACAAAAAGGTAAGGATTTTTCTCTCATATCCAGCTCCCAGTCTTCAAGACTCTTAAGTTTACACAAAGAGGACAGGACGCATGACACTTAAGGGATTGCACTATTTTTTTTTCTAAGTCAAGCTAAAAATAAATAGCTATTGCTTTGACCACGTATTTTCTGGCAGATCTTGCATTTGAAGCCACAGTTGTTATAACTGACCAAGAGCAGCTTGCTGTGGAAATACCCCCCCCCTTTTTTTAATTACAAGGCCTTCACGATGGCTAAGCTTTACAGAAACCTAATGTACAGTTTGAATGGTTGGACAGGAAGCAAGACCAGTGTCTGACCTGCTGACATAATTGTGTGTGCAGTGTTTCCCCATCACTTTATTCACCCACACACTAGCATGTGTGCACAGACTACATTGGAAACAGAATCTTCTAAAAGGCTTTGGAAAAAAAAAAAAAAAAAAGAAGAAAAAGTAATTAAGATCTCCCTGACTTCAGTGTATGCCTTTCATATAACAAAGTATTCTGTAAGCTTGTTTCTGCTTTTCCTGTAGAAGAAAACCCACCCCAAACCAATTCATTCTGCAGTGTTGTATCATCCCATAAACTCAAGCTTCAGCAGAAGGCAGATACTAGAGAGCAAATAACTCATCTTCCTGGATCATTCCTCTCCTGTTGTGCAAGCTGCTGCTTATGTTCTGTGAGGTCATTCAAGAAGAGAATCATCACATGATTTGGAGTGTAAAAGGTATTGAGTACTGCTGAGAAGTCCAAATCTTTATTTCTCTTCTGACATTGAAAACAAAGACTGGAACCCTCTGGAGCACCTTGGCACTGCAACATCAATACAGAAATGGGGCTCAAGGCTGCACAAGACAAGCAAGCACATTTCAGCATGTAAAAGATGGGACATGTCTTAAGAAGATGGGAAGTATAAGAAGCAGGAAGGTTATTGGAAGGAAGTCCTTAAATAAGGAATGGCTTCCTTATTTAAAGCCATAAGGAAGAAAATCTTCTTTGAAGACTTGTATGAAATTGTAGTCACAGGATGCTGAAGCAGCGTTTGCTTTGGAAGAACTTTGCTCATGGGGAGAAGTTTTAACATAAAAAATTAGAATTGTTTTGATTGGAAAAGACCTTCAAGATCATCAAGTCCAACCATTACCTAACTCTACCAAGCCTGGTGTTAAATCACATCCCTCAGCACCACATCAAGTCTTTTAAGTACCTCCAGGGATGAGGATTCAACTATCTCCCTAGAAAACCTCTTCCAGAGTTTGAGGACTGTTTCATCAAGGGAATTTTATTCTAATATCCAATCTAAACCTGTCCTGGTGCAACTTGAGACTATCTCCTCTCATCCTATCACTTGTTACTAAGTAGAAGAGACCAATACCCATCTCACTACAACCTTCTTCTGAGGGAGTTGTAGGAGTGACTCTCCCTTCAGCCTCCTTTTCTCCAGAGATGGAGAAAGAAAACTCAACAGGAATTGTGTTCCCTTCCCATCAGCAAATACATTGGTAAGATTTTCAGTTGAGCACTTGTCTTGTGCTTGCAGAAACTGATTGTTATAGGATGCGACATGTCTGCACAACCCAAATTTCAAGCAGGTTCACAATTCCAAAATAAAATATGAATGATTTAAATGTTAAGCTTTATTTCCAAAGGAAAACAGGCTACTAAAAGATCACCTGAACGTTGAGAAAGCTTTTTATTGTTAAAAAATTTAAGCAACCCAAGCATTACAAAAGATGTACTAGCTACTTTGAAGGATCCCATTGTTCCTTCTACATCCTACTCTTGTACACATTAGTCATCTCAAATGTCACTGATCTGGAGAAAAGCATCCCATTCATATGATCTGTTAGTGTTGCAGCCTGGGATCCAACAAAAACAGCTTCTACCTAAGACACAGCCAGCAATCCATTAAGAAAGCTCTCCAAAATTAACTGTGTCAAAATGTATTCATTTATTTAACTGCTACACTCCACAATTACCACCAAGGGTACAAGTGGGAATAAGTCATTTGACTGAAGTTGTGGCTCGCATGCAGCATTACTGTTCCAGCCTGCAGCAACCTCACCAGCCACAGAAGCTGCCTGCAGCCCAGCACTTCAAGCCATTGCCACTCAAACTGTTCTGGCACCGTGGCAATAAGCTTATTATTGAGCTGTAAGGACAACCCTAGGAAACACCTGCTATCTCAATCCCTGCATAGCATTCAAGACAAAAGTGCTTCTTTGCAGAAAAGCTAGGAAAAGCACACCACCAGTTTGTCACTTCCACTTGTTCAGCAAACAAGCACACCACTCAGTTCAGAAACATTTTCCCTTAATGATGTCAACAGAGCTTCAGGATCCTCATGGGAAGCCACAGATACAAACTGTACCAAATCTTCTGCAAGAGTTTAAAAATACTGTCTTCATTATTTCTTGGTCAGTCAGTGTACCACTTGAGGTTAAAGTAACATAGGCAGAAGGATTTCATTACTGTCAGATATTTGGATTCAAAGAAAACACTGATGCTATCTGAAGAAAAAGCCGTATTAAAGTCAGCCTAGCACCATGCTACTGTAAAGAGGGAAAGTCTTCCATATCTGGTATAATACAACATATGTTAATAATTTGATGCTAATAAGCCATATTCTTGTGGCAATTCATTTGTCAACTCAGGAGACAGAGGAAACTTATGACTAGACTGCTGCCAGAGATCAGCTGATCTGCTTAAAGAACACATAGTTCAGAGGTAACTCCATGCAGTTGGGCAATAAGTTACAGTTAAAAAAAAATCATTTCTGCAGGGACATGGCACCCAAAGAGCCTCTTTCCCTTTCCTAGCAGTAGGAAATACCAGCATTCTTTATGTCATGCTACCACGTCCACAAGCTCTTCACAAAGAACTGCTCAGCCTTTACCAGACCCACAGGCCGCACGAGAGAGCCTGGAATCACCAGAGTCCAGCCTTAGACAAGACAGCTCTGTCTGATCCACCTCCTGGCAACACACCCAAGACACTCCATTCATGCAACTTAATGTCAAAGGCACTAACAGGGAAGAAACAGCCTGCTGATACAATGAACACTTTACTGCTGTGAGGCAGACAGCAAACACAAAGTTTTCCAAAGCTGCTCCCTGTTTTGGAGCTCCCTCCTCCACCTATCAGTAGGCACATACGATTCACGCAGCATCATGAACTCTTGCCCTGGAAGATAACAACCCCTTTCGAAGATAAGCATTACCAAACACAGATATGCCACACAGCTTTTTTGCAGGCCAGTCTCCAGAGACACTTCTGATTCTTTTCTGGTTTCTGAGGAAACAACATCAGACTCTAAACTCGTCAGTTTACTGGTTTGATGGGACAAATCTTAGCATTTTAGAGGCACTCAGAGCCATGCTTCAAAGTCACATCCTCACTAACCTTTTAACGTCTACCCATGCAGTTTCTATTATGCTCATTCCAGGTGTTTCCCTGCAGCTGTTGCTGCCCAGTATCACTCTCATTAAGCAGAACAATTTTCTGTATCTTTACACAGCTCCAGCTGAAAACATGTAAGACTAATCTTATTAAAGAAGCCCAGCTTTTGACAGATTATTGCTGCCTAGATCACCTGGTAACTCTATGCCAGGACCAAATGAGTAGTTTAATTATGACACCAGAGCTACTTCAAGAAGTGATATATGAGGCTGAATTTCAGCTACTCTGTCAAAGTGAAACTGCAGATTACAAGACACAAACATGTCAAGGGACAGGAGAATTCTTTTGGCTATGAATATCTCCACACTGCTACAAATTTGGGAGTACTCAAGTACAAAGTATTAGGTCTTAGAACTTACTAAGCAATGAAGCAATTTTCTGCAGAACTGATGATGCAAAGAAAAAAAAACCTAAACTGTATGCAGAGTCAAGCTTTATGTAGCTCTAAAGCCAGTATATGAATTAAAATTACTCCTCTAAGCCATTTCATATTAGTCAACACATCTGAGTTTTAATGAAAGACCTAGAAGTTTCTGTGGGAAGTTCACACGCTTCTGGAGACAAGTCAACTGGCCCTTGACACATTAACTCTTAAGTCAAAAAGCAGATTGTGTTTACTAATCCAGGAGGATCAAAGGTAGGAAATCACATTAGTGATTTAGTTTTGCTACAGAAATAATTGCCCCAAAGACTCTATGATATTTACTTACTTACAAGATGTGCCTTGACCTGGCTAGAATCTCAGTAAAGATGCAGTAAACATGCATCTTGTCTAAAATTCTACACAACATCCAGTGTTAAGATGCTGCAGTATAAAAAAGGGATGTTGCCAGACAGCAGATCATTAGCCTCATGCTGTCTTTGTATCATCAGGATTAATGCCTTAGAAACAGCTATTCAGAAGCAAATAGCCAGGACAAAAGGAGAAAAGAAGTCTGTGGCTACTCTTTTTGAGAAATTCTTCCACCTCAGCTGAGCTGTTACAGAAAGCCCTACCTTCTTACATAAGCATGCTGGACTACATGAAGAGGCCACTATCTAGAATACGTCAACACTTCATCTGCGGAAAGCTTTGACCTTTGCACCACAAAGATGCTGATCTAACCCTGCTGTAAAGAGGAATTCCTGACCAGAGGGGTTCATCTTCCTCCTGGTCCTATAATGTGCCCAGTCTGCAAAAGCTGGCAACACTGAAGCCTTTGTGACACTTCTGCTGGGTGAACTGACAGCAACCCCAGAAGGTAAGAGGCACCTGGTCTTAGCTAACCAGGATTCCTCCCTGCTGTCCTTCCCTCCAGTCTGCACGGCATTAAAAGATGGTGCATTGTTCTAAGCCAAGCCACCAGGCACATGTACACTTTCAAGAGATCTGTGAATCTACCCCAGAATGTTTACTTGCTATGCACCCACAGTATCTCACCTGCAGTGACATCATGTTACATCTCAGAGGGATTCAAACGAAAGGCTTTTAAAGGCAGACACACCCACCTAACAAGTGCCAATTATTACTGCTGTATTTATTTTTCACCCACAAGCATGAAAGAACTCAAATTCATGTGTAACAGTTAAGGTGTTTCCCCAGATAGAAAGACAGGTGTCTACTTCTAAACCCATCGCAACTGCTTTCCAGTAGCCATCAACGCTGTGCCATTTTCAAAAACTGGTATTAAGGAACAGTTTCATTTGATTCAATTAAAATAATGGTACCACCAGCAGCTCAAAATCCCTGTTCTCTACTCACTGAGAGGCTGATGACCTGCTGTCTGACAACATTCTCTTCATACTGTAGCATCTTGACACTGGGTGTGTAAGATGTGGGATGGGTTTCTCAACAAGGTATTTTTTGCAAAATCTGACTTGGCCTAATTTTAATTTGCTCCAACTCATTTCAGTTGAAAGTACAACGAAATAGCAACAATATTAAGAAAGCATACCAGTAGGAATTATGTCCTGGAGTCACTATCACTAGGGTTTTGGAACTTTACTCACAAGGCACATTGTGATAAACTAGTTTAGCTTTTTGCTTATTCTATCTTCTGAGGAGAAAGGAAACAAGCTGCAATTCCATTGCTAACCTCCTAGCCATCGGGCTGGAATGTAGTATGGCATAACCCAGAAATTAGAGACAATCACAGTGTCCACAGAGGTCACAGGCAAAAGCACTGATACCACCACACAACTGTCCCTGCAACTCAAGGCACAGGCAGCAGTGACCTTCCACAAAGCCAGCTACAAGCCACTTAACTTTAAAGTGCCCACAACAAACAAATACAAACCAAACTGTTTATTATTCTATTTTATGGCAGCCCTAGTTAAGACTGGATAGAAAAAGCTGTTCAGACATCAACAAAGCCCCATGGCAGCAGATAATCATTCTTTGTAGCATCCTACCTCCATCTGTCTCTCATAATGGATATACTATCTTAGCCTGATATGTTAAAGATCATTTTGTTCAACACTGAGGAAACCATGGATTCAAAAGCTTGTAAAAGAAGCAAGATGAAGACTCCACAAATAGTATTTACCAGGATTACTCAAAATTGCTGTCAAGATGCATTTGCATCATTTACAGCATCTCCTCCTCATCATACATGTTTGTCCAGTGACAATGTAGCACTTTATTTACTCCAGAGCCCTGCAAGCATTGCAGCACACAGCCCCTGGGAGAAAGTTCTGGAGGTAAACCTGCTGAAGAAGTGCAGCTGGCAGACTGGAAACTCCACCTTGGCAGAATTTCTATGAGCAGAAACACTGAAATGAAAGAGCAAAAAGGCAAGAGCCATAAGCTAGAAAGGACACCTTAAAAGAGATGCACCTAGTCCCAAGTAAGAGTCTCACCATTGCTTGAGTTTTGAAATGACCTCTCATTCTCACGTCTCCTCTGCTTTTCTTCATTCTCAGGGGTCTTACAGGTTGTAGTAGAGCCAGATTGGCGCTTTCTTACGCAGTCTTCACCTGCCATTGTTACCTGGATAGTGCAAAAAAAACAAAAAGATAGCAGGTAATTAATGACAAAAGTTCTTTATATTGTTCAATGATAAATTTACATAGCTTTCTTCACACGCAGGTTAGACCTTCTTCCCTTCGTTATGAATTCAGAGCAAGGGTAAGGGAAATTAAGCATATACTTGTATTAGTCATTTACTGTGGATCACACTTCCTCTCTCATACTACAAACAAAGGAACAAAGTAACCAAGCAAGTTCCCTCACCACTACCAAAATATCTCCCCACAGCTCCCTCCTCCCTGCAAAACTTAGAAGTATTTACAATGAGTTTATGAAGTCCTTAAGAGGCCAAAAAGGCCTTGCAGGCGTTTTCTGATAGTCAGTCAGACAGCAAAGTTTGTCTTCCAAGAGACCTGACAGGTTTACTCTGCAGAATCACTGGCATTATTTTGCCTAAGCCAAGCCCCTTCCTGTCAAGTTTTCAGTTATTACTGAGAGCTGTTTCCCCTATAGATCCTTGTAGTCTGCTTGACTAGACAACGGCTGCACTGCAAATCATGGAAAAAAAGAAAAACAGGAAGGAAGAATTAGGTTTGAAGTACACCATATTTGATGACAAAGATCACTGCTAGGGACAGAGCTAAGCAGGCAACACCTGAACCACCACAGCCAGGCTGAAAACAGAACATTCTGCTAATACGAAGGGGAGAAGGACATTCTAATTAGCAACATTCCAGCAAACTCCACAAAATCCAGCTCAAGAAGCTCTCAGAGATGCAGCTACAACCAAGAGCAATTTTCAGAACTAGACTTGCAGAAACCCCCATTTCCAAACTAACGCTTGTCTTTTTCAATCTTTTTTTTCCTTCTACCCTGGCACAAACTCTTAAACAGACACGTACTTTGTTGCTAGTAAGCAGAATGCACACAACAGATGAGCTGTTGGAGATGGGGAAGAAAAACTCATGCACTTGTAAAAAACTAAGAACATAATCATTTAAGGATGAATTTCCTCAGAATATTGAGGCTGGCACTTCTGCAAAAGGCAAGCAAGACATAATAAGACATTTTCAGAACTTAGCTTTCTGTGTTTGTCCTTCTAATAGCATAGTCTCACATTCTTCTTTTGGGTATCAAGGCATATGGGTGGGGGTGGGGGGGAAATCACTAATTCAATCACCAAAACCATTTCTTGCAGTACTGCCCCTCCCAGCTCTGTCTCAGGAGCCAGGTGTACAAACTATTAAAAAATACCACAAAAATAACAAACCTCCCAGCTAGCTTTGTACAACACCTGCTAGCTCATACTATCATAAAGCAAAATGCATTTCTATGAGGAACAGAAAGATCTTCTTACAGTAACTATGCTCACTGTCACAGAAAGGTAGCTGGCAGGACATAGCCACTTCCTGCCAGCTCTGTTACTGCTGCAACTCTCTTGAATAATCCTCTTGCCTTTGAAAACAAGCCAGTCACCATCATGAAGACCTCACCCCTTCTACTTCCCAGCTTTCCCACAAGGTTCCAGGTACAGACACAGCTGTACCACATTAGAGCAACAGACTTACAGCTACATGGAGATTCTGGACAGAAAAGCATTAATCTTTCTCGTCTTACACAAGAAGCTGCCCAAATCCCAATCAAAGGATAAGAATGAATAGCTGATCACATAAGAGATTCTACAGAGCACTGGAGATAGAAATAAAGCTGTTTTATAAATTAATAAATACACTAACAGGCTACTCCTTGGGCCACTAGTGAGCCTCTCCTCTGACACCTGATAGAAGTTTAGTTGTTCTTGTAAGCCACACCTGTCCTTAATAGGTGCATATTTTCTAGCTATAATAGAGGACCACAAGTTTGATTCTTTTCTCAGCGCATCTTTTATTTTCTTCCAAGGGTGAAGAAGGGACTCCTTCCCCTCCAGTGCAGAGTGGTTAGAGTACCTCACTGAAAGGTTAACAGAAAGGAGTTAGAAATAAAGGGAATGAAAATTTAAAATTGAGTTAAAAATGAGGGGAAGGAAAAGTGTGGGAGAAAAAAAAAAAAAACAAACCACCACAACAAAACCAGTTACAGTTAAAGCAATTAACTTAAGACTCACTCAAGTCAGGTAAGTGATCACAGGAAAGCGTTTTATACAGGGAAACAAGAACTGTAATAGGGGAAATCTATGAAGCAATCATTTTCCTACTCTAGTTTCCATAGGAAGAGGTATAATATTATTGTACCTAAGCAACTATCAGTGTATAAAGACGGCATCGGACTTTCCCTCTAATCTCTGCTAGAACTAAATCAATCACGACACAACGTCAGAACAACTCCAAAATGTTCATTATTCCCTTCACAAAAGGAGTAATTACTCCTCAACAATTAGTAAACAGTCACTCCCTTCTCCCGGCTCTGGCTACTTGCACGACATCCAGAACCACAAACGAGTCCCATTATCAGATTTCCCAACAAAACCGCCCTGATTTTAACAGGCATTATAGTACTTGTAAATGGTCTCAGAAACCTTGAGTTTCTCCATCTTCCCTTTCGAAACGCTCGCAATTAGAAGCACGCCTCAGGAGAAGAGCAACACCCTATAGGAAGCACATCTTTGCATTTCGAAAGGCTTGGCAGCACAGTGAGGGCGCATCTTCCACCTGAGGAACCGCTTTGCTATGTAACAACCTTATCCCCAACACGTTCCAGATCTCCAAGGTTTTCCTGCGGCCCTTAGGCATAACGTTAACCGGCAGACCACGGTGTGCTGCATCCGTGGTACCAGCAGAGCTCTCCACGAACTAGGGAAGTATCAAAACAAAGTTAAGGTCATTCCGCAGCTCACCCTCAACGCGCAAAGTCATCCAACAGGGGAAAAACGCCGAAACCTGCAGGTAACAATGAGAACTGCTTAAAGCGCTGCCGAGGTGCCGACCACAACGCAGACCACAACGCTAGCTCCCCTCTCCACTAACTCCTGGAAACACCGGCAGAAGTGTCAGGTGGTGGTGCCCGCTGTTAGCAACCAGACCCACCCCCGCTCCACTCCTCATGCCTCATTCCGGAGGCCTCTGTCCCGTTACCCCAAGCGGCACAGCCCCGCGAAAAGACTCCCGAGCTGAGCTTCCCTCCCGTCGCAGCCGCACCGCTGGTGGCGGGCCTGGCCTAGAGCCGCCGCCGGAGTGGTCCCGCTGCGCCGAGCCGGCCAGGCTGAGGCTGAAGGTGGGGCCGAAGCCATGTCCCATCCGCCCGCCCGCACCCCGCCGGGAGCGTCACCTTAGAGCGACCTAGCCGATTCTGCCGCGCGCGCCGGCTCCCCACGACCGCTTCCCGCCTGCCCTCGCGCCCTCACGTAGGGGCCTCTTCCCGGGGCTTGCGCACGTCACAGCGCAGAGGGAGGAGAGGGGCGGGGGTCAGCGGCGGCGCCGGCGCCTATTGGCTGGGAGGCGTTCCGCGAGGGAGGGTGAGCGCGACTCGGGGGGAGCGGGGGAGGATGAGGGCGGTGGCACGTGAGGCGCACGTGGGGGGCGCGCGGCCCCCTGCACTCGCCCCTCCAGTGCGGGTCAGGCACGGTACCATTGCCCCCCCTGTACCCTGTGCCCCCTCACCTCAGCTTTCTTGTCAGGCGTCCTGGGGGTCGGGGCAGCCCACTGCCACCTTATCCCGATTCTCAGACTCCTGGAGATGGGGGATGGTTGTGACCGACGATCTGCCCCAAGTCCTGGGCTGGTTCAGTCAGCACCCAGCAGCAAGCCTGTCCTTGCCATTAGTAACCCGGCGCCTCCAAACACATGGAAAACTTGTTTCAAGAAACTGGGATGACACAGAAGTCAAGGTTAGGAGGCCCGGAGAACCCATTGGCTTTATCTGTCCTCGTCCTTCAGAGGGAACGTAAGGGTTGCTCAACAGGCTCTTCCCTCTGTACCCTGTACAAATATGCAGCCTCACCAGTGTGGTTCTTCCAAACAGCTTTACAGGCATGAGGGCAAATATTTTTAAAGGTAAATAAAAATGGATGGCTTGCTGACTTCAGTACCGCCCCCTGTCCCCCAAGAAGTAGGGGTTTTGTGGCAAGGGGGTGTTCACAAGTTTTGCTCTTGGGAGCATGAGCTGCAGTTCACCAGTAAGGGCAGGGCAAGAAGGATGCCTGGCTGGTGAGGTCTTCCAGTCTCAGCCTGTGGTCCAGAGGGTCAAAAACTGGGTGAAAGGCTGAAGTTTGTACCCTCGCTTTCTTTCTTCAGGCGGAGACAGGCTCATGATGGCTGGTGAGTCACAGGAGCACGTCACCAGCAAACAAACTCTAGTAACCTCCAGTAACTGCATTTCACCACGTAAATGGGAAAGCTTTCCTGAAGTCAGGAGAACTAAGCCACTAATTTCCTACTGGCAAGTACATGTCTTTCCTTCTCACAGCTTCAGGGTTGTGCTATGAATGATATGTCATGTGCACCATGAAAAGAGTGTCCCAAACCAAGATACAAAGCTATGATGAGGCATTAAAGCATTTCTATCACATTTCACCTTACCAGACCTGTTAACAAAACATTTGTTTTGACCAACATGTAGCCATGACACAGTTTTAAATGCTTACTTCTGCTGTGAACTATTCAGAAGTGGTTTCAAATAATCTGTGGGAACTCATAGCAGACCCACTGAGTTTTCGAAAAAGTCTGACGTGGTTTCAGCTGGCAATGTGTGTTCATGCTATTGCCCCACCACCCATCTCTCATGCTGCTTAATGGGAAAAATTAAAAGAAAAAAATACAAATCCTATCATTGCTGAAATGCAAATAGCTGCATATATGATAGCACCAGGAATTTTCAAAAATCCTTTTCCCCCATTCTTAAGAGGTTGATTTTTGCTCACGCTGCTTTGAGATAGTCTCATCAGGCTATACAAGATCACTGGTGCCCTCATGCTGAAAATGCTGTGCTAGCAATTTACACAGAAGAGCCCTGTGGCACCAGCGTTGGCTGGGTGAGCAAGTGGAAAATAAAAAACCCATCCAAACCCAAAACCTGCAATAGTTTCCCAAAGCTCAACAAGTTGTTGATGAAACTGTTCATCAAATTGGCAAAAGCACTGACTCTGGGTGGTAGGAAAATGGCATACGTTTAACAGAAGCAAAGTTGCTTTTCTTATCTTGCCTTAAAGAGGCAGTGGATAAGTGACAGTAGATTATATTAGCACTTCTTGACAAATCTCCCAGGCCAAAGCAGCATGGTGTGACAGGCACTGAGCTCCCTGTCTGGACCCTCACTCTTTCCCAACAAAGATTTTTCACAGCCTGCCTTCCCTTCAGAGGGTCTTCCCTTCAGGCTGTCTACCTGCAGCTCACTGAGGGTGAAATTCAAAGTGACCACCCTTATTAACTTTTCTTCTCATCCTTTAAAAAAGTAAATTGGAAGAAGGCTTTTCCACCTCTGCTTCCTGACTCTCATGCCTGTCATCTGCTGTTGTCTTCACCAGCCCAAACTGCTGCACTGTTTAATCAGCTACATCATTTACTCTAGCTTGTCACCACAGTGCCTGCAATCTTGATTTTCTACATTAATTTTCTACATTAATCTTTTTCATTAATCCTATGGGTTGTATTGCTCAACAATTGCCTCATCACAACCACCCCAAGCACTGCTGGCTGAATCACTGTGTGGTGGTTCCCACTAGTTGACATATGAATCCATGACTGTAACACCCCAACTTTTTGCTTCAGCTTCACTGGCTCTCACCTACCCAGTGTCAAGCAGCAACTTGACTTATGCAGCACTGCTTGTTTCCCCTCTTTCTTTCTTGCTATCTTGCTTGCTTTCAGGATGGAGAGATACACCCAAAGGATGACTAGTGGGGGCTGTGCAGCCCAAGGGAGGCACTGCAGAAGCAAGCTGCATGGCCTCCAATGCAGCGGAGTCAGCAGGGGAGAAAGGCAGAGCACTGGGGCTTTCACAACCCCTATATAAAATTTGTGCCTGGTCCTGTTCCTTCCTGTCATTTTTGGCACTGCTGCAGAAGAGATGTGACTAATGCTGCCTACTTTTAATTCTGTGTAGCTCAAATTTCTGTTTTAAGATTTTTGGTGTCAGTCAGCTCAGGGAGCAAGTAGCTGTGGCTGTTTCTGATGCCTGCATTTATTGACTAGAATGATTAATTCCCTTAAAATTTCTATCTGGGCTTTAAAGTCAGTCACCTGAGAGCCTTAGCACTTTCACATGTTGGAGTAAAGTGTAGTATGTCCCATAATAAACTATTTAATAATATGGTCTGTAATTCTTATATGTAAGCGCAATAGCAGCATCCTAATGTCTAAATGAAAGAGCACCCTCAAGTGGTTAAAAATAATGTTGCATGCCCCACATTTTTTCCTTTTGAAAAACAAAATAACAAAGTGGCAGTAATGTTGGATCTATGATGCAAAGCTGGTTATAAATGTAACAGTGAATGAGCTTCCGGTTTTGCATAACCTGAAAAAAAAATGGTGTGGCGGTAAAATTGAGGCCAAAACTCAGCCAGGCAAGTGCTGCAGTTAAAAATAATTTTAAAAAGTATATTCAAGAAGCTGTAGAGGACTTCAGCCTGATCTGATAATGCATGACTGAGTTTTGGCAGGAAAACTGAAAACTAGTTCCAGCACATATCACATTGCTGAAGATGCATGAAGTGTTTACAAATGGTAAAGATTGCTTTTTAAAAAACTTCAGCGGAAGTTTTCACAGTCCCTGCTATCATCCTGTCAAAGATTTTTGCATGTAATCACCCTTGCTCCTCTTTACTTGGTATGAGGCTTGGAGTTTTCAAAATATTTGGGGAAAGAGATTCAGATCAGCAAACATTAGAGGAAAGATGGAAGCAACAGGAATTAAACTCCAACTTTGGTGAGCAATTCTTTGCACAGTTACTTTCCCAGTGATGAAGTCGCTGGTTTTGGCAGCAGATGAAACAGTCAGAAACAAGTGCATCTCTCTCAGCAGAGGGCAGTGGTATCCTTACTCTAACACCACGTTTTGCTAATGAACTGAAATCATCCTTTAAAATAAGAGAGGCCCTTCTGACAGACAGCAAGTTTCTGAATTCCTCTCCACGCTCAGAAGTCCAAGGGTTGAGCTTCTTGAGACGACCAAGCAGGAGATGCAACAGCCAACTCAACTGCTGTGATTCCATTGCTCAAAAGGGAAACCTCCATCATTCTTTGAGGAGCAAAACGTTTTTCCTTTCTGTACCACCTTGAAGTAATAGAATGAATCCTGCCACCTGGGCTGGTGTAATAGTCAGGGATTTATTTGTTTAAATCAAGGAGGTTATTTCTTCAGTGGATTTAAAAAGGAGAAGATGCTTCTAACCTGGCTAACCACCAAATCATGAAAGGTACCAAATCCATATAGGTGTAACTACTGTCTAACGCTGCTAAGCTAGACTGTGTCTGAAACTCTGTGACATAACAGCTTTCTCCTTCTGCTAGTCTCAGAAAGAATTTCATCTGGGTCCCAACCACATGATACATTATCATCATTCTCATTGTGACACTAGCTCAAACCACTCTCAGATTTATTTTGCAGTGTGTTCTGCTGCTTATTAATATTGCATGAAAATATTGGACTGCCTCAAAGAGAAGGTCTCTCAAGTTGTTTCAGCAGGAACATACAGCAATAAACGTGCAGCCAGCCCTGGAAGAGCAATTTCAGAGATCAGTTCCAGAACAAACAGACCTAGTTACTAGTGTTGACTCTCCTGTGTGTAAGGGCTTTCTAAATATTTTTGTGGAAACACAGGACTGAACTTGGCCAGCATCTCCTTCCCGATACTACAGCAGCAACTGTACATGTTCCTTGTGACTCCACAGATTGCCAGCTGTGCTACACAGCTGGGACCCTTCCGTGTGAAGGTAAGATACAGCAGGTGGAAGAGTAGATATTTTACACCTAGTTTAATGACTAGGCTTCAGTGGCTTCATCTCCATATTTCATTAAGATACACATTCTCTTTTTCCTGAATAAGCACAAAATGGTTTGCCATTGCTCTCCCCATAGCTGTTTAGGAGGAGAAAATGGTGTAAGACAGCATTTTATACCATTTCACAGAATCCCAGAATCCCAGTATGGTGGCAGTTTGAAGGAACCTCTGGAGATCTAGTTCAAACCCCCTGCTTTTCTAATATGGGAGCTATGCCAGGCTTTCTCGACTCCCCAGTTGTAGAAACAGAAGTTTGTTCTAAGGGCAGGGCTTTCATACACAAGCTGTACATTTTTTTTTTGCTAATCTTTTAGACTGTCTTCAACAGCAACGTTAGGAAGCTATGGGAAAGGTATTGGATTTGAAAGGTGTTGGGGGAAAAAACATTGAGGTGCTATGGTGAGAAGAAATCAGCCTCTCTGAGGGAGTATGAGATCTTAGGGCCATCAAGGAGGGATCTTACAGAGAAATGTCATGTATATAGCCAGTGTGCTTGCAAGGCACTTGGAGAACACCATGGAGAAGTCTAGGAGCATCAAAATGGCATCTAGAATCATAATGCCAAAAGTGGTTGAATTTTGAAACGAAAGAGCCCCCCAGAAATATGAGGACATGGGGGAAAAAATCCCCCTCAAACCCAGGACATATTTCTCAGAGTATAACACCTATATTTGTAAAGCCATGGAAGATTCAGTCTTTATTGTAGACTAAGAAAGAAAACATGTTTTCAGCTTTCAGTGTTGGACATTTCCTCTTTCCCAACTTGTTTTGATCTCTGCAAGGATGACCAAAACTAGTCCCAAGCAGGAGACATTTCTAAATCTGCCCAGCCAGCTCTTTGGCTGTTTCCATGGCAATGAGGCAGCGCATCCTGCTGCTCTCCCTTCTGTGAGAGCCTTTCCTAAGCTCCATACAGACTGACAACACTGTGCCTTTGTAACTCTCCTGCCAAAAACTTCCCTATTCGCTGATCAAGGCCATTCCCATCTGTTCATTTCTGCTTCTCCCTGATTTTAGAAACCCCTGGCTTGAGAGGGAATCCATCCCTGTGTTTGCTTCTCTGCCACAATGATTCAGGCCAAGGATGGACCGCTGCTCGTTATACAAGTTGGGAGACTGGAGAGGGCAGTGGCTTCCGACTTTCCTGCCTTGGAAAGAACTTTGGGTGGTGGTAAGGGATCACACTGTACATGCCAGGAGCATAAACAGAGTAGAAAGAAAGAAAATCCAGATTTCTGTCTGGTCTCCCAAAAGAATTGGACTGAAACTTGGCACCTCTGACCATAGCAACAAGTCGAGCAGTAAAGAATGTACAGACTTGGTACAATGCAGTACTTATTGAAGGAGACGACAAGCATGAAGGAACACTTCCAAAACTCTGAATTCAGATAGATCTATGTCACAGCTGAGCCTCTGGCAGCTCTCAACAGCATTTCACTGAAAGTGGAAAAAAAGAAAAGTCAGAGTTACAAGGCTGAAAGAGGAGCTTTTGCTATCAGCTGAGGACTAGCAAAACCGGGAAGTTATAATGCAACTGCACCAGGAGGTGAAGCAATCTGCAGAGTTCGCTGCAGTTGATCTGCATTGGACTGAGCTGATGTGGTTACAAAACTGTCTTTGTGCTTAGCACTATTCCGTTGTTGGCCTAGTGCCTTGAGGCTTACATGCTTTGGAAATATGGATGAGGAGATGAAAACTTGAGCTTGTTTAAAGGATTTAAATCTGAAGATGGCAGGCCCAGGAGAGGGATTCTAAGTTCAGGCATGTAGGTCATGCAAGAGAGGTCTTGTCTTCACCATCAAGTTAATATGAAATATAGTAAAACTGTTCCTGTTAGTTCAACCCTTGCCCACACACACAAAAAAATACCCTCATTGCATAAAGTGTCTGGAGAAACATGATTTGACAAAGCAACCAGAAAGCCAGGTAAGTGAATTCACTTCATCCTTTACCACTGCCATTTCTCTACAGTAGAGGTTCATGTTAGCACCATCAAAACAACCAGCAGTGCCCACTTGCCACAGCTTCTCCACTTGCATTTTCCTCACCAGCTGCCTGCTCCTTGCTTTCTATTCGTGAGCCTATTCACCCAGCTACAAAAGGCTTCCAAGTACCCACAATGACAATCACCCATCTTCACTGCAGAAGTCTTTGCTGTATCATTTGGGAAGTGTATCTAGCAAGACTTAATTTTCCTATTGCCTGCTGATCAGGCACCAAGTTATGGGAGAATCACTGGCATGATGCTACTGTAGTCTATGATTTTAGGAAGAAAGATCCAGGCTGAAAGCTTTCTGGTGGCTTTCCAAGTAAGCTGTCATAAGAAGAGAATCCACCATGCAAGACCTCAGTGCTGAGGGAAAATCAGAGGGTTTCATCTACTCAAAGTGTGGAACTATAAATGCTAACTCAGTAACTCCCCAGGAATGAGCATGTGCCATGCTGAGACTGAATGCAAATCCCTGAGGCCGGATCTCTATTTCAGACTGTGCAGTCAACAGACAGCTCCAGGGAACACACAAACAGAGGATGCTGATAATTTCACAGTTTCTGCTTCCCTGTGAGGCAGAAAATAGAAGTGCTCTGAAGCTCTTTCCCAGGAACACAGAAGTCATGTTTTCCAGGGCCATCAAAAGCAGAGGAAAATAGGTGTGTTCTCTGCAAACTGGGAGAAAGAGCAGCAGAATCATCTGCTGCCATGGCAGCTAAAGGAATCTCTTGGCTGATCAGGCAAGCTTTGTGGACTGAAGCTATAGAACTTGAGGAGAGATGATGGGGAAGGGATGTGAAGTTGGCTCAGGTAGACAGAACTCTCAGAGGCACGTACGGTCCACAGTGGATTCACATTGTGTCAGTGTCTCTTCTCACAGCAGAGATGATGAACGTGCCTACTCTGCCCTTTATCACAAGCAACCCATGGGAAAAACTTCCAAGACAGATGACTCAAGGTAATTTTGTAGTGTGACTGCATCCTAAGAAAGAGCAGACAAAAAGGGAAAGGCAGACAGCCAGGCGGGCTCTAGCACGCTGAGGTCAAATTCCCCTTTCTGTCACTCTCGGGTATGAGAAAGCTGAGGAGGACATGGAGAGGTAGCAGACACACTGCCATGTCTGCTGCCACGGCACCAGGCAGACTTACGCGCGCACCCATGTCACCACAGGGCTATAAGCTCTGACTAGCAGAAAGAAGATGCCTGGGTTTCACTCTAAGTGTCTCAACTTCTCTGCATAGTTGGGATTGCACAGTAAATGCCTCAGCTGTATGAAATGTGCTCTTGGCTCTGGGGAGGTATTATTTCAGGTTGGCTGCAGCTGGGAGTATGGAGCGTGACTTCAGGCCTCATTAGATGCACACTTGACAAGTTTTCTGCAAAAACATACAGGGAAGAAAGGTTTTCTTAAGAAAAAAAAGCTTACACAGTTGTCCTATGTGTGTGGGGAAGGGAATGTCTGTCTGCCTGCCCCAGCTGTCTTTTACCTCCCAGTAACATTTGAACCTGTTGGCCAATTTTACGCAAATCGGACAGAAGAGACAGAGCTTCCAGAAATATTCTGTTCCTATGAGTTTGTCACCCTAGTTAGAGGACAGAGTCCTAATTAACACTCTGAATGGAGGAAACCTGCAGATGAACTCAGCTTTTGTTAGAATAAGAATTAAAATTGGCAGGGATCACTGGAGCCCATCTAGTCCAGTCTGCTGTTCAAAGCACAGCCAGCTTCAAAGTTAGATGAGGCTGCTCCAGGCTTCATTTTAAAACCTCTGAGGTGTCAGAGAATTCACTCTGGACCTCAGCTTCATAAAACAAATGTATGCAGTAAAACTGCTCTATCTCTATTGGTCAGGGAATTAATTTCCCCCTCTTTTAAAGAAGGCTTGGCAGTGGTAGTCGATGGTAAAGACTGCAACAATCCCTACACCAGGCAGTTCATCAGACTCTGCTTATGTTAAACACATTTAACCAGCAGCTAGTTACTTTATTTTGGCAGTGGGTGTTAGTTAATGATTACAGGTACAAAGGTCAGGCTCAGAGACACAATGCTTTGTATATCTCATTGTCTGATTCACCAGAAGCTACAAGGGAAGCAGCACAGCTCTGTGTGAGTGGGAACTATGAGCTACATATCCAGCCTGACAAGCTAATGAGAACAAGTCATTCATTAACAGAAGACTTGCTGCTAGGCAAACACACACAGCTGGTATGGGAGAAGAATTTGGATGTGAAATGAGACAGTATAGTTGTTTTTTTATAAGACATTTCCTACTTCAGCAAGTTTACAGTCTAAATAAAGACCACACAAAAACACATTAAGAGACTGATCAGAGGAAGATTTGGGCTTACGCCTTTTCTGAAAGGTTTGGTAATGAGCAGAGAGGCAGAATTTGCAAAGCAAACAGAAATATTTGCATGCTTAACAGAAGGAACAAGTTTTACATTTAAGTGAGATTTGATTACAAATGTATCTGCTGCTCTCTTGGGTACCAGTCTACTCTGTAGACACACACTCATATGCGTTCACAGAAACATCTCACAAAACCCTCCTGCATCACATGCACAATTACATTTTTCTGTGGAGGAGGTTCATGTAACTGAGCATTTTTTAAAGAAATAACATTAGAGCTGGAAGCTGAAAAGCATAGCTATTTAATACTATATAACTGCATGAGGAAGGAGCACAATGTCACCTGGAAGATAAAGTAATCACTTACAATTCTTGCATAATTCAATAAGAAAGCCTGCCAAAGAAGAATCTATCCAGACTTTGTACAATGAAACGATATTTTAGACCAATCTCTGACTTTTTAAAGTGATTTAATTATTTAGGACCATTGCATACAGCATGCCACCATCCGTGGCCAGGGCACATGGGCATTTACCAAAGTGGTGAAGAGCAAGTCTGAATCCATTCCACCATAAATTTATAACACAGAGGACCAAACCTGCTTTGTGGCCCTGATGAACCCTCAGGCTTCCTTTCAATGTCAAAAACTAAATTCAGAAGTGTGTACCTTTCGAAACAACACCAGGAGGGCAATCACAAAGAGATTAATTACTGTAACAAGGGCAACTTTGGCAGACATGGTTTACAGTATGATTTAGAAAAGGGAAGGTGTTGGGAACTCACTGGATGGCAAAGCACTCTGAGTGTGAGTGACAGGGTGAGGAGGCAAGAAGATGGAGGTGATGGAGGTATAAGGGGAAACCAGCACATGAAATAAAGAGCATGGAGAGGGAGCACTGCTAAATCCAGAGCTTTAATTGCCTTTTCCAACCTAAATGATTCGATGATTCTAATTCTGTCTTACTTTAGCTGCCCATCTTAAAAAATCAAGGATTAAAATTTTTATTTTTTTTCTAGCTAATGTAGCCTTGATTTTGTTATGGGCTATCATGGTGATTATTCTAGTTCAAATATAGGAGTCATCAGAGGAATTTAAGGTGGGATGATGTTGGTCTCAGAGGCACTGATAGAAGTACTACAGTATAACACTGCACTCTGAACTGTTTGCTATCCCTTATCTAAATATTAGCTCTTTGGCTACACACCTCTCAGGGAGAGAAAACAGAAAATGCAGGAGGGAAAATCTTCCATATGCAAACTAAACAACCCCTGCACTGTCCAAACTGCTAGTAAGATTTCAGATTAGGAACCGAAAAACATAGGCTCCTAAACAAGAATTAATGCAACTCTGGAACTCTTGTGGCAGAACTCCTATTGACCCACCTGCAGACAAATGCCTGAAAGCCTGAATCATCACCAGCACTGCTGAGGGACCTCGTATTACCTCAGCAAATGTACTTTATCAGTGATCATGCTGTGCAAGCTGAGTACTAATTTGCAATTCCCAGCAGATGCAGAGACTTGTCATCATTTTTGTTTGGTGCAGGCAACATTTTCCACAGGAAAAAAAGGCAAACAAACAACATTCTTAGTGTTCTTAATGGCACACCCTTCTACAGCCTTCTGTGCCTTAAACAGATGCTAGGGAAGGGTGCAGCTCTAGTACTTACAGAAATACATCAGTCAGGAAAACAATTCCTGAAGAAGTCCTATAATCTGCTTATTCCATGTCTCCACCTCTGGCTTTACTCTGATGAAGGCTGTGAAAAGGGTGACAGGTTATACCACACTGGGTGTAATCTCAGCACACTAAATGGGTTGCTGTTTATTAGACATGTACAGAGTTATGATCCTGTTACACAGGATAACTAATGCAAAAACACAGGACCAAATAAAGGAAGAACTGGGATGCCTGAGACTGTAGTGAGTTGGCTGTCTCTGCACACAGACACACTCATCTTTTCCTCTACATACAACACCATGTACCCAGCCCCTTTCCACCCTCTGCACCGGGCCCTTCTTTGCTCACTTTCCTGGTAGGAGCCAATGTTTAGACTAGTACAGAAGAGTCATTTGAACAAAGGTAATGCTGAAACAGCATTGAAGAGATAACAAATGGTTGGTCTCATCCAAAAGGGCTGACTTGGGTGGTGAGATGTAGTGTTTGGGGGAGTGGGGCTGTGTGGAGTTTTTATTTTAGCTGTGGTGGAAGAAAGAACAGTTATTAACCAAAGACATTTCATCTGTCGAGGGCTGCACATGAACCCTTCTATGCTGCTGGGAAAAATCTGTCAGAAAACCACACTTTCCAAGAAAGATTTTGTGTTCATAGACTCCCACTGAACAAGTCTGTGAGTACCCCAAGCTATCTTTCATGTGCTGTATTTAAATTCTAATTTAAATTCATAGTAATGATTCAAAATAACTTTGAAGGCAACACTGAAACACTACCTATTGTGCCATGAAAGCTCTGTGCAGACAGTACATTTTAAGAGCTGTCAATCACAGATGAAAGGGTGAATGCTGGTACATGTTGCACCAAGAAATGGCATTCTGCTTTGAAATGGCTCAGCACTTAGAAGCTTTCAACGTTTATTGCAGAGTAACTTCATCAGATTTAAAAATCTTTCTTTCTTTCTTTTAAAATTACCTTTCCCTAAAATTCCCCTGTTTGGGCCAAGAGGCGGCTGTCTGATTTTCATGTATGCAGGTGAAATCAAGGGTGTTCAGGGACACTGAGTACCAATGCCATGGGCCATCTAGTGGACATTACACATGGCCTTTGCAGACATCTCAGGGGAGTTGGAGCTGTCCTGAGCTCCACAACTTGTTCTGGTATTACAATAAAAGCACAAAAATCCTGACACATTATGCACATGTATCCCTCACTCTTGAGAACTCTCCAAATGCCTCAATCAGTCTGCTGTTGTTCAAGGCACCTAACAGGTACCTTAATAAATACCACCCATGTTCTAAATACCACACAAATATTTAACACAAATCTGTTTGTGGTGCTTTGATACACAGAAGGTATATGAGCTGAGAGATTACTCCTAGAATTAACTTTCAAACCATCAAAAGAGAACCGCTTGTTAATTTTTCCTAAGTTACATAGAAAAACTATCCACAAAATATCAACACTTAGACTCAGGATTCTCCAATTTGTCCACAGCCTCCTTCTGGCTCAGAAAACCTGTACTTCAGGCAGATGACAGCATCATGCTCGTGACATGTAATGCAGAGCATGTAAGATGGCTCAGCCAGCAATTCTTGTGTGATTTTTGAAGCACAGCGGATGTGGAGCGATACATGGTCAGTGCTTAGAAGAAGCTTCAAGAAATGGATATCAAGAAATGGATATCAGGTAAATATTTAAAGTTGCTTCAGAAGTGTTTCTAGAAACATCACATTTCTCATCAGGCATGTTACTGTAACCTCAATGCCGCCTTTGTTCCTTGGTCCTTTTCATCCCTCACTTGAACAGCTCAGGAGACAGCAGATTGACTGGAAACCCAGACTTGCCAGGAGGACAGTAACTGTTCTGATGCTTCATTGATGCACAGTGCCAGACCTCTTCAAAAGAAATTACCTTTGGAAAAAAACCCTTATTTCTAATCCTACAGGAGGCTGATAACATCTGACAATAATAGGTAGCATTGATACAGATTCTACCTCTTCAAAGCACTTTGTACTCTTTGCATCGTTAATAACCCTGACACCCTGTGAAGTAAACACTGAGTAGCCCCTGTGTTAACTATAAAGAACGGTGTGGCTCAGTGTCACAGTGACTCAGTAGCAAAGAGTCATTTGCAGGTTGGGGAGTTTATTTTTTTTATATCCCCATTGCTCTTCTAGAAGAGTGGCCACCAGCCAAGGCTTGCCATCTTCTGTTTATGATACCACACAAATGATGTTATTGGGAAGACTAAGCCAGGTACAGTCTGAGGGCAGGCTTGTTTAGCACACAGACAGCAAAGGCTGAGGCACTGGTTTGGAAGCTTTTAAAATAAATACCATTATACCATAGCATATGGCAATCATGCTGCTGCCTCCTCCCCCTGCAATAGGCCTTTTTAGAAAACCCCTGCCTGACTCCATCCCCAGTTCAGATGTTTCTGTATATCAGACAAGTTCCATAGAGTCAGACATTAACGTCACCCACAGCAAGATGCTACGTGTGCACAAGCTGCTAGTAGAGAGAATGAGGGATTTCATGAGATCTGAGGAATAAGAAGAGTGTTTAAAGCCAATTCTCCTTAGTGCAGTTATTATAATAGTCTCTTGACACTGGCATCTTCTTTTAAAATGCTAATGGCCTTCCTCTGGATAGTTCTTTAGGATCAGGGAGTAAAAGATATTAGGAAAGAAAAATAGTATTTCTGCTGAATTTTAAAGAGTGGTTTTATTCCACATTGCAACTGCAAATGGCACGAGGCAGTTCTGTGTTTGTTGTCTTTCTACAGTCTCCAGAGAACATATATTTTGTTTACAAGGCAAACCATTTACAAATGCCAAACGCTGCAAATTCTAGCTGGAATGAGACCAGGAATTTCTCCACTGCAGACTTTACTCATGTGGGCCAGTTTTGCCTGGGACTGTCCATCCTGCAGGGAAACCCTCTGCTCACATACACATAACCATGTCCACAGCAGGCTCTGGACTTGGCAATGTGTAGCCCAGATGTTCCCAGTGCTATTTTAAGAACTCTTTTGTTGTGTGTTATTAGTGAGCCTGTCTGTAATTCTTGATCTCCCTGATGTTCTTAGTTCATTAATTTAGTGACATAAGGCGTTTCTGGCTCCACGTGTTCCTCACTCCCATTTACTCCAGCATGTGTCAGCTGGATGAGCTAATCGTATTCTAATTGCAGCAAGGCTCAGTTTGAATGAATGTGACAGTATGGCTGGCATCTTGGTAGCACCTCATGACCCTAGAAAGGTAGAATATCACCTTAGAATTCTTGTTGCTACGAATTTCATGAAAGAAAGATGACTTTCATGGAGCTCACAGAGGAGTTTCTCCTCACTTTCCCACCCCAAAAGAACGACACAAAACTTGTTCTAGTCACAGGGTGCTGTGGTTCCTTGGAAGCTGCCTGGCTCTGAGTGTTACCAAGCAAATTTGTTACTGTCATGTCAGTTCTCAGTGATGTGGTGAGAGCATCTGAAGTAATTGGCACTGTGGCTCATTGATAATGAAGCAACATTGCCAAAGTACCGCTGCAACATAGGCTGGGGAATGAAGGGATGTAGAGCAGCCCTGCAGAGAAGAGCTTGGGAGTATTGATAAATGAAAAGCTGGACATGATCTGGAAATGTGTGCTCTCACCCCAGACCCAACCATGTCCTGGGCTGCATCCCCAGCAGCATGGGCAGCAGGTGGAGGGAGTGGACTCTGCTCCTCTACTTCACTCTGCTGAGACCCCACCTGCAGTGCTAGGTCCAGTTCTGGAGTTCTGTGTACAGGAGAGATGTGGACTTGTTGGAGCAGGGCCAGAGAGGCCACAACAATGACGCAAGAACTGGAACCCCTCTGCTGTGAGGACAGGCTGAGAGAGTTGGGATTGTTCAGCTTCAAGAGGAAAACACTCCAGGAAGACCTTCTTGTGGCCTCTCAGTATTTAAAGGAGCCTCTAAGAAAGATGGGGACAGACTTTTGAGCAGGGCCTTCTGACAGGACAAGGGGTGATGGTTCTAAAGCATAAGAGGGAGACTAGAGAAAAGGAAGAAAGTGGTGAAACAGTGGCCCAGGTTGCCCAGAGAAGTGGTAGCTGTCTCATCCCTGGAAATACCCAGGTCAGGTTGGACGGGCCTCTGAGCAACCTGCAATAGCTGAGGATGTTCCTGTGCACCGCAGGGGGCTTGGACCCTTACAGGTCCCTTTCAATCCAAACCATTCAATAATTCTATGAAATAGTAGCTAACATCAACAGTGAATAATTCCAAGTATGTAGGTCCAAGCAGCAGCATCTCTCTTCTTTCAGGATGCAATCTCCTCCTTTCTGCTTTGGCTTAGAGAGCTTTATGCTATTACAGAAGCTGAACGATGACAGTTTACCACTTAGTTACTGAGTAGACTGCACATTCAGCTACAATATGCTGCTGTCAACCACGCCTGGCCACCAGCACACCTGACATTATTCACACAGCTGTGTCTTCCTCTTTCTCTACACCCTTAGCCAGAAGAGCAGGTCCCAGTGGGAGCCTGGGGAGTTTGCCCTGGTGGGCCACGGAGGAGGAGGTGTATAGCTCAGGACGAGACCACCACAGCTCCCTTCCACAGTGGGATACTTGACCCTGGCTTCACACCACATCCCTGCTTGGGTTTGTAGGTGAACCAGCCCACCTTTGGCCCACAGGGCAGCCGTAGACACGGGGCTTGGGCTCAGCTTCGTCCTGAGCAGGGCAGCCATGGGGCCGTGGCCTTTGGTCGGGTTACCCGCTCCTGGCGTTAAATAATGGCTAAAATAAGACGCCCCTCCGAGGGCACAATGTGGCAAGTGAAGGGGGTCTGGCACCGCAGCCCGGGCACGTCCCCGCCACAGCCCGGCCGCAATGTCACCGGGTGTCACCATGGCGTGCGGCGATCTGTGGCCGTGCGTGCCGGGGGCGGGGTGGGCGGCCTCCCTCGGAGGACCGGAGGTGGCTGCGGGAGCCGCTCTATTCCCCTCTCTCCCGGAGCTCTGTGGTTTAAGATGGCGGCGGGGGCTGAGGGGGCGAGTCCGTGAGTCCCAGGCCGGAGCGCCGCGGGGGCCGGCGAGGCGGGCGGGAGCCGCCGGGCTGGGCCGCGCTGGGGGGGTGGAGCGGGAGCCCGCCTGCCGCGCCGGGGAGCGGAGGCAGCGGCGGCATGTGAGCTGCGGGCCGCGGCCGGGAGCGCGGCGATGGGGCAGCAGGTGGGCCGCGTCGGGGAGCCGGGCGTCGGGCTCCAGCACCAGCCGCCGCCGCCTCAGCAGCAACAGCAGCAGCCGCGGGGACTACGGGGGAGCAACGCAGCCAGGCCGGCGAGCCGCCGGCGCGAGGCGGCCGGGCGCACTGCCGAGGGAGGCTTCAATATCTTCACTCAGCACGGTGAGGGGCCGGGCCGGGGGCCGTGCTGCCGGGCGGGAGGGGCCGGGGCGGCGAGGAGGGTGACCCCGGTAGAGGGTCGGGTGTGGGGCTCGGGAAAAAGGGGCACGATCACCCTTCCTCCTCTCCCGTCCGCTTTTGTTGTTGTTGGCTTAACTGGGGGAGGGGAGAGCTGCGGGAGTCGATGGAGAGCGGGGCAGTCCCCGCCGCTGCTGCCACGTCCCCGGGGATGGTGGCCTCTGCCCAGCCTGGAGCCTGGCAGCGAGGTCGGGACCGGAGAAACTTATCCCGGAGCTGGGGACCGGGAATCCCCGCCATCCACAGCGGGAAGGAGGTGGCACCGCCGAGAATCAAAACTTACAGCGTTTGGTAGCTGTCACTGCAGCGGTTCCTAGCCCTGGTTTTGTTTACAAAGGTAAACCTTACATGTGCTTTGTCTGAGGCGCTTATAACTTGCCCTTCTAGATCTAGAAATCTCTCTCGCTGTATAGCTCCTGGCAGAGTAAATTATTTTGACTGGGGTGTTGTTACAGCTGCCATCTGATTCTTGGTTAAGTTTTTGCCTGTGCACTTCTATTCTTTCTGGAAAGTGATTATGGAACTGTTTAATGCAATGGTTAATTTCTGACCTCCACAACTTCAACTCCACCTTTATAACACTGGTGGGGTTTTTTTGTTTATTTTTAAGTTGTATCTATTTTGAAACATCTTAACATAATGCACAAGTTTTGGAAGGTATGATCAACAGAAACCTGTCTGCCTTAACAAGCACATTGAGAATAGATGCACAGATGCATCATTGATCCTCCAGTACTGACTATGCTATGGAGAGCTTGTGTGGTTTGGCTTTAGGTGAAGAGAGATGTAGGTGTTTACAGAGCAAGGCTGCCTCTGACTGTACATATTTTCACTGTGCTCGATAGAATGAGCATAGGCAAAAAAGATTAAAGAACATGCAAACAGCAGTCTAAACGTAAATATCATCTGCTGTAATTGCTGACATGTAAGTATTTATCAAAACAAGAGCACAGGACTAAATCTAGTTTTTAAAAATCTCAGTGTTACCACAGCTTTTAAGTTCAGGGAACAGTATGAGCTTTAAAGCCAAATCAGAACTCTGTGCTTGCTGAAATACATGAGCTGCTATTACTAGAATTAAAACTAAGAATTACTATCTAATTGCATCTTTCAACCATACTATCATCAAATTCTGGTTCTGCTCTTGTACTTTCAGTGGCACTTTGGCAGAAAAATTAGTACGAAATAGACTTAATACTGTAAATTCACAGTGTTAGGATCAGATCTCTGAAGTTATGCTCCAAGCCTCCTTCTGGCATGCTGAAGTCTAAAGTCTTTAGCAGTAGAGCAAAACTGCTGTGTAGACTGATCAGCTTGACTTAGCAGGCAAGAGCACTCCTGCTGACAAACTGTCAGTCTTTTCATGTTTTGGTACCAAGATGACTATTTAGTTCTTGCTCTCACAAGGCAAGGACAGAAAGGACGTTTGTGGGAAGTACAGTACAGCATGCGAGGACGTGTAATGGCTTCAGAATAACACAGCTGAGAATGACTCAGGTGCATCTTTTCATGTATTACTGCATATTTTAGTAATAATTTAGTACAGCATCCTGAAGAAACCCTTTTGGTTCCTCCCTACTAAATTGTAGCAGGGAAGTGGAGAGAAAAGGCTTTCTTAAGCATGCATGCACACCAAATAGACAGATTTTGTGCTCAGCCAGACCTTCTGCTCTGTCTTCCCTAGACCTGGAAACAAGAATGAGCCTGGAAGGCCAACCCACTCTAAATTAAACTGTTAGTGACATATCACAAGAACATTTATCTGTGATAACAGTAATTGTATCTTTTAGAATAATTGCTATTTGTATTGCTGAGGTTATCTGCTTCAGTGGTAAAGCTAATGGGTATTGTTTTGCTTAGGCTTTTGTTGCCTTTGTTACTTTGCAGACTGCAAAGGCAGATGTGTGTATTGAAAATAAGGTACAGCTTTTTATTCCTTTAGCTTATGTAAAAGGAGTGGGGTTATTTGGCAATCTATTTTTTGAGAGTTTCAGGGTAGGTTTCAGACTCCTATTCCATCTTGGTGAATACTTCAGGTGTGTTATAGTGTTCCCCAAAACATTGTACTAGAACTTAGTGAACAACTCATTCTTAATAATTTGTACCAAATGCCAAAGTTTGGTACGTATTTAATACTTGGTCAGTAACAAAGAGTTCCCTTCTCAGAGAAGGGAAGTGTGATCCTGACTCCCCTTGTCCAAGAGACTTTTTTGTCTCAGCTTCTACTGTTATTTTTCATTTACTGACCTTCTTATCCTGTTTTACTTTATCTGGCATTCTGCTAGCTTTTGCTAAGATGTTTTGGTTGCTGCTGATAGTACTTGATCCAGATTCTTCTTTTTTAGGCCTTTCTGAACCTGAACCTTCCATCCTGTCTCTAGGATGTGTATTTACAGTATATGAAAAGTGATGGGGAGAGCACTCCTGGACCAGTGACTAAATCAAGCCAGTCTAAGGATGAGTGACTTTTTTCTCTTCCTTGTCTCCTTGATATATTCATTGATGTGAGGAATACAACCTATTGTATATATTAGATCTTAGCAGGTATGAGTCCCCGCCTCAGCTCACATTGTCAGACTTCATTCTATACTGTGCCATGGGAGCAGTATTTACTAACTCCTGACAAAGTTCATTTTGAGGGATTCTTCATGGAAAGGATGGAAGTAACCAAGGTTTTCAGCCTCAGACACATTTTGCTACAGAATTTTGAAGAACAGCTTGTGTCAAATTGATAAAATATAAAATCTCTTGTGCTGAGCTACTGAAACTCTGAGACAAACACTTTTACACAACTTGAAATGTAATTACCCTTGAAAATTCGAGAGATTGAGTTGCACCAGTTTGTCCCAAGTGTATTTGCTGTGTTACAGTGGTGTAGGAGAAGCACTGCAGATACACAGGCGCTACCTACCTTAGGATCAGCTTTTGAAAGAGGCAAGGAGTTTGAAGAGATGTTTTCTGGTTTACGTAAAGAACAAGGAAATCTGTATCATGGCACCTCACTATTCCATCATGAGGACACCTGGACTCCTATGGGATTCAGCTCACTGTAGTATTGAATTCTGTGAGCACTGCTGTGAAGCTGAGCAGAGAAGTTCTAAGCAAGCTGATAGCCTGATGTGATTTGGAGCAGAGCTCTCTAAGGGGCAAAAGAGATTTGTGGATTTTGCAGCCTTTTGAAATCAGCCCTTCAAATCATTATGTTGCGAGGGTCTCTTGCACGTAATCTGTGATGTATAAAATCAAACAATGGATCGTAAAGTGTGTTGGTTGCTAGCAATGTACTAGAAAGGAAGAATGTAAACAGAAGGCTCTTTTAGACATGAGTGTTCCCATGTACACAGTGTCAGAATTGACTGGTACTGCAGGGGCAACAGCTCAAGAGGGAAAAGCTGTAGCAAACACTGGTTAGGGTCTAAGTCTTACAGTTCAGTGTGATCAGAAATGAGAAGCAGTACTTGGTGCCTTTTCAGGATGAACATGCTTTCTCTTTCGGAGAAGGGACAGGGAAGTAGGCTGTCTTAGTCTGCTTGAGGGATGGGGTACAACTGATGACAAACAACGATTTACATATAAGTTGCACAGGCTCTACTTGGCTCCTCATATGACCTCTACGCAGTGACGTGCGCTCATTTTCTTTCTGAAGAGCAGTGATAACTGCCTCCCGTACCAAGATACTCTTTGGAATGGCGTGAGCATGCTTTTCATCTCCAGAAAGACTTGCTGAGTGTTGTAGAAAGCATACTGCAGGGAAGTCAGATTATTTAAATCCTGGCTGGGAAGCCTCTGAGATACCTGTTTCCAGTACTGCTGCAGTTGCCTTGGTGATATATTTCAGGGTAGTGGAAGGCTCTGCCACACTTCAGCTTTTGATCCAACAGGCACAGGACATTTGTTCCCTGTTTTGTTTTCTAGAGGAGGAGTTTAGCAACCTTTTACTATGTGCATCAAGGTCAAGCAAGATAAGCCTATACTTTTAAAAATAAAATTATCATTAAAGCTCCCCTAAGGCAGTTGGAGTGCTATGCCACATGATAAAAACATTCTAAATTAGGAAGTAGCGTAAATAACACTATCCCTTTGAAATTCAGGGAAACTGAAGGGCTGGAGCAGGAAAATGGAAAGAAGGAGAGAATACAGGGTCAGTTTAACAACTGCACTTTGTGGGCTGCCTAAAATGCTCTTTATTTTTCATCCCAGTGAAATGCAGTGAGCTCGGGCCAGAGCTACTTGCCTGCAGACTTTCCTGTCAGTAAATGCCCTATGCAGATGGAATATAATCACTGTATTCAGTGCCTGGCTCTTTGTACTGTAAATCAGAAATCTTGTGGGACCATAATGTATAAATAACTTTAACTAATTATTTGGGGAATAAAGGATAGTTCAGCTAAGTGTCTAGGGGAACATCTGTAGAACATGAAATTATAGGTGTGTTTCATATGACATCATTCTTCATGATATCTAAATTATTCCTACAGATATAGTTGCATTCAATATTTGTTTTTATCCCTTATTTTAATTTGGGATTTTTGCATATTGGATTTCATAAATGCGAGGACTCTACCAGCTCAATGGAAGGGACAATATAATACAGACTATCTGTATTCATCTGTTTTAATTCCTGGTGTATCATTTCCTATGTACTTTTCACATAGACTGAGAACATAGCATGAGGAAGATATGACAGAAATGAAGTTACTTGAAAAGATGTTAGTCAGAACTAACTTAAAAATCAAATTTCAGAGCCCAGACAGATCTCTGGTTTCTCAGTCTCCACATGTAGCAGATGGTGTGGTACAAGTTGTTCTAGCAATATTTCACAAACTTGCTATTGCTTGCAAGTGCAATGTTGTGCAAAAAAAAAAAGTGGGATGTTTTCTCTTTTTTTTTTTTTTTTTATTTTCTGGAAACAGCGAGTTCTCACAAGTGGCTTAAATCTAGCTTTTAATCTAACGGAACTGACAGCTCACAATAGTTGGAGCTGGAAGATAGTTGGAGTGTCTCCTAAAGATGCTGTAGCATAGTTGGCTTCAGGAATATTTTATGGCTGGTACTGATTGCAGATTCTGGGACAGTAGGCTTCAAATCATGTTTTCACTGGTGTTCAGGACAAGTGACCTGTTTTGTGACTCACTTCAGCATATGTTACATTTGTTTGTTCTTAAAGCAGGCCAGTCTAGCTGAAGTCAAACAATACTTTTCAGGTCTTTGTTTCATGGATAAAGCTAGACCAGCCTTAGAGTGATTTATTCTTAGAGTGATTTATTCTGGCCCGTTTCCCCTAGTTGTCACAACTTAATGTTTCCATATACTTATTATATGTAACCTGTCTTGTCAATACTGCTGACAGCTGACTCGTTTGGGCTTGTAGGAAACTGTGTTCAAGTCCAACTAACATAAAACAAGAAACAGCAGTTTTTACTTGTTTCAGCAGGGATGCAGGTCAGAGGTAATACACTTAGGTTTTGCTTAGTGACTTGCTGAGTTCATTTTCACCTGGTTGTATTTTATAAAACCAAGGATGCATGACCACAGACTAAAGCTTCAGAGTTTGGTATCCTAAATCACTGCCTGCCAAACCGTTAGTAGTTCTTTCTACAGTGTGTGATCAGGGATGACACAAAGCTGGGCAGGTCTAGTGTAACTGGCTTTGCAGGTGGATCTGCAAAGTAGCCATCCTTTTTGGCAGCATTCAGAAGAGTAGTTACTGATAAAGAAATATTCCTAGTTGTTTGGACCATCAGCAGTCTCTCTGTCCCTCAACAGAGCAGGAAAGAAACAAAAGCTTGGGCCTAGTGGAGTAACAGAGTTGACCTGCTGGGTTGCAGTAATGGTTCTCTCACTGTTACTGCATCATCATCCCTGACATTTCTCTGGTTTTGTGGTTATGAAATAGTTTATTTTAAAGGCTGATCTTGGTATTATCCATAGAGATTTTTCTCTCTAGAATAAGTGATTTACAAAACCATTGAGGCTTCCTGTTGGTAATACCGTAAACCACAACAACAAAGCTCAGTTGTATTACCCATATCTGCTCAGGAAGTTTCATGTGCTTTGTGGGCTTTCTAAGAAGACATGTGCATCTCCCTGTGTGATATCTGCAGCTGTGTATAAGTTAACTGGTTAATAGGTCACTTCCAGTATCAGCTAACTCCGTACAGGATTTGCAATAAACAGTTAAAAAAACATTTTTGCCTTTTTTTTTTTTGAGAAGGAGACAAAGATGCTCAGAAATACTTCACCAGGAATTGTTTTCATTTCAATCTTCTAGTGCTCTTTTAAGGTTGTGTAAGCATGTGTCTTTTAAGACTGAACTTCAAGAAATTCCTTGCCTCTTCTCCTTGTCCTTTCTTCCCATATGTTGTGCTTTGGATCTTAATCTTACTATGATACTTCCATTAAAAATAATTGCGTGTTAATAAACTTGGAGTTTCGTTTATGTTGATTTGAAAGTATTCTTTGGCAGAGGGGCTGGACCCAATGAACTCTGGAGGTCCTTTCCAACCCCTAACATTCTGTGATTCTATTCTGTGACGATGATGATGTGAGAATTTGGACTACGGTTATGTAACAAAAGTAGCTCTTCAATGAGGAAACCCCCATTTTCAACAGGACAGTTCTGCATCCCCTCCTTCTTAAATGTTACTGGTTAGGATTTTGGGTGCTTTCTTGCTTTGTTTAGTGTTTGGTATTTCAAGTGAAATGTCTGAAATCAGTGAAATGGAAGTAAAATTATGGTGTGAAGCAGGGTCTTAGACATGGCTCCTGGGGAAATGGTTGAATGGCAGTGGTGGTGTTAGGTTGATGTTTAGACTCAACGATCTTTCAGGACTTTTCTAAATGAAACAATTCTATGATTCTATCTTATTCTTGTTACAAGCTGCATATGGTAAAGGCATGGTAAAGAACTCTTCTGCTCTTGTTGGGATCAAATTAGAGGATAGGAGGGATCAAATTAGAGGATAGGAGGATGAGAACATTCTGGATTTGTGACCCTATGCTAATCTCAGTCTTTCTTCTTCCATTTTCTTACAATAATCCCAATTTCAAAGTGTCAGGTTCATCTCTGCTCTTCCTATTTGTTGTCATGTCAACTAGTATATGTATGATGAACAACTATGGAGACAGTAGCTCCAGAAAGGCAGATAATGCTGGAGAGAAGACAACTGGAAAAAGAGAGTGAAAAATGATCTTGCATCTTCTCTCTCGTAGTGCATTTCTGTACATTGGAAATTGTGTTTTGACTGCTGAGCTTTGCAGATGATGTTTTAAAAGTTCAGTCTTGGGTATATTTAATGATTGTTGAATGAGACAGGTGGACCTTCCAAAGTGATTAATGTAAGTTAGAAGCAAATTATTGACCAATGTCGCTATAATCAGCAGCATACTGGTTGCAGGGCTTCTCCACATAGAATAGAATAGATTATTTCAGTTGGAAGGAATTTACAATAATCACCTAGTCCACCTGCCTGACTGTTTCAGGGCTGATGTAGCAAATAACCGATACTAGACACGAGTTCCAAGCTTCTGGAGCACAAACAAGTGGAAGGAAAAACCCAATACCAAGATCTCCTCCTCTTGCTCCTTTCTTACCAGAGGCAGAATAGACTACAATTGGCTAGTGAACTCTTTAGAGTTCACACGGGGGATTTACAGGGGGTCACCTTAAGGCACCACTAATGACTTTTGTTGTGGGTTAAGTGTGCTCAGCACCATGACTAATTTTTAAACAGGTGTCAGGCTTGCTTCTGGTTTAAAGGAATGATATTAATGTCTAGAATTGTGGTAGTATGTAGCATGAAATGTCCCTGGTTTTCATGTTCCAAGGTGACCATACAGTAGGCATACCAAAACATGAAGGAAGTATATGGAGAAACACGTCCTCATCACAAATCTCTGTACACTCCCAAAGGGCCAAGCCTAGAACCTTGTTTACATATTGTTATGTCTGAGAAGATTAGTATTACCTCCTACCTTTACCCTAAACATCAGGGCTTTAAAAGGTGTTTACAGAGCATGGATCTGTTTTCTAGTCAAAACCCCAAAACATTTGTACATTGCAGTTTTCTAGCCTGAAGGTTGTGAATATAAGCCTTCAAACCCAAGCTGGAGTGTCATGTAGTACAATGAGGTCTTCCTTAGCTTAGAGGGTCAGCTCATTTTCTCAAGATGCTTTCAAAGCCCTTGCTGCTCAGGGTTCATTTTGCTAACCAGCACTGTCAGGGAGTTGATGAAACTGTTCAGTTTTACTGCTGCTATTCAGAAACCTGTGGGAGGCTGTGCAACTGATGAGAATATCAATTTTGTGTTGCTGCCTAGAAAAGCCAGGAGCAGAAGTGGAGACAAGATACAGCTATAGTAATACCTCTGAAATGTTTTTTAATAATGAAAAAAATATTTAGATTAGCCTTGAAGGCATTTGAAAAGAAACATTTTTTTAAGTGTTATGACCAGTGCAGCAGTCTAACATGTCAGAACCTGCCAATTAATGAAACTATGTGGCTGTTTAGCAATAAAAAAAAGTCTGTTTATGCACAATTTTTCAAAAGGGATCCAAGTTATGTCTTTAGGAAGAGTGGAATGGGCTCTTCTTAGAGATCTGATTAGCCTTAACAATCTTTTGAAATAGTGGCATAGTTTTCTTCCTCCATTAACTCAAGCATAATTCAAGCTTTCACTAGCCTGAGCTGGATTGCATAAGCATGGACTTTCTCACTGCTTGTGTTCAGTTCAGTTTTTTCTTAGAATATAGGTTTGGATTATAAAGCTTTCTTTATGCCCACCATCTATTTCAGTACACGTGAAAGAGAAACAGCATCCTTTGTCTGAGAGTCTGATTTGTGGTTTCTTTTTTCCTATAAATTGATTTTTTTTTTTTTTTTTTTAAATCTACAAACCAGCAAATTAAAAAAATCAGTCTAAAAGTTGGCAGCTCTTGGGCTCACATTTAAGATAACCTATATATGCTCTTTAGAATAGTATTGAGATTAATAGAGCCAAGCCTTGGTAAAGTTACTCTTAGAATCACACCTTGATGAAAGCATAATTCTGTGGTATAAGCAAGCCCTTGAACAAATGCTCTGAAAGTGGTTTCTTCGATCACTTTGTGGTGATATCACTCAGTTTGTTTGTTTTCAAACCTGCCCTCCCCCCCTTTTTTTTTTTTTTTGTTACTGACTGAATTGTTATCAGTTACCCAGTAAGCCATGATGAGCGTTTTCATTTGTGGTAACAGCATATATCACAGTGAGAGAGAGAGCTCTTTGCAGACCCCAGAGAGTTCTTGTGCTTTCTCCTGACTAGGAAGGTTAGTGGGTTTTGGTAGGTTTTGTCTTTTGTTTTTAGGCAGGGAGCTATGTACAACTTGGTGAGGGATGAGCAGCACTTTTATAATTGATAGCAGTGTGAAACCTGTGCTCTGGCCCACTTACCCACTGAAGCACAGCAAAATACTTCTCCACTAATCATAAATGCCTGTTACTCAGGATGGTATTTGTTTGGTTTACTTAATTTTGATTTATGGCTTCTTTTTAAAGTTCCAAGGGTAAACAGAGAAAGCAGAGGTACTTTATCAAAGAAAAAAGGCTTTGTCTAGAGAAGATGCTTAGAATAAATAGGAAAATGGTATACAGTGCCTTGCAGTGCAATATTTCAAGTTGTCGTTATTTTCTTCAGTATCTCAAAAAAAAAATGGTGTATATTAAGGTTTGCAACATAGCTGTGAGGAAGGAGATGATTTTTCATATTAGAAGAAACGAAGATGTAGTTTTTCTGAGCTAATCTAATAAATTTGAGTGTGATACGAAGTATGAAAGAAACTGGCCCACTTTTCATATTAAAAAAAAATTAAATGGCTTAGGATGATGTGCAAAATCACTAGATGCTCAAATAATGATTTGAGTAGTCTGCTGTAGCTATCTTATGAAAGAAGTCTAGCAGCTTTAATTCCTGCTTTTGTTATAGCAGTACTAAATCTGTTTTGTCAGAAAGTTGAGGTTTTTTGTTTTCTGTTTTTAGGTTGTCATGGTTAAATACATTCAGGTTCTTTAGGGGCAAAAAATGTTTAAAGAGGGGCACTGGCTTTTAAATCAGTCATTTAATTGCTTTGTAATTCCTGCACTTTGGCACCTAGTTAGAAGTGCAGATATGCTTTGAGAAGCTGAAATAGGCCACATACTTAAGCCTGTCAAAGCTAAGCTTGTCTGTGGCCTTGTACAGAAGTTCTAATTCTTTCTTATTTTGACATGACTAAGCCTCTATGGCTTCCATCTATTTTCTTTGTCAAGTAGTTAAGCTAAATTTGAATAAGACACACAGTATGTGTCTTTTCCTCAGCACACAAGTTTGCACCATGATGGTGGAGGTGCAGTGACTTTCTGTGTGCCTTCATAGCTCTCTGATAATGCTCAGCTGGACTGTCTCACCAGCCTAGCCACAGGTGGATGGCCTTAGCTCTGCTATTACACTCCCTTAGCTCTGCTATTACACTCACTTGTGCTGTGGAGGCTGGCATGCCTGAAGGTGACAATTACAGGCTGGTTAGACTCAGGTGAGCTGGGCTGGTTTTCTTACTTTATGCATGGAGGAATAGTATCCCCAGGTGCTGATTATGAGCATGTTTCTGCTGTGCAACTGCAGCTGGTATGCATGAGGCATTGCCAGTGGGTATTGTGTTCTCTGACATGAACAGTGCTTGACTAGGAGAAACCTCTCTGACAGCCTTTCTGCTTTCTTCTACCTTCCCCACTCTACACGAGGCTCAGCATGTGATGTTGGAGCAGGGAAGCTTTGACACATGCACCGTGTTGTCAGCGGGGAGCAGGCGAGCATGAAAGAGCACAGCCTCATGCTGGGCTGAACCACCACTGTTAGCTGAGGAGCCTGGGCTCCACACAGGAAGCTGTGTGATTTTTAAAGAAAGAAGGGGAATGATCAATTGGAGTTGCACATAGAGAACATGCTTTTGCAGGCTACCACGAGAGGGTGCTACAATGCTTTGACTTTATTTATCCGTTGCTAAAAGGTTTTTCTGTTAGGAAAAGTAGACGGGTTTTGGTTGTTGTTGTTTTTCCAACCTTACTGCTACAATGAGGAGTGTTTTAAGTAACTTTTGGATTATAAAGGCAGGCAAGATCCACATATCAAAAGACATATCTGGTAGTCTTAAAAATATAGGGAATACATGTTTATTTTGCTTTTGCCTTTAAGAGCTGAACTGCTTCCTTTTTAGTTGTTTTGTTTCTGTTGGGCTTTATCCTAGATAACCTCATCTGCCAGTAAGAGGTTTTGCAGCTTGTTGATGTGTGAGTGTGCAGGCAGCCTTTCGTGCATGAAAAGACATTAAATCTAATATATCTGTGAGATAATCTGAGCCCTCAAATTGGGAGTCACTTCTCATTGCTTCTGTACATTTCTCATCTGTAAAATGGCAATAACACTTGCTTGTTTTATGGAGTTGTTTAGACTTAGCTCTTCTGTGTTTGTTTATGCAAAAGTTATCTGCAGGCTAAATGTTCAGTCATGCACTCTTGTCTCATCCTGCAGGCTGTTGGAGAAACATGTTTGTTGTGGTTCTAGCCTGTGTTTCAAAACATTTGTGGCATGGTAATAGGTCTGAAAGAGTTAGTGTTTGTTTTAATTGTTTCACTTGCCTTGAAATGGAAGCTCAAAGCACTGTGCTTTGGTGAATGTTATCTATCAAGCATCCATAAAGAGGCTGAAGTTACAGTGAACTTTTGTGTACTGTCTTTGGTTATTCAGCAGTAGTAGAGACATACAAAGAGTGAATTATAATAAGTATTCCTGCAGTAAGGTTGTTGGCTGGGAGATAGGATCTCTGCAGAGATCCCAAACCTGGGGTTTAGGCATACAATTACAAGCAAATAAGATCACTTGACACTCCTGTGGTGTTCCTCACTGACTGCTCAGCTGTGGGGTTGTTGCACTAAATGGGGATGCATTTGTGTTGTTCTAAAAGTCACTTCTCATTACCACTAATACTAGTCAGGGAAAGGCCACATTGAAAGAAACAAGGAATCACTCATAAAACAGGCTTCTAGGAGATAGGAAAATCTGTTCAAAATACAACCAGACATCCTGTCTTGCATACTGTCATCTAAAAGGAAAGGCATGATTTCTGTAGCTGTCCTTTTTCTCCCCTGCACTTTTCTTATTTAAGAGATTCAGATCTTATGTGCATTTCAGGGCTTGGCACCTGGCTTTGTTACGTCCATCCATTATTTCCTCCTACAGATTGATTAAAACACTCCATCACATGGTTAGCCCCTGTGCTCCAGCCCCTGAGCCTATGGGGAGGTGAGCCTGCAATTTCTGAACCATAAAAGCTATTACAGAAGCAGCCTTTAGTATCTAGAGTAGACTGGTGTGGTACAGTGGTGCTTTATATCAAACTGAAGGTTACCCTTCTGAGGATTTTCTTGTGCTTTTAGAAATCAGATAGTGATCCTGAGTGTTGTCATTCCATGGCAGATACTGTGTGAAATGAGGTTGACTGAGGCTAAAAGGGAATCAGAATTGGATGTCCAGGAATTGTTGCTGGTGACAAATAAGAACTATTTCCTTTCCTGTGAGCGTTTAGCATGCTTACTCAGCTGCCTGTATTTTTATTTGGAGCCATATCTGTTCTGACAATGAGATAGGTGATGCACAATGGCTTTCTATCTGACTTGGCTCTCAAAGAATTTAGGAATAAAATGATTCCCTGCCTTTGCTGACAGGCAAAGTATGTCAGCTCTAAAAACCAGAAATGCAGACATGCAGGAGTTGTGGAAGATGGTTTCTCCCCATGAAGGTACCATCTTTTAAGTATTACAAAGATGAAGTGTTTGTATGAGTAAAAATCCATGCAGTTTAAAAACAAAATTTTTTTCCTGTAGTAGTTAGCTGTTTTGACAATATTTTCCCCACTGGTGGAGCAGTAAGTTTAGAAAAGGAAGACTGTTTTATCATGCAGATAAGTGACAGATTTGTACACAGGGTGGTTTATGCAACAGGACTCTAGCAGAGCTACCATCACAGGTCCCCTTCTACAGGGCCATGCCTCTTTCTTGAGTTTGACTGTAGAGGCTCTCTACTACACTGTGCACTATGACAGGTTTCCTTCCTTTTTTTGATTCATGAGCTTAAAGCTGCTTGTTTTGATCCTACTTCATTAGTGTGAGGAAGCTAGTTGTTTGCTTAGAGAACATCAGTAATTGAGAGAGCAGCTGTTTTCAGAGTGTTCCAGGTCTTTATGTTGGAAGTTTAGTCATTAGTTAGATACTTCACAGATTTTGTGAGGGGAGCTGCAAGTATTGCACTTTAAGGATGGCTCATCATCAACACAAGTTTGAGTTCTGCTCTGTCATAGCTTCCAGTCTAATACTAAGCAAATGACTTTGTTTCTTTGCTTTAGACCTTCTCTTGAGTAGTACAATTTTTACCCAACTCTGAGGGACCATCAAGAGAATAAAATACCAAAACAGTGGAGGCACTTGATGCATCAAGTGCTACAAAAATATCCACTGTAGTATCAACTCATACCATTAGCATGCCCTGACTGTAAATGTTCTGTAGGCTGTAAATTTAATACATGCAAGAATAAGCATTTGCTGCTGGTGAAGAGTATAGCATGGTTAGCACTAGTGAGGGTAGTCACCCATAAAGCAGATATGCCCTCAGCAGAAGCCTGGGATCCAATACAGGCTGGATGGTTACCTGTTAGAGGGCTTGGAAATATATCTTACTAGAATTTGTATCCTCATTGGAAAAAATCTTTGCATCTTGTCAGAAGTCTGGAGAGCAATTATCTAGATTTAGAAAAACGTTACTGTTTGGGATGAGATATTCACCCTGGTGTCTCCTAAATTCCTCTTGTGTAAAAGAGCAGACACATTACTGAATGGCATGTGTTCACTCTTAACTTTGTATGTTAGCTCTCATGCAATTTTAAAAGTGAAAAAAAAAAAAATGACTGCACATCTCAGGCCTTGTCTCTGAGAAGGAATCCTGAGCCCTTTCAGCAGCATGCCTCCAAAGACAGCTGCTCAGTTAGCATTCATGTCTGCCAGGGTCTGTGTTCTCTACAGTGATCCCCACCCCAAATCTCCAGACAAAACCCAGGAGATGAATCTCAACAGCTGCAAAGTGCTCAGTTTGTGAGTCTCAGTTAGGGCAGGGAGTTGTTTGAAGTGTTTCTTTCCCTAAGTCTGTAATGATGATCGTAAGGGTTTCTTATCCCCATTCAAACTGTCAAGATAATGCTAACGTTTTTTGTTAGAGGTGGAGTTCTGGTGTTCTGAAACTCTGGATGCCATGTCCCTCTAAACATAAATAATGCTCATACAGACCATAGTGTTTTTCTGTGTTCTGCCAGCATGCTCTCAGTTCTCCTTCCTCTTTTCTCCTGCCCAGATTGCACCTTTTTTGTTTTTTTTTTTTTTTTTCCTGGACATGCTGATTTTCCAGTTATATTGTTGCCTTGAGAGAAGGCTCAGAGGTACCCTGAGCTACCACCCTTACATGATATACTGCTTCCAAAACATTGGCAAAGTGCCCAATAAAATGGGCTTGAGACCTCCACACCCTGATCTGAGTATTTTTCCTCCCCTGTTTAAAGGAATGACCTGCATTTCATGTATTTGTCTTAGATTACAGCAGCTGCCGTCATGTGTTGAGAACAAAGCCAAGACTGTCAGTTTCTCCATAATACCATTGTACCTGTCATTACCTAAGAAGCCTTGCCCTGTCTTTAGACATAAAATCATTAGATTCCATGTATTTTAACTGGGTGAGTCATGTAGTTTCAGTCCTACTGCTGGAGCATGTGCCCGTTGGGTCAGTTGTAATTTCCCCTTAATGGGGCCAGCAGAAGCAGTGCCAGGAGCCTGAAGTCTCAAATAAATACAAATAATCACAAAACAACTTCCAGAAGATTCATCTGGGATTTTCAAAGTAACAGTACTTGCATTAGTGTTTTTTTTCCAAGATGGAGTGGGTTATAAATTGATCTAGAAAATACCTAGTCTTGAAATAAAGGCTTACAGGGTAACAGCTGCAAGAGAATGACAAATCCTGGTCATGTGAGTTACAATATGATTACAGCTGAATTGATGAAAACTTGTCAAGAGAAGCTTGTCTCTACCACCACCATGGTACTTTACCACTAGTGGCTCTCATCTAACACTATGGTGAGCCAGCGCAGGGAGATAGCACAACTGAAGACTTTGAAGTGCTCATTTGGTTTACTGACATCAGATGAATGTGGGTGTGATAATACAAGAAGCAAAGGAGGCAGCTGCAAGTGGGGGAAAACAACCTCCCATCTGGCAGCAGCTGCCTGCTGGGTTCACTTAGCCACATGCTCGGTCTGCACCTTCAAAACCTTAGCAAAATAGTCCAGTGGTTTTGTCTCTTGTGCAAGGGACAGAGCTTTGATTAGTCTGGTTTAATATTACTGATAAAAACCACCCACAACTCAAATAGGCTATACAGACACTCAGCACTGTATCTCTTTATCAAGGCTGCTGTCTGAAATGAGCCCCTCAAACCTGTCCTTTCAGAATCTCTGAAATTAAGAAGTGAGTTAACTTGGATGTTCAGAGTCAAAGGCACTATCTCTTCAGAAGAGGTTATTTCCCAAGTTTCTAAGAATAGAATCACCTCTTACATAGTTTGAGGGTAGGGGTTTTTAACATACAGTTTAATTAAGTTCTTGCTGAGTTCTTGTCTTTACTTACTTTCTACCATGCTACACATGTATGTGCTCTTCGTTTCTGTCATTGAGTTGGTGAGACTGACAGCTAAAGGAAAAGGCTGGCTGTCCAAGTTGAACAAGGTGTCAACTTAAAGTTGGATCAACAAATGGATTAGTTGACCGATACTTTGCCAAAAGAGTCTTCGTTCCATCAATAAATCTGCTAGCCGATTTCTCTAGCAATTAGGCATTAAGTTTTTACACTGGTAGTCTGTTGCTGCATTTTAATTAGACATGATGCTCAATATAGAAGTTTTACTGAACAGTCACATTTGACGTTACTACTAAGAGAACATGCGAGCCTAGATTAGTCAGTGCTTTGGAGGGTGGATTCTGCGTGCTTTATTTCACTGTGACTATGTGGTGTTTGCCATTACTCAGATTTTCTGGCTCCAGAACCTGAGGTGTGACTTTGTGTTTAATTTACTGGTCTTAGTGAAAAAGATTTTTATACTTGGTGCATATCTCCACTAGGTATTCACCAGCCTCTCACCTTTGTATTTCACTCATGGATTTGTGTGCTGTTCATCCTCACCAGTACTTGGCCTTTGTAGGTGCTTCAAGGTTTGGGGTTTTTTTGGGGGTGGGGGGGCACACAGGCAATCTACTGTTACTGATGAAAGCATGACCTTAAGGGATGGTTTGCCCCAGAATCTCTGCTTATCCTTCATCATCCTTGCTGGACAAGTTTATATGTGCTAGATGCTTCCAGGTTTCCAAATGTTCAGTTCTTCTAGGGACTGGCCATGCAGGCTTTATAAAAAAATTAACATTATGTTTGTATGGTTTATTTGAGATTGCAAGAGCCTTAGATCTCAAAGCAAAAGTGCATCCATATAAACATCTTTCCTTGCCTCGCTTCCCTCACTGTTTTTGACAGTTTTGGCATCTACTGAGTTGTATAACCTATTCAGGAAGTTGTTACTTCTAGGCAGTCCATGTAGCACACAGTGATACTGGCTTTAAGTGCTTAAAGTAGTTTGAAAGCAGTGGGAAGACTGTTTCCAGTAGTGATGTAGATGAGCAGGAAACATGTCATTAGCTCTAAAGACCCTTCAAATAAGCTTCTATGAGGTCCTTCTAAGCTGAAAGACCCATTTTAAACCTACACCTGAAGTTAAATGTATCCACTTGTGGATACTCTGCTGCTAGCCAAGTAACAGCTCTTGAGCTAGGGCATGTCTTGTAGTTTCCCTCAAGGGTACTTTTTCAGAGAAATTTGAGGGTTAAGTAACATGTCACAACAGCATGGAATTCTGATAGAGGAATGTCCTGAAATGCAGGGGTTTAGTGGCATCTCAAGAAGCTGGCAGCAACTGACTGTCTTTCTGTAGTGCTAAGTAAGAGGTCTTCCAAAGGATGAGACAGAGAAGCACTTGGCTAGAAACAGTATCTACATGGGATGGTAAATGTTCTACTTCCTAACTGCTTCATTGGGGAGGGCTACAGTTATTTTGGAAACATTTAGATACAGGACTGACACAGGTAGCTGCTATAAATAGCAGATTTAACTGGAAAATCCACTCCTAAGCCAGAGCTGCTTTAGTTTTCAGTACCTGGAGAAAAGGCAGAAGACAGCATTCTTTCCCTTTGCTTAAGGGTCAGAGTTTGAACCAAATGCAAGTTTGCCATACTTTGGTTACTCAAATATCTGATTTGAAGTACGTTGATACCGTAAGGGCTCAAGAGAGAGAATGATTTTGAGAGGAGCATTTGCAGGACTGCCTGTTGGTTTGGAATTCCCAGCTTCAGGAGGGCACCTGGTGTGCTGATAAAGCCCAGTAGTGAGCCCTGGTCCCAAAGGAAGCACTTAGTTGGGTGGTTCTTAAGGGGATACAATATAGCCTTGTGTAATCCAAGTAGTCAGCTGTCCTGACAGCCTATACAGGCCAGCAACAACTGGGAATGTTGTTCTGTGGAGTGGGAGGAAGGAGGAATGAGGTGGAACTTTGTCAAATTACAAAAAAAATACCTTTTTAACGAGACTTTTCTTGGTCTTTTGAACCAGAAGATGTGGGAATGCTCCAAGAATGAGACTGGATGGCACAGTTAGACTTCAGTCTCCACTTCAGTTCAAAATTACATTTCATAAACCAACACTCCTAAATTAAGTAGCAGTTTTACGCACCTTCCTCAAAGCAAGCACTATGGCACAGCTGACAAAAATCTTGCCATGAAACTGGATGCAGCTGATGTCTTTTGTTAGAGAACTTGTTTTCTAGTTTAAGTCATCTTGTACTTCATTAATTTCCCCATTCTTTTTGCTCTCTACAAGTGTCTGAAAAGAGTTTGCAGTGAGGTGTGGGTTGGTCTCTTCTCCTTAGTATCAGGTGATAGAATGAGAGGAAATGGCCTGAAATTTCACAAGAGGAGGTTTAGGCTGGATATTAGGAAAAAATTCTTTCCTGAAAGAGTGGTCAGGCATTGGAACAGGCTGCCCAGTCCCACTGTCCCTGGATGTGTTCAAGAAGTGTGTGGACATGGTGCTTTGGGACATGGTTTAATGGCCACAGTGGTGTTAGGTTGATGGTCAGACTTGATGATCATAGTCTTAGAGGTCTTTTCCAACCTTTATGATTCTGTAACAGGAATACCTCCTGTGGGCTGCAAGTTCTATGAGCTATATAAATGGCTCGATTTCTCTGACTCATATTTTAAAGACATTTTTTCCTTGTTCATACATGTCATGTATCAGTGATAACTCCTATCAGCTTGAATGGCAATTTCTGTGCATTTCTACATCCACAAAAACTGATGCTGTAGATGGGTGCAATTTAGGAACTAACCATCACTTTACAGAGAGAGAGGAAACACACTGCTGAGTGAGCTGCAATGTTAGACCTCCCACTGGGAATTTCCAGCACTTTCCCTCTTCCTTCCTCCCTCAGAATATATATAGTATACAGAGTAAATTAAGCACTGGGGGTGGTTGGCACCCAAAGGCAGAAACAGTAATAGAGGCTCAAGTAGCCCTCAGTTTGAAACAGCTGACAATATACTGACCAATCCTCTGAGCATCCCAGTCGCACCACCACAAATACTGGCAGCAGGAGAGATATCTCAGACAGCTATGTCAGAATTAAGTGGGAGGAAGGCTCTTTAAATAACCAGCAGTGGGTCTTACTCCCTGACTGTGTCAACATTGAGTTATTGCTTCAGCCTCTGAACAGGAAAAATTAGTCAAGTAATTGTGTGGCAAGCAATTGACAGGAACGAAATCTTTTTTTGGTCTTTGCTAGTTGCTGTATCTGTTTTAGAAGGGAGTCTATACTTTCCTTGTCATTTTCTGTTCAGAAACTTCTAAGCAAATGATGAAAATAAGAACATAAGAGGGCTAGATTCGGTTAAAATGGAAGGATTATCACTCAGATCATTAATCATTAAAGCAGACAAAAAACCCCACTTGTCTGTATTTTGGTTTTAGAGCATTTGCACTTTGAGGGGGCTGAGGCAGCATTTGTTTCTTCTTCTTTCACTGTTAATCTTAACATGCCTTTAAGTTGCTGTGCATCATCCAGTCTTGAAAAGCCTGCCTTACTTTTACAGTATAGCTTGTGTGTCTGTCTCTTTATTCCAGAATAGGTTTTGTGATATCAGTTCAGTAAAACAGGATTTGATTTAGTCAAGATTGCCTCACAACCTTTTCTGGTCCTAGATAAATTCATACAACCCCATGATCTTAAAGGTCTTTTTCAACCAAAACAATTGTATAAGTCTATGAAATTATTAGATAAATCTTGAATTGCAGTATCTCATTTATGATGTTTAGTTGTCTATGGATTAGATTGTGTCATTGCTACCCTAAGGCAAATCTAAGCATTTTCCTTACACTTGAAATACCAATCTTTAACCTAGTCAGAAAACCCTGACTTGATATTTCTGGGTAATGAAGTCACTCATTTCCACACCTTTGTACTTTGTTTGCTTTTCTTTACTGTTCTGAAAACAAATGAGTAGAAAAAAAATCTATCATCTACAGGATGTTTCTGCTCTGTTTGCATCCAAGCACATTCAGGTTTTCCATCTCCTACAGTGTTTCTCCCTGGAGGCAATGATACCCTCTTTGACTAGTCTAGTTCAACGGTTTCCCTTGCAAAGTCATTTTGGTCTTTTTTCAATTGCTCTTCACCATAGCATAGCAATATCTGATCATACACTCCACCAAGCACTTGTTATAGTGTATAACTTCATGGAACTCATTAATGTTTTTCTTTAGCGAAAAGGTGCTAAAAAAACAAAGCAGCTATCAAATAGGAATAAAGGAAATTTCTTTTACTCTGTAACCTTTCCTCAGTTCAGCTGTTTAATGAAAAGCTGCTCTCAGGCTGTGCCAAATGATGTGAAGAAGAAGAAAACAAACAGCGTTGTTAAGTTAAAGACAGCAGAGATAAAAGCTGACTCAAGAATTGTAGGAGGTTGCATGTTGGAGTGGTACCATGATTAGTGTAAACACACAGAAGGGGGTACTCAGATGAAAATGGTTGACTTTCACATGAGGTATTTAGCTCTGAGCTGACTACTGTGCCAATAGAAATAAATCTTTGTCCTGTAACAAGAAAGTATTGTGACAGCACTTAGAATTATAGTCCAAGAAGCAGAGTATTAGGAAAAGAAAAATAGATAGTTCTGCCACTGTGAAAAGCTATGGTTTGAATACTGCGTGAAATTCTGATCTGTTGTCTGGAGGGGTGCATGGCAGAGCTAGAAAAAGCTCAGAGGAGGACTGTTGAAGGACAACATCATCAGACTGCCCAAGTAAAACTTCAGCCTGGAAGAGTGGTGACTGACGTAGAACAAGATAAAGGCCTGTAAGTGTCACAAGTGGCAGGGAAAGCACCAACAGGTAGTGGCCATTCAGGTTTTGCCACTGTAAAGACTGAGAAGCATGCAATGAAACTAGCAGATACCGTGTTCAAAACAAGCAAAAGCTTTTCTTCATTCTACAAGGTGCAGCTGAGCTGTTGATCACATTGCAGCAGGATGTTGTTTGTGTGGCGAGTTCAGTTTGTGTTCCTTCAGACAGCAACTACACAAAGTCAGGGAAGAAGCCACCAGCTCTGTCTCAGAAAGACCTTGAGCTTTAACATATTCGAGCCTTGGGAAGGATTCTAGAATAATATCATTACCCTTTCCCCAGACAGCTTCTGCTGGCACTGGTGACAACAGGATGCTGGGCTGTGTGTGACGCAGTCTGGTGGTTGTTACAGGCCTGAGGAATGCCAGTTGTCAGCTAGCCGCTGACTTGCTTTTGATAATCTTAAGTGTTCTGCTAAATCAGAGAGGCAGGACTTGTTTTTCCTATCACACTTCCTTTACATGTTCTGTAGTTTTGATGTTAACTATCAAGAAGTACTTCTTAAAAAGACAAAATAATCTCAGTGCCTAATTTGAACCTTGGTGCCACCACTACTGTAGTGGATGTACATAAAAGGCATGTTTGTATCTTATCTGCATACACTTCCTCCACGCCAAACATATTGGCTACTCTTACCTCTCTTCAGTTAATTATTTTTTAAACACTTTTTCTTCTGTCCAAAAACACCAGATCTACTAAATAATACCCATTACAAACCTAAATTTTATAAGCATTTTCAATCTGGATCCACCTAATTTACTCAACATCTTAATCTGTTCATTTACAGTTGTCCTTCTTCGTAAGAAAGCTGATTTTATTATGACACCAACATGTCAAACAGTGACTTTTTTTATAGCTTTAATTGCTTCTAGAACAGGAATATTGAACTTGCCCAGTCTTACTGTAGTTTCTTTTCCTTCAAAGCTGGATTAATTCTGCCATAGCCCACAAAGGATTTTCCAAGACTGTTGTTTCAGTGAGTCCATTCTTGTCTTAATACTGGAGTTAGACACGTGAGGGCTAAACAGATATGAAAAAGCAAATGCAGTAACACAGGCTGAAACTGCAGAGCTGTGGGCACTGTGCTAGGAATTCTCATGCTGCTGAAGCTGGGGTTCAGGTTACCCTGGTTGTTCAGCAGCTGTTGGAAGTGGCGCTGGTGAATGGAGCCCCTTGTCTGGGCAGCAGAGCCAATTACAAGTGTCTGGGTTTTGCCAACGGGAAGTGGCGCAGCAGCCAGCAGCTAAGTTTAGTGCCACGGATTTGTTTCTCTGACTTCATATGTGCATGCTCACGCTGCCCCCCACAAAAATCCACCAGCCCGTAGGACTGGGAGAGAGCAAGACAACTAAAGCTCCCTCAGCCAGGGCTAGCTGGGGATCTCCTGACAAGATCCACAGTAAGAGTTTTCCCTGTTTCTGAAGTTAACAAGCCAGCATGCAATTTTTGGGCAAGCGTTCATGCTAAAGCTTGGCTTTTATTGGAGGAAAGGAAATGCTGGTTTATTTTCTAAGACAAATATATTTCAAAGGAGGCAAGATCACAAGAGAATTTTAGTCAAATGAAGTAAATATTTTTAAAAGGAACCCCCTTCTTTGTTCAAGAGAAGAAAATGGCTGTGGACAATGGCGTGAACAGCATATTGGTTGCTGACAAGTGAGGTTGAGAGTTTTGTGATCTATTTTTAGCTAGATTTTTTTTTTTTTTTAAAAACAGAAGTACAGTGTAGCTTTGGCAGTGGCTGCATGTTCAGTGTAGGTGGATGGAACTGAGAAGTCACATCTATGCTAACAAGCATTTTGGGATTCTGTTAAAAAATTAAACTCATGTACTGGAAAGTGAAGCTGTACCAGCTCACCTGGGGAGCTCTGCCCTCTGAATATCCTCCAAAAGGTAAGCAGTGCTGCCTGGCCAAGGCACATGCAAAAATAATTACTTGGGCCTCAAGATGTGGCATCAGCTCATGCTCGGGCTGTTAGATTGACATTCTCTTTCACCTCTGAGATTAAAAGTCAGTGAGTTAGTCTCTACCCTCTCTTTCCAAGTTTTCCCTCTTAACTAGACAGGCTAAAAATAAATTTCAGAAAGCCAGCTGAGAAGCATTTTAATGTGATCATTGTTCCAGGTGCTGAGTCTAAGGAGAGTACCTAATACTGTAAGGCTTCTAATAAGGTGTGATTATGTCACCTGAAAGGCAGCTTGGACATTTATACCATGTCAGCTCAAAGGTGTGATCAGTTAGTGCTTTATGCCTGCAAAATAAACCTCTCACCACCTCAACTGCATTAGTGTAGATGTTTCTGGCTTGCTTAGGGCTTGGCTGAGCCATATTTTTTCAAGTAGTCTTTTTGCAGAAGAGTTCTTATTTCCAATATTTGTCTTAACCCTGTGAGTAAACAGCTTTTCATTTGATTTGCTCAGGAGTAGATAATATCTTGACTTTGATCTAGCCAATATTAATGACTGCTCAGGAATTTGGTTGGAGTGAAGTATAATCCACATCAAGTAACTTCTTTCCCAAAGTACTGATTAAAAAAAGTGCTTAATGACTTGCTGTAAGCTGTCAATGTTTGGCCATCCCACCTTTCCTGGAGAAGAACCGGGTGACCTAATTCTCCTTACTTTTCATACCGTAGAGGCTTACTGGAACTTACCACAACAGAGAAAAAATGTCAAATAGACTTTTGATCTATGTGTATGCAGTTTCCTAGTTATCTAAAATCCAAGTGACCCTTCCTAGCACTCCTTTCCCTAAAACTCATTGTGGAATAGTTACTGTCCACTATAAGCAGAATTCAGAGGAACAAAGACTGGAACTTCATCACCTCAGTACTCAATGGAAAGAGGTAGGTAATAGCATCTAGAGCTGGTGGTCTCTCTGCTTGTTTCTAGGTAACAGCAATTGCCTTGCAAAGCTGACTGGTTTGATAAGAGCTGAACAAATCCTTAGTAATTAAGATAGCAAACACTTTGATAATCAGGATTTTTCAGAGGTTACACATGTAGCTTTTTGTTCTAAAATCCTTTTTGTATATTGTTTTAATTGCATTAAAATCTCATTCACTTCAGGAATTAACTGTTGTGCCATTGGGTTTTGGTTCTTCACCCGAAAGCACAATCAGAAAAAAATAAAACTGGTAATTGGATGTTGATGCTTCTGACCATTCCCAGTACCTGTGACAGGAAACATTCTGTTGTGCCTTTTAATAGCGGTCAGGTCTAGGTCTTCTGTGCTCATATGAATGCCTCACCCTAAAATGTTTGGGTTTATGTTTTTTGGGGGTTTGTTTGTTTTTAAAAGAAACATCTAAAAACCCACATCATTTTGCTAACTTGCAATTATCTCAGAATCACTTTCCTGCCAAAGTTCTGTGAGGACAGAAAATCTTAGAGGTAGTGTGCCAGTTTGTACTGCAGATCATCAATAATTCATCTGCTTTGAAATTCTGTCTTAAAACAGCAGTGCTACCCAGTGCTTTGGTAGAAGGTTTTTTTACTTGCAGCCCGTATAGCTGTTGATCCATGAAGAGATTTAGGCATCTTGTAGTCAGCAAGGAATGAATGCAGACTTTCAGATTAATACTTAACTTAAGCTTGATTTAATTCATACTGGATTCTGCACCAAAAAGATACCTCTTTACCAGAAGTGAGTTGAGAAGTGGTATATATGTGTCACTGACATCTGAGCAAAGAAATGGGCTGAGAGACACCTCTGTTTGATAGTACTGATGACAAAAGGAGAGGATAACTGGAAGCACTGAAACAGGTCAGACAATTCCTTCTATCAGCATTGCTTTATTTGGATTTTTCATTAAGTCTTAACGCAGCTCACCTCTTGTAATGTTCAAGTAGACAGACAGAGTCTTGAATACTTCATACAGTGCTGTAACTAAATCTATTGAGGTCAGTTTGTCTGTCCTTCTAGCAATTAAAATTCATCAACAGCACAACCCTAAACCGTGTCTTCCCTTTGACTTTTATATCAAGCTAGCCAAAAAAGCACATCTGCTAAGTAAAGACCAACCACTTTAACCATTAAATAAGTGCAGGGGAATAACATACACAGCAGTTTATCAGGTTGCAAAATAAATCTGCTCTGAAGAGGTGAGGTGTGGAGAGATTTTAGTTTTCTCTCTATATATATACATCTATCTTTGATACCAAAGATCACTTTCATTAACTTTTTATATTTCAGATTTTAATAATTGAAGCAAGACAGTGCTACCAGCTTAGCTTGAAACATTTCTTTTTATATGATATGAGCTGTTCATGATGCAATTTTGTCACTGGCTGAAGTCTCCTCCTACTCTGTCTCTTCCAGTCTCGTACCATAAATAGAAACCTATTGCTTGCCCATCCCAAGTTCTTGGCTTGGAGCTGTGTTTCTTGGCTTTACTCAGTGGGTTGTTTACAGTACTTAAACCTTGCACCACTCTGTGGGAGGCCCAAAGACTAAGAGATCTGTGCTTAGCTCAAGCAAACCACTTCATTAAGAGTCTGGTTGCTTGCAGGAGAGGAACACCTTAGAATGGCATTTGGTTAGGTTGCCTGCATTTTACCAAAGCCATATGTGAGCTGTCTGACCCTTTTACACTGGTGTTTTTCATGGCCACATGTGTCAGCAGAAAGACTAGGTGGTCCATTTAGGTAAGGGCTGAAGTCTGGTAAAGGGTAAAGAGAGTTTATAGGCCTGCTTCCATGCTACCATGTTATTAGACAGCAGAAACCTGGTCTGTTCAGCATTGGTTTGCTTTTTAGTATATAGTTTACCTTGAGGATTTTTGGGTTAGTAGGCAGTGCTGAGACTTGGCTTCAGAAACAAAGCTACCGTAGAACTTGATACTCTTCCAATCATGTCAGCAAAATAGGAAACCCACTTGCTTCTGTGTTATCAATTTTGTTTCCTTGTATTCATTAAGGGAGAAATCCTCCCACTGGCAAGCTGGTTAAAGATGTTGAAGTCTAGTGATTTAAAGATACAGTGGAAAAATACCAGTTGTACTAACAGTCATTAGCTACTTACAGGCTGATTTCTGTGCTCTCAGTTGAGCAATGGCTATTCTTTGGTAATCTTAAAAGCAAGCATATAGAATGAGTCTGTGTGTAAAATAGCATCGTGGATAGTTATAGTTTGAAAATCAAGTGAAAGATGTGGCATATGTGGGGATCTTGGTGGCCTTGCACAAAGGTGTCCCTTTGTGTATGGGGGGCACGTGTAAAGGCAGATGATAGAAGGCCATGTGTGTACACAGAATTGTAGCCTGTGATTTTTTGATGTAAAATGCTAAGATACCAGGTGGAGAATGTATGCCATAACCAGTATTTACCCTATAACCCCTTCTTTGTCTCCCTTCCATTGACAAACAAGTCACTTGGCCTGCTGCCAACAATACCAAATCCTTTGCAGAGCTGTATTTGCATGTACACATTCTTTTGTTTCGTTGGTTGGTTCATAAATTCAGAGGATAATATATATTTTTTTTTTTAAGTTCTCTGGTCTGTACATTTCAAAGCAGCACAGTCAGCAAGATTTCCTTGTGTTCAACTTTTCCCCACCACTGGAAGAACTAGAGAAATGCTTCTCAATGAACAATTTAAGTTGTACAGGAAGGGTAACCACTCTCAGGAAGCAGCTTTGAAGGGCACCACAGGGAATGGTCCAAAGAGCAGGGAAGAGCTGCTGTGCCTGTGAGGTGGATTCTTCCACCGAGGAAGCTGAGTATAGCAGAACTAAGATTTTTATAGTGTGTGCTTACTGTGAAGGGAATAGGAACAGGATGCAGGTGTAAAGGTGGTGGCCTAGTGTGAAAAAACTGTCTAGGAAAAGCAGTTGTAAAAGAAGCTAGAAAGATGCCTGATTTTATTCTGTCTGCATTTGACAGGACCTTATGACACACTCTGTAGGGACACCCCAGGTCCTTCCCAATGAGGAACACCTCTAGAAGAGCAGCAGGAAGGATTGAGGCAGAGAATTGCCTGTTACAGGCAGCTTACAGCCAGATGGTTCCTTGTCCATAAGGCTACTGCTTGCTCTACTCGATTCCTGTCAGGAGCTTGTTAACAGACCAGCCCTTAGGCTTTGGCTAAGGATCTCTTCTCACAGAGGCTAAAATTGAAAGGGTCAAGAGAACTATTTGCAAGTTACATTATTAATCTAACCTGACTTTCTGTTAATTCTTCCTCTTTCCAGAGACAGCAAATAATAATCTGTTTTTTAACTAAAAAGTCACTTGGTTAACTTTCTTTGCTATTACAGTTCAGGCTAATACAGTCACAAATGCATACCTAGCTGGCCACTTCCTGGTACCATTTCAGACCCACCTGAAAAGTTTGTCTTCTACCAGTTTCTGAGGCTGTGCTGTCACTACACATTCTGCTTATGCTTTGGGTAGTAATTGGTGGAGAAAGGTTAGTACCAGTGTAGCTAAGAGTACTCAGAGCACATAGTAGAGGGGAGAAAACAACAATCTGCAAGAGGCAAAACTAGAAAGTAAATAAAGGCCTAAGAGCTCTTCAGTAAAAGCATCTCAATCCTTGACTACTGGGTGGTATGCTGCAATATTGACTGAGCTTGGTTTTGGAGGAGGAAAGGAGATCACCTACTTGTCAAAAGCTTGGGAAAACAAAAGTATGTAGGTATCTAAAGGCATTTTCTTTGTCTAGCTATTATTTCTACATGTTAGGTGATGATAACAGGGGAACTACTCATTACCACAGCATCTCCATAGTTTTATATAGTTTCCACAGCCATAGCCTTATGAAACACAGCCATTTGGAATTAGCCAGGTTGCTCATTCCTTACCTTTGGTCTGATCTTCATCACCTGGGGCAGCTGCCTTTCTCTCAGGACAGTGGAGTTTATGGATTGTAGAAATGCTGGTTTGTCTTGGTGGGCTTCTGCAGCAGCTTCTCTCTTCTGCAAAGACCAACCCACTTGACTTCCCTTTCCCTGCTCCCTTTTATAGCCCTCTGCAACCCACCACCTTCCCAGGTGTGAGGCTGCCATGCTGATGCCTTGTTCTTTAACTCTTCCTTGGCCATGTTAGGAGGAGACTGTTCTGCTATAAACCATGCAGCCTTTGCTAGAAAACTAGGGCCTTTAAAGACTTCATCATACAAATCCTTTATTTATTTAAGGGGTAATTTGATGGTGTCCTTTCAGAGAGCTGTCACAAATCTTAATAAATGAGCAAATATACAGGTCAGCCTAAGCAGACTGCACTGCCCTTAATTTCTGTTTCTTTCTGAAGCCCTGGAACATCCAAGAATGTTTTCTTGCTCAGTGCTTGCACATCTCTTAGATGTGTATTTTCACTAACACATTTCCTGTTGATTCATGTAGCAATGGCACCAGCAATGGTATGTGGAGTGGAAAAATGAATCAGGCTGGGCGGCCCCTTAATGGGTGATCTGTTGTGAAATTTGTAGAGAGGAATTTCTCCAAGGAAACTATTTGCTTTCTTCCCAAACACTTTGTTGCCTAACTGTTAGTGGAATAAAACTCTGCCTTTATAGCTCATCTCAAAATTGTTTCAACTTGCAATCTAGTCCCCACATCCTCTGTTTGTTCAGCACTCCCTGGGAAGCTCCACCCTCACTTCCAGCTAATAACCACGTTAACCCACAGCTTGATTTTCCCAGTCTCTCCTTCATCTGGTCAGCAGCACTTGCTTTTTCATTGGCCACCAGACTTGGAGAGGTGGTCATCTGCACGTGGTGACATTGGTGCTGGCAGGCACACCTCAGGACTTCTTGGGTCAAGCAGCATCTTCTGCTTGCTGCGAAACATAGGATGATGATGGGGACGGTCCTCTTCCAGTCTAGCAGCTATGGCAAAGAGGGCAAGCTGCTCTGCTGCCTTGGTGAGGAAACCTCTGAGCCTGGTGTGAGCTTCACAGGTATGGTGCTCAGGGATGTAATGCTGTGCTAGCCCTTTCCTCTTTTTTTTCTCTGAGTGCTTCAAGGAGGATGTGGATCCTTTTGGGTCTGTCTTTGTCTTGTAGTACGGGTCCAGCCACGGACAGGACTACTGGGATTTTGTATTTTTGAAATGTTTCATTTTAATGAGTAGTTAAACAGATACCTGTTTCAGAAATAGAGACCACTTCAGCACTTGAGGTGACTCTCAAATTTAAGCTCTTGGACCAGAGAACTTGGTAATTGCAGTGTTGGCAGCACAGGGTGGGAGAGAAAACACCCCTTATGTGTTGGCTGAGTAGGAAAAGCATTCATATCCGGAGAGAAGCAAATTGTATTGTGGGAATAAAGAAAAGGAAGGAGATGGATGAAGCATAACCTGTTCTCCTGACCGTGGATTACTTGTACACTGCATGATGATGTAAGTTTTCCATTGTATAGGAAATTGAAGTAGTAATATACGATTTGTGGTTAGCCCGTAAAAGGAGCTGATCCAAACCTGAATTTCTCAGCTCATTTCCTTATTCTTGGTGTGAATAGAGCTTGCAGCCTATTCAGCTGGAGGGGTATTATTTGTGATATGCTGTGGTTATCCTACTGAGGAGTATGAAATCATGTTTCACCGACCTTCCATATCCTTATGTATTGGATGGTATAGATCCCACACCAGACTGAGCAGCATAGGTTGTTATGTAATAATAACCTGCAATAAGTACTTTTGTATCCTGGTAAATTCCCTTTTGGCAGGAGGGGGTAAGCTTTGCAGTTACTTAAGCATCCAAGTTATTCTAAAGGTGAAAGTGAAGGAAGTTAGTGAGACCTGAACTCTTAAAAGCATTTGATTTTTAGGTAATGTGATTTTTAGGTAAGCACTGTAGCTAAGTGGTTGAAGCTCCTCATCAAACATTAACTTCTGCCAAACGTTTTTTTTTCTTTCTTTTCATAAAGAGTGGGCTAAGAACATGTGCCTGCCTCCCAGGCATTCCTGAAGAACTGGTGGTAGTCCCACATCTGCTTTAAGTCCTTGCTGGTGATCCAGCACCACACCACAAATGGTTTTGTGTGGGCAGAGCTGCTCAGCACTCAGCAGCAGGTGGCATTTCTGCTGGTTTTGCCTTGGCCAAAGTGCCTGCTGCTGGGCTCAGCCTGGTCAGGGTTGGCTGGTCATAGCATTTGTTGCAGCATCTCTGAGGCTGAGCTGTACTCAGCTGCTTCAGGCTTACCCAGCAAGTACCTGCTAAATGCTTATCTCTGTGCTGTCTGTATACTCAGTTCATGAGCTTCTCTGGCTTGAGAAAGAAACTTCAAATATGCTTTGATTTAGAACAAATGCACCTATTTTTGTTTAAAGCCATTCACGTTTTGGCAGATATATAATTGGAAGTAGGAAGTTGTTTAAGCACCATTGAGGTACTTTGGAGCTGAAAGGTGTGACATTTATTGGAAACACTGCCTTGCTTTTGTGTTTGCTCCTCAGCAGAGATGTGCTATACAAGAAATATGACTTGCACATTTGCTGAGTGACTTTGCTTAAGGCACTGAAACACTTTCTCTAACACAAGTCACTGTAGGAGTATAAAGAATATGTGTCATTTAATTAAATATGTATTCTTACTCCATAAAGAGAGATGGAACTGGTGATCTTTTGTGCTGCTTAACAACTGGACATGGATATGCCCACACCCAGCCCTAAAAAAATGATGGTGGGATGTTGGCAGCCATGCTCTAGTTGTAGGTAGCTGAGCAGGCACTGGGGTTTCCCTTCTTTTCCACAGTAGCACCCAGTCTGATGGGTTAGTGTATTGCAAAACTAATGGTAGTTGTTAGTTAGGAACAAGAAGTGTATGCGAGTACTGCATCTGCAGACAATGAAATCAAAGTGACATCTTGGTAAATTCATCTCTAGTCACTTCTGTTATTGCTTGAGGGCTACTTTGGCAAGAGTCAGGAGGCAGGCCCTTCAATAACTGCAAGATGAGCTGGTTATACAAGCAGGATAACTCTGAATAATTACCAGAAATGCAAACAAGCCCCACTTAGCCACACATTTAAAAACAAAACAGAACAAACCTCAACCATTCACTTTCTCGTGTACCTACAATACAGTTGAAAAATTCCATGTGGATGCTGGGAACCCCCATTATGTCCTCATCTTCCAGGCTCCAGCGCTGTCCTGTGACACGGATTTGGCATACGTTTGCCTATTACTTGGCACAGGCCTCTTCCTGTTTTGTGTCTCACTGCCTTCCCAGTTTTCTCATGCTGTACTGCATTTGAGCTCTTTGTTCACTCTGAAAGTGCCTTACAGACTAGTTCTCCTCTCAAATGTCAATCTCTTGAGAGCATGGAGAAAGGGAGAGTTGCATGCACACGTTCTTTGGCAGTGGTCTGCTTAAAAACGTCCTGAGCCTGACTTCTCAGCCTGTCAGAAGTGGGCCAAAGCAAAGAAAGCCTCAGATCATTTAAAGAGGACTCTACATGCTTAGTTCATTTGATGAAATCTTTTTACACTGTATACTGCCATATGTAAGTTCCACAAGAGAATTCAGAAATACAGCTCTTGGGATGGAACTGAAGTCAGTTGTGTCACCAGAAAAAATATTTCTTTACGCCTTCATATTGCCCCCTTGAGCAGCCGATGTGTGAAAGCACATCATCGCTCTTTCTCTTATCTTACTATTGAAATCTGTTCCTGGGCAACCTCTCTATGGGTTAGAAAGCCAATGATGGTTTTGGCATAGCACCACAATGAAGTATTCAGACAGTTCTGCTCTTTATTAAGTTCTTTCCAAAACCCCTGTGTATTTAAATATGTTTTTCATCATTACAGGAGCGATGGAGACTTCTTTCTTTTGTCTATAAATGAAGTCTGATTTCTCCTCCTACTCTCTTGTACTATGAAGTTTGCATCAGTTGTCATTTGAAACAGAAAACCAGAACTGCCTGGGTATTCAGAAACATTGCTGCTAGATACCCAGCATCACCCTTACTGCTTTCTCTCCCTGACAGCCTCCAACCTCTTACACAATCTCAAAATGCTTTACAAATCACCACCATTCCTGCTAACACTGGATCAGTTATTGTCCCAACCAGTAGGTCTCATTTGTGTCATAGCTTAGTCTGTCTCACCTATGTTTGTAATGACAGTTTCAGATCCAGCCACAAAAGCAATAAAGACATAAACCAGAACATTTTAGTGTCAAAAGGTTTCCTTCGGTACTTCCATAATAAAAAAGTACTTTTAGTTTCTCACTCTTCTTTTTTTTTTTAATCTATGCTTTTATCAACTGATCTCACCAAGCATATTTTATCTATGCTTAAATGCTTTCAAATAAAGGTTTATATAAATAGAAGTGTCTACAATATAATAAACGTTAACTAGAAATGTTATATATGTAGCATGCTACTTGCTATATAGGCAGTTAGTCACCTTCTCGAGGCCCTGTTAGAAGTAACCTGTAGAAGTAAGAATCAGCAAAGCAGGGATTGAAAAGCACTGATCTAAGATGTGCAGACCTGATGTTCCCTTTCCTGCATATTGTGCATGAAGAGCTTCCTTCTGCTCTGTGCTGGGTTTTGTTCTGCAGCTGTACACAAGCTTATTTCCTCTTCTGCTCTTTCAGAGGCCTTGCACCGCCCCTACGGTTGCGATGTTGAACCCCAGGCACTGAATGAAGCCATCAGATGGAGCTCCAAGGAGAACCTGCTCGGAGCCACTGAGAGCGATCCCAATCTCTTTGTTGCACTTTACGATTTTGTAGCGAGCGGTGACAACACGCTCAGCATCACCAAAGGTAAGGCTGGGAATTGCAGAACAGCTACTGGGGTGAAAACTGACTTACAGCAAACAGCAGAATCCTTCTGCCAGTCCTGTGGGAGCAATGAGTGCAGTGAGAGATGATTCTCTAAACTGGTGATGATAAGCAGGCGGTCTCTCTCTTCCTTGGGTTGGAGAGACACCTGCTGGGCAGTTCTTCCTGTACAGACACCAGTTTTTGCAACACTGGCTGTTCCCATCCTAGGCTATCCAAATCATCACCTGTATTTTGGGAAGGAGCAGAGGAAAAACATTATTGATGATAACAGAATTCAGCACTTTCAACTGGGGCAAAATCAGCAATTAAAAATTTCCCTGAGATGTTCTGTCTCTTTAGCACATTTATCAGCATACAACCTGCTGCAGAAGTGTTTTAAATCACGTGTCATTCAAGGAGACAAACCTCATCCCTCCAAGGAAAAAAGGTCTTTCTAGTCCAAAAAGCTGGACTACAGAAAGCTTTTTGAGTTCATCAGTCACAGTGCACTAAATTAGGCAATGGTGTCCTCAGTCTTTTGTCTAAAACTTTACTTCATAAATACTTACAGAATCATAGAATTGTTTTGGTTCAAAAACTCCTCTAAGATCATTGAGTCCAGCCATCAACCTAACACTACCATGGCCATTGAACCATGTCCCAAAGTGCTATGTCCACATGTTTCTTGAGCACCTCCAGGGATGGTGACTCCATTCCAAGCATGTTCCAATGCTTGACTTTTCGTAAAGAATTGTTCCTAATATCCATTCTAAACCTCCTCTGGCACAATTTCAGGCCATTTTCTCTCAGCCTTCTTTTCTCCAGACTAAACAATCTACTTCCCTCAGCCACTCCTCACAAGACCTGTTCTCTAGACCCTTCACCAGTTTGGTGCCCTTCTCTGGACATACTCCAGCACCTCAGTGTCTTTCTTGTAGTGAAGGGCCCAAACCTGAACCCAGTATTCAAGGTGTGGCCTCACTAGTATCAAGTACAGGGGCGTGATCACTTCCCTGCTCCTGCTTCATATATAGCAGTTTAGTTATAAGCTTGCCTCTGCAGATTGTATTGTTAACTAGTGCTTATTTTGATTTTTTTTTTTTAATTTTGCTATCTGGTGCCAGGTGAGAAGTTGCGAGTCCTGGGTTACAACCAGAATGGTGAATGGAGTGAGGTACGCTCGAAGAACGGGCAGGGCTGGGTACCAAGCAACTACATCACACCAGTGAACAGCCTGGAAAAGCACTCGTGGTACCATGGGCCGGTGTCACGCAGCGCAGCAGAGTATCTGCTGAGCAGTCTCATCAATGGCAGCTTCCTGGTTCGTGAGAGCGAGAGCAGCCCAGGGCAGCTGTCCATCTCGCTCAGGTACGAAGGACGTGTTTACCACTACAGGATCAATACCACCTCAGATGGAAAGGTAAGGATCTCTGGATAATGCTGTGGAGAGAAGTAATCAAGTGATTAATTAAGAGGTGGTACAGAATCCCAAGTTGCAGACTGAGGGGTGTATGTGAGAGAAAAGAGGTCCACTGGTTGATTAAGGTGAAAAAGGAATGTGTATGCCAAGAGTTGGGTGGGAACTCACTGAACACCACTTGGGAAGAAGTGCAGATAGTACTGAAAGCAGCTAGGGAGAGAGCTCTCTAAGCTAGCAGTTTTGATCAACGTTTTGAAACCTTGATCAAATAACAGTGTGAGCTGTTAAGTGATGCAGAAACTGGCCTTTGATTGACTACAAGAATCCCAGTTTCTGGTCTTATAAAAAGCAGAAGGCAGAAGACAACTCTGCTCTCAAGTAATAGCTTAGATCTAACTGCCTTCTGTAGGTAAAAATCCCACAGGTTAATATTAATTTGCCCAGCAACGTGAGAACAAAGACTCCAAAGTCTGGTTCCTTTACCTTTTGGGTTTTTTGAACCTGCTAGAATGCTTTTGCTGTAGCTGTTTTCCAGTGTTACTGAGAGCTTCCAGCTGCCTTCATTTAAGCAGGTTCCTGGCTTGTTCCCCACAGGTATATGTGACCGCAGAAAGCCGTTTCAGCACACTAGCAGAGCTAGTACACCATCACTCAACAGTAGCAGATGGACTGGTGACAACTTTGCATTACCCAGCACCCAAGTGCAATAAGCCCACTGTCTATGGAGTGTCCCCCATCCATGACAAGTGGGAGATGGAGCGGACTGACATCACCATGAAGCACAAACTTGGGGGAGGGCAGTATGGCGAGGTGTACGTTGGTGTCTGGAAGAAATACAACCTCACAGTTGCTGTGAAGACATTAAAGGTGAGATTTCAGATTGTAATTTGATGTTCATTTAGTCACCATTTATGATGAGGGTAAGGAATTGGTAATGCTCTCAGTTATACCACCTAATGATACAAGTATCAGAAAGTGGAGTGTGCTGATCTGCATAAAATCTGTACTTGAATCACAATAATTGTTTTGATTGGAAGAGACCTGTAAGATCAAGTCCAACCATTAACCCAGCAGTGACAAGTCCATCACTAAATGATGTCCTCAGCACCACATCTACACATCTTTTAAATCCTTCCAGGGATGAGGGCTCCACCACATCCCTGGACAACCAAAGCAGCTTGAGAGTAGCTTTCCAGAACAAAGTTTGCTTATCAAACATCAAACTTGCACCAGTGCAAGTGGCTTAGGAAGAGTCTGCAGTTTTGGTCCAGCAAGCTCCTGCAGGAATGTCCTAGACAGATCTGTAGAAATGGTTACCAAGTCCACTTCCCTTCCCTCAGAAACCTGTGGAAGCTTTACCAAATCAAAGGTGCTGGAAGTATCTTCTACAACCTCTCCCCTACTCCTGAAAAAAAAAAAAAAACAACAAAATCATCTTCCCGTCCTCTCACCACCACAACTGCTTTGATGTAGCCACAATGGCTACCAAACATGCTCATGCTTTCTGGGTACTGCAGATCTACTTGGCTGTGCTGCAGGTCAGCCAGGCAGCTTTTCAGGGCTGTTTGATCTTGTTTTGATAAAAAAATCAAACCAGCAGAATAGAGATGAAGATACATGGTGTTAAGCAGACCATGGTCATGAGAATAAGTTTTCACTTCTTTTGCCTCTCTCTTTATCTAGGAAGATACCATGGAGGTGGAAGAGTTCTTGAAAGAAGCTGCTGTGATGAAGGAGATCAAGCACCCAAATCTAGTGCAGTTGTTAGGTTAGTGAAATTCCTTATTCTTTCTGTTCTTGCTTGGGTTTCCACCAAAATGAAATCTGTCTTGTTTTAAAAGCAGTGGCAGATTTTCTGTATTTATTCTTTTGGAACCAGGTCAGGTTATGGGGTGGGATTTTTGACAGCTTACTCCTTTATGTGGTATTGGAGCTAAGAGACATTTTAAATAAAACATCAAATATAGACTCATAGAATCAACAAGGTTGGAATAGACCTCAGAGATCATCAAGTCCAACCTATCACCCAGCACCTCATGACTAACTAAACTATGGCTTCAAGTGCCATGTCCAATCCTTTTTAGAACACCTCCAGGGACGGTGACTCCACCACCTCCCTGGGCAGCACATTCCAATGGCAGATCACTCTTTCTGTGAAGAACTTTCTCCTCACCTCCAGCCTAAACCTCCCCTGGCGCAGCTTGAGACTGTGTCCTCTTGTTCTGCTGCTGGTTGCCTGGGAGAAGAGACCAACCCCCTCCTGGCTACAACCTCCCTTCAGGTAGTTGTAGACAGCAATGAGGTCACCCCTGAGCCTCCTCTTCTCCAGGCTAAACAGTCCCAGCTCCCTCAGCCTCTCCTCATAGGGCTTGTGCTCAAGGCCTCTCCCCAGCCTCGTTGCCCTTCTCTGGACATGTTCAAGTGTCTCAATATCCTTCTGAAATTGAGGAGCCCAGAACTGGACACAGTACTCAAGGTGTGGCCTAACCAGTGCTGTGTACAGGGGTACAATGACCTCCCTGCTCCTGCTGACTGCACTATTTCTGATGCAGGCCAGGATGCCATTGGCTCTCTTGGCCACCTGGGCACACTGCTGGCTCATGTTCAGGTGCCTGTCAACCAGTACCCCCAGGTCCCTTTCCACCTGGCTGCTCTCAGCCACTCTGACCCCAGCCTGTAGCTCTGCATGGGGTTGTTGTGGCCAAAGTGCAGCACCTGGCACTTGGACTTGTTAAATGCCACCATGTTGGACTCTGCCCATCTGTCCAGCCTGTCAAGGTCCCTCAAGTCACTTACATTAGTAGACAGTTTTGCTATTCAGGCACAACTGCATTATATAAAAGTCTGCAAGACCAGCAGACTGCTAGTTTGTGCCCTTGGCCTTAAGATGTGCTCCAGAGTTCAGTTTCCAGGGTCCAATTCCTTTCCTGCTGTGTTAAATCAGATATACAGAATTATTCTGGTGACTCGATTTAGAAAAAAATAATAAGGAAACTGAAAGTGAAAGAAAAACGCTTGATTGGAAGCAAAATAAATACTGATCTTCATAATTCTCAAATCAGAGACATTGATAGAAAAAGCTGCACTGAACAGAACAGTCCATAATGAAGCAGATGACAACCAGATAGCTGCTGTTGTAAAGGACCCGGTATAGCACCAAATAAGTACATGAGCTTCAGACAGTGGAGATGCAAGTCAGATCAAACAGCACATGGATGGCAGACATCTGCAGACTCTGCAGCTTGGCTGGGCCCTGTCTGTCTCACTGACATACATGATATGGTGACCACTGTTGAATAGTCTGCATAGCTGTTAATTCTACATTTACAAAGATTCTGGAGGTGGCACCGTAAAACTTTACTAGTGTTTAATTGCCTCTGGACTTAGCTTTGCTCCTGAAAGCAGCTGGTCAAGCCAAGCCTAGGATGAAAAGAGAAATGTGAAGGATTTTAATAATGGCAACTATTCTGAACCCATTTAGAAACTGGGCACAGGTGAAGTGTCTGCCCAGCCCTGTCTGGTTCCAGGAGTAGAGCCTGAAAGATTGCTCATCAGAGAGATGCTTTTTTTCTCTGTGATGCACAGTCACTGTGTTTTACTCTGGGTAGAAGTACAAACAGGCTTTCAGCAGCACTGCAGTGGATGCTCACAGAGCTGTGGCATGAGTGTCCTGTTGCACTCCTCCTCCACTGCTACATACTTTGTACATACTTACAATGACTGTAGCAAGTAGTCATCTGAGAAACGTATGAGAATGTGGCCTTCAGAGCAGGTCCCACCATGCTGATCCCTTACCCAGCTAGCACACATGGGAGTGCTTTGCGTTGCTCTGCTGTGATGTTTCAGTCTGCAAGTCTTACCAGTTGAATGGTACCTACCTCCAGTTGGCCACTCCTTGGCTTTGTGTTGAAAGTAACTCCTGTTTTGTCCTGTAACCCTCCAAAGAACAGAACTGGCCCTTCATGTATGTTACATATGAATAGCAGTTCTTTGATAGACATGTCCTGGGTTAACAGAGCCTGCTTTCACCAGCCACCGTCTCTACAAACAGACAGGAGGGAAAGTAACTCAAAAAACCTCTGGGCTGGGATAAAGAGAGTTTAATTACCTTAGGCTCTTTGCAGAATAGTACAGCAAAATGCAAAAGCAGCAGAAGCCAGTGAACTCCCTCACCCCCTGACCCTCAGCCCACCCAGTGGAAAAGACCAGCACCCCAAACCTTGAATCTGAAAGCAGCAACCTGAACAGGAAAGCTGAGCTTCAAGCCTCATGAGACTGCTCCAGCCAGCACTTTAATTTTGAAGCTGTCATGGTGGCAGCATGGTATTGAATATCAGCATCAGGTTAAACTCAACCCATAACAACCTAAGATCATAGAATGGTAAGCGTTGGAAGGGATCTCCAGAGATCATACAGTCCAACCCTCCTGCCAAAGCAGGATCACCTAGGGCATGTCACACAGGAACACATCCAGACTGGTCTTGAAAGTCTCCAGAGAAGGAGTCTCCACAACCTCTCTGGGCAGCCTGCTCCAGTGCTCTGTCACCTTTATAGACATGTTTGTCCATAAAGTGGATGGAGAGAGAGACAGAATCACTGAATATTAAGTTGGGCTGCACAAATCTGGGTCTGGTAGCTGGAAGTCTTCACTTCACAGAGAAAAACAGTACAAAATGCAACAAACTGATATTAAATGAGGAGTAATGGTAAAGCAGGGAAGGAAGAGAAGCTTTATTCACATGTCCTGTTCTCCTCACTCCTAGGTGTGTGTACCCTGGAGCCACCCTTTTACATCGTGACAGAATACATGCCGTTTGGGAATCTGCTAGACTATCTGCGGGAGTGCAACCGAGAGGAAGTGAGTGCTGTTGTGCTGCTCTACATGGCCACTCAGATATCCTCTGCTATGGAATACCTGGAGAAGAAGAACTTCATTCACAGGTAGGTGAAGCCACATTGAGTTGGTACGGTTTCAGATGGCAATGATGAACAGGCCTAGGAATTCCTCCTTTAGGGAGGTTTCTTCCAGAGTTCACACTAGCTTATCCGTTGGCTGTTTTGATTTCAGTACTGTCTTGTAATACCATGATTTTCGTAACAAACTTAAAATCTCATGCACAACTGCCTGCCAGCTATGAAGGTTGGTGTTGTCCTGTTCTGATGCATGTGCAAGATCTGGTCAAATCCAAGTCCTCTTTTAATCTAGTCAGATAAAGCTATACCACAGAGCTATTACCAATGTGTGATGAGCTGCTGATCTCATCCTTTTCTCAGGAAACAAACTTCTCTCACCTTCCTGCTCCTAAGATAAGTCCACTCAGTTTCTGACTGTTCAAAGCAAAGCTCACATTGCTTTTCTCTGCTGTAAAAAGGGAGTTCTTCCTGATCCAAAAGAGAGGGACAGGCTATGGAACCACAAAACTGCATTTAAAGCTCTGCTTGTGCTCCACTAAAGGAGTGTACTTTTTCCCTTTGCACAGGGACCTGGCAGCACGGAACTGCTTAGTTGGGGAAAATCACGTGGTGAAGGTGGCTGACTTTGGCTTAAGTCGACTTATGACTGGAGATACCTACACAGCTCATGCTGGAGCCAAGTTCCCAATCAAATGGACGGCTCCTGAGAGCCTGGCCTATAATACCTTTTCAATCAAATCAGATGTGTGGGGTAAGACAGCTATACTTCAGTGCTCTTCTCTTTCTCATTTTGCTGTTTTTTTGCCAGCCTAGACAGTAATTTGCTTTCTGGCCTGAGCAGAAAGATGGGGTGTGGGAAGATGGTCACATGCCAGTTCACAGCTTCATAGATTGACAGCATTCTTAGCCTGTGATGTCTTCACCTGGACTGGCCTAAAATATCTGCAAGAATTATGACCAAGAATTTTGTTTTCCTCCTTTTTGCAGCATTTGGGGTGCTGTTATGGGAAATTGCTACCTATGGGATGTCACCATACCCAGGCATTGACCTCTCTCAGGTGTATGATCTGCTGGAAAAGGGCTATCGGATGGAACAGCCAGAGGGGTGCCCTCCAAAGGTTTATGAACTGATGAGGGCATGTGAGTATCTTCTTTCAGTCTGGGGTGTTTGCTTCCTCTTTGGACAGAATCAAAAGTTATCTCCTGCCAGTTTCAGGCACTGAGATTTACTCTGCTTTCTCACCTTGCAGGCTGGAAGTGGAACCCACCAGACCGACCTTCCTTTGCTGAGACCCATCAGGCTTTTGAAACCATGTTCCATGACTCAAGCATCTCAGAGGGTGAGAGCCCCTGTTGCTTTCTTTCTGAAACAGTACTGGAGGTTTTCCTCAGAGCGCTGTCTTGTGGACAGGCCCTTAAGGCTCATCTGCCAGCAGTGAAGAGTGTGGGGAAGCTTCATCCCTCAATTTCTTGACTAGAGTGGGTAAACGTTATGTTCCCTTTCTTGCTGCACAAATACTGAATAAACTTCAGTAAAGCACTGCAGGGGACAGTGTAGTTTCATTGGAGCACTAAGATGCCAGAGAGTTAATCTAAAGAATATGGCCTCCTCTAGTAGAGGAAGCCTCTTGTTTTCCCAGACTGAAGAGTAAGAAAAGTCAGTGATGCTGAGAGAAAGATTATGCATGTCATGATCCCTCGCTGACTGCAGCAATTAAGTAATAAAATACTACTCTGACAGCCCTCATTTTTAAAAAAGTGTGCCTTAATCTCTGGATTTTCTACTTAGAGTGAATCTGTGCAACTCAGATCTCCAGTGTAACCACCAATACAGTGTGACCACCAGGTTAATACTGGTGAGAAGTGTGATATTAGACAGCAGACAAGCAGAAATATCTCAGCATCTTCTAAATTTTTAAATTTAATACGCAGCTGATCCTTCCACTTCCCTGATACATTTAAAAACACACCAGAACAAACTCTATCAAGGAAGATCTATAACAGGCACATCAAGTGCTCTTGCACAGCTGCCAACCTGGGTGTGGGCAGGAGGCTGTTATTTTTTTTCTGGTTTGTTTCTTTCCAGTCACATACCTTGTGTTGATGTTGGGAAGGGAACAGAGTCTTCATTTCTCATAGGGAGGTGCAGTGCTTCGCCTCAACAAAGCAGCTTAGATCCAGATCCAGAGAGGACACAACTTTTGGAGGATCCCAGGAGCAGCAGCAGGAAGCAACTTAACTAAAAAGAGAGGCAAATGTATTCAGTGCTGGATTTAGTTTCTGAGCAGCCCTTAACCCAGCAGAGAGCAGAGTTTGTATGACACAGATCCTACCACTGGGGTTTTTGCTGCATTTATAAAGATGCACATGAGTTTGAAAACATTATGAAAATATTATTACTTGCCCTGAATACCTCTGGATTTGAGGAAGAACTAAATCCATAGTCTACATATTTTTCAGTCATCTATCTTGCCAGTTTGGGTTTGCAGTAAAGACACAGATTCTCTGTTCCTCTGCTGGTCTCCGTTGTAACTATTCACTTTGTGTTTTTCTTTCTTTACAGAGGTAGCAGAGGAGCTTGGAAGAACAGCCTCCTCCTCATCCATAGTTCCTTACTTGCCCCGGTTACCCATGCTTCCCTCCAAGACTAGAACACTGAAGAAACAGGCAGAGAACAAGGAGAACATTGAAGGAACACAAGATACTGTGGAACACTCAGCCTCCAGCTCAGCACCAGGTACGGGCCCTGGGACAGCGGCAGTGAAGCCATGTGCTTTGGGACAGACTTGCTGCTGGTGTAAGTGGCCAGAGGAACAAGAAGACAGCACAAGGTGACACAGGGAGGTGCTTTGTGTTGCTGTGTCCCTGGGCCTGTTTGCCACTGCAGCAGCCCAGTTATTTACTAGCAGGTAAATACTAGCAGAAAACACTGCAGCTTGTTGGGTGTTCTTTTAGCAAATCCTTTTGTATTTTTTCTTTAAAAATTAGTGTTGCTGCTTGTTTTTTAATGCCAGAGCAACTTCACTTTCCCCTGAACAGTCTCCTAAGTGACCTCCTCCATGCAGACAGCAGAAAAATCAGGCATACAGAAGTGGAATAAAAGTAAAAAGACTTCAAAAGCACACCAGCCTAGCACAGAAAATGGAAGCACTGACTTCCTGTCTCAGTCTCTCTCTGCAGAACCTGGGCAGCTAAGTAGAGCAGGCCTGTAAAGCCCACTGCAGGACAGAGAGGTGGAAATGTAGCTTGGCTTTATAGCTTCACACTTGTCTCTTCTGTCTAGGTTTTATCAGAAGCACACAGCCAACAAGTGGGTCTCCAGCACTGCCTCGCAAGCAGAGGGACAAGTCTCCCAGCAGCCTATTGGAGGATGCCAAAGAGACCACTTTCACCAGGGACAGAAAAGGTGGCTTCTTCAGCTCCTTTATGAAGAAGAGGAACGCTCCCACACCTCCCAAGCGCAGCAGCTCCTTCCGGGAGATGGAGAACCAGCCCCATAAGAAATACGAGCTCACGGGTAACTTCTCATCTGTTGCTTCCTTGCAGCATGTGGATGGGTTCTCTTTTGCTCCCACACAGCAGGATGCAAGCCTGGCATCACCAAAGTGCTACGGTGGGGGCATTGTGCAGAGGACCTTCTACAACGATGATGGCACTGGTACCAGCGGTGGTGGGGGTGTGAGCACCGGCGGTGGGTGGTCGGGCATCACTGGTTTCTTTACTCCGCGCTTGATTAAAAAGACACTGGGTTTACGAGCAGGAAAACCCGCTGGCAATGAAGAAGCTTCAAAGCCTTTTCCAAGGTCAAACTCTACATCTTCCATGTCCTCAGGGCTTCCAGAGCAGGATAGGATGGCAATGACCCTTCCCAGAAATTCCCAGAGGTCAAAAATCCAGCTGGAACGGACAGTGTCCACCTCCTCTCAGCCTGATGAGAGCACAGGGAAGGCCAGTGACCTGCTTGCCAAAAGGTTTGAAGAAGGCCCTGCTTTGACCAGAGAGAGACCAAAAGCAAAACTCTTGCCAAGGGGTGCCACAGCACTCCCTTTCCGAACGCCCTCTGGCTCAGAAGAGAAGGAGGGTCCAGGGCTAGTAGCAGCTCCTAAGGGCAAAGAAAAAAACAGTGGCCCACGGCAAGGGGCCCTCGAGGATGGTGAGAGACAGGGGTGGTCATCTCCAGTAAAGGCTGCAGCAATACTTCCAACCACTCATAACCACAAAGTGCCAGTCCTAATCTCACCCACTCTCAAACACACTCCAGCAGACGTGCAGCTCATTGGCACAGACTCTCAGGGTAATAAATTTAAGCTCTTATCTGAGCATCAGGTCACTTCTTCCGGCGACAGGGACCGGCCCAGACGGGTAAAACCAAAGTGTGCTCCACCTCCACCACCAGTGATGAGACTCCTCCAACAGCCTGCTGCCTGCTCAGATGCAGCAGAAGAGCTGAGCAACACGGCGGGAGCACAGCACGGACTGGAATCGAGCGAAGGGAGTAAGAAGGCAGCAGCAGCAGCAGCACCTGTTGGTGGAAAATCTGGGAGGCCTGTGATGCCTCCACCTCAAGTGCCTCTGTCATCGTCTTCCACATCCCCGGTGAAAATGGCCAACGGCACGGCAGGCACAAAAGTAGCTCTGAGAAAGACCAAACAGGCAGCTGAGAAGATCTCTGCAGACAAAATCAGCAAGGAGGCTCTGCTGGAGTGCGCAGATCTTCTCTCCAGCGCCATCGCCGAGCCCACACCAAACAGCCAGCTGGTGGACACAGGGCACCAGCTGCTGGATTACTGCTCAGGCTACGTGGACTGCATCCCGCATACACGCAACAAATTTGCTTTCCGGGAAGCCGTGAGCAAACTGGAACTCAGCCTGCAGGAGCTGCAGGTGTCCTCAACAGCTGCTAGCATCCCTGGGGCAAACCCCGTCCTTAATAACTTATTGTCCTGTGTCCAAGAAATCAGTGACGTGGTGCAAAGGTAGCTACTGTCAATCTGGGTAAGAGAAACACACACGGGGAGAAGGGAGGGGGGAGTTTTTTTTCCGTACTGATGCTTTCAATAGGAAAGACTGATACTTGAGTATGTGAAGTACCTCAGATCACTGAGTTCTCCTCACGTTTACAGGTTCATCTCAATAAAAAACAAAAGGGGATGGTGAGGGTAGAGTTAAGATGTAAGGGGCAGAACATCGAGTATTTGTCCCTACCAAGTCAGGCTGATCTGCTTGGTATGGCAAGGGAAGGAAGGCCCTTGCTCCTCCCTTGGAGAGGCAGGAGAATCGGTGGCAGGTTCTTGCTCTGGGAAGAGTGTTCTGATGTGTGATAGCTGGAGTATTGGAGTGGCTGCAGGCCCCTCGGCTGTACTGATCCTCCCCTGGCTGCACCAACACATGCTTTGGCCTCTGAGAAGGCAAAGGAGAAGCCCTGGGGCTCCGCTGGTGCCCACTGCCGAGCTCTTGGAGCTCCGAAGGGGCAGGTGGCATGTGGCTGGGGGAAGGTCTAATGCACTGACAGCATTCAGAGCTGCTGGAAGCAGATGCACTTAGCCCAGATGGTGCTGGCTTCCACAGCGCTGTAGCTGCTGTAAGATAACTGCAAAACAAGTTAATATATGAACTGTCCCTTTGTCCCTCCTGTCCCCCTCACCCACCACACATTCTCAGCGTAGTCATAGCAGAAGCATCAGGGATGCTGGGCAGACTTACCACTGGAATACCCTTTCCCTGCCACCCAGTCTTCACTCAGCTGACACCGCTTCCTAGTGGTCTAGCCTGGGTGCTGCTTGATGGTCTTTTATGAGTAGTGTGGGGCTCTTGCACAACTTGCCAGTCTTGTTATTGGGGTGGGTGGGTTGGTTGATTGTTTTCTCTTTTTTTAAGCTCTAAATTGTTTTTAACTTGCTACCAGCTTGACTCCCTAATTCAGTTTCATCACTGGGAGGACCCATGGTAGGATAGGCAGAGCTTCTGGCTGTTCTCCACATTCTTCTAGCAGTCACAGCACTGCAGTGCCAGCTGGAGAACCAAAGTACAGCCCCATGCCTTCACTGCTGCAGGGCTCCCCAGACCTGTCCCACTCACAGTGTAACACTGACACCTCACTGATGGCTTCCTGGGGTTTGTTCTGGTGCTTACTGGTCCTGCAGGCTTCCAGCCTCCCTGGAAGCTGGACTAGGTCTGTCAGCACAGGGAAGTGCAGCCACAGCCATAGTCTTTTCATTTAGTCCTGTATTTTAAAGGCTAGGCCAGAATCTCATGCTGTAGAGTAGGGAATGGGCACATAAACTGTGGGCTCCTCTGCCTGAGATATGACAACAAACGTGGTGGCTGCCTCAGAGAGCTCCTGCTTGGGTTATGGTCTCTGATATCTGGTGCCTACTGACAATCCGAGAATGAAAGGAGTTGTGTCACTGAAGTTGTGTTCCTTGGTGCTGGTGCTGCTTGCAGACTGTTGTGGCCTCCAAAAGCTGGTCTGCTGCATGTATGCACGACTCCCTCAGGTGTAAACACACTGGCAGGGAGGAAGACCTCAAGTAATTGTTGCTTAATGAGAGGAGGAAGCCTGATCCAAACACGTTACCCTGCATGTTGCTGCTCACTTCACTGTTGGTGATGATAGAGGATCTCACTTGCTTTGCACCTTAAATCTTTTATTTTTTAGCTAAAATGCTTTTTTTAACTTGATCTGAGTGCAACTGTGCTGCTTTTAGTTGGAGCATTTAGAATTGAGCTGGGGCACAGCTGTGAAGTTAGAAGAAGGGCATTTCCTTTGCTGTCTAGGAGCACTGCCCTGTTGGTGCTTGGAAGTGGGCAGGGCGGCCTCCCCGAGAGTCTCCGGTTGTTCCATGGAGCACAGTGAGACAGGAGCCTGGAAAAGCTTTAGGAATGGGCTGGTCTCTGAGCATCCTCATTTTTATTGCTGGTTTGTGGTAAACAGAGCTGTGTCACGACCCATGAATGTGCACCAGTGAGCAGTACGCAAGGCAGAATGGACCACGAGAGCTTCACTGCCCAAGTAGGTGAAACAGTGAGAAAGCCAAGCAGTGCATCCACCCCACCTGACAGGCAGGAAAGAGTTAATTATTCCCACCAGTCACTTTTACTCCAGTGAGCTGGCACCTGAGTGGAGAGAAAGGGAAGTACAGCCTGGGTCACCCATCCTGCCCGAGCAGTACCCAGCCAATCCAACAAGGCTCTGCAGTAGGACCTTCAGGCTTACCCAGGCTCTCCCACTGCTCTCAGGGGAAGAGCTATGCTGAGGCTCCTCCACAGCAGCACTCAGCTCCAAACCATTATCTTGTAGACTTTACCAAGGGCATGTGGGGTTTACCTTATCTCTCGCAGTCATCTTTATTGAAGGCATGCATTGCTGCATGCCAAATGAGCTGCCAGTGGAAAGGTGACCTGCAAAGGGAAGACAGCTTGTGGTATTGGTTCACGTGGCTGTGTCAAACAGCCAGCAGGATTTGAACAGTGTGGGAGCTTTCTTCAGGGCAGGAGGGCAGGTCCTGTTTGTCCTGGCAGACAATCGCCTGGTTTTGTCACCCTACTACCACTCAGCCTAGGACAAGCAGACTGAGAGCGAAGTGATTGTCCAGGGAAGGGTGGCATAAGCAGGCAATTTTAAGGCTGTAATTCCAGTTCTGTTGAGCATTTTGAAAGAAGCTCTTTTTTTCCTGACAGTCTTCTGGAAAAGCTCCAGCAAAAGCAATTGAAAAGCAGCAGATTCCTGGAACACCTACTTCATGTTCCCTCTTCTGGCCCTTTCTGAAGAAAGTAACTGTGCCCCAGCAAAGGGCTGGTTCCCCTCCACAGGACATCCCCACTTCCTTCCAAAAACACCACCTGGTTTCTTCTCAATCAGGGCAGAGGTGATGAGCAGTGGGGGACAGGGCAGTGGATATTCAGCTGGAGCAGACATCTAATTCTACAGACACAGAGTGGCCAAGGTGGGCCAGGACCTCTGGAGGTCACCTGGTCCAACTCCCTCCATCAAGCAGGGCCATCTACAATCATTCCCCAGGACTGTGTCTAGAAGGCTTTTGAGTATCTTCAGGGATGGAGACTCCACAACCTCTGTGGGCAACACAGAAGCTCCTTCAGTTCAGATCCCTCCTATGGTGGAACACCAGACACTAGTGGAAATGGGGGGTTTCCTGTCATCACTCCTGTGGGGAGTGTTTCCTCTTCTCTTTACCCCTTGTCTCATCAGGTGGGTGGATGGTGACAGAGGTAGTGCTGACTTCACACTGTGGTTTTTTTTTTCCCCTTAAAGAGGAGGCTGCAGAATTGCTGCTGCTTCTGCTGCCCGACAGTTTTATTCCCAAACTTGGAATCTGGCAGGATAGCAAAAGGATGGTACCAGGGAAGGCTGTCAGTCACTGTTCAGTCGTACTTCCTTCCACAGCTACTCTCCCACAATTGTCTTGTTTCTTCTCCCTTTTGCTAGGTTTGTCTTTCTGTTCAGCCTTAAAGGTCTCTACTTCAGCATCTCCTCTGCTTTCAGCCTTGCACAGTATGTTCAAAGTGACAGCAGGCTGGTGGAGCCCCCTTATTTGTCCCAGTGAAGAGCACCTCTTGCACCACTGTTGAGGGTGGGGGAACAAGGCACCAACTCCTGTTCCGTTTCCTCACCACCAGCAGAAGACCTTGTGGGGTGAGGATGCAGTTGTGGCCAGGCTCTCTCACTTGCACTAGTAGGGGCTAGAATTTGAAGCTGGCATCTTTACAATGGGCTGGTATCAGGTGGGGCCTGGTAATGCCAAGCAGAAGGCATGTACTCACATGGGTGAGCTGAACCTGGGGCACTTGTCCCTGCTGTTGTGGGGTTGGCTGACTCATAGGGACAATCCTCTCTCCTTCCTGCACCACCCACCTTTCCTACCCCCAGGAAATGGGCAGCACTTCCATTACTCGTATGGATCAGGAATATGGACAGGGGGAAGCTGAATCAAGACTCTAGGTCTTGGAACTGCATCAACTTTAGCCACTGGAAAGGCAAAAGGAAGCAGTATTAGTGGTGCAGAAGACAGCAGGGAAGGGGAGGGATGTCTGCTCCTCACACAGAACATTTCGCCTGAGCACCACTAGCCTTGGGTCAGCAAGACACACTCACACTGACATCCTATCAGCTGTGCTTATGCCAGAGTTTTATAGACACAGCTCTGGGAACAGCAGGAACTAAACCCCACCAGAAGTGCTGTTACCAGAGCAGCCCCTGAAGGGCAGCAGGTGTGAGCACATGAGATGGGTTGTGCTGCACAGCCACAGGGAAATCCAGACCCCGGATACCTGTTCCACCTACCTGAGGCCAGGCAGGTGTGGCAGGGTGCTCCATACCCTGCTTGTCGGTGCTCCTGGGGCATCAGCAGCTCTGACAATTGCTAAGGAATCCAAAAACTTGTTTCTGCAAAACTCACAGGCTGCTGTCTTCTAAAACACTCAACCCAGCCCTGCTGCTGACCAGTAGCAGGCAGGAAGTGACTACAGCATGCTCAGAAACCTCCCCCTTTGGCAAGTGGCCCCATCTAGGGGTTGTACCCCAACTCCCCGTAATGTAGAGCAGAACCTTCAGCCTGTTCCTTAGTGGTGGGAAGGCAGAGGCTGTGGGACACCTGAATTATTTGTAACACCCACACAGCGAGCAATGTCTGTACCAAAGGAGGCTTTTCTTCCACACCTCTCTGTTGGGCACAGTGGGGTGAAGCCCAGTCAGCTTGGCACGCTGCTTGTGTCAGTAGTGAGCTCCTTGGGGGCCACAGAGTAAAGCGAAACACGTTAATCACCAATCACTCTACCAGTGTTGTTGACTGTTTTTGGTTTTAATTGTTATTGTAATATATTTTGGTTGTTTTTCTAATTTAATTCTCTCACTATCGTCTGACTGTGAACTGCGAACAGTGTTAAACTTGATGTAAGTAAGGCCCTTTGGAGGGCCTCTTTGCCTGTTGTTCCACCAAGTTTTGCCAATTTGCATTTTGTTTTAAATAAAGGTTGCAATATTTTATTGGCAAAAAAAAAAAAACAAAACAAACAAACAACCCAAAAACAGCCTCTATTTGTATACCTGCTGCTTTTTTTCCTCAAAGAATAGGTGAAGGGGCTCAGTACTAACCAGTTTGTTCTTTTGGGTGGAAAAAACAAAGATTATTATACACCTGTTGAAAAAATTCAGCTGTGCCAGATTGTACACAAGAACACCTATGCCTTTGAAATCAAACAGTGGTGCCCTGGGGTGGTGTGAGGGGAGTGGTTCTGGCTGCTGGGATTGTGTAACCAAATGATTCTCCAACGTACAGGACCTGGCACCATCAGTTTGATAGCTGCCCTGGGTAACACTGCTTCTTAATCACTAACAGAGTAAGAGCTGCTTGACACCAGCCCGAGGACTGACTCCCTCCCTCCTTCTCCAATCAGCAATGGTCTGACCTGGACAGCTGGAGATTGTTTTCTATCTGAAAAGTCCTAACTTCTCCTGGCTTATATAACCTTCAGCTAACTAACAACTTCCTCAGCTCTCTGCCCTGGTTACAAAACACAGTCCAAGCTGTGTCCTCATTGGGGCTGCATCCTCCCTTCCCTGGGCATATCCCCCCAGTGATGTTTCCTGGGCTAAAGCTTCAGGCTTGACACTTGCCATGAAGAGATTAACCATAAACCAAGTCTCAGTCAGCCCTGACAACAGTGTATGCTGGCACAGGCCTGAAGGTCCAGTCTAGAGACAAGAGGTAAGTTTAACCTGGCTTTGCACCAAGGTGAGCAGTGGAAAAGCAGCTGGGTCATCCTCCACCTTGGACTATGAAGCCTTCTGAGATAACAGAGCCAGCGTGCCCAGAGGGAAACGCCAGCTCAACGTCTGTGTGACTAGTGAGTGTGTCTGGTCAATCTTTTCCCAGAGGCTGTGCTGCTCATCGCTGGCACCAAGGTTCAGAGCTTAAAATAGATCAAAGGTCCATGTATAGGGTGTCCAGGCAGCTAAGCCCTGTCCTTGGCGTGTGCTGTTTCACCCTAACCCCCCAGGCTAGCTGTGTTGGAAGGGAGTTTTGACCTACAGGTCACAAACCTGTTCCTGGAACACTGTTGAAATTTTTTGGTCCTGCTGTTACATAACTTTATCACCTGGCAAGTACCCAGACAGCAAACAGCCCCTTGCTGTAGTAATGCTGAGACCAGGCAAAAAAAAGAAAACAAAACAAAACAAAACAAAAAAACCCCCAACAAACCCACAGCATGAAACTTGCTGGAAGAAAGGGACAAACCCAAGCGTGCTGCACCCCTGAACACCCAAATTCAGCTGCATCCTGTTCCTTCAGCCACCATCTCCCCCCACCTGCCCTTTGCCCAGTCTCCCCTTTTTCATTCTGCAGTGAAGCAAACAAGCTCTTCACCAAACTGGGAGGGATGGAACTGGATGATATTCAAGGTCCTTTCCAGCCCAAACCCTCCTGTGAGCTTAACCCAACTGCTTAAAAAAATAGTATCAGCCAAAGTTCATCTCATCCCTGCAGCTGCTTCCACACAAGATGACTCCCATGAGAGAGGGACACTCCAAAGTGAGGGGCTATGGATTTGACATCTCCAGAAGAGATCCGTCAGTCGCTTTCTCTATGTAGGGACCTCCAGGCACATGCCATGATCCTACTGGGCACATGCCATGATCAGCAGAGGCCTTGTGAATGCAGTAGAGCAACAGAGAGAAAAAAAACAATTCCAGCAAAAGTTCTGAGGAAGCTGGGGACAAGGATGAGGACGATGAGGACATGGCTTCTGCTGGACCACCTCCACAGGACCAGTCTGTCCAAGACCTTTGCTACACAGTAACAAACCAAGAGCTTGGACATCCTCACTCCTGTCACACAAAGTACCCCTCAGCACAACCCAACCACTACTTCAGGTTGCTACCTGCTAAAATGGACTTAAAAGCCACCAGGCAGGCTTCGAACATGGCCAAGCACAGGCTGTCCCCATGTCCCAGCAGCAAGGCCAGGCTGGGTACCCCTCCTTCCCTCCAAACAGCCCTCAGAGGAACACAGGTTTCAGTCTCTGTCCCTGGGCAAGCACATGGCTGGGTAACCTGCTCACCCAACCTTCTGCAAGGAGAGCAGCTCCTAAGTGTGCAGAACCATCTTCACCACTGGTGGTGTCCCACCTGGTGTTCATGGAAGGAAGTAATTGATGCCCTGGGATACTGATTTGCAGCCCTGTGCAGAGAAAAGCTTCTCCTCTTTGGGCACATAAACCATCATCCTGGCCACCTCATCGAGGGCTGCCTCAGTGTATGGAAGTCCACGGGCCAGGAATGCATCTCGTGCGCAGAGCTTCACGTGGTGGTACTCCAGGGGCAGGAAGGGCACGAAGAAGTCGATGAGGTTCTCTTCAAGGAGGTGGCTGCGGACATAACCGTTCCCTGTGGTGAAGCACAGGACAAAGTGCCTTCAGAAGCTTCATCTGAGCTGTTCTCCCTTCTAAGAGCCAAGGCTTGTGTGTCTGAGGGGGCTGCATTGGCTCATCCAGCCACATATGGTGGAGACACACAAGAGGGTCTCAGGGTGGCCAGATCTGGCCAGCACTAAGTCTGAACACAGAGCGTGAATAGGGGTTGGCTCAGCTAGGCCAAGAGAAGGCTCAATACTGCCCTACAGTGTCAGGTGGCCTCTCACAATCAGGCCATTTTCAGGGCTGAAGGGGCCAAGGAGGCCTCTCAGCTCCTCCTCATGTGTGGTGCCTTGCTAATGTGGGTGAAGGGAGGGGCTCATGATGCAGATAACCCCTCAGGGGAGGGGTTGGAATGAAGCTTTGTCCCATAGCACACCCTTGTGCAGCACAAGGTGGAAGGAACTTGTGTAAGCAAGGCCCCACGCTGGCACAGAGGGGCAGGTGTGTAGGCAGCCTGCCCACAGCCTCCCACAAGCAAGCCCAGCTCTTACCTTCAGGTTCCTGCAGCTCCAGCTTCAGCCATGGCTCCAGGAACTCCATGGAGATCTCCTCCCGTGCCCGACCAGCTCTCCAGAAGTCCAGGGCTACCTCATTGATGGTGTTGCCGCCGAGATTGCTGTGGGCACAGAAAGGAAGTCACTCGACCATGCCTCCAGAGATAGCTGCCAGCAGCCTCCCCTACAGCAGCCTCAACAGCAGCAGTAGATCTGCTGTGCAGGATCAGCATCTGAAGTATTCATGGGACTGTGCAATTGTGTTCTGGTTGGAAAAGACCTTTAAGATCATTGAGTCCAACCATTCCCTAACTCTACCAAGGCTGGTGCTAAACCACATCCCTCAGCACCAGATCTCTGTCTTTTAAACACTTCCAGGGATGGGGATTCAACTACAATCAGCACATACATGAACCTGCTTTCTTCCCAAAGAGCCCCTTTCTGTAAGCATCTATAAGACCATCTTCCATCTTGCCAGCTCAGACCCTGGGGCAGCTGCTTTCTCTCCCATGGTGGGACCAGGAGCCAGAATCCTCCAGCTCTGTCAGTCCCCTGTCATGGCTGGGATGCCACCAACCTCTCAGGTGACACTTGGCTCCACTCCAAACAAGCCACCACTAAAAGTCCAAGTCAGAGAGCAGGGCACATAGCATGAGTCCCATCAGAAGTAAAGGTCCAGGGCGGGGGTGCAAGTGGCAACCCCAGGACCTGGCAAAGCATCCCCTGCCTGAGGGACAGTGCAGTGCAGTTCCCACACAAAGACTCCTCTGGTCACCCTCCATGGTGGGGGAACATGACGCCCTGATAGCCTTTGAGGCTCCCAGGGTAGCCCCTTGCCTTTGAACACAGTTCAAGATCAGCCCTAGTGAACTGGTGATACTGGGAAGCAGCTAGCTGCAGAGCTTGTGTTGGTGGGAGGCAGGGAGGCACTGGAAGGCACAGATCTCACACCCATATTTTCCTTTCTCTTCATGGGAGGCAAAATTAAAAAGCCACCACCACTGCCTGCTGCCCACCTACTGCCTTTTAGGGTTGGGGAAACAACTTGTCCTAACCCTGCTCCAACCCAGACCACAGGAACAACTGACTTGAGGACAGGCAGCCAGCCCCACCAAATCCATATCCCTAAAACCTGGCAGGATCAGCCAGGTGTCCAAAGGAGCCCTGGGGCAAAGCCAGTCCTGCTCCAGCAGGTCAGTGTCACACTGCCACAGGGTATGATGAAACCCCCCAGGATTACACACTGCTGCAGCTCAAGGCACCCTGCTCCCCTCTGCTCCCAGGGTGTGCACATGCAAATGTCCTTCCTCCCTTTGGGTGGGAAAGGAACCAACCAAATCACAGGATAAGCCAATGTCAGGATCAGCCCTCCCAGCACAGCAGACCCATCTGTCTGCAGCCACTCCCAGCTAACACTGCCACATCACACGAAAACTTCCCACACCATGACCTGCCCCTCCAGCTTTGCTGGAGTACAGGATCTCTCTGCTCAGCTGTGCACGGTGGCCCCATATTGGTTCAGACTCTCACTGGTTCCTTGTCTCACAGCCTAGATGCTGGCTCAGGTGTTCCAGCTAAGCTGGATCTCAGCTTCTCCTACCAAATGCCCTGTACCCAGCATCCATAAGCAAAGCTGACAACAGAGGCAATCACCTCTTAGAGGAGTGAGACATCTCTTTGCCCTCCCCTGCAGCCTGAGCTCCTCCCATCACTTTGTTCCTCCCCATCCCTTTGGGGGCCCAGAAGTCACCTGAGGAAGAGGAAGATGGATCTCTGGTAATCCACCTCCTTGTCAGAGTGAGCCATGAAGGGCTTGATGGCATCCAGGAGGCCAAAATGAAGTTTCTCTGCCTCATCAAAGATGAACAGGGACTGCTTACAGAGCTGCACAGTCTCACTTATCTGCTTCTTCAGCTGAGCCTGCAGAGCAGCAGGAAGGAGGGTGAGAAGAACAGCAACAGTCACTGCCACCAGGGTCCCATAGCTTAACCCTGCCTGGCAGCTAAACACCACACAGCCCCCAACCACCCAGCGGGACAGAGAATAGGAAGAACAAAAGGAAGAAAACCAGTGAGTCAAGATGAAGGCAGTTTAATAAGTGAAGGAAAGAGCAAGAAGAAATCAAAGCAAGTGATGCAAAGGTGACCACCTACACCTCCCACAGCCTGATGCCCAGCAGTGGCTTCTTACCCCAAAACCACCCCCTCAGACTTTACTGCTGAGCAGGGTGGTAAGTGGCATGGGATAAGCCTCTGGTCAGATGGGTCAGCTGCCTGGTGTGTCCCTTTCCAACTTCTTGCAGGGGCACAGCGGGAGAAGGCCTTAAGGCTACGCAAGCACTGCTCAGCAGCAGCCCAAACACCAGCCCGATACCAACAGGGTGTCAATCACAGAGCCAAAACATGACACCCTGCAGGCTGCTGTGAGGGAAGCGAACCCCATTCCAGTCAGAGCCAGTGCACCAAGCATCCCCAGGGCAACACCATGTCGCTGGTTCTCACCTTGTACAAGTCCACATACTGCTGGTGGGGGAAGTGGAAGAGGGAGATGAACAGCCTGACGCAGTCACTCTTCAGCCCGCCCTGGAACAGGTGGCTGGCCACCATCCGAGCCACAAAGTTCTTGCCTGTGCCAGACCAGCCATGGAAGGAGAGGACCAGAGCCCTCTCTGGCCGCCGGCTGCGCAGGAACCCTCGCACTGCCCGGATCACAATTTCTTTGGCCAAATGCTGCCCGTGGAGCTGCCCATTGAGGTCTGCTTCTAGCCCTGCAGGAAATGGAGAGCTTTAACTTGCAAGCTCAGGGGCTGCTGCAGCTGAATAAGAGGAAAAGATGTGGTAGGGCACTAAGACCACAGGGCCCTGCTGTTGAGGCTGCCTATCTGAAGTGGCATTGAAGCCCTAAGTCAGTGAGGCAGGCTGCTGGTACCAGTGAAGGAGGCAAGAAGGAGGAAAACGTTTGTCCTGTGGAGGTGCTGGAGCCCTGGAACGGGCTGCCCAGAGAGATTGTGGAGTCTCCTCTGAAGAGAGTCCAAACCCATGGTGATCCTGGGCAAGCTGCTGTGGGTGACCCTGCTTTAGCAGGGAGGTTGGACTGGATGGTCTCCAGAGGTCCCTTCCAACTCCCCACCATTCTGGGATTCTGCCTGTACCCTGCCTGCACCAGCTACTGACCACAGTAAGACACGCACTTTCCACTAACTCCTTTTTTCCTTTGGGAAGTGGATGAGGTGTTTGGTGACTGTGGAGAGCACTGAAGCCCAAAGGCCCTCAGGAGCTCCCAGCAGAGGGTATGGATAGCAGAAGTCTCAGGGCCAATAAAATTCAGACAGACAGGTTACAGTATAGCGTCCTGACCTGGGGCTGGATACTGAGCCAGTTTGGATCCCACTGCCTATGCCTGGGAGCTACTGGATGAAGGGAGGGCTGGTTGCAAAGCAGAACAGACATGCTGTACAGCGAGGAACAAACTTCTGCAGTCCAGAGCTACAAATGAATACGGGGAAGCAGGACTTGGCTCAGCCCCTTGACCTCCCACCAGCTCAGCACTCTGCTCAGAAATGCCCTCTACTTACATCCCTTACTAAACCACAATTTTTAAAAAAAGAAAACCACCTTCAAACAAACAACAAAAGAGTCAACAGGGAGAGGCAGCAGAGTCAAGCAAGTCAAGAGTCAAGTTGGGAGTCTCCCAGATACAGCACAGAACCTACCTGTGACATTGTTGACTATCCTGCAGTCTCCTGTCTCGCAGCACTTGCCAAAGCTGCAGTACCAGGCAGAGAGGATCTCCAGGTAATCCTGGCCCACCAAAGGCAAGCTCCAGCCTAGAAAAGGCAGTGGTCTGAGCAGAGAACTGCCATCAAGTGTCTTTTTTTTTTTTTTTTGTGAAGCTGCTCAGCTGAGCCCAGTTATGGGCAGCCCTCTTGCCAGGTGCAGGGACTGAGAGAGCTGGAGAGGGGCAATAAACACCTAACAGGCAGCAGCTGGCTGAAGTGGGCCTGGAGAGTCACGGCCAGTGCAAGAACACTCCCCTCACGCACATACGTGCTTGTGGCAACGAGGGGTACCCTGTAAGTAAGGACAGCGATACAGTGCCCTTCAGGAATCAGCTGGGGGCACAGTCCCCTGTGCTGGGGGTCACAGAGCGTTTGGACACTCTGCTGTTTCTGGGGCATGGGAGAACAGGAGAAGGAGAAAAAGGAGGAAGATGCTTACCTGGCCCGCGACTAGACTCTCGTTCTTCCGCCCCTTCCTCCTCTTTGCAGCCCTCCTGCCACACCTTGCATGCCAGATACTGCCAGTACCGCTTGGAGAGAGCACCCACGGCTCCCAAGTGCTTCTTCACGGCTTCGTACCTCACCCTGCCCCATGGTCCCATCTCCGCCATGAAGCTCCGTTCCTCTTCCCAGGGCCCCCGGGTCTGTGGGGTTGGTGGTGTTGGTGGGGTCCCTCGGCTCCCCAGGCCCCCCGAGCCCCCCAGGAGCAGCAGTAGCAGGCAGCAGGCCAGCCCCACAGGGACCCAGAGCGCGTCCTGGCCCATGGCGGCAAGGTGGAGCAGACGCTGCTCCGGCTGAAGCTTCTGGGTGCCCGCCGGCTCCCGGCCGCCCTTAAACCGCCCGAGCCGTGATCTCACTTCCTGGCCGCCCACAACTGGAGCTGCCGAGGAAGGAGCCGTGGCGTGGGTGTGACCACCAGACTAGAGATGGCCTCACGCCCGCCTGTCCCACCAACAGACTCCACCGGGCTCGCAGCACGGCTTCTGCCAGTAACACGTTGCAAAACCTGACCTAGTTCCCAAAACCAGGCATCGGGCACCCGTCTGGTCTCTGCCCTGCACAAACCTGGACCTTGTTCTCTCCTCAGGTCCTGCCAACCTTCACGAAAGGGGAGAGAGGCAAGGCAGCCTCTTTCTCCACCCGGGATGGAGAGCTGCCCAAGGAAGCTCCTGTTTCCACCACGGCACGGCAACGAATGAAGCAGCTCGGTGGCTCAGCTGAAGTTTTGCTGCCAGAAAGAGGCAGCAAGAGGCGTTGGCAGGTGCTCCGTTCCGGGTTCATTACGAAGGGACACAAAGTAACAGGCAGACCCGAGGGAGCAGGAGGCAGCACCAGGATCTGCACCGAGCCGCGCCCGGCGTACCTGCTTGCTGCCTGCTGTGCAGTGTAGCCATTAAATCAAAGCTCTAGAAATGGTTTTGCTGCTGGCTCTGGGACAGGCTAGCTGTGTGTCACAGCTTATCTGCCCCAAGAAGTGCTGCTCTTGGACATGGGTGCATCTCCATGCGCAGGCACATCCACCAGCAGCACAGGAGGGTGGACCCTGCTCAAGTAGCCAGCAAAAAAAGCTTCAGATCAACACAGAGCCACCACGAAATCGTGTATGAGAAACGAGGTAGGACTCATTAGCACCACTAAGCTCATCACCACCACCCACGTTCTCCAGCATGCTTGTAAACCCCTCCTGTGCAGGAACGCAGTGAGAAGTCATTAGGGCTGGCTGCTGAGCACACAAACTCAGCTGGGGGTGGGAGGGAAGATAAGAAGTCAGTCCCTTATAACTTGCATTTTACCTTGAGCTGTATCCATTGTTGGCTTACTGTAAGAGACTAACACCTCTACAATAACTTCTGCAAATTACTGAGCACAACTTATCCTAGCCAAGACGTTTTGGACATGGAAAGAATTCCCAGGTCATCCCACGTGTGCAGAAAAAAAAGGGCATTAAATGCAGTTCATCCAGCCTGGCAATTCACTCATTCAGGTGGATGAAGAGTGGGATCCAGCACGGCCAAGGCATGGAGTGGATGAGCATCACCATCTACACGTGGCTATAGATATTACAAATTGATATTAAAGGTACTGGTATAGACTTCAACTTCTCAATAATCACAGAATGGTCTGGGTTGCAAGGGACCTCCAAAAGTCAGCTAGTCCAACCCCCTCTGCAGTATGCAGGGGTATCCTCCACTAGATCAGGTTGCCCACAGCCCTATCGAGCCTCACCTCATGACTATCTACTTTTAAAACCTTTAATCAGTGGGGCTAATACCTTAATACCAGTTGCAGAACTAAAACCTGTGCACATAAAAAATACACCAACCCCCCCCCCCCAAACAACAAACCCACAACAAACCAAAACAAACCAACCAACCAAAACCCCCCAAAAACAATTAAAAATCAGACTATGGCCACAGCAAATGAAACTGCTGTTGGCCTTTCTGCAAAGTAGCTGAAACATCTGAGTTGAGCATTTATGTATGTTTATTAAAAAACATTCATAGCTGTAATATTTAAACTCCACTCTCCTGGGGTAAGTGCTTTCACTTAAAACAGCTTATCAAAATGGACAGACTCCGTAAAAAATAGATGCTTCTCTGTTTAAAAAAAAAATAAAGAAAGCAAGCAAGCAAATTCTGAGAGATAATACGACTGATGGTGTGATTCCTGGGATCTCAGCTTTGCTCAAGGGCAGCACATCCTCAGAGCTGCAGGGGAAAACCAAGAATGGTTGTTTAGTAACCTGCCAACTACTTTGACCTGGCTCTGAGGTTAACAAAGCGCTGAAAGGGGGGAGGAATCACTCCCCTTTAATTCAGTTCCCATTGTGGGCCCCAGGGAGGACATCATCTCCACAGATTAAAGGGAAGCTGCAAAAAGAGATCCTAGTGCACTACACTGAGGAGAACTGCTCATACCTGACTTGGGGAGGATGGAACTCAGAAGCACAGCAGTCAGTACCCTAGTACCTCTTGCAGGGATTATATCCCCCTCTGGTTTTCCTTCCTCTGCTGGATCTCAAACCCTCGCTAAAGTATTTGCTCATCTTCAGCTGAGAGTCTTGCAGAAGAGGTAGCTGGAGGGACCTGCAGGGCCCCAAAGATGATACTGATTGCATGGCTTTTCACCTTGTGGTTAGCTATTCCAAAATGGTCCTGGTGAGCTGCAACCATCCGATTAAAAATCCATGATTTTGGGTCAAGTCAGGTCTTACAGTGCAGGGATCATCTAAAATGAAGAAAAAGCACCAAGAAAATGTGTTTCAGGCTGGCTTATTCAGCACCCCAACACAACTTGGTACAGGGGAACCTTCAGTCTAGGATTTTAACAGCCAGGCTGTTTCACTGGGCAGGGCAATGCCACACATCCATCCCTTTGTGATTTTTCCCTGTTTCCATACAGCAATTCCTTCTGCATATCCATCGATGAACTCTGACAGAAGGCAGTAGGACAGACTCTCTCCAGCAGTTCAGTGTAACACAGCTATGGATTGAACCACTCAATAAAAGGAAGGTCAGGAATAAACGAAGGGGAATCCTTAACCCTTCTTCCTTTAGTTTCACCCCCACACCCTCCCAAAGTCCTATCCCAAATCTCTTCGAAATACTGAGAGACTCCAAAAAGAAAAATCAACACAGCATCAGTCTCACACTTGGGATCTATGAACTGAGAACTTATTTTAATTTCTTATTTTTAAAATCAGTAAAAATGTGTAGGGAAAGAATCTGAAAGAAATTCAGACAAAGTGCTAGTTTTCAAACCTCTTTGGGTCTCCACTGGCTCAAAGTTGTTTCTGTTCATTCTTCTGTAAAATTGTGTTCAGTACATAATCAGAAACTTTAAAATCTTCCATTTACATTAATTCTCACCTTGTTACTAAGGCAAACCACTCCAAAATTACCCAGCAGTAATACCACTGAGTGCTTGTAAAAACAGCTTTCCAAACTGGCTATTTCAGCCTTTCCAAATTTAAAAGCATCTGTAGTTTCTCTAAGTTGTTGAGCTGCTTATACACCAGCAAGAATCCTATCCTGCTCCTGAACATATTGGCACCTCAGAAATAGAGATGGAAGATATGAAATGTTATTGTCACCACACAATGGTAGGAGACAAAAAAAAAAAACCCCACCCCCAGAACATCCTCCCCCCTAAAAAAAACCCAAAATAAAACCCAAACCCAGTTCTTACAAGATTCAGCAATGCTGAAGTCCAAAGGTTCAACTGAGAAACTATAGTTTAAAAAAAACAGCAAGTGCTCCACACCAACATGCCAATGGTACAATGGTTGGGTCAAAGACTCTTCTGCACTTCCAGAAGCAGCACAGTGCCTTGGTGGTTTGGTGGTGTCCTGGCCCCAGGAGCTGTACAGGGGATATCAGCAGTTCATATTGTCCTCAGAAGTATGTAGCAGCTGCTGGTGGCTTCCAGATGTATGACACTGAGAACTGTGAAATTCAGTGTGGTGGGTTATTAAGAAAACAAGTTCTGGTACAGCCAGATTAAACCCTGCACTCTGAGCAAGCAGAGTTTGATGGCTGTTTGCTTGCTCCATCTCCATAAAAGAGCTTCAATAAAAGCTTATAAAAGCCAACCACAAACACTTGCCAACTCTGTATACCTCTCCTGCCAACTCAATATACATCCCCTGCTTGGTGGGACCAGATCAACCTACAAGGGACACAATCAAGAAATCAGCCTAGAGGCTTGGCAGATGCACTTTCAAAACCAAGAAACATTTGTTCTCTGAAGACCACTTCAAGCTAGGTCTGTTCTCCTGTATCTCTTTGCAACACATCTTTCTTTACCAACAAGGCTCTTGCAACCAACCTGCAGACTTAACTCCATTCTTGGATATACATGACTGGAATAAAAGCCATTGATAACTATTAGTGAAGGAAGAACAGTGAAACATCAAGCAGCAAAAGACTTTAAACATTCAGCCCACCACATGTTAGAACAATAGAGAGACAGGAGAGAGAGAGAGAGAAAGACTTAAACAATCCATCAGTGTTGCTTTATTAAAATTTTTATTCACACAACGTTGCTTTATGCAGAACCTGGCCCTGGGGGATACAAGTAGAAAGTCATGATTGGGTTCTGTTTTTGTATTAGCAACCTCCATCCGTGCAGCTGCTCCCAGGGGCAACGCTCTGACAGCTCCAAGAGGGGTGTCTGTTTCAAGCATCTTGCTCCAGCTGCCACAGCAAATAAATTACCTTTGCAATAAATTAGTAATTGTCAGTTGAAGTTTGTTTGGCAAGACACTCCAGTTCATTAGCTGCTGGAAGAGGAGCCTACTTCAGTGTTTCCTCCAGCCTGACTGATGACTTGGGAAGGAGGAGATAAATAGCAGATGGCTGATGCTGCTCTCTTTCTTTAATTAGCTCTTGATTTCTGTGCTTCAAGCGCTCTGATATCACTAATGTCCACAACACAACCCTTCTGGAACATCTGGAGCCAGAGGATTACAGCGTGCACAGTGAAAAGGAATTAGAAGGTGTCATGAAGACCTGATGGACAGAGCACAGCACCTGCCTCACAAATAACACTGCTTTCAGAGAGTCAGGCAGGCTCTGTCTGCATCTGGATGCTGCTGCTGCTTTCCTTTGCAACAGGCACCATTTGAAATTACATGGGATCCTGTAGTCAAGCAAAACCACGATCACTGCCAAAATGCCAGAGATTATCACATCTTCCTGATTGTGGGTAAGAGAGGAACTTATTCTGCTGCAGACCACCAAGTTGCAGAGATGTTTAGTCACCAGAAGTATCAATACAACATAAAAAACCCCAACAACAAAAGCCCCACCCAAAACCAATCAACCAAACAGAAACAAAACCAAACAAAAAAAAGAAAATAAGGAAGAGTGCAACAGTTTCTTGCTTTCTACTCATGATGCAGGACTTCATGCCCTTTGTTCACAAGTAAACCAATACACTGCTTTAAATCTTTGACATTCATATCAGGGGAAAACTTACCCCAGGTTCCACCTGATGGCACAGGCTTCAGGTTAGAGCCCTGGGATCCAGTCCTCAACATTAATTTAAATTCACAAAGACTCTTTTTGGAATCTGTTACTAAATCAAGCATAAATGATCAAGAGCAATCAAATACAAATCAAAGCTTCAAAGTTTGGTAGGTCCTTCTCTAACTCTTAAGTGCTCACAATTAAGCTCACGGAGAAGAACATGCTTTTAAAAATGCTGCAAGTTGATGCCATGTGCTTCACCATCTCCCCTTTGTCTAAACTTCTCTCTGGTTTCCCGGCAAATAGTTTATGCCAGAATGCCTGAAACTTTCCTGCTTCAGAACAGAAGAGTGCACTGACCACCCCTGCTACTGCCCATGCTGCTTCCCAACAACATCTCAGTCAGCTGCTGCAATCCAACTGCCAGCCAAGGGACAGGCCAGCCCAGCCAGCAAGGGCCCAGAGCAACCAGCCCTTGCACAGCTCTTGCTCATGCTCACCCTTCAGCTGAGCACACTCACATCTGCCCAAAGGGAACCCACAAGACACAATCCAGGCTGGTGGGCTGAGCTCACTGAAGGACCATGGCTTCCAAAGCCTGTGTTGCACTATCGACTGCAGCAGTGAACAGGCACTAGCTTAACACAGTGTCCTAAAAGCTGCCTATGAGCTACAGTCCTAACTACTAACACCAATAAATTAACTCAAGACTTCATCCTGACTCTAGGATGTGGCCAAGTCCAGAAGAGACCTAAAACAACACAAAATTCACTTTCAGGTAAACGGTTGCATTCCGCTTGCAAGATACTCTGCTCATGCAATGACAGAAAGACCTGAACAAAATAAAACTGCATTTTAAAAAAGAAACTCTCTCACCAACACCTCTTTGATCAGGTATGGCAGCAGGTACAAGAACAGGAAGCAGCTCTATATCTGCTCGCCACGCTGATGCAGAGCTGGAAAGGTTTTGACAGACAAATCAAGGAAATGGTCTTAAACTGACATTTTCTTGCTCTTGCTCAGAGTCTAGTAACACACAGCCCCTCTGGGAAGAAGCTTTTTCCTTACTTTTAAGGCTCATGTTGTCTGAACTAAAAAGCAACACAAAGCTCTTAATTTGGAAACGTAATGATGAAGCTGCTTCCCTTCTGAAGAGAGATGCAGACCTACCACAAGCAGGACAAGTTTTTTGGCCACAAGCTCGGCCCTGGTGCAGGCTGGCACAGTGCTGAAGAATGACAGGACAAGTACAAGATGAGTGCTACAGGTCTGTCCTGAAAAGCCAGCTTACATCAACTCTTTCTATTCGATGGCAAAACCACTAAGAGTGTGGACTCCAGAATGACCATCCCAGTCAGAATGTTGCAGCAGGGGTTGCTGGAAGCAGCTGGGGATGGAATAAAACTTACTGGAAGTGCTTACAGTGTCAGAGCTCAGCCACAAACCAGGCCAGGCAGACAGTGGGACTGAAAACCTGCTGGTGTCCACAAAATAGCAGCACTGAGCTGTTGTTACAACATTGAGCAGCAGGAAGCTCTCTCCATATGAGATGAAGAAGAATGAGGACAGCCCAGGGTTCTTGCTAGTCCTCAGGGCCTTGGCCATGGCTGTTGGTTACTGGGGAAGCTCACAAACAACACCTCTTTCCCCAGTGCCATGCACTCAGATTCCTCACTTTAAATAGGGCATACAGTAAGCAGCATGACCTTGCTGAAGGACAGACTCTGTCCTTCTCCTCCTCCTCCTCAACTACAATGTAATGAAAATTTGGTTAACGTGGACACAGGACTGCAAGGCTATTTTCTCTACTCAGACCTTGTCACATTCCTTATAAATGGAAAACAGTGACAGAACATGTGGAATCTTACTTTAACCCCTCAATTACCAAGTGCTATATAACCACCATGTCCTCCCCTAAATCTCCAACCCTGTGGATAAATCTGTGATAGGACTTCAGCAAAAACACTGAAGCATTATCTCATGTGAGGCAACCCCCTTTCCCCAGTCTTTTATGGACTGAAAGACAACCGAGCAGCAGAGCTCCCCTCTCCCACCCTTAATGGCATTCGAAGAATATCCCACCCCTAGGTCAGGGGTGGCACAACGCTTCAAGTCTAATAATTATTTTATTCACCACTTCCTCTTCCTCTAAAGAAGCAGTAAAACACCTAACCAGCTCACAGCTGATTATCTACAACCCTGAATCAGACAAAAACTCGCAGCAGTGTACAGGGAAAGACAAGGGGAGAGGATCATCCTGTTGTCCCCCCTGTCCACAAGTTAGTGTCTGTATTCCACACGCTTCCACCAACTCCAAGAGCCATTTTTATCCAGTGCAGTGTCCACTGCCGGCAATGGACACCCCACAATGACCAAGATGCCATTACAGGTACTGAGCCATCCAAGGCTCCAGCTTCCCACCTCTCACTGCTGTCAGCCCAAGGGAAAAGCCACTGTCACCTCCACTCCTCTGGCTCAAAAGCTTTCCTGTTCATCTCAGTCCATCCTGGCCACAGCCTTTCTGAACCGGTTGTGCTGTTTCTCTATCGCTTGTTTGTTTCTTTTTAAAAAAGGAGTTCCATCTGTGTTCCACTACCATTACAAATGAGACAGTGTCATCCTGTCTTCCACCAGCACAACATCTGGCCCAAACTGGTCTGTGCACTGCTTCACTGTAGCCAGAATGCCGAGAAGCCGCTGGTCTAGGGCATCCAGATGAGGGTCAGAAAGCACTGGTGAGATGGGGTCATGCGACATAGCAGTTTTTAAGGCAGACTTCAGTACTCCATTCTTCAGATAATTGAGTCTGTTCCAGGTGGAAACCCGGATGCTGCAGAAGAAAAACAAACGCGTCATCACGTGGCTGAAGTGCATCAGCAGTACCAAAGCCACCCTCGTGAGGGAGCCTGTTACATCTAGAACGCAGTTGCACCGCCAAAGCGGTTTGGGATGGGGTGGTCCGGGTTTAACTGCACTACATGCACTACGTGAAAGCTGGCAGCTGAAGAAGAAAGAATCTACAGTGATTAAATTCTTGTGTTACACAGCAACACTTTCAACTGCTAGCAAGTTCAGTCCTGAAGGCCCCCAGACACAGTTTGAGAAGGAAAGAAAATGAAGCCTGGCTGTTAAATGCAAAAACATCCCCTCGGGAAGAGCATCGCTGATCAACAATCAATTGCTAAGGACAGAAGTCAGCTGACTGAAATTCCAGGGAAGTGAATACAGCAGTAACCTTTCTGCTTTACTGGCCACTGTATTTGATCATGTCAGCTCATCTAAACTGTCCTGTTCTCTGCAGCCTCTTAAGATTCTCCCTCAATCTTTCCTGTATTAGCCCCACTTGTCTAAACTCTTCAGTTTTGATGGCCTCCAAAGAAACCAGCAATGCAAGCAAGTGTTCTAACAGACCTATAGCTAGAAGAATTACCCACACAAATTGTTGCATGGCATTTCCCAGTATCAGGAAAAAGAAAAGGATATCTAAAAAGCAGGAGCTGCAGAGTCTCTTTCATAAACTCTTCTGGCTGCATTTGAGAGAATCTAGATGAGAAAGGCTCTAAAAGATCCTCATAAAACAGGAACTCAAGAAACACACTTTAAATTAATGTAGGAAAGCTAAAGCATTTGAAAATCATTTATTTTCATTGTTCTCCAGATGGATTCTGCAAGAATCTTGCAGGATGTAGACCAAATGCCCTGTGTCATGCATCAAGCCTTGTTCAGCACAAAGCTCAGGCTTTCTGCCAAGCTCCCAGGTTTCACAGGCACCAAACAATTCACGAGACAGAACCCTCCAAGGACAGACTCAAGGAACTCTCATCTAAATGCTTAATTTGTAAGGCTTGAAGGAGTTAATGTTATCCTGAAGTAACAGAGGCAGGAAATGGATATATCAGTGTTTTCCTTCCTGGTACTTTTATCTGTTTGTTAATGAGAAGCAGCAATGGCTGGCAAGAGAGAGGCCACAGAAATCACCAAGCCACAGCCTCTAAAAATAAACTGAACAAAACACAACTCACAAGGCCAAAACAGAAACAAAATCCTACAAAAACCTACAAAACTTCTCTTGGAAAGCAGCACCCTGAGCAGTGCTGCACTCTTGTTTAGCGAGAACGTTTGGAAATGAAGGTAGTTAAGTTACCAGACATGTTGAGCCCTGAGCTTGTCAGGGAGAACTCAAACTGTGATGTGAACTTTTATTTGGCAGGAGCTGGATAGAGACAGCTGCAGATGCAAAGTACCTGTCATACTGACTAAGGGTAGATTGAACTAATGGCCTGGAGGCCAGATGGTTTCCCAGAGCCTACCATTTCATTTACTACCTTTATGAAAACATGTTTCTCAGCTTCTTGAGCAGTGACAATACATCGAACAGACACAGTACCTCAAAAAAGTGAAGTACTAGGTACCCAAGGGAACATTTTCAGCTTGCTTCAAACTTAATTATGCAGCAAACTTAAGGACAGCAAATGCATAAGTAAAGTGAACAGCATCCCTGCATTTCACTTACATGCAGCACTGATACAGAGGAGCCAAGATGCTTCTTTCATCCAGGGCAGGGTTTCCAAAACTGTAAAAGCAAAACGAACCAGTTGAACTCCTAATGTTGTTCCCAACATTAAGAGATTTGTAAAGAATTATAAAAAAAAAAGAAATACCAATACTAGGCAATTTCATGCTCCAACAGACCAAATTATTTCAAGCAAAATACAAACAGGCCATGATCAGTTACAGATATAACTCTCAACAGCATCAGTTAGTGTACCAGGTAAATGGAAACACCACTCTGTAGTTAGTTCTTTGACAGGCCAAGGCACCTTCGAAACGAACTTCAGAGGAGTTTGGAAGTTGAGCTCATCTTCTGAAGCAGGGGAAAGGCATCACTGGAATTCTAGAGATGAGAGAGCAAGAGCTGTGCCTGACACAGCTGGACAGGGAAGGAATAAAATGGCAGCCATGTGCTGGTTTAGATGGCCAAGCTTCCTTTCAGCAAAGAAGGTGATCAACAGATGACGTAAGTGATCAACATGATCATCATCACTCTTTCCAAGGGAGGTCTACCAAAAGGATTTCACAGTATTTCAAGCTTCATCTAAACATGTGATGGGTTGGTTTTTTTGGTTTCTTTGGTTGGGCTTTTTATAGTTTCATCCCTCTTATAATACTGTTTTGAACAAAGAACTTTCTCCTCAACAAAGATGACTTACTCCAGGACTACTCTCCTCAAAAAATTCTGGACTAAGATCCCCAGGAAAGTGGTCACAGCACCAAGGAAAGTCTGGATGATGCTCTTAGTTATATGGTTTAATTTTAGATCGTCCTGTGTACAGAGTTGGACTCAATCCTTATGGGTCCCCCACTTCCAACTTGAGATATTCTAGGATTCTATGAAAAAGCTGTCCCTTCTCTCAAATGAGCTGAAAGAGCTTTACTTAAGTTTTCAGGAATGCAATTTTACTTTTGGGGCTGCAAAGCCCCACTGGAGGTGTTTTCATAATGTTCTAAGCACGCACCATAACGTTTCTGTGATCCTGTGAGAGGTCTGACATGACCTTCAACTTCACACTCACTTCCAGTGACTAAGACATTAGCTTCCTCCTAGCACACTGCCAAAGCATTATAGAAAGACAGTTTCAGCCAAATTCACCTAAAGCAGCAATAATGAAGCAGTCCCAAGGTAGAAGGCATCCTGCGGACATAGCTGAAGGAGAGTTACTGAGCTGGATGATGCATAAAGACAAAAGACTCAACTTGGCCACTGCAGATGAATTAGAAACAAAAGAAGGAAGGAATCCACTATACAGAAAGGCAAACAGGGGAAGAAATGGTAATTTGGAGCCTTCCAAAGATCTCTTTAGATGAGAGGTGACAACTGGTGTGCACACTTTGTACAAGTGGCAGGCAAAGCAGCTGCAGAGTGAAGCTTGCACAGCAATAGCCAGAGCTAACCATCTGAAGCTGCTCTACCCATAGAAGGAGAAACTCTCTGCTACTGCAGATGGTAGTGCCTTTCAGAAAAAAAAAAACACTTGAAAGTCTCTGGACTACATAATGAGAAAGTAAAATAGGTCATCTCTGCTTTTAAGAAAAGTTAAGCATATTGTTATCATAGAATCACAGAATGGTTTGAGTTGGAAGGGACCTTAAAAATCATCTAGCTCCATCTCCAACACCATGGCAGGGACACCTTCTGTGAGACCAGGTTGCTCAAGGCCCTGTCCAACCTGGCCTTGAACACTTCCATGGAGGGGGCATTGACAACCTCCCTGGGAAACCTGTTCCAGTGCCTCACCACCCTTAACTGTAAAGAATTTCTTCACAATCTCCAGTCTAAATCTGCCCTCCTCAAGCTTCAATCTGTTCTCTCTCATCCTATCACAACCAAGCTTTTGTAAACACTTCCTCCCCAGTTTCTTGTAGGCCCCCCCAAGTGCTGGAAGGCTGCAAGAAGATCCCTCTGGAGCCTTCACTTCTCCAGGCTGAACAGCCCCAAGTCTTGCAGCCTGTCCCTATAAGGGAGGTGCTCCAGCCCTCTGATCATCTTCGTGGCCTCCTCTGGACCCACTCCAAAAGTTCAATGTCCTTCTTGTGCTGGAGGCCACAGAATTGGATTTAACTGGAATGAGTCAGAATTATGATTTAATCAAGGCTGTATCTTCACTAAGATTTAACTGACTATACCAGTCAACAAACAAAAGCTACAGCAAAGACAGAACAACTCACATTTTAAACACATACAGACAGTAAAGTTTGGCCTCAAGAACCTCTCATCATTTCCTCCCAGTTACTACTGCTTGATTTGTTTCAGTAATAGTTAACGTCCACACTCCAGAAGTTATCTTATTTTGCTTTCAATATGAGTTCTATCTCCAATTTAAACACACAACCTTTTTAAGCCAGAGCAGACATATCTGGAAGGCAGGGAACACCAATGTGCTCAGAGACACATTTTGAACTTACCTGCTTTTACTTTGATATTCACCAATACTCACTGGTAAATAATAAATCTTACTTTTAAAACTTCCATTAATTAAAAGCATAAAGGGAGGGGCTTTCCTGGGGATAGCAGGAGAGACAAGCAAACCTTTGAAAGTTGGCTGGGGTAAAAATGTTGTACTGTGCTAATTTAGGAGTTTCTGTAGTGGGAGTAAGACTTTGCCTGAAGCACTCATAGTACCTAGAGCACAAACTAAGCACACAGCCTTTGAGGGACCCTAATATCTGGTGAGCAACTTGTGGTAAGAAGGAAAGTTTTGAATTTTAAGCACGAAAGTGTTAATGAAAAAATTTAGAGAAGGAAACCAGAGAGAGACAGAGCATGTAAATCTGTGCCCCTGTGCTCATCACATGTCCAGCAGGATTTCCCCTGTCCTCACCTTTTGGCATTATCCAGGAGGATGAGCATGCTGGCTCCTTCATCATCCTGGAAGCTCTCATAGTGGTGCCGGTCAGCATTCCCAATCAAATAGTCAAAGATGGCGGTGTCAATGATATCAAGGAGACGAGGGCCCGAGTCATATGGTGAAGTCTTCTTCACAGCATCACAATAGCTTTCATCATACTCCCACCTGAGGGTCATCAAGAGAAGCCAAATCAAATCTTCAAGGAATACTCCATCATTGCATACTAATAGTACTTACAGCTGCCCCTTCTGTCACTTCTGAGTGCAGAGAGAAAACCCAAGTGCTGCACTTAAGGCTCTATAAAGAAGAGTGAGCTAGCCGAAAGTGTTTTATTGAAAGAGTAAGTCCTGTATTAACACACTGGCATATGGAGCAAGCTATAGTTTCAGTGCAAGGTTGCACATCATCCTCCTACAGAAAACAAGGTCAGAGCTTGCTTCCTTGCTGCTCACAGCTCAGCAGTGGTTCAGCTGCATCACGGCAAGATTACTGTCACAACTCGCCTCCCTTAACTTCCTGAGGTCTTCAAGTACTGTGCCTATTTCTATCCCCTTGACCTGCTTCCATCAGTCTTGATTTCCAGCCACCTTCTTCATTTTTCTTTGTAATGCAAATAATGTCATCAGGATTACTAACCACCTCCTCTGTCCTGAAGAGCAGGGCCTTATATGTGTTTATTCTTCTTCACTCACAATTGTCTCCTTCCTCCCTACACTTGTAGAGTATCTTACCTTCCCCTCCACAACAAGATTTCAAGCTTCTCTTTTCTCCCTCTCCTTTCCTCCTACATGTAACTTAGGCCTGTACTTCTGGTCTGGTAACATGGATGGGATGTCATGTCTCAATTCTCTAAAGCTAGGATTTCACATTCACTCATTTTCTTCTTTATAATTTTCAAAGCTATTCAACACTGCCACTGAAACAGCCAAATCACTGGTGTACATCCTTTCCATCTGTCAGCCTAAATAACAAGTACATCTATTACGTCTTCCATGTAAGGACTGTAACAATCTTCCACAAAGCAGCAGTTAAGTTGGAAATGCCTTAAGCCATCTGTGACTTGGAAACAGAAATGAAGGAAACACAAGCTAGAGAGACTCACTTGACATGATCAAAAGTGCAGAGAGTCATAAAAGCAGGGAAAGGATCAGAATTTAAATACTAGAACTGCCACGTACTCCACATCCTCTTCTAGAGGTCTGAAGCCTAAGCTCCCAATATCCCATTTTTTCTCCAGTTATCCAAATCAGAGTGGCCAGAAATTTACCTTTCAAATGTTTTTGTTACCATGTCACACCCCTCAATGCTGTCTCTATTTCCCTCTTCATTTTGCATCGATTTAATGTGTCCAACTCGCATTCAATTTACAGCACAACTTCACAAGGCAAAAGCCTCAAGAACGTACTACTCCTTGTACCAGGATACAATTCTTTTATGCTATGTCCCTCTCCCACAAGTGCTTCTCTTTCTCTCATTTTAATTTAGATCAGTACTTAATCTCCTTGCAACAATTTCCCAGATTCACTCCACTCTCTCTTCTCATTTCCCATTCAGTCTTTCAAGACAGACCTTTCTCTGACATTTATTTCTGATAATTTATATTGTGTTAGCAAAGGACATCGAAGGTCAGTGATTTAATCTATTACATGGCCATTAAAAATTATGTACACTAATGTGACTATATGAATTATGTTCTGAAGGCCAAATCAGGATAAAGTATAAGCAGCCAGGTCAGGATAAAATATTTGCTACAGAGTTATTTTTTCTGTAATTACCAAACACAGAAAAAGGAGAGCGTGATATCCAGAACATTTAATTCTCCTGTTGCTCTTGAAGGGAAAAGCACAACCTGACAAGGTGTAAATCAGAGCCATGTAAGCCCATCTGGATGAGGCAAGAGCAAGGAAAATACAAGTGCAGATTTAAAATACAGCAACTACGGAATCAGCACAGGTATCAGGATAAGCTCCTGTGTAAGTGGGCAGTTCAGAATGAAAAAAGTCTTTCATTCAAAAAAATGAACATCCCCAAGTAATTAATTACTGCAAATTAGTACATACTAAATACAGCTGGTTTTGAGCTGTTGGAAAGGAGAGAACATCTGTTGCTCAAAATTCAGACTGTACATTTCATACTCTGAAACAAGTCAATGAAACCTTTGGATGAGATTCTGAGAACAATCATGTCATTGGAAATCAATGGGTATTTTATATCAAGGAATAAAAATCTCTTTCTAATCTATTTTCCAAGACATAGACTTGAAAAAATTTACTAAGCTCAAAACCCTTTGCTCTGGTTGTGGAAAAATATCTCCAGCCCAAAGAGATGTTACATCCACTGTACAAGATTGCTACATCACGTTTCTCCTCCTCTAAAAGCATCCCTTAGATGCTGAGCATGGTCACAAAATACTGATAGTATTCAAGGCAAAGAAGAACTTTTCACTGCTTACCTCCTTAAGCTAAAACAGTTCCACAACTCTTAAAACCACCTACAAGGACCATAAAGTCTGGTCTGGTAGAAGATAGCACAGTGCAACCATGTTTTAGTGGCCCATAGAGAGGCAGAGTGTCAAAAGAAGGTCTAGTGGCACAGGAGAAGAGTCTTATTTTACCCAGAGCCAAGACTTCCAAAGCTTGGAGTGACTACAAGGTAGAGTTCTGTTTCAGTCAAGATGCAGGAAAAAGACAGCACTTAGTATAATGGAGAACAATGAAGATTTCTTTCTTGCTCATTTTAATTGAAATCTCATCCTAGACTTCTTTACTTCTACTCTTGTATCAAGAAAGGTGCTGGCTAAACTCTGGGTTTCGAGAACAGTTGCTCCTTAACTAGCCACAGCTAGTTGCAAGGATAATTCTAGTACAAATTAACAAGTATAAATAACAACTCTATCACCTTCTCATACCTTGCAAGTTTGCCTTCACGGTAGGTCCTGCCCCATGGGTGCCGATGTTTCTGAAGAGGCCAGACATCCGGTAGCCACAGAGTCACTGATCCTTCCATGATGTCCCCATCTGCACAAGCTGGTTCTGTTTCCCGACAATAGTAGCACTTCCCATAGAAACAAGTGTTATTGCCTTAAAAAACAAATAAAATAGAGGTATCAAAAGAGCAGAACTTGAGCCAAGGGATGTCAGCTGAAACTCAGGAGCAGGTTGTTGCAGCAGAGCCTTTGGATTTCGCTGCACTTGACCTTATCCTTCCCATCTGAGAGGCTCACAAGAGAATAAACAGATATCTACTCAAAGTAACATTACAGACTAATGTTCAAAGGAGAGTAATTATGTTTTGTAATGTTTTATTAACACTTTGTACCATCAGCAAGTCTGTGGTCCCTTCCCTGCGTTTAGGACCAAGACTCTGCAACCTGGGCACTGCTTGTTTTCTAAATCCCACACTTCATGTGTCAGATTTCCCACTCTTTTTCAAAAGTTGGCTGAAATGAGACAAGTAGAAAAAGACTAAGCAGGACTCAAAACAGAGTTGGAGTCCTGAGACCTGCCACACACATCTCAGTTACTTGGTTGACTTGGCAGGGGAAACACAAACAAGCTGTCATGCTGTGATCTAGGAATGCGGCTCTGTCAGAAGTTTCATGAGTGTCTTCTGACAGAGGACAATGAAACCCTGCAGTCTTCAGTCGACTGAGGCCTATGTAGCCCATAGCATGAAGTGATATATGTAGCCTAAATTAACATTTTTAGCCTAACCTTCTCTATTTTGGAACAACAATATGCTTTTGTGGCTAAGAGAGCCAATGGGATCCTGGGACGTATCAAGAAAGGTGTATCCAGCAGGTCTAGGGAAGTTCTTCTGCCTCTCTACTTAGTCCTGGTCAGACCACACCTGCAATATTGTGTCCAGTTTTGGGCTCCCCAGTTCAAGACAGACAGAGACCTACTGGAGAGAATCCAAAGGAGAGCCACAAGGATGATTAGGGGACTTGAGCATCTCCCCTATGAAGAGAGACTGAGATCCCTGAGGCTATTTAGTCTTAAGAAGAGAAGACTGAGAGGGGATCTGATCAGTGTCTATAAATATGTGAGGGGTGGGTGTCAGGAGGAGGGGGCCAGGCTCTTTTTGGTGGTTCACAGTGATAGGACAAGGAACAATGAGTTCAAACTAAAACATAGAAGATTTCACCTCCACATGAGGAGAAACTTCTTTACAGTGAGGGTGACAGAGCCCTGGAACAGGCTCCCCAGCGGGGTTGTGAAGTCTCCTTCTCTGGAGACTTTCAAAACCCACCTGGATGCATTCCTGTGCAGACTACCCTAAGTGATCCTGCTCTGGCAGGGAGGTTGGACCTGATGATCTCTTGAGGTCTCTTCCAACCTCTGATACACTGTGATACTGTGATATTTCATGTTTCTAACATGCCTTTGCTCGACCCTAGTTAATTCCAGTTCCACACTCAAGAGATGCTCTCCCAAAATATTCAACTATGTCTCATTTCCTTATGATTCCAATTACTCATTGTCCTTTCTTCCTTTGGCTCTACATCCAAAATCCTTAAACCAGGCTGAGTCCCACCTGAAAGAGGTGTTTATCACTTTCCACCCTTACACATCACAATCCCTTAGCCAACCAGCACTCATCTGCAGTCCTCTATCCAGCCCCAGCTCCTGTGCTCCCACTACCTGTCAGACAACTGGAAGACATCAAAGTGATGATCATTAACACACATGGAAAGCCCTGCAAGTCTCTCTTCCATGGCTTGAAACAGGTCTAGAATGAAACAGAATGCCTTGAGATTCTTGGTGCAAATATGCACTCAGTATGCACAAACTATCTTTTCTTTAAAACCTCATAAATGTAGTCAAATTTGGGTTGATGAGGCCCCAGCCCTTTCTCTAATTCACATTCTGCAGAACAGGTGGTTCCAAGGAACATTTCTGGAGCCACACTTTTCAAGTCAGCATTTCTGCTAGCAGCAAACTGCCTAGTTATCTTGGCTGAAATGAGAGAAAGTCAAGTCTGCCTGAGGCAGTGACCCAATCTGAATGCAAAAGGAGTTTGGCAAGCCAGAGCCACTCTCACCTGAAAGTTAAACCTTGTAACTGAAAGTGTTAGGCAGACTTAGCAGGTGAGACTACCAACAGTGCTTGTAATACAAATATAACACAGGCACGCATATTTATCAGCTGTAATGAACAACCATCTCTAGAGCCTTTGAAAAAATAAGGGTAATAACTGGATATTTTATGAAAGCCTGAAGGAGTTAAGGCTGCAGCATAAGTCATTTCTTGGTGCTTAATGACCACCTGGTAGGAATTCAAATTAATAATTCCCCTTAAGTGTCCTTCACAGCTTTGTTACTGTAAACAACAGGCAGAAGTTCCGACACATTTTGTTATGAATGCTCAGCAGACTCTGATGAAGCACAAATAATAGCTAATACCAGCATCAGCTCTATAAATTACCCCAAATCACCACTGTGTTCACGTTAAATAAAATTCCATTTTTTTCCTTTCAGGTCTAATCACAGATTTTTCTAACCACCTCTGACAGCAGTGACAAAATCCTTACTTAAACGAAATACAAAAATCCCATCTGTAACAGCAGCATGAGGGAGGACAGAGAACTTAGGGAGGGGAAAATGAGGAGAAAAGCAACTCCTCCTTCCCCACCAAATAGGGTTATACAAGTGTTAAGAGGTCTCTTGGCATTGAAACAGACTTACCATCTTCCTGTATCACAGTTAATTGTTCCATAACCCTGACAGACTCCCACAGCTCTTTTTTTCTCATTAAATATTTTTTTTTCTTTACTGTGCTGTACAGTCCATGGGATCCACTTACCCACAGTCATGAAGGTGCCCAGAAGCTGCTCTGTGGCTACTGGTCTGATCTCTGTACGTAGATTCACAAACCTGCCAACCACCAATGGAGCTCGTCGAAAACCTAGAATTCTAATTGGGGGTGAAAAAACACAACATGAGAATTTGCAACACAGCCAGCAGTTCTAAATTAAACCATAACAAAGCAAAAACACACTCCCTGAGCCACTATCTGAAATGCAAATGATTGAGAACCAAGAATAAAGGTGAAAACCTGCAGCAACCTCCTCTCTTCTTCCAAGGCAAAGTAAAGAAATTAATTTTTCTTAAGTGTTTGGATGTTAAACTTGTTTACAGGCCATTAGCTTGTTTAGTAGAGCATTTGCAGCAGGGTGACACAGGATGCACCATGCTCCAACTCTCAGAAATCAGACCTCACACCAGAAATATCCATCATCTGTCTTGGATACAGGCTGAAGCAGTAACCATATGGCCTTCCTTTGGGCTGGTCACTGGAAAGATCACTTATAATTTGTGGGAATTACTATTTATTACAAAGTTATGTTTAAGCACAATTCAATTATATTTGGAAGTAAACAAATCTAGGAGTTATTTTCTTTGGCATAAGGCAAAAGAAGGGAAGCAAGAATGATAGAAGAAAACTGAATGCCTCGAGTGCCTGGGGAAATAAAAAAGAAGGGTGGGAAGAATAATCATAGAACTTGCAGTCACAGGATCCAGGTTCCACTCCCACAGCCTTTGCTCTGGGACCAAAAAATGACTTGTGTATTTGTAGTGGGAATTCTAAAAGTGCTTAAAGGAGGAGGACAACCTTAAATACAGCATCAGCCCCAGCTTTCTTAATGTACTTTTGATACCCTTTCAGTAGTCTTTAGAAAAAGAGACTGAGAAGAGACTGTCCCTTCGAAAAATAGGGACAGCCTACCATTCCACAGGGAGAGCCCTTCTAACAGCTGCAAAGCATTTATCATAGGTATTAGCAATTATCTTTGGTTCTAAGTAAAAATACCTCTAAGAAAGGGTGGCACAAAACATCTGCCTGAACAAATTGTGCACAGAGACAAAATTCAGAGCAAACACAGAGCTATGTAGAGCTTAAGAAAAATGCAGCTGTCTTGAAGAGATGAGTACGACGTTTAGACCTGGAAAGCCCATCTCTGTATTTTCAGGCCCACAGGTGAAAGGTCACTCTCCTGGGCAGTGCAGCATCCCGATGAGTGGGAAACACAGGATCTGATTCAGATGCTTCTTGAAACAATGGCATCCTCAGACAAAATATGTAACTGTCATCATTCAAAACAAAGGTAAATGGTAAAGTTACCTGGGCAGGTAGCTTCTGCTAGGTATTCTTGAAGAACAGAGAGAGGAAGGCCAGAGAAACAAGCACAAACCCACAAGCAGACAGACAGCAGAAAGAGGAGTTTGGACGCTGAAAAGAGGCTGTGAATTGTTAGCTTTACAATATCTGATCACTGCTTTTTCAGTGAAGCTGAAGTCTATGTGTTTCTTGAAAGCACAAATGGACAACAGCATCATCTTTCATTGGTCTTAAAATATATTGATTTTGGCCCATCACCTAAAGATTGCATCAGCAGCAATGGGCATATACACAAGCAGTTCCAGAATCACAGAATTGTTTTGGTTGGAAAATATCTTTAAGATCATAAAATGCGACCACCATCTAACTCCTCTACCAAGTCTAGTACTAAACTAGGTCCCTCAGTTCTGGATCTCTGTGTCTTTTAAACACCTCCAGGGATGGTGATTCAACCACCTCCCCAAGGAGCCTGTTCCAGCGTTTGAGAAGCCTTTATCACCAAACCTTCCTGAAATTACTAATTTCCATTGCCTGTACAATGAGTTCCACAGATGAATCAGGATTAACAAACTTCTATCTCTTATCACCTATGAATTCAGTCACCGTGACAAGCCACTGCGAAACTTCACTTTAAATTCAACCATTCTGTTGTTATATTTGTCCCTCCTCATTCCCTTTCCCAACATTTTAAGTCTCTAAATGAAAGAATTTTTCACATCTTTGAATATCTTCAGAAATCTCCTAACTGCCAACATATTCCTCTTATAGTGAGGAGACCAAGATTGTGCTTGTTTAATCTAGATGGAAGTGCACCTCTAGCAGTATTTTGTAACTATCAACACTCAGTGTTTGAATTTTCTGTCCCATTCTTTGTACATCCTGTAGCTTTGTTTTTCTTCTGGAAATTGCACCTCCAGCTCAGGTCCACAAAACCACCTGGGGATCCCTGAGAACAATTAATATATGAATAGCTGCTTTTCCTCTAGGATGCACTGATCCATATTTAGCCTAGACTAAACTGCTAGCCTAGACATGTAGTGGACATGTACTTAGCAAGCACATACATTCAGCATTTCAGACTCTTCCGCAGGATTTGCCTAAGCTCCTTCTTCCACAGGATATGAACTACCAGCGAGTTCAGTGCTCACTCCCCTTTTCATGCTTCTCACAAAATTTTTAAATGCTAGAATCTTGCCCAGATCTCTGAAATGAAATTTCACCAAAAAGCTGATTTTTATTTTTGGCTTCAATGTGGTGTATTGGCATGTTAGAAATTGCTCAGATTTGAAGGCTATTCTTCAAGGAATTAGTTTTCCCCCAACTGAAAAAGCATTGACCAGAGACAACAAAACCAGGTAACCTAGTAATTCCATACCTATCCAAGTGAAAGGCAGCCACTTCTGCGTTGTGCCTGTCGTAGCCAGCGTAGGGTTCTCCTTCCACTACATAATCCCTGGCATATCTGTAATTGAAATCAGTCAAAGTGATTCGTGCAGGATTTCCATTCATTTGCTGTTCAGAGTAACAAATGCAGTAACAGTGCTATGTTAACCAGATCCCAGGTCACTTTAAAAATGATTGTCAATGGGGCAGAGAGAAGTATTAATGAGATTAAACCAGCATCCAGACTGTTGAAGTGGTAAATAAGGAGGAAAGGTCAGTAATGTAGAGTGGCATCGAGAGCTTGGGAAGCAGCAGCCATTCAAACTAATGAGTTTTAATTTAACCATATGCCAAGGCACATCCAAGAACAGAGCACAGACCCAGCTACAGAACAGGGGACTATTTATGCTGGAAAGCAGCAACTCCACAACTGATTTTGGGGTTAGAAGGGATTGTAGTTTAACATGAAAATAACCATCAGATATTGTGGAAGAAATGCCAAATGTAGCTTTTAGTAGCTAGAAGATCAGTAAGCATGAACCTGAGGACAATACTGCATACAAAAAGAGCTTTTATTCTGGTGAAGAAAAGATATAATGAAGAGCAAGAAATAGAAATCAGACACTCATTACAACAACGATAGATTTTATTGAAGTGATGGGCTTTTTTTCTTTATGCTTTTCTTTTTTTCTTTTATAATAGATGTTTCTTAGACAGTCAAGGCAAACAAATTTCCAAGATACATGACATTTGAATCAGGTGTAGATACTGCTCAAGAAGCAAGCTTCAAAGGAGCACAAAACACCACAATCAGTATCAAGCAAATGGGTGAAATGCCATACGCTTTCAGATAAAGTAAGGCCATATTAGAGTATCTATTTTTTCATTACCATCTATGTGTATAATTCCCATCAAATTCTGTAAACTCAATCATTTCCAATGGATTCAGGGTTCAAGCAGCAGTAGCAACAGTGCAAGAGAAGCCGCAGTGCTCTAATTCAATGTTTTAACCCTGCTCAGAGAAGATATGGGGCAAGATGACATTGCAACAGCCTGAGTAAATGCTTTCACTTCTCTGCAAGGCAGCTCAAAAGAGAATTAGTCAGTGCAGAATGGTATGGAGTTTTTTAGGAGGATGTGACAGATTCCTGCCAAACGTGAACTTACACCTAACAAACACCTTATTTCACATATAGCACTGGTATGTGATGGTAGCAGCTACTAATCATTAGTAACCTAAGGCTGGATTTCATAGATTCATAGAATGGTTTGGGTTGGAAGGGACCGTAAAGATAATCCAGTTCCAATGCCCCAGCATTGGCAGGGACACCTTCCACTAGACCAGGTTGCTCAAAGACTCATCCAACCTGGCCTTGAACACCTTCAGGGTGGGGGCATCCACAACCTCCCTGGGCAGCCTGTTCCAGGGTCTCACCACTCTTACTGTAAAGAATTTCAAGTCATTTTGAAATGAGACAGTTGACCCTCAGAACCATCAAAGGCAGATGTTTTTTATATGTACTTACAGGAGGCTTTTGGAAACATGGTCACATTTTGAAAGCCGCAGAGCTAAAACTTACTAGTCAAACACAACCAAATTCTTGTTCCCATGCACAGGAGGCAACCAAAGTATTTTCTAGAGCAAAAAGTAACAAGAGAATCCATTCTTCCCCAAGCAGTAAGTTTTCTCAAAATGGCTTTTAATAGTAACTGACATATCTTTCAGGTCAAAAGCTATCTTTGAATGACACAACAAGACCCTGGTGTCTCACTTTCACTAGGATTCTCTCAGTGTTGGGCACCAAAATATGAATTGTAACAGTGTGAGAGCTGAAACCCCCTCCCACACCGACAATAACCAGGCTAGCTCAGTCTGGAAGCAAATGAAAGCTGTATTTACAAGCAAATCTACAGTCTATGATGAAATGCAATGAATATGTACAAATGTACACTACTCACAACATTTACAAATATGTACAATCAACAGAAAAGCACAACCAAGCTTCCTTTGCTTCCCCCAAGGGGCCTCCCCCCCGCAGCCAGAAGGACTCCCCCCCAGACCCTTCTGGCAGAAGGCAGAGAGTCAAGAAGCAGAGAGGCTGTTAGACTTAGCTTGTCAAGGTCAGTGTGCTATCTTCAGCCAGAAAAGAAGAAGCAGGCAGGCAGAAGCCTAGCAAGCTGAGACTGCCCAACTCTCCAACCTTGTTTTGCGTAGATTCTTAAACATTTCTATCTCTCCAATGGAAGTGTTTACAATAATCACTATTTTGCTTCCTTACATCCAATATTTACATTCTTTCACTTTCTCTGCTCAAACTTTGTGAAGAAAATTTAAAAAGACAGTCTTAAAACCATCACACCTGGCTACAAGCCTGGCTACCCTGTAGTCACGCAGGTCTACCAGCATGGCTAGGACCACACTGTCCAGCACCCCCAGAAATGTTTCCAGCTTCACGTGTCCTTGATGGAGCAGAGTCACTGCATTTGCCTACACAGACATTCCATTGTGGGCACACAATTCAATGCTTGGTGAAAGACTTTACAGCCCTCACTTATACAGAAAGCACTACAGAAATGTCATGCCTTGTTAATGCCTTTATTGGACGAGCTGACTGTCATACCACCACTTCTGTGTGAAAGGGTCACACTGCTTAAACATAGCCTAGCCCCACAGCAAAGCTCCAGTCAGACCAGTAATTGACCGTATAGAAACAGGGCTGTGAATTCAAGAAGTGTAGGAGTGGTGTTTCCCCCCTCATTCTCTAATCATTCATTACCATGACAGAAAAACTTCATGCTCGTTCAACCCAATATCCTTTGGAGAGAGATGTGATGACAATGCTTCACATTTGCAATGGACTTCCACAAAACACACCTGCCTTACTTTTTGACATCTTTCTTTCTTCTCCTTTTCCCCAAAGGCAAACAGTTCAAAAAGCTTTACAGACGTGCACAAGACTCTTCATAAATGTTCCATCATGTCAAATTTCCCTGCAGATCTCTGTAAACAGAGACCACACCAAGGAAGTATTACTATCTGCTCATTCTTATGTTGCTCCTCCAGCATTCACTGTCAGCAGATGGGAAACTCAGGGGCTTCCACTCTGACCTACCAAGCCATTTTTACAATCTTCACACAGCTACATCAGAGACACAGATCTACTTTTTAAACTGTCAACTTCCAGTCCTTCCCTGTTTTTGAACAGCATTCTTTCACGACAGTTTGACATGACCCTTATACAGAAAGAGTAGGGCAAGACTTGTCTCCACATTGCCAGAACCTGCACTTCCACAATCAGGAAGACACTGCTCAGAAACTTCAGGTTCAACCAACATTCCCTCGGGACTGAACACAGAGATTATTCTCTTAACCTAAAGACAGGCTGTTTCGAGCATCAAAGCTACACAGCCTGAGAAACAGTTGGCACAGTAACCTCATGTTACTTAGAGGACAGCATGGCTCTACACTGTCTGTCCCATAGATAAAGTGGACTTCCCATATACGTGTAGATTTGTAACTTGAACATTTATGCAACAACATAGAGATAAAAGATTAAGTAAATACACAAAGCAGTTATTATTTCAGTCACTGAAGGTAATATTTACCTCTTGGGTTTGAAGACAACCTTCTGTCCTCCTTCAAGTATTAGCAAAGCTTTCAGTTGGGTCCCTTTGTATCCCACGTCAGCTTTTATTATTTTCTTGGTTGTCATGGCATGCATAACAGCCCCTAGCTCGGGTGTCTCCTCAGGATACACCTCCCGGGGCACCACCCACTGGGCTGCAATTTCCCAAGGGGACTGCAGGGTATGGTCAAGCCGAGGATCCAGTTCCACGTGGAGGCTTGCCATCATTCGGTGAAAGGCGCGCTGGTCTTCCCGGTTGGCAGCTGAGGTGTCCAGGTTGTCAATGAGAAAAACTTTTGTGAAAATGAAGATGACAAGGAGGATGGCCAACAGCACAACGCGCTGCTTTAGCTTCATGGTGACCTTCAACCCTTCTCCCCTGACCCTTTCTTCCAAGCGTTACAGGAAGTCTATTGGAGATCAGGGTGAGCAAGGGGACATTAGTTAATGAATTTCATTCATAACTTGCATTGCGAGGTGTCACCACTGAAACATCTTCTGGTACCCCTACAAATAAACAAAACCACAAACTTACAAAACTGCATTCCTGCACATCCCACCAAACTCAAACCCAAGTTTATTCTTGGAACACAGGCCTGCATTTATGTACATCTGTACCCTAAAGCCCAAACACTGCTGTTAAAACACATGGGGTTTGCTGTCTTCCTGTAGCCTCTCAGTACTCTGCATGAAAAGAGAAATTGCCTGATAGCATCTCTCTGCAGCTGAAATCCTCACAGCTGGCAACCACCACGGGCAAGAGTTCTGCAGCATACTGCAGCTTAAGTTGATGGCTCCCTCTTCACTAACACTGCTCCATTAGTAAGACAACCCATGACCTCTGGTTTCCTAAAGAACTGTCCCTCAAGAGAGAGCTCCCAGGTAGATTTCCTGACATGTGACAAGTGGTGAGAACAGCTGCACAGCCTTGTTTCCTGAAGAGACAAGACATAAGGACAAAAAAGACTTAAATTTGTTTATTGCCTCTCAGTTGCTGCCACTATAATGTACCATCTTTTTTCCATTTTTAAAATAATAAAAGAAAAAAAGAAGAGAAGAGAAATCGAAGGGTGGCACATCTTGACATCCCTGCGGTTAAGTACATCTCTTCTGCAGTCAGCTGTAGAAACCACAAACAACATGCACAATATTATAAACTCAACATCAAATTAACACGGAAAAAACCACCCAAATGCTAATACTGCCTCTTCTCAGAAACCTCACCTACACCACTGTTAAAGCCACAGCTGTGTTTCTACGCTTACAACAGGCTGCAAGACATATTTCACCTCTCCGCAAGCCTTAGCTACAGTGGTAGCATGAGGACCACATAACACACAATTAATCAAGTGCATTCCAATTATGTGGACAGAAATCATCTTCAGAATATTAGTTGAACAAGTCAACACCCAAAACGGAAATGGATACTACGGCATGTCTCTCAAGAAACAGAGGCAACAGATTCCTCTTTGCACAAGCTATGCTAATCACACAAGCCACAAATGGCACCCTGAGCTGTGGCAGGACTAATACAGAAAAGCCTTCTCATGTGATTTAACCAGTCAGTATTAATTATGTCACAGGAAAAACAAGCTGCACATTTAGCTGCTAATTTACCAACAGCAACCCAAGGACTGCCAGACTATGACTTGCTGGTCAAGCACAGATCACAGCCATCTTCAGCATCTGTGTGGACATTGTACCCTGCTTGTAGAAGTCACAGTGGCATACAATGGTTCTGAGGGGCCTGAGCATATTTCTGAGGTACATCTCCATCGAAGATTAAAATCATGGCACAGAGTAGATGACAGCACATCCTTTGAGGAAGTCATCAGTGCAGAATCAGGTTTGGTAGAGTTTAAGAGTACTGGTACAAAAGCATGTGCAAGCCTGTGAATGACTCCACAGACCCTTAAATAAATTTACATTAGATCTATAGCAGACTCCTAGCTACGTGGCTGTCCCACCTTCCCTGGTCAGTGTTACCACTCACACAACCCAGCTACAAGGGAGTTTAAAGATCCAGGTTGTCCACCCATCCAAACATCAGCCACCATCTTTGGTTTGTGTGTGTGAACTACTTACTGTCATTAGTGTTTGAGCCAATTTACAGTTTATCATCTGACTACAAAACACTGCTGCTGGTGCAAGCCAGAGAGACAAGGGAGGACAGCACAGCAGCTTCAGTAGTTCTATAAGCATCTCAAAAGCGTGTACAGCATGAAGTCAAGAACAAGTGTTCGCCTAGCAGCAGCACCAGAGATTCTGTAGGCAAGTAAAACTACAGCCCAGGCCAGCCCACCAAAAAATAAGCAGCTGAACCACTTAGAAACAGCCACACAGAGCCCACCAAGAGGGACAAAGAAATTTGCTGTCATATCTCCCTATTTGCAAAACCACTCTTTTCAGCACAGTGACCAAGTTCAGCATTATTCAATTCACAGGCTGCACACTCTGATGATGGGCTTTTAGCCCAGTTTACCACCTGAACTGTTTTGCTGTCATTGTCTCACCTCAGCTAACATCTAAGTTTGGCCCTTCCCTCAAAAAAAAAAAAAAAAAAAAAAAGGAAAAAAGAAAAAAAAACCATCATTTTGCCTCCTAAATAGTTCCTATAAAACCTGCCTACTGAAAATGAAAGCCTCCTAATGACAGTGAATTAAAACTGAAATCTGATTTAATAGCTTCCACTTATAGCAATATAAAAACCCCAGCCAGGGTAGAGGGTGGGGTGAAAGAAGGCTATCAGGTTTCAGGGATTCTTCAAACTAGTACCACGGTTCTCTGTTAGCTGTGTGACACTGACTTTAATCTATTGGAAAGTAAGTGCTTGTGCTAATAGCTGAAGACAACAAATCACACGTTTATATGGAAATGAAAACACAGACAAGACACAGATGCACCTGGCCTGAAAGCTCTTGTTCTTGCAAATGCAGACCCAGAAGGAGACCCCTAAAGAATAATACTATTCTTGAATCTAAGCAAGCAAGCAAAGCAGACCAGGTTGTACCCAACTGTACCATTATGTTGTAACTTCAGAATTTCAGTTCTTCACAACTAGTAGTTCTAAATCATCTTCGATGTTGCTGTTATGAAGATTTGCTGCCACTCGTTTTTAAAATCCATCACAGTTAGTAAGAAGTTACACAGAAGAACACAGCTCCTCTCAGAACACTCATTATGAGACATAGAGATTCTAAGAAAGCCCCACAGTCCAGTGCTGGCCAACATGAGACAAAAACATTTCACACCTTTGGAGTTCAAGCTGGGCACTCACTTTCCTACACTGATTTTCATGAATGCTGACTTTCTCCAAGAGTATTCTTTATGGGGGTGGGAAAGGGAGAATGTAACTAGAGCCACCACTTAAAGTAAAGGTCTTTTTCTTAATCTTTTGTGACAGCTCTGAAACTAATTTTGCCTGAATGATGTAGATGGAATTTACCAAAAAAAAAAGAAAAAGGTAAATATTTGCTAGAAGACATTTCAGTAATTCCCTTAAGCGAACAACCGATCCACACCAAACATTTCTCCTTGAATCATCCCATTTTGCTCTCTGCAGCTTTAAGCAGGTGAGTCGGCTCTGACTTTTTACTGACATCTAGAAAAATGAGTCATCAGCTGCTTCTCCCCAACAAACACCACAACACCCTTGAGGTTGCTATGCAATCGATTTCACAGGCTGGCTGCAATGCTTACACATTGCTCCTTAGGTGCCAACATTCTGCTCCTTGCTGCATGAGCCAACAAAAATGATTCTCTTCATCAAGAGGTTTACCACAGAAAGCAAAAACTTAAGCTTTATTGCTTTAAACTGAAGATGGCACAAGTGACAGAGCTGAGGTGTTCTAAGAAAGTGTTTACACAGTTTTGGAAGAAAGTAATTTGAAGAATAGGACAAGTCTTTGGAAAAGACTCGGTTTGGGAAAGAGGATTATGAAAGCTCAGGAAGTATGAAGCTGGCCCTGGAACAAGGACAGAAATGGAAAACGTGGCCACAGAAACAAATAAAATAATAACAACCCCCTGAAATTTTAAAAAGGCAAAACTAGGGTAGGCTGTAAACAGAACTCTGTGGAACAAATGGCAAAAGGGAAATGACAAAAATAAACCCAGGAATAATTACTGGAGACCCCAAAAAAACCCAATAGTTCCAAAAGTGGCAGGGCTAAGAGTCTTCATATTTGACAAAAGGGCAAAGAGACAGAGCTGCTACTTACTTATACAGAAAAATAATGGGAATACAGGGTGCACAAAACAAGAGAAGATGCTCTTTGAAGCAGAAGGCATCAGAGAAGGAATAAAATCCAAAAAAAGTTTTCAGAAGTACCTGGCCAGGGATAACATGATACAATTACAGAGTAATCCCTGCATATCTACAGTCCCACAACAATACACATTCCCCCCTGCTGCTGGGCAGCAGCTGCTGTTCTCTTACCATGATCAGGTAACTCTAAAAGTGTTTGGGTTTCTCTCTTTTTTCTTTTTTCCTGAGCTTCTGCTTTGCATTATCTCCATCCCCCATTACAAAGCAGAAGTCATATTTCAAAGAGTTTTGTTGCTTTACCACCAAAACTCCCATCTCTGTATTACCAAAGTACAGAAAAACTCAGTTCCCGCTCTGCCATTTTACCATACTCCCAAGAAATGTGGCATATGAAATAGTCAGAAAGAAACATCTTAGACTAGCTTTTTCATTGTGTAGTCAACTGGCAAGTTTGAATAAGAAATGCTTTTTGTTTTTTCCACCTGATATTTCCCAATCAGTGTTGTCTCTGATTACAAGTGGGTCCATACTCTCAGTGGGTCTTACACGTCAATATTCAAATAACAGCACCTTCCAAATATGACAGTGGGGTTGCTGTGCACACAAACACCTAACTAAAGCACACTTACTGGCATTAGATACCTACGTCATACCACCTCAGTTCAAAAAGCACGCCTGGTGCAAACAGCAGGAAAATCACAGCAACCATAGGCAGCCTACAAGGTTAGCAGAAAACCACACCCCAGAAAACGATGTTTGTTGGGAGTCACAAGATCTACCCTATGCCACGTATCATAATCTTGCTTTTGCAGTATAAAGCTAGAGAGCTACAATCTCAAAAGTACTTACGCCAAATTTGCATGGATTTTGTCATGCTCCAAATGACAAATACGGTCTGAGGGCAAGCAAATGTTTAGTTCGGCAGCACAAGTACAGAAAAAATCATACCTCAGATGTCAATCGGAAATAAATATGCTTTAAGTATGCTCTAATGCCTGTTTAAAAGCACGTTTTCTCTTCCTAAATACACTGTGCCTTTGGGGATCTCCTATCAAAAGATCTTTAAAAGTTCTCCAGTAAATCCTGGGAAATGCCTTGAAGAAACAGCATTTACAGTAATGACATTTTTCTCTTTCCAAAATGTACTTCAGTCTCAGCAGATCAATCTTTCTCCCTGTACTCCCTCTCTCTGGCCAGCTCCTCAGTAGCTCATGCTTTTTCCCCTCTCTGCATAAGCCTTCTTATTTCAGTTTTCACAGGCAGGCTCCCACGGACCTCTGCCTAGATTTTTCAGACTCATTCTGTCACTTCCACTCTCTGTATGCTGCCTGCTTTGGGTACGAGTTTAGTAACCCAGTGCACAAAGCTGCATGCAAATTTACTTGTCTGCTGCTTCTCTATCCCTTTTTCTGCTAAACCCCAGCTATCTACAGGCAGAATCTGTGTGTCTGTGCTCAAACTTTCATTTTCATATGCACAACTGCATCCCTGTTTGAGAGCTAGAGTATAGATAAAAATATGAAGGATCACAAGCATTTCAAGCACTGTATTATCTATGCCTGCAACTGAAAGTCACCTGATGTATTCTCACACATCTTCTGAGAGCTGTCTGTCCAGCTACTTCATCTTTGTCCACCTTGCCCCATTATAATCCATAATCACTTTAGACTCTATTACCTTCATTTCTCCCAAATTTGGTGCCATGAGCTTTACAAAATTAACTGGCCAGTTAGAGGGCAAAAGCCTCAAAAAGCCAAGGACAACTCAGTGCATGTCCTCAATCTTTACCAGCAGCTGTAACCACTCAGCAAACAGGAACACCTGACTCAGCTGGCTGCTCACATAAAGACGTGGCAGATCAGGACACTGGCAACACCTGGGAAGAGAGAAGCTATGGGGGAACTGAAGGTGGTAGGAAACAAGGCAGATGTGGCACCCAAGTCCTCAGGAAACCAGGTCTTATTAATTCTCCCAGAACAACTTTGTTTCAAGCACAGTTTCTTATGGAAACAAAGCTTATATAATTACCCTTTTCACCAGTAACCTTCTGGATTCCTTGGCTAATTTCAAACCTATCTGAGAGAACAGTAGATGTTTTGAAGAAAAACATTATGTGTTTATTGGATATGGGCAGCTGGGGAGCGCTGAGGGGAAGGCTGCAGCATTAGCTCAACAGTTGTCTGCTCGCCTTGGCCATCTGGGCAACCAGCGTGAACACAGCTGGCACACAGAAGGAGCCGGAAACACTGCGCAAGAAGGAAAGAACTCAACCTGCCATGAAGTGGAATAGTATGGGACACAGGCAGGAGCCAGGGGTACTGAGGGGAAGGCTGCTAGGATCTACTCAAGAAACAACCAAGACCATGCTAGTTTCACTAGTAAGGGCACAAACTCCTCCTTGTCCTTGGTTACTCTAGTTCCACTTGATTATCCAGGGCAGATACACAACAAAAAAACAAGGTAGAAATAGGAGCCGTATTCAACTTGGAATTGAAGTTAAAGCAGTGAGAAAATTCTGTAGTGCTCCTTCTCCACTTGATGCTCTTACGTTTGTTCAGTTCATACCCAAGATAGGCACCGAAAATTTAAACAGGGTCCACAAACTCATCTAACATGTAGCAACAATGACCTTGTTTCTGTGGTAAGATAGCACCAATCAGTTTCCCCTACTCCCAAGGCAAGAGGCAGCAGACACTGAGCTAGGGGACAAGAGATTTTTGTATCAGAATTGAGCTGCCAATGTTGTTAGTGTTCAAGGAAACAAAATCCACTGTACCCTCCTGAGATTTCTGTCCTGAAAAGGAGACAAATCTTGTTGCAACTATGTAGGTCAGACTTAAGGACATAAGGGGTGCATGGAGTCATTTTTAAATTAAAATAAGACCACAGCACTAACACTCTGTTCTGAAATAAGTACCATGTGGGGTCTATTCATATGGAACTCACTGCAAGACTAGAATCTACATTTGACAGTTTTTGCGGTCTGCTCACACCCTAAAGCTCATATGTACATTGTAGAACTGGACCTTCAGCCAGCATAAACCAAACCAGCTGCACTGCTTGTACACATGTGTACCCAGAAAAAAATCTGAATACAGATAGCTTTTAGAAATGGTTAGACCCATGGCTTTGACAACTGTGGTCAGCACTTCTGCTCAACAATACACATCTTATTTTTCACAACCAGACATTGACCTTTGCTAAGCTCCAAGTGCTCTGTGAGCTAGTGAGTTCTGCAGACAGCTATTCATGACTGTGAGTACATGGTTAAAAAGGCATCAGGCTTCACAGCTGTGCAGGGTTCCTTTTCCCATCTGAAAGCAAAGGTCCAAAGGGGAAGGAAATTAAAAGCCCAGATAAACACTCACATCTGCTACAGCCATGACCGTGAAATCCGTAACTGACCACGGATGAATCGGGAGGTTATTTGGGAAACCTGACCTTCCACACATGGAAGCCACTGAGGTAGATGCGCTCGGACCCACTCTGTCCTACGTGCCAATGGACCTCTACGTGCTTTGCTACAGTCGAGCTCAGAATTGCACAGGCCGGAGCGGGGCCAGACCTGCGGGAGCCCTTCGTGGGGCGCAGTCCGCCCCCGACGCCTCCTCCCGCGGGGCAGCCTGGCAGGAGTCCGCCGCTCCCGCCACGCCAGGCCCGGGCCTGGCGGAGCAGCTGCGCACCTGCGCCGGCGGGCCGAGCTTCTGCCCAAGAGTTGCAACGGTTGTAACGGCTCTTCCCTCTCTCCCTCCTTCGCTCCTTCAGGCTCTTCAGCCAACACCCGGCCCTCTGCGGCGGCGGACGCCCGACCGTCGCCGGCCACGCCAGTGGGCAGACCGGGCCCCCAGCCACGGTGCCCTGCGGAGAGGGCGGGCTGTTTGCAGCGGGCCGTCTCCCAGCGCCCCAGGCCGGTACCCCGGGCAGGGTGAGGCGGCAGGGGCGTGCCCGCCCCTCAGGTGCCGCCGCCCCGCCGAGCCACGCAGGCAGGCGCGGGAGCGGCCTCCCTCGTCCTCCACCGCCCCCCGGAGCGCCGCCGCTGTCTGCACTGGCTGGTCCCCCGCGCCGCGCCGCGCCGCACTCACCCCGCCCGCTGCCCGTGCTCCATGGCCCCAGCCGGCGCCGCTGCCAGCCCCCGCCAGCTCCCCAACATGGGGCCGCCCGGCATCCTGCCCCCGCCCCGCGGCCAATTGCTGCCCGCCCCGCCTCCCCCGCTTCACTCAGCCACCAATGAGTCGGCAGCCTTGCCCTCCCCAGAGGTGCGCGGCGCGTCCTCCCATAGGCTGCCTCCTGCCGCCCTCGGCCTCAAGCCTCCAATAGGAACGGCGGAGGGAGCACCTCCCCCAGGCGGCCAATAGCGGTGCGGGCATTAACCGCATCCTGCCCGGCGGAGAACGGCGTGGGGTCTGCTGTAGTGCTGCGGGCAAGGAGCGAAGGGTTTCGGATGAAATCAGGAAAAAGGGGACTGTTTCTTAATGTATATAAAAAAAACTCGGCAGGGGTTTGTGGGAAAGGCTCTTACGGCCACACAACAAGAGGCAGGGCTATTTGGCTTCTGAAAATTTAAACACACAGCCCTAAAATACCACATATACCCCACATATACCACTGAAACCAAATATACTACATATGTCATAGTCCTAAACAATGTACCACCACTAAAATTGATCCACAGCATGAACAGAATTTGCTCGTTTTCCCCCCTCTGTTCACACATTTCCAATCAAAACTAATTCTTGGATGTCAACGAAATTCAGCAGGCAGTGGTGGGAGTCTGGCAGCAAAGGTGCTGCTAGTGCCTCACCAACCTCTCTCTGCAGGAGTCACCACAGAAATTTTCTCAGAAAAATACTACAGTGAGAAATGTAGTGGCTGACAGAGCAGAGCTATTGCAGTCATGCACATGGGCACCATGCACACTCTGTAACTACTGACTATACATCCCCTTGCTCCATGGCTCCTCACCATCCAGAATACTTGCTCCATCATTTCTGCTCCATTTGCTAATCCTGATCATTTCCCACCCTATTTCCACTTCTGCCTGGCATCAGTCCACCAAATCATAAAATGGTTTGTGTTGAAAAGGGACCTCTATAGGTCATTTGGTCCAAGCCTCCCCTGCAGTAAGCAGGGACATCACCAACTGGATCTGGTTGCTCAGAGTCCCATCAAGCCTGACCTTCAATGCCTCCAGCCTGTTCCAGTGTTCCATCACCTTAATTGTAAATAACTTCTTCTTAATGTCCAGTCCAAATCTATCCTGCTCTAGTTTAAAACCATTGCTTCTTGTCCTAGTGTTACAAGCCTTTGTAAACAGTCCCTCCACAGCTTTTGTGCAGGCCCCCTTCAGGTACTGGAAGGCCTGTATAAGCTTTCCCTGGAGCCTTTTCCATGGAAGATCACACCTTCCCCTTCATACAGATCTTCTGAGTGCATCTCCTGTTGTTCTTCGCCAAGCCAGTACCCACCATCTGGGTCTCTCTCAACTGCATCTTGTGTTTTATTGCACTGCTGCAGAAGCCTAAACATTATCATTATTATCATCATCATCATTAGGGGGAAACAGAGGAGGAGTCTCTTGCATACAGAGTTGGAAGATGGCCCCTACACCAAGCACTCCCTTACTCACTTGGGTGAGAGATGCAAATGAGACAGGTCTAAAGGCCAACTCAGATGCAGTTAGCACAAGACCTCTGTTACCTGCTTCCAATGAGGAAGAGCAAAAGCTTTCCATTGCAGAAGTTGATGGTGGAGGAAGCAGGCTGCTATGGAGCAGCTTCATCCCTCAGCAGTTCTCCTCTGGTGCTCCATTCACCACAGGTATGGTGGGAGTGCTTGGATCAGGAATGATTGGACTCAATGATCTGAAAGACCTTTTCCAACCAAAATGATTTTATAATTCTAGGAAAGCATAGAGCTTGTTGTGAAACACACTGTTGTTAGAATCTGATCCATCTGGCTTCCACCAACTCCTTCCTAAGTTGAAGTTTCTTCCTGTGGTGGTGGAAAGCAATGCCTTGAAGAGGAACAGGCAGAGTCTGGTGGGGAATTTTTCACCTTGCACATGGATTTAACATTTCCTGCATGGAGCATCCCAGATTTTTGTAGTATTGGGCATCCTAACAACACTATTTTTACCACCATTGGCTTGCTATGACTTTAGAACTGTAGTTGAATGAAGTATCTTCAGCTGCTTTAGACTACAACAAATCCTGCGTTTGCAGACTGGCCTGTCTGGAGTGGAAAATAATTATATTTCTTTCCTCTCCTCAATTTTCAAGCCTCAGAATGAAAACTTCTTTTAATGAGAATTTTTAAAGCCCTTTTGAAAATAAAAGTGAAAATCATGCCTAGTACTTTGTGACTTTCTGCTCCAAGCTTCCAGGCATGCCCAACTTTTTGGAGAAAAGGAGGCTTAGTGGAGACCTTATCACTCTCTACAACTACCTAAACGAGGCTGGAGCAAGGTGGGTGTTGGTCTCATCTCCCTAGTAACAAGTGATATAACAAGAGGAAATGGCCTCAAATTGTACCAGAGGAGGTTTAGGATGGATATTAGAAGAAATATCTTCACTGAAAGGGTTCTCAAACACTGGAACAGGCTCCCCAGGTAGGTGGTTGAATCCCCATCCCTGGAGGTGCTTCCAAGTTGCAGAGATGGGGTGCTGAGGGACATGGTTTAGCACCAGGCATGGCAGAGTTAGGGAATGGGTGGACTCGATGATCTTAAAGGTCTTTTCCAACCAAAGTGACTGTCTGATTTTAAGCAAACATCTTCACAGACATCTACACATAGGATACTTTTCTTGTGCAATGTTATTGCTGGAGGGAAAGGTACTTAAATATATATGTATTAATAGCTCCATTTCATTGTTATGGACTGCAGCTCTGCTAACTTCTCACCCAATTAAATTTTAAACTTAACTACAATTATGGTTTTCATTATTAATTAGCACATTAATATTTAAATGCTGAGGACTTGACTACAGCTGTAGAAACAGCTGCCAGCAGCCAAGGGGATTAGGTTATAGACAAGCTATGGAGCTGGGGATGGTGAATGGTAAAGGGACCAGGAGGAGACAGGGTAGTCATGATGTACCATCACCTTCAGAAGCTGACAGGAAAAAGAGCTCCATTAACCCTTGTCAAGGAGACAGCTGACTCCAGGAAGATCAAGAGAGAGATGTTGGAGCTGGGACTGCCTACAAAAACCTGCAGGTTATGGGAATAAGGACTAGCTCAGGCTGGAGAACAAGGTCTGACTGGGGAACAGCAGTCAAAGGGCTGTCACAGAAGCTGGGACTGGTGTGGGAAGCAAGCCAGAGAGACTGTTAAAATGATTCTGTCTGCTCCAGGAAAATCTCTGCGTGCTCAGAAGGAGAAAGCTCTAAATCAGCATACACACTGTCACCAGATGCTGCACAGATCTTCCTTTTCCAAGAGGTGTGTGATCCTGGTGACAGACTGAAAGCAGATTTATACAGCACAGAAAGGAATTCCTGAGTCAAGAACACCACTTAGACCCAACAAAGCATGTGCAGCATTTCTTTGCAGAAGGCATCTATATAAAATGTAACCGTGTGCCAATGGAAACAATAAGCTAAGGTTTCAGCATCACTTCAGACAGAGTGATGCTGAGGTCAGGTATCAAGCACAGGCTCTCGCATGGAAACTCCTCAACTCCCCCAAGCTGTATTTCTCCCTGCTAGGCTGTGGTGAGAACAAGTATCAAGGCCTTATCTCTGAAGAGGAATTCTTGGATATTGTGAAAAGGGAATGGTGAAAGAACCTGAAATAGCAGAACCAGCAGAGCTGAGAGCTGAGGGAAATATGAGGCAGGTGGGTTGAGGAGCACAGAGTTTTCTCCGTCTTGCCAGGCTTGGCTGCATCCTATCACATTGGTATGGTAGTTAATGTGACCGAGTGGCCACCCTCCTCCCAGTGCCTCTCTGGGAGGTCATTGTTCAGTGGAAAGATGCCACTGTGACTAGAGAGTGGCGAAGTAGTCCCTCAGTATATGGTCAGTAAGGTCAGATCCTTAGTACCATGATCAGGAAGAGATCTGGGCTTTTGACAATGCAAGAGTTTCTCAAGCAAGCATGACATGATGAACTAGTCAAGGTGACCTAATCAGTTGACAGAAGGTTTGCTAGCACCTAAGGAGCAGACAGGCCAAACAATGCTTTCTCCTCTCTCCTTCCAGAGGGAAGGACAGCAACAGACCTCCCTTTCAAGACCCAGCCAGATCTACTACATCCTTTGGCTCCTGGTAAGTCACAAGCACCAAATTTCTGCCCACTGAGAAGCTCTGCATTGTCACTAATCTGCTCCAGGTAAAAATCAGCTGGGTTAGTTGGTACTAGTGCTTTGAGCTACCCTGGGTGATTTTGCCTGAGGCAGGTTAGGAAACACACTCCCCCAAGTGCTCCCCAGACAGCACTGGGCAGAAGAGTCACAACAAAGAACTACATGTGTTTTGCTTTTTAACAGAGCACCACAGCCTGAAGCACGAAATTAAAGCAGTTAGCCAAGAGATTAAAAATCTTTTTATAGCAGTGACAGGCTTATTTATACAACTAGATTGTAATTTCTATAATTAAATATTTGGGGGGGTTATTTTTTTTTCTCCTAAGCAGTGTTTAAGACAAAAGCATACATTCAGCATTTAAACTTCCTTAATTGCTCTTAAATGTCACTCTAAATTAAACAGCATAACTGACAGCAACACTGAGACATGACCTCTCCTCCTGAGCTGGAAGGCTGCTGAGGGAATGGCACAGCAGTACACATTTGCAATGCACCAGCTGATTTTATTCTCCCTGCCACCCCACTAGCCACTCTCTGTATATTTACCTTTGATGGTCCCATGCCTGCTCCTGCCTGTTTTTCTGTGTGGGAGCTACCGAATCCCAGCCTCATCCCTGGGTGGAGCAGCAGCCAGCTTACTACAGATCAAATCTCATTGTGGTGAAGGGAAGGAGTCCTTGGAAGAACAAACCGAAAAGCAGTTAAATGAAGCCCAGATGCTGGTTGGGGTGGGATTGTCAAGTACTACCTTCTGCATCCCTCCTTATAGAGGCTGTGCCAGGAGAAGATGGAGAAGTTTGAGATCATTAAAAACTCATCAGAGCTGCCACTTCAAGATGGTCAGTCCAGTCACTGCAAAAACAAAAGCCAGGGAGTTAAAGGCAGTTTCCCATATTCTCACATTTTGCATGCCAGGAATGAAAGACTAAAACCTCGTCTCTTTTTTTTTTTTTTGACTCAGAGTAATTTTAAACTAAACTGCAAATCTGGTTTAGTTGTTTTGTGAAGCATCAGCAGCCAAAATCAATTTTTGGAAGGCAGAATCCAGTGAATAAAAGCTGTGTCCATTATTCTGAGCCTTCTTTAAAAGATGAGGCCTCAGCACAGCCTGGGAAAATGAAAGGGAGGAGAAGGGCTGCTTTGCTTGGAAAGCAAAACCCACAGAGCAAGATGGTGCCAAAGAAAAGGAGCAATACCTCCAAGCACAGAGATGTTCCCTTTCTTACTAGGAAAAATGGAAGTGTTACCGATATTGGATTAAGAGCAGTGATGTTTTCAAGCTTCTCATAACAAACCAAACCCTGTTCAATTGAGAGGCTGAAACCAATCACTGCACCACGAGAACATGCCAGCCAGGCTTTTGTGTGTATTAGCCTGAAATAATTGAAGATATTTAAATCATAGCTAGCTGACTTTAGAGTGAACCAAGCAAGTTGTGCAGAGATGATTCTTTCTCTTGCTTTTTCAGGCTGTTAGCAGAGTCACAAAGGTATTTATCTGTGTGACTGTTTTATCTGATTCCTAGTATGGAAGTCCTTCATTCTCTACGTGAGCTGTTTGAAGGTGTGCTCAGCCATTCTGAGAGGGGTCAGAGAGCAAGCATCCTAAACAGGCTTGAGAACCAACGTGGGGAGTTTTTCCCTAAGATATTTAATCTTAACCCCAGCTTGGCTGCTACACAACAGCTACAGGTTGAAAGAGAGTAGCTTTCACGAAAAAGGCTTCCACGTCCTCTCCTGCTGAGTGGGGACATCACCCAAACTTACCTAACTTCTATTTAAAAGGAGCAATTTGTCCTCCATGGCCAAGAGTTGACACACTTCCTTACAGATAACCCTCCTGATGGTTTCCCTTCAGGGCTGTAGATACCTGTGGCAGAATACAAGGTGAATTTATCTCTTCGTTTTTGTACAGAAGGTGGCTGTAGTATGTTTGGTGGCACTAAATTCAGAAAACAACCAAAAGGAAATAAACCTCAGTGACCAGCAGCCCTCAAGGCTGGAGCTGGACCAGATGATCTCTGGAGGTCCCTTCCAACCCCTGCCATACTGTGATTCAGTTGGCTTAGCTGTGGCACCAGTAACATGTTAACCCATCTGCAGCTGGCAGGGCTGCAGATACTGCATCTAGAGCAAAACCAGGAGAGGTTGTGGGGGTGGAGGGATGGGAACAGTGAGACAGCAAGCCCAGCTATTTTGGGCCTAAACTATTCACATGTCAAATCTAATCCAATCCTATTTTCATGAGCATTTCCAGTCCTGGAAACTGGATCCATCCATTAGAATTTTTGATGTGTCTATAAATACTTTTCATCAGAAAGCTTTTTACAAACAGGCATGCTGGATCTGTGCAGAAATCCCTTCACCAATGGCTGAGATAGGACTCCTGCTTGAAACAAAGTGACTGCTTGGCCAGCTGACTGCTCCCCAACACAGCAGCTTTGCAAGCATGTTAAATATTAATCTCAGCAGAAAGGACGGAGCTCCAGGGAGGGTTGACTCGGCTAGTTAAGTAAAACCATGCTGCAATTTGGCCACTGCCATGAAATATCCATTACTTTGAGAAGTGAGATGGTAACTTAAAAGTCCTTGAGGCACTGGAGCCTCCATCCTAGAGAAAGTCCTCTAGTTCATGTTATGGGTAGAAAACTGAGTAGAAATGAATTGTCACATTGTTTGCAAGGAGTTCATCTTTGGTTTTGTGAGTCAGCAAGTCTGGATAGTTAGTGTTATGCTATGGTACAGAATCATCCTAGATTAAGTCCTTTAGGGTGGAAGGCAAAGTCTCCAAAGACAGAGCGTGGGTCTAGCAACAAGGCTGATAAACCAACATCACTCTTCAGTGGGAAACTGAATCTTTAACACATCATAACACTAACTGTATCCAGCCTTGCTGATCCACATAACCAAACAACTCCTCCTTGCAAATAGCTCTAGCAACATGACAACTCATTTCTCCTCAGTTTTGTCCCTGCTCAGCCATCCAGCTCAGTTTTCCCTTCTGCAGGCAGTACAAACATGAGAGAGTTAAGCATTTTAGCGTTCCTACAGACAACTAATTACACTAGCCAATTCTCCAGGTGAATAGTGCACTTCTGATGCTTGTGTTCACTGTGTTTCAGGCAACAAGAGAGACAGGAGTGCTCTCAGATGGCCATCATCTCCTGTGCAATGCCTGGCTGCACTCACACCACCAGGAGCCTCCTCCATAATCAACTTCTTCTTTACAATCTTTAACACTGCATGTAAACGGGAACCTTGTGCTCAACTGGAATGAAAAGGGAAACTCATCCATTCTTAATTGGGATGGTCTCCTACCCAGAAGTAAATACAGGAGAGAGAGACAGAGTAAGAAATCCCAAGGCACACTTCTGAGAGCCTGATGGTCATCATCGAAACAGCGAATGGTTTGGGTTGGAAAAGACCTTTAAAGGTCATCTAGTCCAAACCTTTGGTAGTGAGCAGGGACACCTTCAACTACATCAGGTTGCTCCGAGCCCTGCCCAGCCTGACCTGGAATGGTTCCAGGCATGATGCATCTACCAATTCTGGGCAGCCTATGCCAATGTTTCACCACCCTCAGGTGTAAAACAGTTCCTCCTTATCTCTAGTCTAAATCTCCTCCTTTTAGTTTAAACCCATCACCCCTTGCCCTGTCACAACAGGCCCTGCTAAAATGTCTGTCCCCATCTTTTTTACAAGCTCCCTTTAAGTCCTGTCAACTAAGTGTCTTGCAGCAAGAGCAGGCAAACCACAAAGCTGTTGTTCTGCATATTCAAAATGCAAATTTGCAATCAAACAAATCTTTTTGCTCTTGCATTTTTAAACAATAGTCCAGACTGGAAGGGTAATGACTAGCATTGTGACTTCACCTCAGCGTGGGGCAGTTCCCTCCAATGGTTCTGGCTGTGCAGAAGAAAGTTCTGTGGGAAACTCAACCCATAACAGGTACATTCTTCAGATACTGTAGAATATTCCTCATCCTCTTTTTGGCAAATGAGCTTCTGTGGGTTTAGCTACAAGATTAAAAAAAGAATTAAATACAAAAGATATAAAGGATTTATATTTTTTAATTGGACTTAAAAAAAGAATAAACACTTCACTGTAAAAAAAGGATTAGTTTTCTCTAAAAGAGGACATGAAGGAATCTAATTACTGGCCTGTGGTTATCAGGACAAGAATCAGCAAGACCTGCAGAATGTCCCTCCACACATTTCCACAGGGTGTCAGTGTTATTTCAGATTTGGGTCATTTTACACTGGAATCAGTAATTTTCTCACCACATTATTTTTATGAGGCTGCTCCTCAGAAAGCTGCTGCCACCACAGCCTGCCTGTATCAGAGATCTACCTTTCCCCCATAACCAGCATTAAAATTAAATTTCTTAAAATGGGAGACAGAAACACACAGTCATGGTGGTCTGGGAACAACAGGACCTTTTCAGAGAGATTTGAGACTGGATTGACATCCACCACTCCAAATCTGCCACCAGTCTGCTGGTAGAATTCCCAGTTCTTTCTGGGTGATGATCTCTCAGTAGCTGATCCAGAGGCTCCTGCCCATGCACCTACCCAGGGCTGTATGTCCATTCCCCATAGATACATCACCCCAACAAGCATCTCCAGCACTTCCAGAGACTGCTACAACCCATTCTGTGCTTTAAAGCCATTGGAGAGCTGACTCTGAGGCAAAATAAAGCTGTTTAAGTTGACCCTTGCCAAAAATGATTTTCCAGACATGTTACTAATATGGCTGTGCTGAAACAAGGTCCCACTGTACTCTGGCAGCTGTGTGGTGTGACACACAATATCCCCACCGACCTGTGTACTCCAAGTGACCGCACAAGCCAGCTTCAGTTCTTCTGCAGGGGCTCTGCTCAGATGTCCTCTGCACCAACGCTCCCATTCTCAGCAGCTTTCTTGAATTACCACTGGCCCAGCCTACCTCCTACAATACTTCTACTCATACAACAGTTCCCCTTCTAACCTGTGATTTTTGGGAGAATGACTGGAGGCACACCTCACTTGTATGTCCAGCCTAGGTTCAATCCTAGGTCAAGAAGTTTTTTGTGATTATTAACTACTCAGCATCTCAATTCTTTACCATGTTATTCTGAAATTTCTTATCCATTTTAAGGATATCATCCCAGAGAACTTCTCCTGAAAGCAATACTCAAGAATGTGTTCTTCTATGATGACAGGCAACAAACAGGCAGCATATTGTGTATTTATCTCTGCAAAAGACACCTTCTGTCATAGGATGGTAGAGGTTGGAAAGGACCTCTGAAGATCATTGACTCCAACCTCTTTGCCAAAGCAGGATCACCTAGGGCAGATCACACAGGAATGCATACAGACAGGTCTTGAAAATCTCCAAAGAAGGGAACTCCACAACCTCCCTGGGCAGCCTATTCCAGTGCTCTATCACCCTTACAGTAAAGAATTTTCTCTTCATGTTGAGGTGGAACTTCCTGTGTTCCAGTTTGTATCCATTACCCCTTGGCCTATCACAGGACACCACTGAAAAGAGACTGTCCCCTTCCTCTTGACACCCACCCTTCAGGTATCTCTAAACATTGAAAAAAAATATCCTCTCAGTCTTCTCCAGACTAACCAGCTCCAGGTCTCTCAGCCTTTCCTCATCAGACATGTTCCAGTCCTTTACCATCCTCGTAGCCTCCGTTGGATACTCTCTAGTATATGCCTTGTCCTCTTGAACTGGGGAACCCAGAACTGGACAAAATACTCCAGTTGTGGTCTCACTGGGGCAGAGTAGAGGGGGAGAAGAACCTCCCTTGACCTGCTGGACACACTTTTCTTGATGCACCCCAGGATACCGCTGGCCTTTTTGGCCAGAAGAGCACATTGCTGTTCCATGGATAACATCCACCAGGAGTCCAATGTCCTTCTCCATGAAGCTGGTTTCCAGCAGGTCAACCCCTAATCTGTACTAAGGTATTAGGAAGTACTTAGACAAACAGTAGTGTTTTTCAGCAAAACCTCCAAATGAAGTTGCTTCCACCATGCTTCTCACTATTCATCATCCCATCCCTATACACCAGCCCTTCATGTGTACCAACACAATAGCCCATGAGGCTGTGCAGTAAACTCAGTTGCAGAATTGTCCTCAAATAAAAACAATCTGCCAACAAAGTAACTATATACTTAACCCAGTTTAATTGTTTCATCTAATTCATCAACTGGGTGCCCATTAACAAGCATGGAAGGGGCGGCAGGTGGGAAGGAGATGCTGGACATGCAAATTAGCACTGTTGACAACAGCAATGATCAGCATTGGAGTTTGACCTGTTTTGGAGTAACAGAGAGATGAACTCCCAGATCTCAAAAAAGAAAATGAAAAAAATCCCTAGGGGTCCAATTCCCCATAGATGCCAGAGTTTTGATGTTCCTCCTACACAAGCAACCAGTTTACTTTCTCCAGTGGATCCACTGTCTCAAGCTCTGCAAACAGACAAGCTCAGAGGTTCAGAACAGGCAGCTGGACTCCTGATCAGGCAGCTGGACTCCCGATCCTCAGGCTGATACTCACTTCACAAGTTTCAGCAGCTCTCAGATAGTCATTCACAGGATTACAATCAGAAGCTGGTTGGTGGGTTCTCCACTCAGTGGGCAGCCTTCCATGCCATAGCCCTTTCAGAAGACTTCTCTATAGGACTAAATTAGGACTACTTTTTAGTTTGAAGGAAGCTGGAGGAGTTGGGATGTATGACCTGCCACCATCTCACAAGGGGACAGGGCAAGGGACAACAGGCATGAACAAGAGCACAGGAAGTTCCACCTAAACATAAGGAAAAGTGTCTTCATTTTGAGGGTGCTGAAGCCCTGGACCAAGGTCTGCCCAGGGAGGTTGTGGATTCTCCTTCTCTGGAGAGATTCCAAAGCCATTTGGACATTATTATCCTGATCATTCTGCTGTGGGTGACCCTGCTAAAGATGGGGTTGGACTAGATGGCCCTCAGAAGTCCCTTCCAACCCCCACCATTCTGTGATAAGGACCTTGTGTAAGGCCAAGCTCTGAGATCAACACCAATTATTTCCAGCACAGAGGCAGGAGAAAAGAATATTTCCCCTAGCTGCAGTTCTCGAGGGGAAAGAGAAGAAGATCATATGTCCCAAAGAAACTCCAGAACAAGACAGCATCCTGCAGACCTTCACCAAGACTGTCCACAGTAGTAGCTGCACTTTGGGTTTCTTGTGGCTGGACTAAGACAGCTGGTTCTTTCTGCTTTCCCCTACCACAGTAGAGCAGGGCACCGTGTAGGTCACGAACCTCCCAGCAAGCCCTGCTCCTGCTTGAAGCTACCTGGTGGTCTGCAAAACATGAAAAAGTTTTTGGAACAGCTGCACTAGATGATGATGGGGAAAGAATATTGACTGGGACTGCTGTGGCTATTTCTCAAGTCTTTAAAAGAGAAACATCATGGCAGCTATTTAGTACAGGGTCTGAAAATTCAAATATTGACAGAAGGAAGTTTTCCAAGGGATGCCAGCAGCTTTTGCAGCAACCCCAGTAGTAGCACTGCAGTGTCAGATGTGGGCTGTAGCTTAGACCAAACCCACAAGATCCACACAGGTGGGAGAACTACCAGTGAGCAACAGCAACACTTCACCCTCCTGTAAGATGTTTAACTGTGAATTGGAACAGGGGGTGGTGAGGGCTGGAGGGTGGAAAGAGAGGCTAAAATGCCCCAAGGAACTACAATCTCACTTGCCAAATTCTGCATTTTACTGGGAAAAGGAGAGAGTGACTTCACTTTTTACCTCCCCTTCCCTGCTTCCCCTGCCCCAAACAGACAGATGTGGCTTTGCGAGAAATTAATTACAGATGGAGGCTAAAAAAAAAAAAAAAAAAAAAACAACAAACCCTCAACCACAAGGCTTTTTCCTCTGCAGACTTGAGGATAGATGGGGCAACCGGGGAAAACTGGCAGATGGAAAACCCATTACAGATGTAAGGTTTGGAGAATAAGGCTGAAGGACAATTTGAGAGTTGTAAATTTTAAGTTTGGGGGTAGAAATGCATTGCTTAGCAACAAAAAACAAATAGGAAACAAGAAGCCTCACGAGAGAGAAGCTTGAATATTTTAGAATCCCGTATTTGAGGTGAAGACTATATTACCAGAGACCTGAGGGGCTGCTATTCTCTACAGCTAGAGTCAAGACAGAAAATGAGGACTTCAATCCCATTTCCACACAGAATTTTCTTTAACTTCTTTGTTTGTTCCCATACAGGGTTTACGGAGTGTATACCTGGTAAGATCAGAATACAGGGTGTATCTTTAAGCACTTTGCTAGCCACAAAAGATCTCTCATATGTTCAAATACATTCAGGGAAGCTGCTTTACTGGGGTGTGCAATCATTGCTACCAGATGTCTGACCCTCACTGCATGGTCTAATGCCTATTTATGCTGCTGCATAAATCTTTTCCTAAAATTCCTGACATCTCAAAGGATGGCAGGAGCCTCCATCTCAAGGGAGAGAAAGAGCAGAGTGAAAAAGAACAGATCACCTGGAAACAAATGCTGAATGTTTTACACTGTTTCTTCAGTGTGGCAAAGATAAAAGGGAAGGAAAAAACACCACAGCACAAAAAAAAAAAAAAAAAAAAAAAGATATTACCAGCTTTGCAGGGTCAAATGTTACTACTTTTACTATTTTTGATCCATTGAAACACTAGAAACACAAAGTAAAGCAAGGCAAAAGCTTCCAAGACAAGTTTGTGACCAAAGCCTCACCTTCTGCAGCAAAACACAAAGGGAACTCATTAAAGATTTGAAAAAGAAATTCAGAAGAAACAAAAACTCCCTTTAAAAATTCTTTACTTCTAGGAGCCTGTAAAAGTAGTTCTTCAAACACACACACACATGCACATATACATACACACAGTTATATGCAACAAAAGTAAGCAATGAGGCATTAGCCCATATTACCCCTGGGGTATGCTGAGGTGGTAAGAATGTGCTTCCATCCTCTCTTGCACTGCTGAACATGACATCATTCTGTTTCTTTCATGAAGGAGGTTCCACCTTAGTGGAGTTCAGAAATAACCCAGACATTCCTATTTGGGTCTGCTGCTTCAGCTAAAGGAGATGCTCCAAGTCCAGGGGTTTGTTTGTTTGTTTTTTTCCTACCTGAAGAAAAACAAGCAGACAAGCCCAACCAAATAAGAACTCTTGAAATAACTAAAGCTTGCAAGAGTTAAAATCAGTTGGAAAGTTCCTTGGCAGCTTAGAACTTCAGGCCAGTAAACCCAGCTGTTCATATATATACACTTTACTTTCAAAATGAATGACAAAAATAGAAACATAATGGACACATCTTTTTTAGCGGCCAGAAACACGGCTAGCAAAAGGTACTTGGAGAGAAGGCATTCAGACACAGGACAAAATAGTTCACCACTTGGAGAACTATTAGAGTTTTATAATTCTCTAGAAAAGGAAGGCATAGAATGCAGTATAAAAAAAGAACTCAAATGGTTGCCTAGAAATGCCTTCAACTTCAGTCTTCAGTATACTAATGAAACCAGTTCAGAGATTGTTGGTTTATTTTTCATATATATAAAAAAAGCAGGATATTTGGATAATGATTATTCTTTACTTCAATACATGATAGAAGACTCTGGAAAGGCTGCCCTGGGTCATTGCCTGCTGTCCTTGTGTCTGCCCTGAGATCATAGAATTCTTTTAAGGAGTGCACTTAGCTTTGTTTGATATTCAAAAAAGTGGAAGTAACAACACATAAGTCACCTGAAACTGCAAATGTGACAAGCTAATGTGACATAAAACAATACCTTTTGAAAATATATCAGAATATTACAGGCTAGCTTAAAGATGAGGGAAATAATCTAGATCCTCAGCAGTTCTGTAAGTAGGACTACATTAGCTGAAACTACCAGATGCAAATACCATGGACAAGATTCAAAGATCTGACTCTAGCTGTGTGTGATGGTTTGAAACTGTGCAACTGAATACCGTTTTGCAGGCGTGCTACAAAGAGCATGTAAAAATCAGAAGACACTGTTCTTCTGCTACACATCTCTACACCTGCCTGAAAGCCAACACTAAGCTGTTCCTGGAAGACAGGCTTTTGGGAAACTGCTTGAACTTTGGACAAGAGTCGTGTAAGCAAAGCTCATAGAAGAAAGATTTCAGCTAGATGGTGTCAGCTTGGTCTGGGACAGGAGCAGGGACCATAAGCAGGCTGATGGTAAAAATTAAGTGTGTTGATGTACACGAGCTCACGTTCTCCTCCCCCCATCTAAACCCATGCTGGCAAGACTATCAAGACTTCTTTCTTCCACTGTCCTTGTAAGAAGCTTTGCAGAGCAAAGCAGTGAAGGGGCATCTTTCCAGACCCTGATTTAAAGCATGTTATTAAATCACCCGTATCTTTCATTTACCACAGTAAATTTGAGCAGAATAAAATGCCTACTGCAAAAAAAAAAAATATACTTGGTAGATCAACACCAGTAGATGACCTTAATAATAAACAAGGCCCTAACAGCTCCCAATAGTTTGTTCTACAATCAGTTAAAACTATTTGACATGATGGTAAATACATACCAGAAACTGGTGGTCTCATCTAAGCTCAGACTCCCTGCTGCTGCTAATGCTAACGCCACCACTAACCCAGGAAAACATTAGCTGGAAACTTTTAGAGTTCCCTCAGATAGGCAGGACTCTAGATTTCTAGGATTTAAATAAAAGGCAAAAAAGCCTTGGACCTTACCCCCTAAAAAAACCAAACAAACCCAAACAACCACAAATCCCAAACAAACAAAAATACAAAAAAACCAAACCAAAACACCAAACAAACAAAAAACCCCAAACCCCCACCCCTATTAATTTCCTCTCTCCAAAATTCACATGGGTCTTCACTGCAGGACAAAAGAAAGAAAAATAAACCACAAACTCCTCCTTCCACCTTTGCCAGCTACTTTTCTTTGCGTTGAATCTTTTTTCCATACTGTTTCCATCACATGCATTACAAGACTGGCCATGCTACGCAGCCTGGCTTGCAAGCTTTTTGGAATCTAGGGGCATAGAGAAGGCACAGTGAGAAATGAGCCTTGCTTTGTTGGATTCTGTCCTGGATAAAGGTAGGAAATCCTACCAAACGCCAGGTGCTTGCAGCCAAAAGCATTCCCCTGGCCAAGGATGTGACACTAGGTCAACTTGACGCAAAGAGTTTAACAAAAGGAAAAAAACACCCTCAGAATTTACTCATACTCTTGAGTGAAAACAGGCTGCTAAAAATTGTACTGGAATTAAAGAGCATTATAGTGTGGAAACTAAAATCTCATCAGATATTCCACTGGAAAACAGAAGGAGCAGCTTCTCCAAGTGCAAGACAGCTCTTGGAGAGCCAGAGGGAGAGAGCAGCCAAGGGGCTGGACAAGCTTGCCCAGCTGAACAAGACTCACTTTTTTTTGGATGCTGCTGAAACTTGCCACTGTTGCTGAAACCCTGGCTTTGATATGGGCTTCATGCAGAGGAGATAGATGTGGGGCAGGAGAGATGACAGGGAAAAGGAGTGCACAGAGAGATAGGGAGGGAAAGGGGCTCTCTGTTCCCAAACCCCCTGCCTGCCCCGTTCCTCGTGAAAAGGCTCCTTCAGCCAGACCTATCTGTCAGGCTCCAATCTGCCTTTCAAGATTATGATGCTCTTTGATTTTATTCATTCCTGCTGGAAGTTTTGCTTAAATATAAACAGCAGAGCATTTCAGCAGGCATTAAAAAATACAAATAAAAGAAATAAGACATTCCCTAAACCTCCAGGCACATTTTAAAGCACATTAAAAATGACACAACAGTAACAGCTTCATACATACCACAGCTGCAATGATTTGGAGCAAAAGTAAAGGAAAGCTGAATGTGCTAGTGTTTTTGTTTTAAAATAGGGAACACAGACTTCACATTTGGGCAGGAGACCTCTATGACATGGAAATCTCCCCTTCTTTCCCTTGAAGGAGACAGAAATTCAGTGATTCCCACTCTTCTCACCTTCAATTCTGCTCCTCCATGTGTTGGGCAAGCTGGACTGTGGGAGAGCAGAGGCTTTTGTGAGGTCCCCAGGACTCTGGGAAACACAGGCAGCTTTACATTAGGATTTACAACCAGTAGGTGAAGAACAACTCAAGAGGTGTTTTATTACTTGTGATGAGGGACTATCAAAGAAGCCACAAGGTACTTGGCCAACCATTTGGTGTTGTTTCTTAAGTTCTTATTGGCAGTGCTCTTGGTCATTGCTCTATTTTTCTTTCCCTTCCCATTCGCTTATCTTTCATCTCTCAACCTCCAACGCTGACTTAATTGCAACACACTGTATGGTAGATATTAATCCACACAAATACTAAAGAAATTTCAGCTACTAAAAAAATAAAAGGCAGCAGTTCAAGCTACTGACACACACAAGCCAAGATACTACTCCAGTACTTTATCACAACACTGGTTATGCAATCAGAAAATGAAATCCTGGGCCTGAACTTCAGGGCTCTCAGTAATCCCAAGCCAAGGATGCTCAGTTCAGTAGCACCTCTTTTTGCATCTGTCCTGCCAACACAAGGGCTTCAGCGAGACAAAACAGGAACCAAAGACCCTTCGGTTGACCAACCCAGTCAAGAAACTCCCCCTGAAGAAGAAGAGGATGACTACAAACCCATGAGCTGTATTCATTTTTAACCTTAACCCACATACTGTTCTATTTCTTCTGTTCAGAAAAGTGTCCTGCCTTTGCCTGAAGTGAGCTCTATCAGTCTCTTGAGCTACCAATAAAGGCAGAAGGCTCTTGTGCACAGATTTTGACCTTTTCTGGTTTGAAACACAGCCAAAGGATGTCCTTTGGTATGGACAGGACTTTAACAATGCATCTCTCCTCACAATTAACAATAACATCTTGGTTTCTTTTGACATGAAGAATGGAACCAGACATCAGTCAAACAGCATAATGAAACTATATGTATTTACTGTATTCTTCTGCTTTTGGCATTTGTCAAGTACTGCCCCAAACAAAAGCTCAGCCCTGCACCATGAGTGGCACATGTACAATCTCTGTGAAAGACAAAGTGATTTGCCAGTTGAAGAAACATAGGTGAACATCTCCTGACAGTCATTTGCACTCTCTGCAAATAAGGGGGCCCAAACCAGGGCAGTTATGTTTTATAGCATCACAAATGTCAGTTGAGATGGACTAGCTGCCTTTTTAACTTACACAAGAACAGGAGAGAGATGGTGTCTGCTGTTAATCTATGTTGGAGGATTTAGAAACGAATAAACCTCTATTAATCTTTCCTGGCTTGTATGTACAGATGTTTTACTTTTTGTAACACTATTTCAAATTAGACCCAGATGTTATAAATCAAGATGTAATGGTCATTAAATAAATAATAAAAAAAAGGCATTTGTTCCATCCCTTTGGCATTCCAAGCAGTTTGGCAGGGCAGAGCACCCACCCTCTGCAGAGTGCAGATGATGGCACACTTCACCCTGGCAACACAGCACAGTTCAAGCAGCAGATCTCCCTGTAAATGGCTCCTCCTCTAGCTAACATAGAGACTTCCAGGCTAGTGTCTCTCTGAAACAGGAGGCACTGGTATAAAATGCACCAATGTTCTGAGCTGGCAATAGCCACAAGTACTGGACCCTGTAAGATAGTTCCTTTTAGAACCAGACGGGTTTGTTTTTTCTTTCCAAGGCAACTTGGATACCAAAATTGAATTTAAGAAGTACTAACAATTTTTTCTTTCATTTGTTTTTGTAAATTCTATCTTCACCAATTTTTTTTCACGTTTTCTATTGATTATATTGTTTGTGGTGACTGTTCAGTTCTATACTGACTGCTGTGTAAATGACCTACTGAGCCCAAGCAATCCTTCACCCTGTCTTGCAAATTCCACCATTACTTTTGGATTTACTCCTGTTTATTTTCCGGTTTCCAATGCGTTTTCTTGGCCTTACAACCATATGCACTCACTACTACTACTATTCTTTCTATTACCAAATTGTTTAAAAGGAATACCTATACTTATATGCAATATAACATCAAAAAAACCCAAAAGTTAGAAAACTGCAGTCCAGCATAAATCATGCTGGGACAGTGATAATATACGAACCTTATTCATGCCAGAGAAAGCAAGAAATCCTTATTTAACACACCAAATAATTTATCCTTGGCCAGAAAGACACTCAGTCTGACATTCAAACAGCCGTCTTTGTATGTAGAGAGAAGCTGCCAAGTCTCCATATTTGAGTGATCTCATAGACTCTGGAAAGGAAAAAAAAAAAAAAGAAAACCAAAACATTTTACCATACTAGCTGAATACACAGGGGTGTAAAAGGATCAACTTTAAAGCATTTTAGTGGTTTGGTTCCTAACCATGCATCTGTTGACAAGCTTTGGGAAAAGTTAAGACTACAAAGTCTCAGAAAAATAAGACTTGAACAAAACCTCCTCTTAAGTTTTCTCACTTATAATAGTGCTACCAATGAAGAATATCTACCCCTAAACATCTACTGCTGTTCTCTACTCACACCAAGCATCACACATCTTTCACAAAGAAGAAGTTATGTAAGAAATTATAACCACTATTGGAGGAGTTGATGTGTAAGGGAGTAAGGTTTTACTCTCAATCATTAGAAAAAGGTGATCAGTTTTGATCTGCGATGCCTTTTGGGGTCAGTGAGGCATTGCTTGGTTAGAAAGGAAAGGTGAACAGGGGACGACATGGATACCAGTGAACAAGAGGACATTGATCCCTGTGCTGCTACCTCGGAGAAATATCTGTGTGCAACCCAGTTGGCTTGGGCTTAGTACTGAGCACAGATAGTTACTGAGCTCAGCTTGGTTCCCAGCTGTGTACACTGGACCTGATCCTCTGCTTGGGTAAATTTCCACAGCTCAATGAGGCTGTGAAGGATGACAATTTTACCAGCTGGAGACTGCCTGCATTCGGGGCTTCTGAAAACACTGCGGTGCCTTTCATCGTGCGACTGCACACGGGAAGCCAGCCCTGAAAGAGCACACGAGGTCTGTCTTAGCCTGCTCTGCAGGGACAAAGGCAAGCAAAAATCTCAGGCTTAAACAGCAACTGATAGGTTTGGATTTACTCCTTTGCCAGTGCCTAGATCAGGATGGGCTCCGTTTCCAAGTGTGCCACATACTCAAACTCCCAGTTGACAAGAGAGACTCAGACAGTCCATTATGCCACTGAAAATCATTTCTCCTGAAGTGTTAAGCCAGGCACCAAGTATGCATAACCAATCCTTAAAAGAAAACAGCCATAAGTCACTTGCTTCACCTCACAGTGCATTAAGTGCTCAACATGGAAGTCACAAGGATGATGAGGAGAGGTCATGTGAGTTTTCTTGAAGCCTTACATACTGTTATCTGCAGTTGAATCCAATATCTCACCAGAGTTTCACTGCTGCTTTTCATAAAGAGGGAAAACACCATCGGATGGGAGAACCAACTTGGTCTCAGCATCCCTCACTCCATCTCAGCCTCTCCATGCTGCTCCCAGGCAGTGAAGTCTCCAGCATATCACAACATTCATCTGCACAACCCCAACGGCACCGATACCGCCACATTTTGTGTGTTTGGAACACACACGCATACAGCCTCAGCTCTGTTTGTCTACATATGGGGACCAACCAGTGTAGTTGTGTCCATGCTACCATGCCCTGCTGCACACCTGCAGGTAGCTCACACTCAGCCTACAGCTCTGGAATCTCTCTCTCTACTCTTCTCTGCATAAATCAAGCAGCAGGGAGACTCAGAAACATGACGAATACGTTGGCTAGAATATCTCCTGCTGTAAAGACACAGGGAGGAAGGGGGATACTAAACTAACCTTGCCTTGGATGGAAAAGCAGCTGGAATTTAATGTTCTTGGAAGCCAGCCCTGGCTGTTCAGACGTGGATCTGCAAGGGAAGTCCCCAGTGGAGGCATTGCTCATTCTCCAAAACTAAAATGTCAAGAGAAAGCACTGGAAATCATTAAGCACCCCGTTCAACATTTCTTGAACAATCTCAGGAAGGAATGGAGGGAAAAAACAAGCCTCTGAACCACAAACAAAAGAGAAAAATTCTCAGTGTTAATACAAAACAGAGGGGGGATCATCAGGAATCTCAAGTGGGATTTTGCTTAATCATGTCAATCTGAAATGATGGAACAGCCAGCCAGCCTTAAAAAAACAAACAAACAAAAAAAAAAAAAAGAGGGAAGAGAGCAGTAAGCAGAACAACCAACCAACACCCCCCCCCCCCCCCACACCCCCCCCAACAAAAACACAAAACATAAATATGTTCAGCCTGGGTTTTCAGGGCCTTCACAGCCCACCTTATGCAATTGCCCTGCACCAGCTACACCACCTGCATGTGGCAAGCTGTGCTCCATCACTGCAAACTTAAAGTGGAACAGAAACAATGATCAAATAGAAGGCAGTAAAGAAAGTGTTCCCCTGGAGAAGAGCTAGGAGATCCCACAGAAACTATACTGCACTGGCACAAACCCCATTTGGAAGTACACCACCACTTTTCCTAGAGTTCAAATTAAGAAGAAAAGGAGGTCATTTTGCCATCTGCAACAGAAGTGCAGCTCTAGAAAAAAAAAACACGTGCAAGTTTTAGACACATGTACCAAAAGGCTATTATGGAAACATGTTTCTGGAGTTCATACTTCCCAGCTCTTCCAGTGCTTCCAGTACATGGGAAAAATTTTCTTACAGATATGCCTCTCCTCCAAACACTTCAGTAGGGAGAGGTACTGTTTGAATCACTGACAGAAAGGCACAATCAGTACTGAATTCTGACGCTGTGCTATGGAAACTCACACCATAGAAACTACCACTTTTCAGCAGCAAGATGAGCAATTTAGTCATACCTACTGAAATCGCTCAAAACCACTGGGTATCTTTGCAGAAACAAATGAAGTAGCAGGTTACACTGAATGGGGATTTTTGTTTGATGGCAGAAAGATTTGTATGTTCTAAAAAAACAAGGTTCTGTATTTTATGAGTTGGGTAGACTGGTTGCTCAGTGTTGCTTAAACTGGTTGATTACTGTTGGCTGATGCAACAGGTGCCCAAAATTATTTCTTTCTCTGTATGATCTGTAAAGCACTTAGCATTCCCATTTTGAATGACAGTTGTATCAATGAAAACAAAAAAATTGAAATCAGTATTGTATTCGACCGAAGCGTTAAATTGTCAAGAAAGTGCTCCACTTGATTATTTTTAATTACTTTTTTTTTTTCAGTCAGGATTAGTAACATTTCTTACAATGCTGCAAAACACAGGTAGCAACATTTTGCTGAATAGTCCTAATGAGGAACACTGCACATAGATGAAACATTTAGAATCACAGAATCCCAAGATGGAAGACACTTCAAGGCTTCCAACCTTTCTTGGCCAAAGCACAGTCTAGACAAGATGGCCCAGCACTCTGTCCAGCTGAATCTTAAAAGTGGCCAATGCTGAGGACTCCACCACTTCCCTGGAGAGATGATTCCAATGATTGTTCTCATTGTGTAAAATCTTCCTCTTGTGTCCAATTGGGATCTCCCCAGAAGCAACTTGTACCCATTACCCCTCCTCTCTTCCACGTGATTCCTTGTAAAAACGGAGTCTCCACCTTCTTTGTAGCCACCCTTTAAATACTGGAACAGTACTTATTCTCATAGCAACAGAAAAAAACCAACTTTGTCCTATTCCCTGAATGCCTGGGGAGGTTCTGCCTAAAGAGCTGCTGCAAGGCAGATGCAAGGAGCAGGTTTTGAAGCAGGCTAGGGCACGGCCTCTGCTGAAAGGCTCATAAAGATAGAGGACAAAGTGTATTAGCAGTAGCTGCTAATATGGAGCATAAGATGAGGACCAAAAAAAGCCCCAAAAGCAGTCCTGAGGGGTAGCCTGGCACAGCTGTGTGATTTCTTTCAGGGGTGGGGAAGGAAACGAGAGAAGCAGAAGTCTGAGGTATGAGAGAGGATATCCCAAATTTGTTTATACACATGTATTAATGCACATGTTCCAGCAGAAGAGATAGACACTGCTTTAAAAAAAACAAACTCCAAAACCACCCCACAAAAAAAACCAACAAAATGAGAAACACCCTTTGTACATTGGGATGAGACACCTCTTCCCAGAACAGGCTTCCCAGCAGAAACAAACCACATTTATTCCACTATCTAGCAGTGTAGATTGGATTTAAACTGACAGAATTAAAACAAAGAAAAGTAAGTTTTATCCTCCCACAAGCCGACTGGTATAGCAATTTTCATCTAAAGCACCAGCAGATCACCAAGATAAACATATTCACGGGGATTTCCTGTCAAAAATCACAAACATATTTTTACTGGGAGAAAATAAAGCTCACCAGTGACATCAGCAGAACACTATTTCCAGTTAAAATGAAGAGCGTGGCAACTTCAGCTTTAATGGAAATTAAAAGTGTGCTGGCACTGTCAGCTAACTGTAAAGCCACTTGAGGGTTTTCTTTCATTTTCAATTAAAAAAACCCAAAACACTTGGGAAAGGGACATAGAGTCAATACTTTTGGAGATCCAGTCCAACTTTCCACGCGTGCTAATGGAGCCCTCCAGTTCTTGATTCATACGACTTCACGAGAAGTTACCATGAGAAACACGTTGTGGTTTCAAAGCTTTAGTTTGATCTTTTAGGGAAAACAAGAAGATGATTTTTCCCTAGCTTGTGATTACTTATGTACAAACCCCACCCTGTTTATCCCCTGTTCTGATCAACCTTCTAAAGATAACAGAGAGACCAGAGTCCATCTTTGGAGAAGCTACATCAGTTAAACTTGTATTTTTAAAACTTGCATTTTCAGAGTAGCTGAGACTCCAATTTAAATAAATTATTCGATACTGGAATGAACTCCCAAAGGGAGGTGGTGGATTCCCCTGCATTAGACAGCTTCAAGGCCCAGCTTGACAGGGTGCTGGGTCATGTCATTTAAACTATATTATTACCTTGAGAGGTTGATGATGATCACCATGAGGGTGGTGAGACACTGGAACAGGCTGCCCAGGGATGTGGTAGAAGCCCCATCTCTGGAAGTTTTTAAGGCCAGGCTAGATGGGGCTCTGAGCAACCCGATCTAGTGTGAGGTGTCCCTGTCCATGGCAGGGGGGTTGGAACTGGATGATCTTTGAGGTCCCTTCCAACCTGGTATTCTATGAATTTGAAACCTCACATTCTTTAATGTTCAGATGTACTTGTCCCTGCACCACAACCGGGCTCAAATTAGTATTTTGTGCTGCTTATAAACTAGAATTCATACTTTTTCTTTTTTTCCCTTTTCTTTTTTTAAAAGTACCTTTAGAAGATGCTACTTGCATCAGTAAGTTTCTGAGACTATTCCTAAGAGATTGCAGCCCAGAAGAGACTTCCTACATGGCTAAGTGCTGTCTCATGGTGTTACAGACATGTTTTAAGCGGTATCATAATTTCGTTCATGATCTGATCAAGACCCACAACCTTCCCCTACCCCATTTAGGAGCTTGCTCCCCACTGTTCCTCTGAGAAGCTGTAACAGAAACTTTCCTTCCTTGATGGTGCAAATCCTGTCTTGTATTTATAGCCAGTTTATGCATATTTGTACATGTGACAATCTTTCCTTTTTTTAGATGTTTCTTTCCACTTTTTGTGTTCCAAGATATGGGTAAAGTGCGTCTTCAAGTTTCACAATATGGGAACAACACATTTTTGAAATACTAAAATGAATTAAGAAGTAGATGTAACCGTTACCTTAAAACATGGAGTGTTGGATGCCTAAAGAGCATGGTTCATAAAATGAACCATGAGAAATTAAAATTCATCTAGTTACCAACAATCAAACCAGTACTGACTAATCCAATTTGTTATTTCCTTGATTTAACTGCCTATTACAGTATCACAGTATATCAGAGGTTGGAAGGGACCTCAAGAGGTCATCAGGTCCAACCCCCCTGCCAAAGCAGGATCTCCTCGGATAGTCCACACAGGAATGCATCCAAGTGGGTTTTGAAAATCTCTAGAGAAGGAGACTCCACAACCCCTCTGGGGAGCCTGTTCCAGGGCTCTGTCAGCCTCACTGTAAAGAAGTTTCTCCTCATGTGGAGGTGAAATCTTCTATGTTCTACTTTGAACCCATTGTTCCTTGTCCTATCACTGTGTGTCACTGAAAAGAGCCTGGCCCCCTCCACTTGACAGCCACCCCTCACATATTTATAGACATTGATCAGATCCCCTCTCAGTCTTCTCTTCTCAAGACTAAACAGCCCCAGGGATCTCAGTCTCTCTTCATAGGGGATATGCTCAAGTCCCCTAACCATCCTCGTTTTCATTGCATATCCCTGACACAGAAGGAACTGGGTTGATATTAGAGCATTCAATGCTATTATCTAAACAGAAATGACAGGCAGAACAATATATTAAGGAACTCAAGCTTAACTGAAGGACTCAGTGAAGTCAAGGTGAACCAGTCCAAAAGCCTCCTTTGGAAACTCTTCATACATGCAGGAGGAAAAACAACCCCACACTGTATTTGTTTACTGAAAAAGAAGCACTTCAAGGATCAAAAAGCAACACAAAGCACTGAGTTATAGAAAATAAGAAATGTATAAGAAAATAATAAATGTATAAGACTCAAAGGACTTACCTCCTTTTACTCTTGAAAGGGATGATAATGTACAGCTGAATGATGAGATTTGTGTACTTTCCTTTCTACACTTGGACCTAATCAACCATTTTTCCTTATACTTTTAATTTGAAGGAACCATTTTACCCATGCTAACAAAATGGCAAGAGGATTGATAGCTTACCCCTATGGAGGCTGGCAGAAAACTTAACAGGAGCAGTAGGCTATCTCAGTCATCCAAATCTTAAGTAAACCACTTCTTGGGAGCCTTCCCTGATGCTATTGGAAAACCTTCAGTTCAGTAACCATTGTCTAGAGACTATTGTCTTATAGTAGATTTGATACTTTAAGCTTCCCTGAGTGCAAGAGATTGTTTTGTCTGCACAGAGCCCCACTGAAATCCCTGGGGTTCTACTTCCACACATACCCCTCCACGGCCCTGGTAGTACCAGCATTTAAGTGATTTAGCTTGCCCAACATTTTCCTTGGTCTGACTGGACAACAGACACAGCTAGGCTGCTGATGGGCTTTACCTACGCACATCATCAGTGTCAGAAACTATGACTGAAATCAGGATAACAGATATACATACTTTTCCCAGAAGATGTGCTCTGACAAGTTCTTACTTGATGCATTTATGACCCCTTGGAAAGTGCACTGGGTATAGCCTCATCAGAACTGGTTTAACCTCCAGCCTGGCACTGTCACTGCTGCACACTGAACACAACACTTACTACCTCTCTGCCATCTGTAGCCCAAGGACAGTATGATGGGACCAGTTTCCTCTGTAAGGCACTCTGACTGATGAATCCCACGGTGAGAGTAGATACATTACCTGCTTGTTGATGTTAAGAACTGGGCAGTGAGGCATCACCACACTCCTGAGCAAGTTTCCCCTGAAATCTTAAAACTACCAAGTCACTTAATTTGACAGCTCTCCTTTGCCCAGATGTGACTGGAAGAACAGCAGCACAAGGAATGTGATTTAAGCAAGATGCTATTGACTATTTGTTAGATAGGATAGTGGCAAGCACGCTGTGTCTCTGTACAATGCCTACAGCTATTCTCAGATAAACAAATGGCAAATACATTTACCCTGAAATAGTTCCCTTAGTCTGACACCTCACAAATTAAAGGCAAAGCTGCATGCAATGAACTCATGTATAGACATGACATTAAGTGTTTTGAATCCTAAAAGTAAGTAATAATATGCAGATGTTTCTGACAAGATGTAAACCAAGATTTAAGTCAAAGCCTTGGGCATATTTCACATTGGCTCTAAGCTGACGCGTTCATGCCACATCGATTCTGCTTTTTATCATCTTATGTGCACAGCTTCAACCACTTCCTGAAAAACATTTTTTCTAGAACAGGACTGAAAGTACCACATTTCCCCTCCCTCTGTCTGCTCCCCAAATACTTTGGGATTTATGAAAAATCCAAGCTTCATACAAAGGGCTTTATGTACAACCTTCCTTCCAGCTGACAGTCACAAAACTCTCCTGCAGCTTTGATGCAGGCAAGAGGCATCAAGAATGGATTCTTGTTTCTCTGCAGCTGTGGTATTCTGAGACTACAAGTGGGAAGACTCTAGTTTGAATTAAAACAGAGCAAGTCTATCATTTATTCTGGAAGAGACCTTTAATATCAAGTACAACCATTAACCCAGCACTGCCAGGTCACCACTAAACCATGTCCCTCAGCACCACATCTACATGGCTTTGAAATCCTTCCTGGGATGATGATTCTACCACTTCCCTGGGCAGCCTGTTCCAGGGCTTGACAACCCTTTCAATAAAGAATTTTCTGGAGAACATGATCCTTATTTTCTATCTGGCACTTTTCTAGTGAGTGTCAAAGAAGTTCAGTACAAAAGAATGCCAGAGGTACAGTGGAATCTGGTCTCTCCAAGCCATTACACCCAATACTTTTCAGGGCATGAAACATGCTGGCTACAAAGTGTCAGGAGTCATAGACATCAAGATAAATATGCAAAGACTGGGTCCTTTCTAGAACGACCAAGACAATTCCTGAGCCATTCAGCTGCTATCCAGTCTTTAAAACATTAATTCTGTGATGGGAGCTGAGGCTGTTGAGAGCTTCCATGTTATCCACACATGCTATCAAGCAAAGGCTTCTGGGTCAAAACATGATTAGAAATGGCAATGGTATATTTTACTTTCTTAATTATCATTTAATCTTACCTGAGAAGTCCCTACAGCTCTCACCTGTGCTGACTATGGGCCTGTTCAGTAATCCAGATTACTGAAAAAATCAACAGTAAAAAGAAAGCTCCTGGAGAAGGGTTAAACATATTTTTCAACAGCAATCTCAAGTATTTTTATTATTAGAAGTGTTCTAATTTTCATTAACATACATTTTGATGGATTACATCAGGAAATAAAAAGATTAGCAGAGACAATTATTACAGCCATCATCATATTGGATGAAGTTAAGAAACTATAAAGCTTGCTAATCATGAACCAGTCATTAAGTGTCTGAAGTTATCTTGCAAAAAATTCACTCCCCATCTGCATGCTGTAGGTTTACTCTTTCCTCTGACACTCCTGACTTAAGTATCAGAGTCAGGCTATTAAAACAAAAGCAGCACTGGTGGAACATGATAGATGCCCACTGATGGGGAACAGATTACTAAAGTCAGAGGGGCTCAGGGTGAGTAGCTGCCTATATACTTCATTTTGGATATGCAGCACAGGTCAAAAGTTCATAAAATCTTTGCCAATAGCAAATATCCCCAAATCAAGAAATACAAAGATCACAATTATCCCATTTTGAGTAAATCTTATATATCTACTTATACTTCTTAAAGAGCACACTGCTGTTGGGAACTCAGCATTTGTATATGCTCTTCCCAATTACATCACACAATGCTACTGAGCAATTCACAATGCCATAAATTTTTCTCCAAGCCACTGCTTTGGGATTTCTCCAGCATGAGGCAATGGCTCCCTCTTGTCATGCCTGCTCACTGTATTTCCATACATATTGCCTACAGAATGAGCTGCTTTCTGTATTGCAGACAGTTCTAAAAGGTTAAGGAAATTCTGCACAGTCAGGCAGGGAGCAACACAAGGCAGAATTTAGTTTATCCTTGGCTGCAATATGCCATCATCAACAAGCCGTGATTTAAATGTTTAGCTATATTATTTGACCTTAGAACAGTTCAGCTCCTTATTCCTTCTCCACAATGAAACATTTTCCTACCTGAAAAAAAAAAATTACATTGCTGTTGGTTGTATTCTTGTACTAGGTCTTGCTTTAGCTTAAAAAAAATTTGTGTAGACTCCTTCTAATGTTTTGTTACATATGAAAAAATTCACTTTCTGAATTTGAAAAAAGTTTTCATTTTTCCCTTTGCAGATTTCCTTTGAGCAGGACCTTTTGAATGTTTCAGAATAAAAACTGCAACATCTTACACGCTGGAACCATCAGGTCCTCAACATGTTCTGTCATGTTACACACATGCATACAAACAGCTTCTTCTAAAGAACAAGGTAAAGACATTTAGTAAAGGCTAGTTCTGCACAGCAGCAACTAACACTCCCTTCTATCAGTCCATGGACTCAAGCAGTGGGGTTTACTCTGGATCTGCATTTTGTCCTTAAGCACCAAACTGAACTAAAAACGGGGAACTGAAAGGTGTGAATATCCAGGCAAAATGAATGTTACCTATGTAGGGATGTACGTTTCAGTAATAATGCTGTTTGAGTAAAATCTAGCAATATTACTTACAAGTTAGAAGCATGGATTCAGTTTTCTGTATTCATTTGCCGTTACAAAAACCATCTCCCCACTGACCAATCAATGCACACAGTTCACGCCAAAATGATATCACCTACTTATATCTGCATATCATTCACTTGCTTTTTTGTTACCCACTGTTCTCACTTATAAAAACTAAACACAAAAATGGGAAAGGATCACCTCTTCTCTTCAGCTTGGTGACTTTATGCATCTTTGGTTTGGTTTCTCTGTTTCCTCCTCAGACATAAAGCCCCCCTCCTCTCCTCCCATTTTTGTTCCTTCACATGCAGAATGAAAAAAAGAACAAAGGTGAAGTTACAAACCCAAGGTAGCAGTTCATGCTTCTTAGAATTCAACAAGAACTTTAGGCTGATGGACTCACTAACATATGCACCTGGTGAAAGATAGCAGGACAATGACAATCATTCCAGTTGGGAAGCAACATTAGGTGTCTGCCCCTATCTGTCTGCTCACTCTGTAAGCAGAGGTCCAAGAAACAGGGACATAAGGAAAGAGGTCAAAGGAGTCCTTGACATGTTGTTTGATTTGATAAAGAGATATTACAGTCCTTGAACACTTAATGGTAAGTAGGTATAAGATAAAATCACAGGCTAATACTAGAGCCAACAGAGGCGAGCACCAGACCTGGAATCAGTAGCATTACTTCAGACAGAGATGCAATTGAAACAAGGGAGAAAAAGCCTTTTTTGAGAAGACATCTGAAGCAAGAATCACTTCACTCTGCCTCTCAACTTGCAGCCTCAGGCTCCTTCCTGAGAGAATGGAGTCAGAGTTTGACTTAAAGCAGATCACCAGAAAATCTGTTTGCCTGAAACTGATGATTAACAAGAAGTTTTGAAAAGAAACAACAACAAAAAAGGAAAACAGAAATCGCCAGCTAATTCATTGTTTCTTTTTATGCTACTGAGAACAAATTGTTTCCTCAAACTCAGTAATCTGTACATAAGAAGAAAGGAAGGTACAAAATTCTACTTCATTCCTTTTCTCTTTGTAAATATACTTGAATACATTAATTGTCCCATTTTGGAGGGGAGGGGAAAAAAAAAGGAAAGAGATCCAAACTAACAAACCAGAAGGAACCCAAGGCTCACAAGCTGACAAGCACTTCACAAGCTGACACATCATTTCCTGAGGTCTGTATGATCTTGTTTGGTCAGGCTTACAGAATTAAAAAGATGCAGAAAACAAGGAACTAACACCAAACAAAAAGCTAATGCAATACAAGGCTCTGCATGCAATTAATTTGTTCTTCATTTTTAGTTTATCTTGCATGTAGTTGCTCTTTAAGTAAAGAGCCAATGTGCCCAGTGACTGACTGCCTTCAGTGAGTTTAAATTTATCACAAGTATAGAGACAACAGGGGAAAAAAAAGTGATGAACTACCATGGAGAGAAAAACCACATCATTTAGCAGAATGATCTCTGAAACCAAGCATAAACCTCTTACACAAACTGCATTTTCCTGCTCATGTCTGGATTTCTTTTGTACCAACAGACAATGGTACACTTACATGCAGCATTTCAGAGGTTCAGCGAAAGAAACCAACAAAAATTCCTGCTGACTTCAGCATGATTCTGCAAGACTGAAATTTTAGGTTGCGAAACCTGGTTGCAGGATCAATGCAGTTTTTGAATGAGAAATTAAAACTTCAGACACAGGTCATCTTTTAAATGTTTTATTTCAGTAGGAAAGATTCTGTTTGTTTTAAACCTGTACTTAAATTCATTTCAACTAGCTTATGCAAACACACAATTTTCACACACATACAGAATGAAGTCTTAAAAAAGTTGAAGGAAAAGGCTAGAGGATAGCCAAGCTGCACGTCACTCCGTGAGATCATAGTGCAATCCCTCTACCCCACAACACCTCACACCAGCAGGGAATATTCACAATGACTTGTATTAGCTGCATGACAACCTGGATTCCTCCTTCCAGTGATGGCTGGCCCTTACAGGGATGTTATGAAACACGACTATGACTTCCTGGTGCTTTTCACACTTCAGTACAGCACCATTTGAATGGATGAGAAATGCCTGCAAACAAGGCATCCTAGGGCCCTTTATTTCAACATTTCATGGGTTTATACTGCTTTTCAGTTCCATCCGTGAACAGCTTTGGAATGGTGAGAAATACCTTCAAGGAATATGTAGAGGCCACAACCTACCCAAATAAAGAGCAATAATAAAGTAACCAAATGCACAAAGGAAATGGAGTATTTACAATGCTTTTAGTCACTCAAGAGCAAGATCAAGCTAAGAGCCAGGACTGTGCCAGGGTCTGCAGGAACTTGCATTTCATACCCTTTTTTGCAACTTCATGAAAACTCCTCAGATTTCTTCTGCAGCAGGCATGCCTAAACCAAGTAATGTGTCTTTCCTCCTTTGAACTCATCCTTCTATTGTCTTGGAAGAGTCTTAGAAAGCACAAGATTAGTCTTCAAGTTATCCTTCCCTTTCCAACATCTGACTTTCTAAACAGTATTTTAAACCTGCTCTGTTTTTATAAAGATGTGTTCCAGGAAAACAAATATTTAATCGCTTAAGAACAATATATTCTTTCTTTCATTTCCCTGTCCAAAGCTTATAAAGTCTTAATACTAAAATGATCTCCAGCAGTTGTTTCAGTGAAGGACAGTACTCTCTACATAGTGTTGGTACTAGAAATACAATATACAAAACTGAGCTGATGGGATACTAAAGAGTAAGATTTATCCAAGCCTTCTCTTTCCCCAAACAGGTTGGTTGTGTTTATTTTACATTAACAAAAACTTATGAGAAAAATCTTCTCATAAGAATGTTTAAATCAAAATGGGAGAGAGAAAAGCAAGCTCTTTTCTAATAACATGAGATCTTAAGTTCATGTGGTCTAGACCATGACTTGGTTTACCCTTTTCAATGTCCTCTCCCACTACTAAATCTATTTAGAGACATACCAAAATAAGAGTAATTTTGAAGAAGTCTGAGCTATTTCTGATAAAGCTGAACAAATCCAAGCTACCAAATACCTCTGCAGTTTTCCTAAAAAGAGACAGACTATTCAAATACAGAAGAGAGAAAAAAAAACAAAAACAACACTAAGGCAGCTAAAGCCACAACTATTTTACATTGACCAAAAGAACTAACTTCTGCAGAAATGCAATGACTGTACAGAATGTTACTCCTTGGTTCAAGAACACAGTATGCAAGTCTGCCACTGTGCTACTCTTAGCACTGAAATAAAGGAATTGGTCTTCAAGTCAATAGTAAGGCACTGACAAAAGTCCTCCTTAAATCCAAGCACTCACCCTCTTGATGCTTTGCAAATGAGAGAAATGTTTTTTTTAAAAAAAGGATAAGCCCTACAAACAAATTCAATGCCCACTCGCACAGACTCTTGTAATGTCAACTCCCCAAGCCAAATCACCTTATCCACAAGCCACTTTTAGAGAAAAATTAAAGAAAAAAAGAAAGCAAACAAGTAAGTAACAGCAAACTTGAAAAACTTGTCCTTGCAGGTAGAATAAGAAATTAACTGCTGTGATTTACAACCAGCCCTGGTGTCTTGACGCTTGCAACAGGCAGGAAACTACAGCCAGCCATGGAAAGGATTGGAACTGCTGACGCTGGTGAGTAGCATACCAAAAAAAGGACAAAGAATGAAGAGGAAAAAAAGCCACAAAAAGCCACTGACAGAGCCAGAAGAGGTTAACATCCCATGATTCATCTTATCTTGATTTGGACAAGATTTGCTACAGGCAACCAAAACCACAAGGTCCATTTAGCTTTTATCAGAAGGGACCACACTTCTTCTGGTGCCTTAGCAGCACAAAAACCTGCAATTATTTCTTCTGGAAAAGACATTTCTTTTTTAACAATTTTTATGTCCAGTACTAACAGAGGAGGACTATTGTTGAAGATGTATAAATGCAAATAGAGGAGGCTGATGTTGTAAGAAAAGTTAGATAGGAATTTACTTTCAGCAAGGAAAAGATAACAAAAAAAAAACCTGATGTGCTTTTTGTTTGGTTGGTTGGTTTGGGGTTTTTTGCTCCCAATATGTTTTCAAATATGCACATTTTCTACAAAATGCTTTTCTTGGATATAGTTCAAGTTGTGTTTTAAGGAGGAAAGTTTATCAGCTGACTCCTCAGAAGAGACAGTGATACCTCAATCAGGAGTCTAAAACATCCCTGTAACTTACGGGATCTGCTTAATACTCCAGCTGCAGAGCTGACAAACTGCCATTGCAGTATTTTCCTTTTCTGATCTTTCTTAAGCAGGAGATGATTTTTCACAGCATTTTAAAGGGTAACAGCAACAGTTTTAAAGCTGGGTGCTAAAGCTCATTCATTAAGTATTTATGGGCATTCATTTGGTATTCGCAGTTTTAATGCCTATTAACTTGCACCTAACTACTTAATGAATTGTAATAGCCCAAGTACTATTCCCTGGCACGAAATGTCTGCAAAACAAAGTATGTGGCTGAGATGAGCTCTGTTTACTCAAATAATCAGTTCTTCAGAAATAAATCTCATCTGCTTTCTAAGGACACTGAAATAGTCAGGTTTGAAAAACCCAGTAGTATGGATTAAGTTAGAAAGAGATAAAAGTTAGCAGTGAGGATTCAACAGCCAGTGCAGTTTCATGTATTTCTAAGGCACTGCACCAGTTTCCTCAGCCAGACATTCCCTGTTGTTCAACCCTTCTGAAGCCTGTTCGTTTAGCTAAGTGGTGAGCAGTCAGCACGTGTTTAACACTTCCATGTGAAGTCTTCCTATGAAGATCTACTCTGAATACCTTTTGCTCATATACCTCCCAAACAGCAAGCTTTAAGGGGCATCTTCAGTTTCAAAATCAAAACATGAAGGAATAAAGTGACAAATGTTACCTGAAGCACTTCAGCAGTTGCTAACAAGATAAAGAATCAGAACAATACATTAAAAATAAAAAGCAGAGAGAAACTGCCAACTATCTGAAGTAGTCTGGATGACAGTCTTACCTGAATACCATGAGCTCATTCCTGTCCTTGTTTTCTCAGCACTGCTCTGAGTTATTTAATTTTTAAACTCCTTTTTCTTATTTAAAAAAAAAAAAAGCATTACTACATTCTTTACAGAGTATTTGACTTGTCTGAGTCATTCCAAAGCTTAGCTCAGGCTGCTTTCCCTCAGGGAACAAAATTACCACCTCTTTCTGAGCACCATTAATCCCAAAATACGTAACATTTCAGTGTTTCTGTGTTGCCTTGTGGGAGAGTGTGGCTACACAGGAGACAGACAACAGCAAAGTACTGAACTACTCTTTGTAGCAAGTGTCAGTAAAATCTTTTGTGTTGTCATTAATCACTCCCGTTAGTTTGGCTACACATTTTAAGAAAGTCCTCCCACAACATTCAATTTCTCCCACAAAACCCAGCACATCTGAGGGTAGGAAGAGTAGGAGGTCTGAGAACAATTAAAGTTGGTAACAGCAACAATTCACTAAATGATTTGTGAACTGTTTTCCCCACCATAAAACTCTAACTCAAAACAGCTGGGAAAACACAAAAACCCCCTAATGATAAATGACACCTTCTGACCTGGCTCTGTCCTTAGCAAAGCTGTGTGATGTCAGTCTGTGGCTCTCACTTCCATGTTTCCTTTCACTAACAGAAGAACAGAACAGATACAGTTATGCTGCAATGAACCTAGAATAGCTTATTTAAAAATTCAAAATCCACAGGTTATTATCCACAATGCTTAAAAAAGTACACATGCACACTGTTAAAAAACACTTAGCTGTTGAGAAGAAATACACATTAAGGAATTTTTTAATGAAAAAAAACCAACCAAAAACCAACCAAAAAGCCCAATCTAACAGAACTAAAGTTGTTCAAAGTCTACTACAGTAACACTGCCAGCTATGAAGATGTCTTTACTGTACACCCAACATGGGTAAACTTGGGAAATGTGTGAATTGCAGACAGCTTCAGCACAAGAAAACCCTTCCCGAAATACATGACTTCAGGATCAGAATAGACTATTCATTCCCCACCACAACAACAAAAGAAAATTGAAAGGGGACACAAATTCCCACAGTGTTTGTGGCGTAAGTCTGACAGAAGCATCTTTCTACTGTTTTCTTTCCAACAAGAGCCAATTCACAAGAATGATTATTGGAAACAAATCAGCCTATTACCCTTCAGTCTGCATCACCAAGCGCTTCAGGGGTTCGTGTTTTGTTTTGTTTTGACTATGAGATTGGATTCTCCTTTTTTGTCCCCCAGAAATCAGAAATTAGTAATTTCCATCAAGAGATTAATTTGACTCTGGGAAAAAAGACAAAACCAAACAAACCTGATTTTATAGGCTTCTACTCAGATGCAATAAACAAATTGTACATTTTCAAAATAGTAACTATTAGTAGAAACCTTTATTAGACAGTCAGAGAACTCTGCCACAGACTGGTAGGTAGCTTGTTTCTTTTGAAGAAGGAGTCTTCATGGTGGAATCTGCAAGCATATTTACGGCCACTAAACCACAAAGTCAATGGAACAGTTACTACTTCATCACAGAATTCAAAGTTCTGATATTGGAATCATATTTTGGACAATGTTTCCTTGCTTTACAAAGATCATATTTTTTAAGACTAATCATCCAGGAAACTATACCTAGGTGATAGCAAAACCCAAATAAAGCAAGAATCAGTCTTAAGCATAAAACACATACAAAGCACGGCTCCCTTTTTTACAACCATTATGTTTTTCTCTGTAATTTCAGTGACCAAGGATGGAATTTTGATAGTCTCACACCTTTTCTCTCCTTAGGTTTTTCTACCTTCTAATAAATTATTTGCCTGAAGATCAAAAGAGCTGTGTATGTAAGGTTTCCTCTAGGCCATATTAGCAATACCACACAATGTCAACTATTTTGATCCGAGACAGTGAAATCAGTTATTGCTGAATGAGAACATGAAAGCTTGAAATTGCGCCTCTATCTTTTAAAAACACAGATCTTAAGTGCTAGCATGAAACATCAAACACTAACAGGGGTCCCTAACTGCTAATTGACAGATACCCAGAGAAGAAAAATGTCTCAGTGAGCTATACGCAGGTGTTGGTTCTTTTGTCATTCAACCTTTGTATGTAGGAGAGTGCCAGGTGTAGAAACAAATGGAAAGAAAACAGTTCTGCCCAAACAATGCTTTCACTTTTATCTGTTCCACACGCATACACTGACCACCCAAAACACATGGATGACATTTTCAACCAGGAATTAGGTAGAGTACCAAACCCCCCCATTTTTGGTGCGTAAGTGCTCAACCTTTGTGCCACTCATAGTGAATATGGCTCCCATACAGTACTACAGTTTGCAAGGTTACCACTATTTTAAACTTGCAGTTGGTACATTTCTTATAGGTCTGAAAGGAATAACATTGCTCCAGGCTAAGTGTGCCTGGGACAAGCTCCCACCAAGAACTTCTGGCACAGTCTAAACAACATCTCTAGAACACGTAGTACCTCTTTTACCCAGTTCATACACAGCTTTTGATACGATTCTTAAATACCAGTTTACTTGTTTTCTTAAGAATGCCTAAAAAGGTGAGTTATTTTCAAAATTAGTATAAAGTTAAAAGAAACTCAAACTAGTTACAATCTATTTAACTCAAGCACAGCACCGCCAGAAGTTTCACACACGCTATTTGGTGTTTCTTGTTGGTTTTCCTTTCACTCTTTAAGGCAGTGGTTTCCACAGGTCAGTTCAGAGAATATAATGAAATGTGGTCCATGGCAATTCATGTTGCAACTCCATTTTTGATTTGGGGGACTCTGCTCCCCAGCCATTAGTGGTTTTGCTCAGGGCTCCAGAGTTCAGAGATCGAGTTGACAGGCTCTGTTCTGGCACAGAAAACAGCTGGCACATTTTTCATCAGGACCTCGTTCTCAGTTATGAGATGATTCAAATTGTTCTTTTGTTTGTTTTGAATTAGCCTATTATTCAAAGGTCATCAAGTTGGCAGGAACCTGAAAACAAAAATATAAAGGATAACAGATTTAACTTTGGGTAGCATCTACCTACATCCCACTGTTCCACAGACTAGACACTCATTTAAATGCACCATCATTAACAGACTGGTGGAGGTTGGAAGGGGCCTCTGGAGACCCCCAAACTCAAGAAGGTTCAACGCTCTTCATGTCTCAAAAAAACAGGGGAGGAGGAATGGAATTGTCATTCAACAGTACAACTAAGAGCTGCAGAGAAGTCAGATATATCCAATATTTTAAACTGCTGCACAGTTTGTAATTTTATTATGTGGCTGTAGATCTTATTAATTTTGATGACATCTAAGATTTAAGTTGTCAGCAAAACAACTTTAAAATGATAAATCTCAGCACCAAACTACACAAGCAGAACCTTCTCAGTTGAGTCCCAGCTAGAGGATTCTTGGCACACAGGTTAGTGATTGATATAAGCTCTCTAGTATTTTTAAAACTAATTTAAAAATATGAGGCATAAACACTTGCCTGGGCTTTTCCCATAGGAAACCTGAATGCCTACTGCAGACATCACTCCCTTTCATGAAGATGAAAGCTAGTCTGCATTACCTTAGTTTATAACCCCATTTTCTCCCCATCAGGAATTTGCCAGGCAGCCACATCTCTTGTTTACTCAGGTTATTAAAGAGCCACCACATGCCTGATGACTGTCAATAAATACCCAGTTTGGTCAGATGTGAAGCAAGCATTTCTTGTTTTACATTTACCATCTACCTGTAGATGCAAGAATGATCAACTGGGCTAAAGTTCCCCCAGTAAACTAAAAATAATATCTGTTAAAATAGTTCCCGATATCATTCAACTGGGTAGGTATCTTTACTCAATTGAAAGCACACTTAAACATCCAATCTTTCTGAGGAAGTCTTGCTGTTAGTAAGAAGACAAGATCTTCCATTTTAAACAGTATCACAAGCCATGTCTCTAGGGAAAGCACTGTTCAGAAGTCAAATCACCATGAAGAGAAAGGTTTTACAGGATCTTTCTGGTTTTAGTCATTTAGTAAACCAACTTTTGTAACCTAATGTTTGTGTGAAGCACTGTGGCTTCTATGGGTGCAACTACATCATGAGAACGCATACAGTAGAACTACAGAACATGGCAGGAAAGAAGTTGTGTAGTTGTACCATATGGGTTTTTGCAGGGAAAATATGCAACAAAAGAGAGTAGCAAGGGCTTTTGTCTTTTAGTGGTAGCTTGCTTTCAGTAATCCTCCCCTCCTACATTTATCTTCACTTTGCTATCACATTTTCCACAGCAGGCCCCACTACGATTCTTACACCTGCTGCTTCTGCATGAGCTAGGGGCTGGATGCTTTAGGCAAGTTTGCATTAAATAGCATTGTTAAGCCTTTTTGAAGAAAAACTGTCCTTGGAAAGCAGTTTTCAGGCTTGCCTGGAAGCCACCACTCTTGCAAACTCTCTGCCACTCTTTGCTGCTATTCCCACACTCTCCAGCCAGGACAACAACCTTCTCTCCTTTGCACTGTCTTTGCACTTCAAGGGATCTTCTGCAACCCTCCTTAGATTTCTCTCAGAAGCAGAACTGAACAAGAAAGCACACAGTGATCTGGAAAGGTACTTTCACTTCCTTTACAATTCAGTAGTATTTTAGCTCTAGGGACTCCATAAACAAATATGCAAAGGAAAAGGGAGATTCCAGCAAGACAACATGGTAACTTGGTAACTTAAAAAAGAAGTTTGATGATGAAAAACATCAGTAAGAATTTATAAGACAACAGAATTTAGTAGAGGTTGGAGTAGTCTTACTGTGCTTTTTGATTCATGGAAAATCTTGCTTTTGCTTCCAAACTGTGCCAGATGTACCCAGGAATAAACTATTTTTTAATACATATTAGAAACAACAGAAAAAAGGTATTTTAGAGCACTTCTTCCATTTCCTCAATTGCTTTAAATTACCACAGAAGCCCTGAGGGCTTGTTTGCATGGGGACAAACAGGAAAGCAAAAGCAAATCAATAAGCATGTGAAATCCATGTAGATACTGCTCAGAGTAGAATTCTCTTCAAAGTCAGCAGTTACAGCTCAGTCATCCTGAAAATCTGCCACTTCTGATGTTTTAATTCCTTCTCAGGATCTTGCTCTCACCTGTTGTCTGTTGCTTTGGCAGGCGGCACTCAGATGTTTAAACCAGAGCGTTGCATTCATTCTGTTTCCAGCTTGGAATTTATATGAATTTCCTAAGTGAGAAAGGTAGAGAAAAAACATTGATAAAGAAACCCCAAACCACTATACACTTAAATACTACCCCTATTCAAATAACCCTAAATTAAAACATTAGGAGCAATTTAGCAGCAAAAGATTCATGTAACTTCACACTTTGTCTGACAGGGGTTGCAGCTTGTTTGACCCAGTGCAAGAAAAGTTCCAGCTTGCCTGTCTGTCCTCCTTCCCTTCCAACATCTTAGATTTCCATTAACACCAGTATGAACTACGAAAGAACAAAACATTTCTCAGAACCATAGGACAAAATGGTTTTGTTCCATGCCAGTACTGCAATTTGTTTATAATAATGTTTCATAATTCTTCAATGAAGTGCAAGATAGTACTGAAAGGCACTCCAGAAAGCTACATTCAGACACTATTGGAAAACTGTTCCTAAACACGTTGATACATTTCAGACTGGTATTTTCAGTGTCTGGTGTTCTACAGGGCTTGCTTGGGTTCAGAAAGGCCACGTATTAGAAAAACACTTCATGTTGCTTTGCTGAGTTTAAGCTGACAGGCAATTATATTTTACATGACATTATTGGTAGCGCTACAATAGATGAATAAATGAGATGTACCATGACTTGAAGTAGACAAAGCAATAAATGATGGTGAGTTCTTTTATCAGTACTTCTAATGATGTTCTTTTTCTTTCTGTAGTTTGAAGTGCCATGGAAAAGTAACACTTTCCTCACAGTTTAAACTGAAACCAGGGTGCTATATTGGAGTAGAAGAAACCAAAGTTTTTCTGCAGAACAGTCAAGACCTCTTAGGTGTTTATTTTTCCTGAAAATAGGGCTACACTGGAACAGATGGTTTGGTTTGGTTTTTGTTTTTCAGTTGCAGAGGAGAAAGGACTGGTCAAGCACCTGCTGTTAGCTGAATATTGAACTATTTCTATTGCTACTTGCACAAACATGAAAATGTTTCTTGAGTGGTCTAAATAGTTTAGAAGAATGCAGATGAATGCTTCCAATAAAAATCACAACTGAAGTTATTAACGGTTTGGAGAGTTCTTAGAACATGATGAAGACTGAAGATTCTCCACGTGTTCCCATAGCATTCTAAAGGCAAACATGACACTGCAGATAAAGTTGTGAAGTGGAAAGTTAACACCCTTCCCATTTCGTTTAGTTGCTTTATGAATGCCTCAAATCAGATGTTTATTCTGAGAATCACTGCAACCCTGGTATTATAGCGTTGCTCACCCTTCTCGGAATCAGTCAGTAGGAAGAGATCTGGGTGCTCAGGATCATCTGCCATCATCACCATCCAGCCCACCACTGACACATTCTTACTGGGTGTGGATTTGAACTGAAAATAGAAGCAGAAATGTAAATAAAAGTAAAACAAGAAGCTTCAACCAGACTGACTGCACTGCACAGAACAAGAATTTAAATGGCAGTTCTTCTCAGTGACGCTGTTAAAGACAGAATGACCTCAAAGGAAACATAGCAGTTAATAAAACTAAGAAAGTTTATAAATGTTTTATAGAGGCAGTGAAAACAGAACTTACCACAATGAATGATATTAAAAAATAATTAAAAGGATTACTGCAACCCCCCCAAACCTGCCACCAGACATCTAATCTGCTCTGTATGAGTACAACAGCATTCCTCACATTGTTATTGCACAGTGCATACCTTGTAGTTCAAAAAAGTATGGTAACAAATGCAAAGCTAATCCCTTCACTCTTAACAAATGGAAGAATTAAACTTGTCTGTGCCATAATTATTCCACATCAACAAGCATCCATTATAATAGTCTGTAATTACACAGCCAGAATATGTGTAGAGAAGATAATACAACTGTGTAACTAAATATTATGACCTGACAAATGAAATGGATCAAACAAGGGCATAGATTGCATGAACAAATATGCAGAAAATGATGGGGGTTTCTGTTCAAGACATTCATATTCATACACTGACATAACTTAGACCTCTTCTAAGCACAGTAGCTGTCTCTGCTACACTAGCACCACTCCTGACAGCTCCTTGCTCCCACTCTGCTTTTCATTCACCTGTCAGTGTTATTTTCTACTTCTCACGCTTCTCTCAGTTCCAGGCTACTCGCCCTGTAAATCCAACTCATTTTCAAACCGCAGGCTCAATTCTCCCTGGTCCTCTTGCTTATCCCTCACAATTCCCCTCTCATTACTTGCTCAGGCAGTTCCATTCACTCCCCAATACTCAATTCATTCAGTTTCTCTCAAGCCTTTAGTTAGTTGCCAGATCTCTTCCTCCCACATTCATGGGTCCGACAGAGACTTTTTTCATCAGTTGCAGCCCTCTTACTCCTCTGCAGTGCTTCACTTCGCTGGCCAAAAGGTCCACCTCTGTCTGGTATGTGCTGGTCCTTGTCAGATGTACCTTCCTCCTGTCTCATGAAATCCCTACTCTGACCTCCATTAGCACAGCAGTTCTGACCTCTATTGGAAATGATAAAACTAAAACAACCTTGGAGATGTTTTCAAATCATTCAAGTGTATGTTTCATTTTAGAAATATTACTTCACCATTACAAATCTAGAACTCCAGTTCAGCAAAAGGAAGCATTACTGCTAATAAATTTGAGGGTATCACAAGCAAAGTAGGAGTTTATAAGAATATTCTCTATATAATTTAAAATACATAATTTATAAATTAAATTCCACTGTCAATCTCATGTCAGTTTTTCTAATCTATGCCATAGATTAACTGGAGACCTTGAACATCCAGGTAAGTTTGTCTGGGACTTGTGCAACAGGTGACATTTTAAACCTCAGTTTAAAATACACTAGAATTTGAACAAATTAGACCAATATTTGAAACAAAGTATTTGAATCAAGTTTAAAAAAATCTAAGAGTCCAGTCTCTCCATATATTATAAACTTCCAAACGCATCATCTGTGTACCGTCCTCTTTTTATGCCACCATAGTTACACTTGCAGAAACCATCCCATCACAAGTTCCTACCAGTCCTGTTCAGCTGACATTTGTGTAATGTCAATGTAAATAAAAAAGCCTGGAAGCTTTGAAGGGATAGGGTACAGATAGCTTAAGTGTAAATGTGATGATGACTGTTCTTCGGAAAGAGTTGCCTACCAAACTTCAAAATGGATGCCCTTTTTTGATGTTACTATGGATAAAACCCCAAAAAACCCCAAACATTCCTCATAAAACATGGAGAACAACATATACTAAAATGAAGTAACTCTACTGCATTTGGGAGGTAGGCAGATTTGGTAGCACCTCATAAGAAGAGGAAGGAAACTATAAAGATATATCAGACAACATTTCATTACAGTGAGGGCTGGATAACATAATGTCTTTCCAAAGAGAACCTAAAAAGTCTTTGAATGTTCCAGTCAGTAATGAAATACATTCAGGAATTTTATCAGAAATAAGAAATGAAGACAGAAGGGAATAAAATAAGGAAGGGAAAACAAAGGAAAAAATATATTCGTGGCTTGCTATGGACCCACTGAAGAGTTTGTCTTGAAAAATAATACACAATTTACACCTAAAAGGGACCTGTAAAATGCAAGCTTCAAAGTCCTGCTAAGTCCTAATGGTTAGTCCTGCTAAGCATTAATAAGTCATTTGCAGGGATGCAACATACTTTTGGAACTGCACTTATATCTAGAGTTCCATGAAAGCAGCACATTTGCACACAACACCTGAAATTACCATGCAACCAAAACTGCTTGCTTCATATTTTGTTGGATTCAAAACAATTAGTTAATCATGGTACTTCTGCACAAAGTAAAAAGTTCCACACAAGGAAAGCGTTTCCTGCCAGCATCCATCCATCCCCACTAGGAACACGTCAGTTTTCCATCCCTGCGCATGGCTGGATTTGTATTCCATGTTTACATAGTCCCCCAGGGCAGTTCATTCTCCACTGATGCACAGAGCCTTGCTAACAGCAATTCTACTTTGTGAACATGAAAAGAATGAAAGCTTCATTGTAATTTAATGTTCCTGCCTTTTTTTTTGTTGTTGTTGATTTTTTTTAAATACAGGCCATTGCAATGATATTCATTATACACACAGAAAATTACACAGCTCTGGTGCTAGGCTTCACAGAACTAATTGTTGTTGTTCTGAGTTCAAAGGCACCTACATGCAAATCTTCTGAATCAAAACCTCTAAATTAATCTGTGAACGGATTTTCAACTCCAACCTTATGGCACCTACAAATCTCCTCCTCCTCCTCATCTCCTGTTGAAATTTTACAGCTTTCTAATATTAAAATAATTTTCTCGGTGGCTGAATGCACTTTCTCAAATGACAACATTCTTTATCAGGGTATTTCAGTCAAATGCTTGAGCAACAATTACCAGGTTTCCTAGAGTGCAAATAAATGGGTCTGTTTCTGATTATATGCAATGGAAGGCCTGGAATGAACAAGGGTTTATGCTCGAGCATAGTGCCTCAAAAAGTCTCTGTTGCTTTTCCCAGTACCTATGCACATGGGAAAACCCCTCATGCATGCTATGTTGTCACAGAAATTCACAAGATTCTGTCAGCCCAATCACTATAAACAAGTTTATATGTGTATTCCCATTTTTCTGAGTGAATGGCTTGAGACTAAATTTACCTTGGCTACTTTTTACTATTGTCCTTTCCTAAAGATGCACAAGCTCTATAGCTTCACCACAGAACCTTGCTTGTCAGTACCATTTCAGCATGAGAGAAACCCTTAAGAACGCTAACACATATTCCTCTCATATTCTCCTGTACCACATCTTTGGGCTCTGAACTTCACGTACTATTTACAATTTCCCAATACTGCAGTAATAACTGAAGCCTGTTCATTGTTTAAAATACAAAGCTCATTATATTTAGTAGTCTCTCTTAGCAGATGCAGCATGAGAAAGCTTCCTGCATCCAGGGTTTCTACAGAATCCTCTTCCTTTGGGCTAGATTCACATCTAGAACACATGCTATACTGCATGTGCTCCTTTAACCATAGGCATGAGAAAAAGAGCCAGCTTGCCCCTGTCTAAAACTGAGACAGTTTCTTGCTCTTTTTGCTGGATTACACTGGGATTTTTATGAGGTAATTTTCCAAAGTGGTTGTCTAACATAAGCCTGGAAAAGCTTTGAGTGGCCGAGCATTCCAAGTGCTCAGTCTCAGCTGCCTGAAGCAATAGCAGCAGCAGAACAGTCAAAAGCACGCCTGTAATCAAGACACATTTACCAAGAGAGCTGTAGCCAGGAAACTTTACATAGCAGACCAACTTTTTCTTTGCCAGTGTTCCTTTCCATGTCACAAGGACCTTGAAAAAGGAAGCTGAAAAGACAGATGTTTACATGGCTCCAGAAGATGCCTGATGTATTCTACCTAGGTAAATCTCAAATGCATCAATTACTGAAAAAGAAATCTGCTTCAAAGTAGACATCATCATTACTTTTATCCATTTAATTTGGACAGTAACAAACCAGATCTCAGATCTCTTTATTTTGCAAAACAGACCTCTTAGGAATATCACTGGACAGTATTTGTACAGTCGTCTTCAAAAACTCCAGAACAAAGCCTGTGGGCTTTGTACAATAACAATGGATGGAGATGTAAGCCATCATGAAGGAGGCTACAGGCACAACAGAGGTAGAATAGCTGACCAAAATTACTGACCACCTATTATTAAGCTGTTAATTGAATTGGAGCCTCTTCCTCTAATACTCCAACCCTAGGCTCCCTGAGCAGTTACCAGCTTATTTTCCATCTTAATTTCAGCATAAAGATTGTACTCTGTGTTCAGAGAGTTCTGCTTACCTCGTAGCAGAAGTATGTGTGCATTCACTCTGACCTATTTGTTTAAATTAAACACAACCCAAACCATAGGTAATGAGCGTTACAGTATTTTAATCATGGCTGTACCTGGGAAACCAAGTCAGAGAGCTGAGCTGCATAACATGCTCTGCATCCACAAACACTGCCATAAAAGCAAGACATCAGCTGTGTACAGACAAATCCAAGGTTGTGCTGGATGGTTCAGTCCAGTTTCATAAATCCAACTGCTAAAAACAAATCTATTCTAGAAGTCATTGCTTTTAACTACTGCTCTTCCATCTCCCTTTCCTGGGAACTGCATTGCTCTAACTGTTCTCAGTATTTGCAAGCCGTAATGCTGGTAGACTTATTGTGATGGGTAACCCTGCCAGCCCATGGGCATTAATGTCTCCTAGCCTCTATCTGCAAGCTTCCCCGATGGATGCCGGCACATCCTTGGGCACATAAACATGAGAACATAAGAACTTCTTAGATACTAGCCCCACTAGTTGGTACTCAGGTGTGTTGTAGGTATTGTAGCACATCAGTGACTCTGGGATCATTGAAACTCAATTTACTTAAGCTCAGAAAATAACTTTTGGAAGCGTCTTCTAACTGGCTATGACTGCTTTTCAAGACAAAAGCAAAGGCTTTTGCAGTATCAGAGACTCAAGAGGATCAGATACTTGAATGTTTATGTTTGTTACCTTTTTACTTCATCTACCTCTCCTAAAGAAAGGGCAAGACCATTTAAATGATTAAAATTGTTATTCTAAAGGAAACGTACAATCAAATGGAGCACATAAGAATTCAATATACTTCATTTCCAAGCAGTAATATTACCAGCTACACAATTTTTCCAAGTTCTCCAAACCCACATATTATTTGGATTGCTTTAAAATATTCATACACAATACTGAAAAAGCTTCTGATTGAATAGGTACAAATATGGCAAAGTCTTCCATCATTTAGTACTTTGACAGACTGCGGACAAGAAAGACTTATAAATGCATATTCTATTCTTAAAGCAAAATGCTTTTTTGGCAAAAAGCCTAAAGGAATCACATCAGTAGACAGAGCACAAAGTCTGACATTACAAAAAAATTCCTTTCCCATTTCTCGAGACTTCCAGAAAAAAAACAAGCAACTGTCAGTGACATAATGCCAGCTCAAGTTCTCTCTTGGGTCCTGCTTGTGCTTTAATTCTTTGCATTTCTGCTCATAGTAGTTTACAAGTCTGCTCTTTCCAACTACCATTACTGTTAATAAGACACTCCTTCCACAAGGTTTCCACTGATAGTAAAGGCAAATGCATCCAAACACACAGGAGTCATTACAGACACAAAGCAGAAAGGATGTTTGGCTGGCATGCCTTTGGGCTGGGCTGCTACTGTCTTAGGTGGCCAACCAAATGAAGTAGGATCAGTTTTGATTTCACCTAGGCAATCAAAGCAAGTTGGAGCAAGACAGGTAGATGATGGCAAAGAGATTATGCAGACATTTCTACAAGTAATTAGCTACTATTAAACTACATTGAGTATTACAATACTGATTCATAATTAACTATTTTTAAGGAAAGTGGAAAATACTCAAATTTTTGGTAGGTTAAGAACAGTGCACACAAAATCTTTCCATGTAGAAGATTCGAATATACAAGAGTCTGCTAACCAGAATTCTTAAGCTTCTGATCTCATCCCTCTCAACATAAAACTGTTAGGTTAAAAAGGAAGTATTTTGTCCAAAAAAGAAATGAGAGAGTCCCCTTAACAAGGATTATGGAAGCTCATCTCAGTTTTCAAAATTCCATAAGCTTTATGTAAAGTAAATGTTTTCCTGTGACAGTTTTCATAAATTAAACTGAGACACTGTCCAAGACAACTGTAAGTAATGGCTCTGAGTAGTGAATGAGCTTGGATAAACATCCAAGTACCTCAGATGTTACCCAGTTCAATGGAATCTCTGGTGGCACCCTCTTGTGTTGTAATTAGCCAGTGATAACAGGAACTAGGCACACCATAATGTCCCTGGAACATCTATGGAAGATCCTTTTACTTCCCCACATAAGCAGAGTATTTGCTTCTTTCAGTAAATAGAAGTAAAGCCATCATGCAATATGCAAGCTCTCTGCTTAACGTATCAAGTGTTTTGTACTCCACTGTAGTTAAGTGATTACAGGATTGAACAGAAAAAGAGAGTAGTCTCATTTTATCACAGATACTCAATCAGTACATGTTTAATGTTATATGTGGTGACCTCTCAGCCTTCCCACATCAATGTTTTTTTTGGATTTCATCTATTAAACTGTTGCAAGTCTCAGAGATTGAAAGATATGACTTCTACCTTAGAAAAGCAGACAGACCCCCTGACAAATTTCCTTCTAGACCAAAACATTCAAAGAGACCCATGGCATATGCAGAGCAGATGTGCACACTATTTCCATTAGGGCATTTCCATATGAGGTGACTGACTGGAATACAGGATAGTGCTGACTAGAAATCATGCAAGTCCTGAACTACTACTCAGTGTTTACATTAGGAAATCATATTTTATTGTTGGCAGATGATACTGGAATATGCCTGGTTTACATACGTGTTTTCTTTCTGCAGCCTTCAGAGATTTTGCAGCATAGTAGAAGAGCTGGGTTCCACACAGTGCTACCCAGTACTTTGTCCAAGATGCTACCTGAATAGAAAAGAGGGAAAAAAAAAAACAAAAACAAAAAAGTGCAATGGATAAGAGAAGTGTTTCATGACATCAAGCCATGACATAGCAGGCATCATCCTGCAAGAACACAACAGCACTGTCTGGCCAAACCAACAGCCCTGTTTCCAAAGCTGCTGTTTCTACTTATTTGTATAGGTCTAGTAAAGATCTAAAAAGGAGAAAGAACATGTGCCTTTCCTCAGTACTCTGAGAGACAGTTTCTGCATCTTACTCTATACTTTCTGCAACCCTTATTGAACATTTAATTGAGTTAGAGCATGGCTGTCCCTCTTCTCTCCCACTGTATGTACTGCCATCAGGTATCTTCCTCATATTTCATGAATATGCATTTTGATTTATAATTCATAATCTAGCATTGGCGATGCAAATCCTAAGGGTTATTACTTATTGATAAGTTGTTAGGATCCACCTAACATTCTGGAAGGCACAACATGCTTCTCACTTTGAAAATTATCAGTAATTGTAAGAAATTTTATCTAGCACTACTCTTCTATTCCACTCCCTAGATAACAAATACAGCTTGTGAACTGAATAAATCCACCAAACAGAAGAATGCAGGCTCCATCAGTGACCCTAAATCTTAATCAGCAAGGCAGAGGAGATCCCAGATGGTTGGATTAGCTGCACAATGGCTGTTTTATTGTGTTTATAACTGGGCAAAGGAAGAAGGGGAGAAAATTAATTAATAAAAAACTTACTGTAGGTTTTTTGCCTTCTTTCAACAAAGTCTTCCTTCTGAGAACACCTTGAATAGTAACTGCTCCTGGATATAAATGAACAGCCAAATCTTCAGATTCTAGGGAGCTGAAAAGAGCATGTGAAGACTTGTGTGAAAAAAATGAGTTTTTCCTAAAATACTTTTCTAATCGTTACCATAAATGAATACAAACATCTGTATCATAATTTAGAAATGCCAACTTTTTACTTATTGGACTATGTTGTGGAAAAGGACTTTAGCTGTCACACAGAATTGCTGTTGTGGAATTTACACTCACAAGCAAAAGTGATCAGAAAAAAATTAATTAGCCAAGCGGGTAATCTTTAATTAAAAACTTAAAACTCAAGACATCTGAAATACAAGGACAATTAATTTTAAAAAGCAAACATTTGAAGTATGTCCATACAGTTGTTGTACATGTTAAAACCTCTCCTTCAGCCCTTGCAAGAAAGATTATTTTTTGTTAGAAACATTGGAATCATTAGCACATCAAAACCAAAGCACAGCTCAAACATGCACAATCTTTAAGAGGAGTGGGCATGAGCAGTAATAAAGAGTAGAAACCCAAACCACAGCTTTAAGGTGTTTTAATGCATCTGGTGCTCTACTAATCATCTGCCCTACATAGGATTTCAGAGCAATAGGCCAAAACAAATGCCAGGTACAGCACTGTGAAAAGGAAATTCAGCTCTATTAAAATTACAAAGCTGACTGTCTTGTAAGCATTTTCCATCAGGAAAAAAAAAAATTAAACACCAAACATTTCACTAAATGCCAATCACAGCTTGTAACTAAACTGCTGAACCCAGCAGCATTGTAGCAGAGCCAAGAAATTGAACTGTGCCTGAAACTCATTTTTATTAAACCAGGATTTGCTATTACATCCATCATAACATTCCTGGATGTTCAAAGCGAACTGGAAATTTAGAAAACATTTTCATTGCAGCACCTACTGAGGATGACATGGAGACAGTTTAAGACATTGGTAGGTGTGACCATGAGTTTAATTCAGTGAGGCAATGTTTTCGTCTTAACATGAAAAACATTTCATGGTTAATGGTCATCTTTTTCCCAACTCCAGTGCCACACAACAGCAGACAACTGGCATTTCAATTAAAATAATCAGTTTTATTACTCCTTCAGCTTGCAAATAATACTATATGTAATAAATTTCAGCCAGTTTTAATGTGTTGCTCATTTTAGGCAGACCTTTGATTTCAGGGAAACAGGGAAAAGAAATGCAGTACAGAACTGCCAGCAAAGCAAACATGTTGAATGTCATCTATGAGCATGAGAAGCAGCTTTGTCATCCACATGGGAATGACCAACACTGCTACACAGTGACAAGCAGTTAAAAAGCTACCTGTGGTAAAACATTTTTAATCTTTGATATAAAGATCCAATGGTTCACAATTTGGCTTTGCAGACCAGAATGACCAAAAGCCCTTATGGTGATACAGATTACGTCACAGAAGAGGAAAAGCTTTAAGTCTGAAGAAAAAAGTCTCTACCTTTATTTTGACACATAAGTTAGAAAGATAACAACAGAAAACACCCACTTAATTATTAAACCAAACCAAATCACCAACACCAGAGGGAAAGTTTGACACCTCTGTGTGCAGTGGGGATTGTACCTGCTGGCCTTCATGTGGCCTCGATAGCCATTTCGTGACACTCTTGTCCCCGGACCGAGAGAATGGTACAACCTGTTCCTGTTGGATTCCATTATAAATTGTATGTGTTACACACACTTGTATTCACACAAACAGCACCACTGCTAAAACAGCACAGCACTTATTCTTTTGGGTGTGCAAATCACAAAGTCTCCTCTTCCACATGAGAAACCGAGGACAATTTTATCTAGACAAACACATGCAGGGTAGATAGTGTGGGTGGTTTATTTCATCGGATACTCTTTCTTGTCAGAACTCACAATACTGGAATGTTTTTTTGGCAGTGAAGAGAAACACACTTTGAGGACAAAGTCTGCATTTAGTTCTTGGAGATTAAATCTATGCAAAAGGAACGACATTAATAAAACTTGTCTTTAAACTCTGACTTTAGGTGTCAAAGACAGCATACAAAGACAGTTTCAATTTCTGGGAATATGCACACACACAATGAAAGGAATCAAAGGCACTATCAAAATATGTCTGACACTGTTTAAAATACTGTTGTATCAAGTAACATGGAAATAAGCTAAGCAATATTTTAATTTTTGCAGTTCATACAAGCTTTAAACTTCAAGCTTCAGTATTTCAGAGTCCTTAACCTGATCCACATTGTTACCCCTAGCCAGGACTTCTGTGATAGACCAGGCTTTTGAATACTGTGCTTGCTCTACCCCACAGATGCTTGTTATTCTGGATTTGATCCCTTAGGTGACTGAATTCCATATAGGTCAACAGAAGCTCAGGCACTTTGTCCTCAGCTCCTGTTTTTTATCTGTTTATTCAGTTGCTTGTATTATGCTTAAAGACTGAAAACCAGCCCAAATTCTGCAGAAGCAGGCAGTTATGTGCAAGCCTATGAGAATTTTACAAGCAAAACCTCCTGCACAGTACAATCCAACAATTTGTCACCTGTGAGAGGGGCTTTGCATCAGCTGGAAAAGTTGCTTGTATATAGATAAGGCAGTGTTTCTCAGAATGGGACATCTGAACAAGCAGCATTGTCGTGTTTCAATCTGAACTCAGAAGAGCATATGGCAAGCAAAAAAACAGGCTTAAAGAAAGGATAAAGACAGCAGCCCTAAAGAAGAATGATTTTTTTTTAACAATTTTAATTTTTTTTTAAAACCAGCTCACACTGTTGCATGAAGAAGTATCAAAGAGAATTACCATCACCTGTTTTTCAATGTAACCAATGCTTTTCAGTTAGATTTTTATAATACATTGGAGATACAGGCAAAAAAATGATAATTAAAATGAAATTAAATCACATCCTGGGCTGCAAAAGAAGCACGGCCAGCAGGTAAAGAGAGTAGGTTCTGCCACTGTGTTCTGGTGAGACCTCACCTGGATTACTGTGTCCAGCTCTGGGGTCCCCAACATAAGAGAGACATGGACCTGCTGCAGTGGGTCCAGGGGAGGGCCACAAAGATGATCAGAGGGCTGGAGCACCTCCTCTATGAGGACAGGTTGAAAGAATTGGGGCTGTTCAGGAAGACCTTAGAGCTACATTTCAGTATCTGAAGGGGACCTACAGAAAGGCTGAGGAAGGACTGTTTAGAAGAGCTTGTAGTGATAGCACAAGGGGCAATGTTTTGAAACTGGAGCAGGGCAGATTTAGGTTGGATATCAAGAGGAAGTTCTTTACAATGACAGTGGTGAAATATTGGAAGAGGCTGCCCAGGGATGTGGCTGAGGCCCCATTCCTGGAGACACTCAAGATCAGATTTGATGTGGCCCTGGGCAGCCTCATTTAGTCAGAGGATGCCCCTGCTGACTGCAGGGGAGTTGGACAAGATGACTTTTTAGGGTCCCTTCCAACCCAGCACAATCTGTGAATCTGAAATAAAACCACAATATGAGCTTTATACAGAAATACATTTTCTTTCTAGTTTTAGGCTTGGTTTTTCTGCATAATGATGACCATCACTCCTGGATTTGAACTATCTCAGGGATATCTATTCAGAGACACTCAGGGTGATAACCAATGGGATTGAAATGCCACTTTGTGTACTGTCCTTACCATGATGTAACTGTCAGGACTTGGAATTAAAGTCCTTCAAGTAATTTTGATTAGCCTAAAAGGACACTTCAATGCTGAAAGCTCTTTCTAAAGTTTTCGTTGCACTTCAAACCAATCAGAGACTCTAGTTCCCATTCCTCTGGATTTGCTAGTTATGAACAGCAAGGGAACCAGGAAATCCAACAATATTTGTCACGATTTCTTCTCTACCTGAAGAATCTGTGTGGACTATCTAATTTCTGTTAGGTACACGATGAACACTTAATCATAGTATGGTTCGGGCTAGAAAACACCTTAAAGACCATCTAGTCCTAACTACCCCATCATGGGCAGGGACATCTACTAGACCAGGAAAGCCCTCCTACCCAAAGATCCTGTTCCTAAACCACTGGAAAATATTGAATTTCCACTTGCACTGCATAGGATGCTTCATTAATAACACTGGATGCATCCCAATTTCGCCAGCAGCTGTCAATTCCAGACAACTAATGCTTCTCTCTCATTTCAAAAGACTCTTTTGAAGAATGGGAACCTCCTGTACAGATCAAAAGTAGGGAGATACCCTCTCTACCTATCATACATTTTGACATCTGCATGACAGTGTACTACCTAGTAAATACCAAAACATGCTTCATCATCTTATTAACCAAGGAACAGACGTAAGGTTTCATACATGATGCTTTCAATGTCTGTAAGGAATTCAATCCCTCTTCCTGGAAGCAAGAAAAAGAACTTACCCTGAAACACATGCAACTACAGAGTTCTCCAAGTGCTTTCTCAGGGCAGAAGAAAGTACTGAAGGCAAGGAGAATTTGGAAGACAATGAAGCATCTTCTGACATAATTGTTAGACATGCAGCGAACCTTTTAACTGGGGGGTGTCTGGGCCAGTCAGTTCTCATTAGGACAGGGATGAAAAGCCTCTGCTTTGTCACGTAAGTCCACACAACAATTCTGGAGAGTGTTACCGTGAGCTTAGGCCTGAGGTAAAAATCCTCAGTTTGCCCTTTTGTCTAAGGCTTTTCCATGTAACTTTTTAGCTTTGAGAAATAACCTGAACTTGATTAATTCCAGAAGCAGGGAAGGCAAAGGAAGAAAACCTTTTGAATGTTGCAGGTTGCATATCACATATCACAAAGTACATACAAGTTAGAGATTTTCCTTCTGACCCAATTTTTTTTCCTAAGCTCATGGGGAATGTTCTTATTACTTACATAATGAAATCATGAGTGCATTACCTCATGTAATCATATTTATAGCATGAACTATCGAAGAGTTCACGTTTAGCACAGAGCGATACTCAAAGATTGCTTTCAAAAGGTATCACACAACCACACCGAATTCAAGCAGAATACAAGGTTTGTGCTAACAGTTCCCAAGTACAAAGAAAAAAGTTCTTTCACAAAAATTTCTACAAAACATGTCCTCAAAGCATTGTAGGGAGAAGTCATCCATGGCAACTTTGAAGCTGATGGATTACCTGAAATTGAGCTAGAGAAGTGAGCTACGCATCTTACTTAGCTGTGGGAAGATGAAATTTCTACCTTTTACTGTACTAAACTACAGTTGTTAGTCTTTTTCCACATTTTCAAATATAACATGGGAAAGGATTGAAGTTGCCAGGAGCAAGATTTAATCTTGGACCATAAAATCAGATGTTAGCAAGGGGCATTTTTGTGTTTGCTCATGTACCAAGGGCGAGTAAAAATGAATTGACGATCAGATGAGAAAGACCATAACAGGTAAAAATGGCAGTTACAAGAGCAAAGAGACCAGGAATGGGTGAAATCTCAGTGAAAGTGAAAATGAAACCCAGACAGGTTATGTAACTAGCATACACAGGATAAATAAAATATAAGAACAGAAAAAACAGTTGGGGTTTAATAGTACTCTGGTTGAGCTGTTCAGAAGAACATGTGCAATGAGTAAGCACCTAATTAGACAAAAGTCCTATTAATTACTAGTGAACAGAAGGCACTTCAGTGCTGCTGTAATAGGTGCAGTGAACGTACTACAGTTTATTAATATTCTTACATACAGCAGATGTCTAGATCATTAAAATAAAGCACCATTTTCATGCTGTTTAAGTGGTAGTTTTTCTTACCTTTCAAATGCTGGCCAGGAAGTCTCTTCACTGAGTTCAGAACCATCACTGCTACCTTAAAAAAACAGATAAGTATGATTGACACTTTATTTCAACACCTATAATCTCTGTACTTCAATTACGTTTCTCCTCAGAATATCTAACACCAAATCTTTAAAAAATACTTCAGTAAAATACTACAATGAGAATACTTTGAGAATACTTTGCATTTTGCTTCAGAAATGTCACATAAACAGAGGCAGAGATTAGAAGGGACAGGGTCTAGGCACACATTAAGAAGTTGAAGGAGTGTTGTTAAAAAATAGTAAATATGTATCAGTATGGAAATACTGTTAACAAAACCCAGTACCTTCAGTACTGTATCATAAATAATGCTCAGGCTCTTGCTAGCTCTTCACCTCTCAGACCAGATCTGCTCTTGTCCTTGCCTTCCTCTTCAAGCCTCAGTTTCAGCCTAATTCAATGTCAGCCACTGCTAAGAGCCCACCGTGGCACACTAACTTGAACAGTTTGCTCTGCCTCTTGAATACCCATACATGAAAGGAAGACTTGATTTATGATGATTTTTAGACGAACAAAAAAATCACATCTGAAGCAACGCACCCTACATAAGGATTCCCAGAGACAAATAAGGGCTGAAAATGGGAACCAGTTCCCTGTAATTTTACACAGAACATCAGCAGGGAACAGTGGTGTCCTGGAGATGAAAGCTTCTTTGTACAGAGGTTACGTCTGGATATCGACCGAGTAAACACAGGAATGATGGAGGCAATAAAAATTCATCCAGAGCAGGGTCACAGCCAACAGCCATGAAAATCTCAGCATGGACTGCCTGTATTTGCCAGGTAATTCAACTTCGATGCCTCTTCTCCAAGCATCAGCTTAACATCCTCTATTTACATCATGTCTGAGGGGCACCAGATAATTTGATCTCTGCTTATCCTGAACTTTTCCTAAAGGAAGAGACCCTAACCTGGTTCACACTAGCATTACAGTAACAGGGACTTGTATAGTGGAAGTTGCTAAGAGACATAGAAAATTGATGTTCCAGTGGAGTTACTGGCTCCTAAGCTAAGCAAAAAGGTCTGCAAGAAGGGGAATACAACACTCAACAGGTGACTATTTTCTAGAAACGCCTTGAAGATTCTGGCACTTTGTGCCCAAATCATTGATCCTTAAGCATTCAGCTGCTTAGGAGGTTACAGCAGCACATAGCTTGTCCATAAAAGAAAAGTAGTGTTATTTACACTGCTGTGACTTACACTTCCTCTGGAGCTGTGAGGGCAATGTATCAAAGAGCCACAGTTACTACAGTTGAGTAAGTGTTCTTATTTCAAGTAAGAACAAATTTAATCTATCAGCAAACATTCTGATGCCACAAGGCAAGTGAGTAAAAAGTCACTATAATCACAAGTTCTTTTCAGCACAGCTTACATCTGAGTTGCACCATGGAAAAGTAAGAGGATATGTGGGCTGAACTTCATGTTAATCTTCACCCCTTTATACAGGAATGCCACCAGCTAGATCATGAAGTATCCCAGGCAAAACTGGAGTAACCAGTTGGAGTACCCTACAGAGTCGGAGTAACCAGACAGAGCCTGCTGTTAGAGTAGACGTCTTTACAAAAATCACAATTAAAAGCTTATAATTTCCTGGAAGAAACAACTTCCACTTTAATATTTTAAGCAAATTCTACATCCATATCACAATGAAAAGCTCAATGATTTATTTAATCCAAACAGAAATACAGCTGTGCTGTCTGTAAGGCAAAATACAAAGTTTCTTCAAATAAACAACTAACAAAGTTCGGGGATGAAGAGACAGGATCAGATGTAACAGATTTCAGAGACAACTTTAAGCAGGTATTTTGAGTAAGACACCCCCCCCCCAGTAGACTGTCTTTGAGAAAGAGCTTAAAGTACTGTAATCCTTTTAGCAGGAGGAATGACAATTAGGAAAGAGGGTTTCAAGTGTGACGATTTCTTAAGAAAGGGAAACCAGTACCCTGGACTGTTGTGACGACCAGAGTGCATTTCTTGAACCATCTAAACACCAAGGAGCAGAAATGAGGGAACAGCACGAATAGGAAGTGAATAATTGGTGCTACTGCCAGGTAGTTTTCCAAGTAAATGCAATCGTCCAGTATGGCAGGACCTGGACTGTTTCTAAGGCCTGGTCCAGACCTCTTCAAACAGAGAGTTTCTCCTGTTTGTTTCTACAACCAACTTAGTAATTTTGTAATAATTCTGGCTTGAAGGGACCGTGGGAGGTCACCTGGTCCAACATTCTGGTCAAATTTAACTCAATGATCAGACTTGTAGTCAAGGTCTTCAAGAAGGCAGTCTACAGTCTCTTGGAGTATCTGTTACTGTGCTTCACAGCCTGCACGTGAGAACAGTTTTCCCTGCACCTAATTGAAACTTTCCTTATTGCTACTTGGAGCAGTCAGTCCTGCAAAATGGTGCAGTAATTCCTGTTTACCCTAGGCATTCAGCCAACCCTGAAGTTATTAGACACACTTAGAATCTTATTTATTTCGTTATTACTGAATAGATTTAGCTTCATATTAACAAGAAGTGCAACTTCAATATGACAGCTCTACTTGATTGAGGCCCATGAGATAAAAAGCCCACATAATTAGGACTCCCTTGCAATGTGGTGTTATGAAGTAAATTTTTTGTATATTTAAAGTAGGATGATACATTAAAATCTTATCTGAAATGACATTTTGATGGCAACTACATCAGCTTTCCTAAAAAAGCTGTGTTTCAAACACTACTAACTACTCTACAGGAAGATTTAAAAGCCAGTGCTGCTTTTTTTAAAATGTGAAAGAGTTGAAATGTAGTCATTCAGACAGTGAAAATCCTTGTTACAGTATCAGTACAGTTACCAAAGTTAAATGAATTGCGGGGGGGTTTCATAAAGTTTCATTTAAAATGTTTAATCTATACACAAATTGCCAATTACACTTTTACAAGCAATGTAAAAAATGGAAAAAAGTGGGCCAAACAGCCCATATAGATGATTTAACTTCTATATTTACATAGAATTTTAAAAATTATTTTTAAAAAAGTAATAAATAGAAGAGGTTGAATTTCAGTATTTAAGGAGCATGGTAGCATCATTTAAGGAGATGGTAGCATCTATATTGAATATCTCTAACAGGATTTTTTAGATTCTAAAAAGCTCTGGGAGATGTTTTCCATAACAAGAGTTTTGATACTAAAAAATCCCCTTTCCCCAAAAGAAAACATACATAACTTCCCTCCCTCCAAAACAAAACAGAGGTGAAAGGAACTGTTTTTAACCAAACAGAAGTTGGATGTCTAGCCAAATTCTGTTCAAACATGAAGTGCACTATTTGACGATCACCTCAACTGGAAATATTTCATTCATTCCGTACTTCAAAAATATATCACCTTCTTAAACTCTTCTCAAGCACGTACTCTATACTTGAGTTTTTCCAACAACCTTGAGCAGGTCTCCAGGTTAAACTTAATAATAAATTTAAGTAGTATAAGTCCCTTTTATTAAGTAATGTTCTACACAAATTTGAGGCTTTATGTAAAAAGCCACTTCACACAACCACTATCTTGCCAGTTTTCCTTATTGTTAATCAACCTAAAAAATCAGAGTTGTGTTTATCCTGATGGGAGCAACTTAACCTAGCTGGAGATGTCCCTGCTCACTGCAGAGGGGTTGGGTTAGATGACCTTTAGGTTCCTTCCAACCCAATGTATTCTATGATTCTCTGATGTTTGCTAAATAACATGAAGGTTTTTTCCTGCCTTAGGAGTAACAACAATTGGCCAATGATTTTTTGCCAACCATGCTAATGATTATCTGAGAAGTTTCAGGAGGGTTTACACAGAGCTCTAGAGCTGCAACTGAATACAGACACGAGTTTCCTGTTTGCATTTATATTTGTGCCTACACATATATGGCTATGCTACAGCCACACAAACAGCATGAGGCTAGGTTCCTAGTTAGGCGATAGGCAATGCCTATACCACTGCAGACCCATTTCCCCTGGTCACGGCATCCACTCACTGCTGAAAGTCTAAGGATATTGAACATTTAACACAGGCTTCCTTTATCCAGAAGTTAATCCCCAAAGTTAAACAGGTGTTAATATAAACAAACCAATCCCAAAGAGTTTAAAAAGTATTCAGACAAAAAATTCTTTCCACGTCTCAAATCTGTGACTGACACTCTCTTGGCTCCAGCTCCACAGTGTTTCCAGAGCTCTAATCACTAGAGCTGGTGACTGACCTGAGAGAACTTGAAATTCTAAGGTGAAAACACAAAAAACTGGTGAAGAGGCCAGAACTTCAATTTCTGTAGCACAATACAGCTCAGCTAACATCATGGAGATGGACTCAAGGCCCTGAAAGTTATATTCTGCCTTGTTGAGTTTATGACCATACTGAAAATATTCACGTTCAACCAGTTCATTACCATTCCACTAGTTTAAAGTAAAGTTAAATCTTTGCCTTGCTAGCTAACCAGGTAAGAATGGTGTGAAAACTGGCAAATGACTCAAGCAATATGATGCAAGAGAATTGACACAAATTTTTAATAGCATCACTGACAATGAGTTTCATCATGAAAAACTAACAAAAGCAAATAACCAAATAGGTAACGATGGAGCAGAAGCAGGGGGTTTGCACAACTCTAGCAATTACAAAGTATCCTTACGAGGAGAGACTGAAGGAGCTGGGTCTCTTTAGCTTGGAGAAGGGGAGACTGAGGGGTGAGCTCATTAATGTTTATAATACGTAAAGGGTGAGTGCCAAAAGGATAGAGGCACGCTCCTCTTGGTGATGTCCAATGACAGGACACGGGGCAATGGGTGGAAATTGAGGCATAGGAATTTCCATGTAAACATGTGGAAAAAATTATTCCCTGTGAGAGTGACAGAACACTGGAACAGGCTGCCCAGGGGATTTGTGGAGTCTCCTTCTCTGGAGATGTTCAAAACGCACCTGGATGTGTTCCTGTGTGAGCTGGTACAGGAGATCCTGCGCTGGCAGGGGGATTGGACTGGATGATCTTCTGAGGTCCCTTCCAGCCCATAACATTTTGTGATTCTGTGATCCACAGTACATGGCTTGGACCAGACAATAACGATTGGGGAAGAAATTGGGTGCTAGAACTACTGCATACCTCCTCGTCTCTTCTCAGTTCCAGGCACCTACATGTGCATTTTTAACCCAAAGTATTATACAGCTTTTATATTTACTCTATGACTAATAAAGTAATAGTCCACAATAGCAGGACAGGGCATGCCCATTTAGGGGAAAATACTGGCATCTACATACTCTATTAAATGGAATATTAAAAAAATACAAAACATATATTTCTTCTGTCTGAAACCCTACCCAAACTTTGATCTTCTGATGCAGACTGCTGATGACTCAGAATCCTAAGCACCTCAACAGGGTAAGGAATCAAACAAACGCTGGCTGTGTAGATTTCTTCCCTACTATATAGGCTGCCAAAAACCTGCAAGTAAAGGCACATGCTGTATAGCTACACCTATACTTAATTTAAAGAGAAATATAATCCCTTGTAGAATTCAAGTAATTTAAGATGGTGACTTCTAGAGGAATTAATTAAAATGCTCATAGTCTTGTAAGCATGTTACACGCCAGTTTAGGTTTGAAAATGTACTGTTCTTACAAAGGCACTTTCTTCCATTAATTTACACTGATTTAAAGTACTTTTGACTCCACAGCATTAATTTCTCTGCATTAGAATAAAGGCTCAAGTTATGCTCAAAGGATTAGAACACACAATTTACTACAAGCAGATATTCTGGATTGTCTGCATGAGCGAGACACTTTCAGCAGTATTCATCTGTATTTTCATGTGTTATCTGTCAAAAGATAACACATGAACAGTCAACAGAACTAAAGCAGGGTTTTAAGGACACAAATCACATAACCTCTTTTTAGTCACCCACCTAAGAATGAGATGAATCACGTTTTTGAAGATCCTAATTCTCTATGTGATTACAAAGAGCTTCAAATGAGTAGCTCAAATGCAGCTGTCCAAATTACGAACGTCTGAAACCCAGAAGAGACTATTTCCTCTCGTTACATTCCTGAATTCAAGAGAACATTTCCTGTCTGATATTGTATATATGACTGGCCAAGTATTTCTTCCTTCTAATCAGGATAGCTTTGGCCCTGCTGGAAAGAGATTTCTCACTTTTTGGTGCAGATACCAAGCACCTATGTTACACAGTAAAATGGCAAGAAATGTGCGTCTCTGTTACTCTAGTAGAACATACAATCGGCTGCTGAATAGTTCCATAGTCCTACAACCAAGAAATGTTTTGACCCAAGCATAAGAAATTAATTTACCAGGGGATATCTCTTAATTTTTTTTTTTAATAAGTTTTTGCAGAATGAGTTGAATGTACAGAGTCAGCCTCCAGACCCTGAAATAAAGGAAAAAAACCTGATAAAGATCTCAGACCAAGGCTGTCATGTTTCACATAGGCCTATTCTCAGGAAATCCTGTGCCTCAGTCACTTTCTGTATTGCTGTTGCTTTAGGAATCATTCACTGCAAACGAAAATACCCACTTAGCGTATCCTTAATGGCTGAAAAATTAATTATATTGCTGTAAAACTTTTGGTATGCTATAGAATCACATACTAGAATCATTAAGGTTGGAAAAGACTTCCAACATCAAGTCCAACCACTAGGCATCCTTCCCAGAATGGATCATCAGTCTTTCCCAGCACAACATGAACAAAATTGTCCATCATCACTTGAGTGTGTGTTTTTAGTTTAGAGATGCACGCACTGCTGGATTAACTGCTCAGTTTCAGTATGCTTACATGCAGAACAGCATTTCATCCTGCCAAGAATTTCAAACCTAGCAATGCTCTAACTGATCTCCATCACAGATTGAAAGCTTGCATTGCAGAGATAATTGAAGGAATCCAAGGGGAAAAGTCCTGGTGTATCCAGAGTAGTTGCTCTGTTCACCAGCAGAAAAAATAGGCAGTACTTTGATGAATCTTCATAACATGACTATGAATTCCTTTACTGAACTGTAAATGGGCTACAGTAACCTGGTAACAGCCAGGCAACTCCAGCAGGAGGCCTGATGAAAAAAGAAGTAAGAACTCACATGTTCTGACAATTCAGAAAGATGACTGTAACGGTTCAGTGCTGCACACAAACGCCCTATAGACACTGCTGTGACCTTGCTGCTTGTTTGACATTTGATGTAGAGGCAGATTATATCAGATCGTCCACTACGAAAGGATTGGAAAGGTTTGAACACATCTCAGCTCTCCAAACATAAGAGTGTTTTAAAGTCTTCTTTAAGGTCATGTTCAAGGTGCTGGCATAGCACAAAGACTGCCCATGTTTTGAAGGGGGCAATTTATCCCAAAGGTTAACTCCTATATAGGCTTATATCTAAGAAGTAGTCTTGTTTCTAGAATAGCAGGTTTAAATCCACATTTACGGGCAAGGGGAGGAATAACACTCCTTTCAGTACACATTCAGAAGAAGTTTTCCTGACCATCTTTTGAAGTTGTGTTGTAGAATACTGTAAACCTCCTCTCTGCTCCAGTGACTGTACTATTTCCAAGTACTGAGTAAACAGACTACTTCAAACACGATGGAGGAACTTAGCAGCTTCAATCAACTTCCTGAAATCCTGCTGAAGCAGCAGGACAGAATGCCAGAAAATTTACATTTCCAATAATTCTTCAGTAATAGATACTGAAAGCCTCCAGAACTTAACTCTCTTCCTCCATACTTACTTCTAGCACATCTACTAATATTTGGTGTCATTTGTATTTTCATAATCAAGATGCAACAAAAATAACAATGACATTACATTGTCAAAACAGTGATAAAACTAAAGCATCCTGAGTGTGGGGAAGCCGGAGGTGGAAGGGATTGGGAGAGAGCAAGTTCTAACCACAAATGCTGACCTTACACAAAATGCATGAAGTTGTTGTTTTACAAATTATTTATAAAAAATGGCACTTTGCTCAACTTGTAAGGGCAACTACATCCAGTCTACACAGTCATGTCTGAGCTAAGCTTGAGGACAGAGTTGAGACATTCAGAGATGATACAATGCAGGAAAACCCTGTGGTCTCCAAAATCTCTACATGATGAGTGATTCTTAACTGCACCTCATGAAAAAATGCCTGTCAGCTCTAGCAAACCTTCCCTGATAGACTCTAATGAAGATAAGTAAACAATTTATCCTGGTAAAAAGGATCAACTGCAGAGAAGCTTCTTAGATACTTAGAAAATGGCAGGAAAAAAAATGACCCAGGGAAAGGGCAATGCTACTTCTAAACCAAAGTGACTAAAGTTTGGTTCTCCTGTACTGTGCAACCCCTGAGAACACAAACTGTCTGCATGCTGATGAGAAGCACCATTCCTGCTGGATGAATCTGAAATGGCAAACTTTGTCACAGCAGCAAACCTGTAGCAACAGAGACAGGTATCAGTGGAAGCTTTCTGATGTGAACAGGTTCAAGATACTTTGGTCTAAGCTAGTTTCACTGATCTACTTACTAACAGTTTTTTTACATTATTGCCTCTAGATATTTGACTTTTTCCATATGAAAAATATATTCAGTGCTTGCTCACAATATGGCCTTCTCCTCAATAAAAAAGAGCTCCTGCAAACAGCATAATTTGAAACTGTGTGACCTTGTTTCTCTCTATGAAGCCTAAAAAAGCAAAACTGTTTTAAAAATAAACTTACCCAAACAAATGCATAACACTACAAAAATCTTCTATTACTATAAATGCATAAAGCCTGAGCACTGTTGAATTCTATCAAGCTAATGAGAGGCTGAATTTCTGAAATCTGAATATGAGACTTGCCCTGACCTCCCTTCACTTCAAGGATCTGTCCACAATAGAAGAGAGATCAATGCCATCACATAAGAAACTCAGGAAGCAGAAGTTCTCAAAAGAACAATACCTTAAATATTTGAAGATAAATAACTTAGCAAAACGAAGTAGACCCTAACACTTTGAAGTAAGTAAAAGTTAAATTGATATTGACTCTTGACAAGAGTCAGTAGTAGTTGAAAAAGCTGCTCTTAAAGACCGTCAGCAAATCACACGTCTCACTATCAGTTCAATGTGGCATTTTAAAAAGAAATCCTACCACAAGGTATTTCTAGCTTGGAATGATTTGGAGGACAGGAAAGGAAATTAGAAAATGGTGCCCTGCATTTGCCTCCATCACACCAAGGAAGAGGAAGAGTATCTGAGATTAAGGGGATATAAAAAAGTGCTTTTTTGTAATGTGTCAGTTGATGCTTCCCTTATTCACATGCATTTCTCAAATCTGTTCTAAAATGGAACTGGTATTTAGACCTAGTACCACTGCTTGTACAGTGACCAACTAATTATGCTAGACTCTTTATTACAAGAGCACGTACTACACAAATATGTTTAGAGTTCCTACCTATTGAAATTCCACTAGAAAGGGTGGAGCTTTCTGCCTGCCCTCGGGATGGGATGTGAGGCTCCATGACGCTGTCATCCAGTAGATGCCTTGATCCTGCGTTAGGGAATGTTGCGCTTTTGAATTCAGCTGTATTCATTTTGTGTATGAAACTGGAAATGAATAAGGATAAGACTGTTATGACACTATCTTTGTAAGTTTCAAAAGTTGTTGCTTTAACATCCCAAAAGACCGTATGCAATGTGTCCTGAATATCAAACTAAATCATGACTCAAGTCATAGGCATTAATCTATACGAATTGGTTATCTTCAAACTGCACAGTACTCCTGGAGCAAAGCCAGGACTAATTAAAAAATTACTTTCAATATCCTAAGATGTTTTTGTCTTACTACAACACGTAACTGAACTTTAGAATTTCATTCTAGCTCATTAAATTTACACAATCTAAATTAAGAGATTACTGAATAGCTACGATCTTGCATTTTGAAAAGCTGACAAGGGAATTGCTGATATAGTGGTCAAGATACAACTTAGAAGTACACATATATTTGTGTATAAAAACAACAACAAACAAGGTGTACACAAAAAAACAACAACATCTAATTCCATCACTATATAAAATTATATAAAAGTCTGTAAAGAAGGTCTCACTATAAAAATATCAATGAAGTATTTCAGTTTAGAAGAATTACACTGGCATGGAGTTGCTGTATGTGCTAGTTTCATCATACAGGAAGAGCCTTATTTGGCTAACTCACTAGCTATTCTCATCCTGATAGCCACACAGTCTTATTTTGACTAATTCTCTTTGATTGGGATTATCATAACTACCACTGTCATTCTGAGCTTACTCTCCTGCCACAAATTGATCTCTAAGTGAGGTACTGTGTACAAATCATAATCATGTTATATTTTAAAAGCAAAACTTTTGTATAAAAAGATGATGCAGCACAAAGCTTAGGATTTTCAGGTTAAATAAAATGCTGACTTGTATCCTAGACTGTGACATTTCCTGTGCCCATGTGGTATCAGGTTCCTAGGTGAAGGAGGTGTTGGTGGCAGCAAGGCTCCTTCTGCTGCAGCATTTTTCCGTCCGCTTTGTGGAGAAGCTCCAACTTCAGAGCCTGGGAACAGAAGAGACATTACTCCTGAGTAGCTTTAGAACTACTGTCAGGGTTACTTCTCAGGAAACTGTGGAAGAGCTGCACAGAAGTTCCAAAACTCACTGTGTAAGAGACAGACTGTAATAAGACACTCTGATATACTGGTAATTAAAACCACTGTACTTGGCACTGCATCAAAAATAAACACACTTATTTTAAAAAAACAAAAACAAAAACTTGTAATCAACTGGTCTAAGTCCTAAAGGTTTCTGCATTAGCTACACTGGCATTAAACAGGTCCCACTGATGTTACATGTTGAAACTCCTGCCTTTTGGCATTGATCAAAAATAATGTACATTTTTGGAAGCTTATTATGCCATAAAAAGCTCAGAAGGCAGCTCTTCTGTCTAGACACAACAAAGAATGAATATTTAACAGCTCTTCACCCCGAATGACACTAGTCACAAGTTAGTGCCACAATACATACAAGAACCTAAAACCCGGACTCAATTCCTTGAAAGAATTCCTTTACAGATCATCTTTAGACTTTTTATTACAAATACAAATACAAAGTGTTTATACTTCACACTTCTTTATGAGCCTCAGGCAAATACTTTCCACCTTCATGACTCAAAAATAATGCATTTGACAACCTCAAGTCTTCCCACATTTGTAAGCATTTACCTACTAAATCTTCTCTGGAAGCAGCAGAGTGGGGGGTGCTGGTCCCTGGTTCTATCTTTAATGAAAGTCTGCATTAAAGAAACATGAAAAATTATTTTATCAGGAAATAGAAGCACATAAAAGTAAGTTTTGGAAAGACTATTTCTGTACATTTACAGCTGAAAGCTGCCTCTTTCTGTAATTGCAAGAAATGCTATAAACCCATGCACACATTATCTCCAAACATTCTTTTTTTATATATTTTGGGTGAAAACAGTCCTTGTACTGCAACAGGGAAAAATGTACTTAATGAGTTTATCGCTTTGGTTCATGTAGACTAGGTGAGGTCTGCAACACCACGGCTGAAGGAGGACCAGACTCAAGAGCAAACCTTGGCTCTGGTACATCTCTGAAGCCTCTTCCACACCAGGAGCCTGATTCAGCTGGCACAGGCAGCCACAAGCTGCTAAAGCTCCACCAGTTGCCATCTTCCCTGAGCAAAAGCTCCACATGAGCTGTTAGGAAGGTGTGGCAAAGTCAAGCTGTGGAAGGAGTAGGTGGTGAAGACATTGTTTTATGTTGGCACCAACCCACAGTGACAATGTAGCCACACACAAACCAGGATTTCCACAGCCCTGGGACTCTTAACCAGATACATGAAAATTCAGTGATGATACCACTACTCTAGCATAAAAACTATGAAGAATAAAATGTATACAACTGCACCCCACCCCCCATCCTGGCTAAAATATTTCTACTTACTACACTTCATATTTTAAATTTTCCTACGAAGTGCTCTACTGTGCCAAGCCTTTTGTCTTTACTGGTCTAAAAGCCAGAATTATTCTTCTTGCATTTTGGAAAATCCATTATCAACTCAACTGCATCCATAATTCAAGCCTCCTCTATAGCAAGCACTTTTTAATGCCATTTCCAACAGAACCACAAAGGCAGCAGACTCCAGAAGCAGAAAATTCCAGGAAGATCAAGCATATCTTGTCCATGGTTCGCAGACTTAGAATCTTTGAAATTATCAGGGTTGGAAAAACATCTAGTTAATTCTGGGGAGAAAAATTTGAAACTTGACAGCTTCTCTTTCTTCCTCGAGACAATTTAGCAATGATTCATTGCAACTATAAAATTTAATTTTTTTAAAATAAAATAAAACCCTTAAGGAAAAAAAAAAAACTTATTCAAAAGTTACAATGGCTGTTCTCTAACTTCTCCCTTATGCAGATACTTTAGGGGATAAAAAAAGTTAAATATAGTAAGAATAGTTCTTCAAAAGGATACTCCTCCATGGAAAAAATCATTTTGGAGACATACAAACCCCATGGGTGCAAAAAGAGACTTTCTGAACAGCAGCCATGTTTCTGCATGAAGTGCAGTTGTCTCCATTCATTTCCCTGCTCTCAAAATGTGGCTTGTGAAAGATGAAGCAATAAAATTCCCACTAGTAGTGAGTCTTACCTAGTGAAGGCTGAGGAATGTAGAGTGTGGGATTTGTGAGACCAATATGCCACTAAGAAGCAGACAGTGCAGTTAAGAAACTTGCGTTTGTTGTTCTTTTAAATATCTGACCAGAGAGCTTTGCCCTTAAGTGATAGGCAAGCAGTACTCTGAACATCAGATGCTTGCACACAGACATGAAGGGAACAACTGACAGATCTCAGAAGGGAAGCCAAGTGTCTGAGCCCTCAGTAACCGTTCTTTGACATGAACTGAAGGGTCCCTATTTGCTGCCTTTTAGAAAATCCAGGCTAGAGGTATAAAATGGCAAAGACTATCTGTTCCTCCAGTGAGCATACCCCTCCCACCATTCCAAGGTAGCTACACAAGCAACCAATTCAACACAACCAAGGTGACAACCAGGCAGGCAGGATGGGAATGGGTGGGGAACCTCCTCAAGCAGATCAGCCAATGAACAAAAGCTTTCTTCATATGCAACAGTTTTGCTTTAGGTTTTTTCCTATCCTCAGGGCTTGTTCCTGTCTCTTGCCAGATATTTCCATTCCCCACTTTTGCTGGATGCCAAATCACTTAATACAGGAATAATATTTTAATTAAGGAAGTACAAACCTCTGTTTTGGGTGGCATGCTGGGAGGAATGGGTGGAGGAAACAGAGGGACAACATCTTGCCTCTCAAAAATCAAAAGTATACATTTTACTTCGACTATAGAACCAAGTCAAAGAGATAAAATTAAAGTGAAATATATACAGAATGGAAAACTTTAAGTCAGACTTAAGTCCGAACATGGGACTGGATGCCCAGATGACTTTGTTCTGATGAAAGATGACATAAATTACCTCCAGTTATGACTTCCGTCTTACTAACTGAACAGTGTTACACGTAAGCCAGAAGAAGGGAGTCTTCAATAAGTGAATACTTAGAGACCTGCATATCAAATCTACAGACCAGGCCTAAAATCTAGGGCTTGATGCAGTCAGGCACAAAGAAGGAAAGAGATATGCCATCCACCACACCGAAAATTGTCTTGAGCACAGAACCTTGCTGTAACCTCACAACTTGCAAATGGTGCATCTGAGACACACAATCCCCTGATAGAAAAGCAATCTTAAAAGTGACAGGCTTTGTGTTCTAGAAATTATTTTGTAAGGAGTTACAATCAGTTAAAGTGTTACACACTTACTTGTAATTGTCATCTTCTACAAACTTTTGTAGTTCTTCTATGTACTGAACTGAGTTCAGGTATTTTTGGACATGAGGCAACAAAGGAATATCTGGAAAACAGATGATATCCATTATCACTGTAGCATTCATTGGTAAGCAAAGTTACTTTCCAGAAACTATTTAAACACAATCAGATCTCTTGCCTTTTTATGTGAGATGGAGGTACAAACTGTAGTCCCTGCTGATGTGGAAATGTTTCTGCTTCACAGCAATTCTCACGTGTTGGGCTGACATTCCCCACATCCTTAAAGCCAGGTATGGACCCCCCAAGAACTGCTCAGCTTATCACTGCACACACGAGGGAAAAGCAGGAGTGTGCCCTTGGCCAAAGTGAAGGCTCAGACTTGGAACCTGGAGGGGGCCCACATTCTCCTTTTATTGAGCTTCCAGAGAAGCCACAATCTTGTGCTAATTCATATTCCACCATCATAAATGCAGACTTACAACTTTACTAGAACTTGAAGAGGCTTGTGAGGGAGACCACCTTTGAAGAAAATATACATTATCCAATCTATGAATGGAACTATAAATGTCCAACAGACAGTAAAAGCACTACTCCAAAGTAATCCTGCTATTTTTAGAGTTCAACGTCATAACATTATTGGAAATGGGGATACAAGTTTATAACATACTAGTAAAAACTACTCTTGAGTATAACATACTCCACTTTTCATCAGAAAATATGTACTGCAATAATGTGTGTGATGTAAGAAAAGGGCAATTTTGTCCTGTCTATTCTACTTAGATTTTGATCTAAGAAGGTGAGGGAGAGCATCAGTGCCATTCAAATGAATTGGGCATTACTTATGTTGCATTCCAGAAGACAAATATTAAAGCTTTTAATGTCATTCTCTTTAACCCTGCAATGTTAACACACGTACCATATTCACATGACTGCTGTAAATCTGAGATAATTCGAAGGATGTTGTTCATTAAATTTGTTCTTTGCTCACTTTCCAGAATGCTCCCCGTTGATGGGTAGGCTGAGTCAATATACGTCAAGTCTGACAGATAAATACCTGAACAAAACAAAAGGTTTCTTTATTTAGTGACTCATGTTTAGCAGAAAAACAACCTCACAAACAATACATTGAAACATTTTTGCTGTCATTGACTAAAGTGCATGCAGGTTGATAGCAGTATTACCTCAGAACAGTATTTTGGATGTACCTGAGAAATCATTTTGACAAGACCTCTGAGAGCTTTCAGACATCAGACTAAAACAGTAATAATGCTTAGACTTACAGTGAAGTACATCAGCATGCCCCCCTTGTTTGGGATTCAATCTACACTCCTCTCAATCACTTTATCTTTAGTTTTGCCAGTCTTATCTCAGCTCTTTTTGCAGATGCTGAGGGCACAAGTACAGCTAGGTTTTCATGTGCAAGATTTCACTCTCTGTATGGCAAATCACAGAGGGGATCCCTTCCTGCATCACATTAGGCATGTACTATCTGACTTTGTCTTTAGCAGTGTTACTCTAAATCTGAAAGTAATTACAAGGATATGCACAACTACTCATGAACCTAATCTGCCAAATCACCAATTCCCTTGACAAATGTGAAGAATACTAAACACACTATGCTAAAATACATGATCAAAATTACCAATTATTTCAGGAAGTCTACTACTTCATTCCTCCAATTAAAAAAAAAAAAACCAGAAGAAAAATCATATTATTGGTAACTCTTCAAGATGGATAGAAACTCAAACTTGCAGAAACATGGGGAAGTTAACTAAGTGCACTCAGACTTAAACGTGGGATGAATCCTGCACTGAATACTAATTACAACTCCAAAGATCCAATAGCCTTATAGGTAAGTCTCTCCAAAATCTTCTACCTGCTTTCTTCCCCACCTGCATGGTAAGCTTACTACTCTTTCAATCTTGTGATCATGTCGAGAGGAAAATCATCCTCCTTACCTACTAACGCTATCAAAATCGCATTTATTTTAATTCTAAATGCAACTCAATTTCTTTCACTTCACCCAAAGATTAATCCTTTTTGTGTCATGAAACCTATCCTGACCAACTCTGCTCTTAAAATGAATTGCTATTCATCCCCTGCACCTTTCACAAGATATTCAACTTCAGAAAACAAAACAAAAAAACAAATCAAATAAACAAAAAAAGAAACAAACAACACCCAACTAATCAAAGAAACTCAAAACAAAAAACAAACCAACCAACCCACCAAAATCAGTCAACCAAACAAAAAGAACAAAAAAACCCCCTACAAAACCCCACAAACTTAATAGTTTAAGAAAATTATTTCAGTAACACAGAATTTCTAGAATTATAATTTGCTTCACCTTTCAGCCTTGTGCAACCAAAATCATAACAAGAAGTTTGGCTTTACAGGTGGAAGACTATTAATACAACCTCACAAGAACAGCAGTTGTGTTTGTACAGCACCTAACCAGTACGGTCCTCAAATGTGAGCTGGGAAACTCTGGGCATTGCTCCAACATCAACACATACACGCGTGTGTGTGCACACACACAGAAACAAATTAAAATACTTGTGGTTGAAAGGTGACATATAAAAAAAGTGAATAAAAAAAAGTATTACACATGACCTGATATACTACTAAATTTCTCCATTTTGTTTTTCTGCTAGAATCAGTATTTAAACAACAGAAAAGATAATCAGAGCATCAGTCACATTCAATTGCTATGCTATCTAGACAGCAGAAGCTGTCCCAAACCTAACTTTTCCAAGCAAGGTCTAAAGAGGCCTTAAAAATCCCAAGCCTGCTCAGTCACCCACAGAAAGGAGTACATCATGCTTGCTATTAGGGAGATACATTACGAAAAAGCACCTGCAATACCATGCCGGATTTTCTACACCAGTGCATTTGTAGGATTGTCTTTCTGAATAACCTGCTCAATTAAGCACTGATTATTTTTTCTTTAGCGAAATCAAGAACTCTTTCTGTAGAGAACTGTTCTCTTATTTAATGCTTTTCTGTGGTCTAAAATAATTTTGAAAGCTTACTTGATAATTCTTTCAAATGTAATTGGCATATCCTTTGTGTAGGAGCCAGAGAGATCAATGAAAGCAAACTGTATGCACTTAAATGCTGACTATTGACAGAACTAAAAACTGTGTTCCTCACAGAGCATAATCTCGGTGGCTTCTGCTACTTCTAACACCCGGCAGATGTTAGCAAATATTCTGATACCCACCCAAAACTGTCACACACAGAGTTTTAACATTTTCCATATGTATTGGCGACTTCATATGTTTAACGATTGGAACTGTTTCTTATTAAGTGAACGTCAAGAATTGAATGCGACATTCTGTTGAACATTCTTCTAGACTATAAATGGTTCATTTTTCCTGTTGTATCCAGCCAGGCTGCCCCTTTTATTCCCAGCAACACAAATGGAGTTTTATCAGCCTGAAAGAATCTTTCTTCTAAATGAAGCCCAGTACTGTAATAACTTGAAAGGCATCTTTAGGCAGCGTAGTAAAAATGTTTGATTTGTAATTGCCTGCTGAACTCTTGCACAGTCTGTTGCCATATGGTACCCTCCCTTCTACTGGCAAACAATCTTTCCTTGTTCCTAACTTCTCAGCCTCCCTACCCCCTCCTTTTCTGGAGGGTATGGATAGGAAATCCGAAGGAGGAGTTTATTCTGCTCTCAGTGTGTTCGTGGTGACATCATAGGTGGGCTGAACGTCTAAGTCCAGTGTGTGTTTGTTTAAAAAAAACTGTTCAAAAGTGATGTATATGGAATCTGGGTCAGCTGTAGCTGGTTAGTGCACTTCTGCATGTGAGAGTAAAACACTGCAGTTTAAAAAAAAAATTTCTTTCTTTCTTCTGGAATTACACATACTGGAACATTACTTTTTTTTCCTCCTTTTTTTTGGTTAATGATTAGTTAGCTTGGTTATCGTATGGAGAAACCAAATTTCTCAACACAGCTTGGATGTAACAGAGAAAGACAAAAGCAGTTTTCAGCTCCAGCTGCAGATTAACAAACAGCATCGGGTAATATAAGAAGAAAAAGCAACTTGGCCTCTGGATTTTCCATCTACCACAGAAGCAAAACAGCTGGAAGATTTATTTCTTGGTAAGTTTTAAAGCTACATTTACTTGGAAGTTTAATTTTGAGCTATTGGTAAAATCTACATACATCTCCCTCACCATACAATTGTGAAGAAACAACTCTCCCTCAGCTTGAGTAAAGTTTGACAACTAAAATACAAAGCTCACTTTTGTGGCATTTGGTTGACTTTGGAAACTTGGAAAGAATTAAAAAAGATTCTGCATAAGGGCAGAGACTAACTCTTTCCAGTTGTAAGGATGAAGAAGGTTCAGCTGCTCAGCTGTAAATCATCTGTAGGTTTTATTTACAGTTACAGAAAATTAGTTCTACCAGACTCTTTGCTAAGTATGTAATCTGGGCATTGTGAACTTACTCATGTGCAATTCTGATCCTACCAGAAAGCAAAAGCCAAAAATCCTATCGATTTCAGGGAAGCTGGATTTAACCCAACACCAGAGCACAGAACTAGCATTACTAGAACTAGAAAATGGATACCTCAATAAAACCACTGTAAAAAGTCCCAAGGAAATCAATGCACATCTGTAAGTAGCAATCATTGTACTGTTTGAACTACAGTTTTATTTATGGTGCTTCTGAGCCGCAGAAGTAGTTGTTGGTAGAGTTGTGCAACCAACCAAGAAACTCGAGTCACGCATCTATTCAGAATATAATCCAGTTTGTTGCACAAACAATTGTGCAGCTGAAAATTGCTGCCACAGGCATTAATCCCTCTCTTTAACAATTTGTGGAGTGATGGGGAAGTTAATCGTACCTCAGTTGAAGAGCAGTTGGTTTCTAAAGAAAGATTCGTTTCAAAAACATGAAATGCAGCATACAAGGAAACATTATATTAAGTGGAAAATAGAGGGTTTTGTTACAGTTCCTCTTTGGTGGGGGGGAGGGGGAAGGATGCAGTTGCAAGTCAATGATTAAAACAAGAAAGCTGTTTTCAAACAGAAGAAAAAAAGAGATAAAAAGCAAAACAGAGTTGCCAATACTTGATTTTTCACTTTTTACTTTATTTCATGGTGACTTGGAAATTAAAATATAGTAAATTATGCAGAACAATGGAAGAGAATTAAAGTTATGTATTTGCAACAAACTCTCAGAAATGTCTGACACATTAAGAGAGAACAAAGAGGGTGATGCTAAAAGAGACAGTGTTACAGAATGCAAACTTAATTAAGGTTTAGTAGCTAAGGGTCTGAAGCACTCTTGGACAAACAAGAAAGATGGATCCTTTCCAAGTTCTTGAGCTCTTTTTCTTACCATCCTTTTGTGCTTCTTTCCATAGTAGAGAGAACCTAAACAACATCAACAACAAAAACATCTGAAGCCTAAATCACGTGCTTTAGACACCAGTCCCCATTCATTCATGATTAGCCAAGGTTTTGATTTATGCTGCTTAGAACAATTCCTAAATCTTTCACGAATGAAACCAGCTGAGTCAATAATTCTAAAAGCAATACACTGGCTATGTGCAAGGCTTTAACTCCCCCTCCTTTGCTGCCTCCCAACTTTCGAGTGCAGATTTTGCAAATGCTTATTTTAAAACAAATAACAGAACACTAATGTTATGCTGTTGCCACATTAATGATCTGCATTACGATGGAAAATATGCCATTTACAGGTTTTACTGGCATTTACTCTGAAGAATGGAAATTTGGAACTCTTAAACTTATGCCAGTAACTACATGGCTTTATCAGATCTCAATTATTGTTTTACTGGGCTTAGTTTGCTTTTTTATAACATAGCCCTCCAAGTCCAGTCCTTAAAATTAATACACCAATGAATGAAGCAACTTTTCCTAGAGCAAACATCAGTAGATGCTTAATGTCTTCAGTATCTGTCTGACGGGGAATTCTGAAGCCCCTAAATAACACATTTCCAAGGGCAAAACGCATCACTCCATTGTACCTGCCTGTTCAAATAGTGAAAACAAATGTAAAGAAACCATCATAGGATGGTTTTCAACAAAACACTTCACCGTAAAATCTGGATGTGTTATGTTACTTGGACGGGTTTTCAGACTACCCAGTATGACAAGGTTCTTCTGCATAGAATTTCTAAGAATTCACGTTTGTTCAAGCACCACATTTTCAATAATTATTTTGAAAGTTTTTAGATTGCCTTTCCTACAAGGGATTAGATTCCTGTTAATCTCAGAGAAGCAGAGTTCTGGGATTCAATTCATCATGTATCTGACTAACAAAAACCCAAGAACTTATTATTCCTGGATCCCAGTCATTACAATTGAAAGAAATCTGTTATTTCAGCAGAGGCAGACTGACTTGCTGGAAAAGCACTTGTTTATATAGCACAAAGTAACTTACTGAAGTACAGAGATATATCAAAAAAAAAAAAAAAGGGAATATTTCTCCTGTAATAAGAGTGTTTTCCCCTACTTAAAGCATTGTTTCCAATGGTATGGACCCAGATTTAAGCTAAAAAAAAAAAAAAAACAAACAACAAAACCAAAAAACCAACAAGAACAAAAAACCCCACGTGAAAGCCAAACAACCATAGAAAACCCCACCAACACAACAAACAAGCAGCCCCAAATCAACAAAACTCTCCCCTTATTTTGTGTAGAGCATAAATGGGTTTAGTGATTTTAGCTGCTCAGACAAAACTTAGCAGAAAATGAAGTACGTATAATATCAATAATATTGCTTTCAGATTAACTGGCATAATGTTCAAAAGAGTTTTATTCTCACTATTATCATTGATTTACTCAAAACTATTTCCTGTGCTTGTTTTACATGCTTATAAATGGAGATTTATAGGAAAGGGCACCATTAGTATTTATAACTTCTTTTTAATAAATATTCTGAATAAAATTTTGTGCTGATATTGCACTTTCCATACAAAGGGAATCCTATATTCACATTTCCCCTAACACTTCCATTCCATTCAGTCGTAATAACCTACACAGCTTGGGCAGAAGCAACCCTCGTCAGCTTTGAATGAACAGATTCTAATTTGTGTTGTGGGGCTCCAAATTCTACATTCTGCTGAACGTGAGAGTTACAGCAGTATGACAAAGAACAAATAGTTTATTGTGTAGAAAGTTTAATAATGCCAAACATATACTAGCTTCCACATTTCCTCATCCCTGTAACTAACAGTTGTACGTGATACAGTATCTTAGGGGGTAACAGCCCATGTCATAGTAGTTTTCTCAGTGCAAGTTAAAAATAGTAGTTACTGGATTATTTTGCTCTTTTAAAAATGGAACTTTGTTCCTTTAAACACTTTTCAAAGTAATAAATCAAAGATCTGTTTGAGAAGTGAGTTTGCATGGGAATCAACATAGTAAAATAAAGAAACTAGAAGAAAAGGAATGGCATTAAATGTAAAATGTGTATTGAAGCCTTATGTGCAGCTCAGAATATTTCTGACAAGATGATGATGAAGTCTGTGTTGTTAGGAATGGTTGCACATTTTCTCCTGCAGAAGCAATAAAATCTCAGCATGCCAGAACATACATAATGCAACTTCTACAGAAATCTGAGACCTAAAACTGGGTGACAGAACAAAGTGAAGTGACAGTCTATGCTCATAAAGGGTTAAATAACTTATTTTAAAGCTCTAGTATCTATAATCACAATGTCTCTTGCTTCTTTTCCAGGGTAGGTATTTCGCAGTCCCACTCACTCCAAGGAATTGTAGACTGGTAGGAAAGGTTTTAGACTGTGGTTCTGTCTTAAACGTTCCCTGAGCCTCAACCACCTTCTCTGATAGCAGTTATGACACTACCTAAACCTGAGAATCTGTGACATAATGTGTCTGATTAAAAAAACAAAACCCAAAACCTATTTCCCAAGTCCAATATTTGTAATTTTTAGGTCTTACATATTAGGCTATCAAATCTGTGATATTGTGGATAAACAGTTTGTATTTTTTTAAGCTGCTTGCCCAGAACTTCAGGAAATTTCTGAAACAGTGTTTTCATTTCCTTCTGAGCTGATTAAGACTCCAGGTAAATATCTTGCTCAGAACCTATTCTTGTAGAACAAGTTAGGCATTAAGCAGCTCAAACTTGCCAAGCAACATAGTAAAATATTAAATTTTTCAACATCAAAATTTCCATGGAAACATATAAAAAGTTCCCTACCAGGCAGATTCTCATCCCTGCTTATCAGAATGTCTCAGTTTAATACAAGATGTTCTAGGGTATAATCTTATGCAGTTGTTGCATCTGGTTATGCTACATTAAACCATTTAATTCAACGCTATGGTCTGCCAGCACATATATAGAAACAAACACACAAGTGTAAAAGTTCAGGATGAACACACACAACACTAAAAGAAACACAGAAAGAGTGCAGCAAAATATTTGGGCAGTAGGCTGCACTGCAGTATGTTTAGGTTTGAAAGATTCATTTCAGTATCAATGTATTTCAGGGGAAAATTGTGCTGCTGTGGGGAAAACCCCCAAGCCATTCATTATTTACATAACTGTATAGGGTCTTTAAAAACTACCAAGAACTAAAGTGCTATTCACCTTTACAGACTATGAAGTGGCTATTATATACTGTGAAAACAGTAAAACACTGGACTTGTACTATGGCTTCATCCTTACCCATACATCATCAAGTCACTTTCCTTGCTGCATCTGCAAACAGTGAATATAAGAGCATTGAAACATCATTTAGGAGATGTGAAGAGGTTTCAAACTTCAGACAATTATTCAGCTCATCCTTGTCAAAGTTAAAAACCACATAGAGAGCTGTTTCCCATGTGTTCACCATGATTCATGGGAAAATTTAACCTAATGAACTTCCAACTCTTGAGCACTGCTCAAGTGATTAATGTTTTAAATGTCTGAAATTACCAAAGAAAAATACACAATTAGCTCTGGAGAAAAGTGATACTTTTCCTTATATATATATATATATATAATTTTTTTTAAGAGGTTAACCTTTCAGCAAAGAAATATTAACAAGACTTTTAACCAAGTTCTGGTTTTCAAAAAAAAAAAAAAAAAGTTTAATACTAAACACCAAAATTCTTTATTACTAACAGTAAACCATGCTGAAATCAGTTTTAAAATACCAATTTCCTCCAACTTTTACCTATTCCCTCCATTTATGTAGGGTAAGAAATTATTTTCAGTAAGTGTTAAATGCAAGTCTATTCTTCCCCTTAGAAAAGCAAAGTTAGCAGTACAACTCTCAGCTAAACCATAGGGTTTTAGGCAAGAACAGAACATTTGATCAAGATTCCTAGATGTAATTCCTGACTGCATGGACAGCATGGTTTCAAGTTTGCAACGACTGCTCTCAGTGAAGCCAAAAAAATAAAGACTTAATACGCTTACTTTTGAGGTTGAGCAGACACCATTTGTAATAATAAAGCCAGTAACAGAACTGGGAGAGGTGACCTGACACACTAGTAACCTTATCATTTGTAAATGCAAATATGAAGCAAGCAGCAGAGGCCTGCTTCTCCTTCAAGACTGCCAAAAGCACTTGAACTTGGCAGGAAGACTATGAAAATTAACTTTCTCTGCTTTTACTTTCTCTTAATCACTATACAAAGGCCACCGTACAAGGCCTTGTACAACTGCTAATATTAGTCTGGAAGGGAAAGCCAGATCAGCAGCTGAGATATGAAGAGTGATCTGCTTGGCAATGCAAATAAAACATGATAAATGGATTCCCCCCCCAACTTAAGTGCTACCTTTATCATCTCAAATATTTCAAATACAATTTTAAACACTAAGTATCTCAAAAAAAAATCTTGGATCTTTATCACTGCATTTTACTTCTTTACACAAAGTTAAAAGAAATACAATTATTTTATTTCAAAGGTGATTGAAACACTTCAATATGTTATTCATACTGATAACACAGCTGATACCCAGTACCTACATTTCGGGGTTTGCTGCTATTCCTTGAAACTATCCTAACGGAATCCAACTCCGAGTAAGAGATTCCAAAGCCTTGTCGACATAGAATCACAGAAGCATTTTGGTTGGAAGAGATCTTTAAGATTATTGAGTACAATCATTAATTCAACACTGCCGGCTCACTAAACTATGTCCCTCCCCACCATATCTACATGGCTTTTAAACCCCTTCAGGGATGCTAAGTGTGTACATGTAGCAAACCATCAGTTTTAGGCAGTTTAAACAGTATAGGAGCCTTAGTAATGGCCCTAATTCAACGATTTTCACCTTTTATCTTTTTGATAGTTTCTTCTGACAGTCCTCACACTTGCCTTAAAATGAAGATATTTAAATGGACTTGGGGTGTACTACTGTTCCTGCTGTTGTCTATCGGGCGCTGTACAGAGCAATTGACACCTAGCAAAACATCCCAACGGAGACAGCCCCGTTCAGCAGATGGAGAGGAAGGGAAGAAATGTGGTTACACATTCCTGGTCCCGGAACAAAAAATCACAGGACCAATCTGCGTGAATACTAACGGGCCAGGTAACGGTAACAGAAAAGATGAAGTCACAAGGATGGACATAGAGAACTTGAAGGATGTGCTGTCCAAGCAGAAGCGGGAGATTGACATTTTGCAATTGGTAGTGGATGTGGATGGAAACATTGTGAATGAAGTAAAATTACTGAGGAAAGAAAGCCGAAATATGAACTCTCGGGTCACCCAACTCTATATGCAGCTCTTGCACGAGATAATTCGAAAGCGTGATAACTCGCTTGAGCTTTCCCAGCTGGAAAACAAAGTCCTTAATGTTACAACAGAAATGTTGAAGATGGCAACAAAATACAAGGAGCTTGAAGTAAAATACGCAGCACTAACTGATCTTGTAAATAATCAGTCTGTAACTATCTCGCTGCTGGAAGAGCAGTGCTTAAGAATCTTCTCGCGACAGGACACCCATGGGTCTCCACCTCTTGTTCAAGTCGTGCCACAGCACATTCCTAACAGCCAGCCATACACTCCTGTTCTTCTGGGAGGTAACGAGATACAGCGAGACCCAGGTTACCCTAGAGACAGAGATGTTAGGCCACCACCTGACCCAGCTACTTCTCCTACAAAGAGTCCTTTCAGAGTACCACCACTGGCTTTAATTAATGAGGGTGAGTTACCTATCACTATTTACCTAACTTGAGATCCCTTTATTTCAAAGGGAAACTGGCTTGGCTATAGAAAAAGAAAAAAAAAGAATTTAAAGTATCCAGTACAGGTCACTCTTGCTCCTGAGTCTGAGTTTTCTCCTCCTGCCCCCAGAAAGCTTTATTTTGCCAAGAATTCTAATTCTTAAGCTATAGCTGCTTAAGATCAGTTTGTTAAAACAGTTGATACTCAGAAATTTGGTTTGATGAATTCATGCCTTTGAATCACCAACTATTGGGGTTTCTGTCTCCAGTTGAGTCTAAGTTATAAAAATGAAAATTCAGTATTAGCATATTAGTATTTAGCTGCTTCTTTGAAGATGCCTACACCTTCATGTTACCAGTAACAGTAAATAACAAAATCTAATTTATCTTAATTTATCTTAAACAAATTTTAAGTAGTTGTCTTTTATACTTACACCTTTGCCAGAAGTTAATCCTGCTAGGAGAATTTTACTCCTGTTCTGAGCTGCTTTAAAATGAACATCTAAATCCACCAACACAGCCATGCAGTAAGACTCTGGTTGAAATATTCAAGAGGTAAGTTTGAAAGGATAATTGAATCCTGGCTGGATCCAATTAGAATCACTCAGCTTTGAACATTTAAAACAAGTAGCTACATTCCCAGGAGTTTGATGTCAGCAGATGGCCAGTTAAACTAATACCACAGATACTAGGAAAATACATTCAGGGGAGTGTATCACGTTTTCATGTATTACATTCTTCAGATCACGAGACAAATTTATTTATCACTGGAAACAAAACTATTGACAAGAAAATTAATTTCCTCTGAGCTGCCATGAATGCTATCATGACTCTCACCATAACAATTTTGACAGAATTGTGATTTAAAAAAAAAAACAAAACCCCACAAACTTTAGAAATGCAAGCTTTTCTCAGGCATCCATTCAAAGCACTCGCTCTTAGGCTTCTCACAGCTTGCATAGCAAAAGGGTTAGGTTGGGGGATTTTTGTGTTTGGATTATGGGGTGGGGTTTTTTTGTTGTTTTTTTTGTTGTGTTGTTGCTATTGTTTCAAATTGCCTTTGGTCACAGCTGGAAGTTCAACTTGGTTCCTAATACGAAGACAAACATTTATTTGCAACTGTTCTACAGCATTGCAAACAACTAGCTGCTGATGTAAAGAACAACTATTTTTATTCAGGGTCTGAAGAAAACTCAGGCAAGTCCCAAGTAAAATGCCCGATGTCAAGAGAATGTAAATCATGCATTGTGATACAAATGAAACAGCATATAATATAAAAGCATAAAATAATATAAAAGCATTACATTAATGTCTGGACAGACAATAAAAGTGTATTTTTTTAGAAAAAGAACAACTTCCTGCTTCCCAGAAAACCCATCCTTCAGTTTTGTTAGAAATGTATCTTTTTCACCCTCGGTGTAGGCCTGTTGGACATACAAAATGAAGCTACTTCCCTCTAAATTATCTACTATGTTTTTTTTCACTAACCTCCTTACACCTTTAAATTCAGAGTTTGAATCTGCTTTTGCAACAGAACACAAAGAAATCTCAAGAAATCTATTTTAACATTATTCAACTTCCTTTCTTTAATACTAGATTCTTTGTTTTGCAGTTTCAGCATTTCTTGCTGTGCCTTGGGAAAGTGAGGGCTGAGAACTGCTTCAGCTAGTAAAGCATCAATCATCAAACCCAAAACTTCTAAAGTGCAAAGCAATGCCCAGTTATTATCTCTGAATTCAGTATACTTAATGCACAGAACCAAAACTAGTAATGGCAAAGAAAAATGAACTTTCCCCTTCACAGACAATGACTGTTTGTAATGTATAGAAGTGTCAAAAAAGACCAAAGGAAACCAAGCAGCTCTATTTAGAAATATGCCTGTCAAAGACTTGGCTATGATAGAATTAATGACTGGACAAACAAGAAGGAGCTTTCTTCCTTCCATGTCTGATGAAGCAGTACCTAACAAATACTTGCACAAGTTTACAGAAAGGGTCAGTATGCATCTTAATATTGTGAGTGAAGAGTAAAATTCAAAATACATGGAGAATGCAAGGATGAGATTGTTTTTTCTGAGTAGTATTTTGGTTCGTATGCATTAAAATTGCTCTAAAAATGGGAGGAATAATAATGTTCCTGTGAACTATAGTGTTCACAATGATCTTAATGCTTGGAATAATAGTGCCCCCACATTTTACTGCAATTATGGTGCAAAAAGTATCTATAAGGAGACAGAATATTTGAAAATTACATATGCAGTACACTCTGCTGCTAATACTTCTTAGTTATCAATGTAATTTAATGTTTTTAATATATGCCTGATTTAATTTGGGAATTTTCCTCTGTTATCACCCCAAGCTACTACTGCATGCACTGCAAGAATGACAAAACCATTGTCAAATACTGACAGTACAGTACACAGCAGTACTGACAATGATGGCTCAATGTCTCCAGCATTCTTGGTAGCACTGCCATAGCCGGAAGCTCCAAGAAGTCACCTTCATTAGATACCCAAGGTTTTTGTGATCTAATTAACATAAAATGCTTTATGGATTTCTTTCAAATTACATACTTACTCGACTGGCAACTACTACTTCAAAAACCTAATAAAAGCATGACTTTCAATTTGCTTTTGTCACACAACCTTAATCTGCAGTGAAGGTCACTTTCATTCAACCCCTACTTTTGATTAAGAATAACCTCAACAACTGTCTTTTATGCTTCTCTGCACATCAGGTTCTTCTGTGACTAATGAGTTTGCTCTGAACTTGTAAGTAGATTTGAGAAAATGAGCCTTCTAAAATGAGAAAAGAGCTGTAGGTAATTCCTTTTCAGATTTATCAAGTATGAATTTTCAAATATAGTTAGGGCATCCACCACTAAGCAGCTACCAGAACATATCCTGCTCTTCCATAGTAAATAACCAGTCCCTCTCAATCAACTGAAGTAATGATACATGAATTTAAATCCTTTTCTAAGTAGAAAAATAAAAACATTCCCCAAAATTAAAAGGCAAACTAGGCAGTTTTCAGAGATCTGTAAAGCTGTATGCTCCTTGCAGAACAACCATATGCTCTTCTGTAAAACCACTATTCACATGGTCTACAAGAGAGCTTTAATACAGCACAGTCAACAGCATTTGTGCAGAATCATTGCCCTGTAAACTCTGAGCCCTTTTAGCTGCTGAAAAGTCCTTCTCCACTGTTGTTCATCAGTATCCATCTATGTATATAACACCAGGACACCACATGAAACTCAATACAATTCCCATCCATAGTTAGCAGGCTGATGCCAGCATTGGGTATGTATGTAAACGAAGGCAAAAAAAAATTATGCTGTAGAAGACCACTCTTTCACCAAATCCCATGTCTGTAGACTTTGGCAGTAAAGATCTCTTACAGCAGCTCTCCAACTACTCCTGTATTCAGGTACACGAGTACATTCAGGTACATGAACAATCTCTCAGGGGGGAGGTTGTTTGGGTATCTTGTATTTAAGCTTCCACCAGTTTCAGATGGGTGTACTTGGACAATAACGTAGACTGATGCCTGCCCTTTGTAAAAGTGGTACAGGAGAAAAGAGTAAATTAAAAACAATGATCTGCTTGAATTTCAAGAGTCTAAGTGCAAACCTTTGACATGGTAGACAAAAGTTAGAAAACTAGGTGTTGGTAACTGAAGTCCAGTATCTGTTTAGCAAAACAAAGCCTGTTTAAAAAATACATATAGGATATATGTTTATTTTTATACACACACTTAATCTAAGACAGTAACTGTTTACACTGTTTTCCAAGGAAGTTTTACCTTAATTGAATTCCTGACTTTCCATTACCATTACAAAATATTCCCGAACAATGCACATTACGTAGCCATGCTTGAATGCTTACAGTATTTCTTTTCAAAAAGGTCCATTCAAGGACTGCCAACAAGCCAAGGAAGCTGGGCATTCCAACAGTGGGATTTATATGATCAAACCTGAAAATAGCAATGAGCCAATGCAGCTATGGTGTGAGAACAGCCTGGACCCCGGAGGATGGGCAGTTATTCAGAAGAGGACAGACGGATCTGTCAACTTTTTCAGGAACTGGGACAGTTACAAGGTACATTCTAGAATGCAGAAGATCAGCTGCTTTGTTTCAGCACAGCAGTGCCATTATCTATTGCAACAGAGATGGTGGGAATGCTTCCAAGGCAGTTCTTCATGTCAAACAGTTGTACTCAGTGATAAGCACTCGTGAGTTGGAAACAGATGCCTAAGTTAGACAGATAGCTTTACAAAAATAGTTCAAAAGAGTGGTCATCCCTCAGAGGCAAACACATTTCATTGGCAATATCCTATTTCAGTCAGTGATTTCTTAACTTTGTATGAACTAACATATTGTCTGAAATAGCCTTGATTTGTAATGCACAAACCAACAACTGGAGAGACACTTGCTACTCTAGACAGTGACTGGGAAGTCATTTACTACAAAGACATAATTAAACACGTGATTTTTATTAACACACTAAGAACTACAGAAGTACTTGAAAAGCTTAATGTCTCCCTTATGAATATGCAAACACAGCCAGTGAATTATTCATTTAAGCACATTAATCAGGGTCTCAATTTAAAAACATTCCTAATAATGAACTAAAGGAACTAATTTCTACCTTTAAGATTAGGTTAGAAATCTGAAGATGTAGGGCTGGTGAAGTAAAACACATTCTTGTGTGTTCTTATGCACTAGCAGGCATAATGCCTAAGATGACAAACACATGGTGCTCTGGCGTAATTACATGCCAGACAGGAAATTTGAAAATCCATTTGGTTGGGGTTTTAAAATAATAATAATGTGCTGACTTCATACATATAGGATGCTGTGCTCACTTTAAATGGATCTATGATTGCCACGTGCATTGTACCTGAGGAGAGAACTGAGCCCTGTTTAACTCCCTCAGTAATCCAAAAATTGGATCATATATACAAAGGAAATGACAAAAAAATTACTCTAAGTATTTTCACTTTTTGCATTCTTTCAGTTTAATGATTCAAATGTTACTTATTCCTTAGCAGCAGTGATTCGAAGTCTTCACTTCTCAGAAAAGTAGGTGGTATGGTTTTGTTTTTAATGTTGTAAGGCGGTTATGAAGTGCCTTATAAAGCAACCCCAAGCATTCTGAACATAATGCAAAGAAAATGTAGAAGCGTGTATAAACGGTGTCTAATAACGGCTCAAGCTTGGGCAAATTTTCCCTCATGAGATTTCTCATTAAACTGCAGTGGCTGAAGAAAGTATTCCTATTGTCTAGCTTCAAGTAGTTGAAGGTGCACCTTTGGGACAGGCTTTAAACTAATGCTGCCCCAATAACAGCAGAGATATCTCCCATACACACATTTCTGCTTCTTTCATAGTCTCTGTGTGACCACACAGCTATAATGTTGATGCAAGGGAAGTACTGCAAATGTGGCCAGGAGAAAAGCATCACTACCATTTTTGGCAGCAGCATGATATCAACATCAACTTAAACCACTTGTGAAACTGCAGCTTGAAATAGGCTGTTTATCTCCTGAGAGAGACTTCTCCTGAAAGTGACTCAAAAGAGGAAATCAACTGTAGGTCCTCCACAGTCAACATCATGAAAAGGAGGGTAGAAAGACCCTAGAAAGAAACTAGGAAGCATAACAGCTAGCTACAGTGGGTGACACACCTACTGTAGCTGCAACATGAAACACTAACAACATTGCTCAGAGACAGGAGACAGGAGATATGAAATATCATTTGATAGCTACTGTACTGGTACTATGTGATTTAAAAGGAAATTTGTCTTTAATTTCAAATATATCTAATAAGGAGCACAATTGAGTTACATGATTAAATTTACTGTAAAGAACACCACCAGTTGCATTAAAAAGGCAATAAAAAGTGATTTACCTTGAACAATGAGATTGTTGATCCATAAATTACTTTCTCAACCTGGAAATACAGCCCTTTAAATTTCATTATTGATACATTCTTACAGATCCCCTCAGCTTTGCCAAGAAGCACATTGTTCAGTTTCCCTATTCTCTCTCCCTTTATCTTAAAAGGTGTTTCCTTCACTGACTCTGCCAGTAACTCATGTAGCTAGCAGTCCATCTGAGCAAATGGCTAAGTGCAGCAAAACAAAGCCTTTGAATGCATGGGTTGAGCAGTCATTCAGAGATTTACAAGCTTTGGGTACCCTGGCTCCATTGGTGTTGAACATTTTGATCAACAAGAAAAGCTAAGCTAACATCACCTTCTGATCCTCTTCTATACAGAAAGGATTTGGAAACATTGATGGAGAGTACTGGCTGGGACTGGAAAATATTTACATGCTTACCAATCAGGATAATTACAGACTGTTGATTGAGTTGGAGGACTGGAGCAATAAGAAGGTCTATGCAGAATACAGCAGTTTCCGCCTGGAGCCTGAAAGTGAATTCTACCGGCTGCGCTTAGGGACATACCAAGGAAACGCAGGCGATTCCATGATCTGGCACAACGGGAAGCAATTCACCACACTGGACAGGGACAGGGATATGTATTCAGGTAAGGAAATTGGCATGTACGTGAGAAGTGAACACAGTAGATCCCATTAGTGAGATCACCTCTCAAAAGATAATGTAGCACAAAAAAAGGATACAAATTCTGCAGAAGAACTCTGTTGAAAGGTACTTCAAATCAATAATGATAAAAATCATGTAGGCAGGGCCCCCTTCAAGCCCCTGCACCACTCAGAAATTCAAATTCTATTTCCTTTGTTACAGGCACATTTGAATAAGGCTTATGTTCAGGTCAGTGACATCCTTACTACTCTCATGTCACTCTGCAATCAGGGTACTTGCCCAGGTCATCTCTCAGAGCAGTGCTGTGGCCACAAGACAATAACCACAGAATCACAGAATCGAAGGGGTTGGAAGGGACCTCTGAATATCATCTATCCCAACTCCCCTGCTAGAGCAGGATCACCTAGATTAAATCATACAGGATCATGTCCAGACAGGTTTTAAATGCCTCCAGAGAAGGGCAGCCTATTTCAGTGCTCTGCCACCCTCACCATGGGAATAATCCCCATGAATTAAAGCCTCTGAACTGCACAGAAGGAACTGCAGTTGTGCACAGGCTTAGTTATATACTCATGCTGTGCAAACAGGCAGATCATTTTGGGTTTTTTCTCCTTAAAGGACACTATTTTATTTCCAAGCTCTTCCTCGAGCTTTCCCCTTAAAGCCTTAGCAGTACAAGAAAGGTTGGGGAGTGTAATACTACAACTGCTTTTTCTCAGCTGTCAATAACCATAAAGCTGGACAAATCTTGCAACCTCTAAAACAAGCATGCAACACTAAGCACACAAATTACAAGCAACTCTTTGTGGAGCTGTGGCCCTATGTGCTGCCTGGGACTGTATCAACTCACATTGCTTCCAGTTAAGTATTTCTAAACAGTACATAATCTGAGTTCCTTGAATGTTAGCTCATAGACAAACACTGCTGGTAGTCTGAGAAGAGTCCATCTCCTTAATTTTCCACTGTTACATTAAATACCATGTCAATAATCCTCCCTCCTCTGTCACTGTTACAACAGAATTTATCATTTGGGTTGAAGCAGCAATGGGTAAAACAACAGTTCAAAGCTCCCTCTAAGAATAAGCCAGCATATGAAATCATGCGCTAATTGATATTTCTGCTCTTGAATGCTGAAGTTCACCCATTTCTTGCTGTTCCACAGGGAACTGTGCTCATTTTCACAAAGGCGGCTGGTGGTACAACGCATGTGCCCACTCGAACCTGAACGGGGTGTGGTACAGAGGAGGCCACTACAGGAGCAAGTATCAGGATGGAATATTTTGGGCTGAGTACCGAGGAGGTTCCTACTCCTTGAAAGCTGTTCAAATGATGATCAGACCTATTGACTGAGGAGGAAAATCCAACAGTGCTCAAGTGATCACCTGTAAACTTCTCAGAGCTTGAGTTCCAGAAAAATAAAACATGACTTCTTAATCATTATTTTGCACAATCTGCCCCTGCAAAAAGCAGGCCTACAGTTTTCCTGTCTTTCTTTCCCCCTGTTGTGTTTCCCTCTCCTTTTTTTACAAACCTTTTCTACTGTGACAGTGTTTTTTTTAAACACACATTCACAAAAGCAGATGTTTGTGCTTGCAAAGCATATTTATCTTTGTTCAAGTCCAACATGCTTTATGCAAACAGTCCTTAAAAGCCGGTAAAAAAATTCGAGACATGACAGGATATAAGCTTTTTCACTTAAAAAGCTTATGGTTCTTCAGGTTAGCTCAGCCCTTAAATGTAAATACATGAAATGCCATTGTCTTGCTTTAATGTGAAAATTGATTAGTTATTTAACAATTTATTTAAAAATGTTGGTCTTATTTTCAATGAGAATCTGACTTCACATTACTGTTTAAGATTTACTCCAAGAAGCCACATACAAAATTGAAGACATTCTAGCGTTGCCAGCAGAGAGATTTTTGCAACAAATAATTATTTCAAAATGAATGATTTAAACATAAAATAGATTTCTTAGTGGTGTAGAGGATTCCTTAAAATCTGCAGATCCTACCTTCTGCAGAGTATTTAAGCAAAATATTCCTAATGTACAAAACCAAAAAATAACTGTTTGAAATTACTGATGAACAATAGACCACCAAATTGCTCAGGATTTTTTTTTACATTCAACTTCCACATTCAAATTCCTTAATTAAATAACAATATTTATCAATACATTGAAGTTCAATGACAAAACAAGCCCTGACATTAAGGTTATGACTTGAGGCTTGGAGACTCACTCTCTGCTCCAATTAGGAATGATTAAGTCTGAACAAGTGTTCACACACAAATTCAGAGAAGGATCAACTCTGTGAATATTAGACTTTTTCCTCCATCTTTCTGCTGATATAGTAAAACAAAGATTAGAAATCAGCTCTGAGCATATTCTCCCTGCTGCATCAGACTTGCATTGTTCTTGTGACATACACATTTTCCTTCCCCTACATGTATACAACCTTTGATACTGCCCTATATTATATTTTTCTGCCTTCTAGAGATCAGATTTCCAATGGAATTAATAAGTAATTGAAGAAATTAATCAGAAAATACTTTCCCAGCCCTTAACAAAATCCATGTAACATAATGCATCAAACCCAAGATACTTCCAAAACTGAAACAACAAAACGTTTGCGTTAGGTACTAGATCCTCTGAAACTGAAGCTTTCTTCCTAGTATATGAAATTATTTAACAGTTGTACTTAGCCACAGTTTACCTAATTCAGTTTGATATTACACAAACCCAAACAGGCTGTTCTGAACCATAACCAATGTATTTGTTTGGCATCTCATACGTGCCTGCAGGATTTTAAGGAACTTTGCCTCCATTTAACATATGAAACCCTAATAGCTAAATGAATAATCTAATGTTATAATTAAGTTAGTCAGTACTGATTGCTGTGCAAAACCTCATTTGTAGTTCAGAGGAGAGAAAACAGCATTCTGCCTTTCAAACACATTCTCTGGAGTAGACAAAGCTTCCTGATAATACACGGCTGCAAGGGTTGTAGTTAAAACTTTGGTCAGAGATCAAAGCCACAGAGTTTCGACAATATTTAATTGGGGTTGGTGGGGGTGGGTGGGAATCAGGCCCAGCATGTTCCATTCCCAAATTCTAATAACTTCAGCTGACACATACGTTTAAGGTCACAATTCTGAAATTGTTCTTCATAAAAAGAGTAATGTTTGTTATTAGTATCACAGAGACCTCATTGACTGAGTGTTCTGTAAAATGCTTTTTAATTGCAAATGCTTAACTTGGACTATCTATAGTCTATTATTTTTTCTATGGTAGCCGGATAGAAGAGCAGTTCAGGTAAATCCAAAAGCTGAAAATGCCCTCCAAAATGTGTCTTTAATGAACACTTCTGACAGCTTTAGTTCATTCAACCAACACATTTCCTCTACTTGGAAGAGATCTTATTTTACAAGAATCTCCCACCAGCTACAAAAGCTGTTTATTCAGTGCAGTCAGTGAAAGGTGTACTTTATAGAACCCCCTGGGTAAAAATGGCTTTCACTCAGCCATTCAATCTTGTATACTAGACATTCAAAAGTGAGTCTTCCCCAATTTAAATCTGCAGGATGATGTTAGCTAGACATTATTATTACAAAATACATCCAACAAGGTCACACTATACAAATGCTGTGCTCGGAAAGACTTTAAAGATGCAGGTTTAAGATTAGGAGGATGGAAAGCATAGTGTATCTTTTTCAGAATGGTTCATATTCTGTACAATAATTCACTATTTTCAAATGCTTGTAACTTGCTCAGTTCTTAATTTTTGGGTTGAATTTTCCAAGCAGGGTTAATGACTTGAAAAGTTTAATGTCTTCTCTCAGACATTTTTAAGAAAAGCATTCCAAAAGAGGCTGCAGCTTTCTTCAAGCCTACTGCACTGGACACTCAGAAGCAGTCAGTCTGTGAAGGACACACCATTCACCACTCCTGCACTATCAATACAAAATTAACCAAGCAAACCTTGAAAACGTTTACCCTGTACTAAACATGAAACATAGTTTTCACATCTATTTCCAAAGTCTATTGAAAGCATTAACACTGAAGTAGCTGAATATTCATCAGATGAACACTTCAATATCAATAACTGGTTTTCAGCTTTTCTGTTTCTGGATACAATTCCTGAAAGACAGCTATAAGAAAATATTTCACAAGGTAGTACTGCCTAGTTAAATAAAAATCTTACTTCTCAAGATATGGCTCAATTGCTTCATTGTGCTACCTCCAACTAACCAGCACTTCACAGGAGGACTCCTTTTGAGAACGGGTTTTTATTCTAAGGTGAGATACAACATCACATACACAGCTCCTATTTGTTTGGGCTACTTTAGCTGGTCAGGTGATGTAACTGTGCCAACACCCCACATGGCTAACGTGAGCCTGAATGGGTTTGGTGGCATTGTGCAGCTCTTAGCAGTCACATTTAAGTTAGGGAGTCCACACTGATGATGTGCTGCTCTCACTTGCATTTCTAGAATTCTGGAATCACATCACACTAATTGTTGCAAGGAACTGAAAATTACTTCAATCCCTTCCCTGTTTAAATGTGGAAAGCTATCTCTATCTTGTCCACAGTGAGTGAGCTGTGTTAATAACTAAACCAACTGTACCTCTGTGGCTCCACTCCAACTGCAAAGACTATCCAAAAGACAATCATGAACAAACTTTACACCCACCTTCAATATTTGGTTGTGTAAGGGTAAACCTAACAAGCTGATGTATGTTTGTGGGATGGATGTAACATGGAAATAAAAACTGAAGACAGAATGAGGAAGACTATAGGACTACTTGTCATTAAAATTGGTTCTCCACATGTGAGAGTTTTAAGGCTATACCTTTAAGGCTATACCTTCTCACAAAGTTCAAGCAGAAAAGTGAAAGATTGTAAATAAATCACTATTGGGTTTAAGAAAGCAAAATAATGATTGTTCTAAACACTTCCATTGGAGAGAGAGAAATATTTAAGAGTCAGTACTCAAAACAAGGTATAGGCAGTCTCTCTCAGCCTGTCAGTCTGTCTGTCCTGTGCTTCTTTTCCACAGATAACATACTGACCTTCACGAGCTAAGTTTAAAGAACCTCTCTGCTTCTTGGCTTTCTTCCTTCTGCCAGGGGAGTTTGGGGAAGATGGGTGGGGGGGGAAAGAAGCAGGGGCCCCTCAGGGGGAGCAAGGGGGCTTTGTTGTGTTTTTCTGTTAATTGTACATATTTGTAAATGTTGTGAATAGTGTATATTTGTACACATTCATTGCATTTCATCATAGATTATAGTTTTGCCTGAAAATACAGCTTCATTTGTTTCTGGACTGAGTTAGCCTCGTTCTTGTTAATGAGGGAGGGGGATTCCAGCCAAGAATGATTTATTTACATTCTATCACTTCTCTGCTCGAAATTTGTGAGAAGAAATTAAAGGTATAGTCTTAAAACTATCATACCACAGCAAAATATTTTTTTCCTATTCGAACATAAAGCATGTAAAATTCAACTCATTTTGAAAAATCTGAATATATGCACGTTAGAGGCATCACTCTAGATTCTAACATTAATAAACAGTATTTTCACTCATAACAAGCTATGAAGGAAGCAGCTGAAATAATATTGCAATGGATGCACAGATAACAACATAAGACTGTCCAATTATTAATCTAGCAAAAGTTAATAATCCAGCTAAGTAAAGGAAGTATCAAACTTCAGGAACAATAAGCCTTGATCACCACAGAAGGACATATTGAACCTAGGTATAAGAGCAACTAATGTCTGCAAAAAAACTTCAACTATTTCTTCTGGAAAAGGAAGAAACTGGGTAAACATTTCCTTAATGTTATATAACTAACAAGATCTTATCATATCAAAGAAAAGCTACATTAAAAAAAAAACCCACACTGATCACTTTGAAAAAAAACTAAGACACTAAGCAACACTAGATTAGCTTGGCAACAAAACCAATGCATATACACCCACATTTATTTAGTTTTCAAATACACAGAAACATAATTTACTCAATTATTCCATAAAGCTGAATCAGTCACAAAAAAAAAGTTTCTCCTGTCACCTTTTGTATAATGAAATGCAGCAATATCTCCAGATCTTAGCATCTTCCAATACCTAAGATCTGCATTTAGGTATCTCAGAGGCTGACGATTTAGAGCTTCTCATAAATAAAACACCATCAAGTCAAGTACTATGCAGGCAAAATGATTTAAGTACTTCTCCAGGAGTCAATCAGTAGATCTGTACAACACATGGGAAGATAATTTCCTAGAAAACTGACACTGTATGTAAAACCTGAAGTGTCTGTAAGGTTTAATAATTATTTTCTTTCTGAGGCTAGTGAAGATATTTCTTGCCATACACAGTATCCAGAGTCAGCTAGTGGTTACAGATTCCTTACTGAAGTAATTTCACAAATGCTTAAAAGATGGTGTTCAGTTTGTGTAATTAATGGAGAAGTATGTTTGTCATTAGTGTTTCCCACCAAAAATACTTTAACTTACCTAAATAGGGAATACAAGGAGTCATCTTCAAACTGCTGATATAGTCTCTAAGCCTTTTGTAATTGTCTTCTTTACTCATAACATACTCCAGCTTATCAAATGTGGCTTTATCCTTCCGACTCAATAACTAGGGATGGGAGGAAGACAAAAATCAGACAATGAACGAGACAAATTTTTCAGGCATACTGTCAGTAGACATTAATTTAGCCTTTTTTTTAGGAACATTAGATTACCAAGTGAAAACTTAATGGCTCCTTTCAACTTCAGATTCCACCTGTTTAAGGCCTTTTTTTTTTTTTTTTAAAGGAGTGAATACACCTGTACCTATTCTCTGGACTTTTTAAATTGAGTTGACTGCAGGATGCTACAAACTGAGAAACAGAGAAGAAATCCTTCCTTACTGAAAGTGTTGGAAGGTAACTGTATGACTGACTTTAATGGTTTGGTGTGCCTTTTCATGTGCTACTTCTTGCTTGGCGTATACAGAAAGCCAAAGGCTTAGAATTACTTCAAGAACTTATCAACTAAATCAGATTGCAGTGCACATTGCTAGGTGCTATCCTGCAACTGGAATTAGCAAAGGGTTATATCAGATGATGAAAAGATAGACTGATTTAGGATTGTATGAGAAATTAAACACCTATAGAAACACGAGAGAAGTTACTTGGCACTTCAAGGATGGGAGAGGGGCAAGCTTTAAAAGCTGACACACATGCCAACAGCACAAAAATAATCCTCTGCCCTCAACGCAAACTAAGACTTCTGGTTGACCAAGCAGGAAAAGAAGCTGGGGACACTCAGTTCTGAATGGCATAATCATGGTAGTAACTAATAAGGTTCTATCACTATATGGCTATAGCTGACATCTGTTTCAAGTCATGCAGAAAGAAAAAATAAATTAAAATCATTTTGGCATCATAGTTAAATGTGAAATTGTTGAGCCATCAATTCATCAACATGACAAAACCAGAAAACCAGAAGTTCTCACGGTTGTTTTTAAAGTGTTAACTTCATTAAGCTTTCCTTAGAGAGATTTTTGGTATTTTGAAGCCATGTCTTACTTGTCCATTTTCAAAATGCGTCCAGAATTCTACATGAGTACCTCAGCAGGAATGAATTCTCTTCAATTTCTGGTAACATTTATCAACAACATCATCATTCATTTATCAGAAAAACAAGCACTTTTTGTAACATGTGAGGATGTGTTGATGTCTTTTCTAATGATCTATTTACATAGATCCGTGACAGGAGTATTTTGGTCACTTGCTTATTCTCTCACACTTGAAAATGTCACAGTTCATCTGTTTATACAGCTGGATAACTACACAATGTATGGCTGAATGAAGCAGTGTTTTCTCAGCTCTGAGCCATCAACAAGCAGGTAATTCCTAATGTTCTTCCAGTTCAAGGATATGACTACACAAAAATAAAATTAATTGTAGTCAGAAAACAGCTGTCAAATAAAAATGTTTCCAAGGAAGGCCATTCTTTCATAACTGTACAAAAGCAGACCTACAAATATACTGTGTGAAGCAGTTATTGCAGCTATGAAAATAACCCTAAAAACTGAAAAGTTTTGCTACATTTAGTTATCAGTCAGAAGCTACAAATCTCTTTACGGAAACTGAATTGAGACTTTCTGGACATCTGCTCTCCATGGCAAAAAAAAAATTCCAACAGTATAAACTCCTAAATGATTAAAAATGACCCACTTTGGCATTCATAATTTTCCAGCAACTAAATACAAAATAGCTTCTGGCCAAATTAGGAGCCTCCACATTTAGTAGAATCTGCAGGGAACTATTTTTCAAAGGAAAATATTTCTATGCTGGAATGGAAAAAAATTCAACAGGAAACCATTGACTTCACAGGCACTAGAAACATTACGTACATGGTCTGAGAAGATTAAAAGTATCTGTAATAACTCCTGCATCCTTGAAAACAACCTACAGAATGTTACATTTTCCCAAGAATAAATTAAACCCCTTTCATTCTCCTGCTGCTCACTCACCGCCCACGTTTTAGTCAGCCTGAAGATGGGAGCACTCTGTAGGCCTGACACAACTGCCATAAGAGCATGCAGGTTATTCAGCTCGTACAGTTTCTGAGGACAAAAACAGATACAGTAACATAAACAACATTCCAAGTGCTGTCAACAATGCCTAGATTAAATAACCATCTAGGAGCGACAAAATTTTGCATGTTCTAAACCAAAGAATTCGTCACAGTGAACTGCTGTACACTCCTATCATTTTGATGGCACCTCCTAATTTTTTATTACCACATCCATCCAGGTTTGGATTAGCTGTTTCACAGTCCATAGAGAATCCTCCCAAAAGCTCCATAAAATCTAGAGCTTGGGACATAGAACACAAGTGCCAGCAATTTTCTGACTTTGAAAGCCAACAAATTCTTTTCATAGCGTTTAGCTGAATTTTAAATCTTAACATGCCAAAAAGGACAACTTCATCGTGAATGCTGTTATCATGGCAGCACTTGGTATTCTGGCACTGCAGCTTTATATAGCTATCAAGCCTGCATCAAAGCACCCAGAAAATACTACTGCAGGATGAAATCAAGCAGGGCATTTCAAAATAATAGTGTAGCTGATTAAAAATGAAAAAAGGGCATTCCCAGCTGCTGCCTGCATTGAAACAGAAATCATAACCCCCAGGATAGTAACTATTAAGTCAAATTAGTTCAATATAGTACAAGATATCATCAGAGAACTTCTAGGAATACAACTGATAGTTGTCAGCACAAAGAATTCCCTGTAGAGCAGATTGCAGCTTTTCTGAAGAAAAGTTCATTAGTGTGACCTATGCCACCAGGCTGCTTTGCTAATAGATTTGGTGTACACAGAAAAATCCTTCAAAATGCATTAACCACACTTTAAGTTCATGTTAGCAGATGTATGTAAGCAAAGCCAAGATAGATACAGTTAGTAAATTCAGAAATAAAAAAAAAAGGGGGTCCACACATAGTTTCTTACTTTTTGTAATTTTTACAACTCATGGGTGAGGAAAGCTCAGCTAACTATTAGAGCACATACTTGTCTCAAAACCAGCAGTATTTCAGCAGACGTTGCTGTCTGCACTCCACTAATGAGATCAGGCCTGCTCAGGGTGCTGTGCCCAAAGCAGAGCCTTTGAAAGTTCCATCCAAGTACTAATCAACCTTGATCCTACTTGATTTCTGCACTATGTACTTTGGTTTAACTAACAGTAGAAAACACATCTGGTAAATTATATTATCTAATAAACTATATTTGAAATAAGGCATCATTGCATTTCCTTAGTTGAGCTATTTTTTCCATTTCAGGACTCAGGTCAGTATTCCTGAAAGCTTTGTTACACAGAGAAGCCAAGCAGCTATTCATGTCAATAGATACAACCACAGCTAAATCAGGTATCAACTAAATATTTACACATGTATATTTTTGACCTGACCAACTTAAGTATAACAGCTATCATCATGGTGAATCCCACACCACATCCCTGCCTCCCCTCCATCCAAATTCTTACCTTTGCAGTTTTAATGTAGTGGCTCAAAACCTCAGCTCTTATTTTTAAGGTTTGGGCATGCAGAATCTCTCTAACAACCCAGAAGCTTACCTAAAAAGAAGAAAATTTGCCTTTAAAAAAATTAGTTCTAACATTACATTTGTCATATTTTTATTTCATAAGTAACATCCTACAAGTCTCACAACTTTCAGCTTTCGTCTATAAAGCTGAATATATAGGAGATGCAAACCCATATAACCCAAATGCTAGCAAAAAAACTTTCTTCCAAGTGTTTTTGAATAAAGTTTTTCTTCAAAAGCTATTCTGTTCATTCACACCCATGATATCTTCTACCATTACATAGTCAAGCAGTTGCTTAAATCCAATTAATAAAGCCACCTTATATTTAGAAACATATTTTTATCTTCACCTTCTCCATTTCTTAACGGGTATCCAGAACTCCAGTAATTTGCTGGAGAGCCCATGTTCTGGTACTTGCTTTCCTCAGTAAGTGTCTGGGTGGCTAGAACTTTTTCATTCATACAGTATCAGGCTGGAAGGGACCTCAAGGATCATCCAGCCCAACCTTCCAGGGTCTTTTTAAAATGCGTCACATCAATTAGTTGCGTATACAGACCCTGGGGTCTATTTTTCTAATGAGGAAAGCTCCGCTGCTGCCAGTACATCTTAAAAAAAAACCAAACAACCAAAAACCCACACAAAAGAGAAAACCAACCAACCAACCAAACAAACCAAACCCAAACCAGCAAAACCCATACAAACTATGCAGACTCATTTTCAGGCTAAGTTTGAGGATGAGGTATCACAGACATAAAGCAAATGGCAAAACTGTCAAACTTCAAACTATGTTCTCCCAAGAAAATAAAATCCTGATGAAATTGTGGTAAGAGTCTACAAAATGAAGGAATACAAAAACTAAAATTGAGTTATAGGCTTTGGGTTTGCTTTTCCACAGCTTCAAAGCTGCACTATCAAACTCTCAAAGGAGTTGAACAGCTTCAGCTGCAGTTTCACTGGAACTTAGGAAAATCATAACCAGACCAGTATCACCTGAACACAACTGAAACATAAGATAGGAAGGCTCTACTGTAACACAGGGTTTATAGTTTGTATTCTTGTGGCTGGCTATGCCAACTGCCTGCTAATACACAGCACAGTACCATACTCACTTGCTAAGTTTTACAGGACTAACATCACAAAAATCAGTTATATCAGTATATATGAAGAATGGTTGCTCCATTTTGTAGTTACATGAAAGAAAAAAAGCTATACTTTGAAAGTTTTGTTGACACTGCTAATCCTTACCTTCTCTCCTCATGTCCTCTGCTCTCTGATACTTTAGCATAAAGGTGAATGACAGAAAATAAAGTAGCAAAGAGGCAGCAAATGGTAATAAATATACTTTTATTCATGGATCCACTCTAAGTCAGGAAAATATGAACATTTAGCAAGATACAGCATGACTGCTGGTTACAATCCCACTGAAAACAGTGTAGGAAGATATCCGTGCTCTCCTAGAGAAACACTGTCAACCTGTCATGCTTCTTTGATGTTTAAGAATAATGCCAAACTACTTCTTGTAAACTAACACTGCCTGTGGATTCAGGTTCCTGCCCAAAGTTTCAGTTAAAAAGGTGAAATATCCTGTTTATCCTGTTTCACATTGTGCAGCATGATAGCTCTTCATAGAGCAGAGTGCAAGAAGATTGGCACCTCCAAAACCATTACATTTTCAATGAAGTTAGAGTGATCTGATGAGAAGTGGGATGTCAGAACACAACAGCTCTTTGGGACCGGAAAATGGAAGACTTACACAAAAGCCACAAAAACCCCACAAACATCTTGCATAACAGCTGCTTTCATTTTCTCTGTTTGTCTAAGGCTGTATCAGCTAGGAAAGAGCCACAGTGCTCGCTTTTCTTTTTCCTCTCTTTCTTTTCCTCCTTTTAATAGCAAAGTGTCTTCAGATAAACAGTTACTCTGACAAATATAAGAAGTCATTCTGTGCAAACTGCATTAGTATATAATACATAAGGACTAAGCACATAAATACTGAAGTATTTGACAGTACTTCAAAATACTGTTACGTTAGACATCAGCTTGATGTTCTGCTGGGGTTACGCAGCTTGAGATAACGAACACTCCCCTTGACTTATGAATGAGTTTCTAAGGAGATACTTATGCTTTGAAGTTCACAGAACCACAAAATGTTAGGACCTCCAGAGATCATCAGTTTCAATCTTCCTGCCAAAGCAGGATCACCTCAGACAGGCCACACAGGGATGCATCCACATCAAGGGAATTTAAGTTTTTAACATAGATTTTTATATCATAAAGAATTCTGTAGTGACAATTCATGTATTGCTGCACCTTAAAATCCCAAATCTGTTTGGTCCCAAGTTCCCAGAATACTGCAGTAGACCAGACTATGAAGCACCTGCTCAAAATACAGAGCAATGCTCATTTTATAAGGATGAAAGACCAAGCAATTAACTATGTTGGCCCTGACTTCTGTGAAAATTTGTTAGTGCAGCAGTGGCACAAGTGTTGTGCCATAAAAAGAAGCCTGGTTTCTACCCCAGTCCCAGCCAGAGCCAGTCTCAACACTTCCAAGCTATTGCAGGAAAACAAGGTTTGTTTGCAGAGATGAGATTTTTTTTTTTTTTTAATAACATGTAAAAGAAATCACATATTTAAAGCCAATACTTAACAGCAGACATATAGATCTATGGAGTACTGTGTAGCAATGTATTCTTCAAGGATTAAAGAGTCTTGGCATGGAATGATTCCACTGATTCCTCTTCCCTGAACTCGATCTGTTTTTACAGACACCTCATATAATTATCACATAAGGAATGCTGGAAATACACTACTCCATCCTCAGTGGACTGCAATCAACTGCACATAATCATTACTATGTCCAAAACACTATCGGCAGATCCATTTGCTGTGAAGCAGCTGCTAGTGATTAAATATTCTCTTTGCTTGTAGAATGGGAGCTGCTCATGGTTTTCTTTTGGCAAGTTGGGGGCGGGGAAAGGTAGGAGAAAAGATGCATAACGCATAATATAAACAGTGAAATTTCAAAGGTTTACAAAAGTTTGATGAAGTGCCTGACAAAGGCAAAAGTCACAATGACTTTTTTGATTACCAATTTTTGGTTTCAGCATTAGAAACCCCCTCCGGTACTGGGGAGGTGCTCAACAGGAACTACACTCTGCTAAGCAAGCACCTGGGATAAAAAACTTAGCACTAGGAAGCAAACCAGGCAAGGAAGATGGAAATTGCTTACTCCACTGTGCCTTCTTATTCCCAGCTGTCACTGCTTATCTGACTGGAGTTTATTTTTGAGATTCATTGCTCGCAAAAGGATGATGAATCTTACGACATCACTACTGGAATGAATGAGTCCTCTAGAACCATGCATTTGGAACAAGAGGCCCACAGAACATCAGAAGTCAAGGGCTGAGGCACTAACATGAATAGGAACCTGCAGATGAAATAATACTTGTCCCTTCCCTCCCAACACTCTCCAGACCTACCATACAAAGGTAAGACTGATGACTTTTCTTGGTGTCAGAATAAAAGCTGATGCAGATTTCTTGGAAAAGCAAATAGTATGTCACTCAGCCATCAAAGCTGCATGTGGCAGTTTCCCAGAAATATAGGTTAGAGGGAAATCCACCCAAGCATCTGAGCAGATGTTAAATAGCTGGACTTGTTTCCTCTTTACTACCTATTCTTTAACTTTTCAAGGTAGAGCTTCTCCTACAAGCTACTACAACTCCTAGATCAATGTTCTTGGCATATGACATCTTAAAGAGAGCAGAAACAAACAAGAAAAAAGAAATAGGAAAGAAGACCTAGAAATGGCTCCCAATCTTTTGGCTTCAAATACAGTTCACAAGACAGCCTAAGCACCACAGCATCAAAATGCAATGGTCCTAACAATATGAAAAACAGTGAAGCAACTCGTCCTCTTCCACAATTTAATGGTGAATTGCAGTGGCTCAAAGCACTTACTGGCTACTTGTTAAAAAAGGACATTTATTCACTTCTTGGGAGATAATCAGTGGAACAGAGCCTCAAACTGGCCTGTCTGGATTGCACTGGTGACTCCACAAAATTCACTGACACAGCAAAGACACACTCTAGATTTCACCACTGTTCTTGTTTCAGTGGTGTCCCAAGGCCAATTCAGATCCCTGCCAAGGTATTTCTTCTAGATATTAAAGGCAGCAACAACAGGCATCTAAGTAAGGGAATTTCAATTTACTGAAACCCAGTAAGAAAATTAAAGCCAGGGACAGATTCTGTCAGGTGGACAGGTCTTGACTGGAGCTTAAAGATGACAGAAAAGAAACCATTAGCAAATATATTCTCAGTGAAGGAGCTCATCAGCTCGCAGAGGAGCACATCCAACTTTTGTGGCTGTAGAGAAAAAGCACATGGACCAAGTAAGGCTTAATTACAAATCTAAACCTTACGAAAGAAGAATTGCCAGCTGTATTTGTAGAAGTGGTCTCAGGCTGGATATATAGTCCAATAAAGGAACCACTCCAAAAGTTACACCAGGAATATGTCAAGTAAATGCCACCAAAAAACTCCAACCAAAACAACAAAACAACAACAACCACCTAACAAAACCCAAACCCCTGCCTTAAAAACCGCCATGATTTCAGGAGATAGCATGGTTGTGGTAAGTTTGCTGTGTATGTTTTCTCTTCAGTCAAGAGGAGAATCAGGCAAGTGTCCAAAAACCACATCCAGACAAGCATTCCAGACATTAGAAGGTTAAGAAATATTGTAAGCGCTGCTGATGAGAAGTAGTAGGATTTGGTCATATCCTGACTGTGAGCAATAATGGAAAGTGACAGAGTACATAACAAATGTTAGAAAAAATAGAAAAGTTAGAATGTTGGTCTGAGTTTTAGATGACTAACAAAGATGTCTATAGATGTGAAACTGGGTGCAGACAATAGGACTGGAATAGAGCTTGTTAATTTTGAGACATTATTAAACATTTACAAGAGAAGAGATGAGGGTAATAGAATTACTTCATCTGCAATACAAAATAGGGCATTACACAAAAAAAGCATTACAGTTTTGAGGCTTGGGTGGCTAGCTACATAGCTGGAGTCCTACAGCTTTAATTGTAGAGAAAGCCAAAATGCTGATCTTATTTTATAACTTTGCATAGAGAAATTTCTAAATAAGAAACCCACAGATCTCACATTGACTGGCTGAAAAATTATGCCAAACAGAGTTAAAGAGCAAGTTTTGTACAGTAAAATTCTTGGGAATTTTTACATTTTACCCATAATCAGCTTAAAAATGTAGCCATCGGGCTCCTATTTCTGGGGACAAAAACATTTATGTGGAGCAAAAGACACTCGACTAACACAGAAAGAAATCACATCTAATTACTACTCCAGAAATCCTGTATGGTAAACCTTCAGCCTCTAACAATGATTCTATCTTCATATAAAGCACATTTATGTGCTGTAGAGAAAGCACACAATATATGTCACGTTGTATCTTCCTGTTTAATCGATAACTGCTACTTAAAACAAAACCCCAGCTAATTCTTCAGTGCTGTTTTGGTCTTTTTGTATACCTTGAAGACGAAAAAGTATCTGCTGTAAGGAGTTCCTTTAGTAGTTAGCTGCCATCAGCAACAGAAGTGATGTGCCATAACACTTAATTCTCCAGACTTTTTAAACATGTGTGTGTAATGACACTGGAACAAAATAACTCACGTGATTGAATCTTCTGGTGAAAGCAACAGCATTTGGTGCTGAACTGTATTTCTCCTTTTTATTCCAGCCACAGCTTGCCAGCTCCTGGGAGAACAAGGATGATTTTTTTTTTTAAATTACTGCATAACACACATTCAGAGCCATGAGCACAGAGAGGCAAATCTTAGTTTGAAAAAGTAACAGAACAATAATACATTGAAATAATAAATATACACTTTCCTGTTTTCTTCTGTAAACTGAGATTCCATGATTGCCATTTCTGAATTCTGTTGAATTAGTTTTTTACACTTCATCTTTTGCTGAATTAGGAACTTCTTTTTTTCTCAATTCAGCTTATATTAGAAACCAGTGAAATAATTCAAAATCCATTTTGTTACCACAGAAAATTCTGCTTTCATGTGAATACGAGCTAGAGAGATCCAAGTGTTCGTTTTCAATTGCTTTCTGAAATACTTCAAGTCCTAAGAAGACTCATCTCAATCAATCTACACTTTCCATTATTTTAACTTGGCACATTGCATTTAAAAAATACCAAAATAGTAATCTTTTGCAGCAAGCATAAAACAAATGCTATTTCCAGTTTTCCCTTCCAAATGAGACAATTTTATTTTAAGTTGAACAACACTCAGCACTTAAATAGTTTTGTGGAGTAAAAAGCAGCAAGGGGACCTGCTTTTAAGATAGAAAACCAGACATCACATAGTTCCTCTACTTAAGTCACCCTAACAACTGTAGGCCTGCACATTCTAATTACTGGTAAAGCCTTAAAAAGCATTACTTTGGCAGTACAAAGTAACAGTCCCTCTTACTTATCTATCAAACTTAATCATCAGTTGGGCAACTAACTACACAATCTTCCTTGTTACTTAGAATCATAGAATCAGTCAGGGTTGGAAGGGACCACAAGGATCATCTAGTTCCAACCCCCCTGCCATAGGCAGGGACACCTCACACTAGATCAGGCTGGCCAGAGCCTCATCCAGCCTGGCTGCAAACACCTCCAGGGATGGGGCCTCAACCACCTCCCTGGACAACCCATTCCAGGCTCTCACCACTCTCATGGTGAAGAACTTCGTCCTCATGTCCAGCCTGAATCTCCCCACTTCCAGCTTTATTCCATTCCCCCTAATCCTATCACTACCTGATAGCCTAAAAAGTCCCTCTCCAGCTTTCTTGTAGGCCCCCTCCAGATACTGGAAAGTCACAATAAGGTCACCTTGGAGCCTTCTCTTCTCCAGACTGAGCAGCCCCAACTCTTTCAGTCTGTCCTCACAGGAGAGGTGCTCCAGCCCTCTGATCACCCTTGCTACCACTTGATTCCAGTCAACAGTTTTAATTAAAAAAAATCACACACCCCAAAAAATTTCACACACTAAAATGAGCTCTTCTATTTGTACAAGGGAAAACTTCTCTGCTTTGAGGGTGATAGAGTTCAGCATTGTTTTCCAATGACAAATTCAACAACGTTTGACTGTACATGTCAGGGTGCATGTAAAGATTAACAAGCTGAATTAAGATATGGATATGGCACAGTCCAGTAGACATTTCGAAAGAAACTCAGACACCTACACCACTTCAGTGTCTGCTGTCGAGACACTTTTAGACAAACTAAGTGCAAGCATTGTGTGTCTGGCTTCTTCTGATTTGAGAGTTAATCTGCTTGCCCTTTTTCCATAGGAAATGAACACAATTTAAAGGCACATCAGATATGAGATGACAGACCTCTGTCCACCTGTGAAGGAGCACTGAGGGACGGTACGCTGTCAGTACCTTCAACTGCTTTTGTGCAAACACTTGAGAAGCGTCAAAACAGCTATCCTTCTTCATATGGATAGTTTCCAGTGAAGGTTATCATATGAATTTCTTATCAGTACATCAAGATTTCTTCAAAGAAGTTACTTTCTAGATGTAGTCACCCACTTTCTCACAGTTTGAAGTTCCACTATTTCATTCTGCTATTCCCATTTAGGTTGTCAATAACGAGTTAGAAGAGCAAACAACACTAAATGTACTTTCTTGACATCTCATAGAGACATTCTGTAGGTCTGCTCACACAACATAATCAGGAGGTAGCATCAAAACAGCAACAGATTATGAGGTATGGAGTACTGGATCAGTGCCACTATATCTAACTTGCTTGTTTGCTTCCTTGTGGTTGTTAAGACATTTGACGGTTCATCCTGTGCAGTGCTGGCAGTAGACTGCCAAGAATAAACTACTATCAAGCTCAAGCAGTGGAATTTCATTATCAGCAGATCATTAGGAGAAGTTGTAATCAGTTAAATTGGTGGTTTGATTTTTTTTTTTTATCCAGTCCTTTGAACCTCAATGTAACTAGAGACGAGGCACTGCGTAAAAGCACCCAGAGCTTATTCGACTTCGTAACTTGGGGGTGGGGGGAAACCCACAAAGTAGTAATGCTTCAGATTAGAAAAAAAGAAGTGCACAAACACACATAAAGAAAATATTTTAAAGAATCAGATAAAAGGGTAACATGCTTTAAAGTTTTGGAAAAGAGCTTTAAAAAAAAAAAAAACAGATTGCCTATTAGAAGACTAGGATAAATATATTCTGCTGATCAAAAAGACACTAAGCGTGCCCAGGAAAAAAATGTCAGGAATCAAATGCGAGACTCTTTGAAGGAGTGGGAAAAAAAAAAAAAGGCAAAAACAAAACCCAAAACCCCAAACAACACCCCCCCAAAAAACACACAACAAAAAACACCAACCAAAAAACCCACAATATACATATAGATTAGGAAATAGCTTGCTGAAATCATGAAAGCTAAATCACAACATTTTCAAGTACAGACCAAAAGGAAGCCCTCAAAAAATTCCGTGGGTATACAAATGATGCAATCAATAATTATGATGAAGAGATTCAGCAGGTTTTGCTACTTGAAGCCAAATATTTGTCAGCGTGCCAAAAGACAAAAGCCTGCTGCCAATAAAATAGCTTCTGAAAGGCTAAAGGTGACTGATGAGCTGGAAAACTTCCACACTACTGATGAAGTGGGCAAACTGAAAAATAAACCCTGTAAAGTGCAAACCAGTGCCCACAGGAAAATGCTAATCATACAGAAGTGAGGATAAACAAACTCATCATTCATTGTAGTCCCTGTGAAGATTATGAAACCAACAATTCAAGTCAGGCTGCAATCAGAAAAGAATCTTATCATGATCCTTTCCCAGTATATCACACCCACCTTGAATACAAGATGTTGTTACAGCCATTTTCTTTTTTCCAAAAGAGGTATGAACCAGTAAAAGGAACAGGATGGGATGAGGTATGATCTAAACCATTATGATCAGAATAATCAAATCAAGATGCTTACTATTTAGAAACATTAAAACCCAGATACTTCATCTGAAGCACTAGTTGAACACATTTAAATACCAACACCTCGTTCACCTATTATTTCCAGATATTTTTGTGTTATAGAACTATCTGCTTCAGAGTTATATGAACTGGGACAAACATTAAGAATTATTGACATACACAACATTTTCCCGCCATTTAAATTTGAAAACACAACCAGTTAAGTACTTACCTCTGGCTGAATTGCTTTAAATACAGGGACATCCATTAGCGTTATCTGCCCCTGAAATGAAGAAAAATAATCATAAACCAAGGTCAAAGTTAACCTTGCATGCCATGAAATCGCTGTGCTGCATGAGAACTTTATTTGTTCTGTTTCCTTTTATTTTTTTAATTTTAATTTTGTAACTAATTTGAGACATTTCAGCTCCTACCAGAGAGCTCTCCAGCATAACCAGAGAATAAACTTAACTTTACATTTAATAAAATAAACTATGATAAATTCTTCTCAGGAGCATGATCCTGTAGTCACATATGCAAGTCAGAGCTTGAACTCCCAAATAAGACTACAAGGAACTAACTTCAGTTGCTCAAGTTCAGTTTCTCCTCAAACCTTAAGTCTTAGTCTAGGTGTTACACAGCTCTTAAAACATCCCTAAAATTCTTCAATTAATACTTGCACCATATTTGAAGAACTAAGCTAAGTAATTACTCAGTTGCACAGCAACAGTTAAACAGACATCTCACTTCTAGTAGGTCAGAACCACTAAGTACAGTTCCATTCTGGGATGTCTTTGAAAAGGGAAAAGGGGAACTCAGAGTTAAACAGCGAGTTTTGCATTTTGAAACACATTCACAGAGCTTTATTTTAATTATACAATTTAGGATTGCTGTCTGCCTTTGTATCCAAAAGCAACAGACCTTACATTTCAAAGAATACGCAGGCAGCCCCGAAACAGCAGTGCCATCAAGTTAGATATCACAAATAGCTTTTTAACAATGAATCTGGAGACCTTGGTCTCATTCCTCACATGTAAGCTGCTTTATTCCCATTTCCTTGAGAACAACAGCTCCCCCACTCACACACTCTGTGCTACACTGATGGGTTTGTGACTACCACAAATCACAACTGCAATTGAATGCCATTGTTGGATACCTGAATAACTTCTCAAATAAAGTCAACCTTGAAGAATGCTCTAGTAAGAAAGCAGCACCTGTCCTACTGAGACGTGTTTCGCCAAAGACAACCAAATCTACATTTTGTAGCACATCTCCTTGACCTCTAAAATCATTTTTAGATAGGAATTCTGGCAACCAAACATGACTATAAAAAAAATTATACAGGTATTTTGCAGTACAACATCATAGAAGTAACAAGCCCTTTCTGCATTTTCTTTTTTGCAAACTTTCTTTCCTGGGCTCTGCCTTAGTCAGCTCCTCCTTCTTCTGAACAATGATGTTTTAGAGCTACAGGAGATTTTTCTAGTCTTGGGTTAAAGTGAGATTAAAATCAGATCCATTTAACTGAATTCACATATTCAGCTACAAACCAACCAACCAAAAGGACCCACACTCACATGAGGCATGATTTGCACCTACCCTTCAACAGTATCTACAGACTATTTAAACACCATCTTAAAAATATATCCTTGAACTGCCATTTTTAAATCTGGTAAAATAATCAACCTATCAGCTGCAGCACCTGTCTCAACATAACATATAAGGTACCTAAAAAGTTTATGTGAAATCAAGGACATCAGTCAGATATATCCCCCCCCAAGTTTGTTTTAAGCAGCAGCATTTAGTAAGAATGGAAATTCTGGAATATTGTAGGCCAAAGTATTCTTTGTCTTCAACATAACTTCTCTATTCCCTTGTAGCCATAGCAACTGCAATACAAATAGATAATAAACTTTTGCCAAAAACAAAAGATGCTTTTCAAACTGAAAGCACTCTTGCTAACTAAAATCATTCTATTCTTTTATGATGAAGCTTATGAAAAAAAAAAAAAGAATCGTGACAGAATGAAAATGGTTTATTTTTCTAAAATTAAAGACTCTTCCAGCATTATTTTCCAGCCCATCAAGGTCAGAAATACAGAAATCTTCTCACAAAGCCCTTTTTTAAAAGGGGTAGTTGAGGGGAGACCTTGTTCTCTCTACAACTACCTGAAGGGAAGTTGGAACAAGGAAACAGACAGCCTCTTCTCCTTGATGACGAGCAACAGGACTAGAGAAAATAGTTTCAAGCTGCACCAGGGGAGGGTCAGGATAGGTATTAGGAAATATTTCTTCACTGAAAGGGTTATCAAACATTGGAATGGCCTGCCCAGGGCAGTCACCATCTGTGGGGGTGTTCAAGCAGCATGTGGACCTGGAGCTTAGAGACATGGTTCAGTGTTTACCCTTCAGTGCTGGGTCAAGGCTTGGACTGGATGATCTTTGATGTCTCTTCCAAACAGATATATTCCGTGATTCTGTGATCTTGCCACAAAAAGTACTGGCATCAACAAGACATTCCAGGCGAGGGAAATGGACAAATTTATCAGAGTGCACCCAGACAACAGGAACCATTCCAACTGTCATTAATAAAACCCATTTTATGCAAAAGACTGATATTGTAGCTTCACACCAGAATTCACCCACCAAAATACATTTTAAATGGACATATTAAATGGGTGTGTCAACACTGAAAAACCACACAAACACCAAAATTCACAATTAATGTTCATTACTTAAAAAGATGACAAATTGCTATTAAGTACAGTATTTAAAAACTAAGTCTGAGAACATAAAAATCCTCAGCAAGTTTTAACAGAAATATCTGTCTTCTGGTACTAGGATGTTTTTTCTTCCTTATCATCTTGTTGTTTTCACTAAAAGCAATATCCATCTTCAAGACACTGTATCACATCACCGCTTGTTGTAGGAAGGTTCCTTTCTTAAGAGAGCTTGCAGTTTCTCCATTGGGAGTTCAAGCATTTCAATTGCTCACAATTCAAAGAGGTAAGCAACTGATAGCTGAACATCTGAGCTGATGGATACAAAGTCATTTGAGTTTGTAGACAGGATGTTATAACTGCATAAGGGTTTTAAAATACCTTCGTCAAAACAGAATGTTTTAAACATTAACTTATTCATATTTATAGGACTAAATGCTTCACTGAATTTTTACCCTTTTAAAGGTGCTTGTTCACTGCAGAGTCAAAATCTGGAAGGCTGGCATTCTAACTAAAAACACCTGAAATGACACAACTTTGGAAATGGGGTTTATGTTAGCTCCCATTGCTTATTATTGACATTCACAAGAAAAACTACCCTGACCAACCAAATCAAGGGGAATTTAAATCCCAACAGACAAAGCCACTAGTTTGATTTCTGCAGTGAATGAGATACAAGGCCTGAACTTTCCTCATTTCAGATCCTTAACCCAGCCAACAGAAATACCTGGAGATCTCCCTCTCCTAAATGTAGTTTCATGATTTAATATTCAAACCCACAATTTTAAGTGTTCACATCCATTTGTTATATTAAGCAAGCCAACCATCACCTCTCTGGGTTTTGAATTGTCACCTGCATAGATAAAAAAAAAAAAAAAATCACATGTACAATGCAAACCTGTGAAGTTCTTACTTAAATATTCTGATTACACAAAGCTAGGGAAACATAGTATTTTCTGCCTTTCCAGAAGTGATCTGTCCATCAATTTTATTTATATTTTAAGCTACCTCTTCACAGTTCAGGAAATGAAAGAACTGAATGGAAGTTTTGTGTTTGTTTGCCCTGGATCCTAGGTAACAGTTCTAGAACATGATTAAAAGTATGTTTTTAATGTACAGCTAATATATATCCCAATTCTCAACCATTTGAACTCAATAAGAGAAAACCATCTTTTAAAAAACAGTGAACGATTATCTTGCTTATAACACACTGGAAGAGTAGCTGGAAGTTAGTTTTTCCCTCCTTGCAAATCCATAGAAGCTTTTGCATGTGGTAGAAAGACGTTGCCTAGGTACAGTCCTCAGCAGCCAAATTTAAAAATATTTTAGCTCTCCTGAGTGTTGAGATGTTGAGCTTGTTAACAGTTAAGTACTTCAAGACACTTCAAGACCCTAAACTATTACCATACATATAAAGAGATTTACCCCTCTGAGGGAGATCTGTCAGGTTAGAAATTTTACATCCAGACAAGTAAGAACTACATTTCATATGCTGCTTCTTTTGAGGAATATGGTGGAACTCCGTGAAATGTTTAAATATTCCCCAAATCTTTCTCTGTTCTATGAATACATATGGATTGCCTTCCTGCCATAAAACCCTGTAACTTCCAGTTGCAGTTAACACCACTGCATTGACCTCCTCTCCAAACTCCTATATGAGAGCTACTGTGTGATCTGGACTATAATCACATCTTTCTAGCCCCTAGACCTTCACAAGCATGAACTCCTTCTATCAGGCTACTTGCTATACTCCAGGTTTTCCTGCCACATACCTACAGAAAGGACAGTGCACTTTCCATAGAGCTCCTGGACAGATACCCTCCCTGGGAAAAGAAAAACTGAGCTTCTGTCTGAGATAAAAAAAAAAAAAAAAACACAAAAAAAAAAAATCAAATTTTTTGCCTACATTTTGGTTATTGAAGAAAACTGCCATCATCTGATTTTCCTCAAAGCCATGTTGTTTGAAGCAGCACTTCGTAAATTGTTTCTTAATCTGAATTTTTAGAAGGAATTATATTTAAGCCTTCCAACTTGGCTTAGCACTGTCTCTCCAGGCTGCCAGAATACTTTTTCTCACTGAAAAAATAGCTAAGCCTCTCTTAAGCACTGCATCAGGGGAATAATTCTGCTGCCCAAACTGAACACTAGGGTATTGAAGTTCCTGTGTTGAAACTCTTACTTGTTTTCTCACAAGGTCCACTCTAAAACTGTTATCATTAATAGTTCCTCCATACACTAAAGTTACTGCTTCTTGTACTCATTGGGAAGATACTTATTCTCCAATATTCTTCTGTAAAATAAAGTTAACAGGGAGACGTGCAAGCAGAAGTCCATTTTCATCCAAAGCTTGCAGGGCCCAGTACTTCACTCAAACTGCTTTCAGATGCAGCAGACAGACTTGCCTCAAACTCCCTAAATCTACCAACAACCAGCCTCTGGAGAGGCCAAAACCAACACTCCTGCCAGGAACCACATAGCACAACTCGCACCAGTAGCTGCACAGGAACTCACAGAGGGGACACAGAGGGGACCATGAGTCTGCCAGAGTCCTGCACAAGACAGAACGTTCTGAGGAAAACTTGGGCCAGTTTAAGTTAGTTTTGTTCTGCCTGAAGGGGCAAAGAAAAAGAGTTTGTTGAACACTAAGCCTCAAAATCCATTTCTGCATTTTTCTTACACGATGTTGTTCCAGAGCTCTCTACGAAACACTCTTTATGCTCTTTCTTCAGATACAGATAACTTGTTATCTGATATTTAAGTGTTGCAAGAACACCTCTGAGAAAAATTCCTTGTTTCCGAAACCATCAATATTCTTTTTCACAGCATCCATTTGACAAGGCTTAACCAGATTAAAAAATAAATACATGCACATCTCAGTGTGAGCTTACATGATAGTTCTTTCAGAGACCAGGGCAAAGAAAAAAAGAATCCTTCTTAGACAACTAGGTGGGAAAAAAAAAAAAAAAAAAGGCAATGGATTTATACAGCTGCCCTTCCCTTAATTCTACCTCAAATATTTACACCACTGTGGTGAAGTTGAAGTATAAAATGGAAAAGTGAGTCAAAAAAAGTAATAAACTGTCAAATAATTAAACAGTAGCAGTCTAAGGAATACAAATTTACTGTAAAGCAAAAAATAAATATTTCTTCAACCTGAGGTTCCCCAGCATCCTAATTTGGAGGTCATGTGCTCAAGCATTTTCCTTCTTTCTTTCACTTTCACCAGCCCCCCCTTTCTACTGCCACTGCACCATTAACATATCCCTCCCCCACAAATATTGTGCCCTGTGTGCTGGAAAACCACACTTCTCCCTCCAACAAAAATGGGCAGCATTCACTGCCACCGTGTCTACCCTGCACACACAGCCGCTCCATCAGCAGGGCCAGACACCAGTGGGTAGTCCTGGCACCAATGCCTTCTGTGGCTTTAGCCTTTCAATGAAGAAGCAAGCAGTGAGCAGCCTAAAAGCAGGCATTTGAAACAGACAGTCTCCTTACTGGTTACAGGTAGAAAGCTGTCTGTAGAATCCTTAGGAAACAAATGTGTCTTACTGCATGCTCATTGAATAGGATTCTTTTTCCCCCACACACATGAAACCTGCAGACATTCAATACAGCCCCTGGAAAAGTTTGTTTTTCTTAAAGGGGGACAAAGCAAATTGTACATTTCCACAGCTCCATCTGAAGATCTCACCTGGTTCAGCTGTAACTTGAGCCTTTCAAAAGCAACCTTCAGGCCTACAAAGAACTTAAACCAGCTGGTTGATACCGACATCCAACTGGACTATTACATGTAGCACAACCATGATTTCTAATCTGTTCAAAACAGACCCTGTGAAGGGCTGGTGTGTTTTTGCTAGACAGTATGAGACCAAACAAAGGACCATTACATGAAACAGCACACATCAATCTCACATTCAGGAGAGCGTGAGATGGCTGCCAAAGGAAGGAATATGGTAATAAAATCACAAAAATTATCTACACTTGGACTTCTCCTTGGATTGGTAAGTAGCTTCTCAAAAATACAGGATTACAAGCCATAGCTTCTGTACTTCAGCTTGTCTCTTACCCACTAACTGACTAAACAGATCTAGTCATGAAATAATGATCTCTAACTTGCTGGGAACTGAAAAGGCATCTGTGTGTCTCATAGTGGTACACATTCGCTAGCATGAATCTTATTCCAGTATCTCTCAAACTTAATTATCTTCCCGATTTTTGCACTTCTTTCTCCAGAGTTGTCCTATCTGTACATAATGACTCATTTTAATCAAAATGTAAGTCATACTGGAAGGTACAGGGTGAGATTTGCCAATGCTGATACTGACTTTATCAGTTAACTCTCACCTTTATGCTACCAATGCATTGGAAATCTTTCATTCAATCCAAACTTTCCTATCCATTAGACAGATTTCTAACTAGCTCTTGTGCAGCAACTCACTTTTATTGACATTGTCACATAATCTTTTATAGCCTTTATATCTTTTATAAACAGCTCAAAAATATTTCCTCAGTTTACCATAAAAAAGACTAAATTTTTTATGAACAGGAGGCTGAACATGAGCCAGCAGTGTGCCCAAGCAGCCAGGAAGGCCAATGGCATCCTGGTCTGTATCAGGAATAGTGCAGCCAGCAGGACAAGGGAGGTTATTCTTCCCCTATACTCAGCACTGGTCAGGCCACACCTTGAGTCCTGTGTCCAATTCTGGGCTCCTCAATTCAAGAGGGATGTTGAGGTACTGGAAACATGTCCAGAGAAGGGCAACAAAGCTGGTGAGAGGTCTGGAACACAAGCCCTATGAGGAGAGGCTGAGGGAGCTGGGGGTGTTTAGCCTGGAGAAGAGGACACTCAGGGGTGACCTCATTGCTGTCTACAACTACCTGAGGGGAGGTTGTAGGCAGGTGAGGGTTGGTCTCTTCTCCCAGGCAACCAGCAGCAGAACAAGAGGACACAGTCTCAAGTTGTGCCAGGGAGGTATAGGCTGGATATTAGGAGGAAGTTCTTCACAGAGAGGGTGATTGCCCATTGGAATGGGCTGCCCAGGGAGCTGGTAGTCGCCATCGCTGGAGACGTTGAAGAGGAGACTGGATGAGGCACTTAGTGCCATGGTCTAGTTGATTGCTTAGGGCTGGGTGATCAGTTGGACTGGATATCTCGGAGGTCTCTTCCAACCCAGTTGATTCTATGATTCTATTCTATGATTCTATTCTGAAGTAAGTATTAGAATTCAGCTTCCACTAAGGCATGGGTGTCAGCAGATTGCCATGCAACCATTTTACAAGAGCTGTCACTGAACTACAAGTTTGCTGAAGCTTTCAGAAAGCAATTGGTAGCATACTCATGTCCGATCTGTGAGGGACATTCCCCCTTGTTGCCATGAAAATCTTACTAAGAGAGCTTTGTGTTCTCATTAGTGGTAGTATTCCCAAGGTCCTGTCCATACTACATTACTCTTACAGTCTTCACATCACAACTGAAATCAAGATGAAGATTTTTTTACTTTTCTGTAATTGCAGGACTAAAATCAGGAAGAATAAGGAAACGTCCTACAAAATAAAAAGCGTAAGGGTCAAAGGTACTTTGCCTTCAAGTTACCTAAGGTTTTGGCAAGTTTACTTATTTCTACAACCTTAAGCAAGAAGGATTAGAAGAAGACGGCACTCAAAGCAAGCCCTGCTGGAAGAGCTGATAAAAGCACCTAGGGAAACAAATATTAACAAAGAAGTGAAGCTATGTACAGAAACATTGAAAAAGAAATTAAATTAATTCTAACCTAGCCAATGGGCTGAACACTGACTACCAGTAATTTTGCTCAATTGTTCAGAATTCTATCTGTAAGATACTTCAGATCCATTTATGGGAAATGAAACCTGAGATAAAGAACTAGATCCTTTAAAAGGGAGAAGTCTAAGAATAAAGATGGTTTCTTCTGGGGAATTGAGAAAGCAGCAAAATTATACCAGGCAGTATAAACCAAAAATATAACCATAGGTTTGTAATTGTAATGTGAGATGCTTCATTGAAGGATTCCTGTTTGTGAATAGAACTCTACTGTTTTCATATTATACCTCAAACTGGGTAAACCCACTGGACTTCAATAAAGATTTTTATCTAACCAAGATTTACTAAGTAAGTAGTGCTTAGAACACCCATGAAAAAAAAAGGGTCTGCACATGAGAGATGAAGAATTAGACAGAGACAGTAGAACAAAAGGATTATGAAATGTGATACAAAGCCCCTTTGTATATTTTGCTGTCCAGGAGAAAGAGAGCAAATCCACAGTAAGTTAGCTACTCTGCTGCACAACAGCATCCACCACTTGCTAAACAGCAGAGCTATTCAAAGGAATCTATAGCTATTCTGGCCTGAATGCATCATTCCACTTGAATTTATGCTTCTAGCCCCAAAATACCTAAGCACTTAGGTTGCCTTTATGTAGGGAAGTTGTAAAATAAAACTATAAGGACAGTCAGCCCCAAAAACATCTTCCCACAAAAAGCAGGTGATGCATTACCCAGCTGTTCCTGACAAGAGAACAAGGAAGAGGCCTAAAACACATGACTTGGACCTCAATCAGGAATAAATCTCATTAACTAACAAAGGAGAACTTAATGTGTGAGCACCAATTCCTAATCCAGATGCTTTAAATTTTCGGTGTGCTCATTAAAACGAATTTAGCCATTAATAATTAACAGAAATATATGTTTCTGATTCAGAAATAGAACAAAGTTAATGGGAATATTTAGTGATACATAGTAGCATGCATCGATAATCTCCCCAGGACAACTCACCATGAATCTCATCATTTGAATTACAAATGCAGTAAGAGCAAGAGCATGTTAGCAATCCTTCTAGTAACATATTTGGATCACTTAGAGGGACCAGCTGTCATCTTAGCCTCTACAAGTAAGGTAAAAAAAGCTAATTTTAAAAATAACCCAGTGTTTTGGTTAAACATCTTTACTCATTGTTTTTCTTTCTGAAGGATACTCATTATCCCGTACCACTGCACCTGAAAGAAGAAAACACTCCCCCTAGATGTAAGAATTGGCAGAGCTAAAAATTAAAACACCTCCAGAAAACACAAGTGCAGATCAAGTACGTTCTTGCAACTACAATAAGCATGTCTGAAGTAAGAAGCATCATCTAGATTTAAGAACCTTTGGTCTGCATTACATGCAAAAGTGTGAAAAATGCCTGGGGTCCAAAACGATCACTTAAACAGAATACAGGCAGTAAAGAGCCGGACACATTTTTGAAGCCTACAGATGACAGAAGTCAGGCAAAAAACTGTATAGAAATGGGGAAGCACAGAATAAGCTGCCAAGAAGATTCACACTAAAATTACTTGAATTGCTTACCGCATATTCTTCTGGAGTAACCTTTAGAACATCAAACACCACTGCATCAAAGCTCTTCTTTAGCTCAGCTGAACCTTTGTCACTCAAGGATTCAGAGCTGCTACTCTTCTAGAGAGACAAACAAAAGCACACTGCTGATACTTTGGTTCTCTCATTTTGTGGGGTTGTTTTTTTTTTGGTGGTTTTTTTTTGTTTGTTTTGTTTTTTTTTTTTTACGCTCCCAAAAGCAAAATTTCTGTTCAAACATCACTGTTGACAGAATTCTTCTATTGGGCAAATATCAATTAAAAGCCATACAGAGATCATATTTTCTCTTGACAAAGACTGCTAAAATCAAAGACTCTCAAATTGACTTTGATGTATTTTAAAGGTGTTTCTCACCACACAAGTTACATTTCAACATGTAATTACATTTCAATTTTATTGACAGGAAAGTTAATAAAACCAGTAATGGCAGCAGTACAGCAACACTGAATTTCAAACAAGTCACATTTGCAAACAATACCAGATCCCCCAATATGGCTACCTACAAAGTCCAAAGGTAGTCCTACGACTACCTACAAATATTATTCAGCTTCCCTTCAGAATACAAATATGGTTCAAAAAATTAGCACTTTGAATGAAATTAACACTTCATATTGGTTTCATGTGTTTCATATATTGTTTTCACATGTTTTATATGAAAACAATGGATCAGTATTCTGAGTAATCACTTCCTCTTGTATACAGATGCAAATCTAGATTCTGTTCAGTCATTACAAGACAGAAGAGGCTTTGCATGTTTCTTGCTTCTTAGTTTCTTCTCACTTTCTGAAACCTGGCATAAAGCAAACTCTTGGCTAAAAAGTAAGAAATAAGTACGAGGCACATGGATAAAACCCACATGAAGGACCACAGTTACTCCAGTCATTAGTTGCATCATATTTAAGGTTGCTTCTTCACCAAGCAGTACACTTGCCTGAAGCACAGTATGGTCCTGCATGCTTCAGCAACAGCATAGCATTGATGTAAGAATTAACAGAGTTCCTACAATAGATTTGCTAACACTTTGGAGAGAAGAGAAAGAAAACTAACACTGGTGCACAGAGCTTATTCTCAGAACTGCTGGGAGCTCCAGCTCAGCTGTGGCAAAACATAATGAGCATAAACCAAGACCTGCCTAGTCTTATGCTGCTGACTGCAATATATACTGAAGGCAGATTTTTCAGTTTCTTTCACCCAAGTACTAAAAGACAGTAACAAAAACAAGAAACAGGGCAACACATGAAGAGGGAATGATTTGAGAGTTTTGGGGATAAAAAAGGAAGGAAAAAAACAACCCTACACCAAAAAACCAATAACATGTCCAAACAAACAAAAGCCAAAAACAACCAGGTCTTGCAAGCCCTCCAACATTGCTAAGAATTTAGGAATCAGTCACAGTTCCTGATAGCTCTTCATATGATCCTAAGCAAAAAGAACTCAAAGTTCTAGTATTAACTTCACTCTGCCCCTTCTTTTTCTTTGCAAGTAGACAACAACTGGGAAACTAATACCAACTTCAAAATAAGAGGAATCAGCACAGGAGGCCACTTTCCATTGCTCGGCTGATAAAAATGCTCTGAACTCATGAGCTATTTACTTCTAGATGGCAAAAATTTTGGTAGGCAGAAGGGGACTCACACCAATGCCTGAATATAGTCTAAGAGACGAAGGGAACAACCTTATTTCAGTGTTACTGCGCCAGGTTATCCCTCGACACACACACTCACAAGTACCCATCAAAGCAGAGAACATTTCCCTCAGGCTGTGCCAGCACAGCTTATTGCCCTAAAAGCATCCATTATTGTTATAACTAGAAAAGAAAAGCTTCTTTTGTCTGGATGTGATGGAAGAGAACATAAAAAACATGGCTTTGGCTATGGCAAGGCTGTAAACATTAGCTGATGCTTTAATTTGGTATATAAAGATCAGAACTTTTAAGTTATTCACAACTGAACTGGGGGATATAAGACCAAAACAGAAAATGAGCATCTCCTGCACCAGGTCTGTTAAAAGGAAAACTCACATTTTGGTGCATATTTTAAAAAAATGGAGTGCTTATAGTCTTAAGTATCCAATAAGTGAGTTTTATGATCCTTACCTCTGAAGCAGTAGCTGCAATATTAACACTGCTGGACTGTCCGTTCATTAGGTCCATACTGCCCACACCATCAACCTTTGGCCCTACATTTACAGCAGCAGGATCATCTCCAAGGCAACTGAATAACCATTCCTGCAAAAAACAATCAGAAACCATTTCATTCACCTGTTTTAAACAAGATTCAGTATCTAAAATCCATAACAAAAAAAATTAATACTTCCAAAACGTTTACACAACTTTGAGGTCCAAACCTCAGTCTAAAATTACCTATTTAGGGAAGGCATAACTGAAGATTCCACTCTGATCTGTTGCTTACTGACAGGATAAACTTTCATATTTTCCATACTATTTTCTATACACCAGGTATCAACATGCAAATACATTGATTAAACATAACTTAAAATTAGGCCTGCAGCATCAGTTCATGTATGCTCCTTTTCTTTTGATCATTAACTTTAAAAAGTATATTCTGGATGTTAACTCTGTAAGATAAGTTCTAGAAGAAGTTACCTAGTATTTTCCCACCCATTCACCAGCTTCAAGTGAAAATTACCATATGAAAAGCAATTCAAGGATGTAAATGGAATTTAGAATCACAGAAGGGTTTCAGATAAAAGAGACTAGGATTAACAAATCCAACCATTACCTAACTCTATGAAGTCTGGTGCTGAGCCATGTCTCCCAGCACCACATCTGTCTTTTAAACACTTTCAGGGATGCGGATTCAACCACCTCCCTGGGGAGCCTGTTCCAGTGTTTGAGAACCCTTTCAGTAAAGAAATTTCTTCTAATATCCAACCTAAATCTCCCTTGGTGCAACTTGAGGCCATTTCCTCTCCTTACACTGTTCTTCACAAATTACTGAAATTGTTTAGTTTAAAAAACCAACAAGCAACCAAGCAAAAAAAAAAAAACCAAACCACAACCCAAAAAACAACCAACCCCCCCAAAAACCCCACCACAAAAATAAGAACAACTACCAAAAAAAAAAAAGTCACAAAACAAAACTTCACACACTAACTTGAAATGCATTCTTGCATGACTACTTTTACATAATTTTCTCTTTTAAGAGGAAAGGCTGCTAAGAAATGGAAACCTTGGGCATCCACTACAAAAACAGTTAAGCTACCCAATATTAAGTGTTACAGAGAGAATAAATAAATTTCATGGGATGTTAGTGCCCTCTAGTGTGAAAATGTTTATAAATCAGTTTTCATAGTTCTATCTTTATAACGAGTGTGACTGTTATGAAATTGACTTTAGGTTTGTGGTTTAACTCAGAAGAGTCAGAGTCTGAAAATAAACGGAGGAAGTGAGTGACAGGTAAATGACTAATACCACATGACAAAACAGTATTACAGCATCCCATACTTAAGACCTCTATGTAATGAAATAATCTAAAAGAGCTCTATCTCCAAGTGACTTAAACCAAGTCAGTCAGTTAAACAAGCCTGGAAGGCAAGAAACTTCAATATTTAAGTAACTGCAATATTTAAATAACTAAACATTCTCAATACAAGCAGTAACTTTAAAGTGGCATCACAGGAATGCAATACAGAAAGGAGAGCAACTGAAAGAGAGCCACATGGCAAATTCCAGTCAAATTCTAGGTGTTTTGGGGTATTAATAGTCTACTCCCAACCTACACTGAGGTGTCCTTCTGCAGTTCTGAAAAATCATCCATGTTCTATCCTTTCCTGATTTCATAAAATCATAGGATCATTTTGGTTGGAAAAGACCTTTAAGATCACCAAGTCCAACCAGTGACCCAACACCGCCATGGCCATTAAACACATCTTTTTAAGACCTTCAGGGACAATGACTCCCACCATCTCCCTGGGCAGCCTGCTCCAATACAGGACCACTTTTTCAGTAAAGAACCTAAACCTTCCTTGGTGCAACTTGAGGCCATTTCCTCTCATCCCATCACCTGATTCAAGGGAGAAGAGACCTACTCCCACCAGACTTCAACCTTCTTTCAGGTAGTTGTAGAGAGTAATGAACTCTGCCTTCAGCCTCCTTTTCTCCTGACTAAATCACAGCTGCTCCTCATAAGACTTACTCTCCAGACATAAGACATACTCTCCAGACCCCTCAATCAGCTTTGCTGCCCTTCCTCTGGGCCCATTCCAGCACCAAAATGTCCTTGAACTGAGAGGCCGCAAACTGAACCCAGTATTTGAGGTGTGGCCTCATCAGTGCTGAGTGCAGGGACATGATCATCCCCTACTCGTGCAGGACACACTATTTCTGATATAAGCCAGGATGCTATTGGCCTTCTTGGCCACATGGGCACACCACTGGCTCCCATTCAGCCTGCTGTGAACCAGCATTTTTTAATAAAACTGATGTGATGGGACAGAAAATGCCACATTCCACATCAACACGATACTTCCCAGCCCCTAAGTTATCATTAAGACTCTGTTTCCTTCACTGAAAATACACCTAACTGCACCTGAATTTTAGCTGAGATTATACTAACAGACCATACAAAAGGAAAAAAATACCTCATCTTTGGCTTGTGAGCGTCACTGCTGTTCTGTCCTTTCCTACCCTGATTACCCTTTGGATTGTCTCATGTGGAATGTTTCCAATTGCTCAGATCCCCAATGCCTCTTTCCTACAGCCTTTTCATTTACGGAACTGAAAAAAGCAAGGAAATAAAACTCTAACTGATGTGTCATAATTTTCATTTATGCAGTGACAGTAGACAGAGGTTATTACATCTCTAAAACCAGCTTCAGGCCCTTCACACGTTCAAAATGGTACAGTTGTCCCAAATTTAATCACCTCCTCTGCCGAAAAAAAAAATAGCCTTTACATTTTTTTCATAACTACTGTAATTACAAGGAAAACTGACACTTTGCACAGCATCATCACACTATATGGCCCATAAGTGTATGCAACAAAGCACATCTTAAGTTAAAGGTTATACATTTGACCCTTGTCTCACATACATTTGAGTTGTTCCCCTTCCCATACTAATGGAGGGCAACAAGGGGAAGAATTGGGGAAGTAGTCTTTCTGACCAAAGAAAAGTAAAAATTGAAAGAGGGATGGGAGTTTGTGCTGGGATCTGAATGGTGCTATTTAAAAGAAATGATGTGCATCATAGAAGCCCATGGAGTTAGCAGAGCAGCCTCACATAAACAAGAGTGAACTAATTCTTCTATAGCCAACAGGGTTAAACCCAGTTTCCTACTGATTAGGCTCACATAAAACACAGGCACCAAGACAGGCCCTAGCCACCCTCCTCCTGTGCCCTGTATTTCCATTATCTCAAGCCTTATCCTTGATCCCTTAACAACTCCAGGTCACTTCCTGTTTCCTAATCCATTAAGAATTTTGTTTGCATCTACCTACCTATTCCGAATGCCAGACAGACAGGCACTGTCTGAACACAGCACATGCTCATTCACCTAACAGTAGGCTGAATGGGATCAGCCAGCCTGGACACTATGTGACAGACTTCCCACCTTAGATGATTGTACCTGAAGGGTACAGTGGTGGTGCATGCTGATCTGGTTTTCCTTTTCTACCCGGTTACTGCCTGTGATGAGAATTGTGAGAACTCCGTGCCTTAGTCAAGTATGGTTGAAATTGGCTGCCATGCAGAGAAGAGATTCCTATGAGGCACATAAAATAAAAGGTGGATTTCATTATTATTTTAAGTAAGTAGAAAATCACTTTGAAAAACTCTGCATGCAAAAGAAATCAAGAGTACAAAATAAAACATCTGCCAGTCAGGCTGTATCATGACAAAGCTGTCCTCTCATTGCTGTATTACAATAGTGTGTTTGAATACATTTCTACTTTTCCCCACTTTGTGGAGATACAGTAATTAGTACTGAAGAATTAGAACTGAATTGCTATATTATGGCAGAATTAATACTGTAAGTACTGAATTACTGTAAACTATTTATCAGTTCCACAATTTCCACATTTAAAAGGTACTTTTTAATACTGCATTAGACTTGAGAATATCAGCACTCCTGTAACAATGACAAGTCACAGCAACAATTTCAGTGTTACCATTTCAGACAAATAGTGAAAAAATCCCAATAATGGAATAATGAAATTGTTTGCTTGTTACACTACCTTCAACAGCAACATCAGAAGGTGATCAACAGCAGAGCTGCTGAGAGCAGCATAGCTGGACATGTGAAATGGCTGCCACCACACTGCAGTAGTGAGTCACCCACTTTTCACTGCAACACCCTGTATATCCAATTACAAAAACTGAATCACATGCAGTAATTTGAACTTCCAGTCCATTTCTCCTCTTCAGTTTAATAAATGCCTTTATGCTGAGAAATGCATTAAACGTGGAATTGAAAGTGGTTTATATGATGCAGAAAATACCTCAGCATTCATTTATGCCAGCCTGAAGCCCAGACACACTATGTGGTATCTTCCTACCTGTTCATGCTATGTATACTGTACAGCAAAAAGCAAACTAAAAATACTGATAAAAAGATTTATCACACCCAAAGAATGAAAATGTCTACACAAAGCAGGGTCAGCTGTCCTCAGTGAGTTTTTCAGCAAATTCACCCAAGGCTGTATTTGATGATCATTCCATTACAGTCACTGACCTATAAAACCCCGAAGCGGAAGGCAGCTGGATGGAGATGAGCAAGGGCAATGTACCCATGAAGCTCCAGGAATAATGCAGGGTGTGACTGACCACAGCTGTGGCAAAGAAGCTGACTTTATCTCAGCACAAAAGGGACCAAAGAGTGCCTTTTGTTTTAGATAAACAGCTTTGTCAGTTGAGCGGATCAACTGATTGTGCTATAGTTGAGTGAATCAACTCAACTACAGTTGAGTGGTGTAAATGTTTCTTCCTGAGTTCATTAAAAAATGTGAATGCCCTTTGAGTTAGCTAGACCAGCACAGGAGAGAATATGTGGTCCAGCCCAGAGTACAAAACCTAAGTAACTAACAAAGGAAATTCAAAGAGAGCAACATGATTGAGCTGGCTTCAACCCATGTAGTCCTTCCTGGTGACTGGGGAAGCCCAGCATGGTGACTGATTATATCCTAGAGACCAGTAATGGGGATCACACTGGTACAGTGTTTGAACTGTATATTGCAATTGCTACATTTTGTTAGTTAACTTGTGCTTGGAGTGTATTTTGTACCATTCTGCTAAATCAGAAATCTTCTGTAACATCAACTACCTTAAAATGGGAAATTTAATCTCAAACGTTAACACACTCCCATCTGTGAAATATCTAAAGAACCTGGACTCTGACAGGTGCCTAACAGGATACCTAAGCCTGACTCCCTTTTCACAGCAGAATCCAGGGATACTCTTGTCTCAGCCTGGATCAAACAGTATCCTAAAAATAAACTGTACAAACAGCACTTTAAAAGACAACCCTAAAATTACATTTAAAAATTCCTGTCCAGAGCAGCACAAAAGCTTTGAGGAAATGTAGCTGCCATGCAATTTTATGAATGGCTAAGAGTCATGATGACCAATATCCTCTTTGTTCTTACTCACATCGTCAGTACAAATTTCATTTGTTTTGATCACACATCCCACGAAAGAAACAGAACTGCCTTGCATGGATTATGATTGGCTATGAATGCAGGGTCACTACCAAAGGCTTTGGGGACTAAAGAACAGTAAGAACCAAATTTAAAAAAAAAAGTTTTAAAAAAAAAAAAAAATCACAAATTCAGTTTCAGATACAACCAACCTTAGCTCCCGGATCTTGTGGAACTTTTTCTGTACTGCTTATCAAACTACCAGTGAAAGTTATTTCATTTTAAACAAGGAACAAAAGCGTATTGAGCTTCACTGAATCTTCACTCCCCCACAGGTAGTACAGCCTACCTAGATTCAACTACTCCACACTAGGATCTCAAGACACTGCAATGAAATCTTGAAGCCACTGATTAAATTCTAATTCTGGATCTGAGCCCTTTGATTCCTTATTAGACACGCATTTTTTTCCAGTGCTTGGCACGTTGTAACTTTAATATTGTTTTCAATGACTGAACACAAGGTAGAAGGTTCAATGAAACAGGAGCAAGTTCCTCAAGCAACTCTTGCATTCACCTAGTATGCACCAAGTCGGATCCTTCTGTCTGGAAGAACTTTGTTGACCCACTTCAGGATCTTGCATGCCCCACTGCCCTTTTGATCAGAACTCATTAGCTAAAACAGGCCAATAAATCCATAGCTCTTCACCATACAGGGTTACAAGAAGTAGACTCTACTACCCAATCGCTCATTCTGCATATGGTAATTTGTACCTTACATGAAGAACACCTAGATACGCTTGTAGGTTTGGGTGTTGGGTTCCTGGTGTGCTTCCCGCCCCCCAGCAGTTTGAGGTAAAACCCCTCTGCTAAAGGTCACAACAATACGACAAAAAAATCCCAAACGATACTAAAAACGTGGTAGTGTTAAGATGCTGCCACTTTAATACATTCTCCAGGTACTTTTCCCTTAATCTGTATAAAACTATGGCATAACTTTTAGATAAATTTTGGGGAGTTGGGTTTTTTAGATGAATAGAATATGGATTATACTTTCCTTAAGTTCACTATACAGAACAAGTTGCCCAGAGAAGTGGTCAATGCCCCATTCCTAGAAACATCCCAGGTCAGACTAGACAGGCTCTGAGCAATTTGATCTAGGTGAAGATGTCCCTGCTCACTGCAGAGGGCTTGGTCTAGATGATCCTTAAAGGTCCCTTCCAATGCAAACTATTCTATGATTCTGTGTTGTGAGACTCTGTGTGTTGCACCTTCAGCAAGCTGGGGCACAAGGGATTCTGCAGAGGCAACCCCAACATAGTAGCCTACAAGCACACCTCTGGCTGTTCTGTATCAAACTGACAGGCGGCAGCTCTGTACACTCAGCTGTATGACCTCGTCTGCACACAAGCTGCCACACGCCCACATTATCTATTTGGAAGTGACTCAAGGTGCTGCAGGCACCAAGAAAGGTTAAGTAAGGAAAAAAGAGCGCCCTGGCATGTAGGTTCTACATCCACCACCATAAATGAGCACTCATGCTGCCTGCCATCAGGGCAGGGGCTGATCACACACACAGCTCTTCCCTGCAATTTGATGCATATGCACCTCAGCAGTTGCATGCAAGGACTGTGTCAGCCAGGGCATATACTACCCAATACTAAAGAGAGATCACTCATTGGCTGGCTCTATGCTGTCTGCTGTGCAACAGGAAAAATGTGAGAAGGAGCACCAGGTTACACTGTGGTAACAATAGTCATCACAGGTACTGTAGTGGGAAAAAAGTCCACCTAAACACATGCTTTAATCCAGTTTTCAGTAAACATGGTAATATTAAGAAGACATAGAAGATAGCAAAACTGATAAAAACAGAAGCTTCCACAAGAGAGGTGAAATAAAAGCTCAAGCAACTAAATATGACCCCATCCCCCTGAAGCAAACTCATCACTGAAGAAAATCAAATCCCTAAAATTTCAGATACTACAAAATCTCCAGTTAGATGCATCAATTTTGGCAAAGCATTTGATGAGCTTCCATTAGAGAAGAATGAGATACGAGACACTAGAAGACATACACAAGGTAAACACATGACAAAAAGTGATAGAGGAGCAGAATATTAGAGTAGGAAGAGATTACTAACAGTTAAATATGCAACAACAGTACAAGTATTAGAATGATAAAACATTTGGAATGCAGGAAAATAACATAATACAGAACAAATAAAACTACATGATATACAGATGAAAAGTGAAAATCAATGATAAAACGATCATTTGGGTTTATCTCAGTAGAATTTCTGCTACAAATTTCACCAGTTAGAAATGACTGCCACCAATGCTGTAAACATGAAGTAGCCACATGAGATGAAGATGTTTGCACTAGTTATAGATAAATATTACCTGCAAAGCATTTCAGAAGAGATATGGGGGTTGGACTAGATGACCTTTGGAGGTCCCTTCCACCCCAGACCATTCTAGGATTCTATGATACAAATGATGTACTCCATGGAGTTCTGGTCACCTGCCTTCCAAAAGGTTTCTGAACAAACTTCATATAGATTAAAGCTTCCAGGTTCTCTGAAAACTGGTAGAAACGAGGAGACATCAGCTTCCTTAGGTTAATAAATTGACATCTACATGAAGATATATTCGCCATGTTTACATACGAGAAGGGCAAATCAGAATCATGAATACAATGTAAAGTTATGCTCAAAATCAGAATACAGCAATGGGCTCTGGAACAGTTCCCAGAAAGCAGTAGTATAAGCAAAAAAAAAAAAAAAAAAACAAAAAAAAAAAAACCCAGAGCTGCTAGAGTTGATACTAGACTCCTTCCTGAACAAAATCATGTCATTTGGTGCCTGCCTCAGCAGTACAGCTAGCCCAGGAACATTGACTCCTTTTTCTGTTGATTAGTCCCACCGCAAACTCAAAGCACTACTATACTTGTACAACTCAACCACTCAAAGTTATGTCACACATCCGCTCCTTCCCTAAGCATCTGTTGCACAACAGTCACAGCAGTATCAGCTGCTTACACTCCAAGACAGATGAAATCAGAATCCACAGAACAGCAAATAGAACAAACAAATAATTTTGACAATGAAGTTTTAAATTCAAAAACAAAAAAAAGTTCATTAAAATATAGTCCTTAATTTGGATTTTGTCTTCTCTTACCATAGAAAAGGCTTTACTTGGACAAACAATTAACTGAAATTATTATTTCTTTTTAAAACAACACTTCTCACAGAGCACTTTCAATATCATGTATGCACTTATGCTGGAGAGAAAAATCATCTTACAGCTATTTTTATGCACCTCACAAGTTCAGGAGCAAGGAGGAGAGAGAGAAGAAAAAACAAAAAACAAACAGGTAACACATAGTAAGGCTCTATCTCATTCATACATTACTCAGTTTCCAGCTATCAGTGTCCTTTCTTCAGGGTGCTCCAGAAACCAGTGTTTTTCTCTTTAAGATCAGGAACTGGTACAATTCATAGCTTCCACTTCCTCAGATGAGATAAAGTAAAGAGACCTCAAAAATCCAGGAGAATATCCTTCTCCAGGGCACAAGCTCCTTGTTTAGCAAATGCTATTACAAAACTCAGACTATTAGCTCAGTTTGTAATCAACTTACCATAATGAAGAAGTGCAGCTCAAAATAGATTTTTACATAAGTCACAAATAGGAAGAAGACCCTTACCATTCTGACCTCCACCAGTCAAAAGCCAGCTACACTTATTGGACTGACTCAGAGATACTGTAGCACAGGCAACAATTTTTCCCACTAGCATGAGTACGCAGCTGCAAGCAGATGCTGGTCCTGGCCCCCGCACAATGTAGGCATGAATCAAGCAGAAGGTAAGAATCATTGCAAGCAACAAATGGAGCAAGCCAAAAATGTGAACACATGTACGTGCTATTTAAGTTTGGCCTGGGGTTGTAAGAACTTGGCTTTCTTCTAATAAAAGGTCTCTCCAGCAGAGTTTGAGCATTAGAAGATGAAATGTAGGTACACTAAGTAAATAACTTAAACACATAAGAATTGCACAAGCTTCTGCTCACAAACAGCTTCCAAATTACCAGGTTCCCAGAGCTACTTTCTTCAGAGATCACCTACAAACTTCTATTCTGTTTTGTAGCTCTTTGGAAAGGATGATGCACAGAAGAATGTTTTATTCCTTTGCATCTGGTTACTACTTTACAGTTGCTGTCAGAACAGATGGAACATCTGAAGTTGTGATGCACAGTTTGTTTTTCCTCCCTTATGCCAGTAGGGTAAGCATTAGGGAACCAAATTGTTTTAGCACAGAAAGTACATTGGATATAATAAGGTTTTGCCCTCCTCAGCCTCCCTCTCCAAAATTCCTACTAACATCCATGCCTGTTTCAGCAACACTTCTTCAAATGTATGAAGAAATCCAGGCTTGCTCAGTCAGGGACTAGCAGAAGATCCCTTCTCACCCCTAACACACAAAACAGGAGAAATCATAACCTAGAGACATTTTTGAAAGACAGGAACAACTGATACTTTTTTCCATGAAAAAGAAGAGGTCAAAGAAAATAAATAAGAATTACTTAAGATAGAAGTAGATACTTTTAATTAATTAGGCAACATTCGGTAAGTTGATAACTTCTCTACAATTGGCTTCTCCAAGACTCCCACCACATGCCCATGTAGCTGTCATAGAATAGTTTAAGCTGGGCAAGATCCTTAAGACTATTGAGTTCAACCATTAACCCAGCACTGCCAAGTCACCACTAAACCATGTCCCACAGCAACACATCCACACCTCTTTTAAATACCTTAAGGGATGATGATTCCAACACTTCCCTAGGCAGCCTGTTCCAGTGCCTGACAACCCTTTCAGTGAAGGAACTGCTCCTAATGCCCAGCCCAAGCCTCCCCGGGTACAACTGGAGGTTAGTTCCTCTTGTCCTGTCACTGCTACTGGGAGAAGAGATTACTCCCACCTTAACATGACCTCCTTACAGGGAGTTCTAGAGTAAGGTCTCCTCCTCAGCCTCCTTTTCTCCAGGCTAAAAACCCTCAGTTCCCTCCACTGCTCCTCACAGGACTTGTGCTCTGCACCCTTCACCAGCTTTGTTGCTGCTCTTCTCTGAACACACTCCAGCACCTCAACATCCTGTTTGTAGTGAGGGGTCCAAAAACTCAACCCAGTATTTGAGGTGCTGCCTCACCAGTGCACAGTACAGGGGGGCAAGTCACTTCTCTAGTTAGTTTTGTTTCCCAACAAGGAGTAAATGATTAATGTCATGTTGACTAACTGATGCTCAGTTTGCAAATTATTTTTTATATGAATTAGATGTGCAGGCACAAGATCAGTAGAACTAACAAAGAAAGAATACATTTGTGGACGACATTTTGAAGAAAGAAGTCATACTTAAGACCAAGCAGCAGTGGAGCATTGAATGCTGCTAGGATAAACTTCAGGATCCAAATACTCTCTTCAGAGGTACTCAGATCCACAGTTTTTGTTTCATTTCTGGCTAATGCAAACACCACATGAGTAGGAACAATTGTTACAAACTGCGCATCAGCAAAAATATCACAACACATTCACTGGGAAGAGTCTAGAAGCTGCTTTTTATTTAAAACATAAAAAAAACTAAAACAAAGATAAGGCAACACTAAAAATTCCCAAAGAATACAAACATGAAGAACAGAAAAAGTACTTACCAGGAAGATGATCTGGGAAAACAAATTAAGGAAAATTTTACATGCAACTGCATGCTGGCAAGTTCTGAAACAGAGATGACAACTGACAGCACAATTTTTGTTCCTGTCAATAAGCTAGAGGAACTATGTCACCAACAATCACCACAACTCGCATGCCAAAAGCACATATAAGAAAAACCAGTGATGAAAACTGCAACTCAGCATATAGAGCAAATATTCTGTGTAAACCTACACATCACGCTGGATGTAAAAGAAACTCAAATACAAATACAACTCAAATAACCTTCTCTAGGCATTAAGTGCTACACTCACAAATTGTGAACAGTTAAATCAAAACCAACAGGATCAAAGCATTCTAGGACAGATTTTTAACAAGCAAGACATGACAAACTGCCAACTGTTTCTGAGTAACAGCCTCCGAACCCACAGAGTTAAGGGTCCACTACAAACACCTGCCTCAACTGCACACATTCCTTGCACACTAAACAAAAAAGACTTATATTTAGGGAAAAGAAGGCAAAACTAATCCCACACTGAACTCCTGACTTTCTCATTCAGGAAGAAGAAAATACTGTCGAGAGAACATTTTACTGTGTTTTTTGTGAAGCCATTAATAGACAATGAGGATCTTTAAGCAAGACACACAATATCTTAGTCTGTTTCAAAATTCAGCTTTCAGAGAGATAAGTAGAGTCTTTGTCAATAACACCTCTGACAGCATTCCAACTATGCTCTCTATAATTATTCTTTTTTAACATCAGGCATCGATATGGAAGTTTGCACTGTTGCTATAGAAATGGTGCTAACAGGAAAGAAATGTAACAAAATCTAAATTGCCTGTATTTGGTATGATGTTTATGTGGAACTACTAGAGTCTTTTGGGGAAAGACAGCTGGATTTTCTGCCTGTGCCACTATCCTCTGCGTTCATTTATGACAGCGTGTCAAGCTCAGAGTATCAAATTTCTACAAGCAAACAATATAGAAATGAGTTATTCATCCATCTAAGCATCCACATGTTTCCTGTATTTTTAACTCCCTTTGGAAGAAGCTCAGTAAATCAGGCATCTAATGAGAGAGCAGGTAAAGACTCAAATACCAATAGTTTAAAATTCAGTATTTTTCTTCACTCAAGTCCAGCCAGTAACTGCCGATCACCAAATATCTGCCTAATAATACAGAAACTGAGCAAATCCAAATTCATTCACACAAATCTAGGCCTCAATGAAACAAACAGTTGTTGGAACCTTGTTTTAAATATTCAGGAATGACCAGATAAATCTATCGAGGATTTGTCAGCTGGTCCAACTGGATGCCAAAACCCTACTCAAAGCCCCTGAAATTGGAGACCAAACATATGTTTGCTTCAACTGAAACAATTTAGAGTGAAGACCTTCATGAAGGATAGTATCTTTTGAAGACTTCTTTCTTGTTATCAAAACAGAAGCTTAGAGCAGATTGCACAGAAATCATGTCTCTTTAGATGCTCAAGGCAGATAGGCATTTATCTGAAGACCTGTAATCCTCATAAACCCACCTTACTTCTTGTGCATTAAACACAGATGAACCACCAGAAAAACTAAATGGGATTTCAGGTAAATGAGAGCCCTTCTGGAACACCAAGTCATCTATCTACATTTTTGATGAAAGGATCTGCTCCAGATAAGGAATGATATAATAAATACCTACAGAGTTTGCAAAACTTCTCTAAATGATGCAGAATACAGTGTTTTCCAGAAGACATCAAAAAGACACTGAGGTGTAGTATGAGCATTAACTTCAAGAGTATAAATGGCAGTGCACCAGAACGAACTGTGCAAACACAGAGGTATACCTCTAATGGTAGTAAAAGTAAGCCTCAAATTCTTGTTGCAAAACAGGGAAAAGGACAAACTGAAGGGGAAAGATTAATGCTAAAGTTCCTCACAGCACACCAGACAATTTTAAGCAGGGATCAACGAAATCAAAAATCACTCCACTTCCTAGGGATGAGGAGGCATGCCATTTTGTTTGAGAGCTTCAAATGAAAAATCATTAATTACTAAAAAGGTGCTACTATTCTTTTAGTTTATGCAGGATTTTGTGGCAATACGAAAAAGTCAGAACAGCAGAGCACACAAACCTGGACACAGTTTCCTTGTATTAAAGAAGGCACAAGATGCACATGCACCCATGATGCTGATTGACCTGCATGGTCTGACAGGCACAGAAATATGGTAGACAAGCTAAGTGAGAACATCGAATCATGTCCAAAGCAGGGAAAAGTGGTTTTTTCCAGATCTCACAAAAAGCATGAGGAAGCCCCTAATTTTTGTATGCCTTTAAAAGCTGCTGACAGAATAACAGCATTTGCTGGCCTTCTCAGCATTTAGGAGTCAAGTCCAGCTCATTTACCCCACAGACTCCAGATTTTTAAGGTTATTCCAGCATTATGGCCTCAGCAGAGTAAGTTCACAAGTGATATCCTATCCAAATTCTAGTTGGCTATTTGAGATATTCAGTGGATAACTGGATATTTACTACATTTATCTCCAACCATGTCCATTTCCGCCAAATTAATGGATGCATGCATTAAAAAATTAAGTGCAGATACGTGCAAGCTGAAAACTTGGGTTCAAGAGCAGTGACAGAGAGAAAGCCTGGGCACAACGTTGCTTCAATAGAGATCTGGAGGACCATCTTGATCTGAATTCAGATCTACAGTTTTACAGCCAATAACACTATTTCTTCTGGAGGAAATCATGCGGTTTAACAGTTCATTTAACTAAAAAGAAAATTTCATGAATCTTTGCGTTCATCTTTTAACTGAAAAAAGGTAAATCTAGAATGCTATAATGCAAAGTCCACACCACAAGATGGCAGGATATCAGAATTAGGAATACAAAACCCATTGTTATAGGACAATTCAGTGATGTAAACTGTATCTTTAAAAAGCTCACAGACTGGCACCTTGAAAACAATACACTACAAACTGCTACTTCTGTTAGTCCTAACAGCTGAAATCTCTAACCTTAGTACACTAATTAGAAAATGCTTCACTATCCTTCCTCTGATTACTAAACCCATTCCAGATAAACCAAAGGAGCAGTGCAAGTCTTGGGAGAATCACAATCAGAACAAAAGCACAGACCCTAAAACACCTACCAGGTGGTACTGGAATGTGTCCAGAGAAGGGCGACGAAGCTGGTGAGGGGCCTGGAACACAAGCCCTGTGAGGAGAGGCTGAGGGAGCTGGGATTGTTTAGCCTGGAGAAGAGGAGGCTCAGGGGTAACCTCATTGCTGTCTACAGCTACCTGAAGGGAGGTTGTAGCCAGGAGGGGGTTGGTCTCTTCTCCCAGGCAACCAGCAGCAGAATGAGGGGACACAGTCTCAAGTTGTGCCAGGGGAGGTACAGGCTGGATATTACGAGGAAGTTCTTCACAGTGAGAGTGATTTGCCATTGGAATGGGCTGCCCAGAGGGGTGATGGAGTCACCGTCCCTGGAGATGTTCAAGAATGGTCTAGTTGATTGGATAGGGCTGGGTGATAGGTTGGATCTTAGAGGTCTCTTCCAATCTGGTTGATTCTATGATTCTATGATAATTGTCCTCTGGCAATTTCTGGCAGGAAACTTTGCAGGAGTTCTGCCCTAAATTTTGCAAAAAAGTTTTTTGGTGGTTTGGGTTTTTTTTTTTTTGTTTTTCTTTCTCCCCACCCCCTCATCCCTTTTCTACAGAAAGGGGATTTTCTGGCTCAGACTAATCAATAGCACTGGCTTACACTTAAGCAACAGAGATCAGCCATTCTGGACAAAGAAATGAAAGCTAATTCTTCACCTCACCTAAATGAAAATACAACACATCAGACCCTGCCATGACCTGCACTGAAGTCTCAAGAACTTTAGTTAAAAGGAAATAAAATCCAGCCACCTAAATAAATACACAGCTTGGCCAAGATGAGCAGTTTTGTTGTCACACCAAGATTCCCCTCAAACAGGAGGAAAACCAAGAAAAAAAGGCCATGAATAATACGGACAACTAAATGGGTCTGAGGAAGCAGTAGCCTAAGTTACAATTTGGATGAGGATTTGATGTTGCTTCATCATTATTGACATTAAACTGTCCTTGTCCTGGGGGTACAAGGAAATATATCAACCTAAGAAACGTAGGACAATGCACACCACCCAGGGAGTAGCCGTCCTTGAAGCAACAACAAAAAAACATTATGAGAAAGCTTTGCTGGGTAACTGAGCTGGGACTGCTGGACAGAGAACCCAGCTGCCAGCAGCACATTTTGTTGCCCTGTGGAAGCAGAACACAGCCCATGGCCTCCGGCCAGAGAACTCTGTTGTGTAGAATTGTGGTGCTTCTAAATTCTGTGCCACTTAAGCATTTCTAGTGCCTGATTATTGCAAGTTTAAGACAAATCACCTTGTCACTGCAACACTGCAGCGAGGAATGAATTTATTCCTGGTTCAAAAACTCTGTAAATTTGCAATTCCAGAAGGTATTCTTTGATTAGTGAGATTAAAATATCTTATTAATACAAGATACATTAAAATACATTATATAGTATTTTCAAATGGTTCTATTAATAGACTCTTTGCCATGTCTTGAGAACGTGTAGACTAGATGACACTCAGGTGCCCCCTAAATTATTCTGATTATCTACTTAAAGAAAACAGAAGAGCCTTTAACTATGTAATTAAATCTGTGTAGGTTCAGAAAGAAAGAAGTAAATCTAAATAGACTGATCAAGCAGAATCAAACCTCACAATCTACTTCACTTCTTGCTTTCTTGACAATGTGAATTACACGTATATTTTTCAGATTCCAAAAGGAGTGGATACAACATTATCTAAAAAGCTTGAGATCTGTTTGAACATATCTTAATCACCCCTTATTTACCTTCTAGGAAAGTTGGGTAAAATCTGGCTTCAAAACTCCAGCAAAAACCTTCTACATCATAAAAAAATACAAAAAAGGTCCTGCAGAACAGTCACAGAAATGTATTTCTAAACGCATCGCTTCAGGCAATCAACTTATAGCATAGATATGTTCTCCTAGCTAGGAAGAGCAATGGATGCTCAGAGCCCAGATGAAGATGTTATTCATGTGGCCTCCTTTCTCCCACATTAATGACCACCAGAGGCAGATCATCAAACATTTTTTGCTTTCTGAAAAACCATCAGAGAAAAGAAAGATGGTCAAAACTGCAATACACAGGTTCAGAGGTGACAAACTTGTGGGCCATATAAATAGGAAAGAAAAGCTGTGACTTCTCATGTTGTGGAATCCAATGAGCAAGTAACAGCAACCAGCTGGGTTATTGCAGGGGGCAGAAGCAAACAGTCCTAGTCCTGGTAGATTGATGGCAAAAGCTTTCATCGTGTTTTGATACTTGGTCATACTGTGACATTTCAGGGTGTCACTACCATGAGAGATTCAACTGATACTTGACCATGAGGATTTGGAACAGCTGAACTACAAATAATGGGATGAAAGAAATGAACACATGAATATATTTTTCTACATTTTTTTTAAAAATACATATTTTAACTAAAGAAAGATCTTTCAGTGTTGTTTTAAAGCCAAGATCATCCATATCGTTGGAAAACAAACAAACAAACAAAAACCCAACAAAATTCATTTCTCCATTCTATACTACCAGGAAGTGAGTTGCCTCTTACCTGCTAAAACAATGGCTCAAAAGCCTTGGTTGCACTTTGAAATCACTTCCATTTTTGAGTTAGTTTCATATTCAGCTTGCCAAGTTGGGGAAGGTTCATTTTGGACATGAATGTTACTTAAAGAGAGTCAGCCACATCATAAATAGAGTATTGGTGCCTTACTGTTGAAATACCACTGAAGTCACTAGCCACAACATGGGTTATTGTGTTTTTGGCAGGTGGCATAACCTTCAAAACAATTTTGAAAATATTTTATCACTTAAAAGCTAAGATATTTTAATGAGAAACACAAACCTATCTTCCACTACCTCTACGACAACTGAGAAAAACAACCTCAGCAAAACCAGCAAACTAAACTAGCAATTCAAATGCAATATTCATGTAGTGATTTACAGGATCTTCCCAACCTAAGAATCTATTTTTTCCACAAAGTAGGGTTTTCCAGCTGGGTTGTTTGTGGCTAATAAACACCCTAAATCTGACAGAGCTATCAAATAGCAGCAGCAGGGCTGCTCTACCACAGAGAGTGCTGCAGAAGCTAGCTCACTCACTGAGGAATGAAGCAAACTCAACATTGTTCACTCCAGGACCCAACTGCACACTCAACTCAGCCCCCCGAAAAAAGAACAATTTGCAAATGGCATCTCCAGCCTAGGTGAGACCCCTTTTTGTATTAGAAGATTTCTTTTCTAATTTTGAGAACTGCTATATTAAAAAACATGAACCTCCTCTGCATTAGAGAAGATACCACTCATGAATTCCAAAAGACTGCAGTTTTCTTCCTGTAAGCAAAGCACTTCTACCAGCTTTAGGAGAATCATAAAGACAGACAAAGCTGCAAAGAAATACGGATCAGGATCAGCCAGTCTAATGATAAGATCATAGGAACACGCCCTACTGCCCTAGGGAAAAAAAGATATCCAATTCCATTAATGACCTGGAATGTAATAGGGAAAGATGACACCAGAGAAAGAGACTGGCAACAAAAACTTCAGCTGCTGAAGCCCATCACTTCTCCTCATCTTCCCTCCCTCCCTCAAACAAGCAAAATCAAGACGATATCCATGACATTCAGTACCAGTCCATACAGAAACGTGACACCTAAAAGCAACCCAGAAACTCCAGCACATACCAAGACAGCAAGGGAAGTCTATTTTTCCTGTTCCCTGGAGAGATCTAACTCTTGTCCACGTCCTTTAACTCCATTACCACCTGATTCTGTTTTCCACTTTGACTATGATTTCATAGAAAGAAGGGAACAAGTAGTAGGTAAAACCATGGATTTTTTTTAAGTCATGAAAAAAAGAGTTAGTTTTTTTAAAGCTGAAATTACTGTTCTCAACTTTTTTTTACAATGTACCTTTATTCACAAGTGAGGGATTTAACAAAAGTTTTGTGAGCACAATACCTAAGCAAGACATCTTTCACATTAGCTACTTGCATTATTAAACAAGCTTCCCTTTTTAGCAGTATCACTTAACAGAGCCTAACTAGACTTCTAAGTCTTTCTAAGTTAGTGTAACACAAATACGACACACCTGTGAATTATATGACTATGTATACCTGCACAACAGCCTTTGCATTTTCCTAAGCTATCCTTTATAAAAGGCTTTTTGGCCTCAGCAATACCCTTTCAATTAATGTCTTTATTGGCTGATAATTGAGTTACATAATTCAGATCAAGAACTATTCCTCAACAAAACTGTGTCATCCTCAAGTCATTAGCACATACACCTTTGCTGCTCTAAGTCTAAATTTGTTGAGGAATTCATAACCATTTTGCATATATAAGCACATGCTGTAAGTGTACAACTTTGCTCCCACAGTCCTGGGTGTTTCGCTTTTCTCTTGTAAACTGATCAAACTGAACAGGAAGGCACACCAGACAGTTTCACAGGACAAAATAAATCAAGATTTTTGGTAATTTTCTCTGTATACTCTGGCGTAACATCACCTTGAATACTTAAAAGCTTCCCATTGTACATGGTAAAAATAATTCAGTCATGTAACAACAAATAAGCCTATACTTCCTTTCCCTCTCCTACTCATAAGGAAATTATCACCAAAAAGAAACTAAAGCAGTTCAGACTGCTGGTCTCTAACAGAGCTTTTACATATCTGTCTTTAAAAAACCCATGTCTATGAATACCAGTATGTATGAATACTTTTAAGAGAAGTTAAATTACCTTATCTGGAACATGAACTAGGTCCTAATGGAAAAGGCCTTTCCACTGCTGACAGCTTCAGAAAAGAGACAAGATTGACTTTTCACAAGTATTAAACACAAGTCACAGCATGAAACAGTTTGAGTTCTGTCATCACACAGACCGTATCCACATTAAGAGAGAAGTCAGCAAGCTAATTAATAAGTACAAGGGCAAGCCACTACATGCAGACATTGAGGATGCCTATCTGCAAGCAGGTTCTAAAGCACATGAGCTACTGTTCTTCAAAGGTAAAGAAATACTGTACCTCAAAAGCAGTTTTTCCACTTCTTTATAAAGAACATTGTACATCTGGCACTCACCTTAAGTGAAAACAGTATCACACTTGCCTTTTTGTTGATCTCCTGGTTACAATTTGGTTAATATTCCTTTAGTAGAATTAAGAGTGGACACTTTGAACACTTTAATAGATATTGCTAGTAGAGCTGAACAATTTCCACAAATAAAATAGCTTTCTGCCAGTATAGCCAAACCTACACAAGGGTATAAAACAATCAAATAAGAAAAACCCAACCCAATAGCAAACAAACCAGAAACCCAAACCACTCAAAGAATCACAGTTTCATACTGTGATTAGATTTGGTACCTTTAGAATATTTGCAGCAAAGACCTGTGTCCAATGTAGCACAACATGTACTTGTTTAAAGTACCATTAAACATTACCTGTCAATGTGACTGGAAATGCCATGTACTAGACTGTATCAGAAAGAAAGTGCTTGCCCACTAGAGTAAGGAGAAAAGCACTTTTAACAAGACATGCTACTAAAAATACAAAAAACTATTATCAATGAGTTATCTGACAAAATCTGCTCAAAATAAAGACACAATAGATCCAGACTGGGAAGAAAAAGAAACAATAAAGGAGGATTAGAAGAAAATATCTATCATCAATAGGGCAATTGGCCAAAGGGTGGCTGGCCCAGCACTTCAACAGGAAGCAGCAAAACCACTTGTACCACAGAGGAAAGAATATTTGCTATTACCACACACAAAATGGAAAACAGCTTCATTAGAAACTGCACACCTGACACCACACATGCATGGCATATCAGAAAGTCATAATAATAAAGCCTTATTAGCCTAAATAAAGCCTAAGTAATGTTCATCCTCATCCCATCTTAAGGCAGACCTGTAAGGCCCAGGTTTTATCTGACTCAAAAAACATCTCAAGTTTCAGTCTGGTCACTGCCCACCACATTCTGGGTTCTCAGAAGCACCTGGTTAGTCTAGCTAAGAAGAAATCCTGCTAAGCCTTCTGTAATTTTGCACTCTGAGTTCCAGAAGATACTCGAAAGATCACCTTGACTGCATGGGAGGACTGAACTCAATAGATTTTACTCTCCTTACTCCTCTCCAACAAAGTCTCATCAATAAGAATATCACTATTATTTAAAAGGCACTCACCAGACAAGCCCAGTAACTAACACCCAAACTGGTCAGTCTAAAAGCATGTAACTACTACTCCAAAAATAGATGGGGTAGCTGCCTCTACTCAGGTGTACTTACCAACAGAGCATATGGGAAAACTGTCTGGTAAATCAAAGACAAGGCTGCTGGCAGAGTGGTCTGGACTTGTTAGCAATAGCAGCACAGTTCAGGTGCCCTTTAATCACACAGAGAAAGTTAATTACGTGACAGAGCAGGAGTGGAAATACAATGATTATGAGTCATCCACTTCACCATGTTTTATCAATACACTTCATGATACTAGAGTTACTAATTAGAGACAGCACAAAACAGTGATGCATTAATGGGAGAGAAGTCCAAATCTCTGGGATGTTTTTTTCTTTTACAGACTTGGCACTTCAACAATTTATGTGCATTTTGAAATCCAAAATGTATACCCAAGAAACTATGTGACGCTGCCAGCTTCACACAAGTAAGCTGATTGTAAATGCTTTTGGAATCTCCAAAAATACTTTACAGGCTCCTTGATTACTTTTTCCTTCATCAGACAAAGGGCTGTTTTACCAAGTTTCCAGTAACACCATCATCATTCCCAACGCACTCCATCAGCCTACTGTAAAAGATGCCATGACTGTTAAGTTTAGCTCCATGAAAAAGGTCTTTTCAGAAGTGTCTAAAGGATCATATAATGTCTCAAATATTGCTGCCTGAAACCTGAAACTACGAAGTTTTTCCCAACTAGCTGCAGCCCAGCTAGGGATTCAAGATAGAGTTGAGTTTGTGCTCTGACACCAGAAATAAGCACTTCTCAAGCTCAGCTAAAACCAAATGACCAACTTAATTGGTTTGAGGGAACTATGACTTTGTAGTTGTCAGTCATCCCCACTACTAATTGCCTTTCTTCATTCCCTTCTCTGCCATGGTATCAGCATGAAGAATAATCAGTTTGGGAAAACTATAAAACTGAAAGATAAGGCAAGAAAAAATGAAAAGCTTAATTTCTTATCCGTGCCAGTTCCCTGATGCAGTTCACTCTACCACTATTTCTGCCAAAGCAGTGTGGGAAGTGAGCAGGCAATAAATAAGCTGCCCCACTGCATGCAGGGTCACAACCCAATTCAATTACAAACCCATCTAAATTAGTTACAACTGTGGAGGATCTCAACTTTATCAGGCAAGTAACAGAATCAAACAGCAATCAGAAGATCAAACTAACAACCTGGCAATAAACCATGAGGACTAGAAACAAGCTTTTGAAGAGTTTATATAGCAGAGTTTTACATGGAACTAGCAAGCCACAAGCCCACCTCTGCTTCCTTGCCTCTTAAGACAGAAATTCATCCTTGAAGCTTACGAAGAAAGTCTTAGTAAATTTAGACTTTCAGCTTTTCATTGGAGGCTTCTGCTTGCCTATCATTAATGTGAGCAGGCTGTATCACAGCAGAAAATGTGCTTTGTACCAGTCCTGTTTATTCACTTATTGGTGCAACTCCAGTCACTCCGTGACATCATACCACTTACCCTAAATCTAAATGAAAATATAATACTATAGTTTAGACGTTTATCGCTAACCCTAGGCACCTTAATAATGTGCTAAAAGCAATTCAATTTACAAATGGCATTAAAATCACTTTTCCAGGAGCTGTGCCAGTTTCAGCCAACCACTATTATCTAAGAAATACACCTCCAACTTTTAAAAAAAGATGAATATTCCTCTTCCCCCAGCACAATCAATCTGAGCTCATCTCAATGAGGAGAGCAAATTCCATCATCTCCAAGCTGTCCCTTAATGAATAATGAGGGAGGCACATATCAAACAGCTTTTAATGCCATACTACTAAAGCAATGGTACAGAGAGTTGATCATCAGTCCTAGGTCACTTCAAACTTAATTGAATGCTGCCAATAACACATTTCCGTTCAAAAGAAAAAGAGGTAACACATACATATTCCAAAGCATCGGTGCCACTGAGCCCTACTGAGCCAGCTCCAAAGCTAGGAAAACCCTCTGCACCACATTTTTTCTCCAAATCACTTTAAAATGGACTCACAGCATGAAAGCCAGATATCTCAAGCTTCTCCTTTGCAGCCTCTCTGACCACTTCAGCCCTTACGTCAGCAACACCACCAATGTAAGTGAAGAGATTCATAAACTGCAAAAATTACTAAATCAGGCCAACCACTTTTTGGCAGAGGACCTCACAGCAAGCTTAACCATCAGTCTCCCTCTCTGGCATTTCTGATTATCCCCAGGCAAGCTGTTCTTCCTTTCTTACCTGATTCAGGGTTTTCCAAAGCTACATTTCATTACTTGCACTAGGAATTGCCATAACAATCTCAGACCAGCGGTAAGAGAGCAGAGATGACTTCCAGAGGAATTCCAGTCAGTTCTAATCAGGTCAAGAGGTCTCAATCTTCTAGCCAGAGATTTTTAAAAAAAATTGATTTCACTGCTTCAATATGATTGCTAAGAACAACTAATAAATTTGAGTCACCAGAGGGCACTAACACCTCTACCTAATGGCAAATGCACTCCTTCAATTAGGAAGGCTGATAATTACATCCCCATCATCATGTATATTTTATCTGGATTGAACTTCAGCCAGCTTGTTCTAATCCATGTTCAAATCTCAACTACATGCTGATGAGACATCGAGCTACACTAACTGTTGTGGTCACACTTGCAATGTATGGGGGAGGCTTACAGTCACCCCAGATAGACCAGAGAAAACAGACCAGGCACATACCTGTCCCAGTTCACTTACAATCCAACATTGAAAAGTATCTGGATGTAGACACAGAGATGAAAATCTGAAATAGGCATCAAGGTCACAAGTCCAGCACTTTAAAGAAACGCAATAACTAACTATTGCGTTTCTTAAGAGTTTGCACCAAGATGCATTCTACCACAGGGGACTGCAAATACTATCTGCCTCCAAGAGAAAAAAAGTGTAAGATTTCCATTTAACTATCAAGCAGCAACAGATGCGTTACACTCACACTTGGCATCAAACCAACTACCACATTACATGCTTAATCTTTAACAAAGGAGGGTGCTCTTTACCACTACTAAAGAGGCAAGTTTTTAAACCACAAATGTGATACACATAAAGGGCTGACATGAGCATTTCTTGCTATTCTGACCCAGCAGCTCATGAGCCTCTTGGTGTCAGGCAGCAAGGCGCACTGCAGCACATCCAGAGATTTTCTGGGGCAGGAAACCTTGACTTGGTGATGAAACCAACACAGATACAAAAATCCAAACCAGCTCAACTGGTGCAGCCCTGGGGAAACATCGGCAAGGCTTCTGGGACTTGCAAGGTACACAGCCTTTTTTCCCCAGCATTATTGCACTGCAGTTCCACTTAAGCTGTCATTCTTGTAGGTGAGACCCTAAGAAAACAGACGCAGGGAAGGAAAATGGGAATCATATCCTTACTTAGGGAAAGGCACGCAAGCACCACAGAGGCTGTTACTTCTCTGCAAAGGTTACAGCAATGGAAAAAGTTACACTGACAACAAAGGTGGGATGGCAAAGATTCTGAGAGCATTCTTAAGTCACCTCCATAGGTTCTAGGAAAACACCATTTGTGCCATTTGTCAGCCTACAACCCATCTGGAAGCCTGTAGGGAGTTTGGAAAAGACCAGCTGTGAGTGTACTAGAGCTGCACCACCTCAGAACAGTGAGACCAACAGAACATCAGCCTTTCAAGCATATCAGCAACGTTGTGTTTTAAAATATTTAGTACTGGCCCACTGGATTTTCCAGTGTTCTATTTTGCTATATTGTATGTCCGTATGTAATTATATATTCAGTGAATAGGTCAGTTCTTCCAGACAAACTCTCCTATAAACTGACAGAGACAGGAAACAGTATCCTCCTTGCCCAACAACCAAGCAAGTTCAGCATCCATTATGTAACCATGCTAACTTTTGAAAGCCACAGCAAGAAGCTCCAGTGTTCAGAACATACCATGACCCTGAATATATCCTCTGCTGCGACTTCAGGCCACCCTCTCCTTTTTAACCCTACTTTCTCCACTTTACACAGGTCCTCTTGAGTGTACAGAGAAGCTGCCACCAGCTCAGCTGCCTGGTCTGGGCACACTCTTTATCTGACATCCCACCACTACTGCAACTCCACTTTCACATTCGCAGGTTGCACAGGGTTGGCCCTTTTCTGCTCAGCACAATAATGGGTGGCACTAGATTGCCCACAGAAAGGGTTCCAGTGCCACTTTCCCTGGAATTCTACAAGGCGTTTAAGGATCTTTGTTAAAAAAAAAGGAGATGCAGTCACATATGCATTTTCTAGGGGATCATACACCGCATCTACTCAAAGCGCCCAACTGGAATATTAAGACTCTCTTTGCTTCAGCAGTCTTTTATGGTGATAGACAAAACATGAAGCCCACAAAGCTTCTGTTCATGCAACAAGTACTACACACATTGGAATACTAAGAGAATTTCTACTGCAGCAGTTCCAGGTACTTAAATGTAAAGGTGATTAAAATAAATGTTTTCTCATTGCTTGGAAAATGCATTTTAAACTATCTTTTCTAACAAAGGCCATAAAACAACACTCAAATCAGAAATACACCATGCCTTTGATGTCTTCTGTTTTGACAAAATGCAACCAATTACACTCCCCACTCCTAAAGGAAGTTTTCAACTTTATTATTTATTGAATGAAAGGAGAAGCCCAAATGACTGAGCTCTTAACAAATACAAAAGAAACTATTCATCCCTAAACTCAGTGAAAAAAAAAATTGGGGAATAAACCGTTTAAGATGGAGGAGCGCCCTTATCAACTCAAATATTTTAATATTGAAAGATGTCACCTTTCTAAAGTTTCAAAAACATTACTTACAAACACAGTGAATTTTAAAATCAAAGTTTACACAACCAACTGAAGTTAAAGAGTTAGCACCATATCTTCATTGTTCACTGGTGCTGAGCAGTATGAAGACCAATAAAATACTGGGATTTTCAGTCCACAGTCACCAGCAAGATGCAAATGTGGAAGGGAAAAAAGCTCTCCAAAAATTGTCCACAATAGATTTCAGAGGGGGAAAAATACCACAAACAACAACAGAATAATCTCATGAAAAACATGGAAAGATCATTGATTTGGGGGGGTTTCCCTCCATTAGACTAAAGAACTAAACATTTCTCATAAAAACCCAGCAAGGGCGTTAACAGAAGCCAAGTGACTGCTGTACATCTTCCACACGTTTTTGTAAGCGACTGGTCATCTCCCATCTCAGCCATGCCACACTAGCATTTCAGTGCAGAACACATCTCCAGCCGTGTTGGAATATTTAATGGGAGACTAGGAGGAAGGCTTCTTCACACGCAGCCCAAGTTCTGAATACAGATGTCACCAGAGGGCACTCTTTCAATTCAAGTGATCCAGCTTCAGCAAACTCCTTGAGCAAGACTACAGACAACCCACATGCAGGGATGCAGAGAGGCTGTACAAAGCAGTAGCTTTGCTCCTGCAAGAGATTTCCTTCAAAAAAAAGGAAACCCTAAATAACAAAGCCACAAAACATAAATGAAATTTAATTATTTATCCCAGAAACATGAAGTATTTTACAGAATATTTACAGGCACTGCTAGTAAAGAATATAAGCAATTATTAACTTTGATGCTGTGATACTTGATAGCGCCAATTAATTCATTAGTACCTGTGTGGATAATATTTTACAGAAGCAGGACCCAAGCCAGTACAGCTCATGTACAGGTGGCTATGGAAGTCCTCTGGCTATATTATCACAGATATGAAACTTTATAGTAATACATGAGAAAATGCATCCATGCTGTCAAGAGAAAGCTCTGGGAAACAATATTTTTTTTCTGCTCCTGACTGCTCTGTATTTGTTGTTGTTTAATTGGATCAAAAACTAAACCATCTGCATGAAGATAATAAAAAGTAGCAGTGGTGTCAGTAGTTTCCAACCTTTGGTCCATGTATTATATCTAATGGCCTGCTGAGAACTAATAAAGATTAAAAAAAAAACACAAAAAAAACACAAAAAAAACCAGCTGGTGAGTTGCAGTTCATAAAAGGAAAATGCACACAATCAGTAAAAACACAGTAGTGTATACACATATATATTAACAGAGATTGCAAACAACTCTTTGATGTGAATAGAAACTCATTTTGCTTAGAAACAAAACACTGCCACAATGCTACTAAAATCAAGTCAGCTGCAGAGATAGGTAGTGATAAGGAAAAAAAGACAAAATAATCATTGTACATCCCGGGACACTTTCCAGCCTGGAGAGAAACTCAAAACCAGTAAGCATACAAAACGTGATTGCCTGCTTACCCACCTATCCCTCTAGAAAATAGTCTCCATCTCTTCCAGCTATCTGTGGTAGCAAAGTCCCTCAGTTTGCATAGGAACAGAAAGGGGTGGGAAGGGGGGGGATAAGAGCCGTGCAAAAGCACCTTGTGCCAGTCTAAGACTCTCTCAAACAGATAAACACACCCACAGAATTTCACCAGGCCAATAACGCACAGGGACAAGTTACTTCAAACTACTACCTATCATCACCACTCATCTTGGTTTAAAATATATCTACATAATTGCTTTTCCAAAGTCTGCTGCCAGGAAAGAACTATGCCAAACGCTCCTGATGTCAAATAAACAGCACCTAGTTGTCCACCTTCTGAAGCAGATCCCTATCTACTGCAGGGCAATGCGCTGCCCCGTAAATGTCGGGGTCGTGCTGCCCTGCACTTCTGGTCACGGTAGCTCGCCCCCCGCCACTGGAAGGTGCCCCAGTCCCCGGGGAAGGGCTGCCTGGATAGCGGTATCTCACGATATCTCACAGCCACAGCCGCCGCGCCACCCCCGCCGCCCCGGCCTCCCTCAGGCCCCACCGCAGAGCCCGGCGACTCACACGGCTCTGCCCATCCACACACACACATACACAACCCAGGCTGCGGCTACTCCCCCGGGGCCTCTCTGGACAGCAAATGCGGGCTGCTTCTCCCCATGTCCAGGCCACAACCTGCTCTCCGACCCCTCACGCATGTAGCGGGGTGGGAAATCAATGACTGGAGGCGCACTCCGGGCTGGCTCCACAGCCACGCATCCCTCCATCTTGTCCGGGGGCCCCGGGCAGCACCGTCGCCCCACACACACGCACAGACCCCGCACCCACTGATGGGGGAGAGGGAGCTGCCGAGACGCCGGCCCGATCCACAGGGGACTGCGCCCCGTTCCCCGCGGCGTTCGTGTGAGGAAACGGGCGACAGGTGGGCGATGGAGCTCTGGGCTCCGTGAGGAGCCAGCCCGCAGCGGGGTGACGGGTGGGGGCCGGGACCCTCCCCGGATCTGGGAGGGGACCGCACGCCTCCAATCCCCGGCCGGCAGCCCTTCGGGCCCGGCGTGCGAGACGCTGTTAAGCCTCCTTTCCCTCCTTCTTCGAAGAGCCGGACAATAAGCCCCGCCACGGATCCCCGCGGAGGCAAGCACCGCGGCTCCCTCCTCCTCCTCCTCCTCCTCCTCCTCCTCCTCCTCCTCCTCCTCCTCCTCCTTCTCCTCCTCTTTCCCGCGACAGCCCAGCTCACCTGCGAGAGAGCGGGGGGGGGGGGATGGATGAGCGAGGGGCGGGCGAGGACGGGGAAGCCGCTCCGGCTGCTGGAAGAGCTGCCGGGTTCCCCTCCGCCGGCAATCGCTCACCGCCTCCAGGCCGTGCCGCTACACACACACACTCACTCACTCACCCACACACACACACACACACTCACTCACTCACACACACATACATACACACACGCGCGGGATGGGAAGGGGGGGAGGGTGGGGGAAAGCCCTCCGCCGCTACCGAGCATGCGCACCAAACCCCCCCTTCCCAGCTCCTCGGCCCGCCTTCGGCCGTGTGGCGGAGCGCTAGCGCCGGGTGCGCATGCGCCCGCCTGAGCGGCCCGGGACCTGGGCTGCAGCTTACCCGGGAGTAATGGGCGCCGGGGTGGGTTGCTGTAGGGTTATCGAATCATTTCGGGTAGAAGAGACGTTTAGGATCATCGAGTCCAACCGTTATCTAACTCTACCAAGGTTGTTAGTAAGTCGGGTCTCTCAGCATCCCATCTCTGCGGGTTTTACACATTTCCAGGGATGGTGATTCAACTACTTCCCTAGGGAGGCTGTTCCAGGGTTTGAGAACGTTTTCTGTGAAGAAATTGCTTGTCATATCCAACCTAAACCTCCCCTGGCACAACTTGAAGCCATTTCCTCTTGTCCTCTCTCTTACTACTAGGGAGAAGAGACCAACATCTACCTCTCTCCAACCTCATTTCAGGGAGTTGCATAGTCAGAAATCCCTCAGCCTCCTTTTCTCCAGCCTGAACAACGCCTGTTCCCCCAGCCGTTTCTCACAGGACTTGTTACCTAAACCCTTCACCAGCTTCGTGTCCCTTCTCTGGACCCGTTTTCAGCACCACGACGTCCTTCTTGGAGAGAGAGTCTCAAAACTGAAGACAGTACTCAAGGTGCGGCCTCACCAGTGCAGAGTACAGGAGGACGATCACTGCCCTACTGCTGGGCACACTATTGTCGACACAGGCCAGGACACTGATGGCCTCCGTGGCCACCTGGGAACTCAGCCGGCTGTCGGCGAGGTGGTGCGCGCGCCGGGTGGCCGCGCTGCACAGCAGGGTCCTGCTTTCCCGCCTTCCCCCGCTCCCCTCAGGGGACGGCGACTCCGGGCGCCATGCCCCTCTAAGCGTGCCTCTCGGACCGGCGCTCGCCATGCCCGGCTCGCTGCCGTCCGCCGCCACCGCCTCTTCCCCTTACCGGCGTCTGTCACGACCATTGAGTGCGGGCGGCAGCCGTACCCCGCCGGTGAAAACGAGGGGAGAAAAGATGGAGACCGCTCCCCGGGAGGTGCCGCCCTCCTTAGGAAAGGCAAGAGAAGGGACGGTCTCAAAAAAAGCCTTTTATTGCTAAGAAACCCATTCGCTGAGAAGAAACGCAGTTCAAGGACTGTCTAGTTTTCTCTCTGCAGCCACAGTCGTTGGGAAATGAGTAGCTCACAAGGAGGAATGCAAGGCCTTCAAGGTGTAGGTGTCATTTCAGGAGTGGAAGATTGCAGAAGCGTGCCAGGTTTTTACCCCATACACCTCTCATCTGCCCAGATGAGGCCTCATACGGAAAACTCTGTTCAGTTCTAGGCTCCCCAGTTCAAGAAGGACGAGGAACTGCTGGATAGTCCAGTGGAGAAGCCACTAAGAAGCTGAGGAGACTGGATCATCTACCTTGGGAAAAAAGGCTGAGAGACTTGAGGCTGTATAGCCTGGAGGTGACTGAGGGGGGAATCTCATTAAATGCTTAGAAATAGCTAAAGGGCAAGTGTCATGAGAATGGAGCCAGACTTCTCAGTGGTGTACAGTGAGAGGACAAGGGGTAGTGGACACAAACTGAAACCCAGGAGGTTCCATTTAAAGTAAAGAAAAATTGCTTCACTTTAAGGGTGGCACAGCAATGGAGCAGGCTGTACAGAGAGGTTGTGGAGTCTGGAGGTACTCAGCATTTGCCTGGACATGCTCCTGGATTATCTACTCTAGGGGATCCTGCTCTAGCGGGGCAGTTGGACTAGATGATCTCCAGAGGTCCCTTCCAACCCCTACCATTCTGTGAGTAAGAATTGTCATAAAGTCACAAGAGTTGACAATGAAGACAAGACCTGGCATCACCCACCTTTCCACTTACAACCCCTGCCAGGGAGACTCCAGTCCAAGTGAGTTATTACAATAGTTAATAGCTAGCATTTATACATATTCAGAATGCTTTGCAAACAATACCTAATCTCATTAATTTGTGAATTGAGTTATTTTTATCCTGTCATGGAATTATGATTGTTACTACTTCCTTCACATCCTTGGGAGATAGAGTCAGTAATGGAAGTACTTCACTGAACTGGCATACTGAATCAATGTATCTGGTATACTGGATAATCCATTGCTGCCCCAATATATAGCCACCTGCTATGCGTTTTTCATGCAATATACAGCCACCTGCTATGCATAGTGCCTGACTTTATTATTAATAGAGTTGCAGATGGGTGAAAATTTCAGAAACTGTAGGCACAAGTTTGACAGTAAAGCAAAAAAGCATTATCTTTAGGTATAGAGACATTTTCTCTATGTTAAAGCTTTGTACCTAGAAAGAGAATATTCTTTCCTCTTGTTGTGTTGTTTTTTGTTTTTTTTTACCACAGTAACCTGGCACAGTATCAAACTCATTTTGAACCATGACAATTGAAAGGAAAATAGAGTGCCAAATTTCACCCTTCCACAAGGTTTTCAGCAGGTGTGTCTGAATGGAAAGAATGTTTCACCGGATTTGGAACCACAACAACTTTTAACATAGAAATAAGAAAATATTACAGGAAGAAGAGAGAAGAGAAAAAAAAAAAAAAAGGAAGCAGACACCTGAGAAAGGGGGAGAAAAAGTAAATTTTTGTAAAATTTACTCCTCTTCACTAAAGCAGGAGATAAACTGTCTTGTAAAACAAGCTTCTCAGCATTTGTCAAGTGATGGGTATAGGGGTTAGGTGACAAATCTTGAAAGACATTTTACGGTTCTTTTGTTAAATGTTTCCAGAAAAACAACATAGTGGGTTGTGAGGCAGAAACAATGTCATGGACCGAAAACTAAGAGAGGTGAAACAGGAGAATGCATAGTCCTTCATAATCATGGTGAAAAGCCAAGGGAGTAAGATGGTTTTAAGGTTTTGTTGTAAAAACCCTTTAAAATAGTTTAGAAGGGCTGTGTGGAAGGAGACATGTAGAGGACACAAAATTACTCACAGTTGTAGGGAAGGTTGTGAAGGTATTCAGAACCAACTGTGTAGGAAGACGATGTAGTGACATTCAGTATTGATAAATAGTCATCAACACAACACAGTGCACATTGGACAGGATTTGGTTATGCATTGTAGAGGGGCTAAACCAGAGGTAATAATTTAAGAAATAGGCATCCTAAGCAATAGGTCAGTAGACATCTCTCCTCAGTATATCAATAGAGTCATACATACAACATGTCAAGATACAACATGGAGAAAACCAGAAAATATTTGCTGTCTTGCCATCATTTCACATCAAAAGGAGTTTGAAAGAATGAGCGGGAAGGAGAATGTACTTTAGAGCATGAAAGTGCTATGCTCAATTCTACCTAGGTGCTGAAACGCTACAAATTTACACTAGAGCTTCATGTTTAGTTGCTTTTCCCTGATGATTCCAAAGTCTTTTCCAAGATACCATCTTCCAATATTCGGTTACCCACTCTACATGCATAGTTGATGTTCCTTACTGTTTTATGGGTATAATTTTTCCCCATTAGCCTCAATATTCTATTTAACATTCATTATTAGTTGAATATTGCAGCTGTGCTGTTACATATTGAAATCACAGGAAGCATCAAGAGGAGAGGAAATGACTAGATGAAAATATGTGGCAAAATAGTTGGTTATAATGAAGAAAACTGCTGTTGAAAGTAACAGGAAACTGCTGTCATTTGTGACCAAAAGATAGCAAGGGAATGGTGCAGCAGGCCAAGCTGGCACGAACATAATTATGCAGATCATTCGAAATGCATGTGGCTGAACAGTTGACCTGGACAGTCCAGGGAGTTGCATGAAGGGGAACCTAATGAACTTCAACAAAGGGCAAGCATATGCACCTGGAGTACAGGTTAGGGGTTGATCTGTGGGAAAGCAGCTCAGTGAGCAAGCGTGCTGGTGGACAAGTTCACCACGAGCCAGCAATGTCCCTTTGTGGCCAAGAAGGCCAGTGGTATCCAGAGGTACATTAGGAAGAGTGTGGCTGTCAGGTCAAGGGAGGTTCTCCTCCTCCTCTGCTTTGCCCTAGTGTGACCACATGTGGATTATTGTGTACAGTTCTGGGCTCTTCAGTTCAAGAGAGACAAGGAACTACTGGAAAGAGTCTGATGGAGAGCTACAAAGATGATTAAGAGATTGGAACATAAAGTGAGGCTGAGAGACCTGGGGCTGTTTAGCCTGGAGAAGAGAAGGCTCCAAGGAGAACTTACTGTGGGTTTCAGTACTTTAAATGGCCAATAAAAAAAGATGGGGACAGACATTTTAGTAGGGCCTGCTGTGACAGGACAAGGGGTGATGGTTTGAGAGATTTAGCCTACATACAAGTAAAAAAAAAAATCTGAGGGTAGTGAAACACTTGCTCTGGTTGGTCAGAGAGGTGATAGATGCCCCATCCCTGAAATCATTCCAGGCCAGACCAGATGGGGATCTAAGTGACATGATCTAGATGAAGATCTCCCTGCAGGGGGGCTTGGACTAGATGACTTTTCAAGGTCCCTTCCAACCCAACCCATTCTATGATTCCCTGCAAGAGTGTAGGTATAGCTTCACCATACATAGAAACCACTCAAAGTATACAGGATGTAACATTTCCTTTTGAAAGCAACAGCTTACATCTTCAACATTGTCTGAAAAGACTGAAAAGATGGAATCTTATCCATATATAGAGAGATATATATCGAACCTATTTCTCCATCAGGCCACAGAAAGTGTGTATGCAGCGGCATCCCTAAGGAAAAGTGCAGGCTGCAATCTGAAGCACTCACTGGTGGAAAATCTAGGCTATAAAACTGCCAGCAGAGTATGGGTGCTGTTTATTATACTTTCATTAACTGAAGATTGCAGGAGCATTTTTAGATTTAAAAATGTATAATGAGACTTCCTTTAATGCAATCAGTTTTGCTTGTGTAGATTACAATATAAATTGTTTCCAAAATGTAGAGGAAAAAAGAAAAATAGTGTTTGATTTTGACTGAACATATCATACTGCATACAAAGCTCTGGGATTGCAACTATACACTAATACAAAAATTAATAGTGTTGCCTTTCAGCCAAGCTTCTCGAATACTGCAGAAAAGATACTTCTTAATCTTGTTTTGGTAACTAATGATTTGAAAGAGTATAACTTACTTTTTGGCACCTAGTTAGCATTTTATTAATTACTAATTGCTTGGCACTAAATAAAGGTTCTTCTAACATTGCCTGAATCTAGAAATAGTTATTATCATGACAAGTCATTAGTTCAAATCAGTTTGATAGGGGTGTCCCAAACCAGGTACCTGCTGAAGCATATAGTTTCCTAAGGAATGAAAAAATAGTAGAAAATACTTTATTTATGTAACCACCAAGTGTTATTTTTATATTCTCAGTCTGTGACTAAGTTATTTGGTGAGTCTAGCTGCTCTTAACTCACACACTACATCAGGGTGAGAGGCGCTCAAGAAATGTAAAATGCTGATAACTTACTTGTCAGTTTATGAGAATAAAATGGCCTCATTTTTTTTGTTGGGACTGTGTTATCATATCTCAAGATTGTGTCATAGTGCTGAAACACAGCTGTGGTACCTGCCAGCTTCTTTTTATTATTTCCTGATTTTAGAGTGCTTTCCTACACAGGTACAGTTCTTACCTATGCATTTATACACACAGTGCTTTACATTGTACAGCCAATAGCCAGGTTCTAGCAGGGTATGTTGTATGTAAGATTTATTCCTCCATATTCCTCCTTCTTTGATCTGTGATTCTTTATGGTATCCATGCCTTTGTTGTAGATAAAACAGGAGTTAGAACTGGATATATATAATGTTTCTGTAGCTATTGCCATCTTCCTGTTCCCTTATGGAGGATGTTTATGCTTCATGCGTAATCCACACTTCTTATCTTCGACCCTTTAATAAGGAGGATGAGCTTCCTGCTTCAGTCATAGCAAAACAGATTTTTCAGCTCATTCTATTAAACTTGAAACTGAGCATAAAAAATACTGTAATGAATTAAAATCTCTCTACCAGAAAAATCTGATTTGAACAGACTCTAGACACCTGACATCATTACACCTGGAGTGGGAGAATATTACCAAGAATGCTGTCAGAGGAGTGACTGTGTGCTTCATAGCTGCTCTGAATTCAGTCTGTTCAGCTGATGTGCTAATATTTGCCCTAAAGGTGTTAAGATTAGTGCTAGAACACCTCCTTGGGTATACACAGCTACTTCTTTCCCAGTTCCAGCAATAATAAAGGGATAAGTTGGAATTATAACAACAGAAGAGCAGTCTGAAAGTCTGAACCATTTCTGGGTTTTTCTTAATGTTTTTAAGATTACAACTGTTTAGAGAGTATACATCCAAGCAGCACCTTCTGAATTTACTCAAATGTGTATATATATATATATATATGAAGTATCTGTATATATATATATATATATATATATGTGTGTGTGTGTGTGTACTTTAACAGGACTTCCTCTTTACATCTGCAAAGTATTCTTTTCCCAAGGTCAGCAAAGGTTTTTCCCCACATCTGGGCAACAAGGAAGCTGTACACAGATATTGTGCTATTTCCTCTCTGTCTCTCATACAGCCTACGGATTTCTCCACAGGAAGAGGATGCTGTTACTGTGTTGTCTTCCTACGCTCCAGATGTACCAAAGTCAGATATGTGCTGTATGTTAGAGCCCTGAAAGGAGCTGTTTGTGACACGGATAGTGCTGGTAGTACCAGGGAGGGAGCTAGAGGCAAAGAAGGGATTGGCAGCAGAGATATCCTTTTCCTCCTTTCCTCCTACCCCTGTGCATTACAGGAGACAGTATATCATCAGAGACAGCACTTGCAGACTGCTTAATAGAAAGCAAGCAACATTTTTTCCTGTTGTATGAATATCTATCTACACATATTCCATAAAGAATGAAGACACTGGGATGCCTATGTGATTTATGTATGGAAGTAGCACAAACATGATGATTTACAACAAGTTTTAACGACCATCTGAAGGAGAAAGATCCCAAATATGGGAGACAGCAACTGTTAATTGAAACTAGTAATATTTCTTCTATGTAAACAAAGTAATGATCGTGTCTGCCACAAGACTTCAAGAGATTTATCTTCCATGCTCCCTAATATGGTTACATCTGTCCCCTGCTTAAATCCTGTGTTCTTGCCATCTGCTCCAACACAACCTCAAGCAGTGATTAAACAGCTATTTGGAGAAGCAAAAAAGTCTTTTTCAATTTTTGAGCAAAATGTTTAACAACTGGGAGAAAGTTAAAAACCCAGAACCATACACTTCTTGGCTCTGCATTGCTTTTATGAAATGTTATCTGTGAGCTCCTCAGCTTCAGTTTCCAGGAAGATTTATATTTGACCAGACAACATTGCACCCACAGATTTAATGCAGTTTTATTATGGAGTGTCATAAATTGGGAGAAGATTAAGGTAATACCATTCAGTCAAATTGTCATTAAGAGGTAATGCTATACAGGCAAATCAGGAAGCGTTCTGCTTTAAAAAGAAGGAACCTTCCTAGAATTCTTTAGCTGCACTGTAGGAAGCCTAGCCAGTTATATTCCTTTGAGATGTGCTATGTATATAGCTCTCCATGGCCAGACATGGAGGAGGGGGAAGGACAGAGCCATAGCTTGCTCTTTTTCTGTATGAGAACATACAGATCCTGTGCTTCTGCCTTCTGGACAAAGCTACAGTCTGCCTGGTCTTCATGTGGGTCACGTTAATTAGGGAAGCACTTTACTCTGCATCCATCATCACCTGTGATCACAGAATGGTCAGTCACAATCCATCTCTCAGTTCTTACTGGGAGCCTTGAAATCCTTGAGAGGTATTAGAGATGTACTGAGCATCTTGTTACTTTTTACAGTAGAGGTAAAACACAATGATAATACTGCAACGGATATACTAAAAAACTACCTTGTCCCTTCTCTAGGAATTTCCTCAAAAATAATAATAAAACCACCCAGCATTTTTTTAGACTGATTCTTCCTCCGTTATAGAAGAAATTACGGATTTCACCTTATCGTTTTGAGCATCATAAGAAGTAACTAGACTTGGTATCTATGCTTCTTAGTCTGTTCTTTTGTCTGGTTTACTCTGCTTCTGCTGTCCCTTGCTGTTCTACTTGCTGCTGCTTGCAAAAATAGGAAACCAGAGGGTTTTTTTGCACTGCTTGTAAACCATTGTGAAGTATTTTTAGAAATAAAGCTGAACAAAGCAAATCTACCATGTCTGTTTTATCCACAGCTAATAACCCTTGTGTGAACATCTAAGGGCATAATGTCTGCTAGTACAAATAGGTGCAGCTCCATTGCAGGCCTTGCCATCCCTTACTGAAGAGCTGAAGGTTGTGGATAGTCAGTTCAGCTTCGGACTTAGTAAATACCATTGCTTAAATTACTCAAATAGATAAAATACATTGTTTTATATTTTCAGGGTCACTTCTGTAAATGTCTTGGACATACATAAGGAGAGCAGCAAGTCCTCTTTTGTAGCCTGTATGTCTTGCTCTGCAAGTCCGGTCTCCTGGTAATCTCTGGTATCACACTACTGCATGTCAAGTGGCTTGCTGGGAGCTGGAATTCAATGGAATAAGTATTCTGATGTTATCCTCCATATCTGGTTAAATGAAAATTAGGAAGCCAAGTTATAATGTAGTTTTAGTTACTAATTTTCAAAAAGAGATAATGCCTCAGGTATTCCACATTTTCCAGGTACAGCATTTTTTCTGTGTATCTTGAGCATTATCAGGATGGTTGAGTTACAGAGACGGAACATCTGAAAATGCCAACTGTTATGACTTAGTAAGCACTATTCAAGATCTTTTACATTGAAAGAAAAGGACACAACAACATTTAGAAACCATCTACATAAGGTTTCAGTGTTCTCTACTAGAACTGAGAAACCCACATATGAAATGAATGCAGGCTTCTAGATCCAAACCCTCTCTTAAGCTGTGAAACAGTTTTCATTCCGATATAAATATTGTGGGGAATGTAGAGACTATTCAAAATTTCATTTTAAACAGAAAAGATAATCAGTCTTATAGTATCCATGCTGAAAAATCACTTTAGCTTTCATCAGAATAGCTTCTGTAAAAGGAATAAGAAGGAAAGAAAAAAAACAAATATATTTTTTAAGTAAATGAGAAGTCATTCCGTATGTTTTTGGAGAAAAATCATCAGACATGGAACACTTGGACTGGAAGTTCTAGTGTTTATAAATGTGTCTCAGTTGGAGACAGCTGCTGAACTTCTGAAATTTTGAAGAGATTTTTCCTGTATACTCTGGAAAGGCTTCAAAGTACACTCAGCAAGCACGTTCCAAACATACAATGGGCATATTTTAGTCACTGTTCACCTAAACTTTTACTGAAGCCTGATTGATTCTGTGGCCAGCAGTGACATCTCTAAGGTAATTTTCATTTGCATATCATCCTTCCCACTGATATGCTTGGGAAGCTGTCATTTAAAGACTGAAATCTGAGCCTTACAAACTTAAACCAGATGCATGCTAAACATGCAAGAGGATAAAATTCCCATTTTCAGAGTTTTGTTTTTTCAGAAGAGGGGCCATATATTAGGAGGACAAGGAACTGTTTTATAAAGAGAGCTTCTGACTGTTAGGATGAAGGTTGTTGTTAATACTTTCCATAAATATGCAGTGGTAAAGTTTAAAGAGGTAAAAACATTAGAAGTAAACATTCAACACTACTAAAATCTTAAAGTTTGTTGCTTTACAGCATCCTCTTCAGCTACTGCTACATGCCACATGATGTCAGAAAAAACACCTACCTGAGACTCAAAGGAGTATTACACCCTGAAAAATGACACATCCATTAGAAATTCATAGAATGGTTTAGGTTGGAAGGGAACCTTAAAATCACCTAATTCCAACCCCTACCCCATGGACAGGAACATCTTCCACTTGCCCTGTGAGAGATGCATGAGAAAATACTTTGCTACTAATTACTCTAACATAATGTGGCACTGGAGTATTTTATTCTATACCGCAGTTCATGACATTGCTTTTGCCAACACACAATCTGAACACTTTTCAGCACATTACAATCAGCAACTGAAATTGGACAAATTTATTTTCTTATTCTCTCCCTGGAGGAAGTATAAATAAGCTACACTTTATCTTGTAGATGCAGCTACAGATACTTTAAATTTTCACTAGAGAAGATAAGATAGAACCAAGTTAGAAAGTTTTCAAATAGTCTTTAATTCTTACAGAGATTCTTTCTATGGTCACATCCTGGCCAACTCTGTCTCCTGTATAGATGAAACCAATATAGCAGAAAGCTCCTCTGTGTCTAATTGAGTGTGGTACATTTTGCTTCCAGGACTGAGATTCTCATTAGTAAACTCAGCTAAGACCTAACACTTTGAGCATGATATAATAGTCTGCAGAAAGACAATGTACAGAAAGCTCCATGTGCTCCTTGTTTATTACTTTGCCTGTGTCACATTTTTTGTTTTCTGAATGGTTGCCATTTAAGAGCCACTGTTATTACAATGTTTTTTGTCGTAAGTGACAGTCCCCAATGTCTTAGCTTGATGAAAATTTACAAGGCAAACCCAAATCTCCCTTTTGGGAAGAAAGTTGCTGGACTTGAATGCATGTTATTTTTGGGATTCCCAAATAGCTATACACAGATGATAATTTGTGAACCCTGGATAGCATTTGGATACCAAATAGCCAACGAGGCTAGAAATAGCTAAGTAAAGAGATGAGGTTTGAGACTGTCCATGCAGGTCAAAGACAAAAAGTGGTGCTAGAGGACAGTGCAAGAGCCAGACAGGGATATTGCTTTGGTGTGTTTGTGTAACAGGTAATAAAGATGAAGGAACCTACCTTGTGGAAACTACCATGGTTGTTCACACCAGGGCAATCGGTACTTCCCTTCTATCCAAGCAAACTGAATTGAGGAATCCCTGTCTAAATCAACAGCAGCTCAGGTGGGGTTTATGGAGGTAAGAGAAATATGATGAAATGCAGAATTGATGGCAGGAGCAGATTTTAGAAGGCAGACAATATCAAGCCATTTTCTCAATTATGGATATAGTCCAATAAAAGTGGAGTAGGATACTAGGACTAAACAAAGCATAAGGGAAACAGAAAATATGACAGTATTTTCAACAATAGATCCTTAGTTGAAATACTGTTTTGCATTTTGGTTTCTGGCCTAAAATATGTATATAAAAATAAGAATATTAGGAAGAAGAACCCAAAAGAATCACAGGAGATGACTGTAAGCCAAGAAAAATAATTAAAATAGTGTGTTTGAGTGCTGTGATCTACAGGTGGAAATTAGAGGCAAATTTCTTATCTGCATTATCATCTTCATCATGCAGTGAAATCGGCATGTTGAGGCACTCATTGGTACCTACATTTAGAGACAGTGACAGCTTCTGCTCTAAAGATGAAAAGTGTACAGTATTTTCAACAGCACACAATGTTACAGATCTCCTGCAGCACCACAGTGGGCTTGCTGAGAATAGAAGAGCCACCAAGGCTTTCAGGCAGCATTTACTCCCAGCCTGGACCACCATCACAATTCCCAGTCAGGGCCATGTTCTGCTGGCTCCAGCTTTGCTCTGCTCTCTGCAGGTAAGCGTGAGGGCACAGCTCCCAGCATGACCTCTGCTTCTGCAGCAGCTTCCCAGCTTGAACATGGCTGAGAGCAGCAGATGGGTGAAGACTTTTTTCCTACCTCTTGGGCAGAGAGGGGCCAGGCAGTGTGAGTCCTTAGGAAACTCCTCTACGTCTCTACACAGCAGGGTGGCTTAGTTGAAGCTGGGAAGCAAATTAAACACATCTTACACCTTGTCAGGGAAGGGAGAAAACACCTTGTCAAATGAAGAGACAATAGAAATTTGCATTAACACTCTTTAGATGCATGTTAATGTAATGTACTATGACTCTCGAACTCTGCTAGAGAATAAATAGTTCTCCAAATGGAACAAATAGCTTAGGAGATTTTTTTAAGTATTAGACTTGTGCATGTGTAATAACAACGTGTCAGTGATGCTCCACAACACAAACTGATCAGCAACTGGTGAAATTTCACTCCTTTATCTATTTTGCATAAAACTCAGGTACATTATGCCTTCTCCATAACATTTAATGTAGGGTACTGTCAAAGGTAGAGAAGAAACTCCACAGTCCTTGGTTCTGTTCTTCAGAGGCTTAAAACTGACTTTCAAAAATTCAAACTGTACTGATTTTTTTTGAGGCAGAGGGAACAAGCCTGTGCATATGTGAAATTTATGTCACTGCATGTAGTTGGCAAAAGAACATTAAGAAAGGATCTTAAGAAAAAGGTCTTCTGCTTCTTCCTTGTGTCCTCTAATCCCATTCAAATTAGTGGTTTGGATTCATACAAGTAGGAAACATCTTTGAAGGCTTCTCCATTTCGATTTAATCAATTTCTTCTGATAATTTCTGTCTATTAAGTAACTGGAGATAGGTATTTAAACCAAATGCTGCACAATGAGCCATGAGAAAAGACAGCTGGCTGTGTAGATGTTTATGGGGCAGGAGGTTTGAAGTATACTGGTGAGATATTACCCAGTTAACAGCTCTTATCTGTTGAAAGCAGAAGAACAGAATGAGGGCAATTAGACTTACTAGCTGGTCTACTGACCTGTAAGAATAAAGGCAATAAAAATGTTAGTGCGCAATAAAGCAGGCAACATTTGCAAAAACAACAACAGAAAATGCATAACAGCTCAAGAAACATCCTTAGGGAAAAGATACTAACTTCATGCTTCTCTTTTTATTGGGGAAGAAGTAAAGGGAGCTGCGTGAAACAGAGCTAGCTTTTCAAGAAAATACACAGGCCTAGATCTTGCTTCCCACTTCTTCACATGGTTTCTGCTCTTCAGGCCCATGGAAATATGCCAGGAAAAATTAATCTGCAGAGGACCACATTATCTCTTCTGCATAGTTCCCATGTAGTGTCCCAGAGAAAGACTATGCAGCTAGGGAGCTGGCTGGAAAAGCTGCCTGCCTGAGGAAAGCTGTCCTTGACTCCCACGGATCCCAGAGGATATGCCAGATTTCAGCAGAACGTTCCTTGTTGTGATCCGAGACAATCTGAAAAATTCTGTTACTGAGATTTCCTTCTTTAGATGAAAAGCAGGGACTGGTTTGGGTGTCAGGCTTTTTGCATAATGTGGAAGTTCTGGGCAGAAAGATGACTGCTGGTGTGACAACAGCTTTCTTGAAAGTACTGATGGGGCACTGATTGAATGCTAGGTCATTAAATCTGCAGCTGCCTCAGAAATACTGATCTTGGAAAAAGGAAACAGGAACAGTGTAAAGTCCCCAGCCCACCCTGTCCCCTATCACTTGCCCCTACCCTGCCTTTCATTTTAGGAGTTTCCAGACTCTTGGGACCCAGGGAGGAGGAACGTTGTATTTAGAAGTAGCAGATCCCCTGCTTTAAGAGGTTATGAACATAAAACTGGGATCCAGTCTGTTGATTTAGAGAAGAAATACCAAACAACCTTCCTTTCAGTTTCCCATTAAGTAATGCACATCCTTCTCCTTCTTGTCCAGTGGAAAATACCATGAAGAGGAAAAAAAACATTCTGAAGTTTGCATTAATGAATGACTTAAAGTTCTTCTCCAACTGGAGTCTGCAAGGCATGTGGAAGGGTCACAGCCTTCACATCCTCAGCCCCTCAGGTTCTCAGGGGAATCCCTTCCATTAAGTATCTTGGAGTCCTCTCCCCTCCTCCATATTTTCCTTTTCCCTTTGCTGTCTACCATTCCTGCAGCAGGAGAAACCGTTCTGCTGTTAGCTCCCTCCCATATGGCTGTGCACTAATCCCCCCTCCCACATACATTCATGCAAAGAGGGAAGAAACTATAGATGTGGCAGAAATGCTGCATTGAGCAGCAGTGTCTGCTACCCTGATTACGTCTAGCAATCATAAAGGTGCAAAAGAATCATGCTAAACAGCAGCACTGCTTTCCTCCCCATTCTTTGCAACAGCTGCAGAGCTCCCAAATATCCTGAATTTGAAAAGAAAGATGTGGGGAGGGGAGTGTTAGAATTGGGAGACAGCTTGCAGTCACCTTACTTGCAATGTCAAGATATTTTCTGCAGGATTTTTAATTATCCTTGCTCCCTTATTCTCTTTGGTCAAAAGAAAAATTAACCCTGGAACTTACTGAGGAGGGAAGTTAGGGAAAAAAAAAAAAAACAAACACCAAAACTGAAACTGGATGAGGTTTGTGAGAATAACTTTTGGGAAAAGCTCAGCTCCTGTCTATCTACATGGAAGGCTGGGGATTTTTTTCTATCCTAAGAAAGCATATCAAGAAACATACCATTTGTCAGGTGCTTGCGATAGCAGGCTGCCAGCTCACTGCCTAGCAACTCACTCAGAGCGCCCAGGGATATCCTGGCATTACACAGCCTGTCACGTCCCATTGCCTAACGCTCGCCTTGATGCCCTCTCACTTGCTAACAGCCTGTTACATCAGGCTCCTCGCCTAGGAAATACCGAGCTGCCCTTATCTGTCATCTGGCCCACTGAGCTCACCCAGTGACACCAATAGGAAAAGCAATATAATTGTTTCTCTGGGTAGCAGATTTACTACACTGCCAAAGTCACAATGTATTGAGGCAGAATTTTATGTTAAATAGAAGCTCAGCATCGGTGTAGCATGAACATCAGGCTCCTTGAAATGTCAATAGGCATTTTAAAACTTATTTCTCAAAGCCAGTTAGTGATTTCCCTGTGAAAGAAAGCCACAGTCTTTAAACAAGGTGAAAAATACCAACCAAACAAAACCCTCCCCAAGCCCCCCCAAGCATATAAATAAAAACTTTCTGCTTTATGCACACAGCAGCAGCTTGGTGGTGTGATTTGGTGGCTAGATGAGATGAGTAACATTTAGACTTGAGAGCTCCTGGCTAAGGAACTGACAGTCCAGCCTCATCAGTGACAGTAATTTGCATATGGGATCTGGGGCCTCAGATGACTGTCAGGCACTATTGATTGTCATCCTACAGGTCATAGCTTCCCCCTCCCAGGAGATTCTGTTTTCCAGAACCTCTCTTATGCTACAATGGAATAGGAGCAACAAAACTGAACATCGGAATCTTATCTTGTTAAAACCCTTTAAGAACACATAAGGATACCTTGACTTGAATTCAGTAAATAACAGCCAGATCTCAGAGGTCACAGGAATGCCAATTTTGCAGGTGAAGGTTTTGAAAAACCCACTGTGCTGTTCTCAACACAGCTGTGTTCAGGCCTTTTACTCCCGGAACATAAGCATCTCAGTGAGATTTGGAACTGTGACAAACAGCTAATGCTATTTTGGTTTGGTCAAGAGTTGTGAACCACACACTTTAATACAGTACTGAAGAGATGACATTAGTAAAAGGCATACTAAGTGAACTAGAAGCTTTACCTCAAGTTTCACCAAACAAAACCCAAGAAATATACTCTCAGCTGGTGGATTTTATGTATGTCACAGTGCATGTATATTTTTAATTGACTACACATTTCTATATAACTGTGTGGGGCACAGGCAAAAATTCAGAGCCTTCTGAACATGCAGATCTTAATGCAGAGCATTCCTAAGGGTGGTACTGCATACTAAAAATGAAAAACAAAATCTCTGGTTGAATGAGTCTGGTTGGACAAAAGCATCACAAAGAGTTAAAAATGATAAATTATTGTGGAGTTAGAGTATTCCTGACACACAAGAGGTGTTCAGAGCTGAAGAGCCTAACAATCCCTGAAACCTCTCTGCTGTCCCCTTTAGTCACAAGCACAGTGGTTTTGCTGTTACAGCATGGCTGGTTCCACACACATACTAGACAAAAAAGGCAAACAGATTTTGTTAATGCCTGCAAAGTTCTATACAGGACCCTCAGGCATGATCAATAAAAAATGGATCATGTCATCCATAAAAAATTAAAGCTCCTCCCAAAGAATCCATGAAATCATTCTCAGTGATTTTTCTGCTAGTTTGTGTGTTGGGAACAGTATAAGTAGTGATCAGAACATAAAGCATCTCTGACCAGAAGACAAATCTTGCACATCAGAGAAGATTTTCTGAAAGAAGTTCCTCCATTGTACCTAACTTCCTGTAAACTGCAACATGTCCAGAACGTGTAGAATCTTAAATAGAAGGATTCTTCTTCCCAATTAGTTCTTTTGGAATTACCCAAATATGTGCATAAATTCTTTTTTGTTTTCTCAATAAGCTGTCTTAATACAGTTATCCTGATGATTCTGTGAATGCCATGTGCACAAATAGATTTTCCATGGGAAAATTATGTTACAGATAATTATAACATTTGCATTAACCAACACAGTAAAACAAGTCAGTTAGTGAAGGTGGTTTAAATTTAATGCATTTTTGTTCAATTTGTAACAATTGTTATGGTGTCTTAGCTGAGACTATGGTATGAGTTAAAAAAATAGACTCACAGGACCCCTGTGAGTATAACTCTGGAAATCAATGCTCTAATTCTGTTAGAAAATGTATGTAAGTACCTTCCAACAAAACAACAACAACCAACCAAAACAACAACAAAAAGACAGATAATAAGAATATTCACTTTTAAACGAGGAAGAAACGTGCTATGACGCTGTTTTTATTGGCATGACTCTTCATTTGCCACAGGAAGGTTTCAGTAAGAACAGTGTTTTGCACTGTCAGAACTGCAAACCTTACAACATTTGATGTACTCAGCACAATAGCAGCTCTGTAAACTCCAACTTCTGCGTCACTTCCCTGAAGTGTACTTATCCCAGTGGATGTTACAAGCATTTGAAGGGATTCAGGCAATGTTTACAATTAATGTGATTCTTAGAGTTAACAACATATTAAATGTAGTAGTGCATGTTCTACAGTCTTCAGAGTGTCCTGCATTTAATACTTCACTTACCTGGATTTTTTATTGCAATACTTCTAGGCAGAAATTGAGGTTAGTCATTGGATCCTTCTCTCAATACACTGTAAGAACATTCATATAGATGGCAGTTGTCAGGTGTATGTTGTGGTGCTTCTGGGAGACGTGTGGACATACACATCACCATTTGCAGTTCACTCTGTAAGCCATCACTGACATGTTAATTTTTATCAGCTTTGTTTTCAGCTAGGGATTCAGTGGTAGAAAAAAGGGGGGACAGACAGATTTGAAACACTCAAATAAAGGCTGAAGTATTATCCCTGAAAATGTACCACATTTGCCAGAAGATAAAAGCAGACAGTACTTGGACATTAAACAACCAAACTGTCTCACAGATCATTCATCATTGTGTTGACCCAATTAAATTTTCAAATTCCATAGAAGCTGATAGTTTTTGAGCTTGTAGTTAAAGAGATTGTTGGAGTTGGTAGATCTTAAACTTGACCTAGCAACTGCCTGGCAGTGGGCAGCCCATCACTCTGTCCCTTCAGTCCTCCCCCTCTTCTCCGCTCAGAGGGGCAGGCTGGGCATTGAGGAAGAATTTTCCACCTCAGAACCCTTTGGCATCGCAGCGTCTTGCTGCTGAGCAAAATCAGAGCACAGCAAAGTCCTGTGGGCAGCTCAGCGCTTGTCCAGACTCCCCAGCCTCATCACCCAGACCCTACCACACTGCCCAGTCTATCCCCACAGAGAACAGATAGGCCTCTCAGTGATTACGTGATTTCTTGTGTCCCAGACAGCAGATGGGACCCAAGGAGCAAATTAAAACTGTTTTAGCTGCAGTGGCCTCAGGGGATCTGCAGAACTCAGCAGTGCTCCAGCCATGCCCTTTTCACTGCCTGCCCTCCCCGTGTCCAAGAAATGAGGGTAATTCCCAGCTGTCTACACAGCTGTACCCTTTCCAGGGCTCTCCTGACACTTGGGAAATCCTTCTGCAGCCAAACAGATTTTGAACTGCTTGGCTTTGTCCTGTAATATTGGAGGGTCTCAGGGCAGGATTACTCCTGCTGAGCTCTCCTTCCCACAGGTCAGCTTTGCATGTGTCTAGCTCCTAGCCTGGCTGGAGTAGAAATGGAAAACATCTACGTGTTGACAAAGAACATCTACTGGGATGGCTGCTATGGTCTGGCCAGCAGTGGGACTCTAGTTACTACTGACAGGGTAATGACAGCCCAGGCCTGCGCTAAATGCTGTGCTAGTGTGTCAGAGATCAGGCAAAGCCTTATTCCTCAGCACAGGCTAATGTATAAACACCAAGCTTCAGAGGTGAGCCTGGGCTTAAGTGCAGGCCCAGACCTGTGCTTGGTGGAGTGTAAACCCAGCTACGTGACTTCAGCAAGGTCAGGACGTGGTCATTAAGACTACAACAACCTCAACCAACCAACCTGTGCCTGGCAACCTCTGGCTTCTGGTTTTAAGTACCAAAGTAAAAGAGGCAGTGTCTGTCTTTGACAGTTTTTGCAGCTTTTGTTTCCTGAGGCTATAAAATTTTCCAAGATCTTCACAAAACACCATCAGGAAAGAGGAGTATGAACGTTCTCAAGTCATGCAACAGGAAGGACCCATACTCCTTGCAGTTTTGCCAGTCTAGTGCCCTTGCCAATTGCTAACACAGCTAACGGTTCCAGTTTGGAAGGAGTTTCCTACTGGTTTTATCTTCCAAACTGAGCCCTCTTATAGGTTACTGTGGTTCACGTAGCTCAGGTTTCAGGAAGAACTGACTCTTAATGATTCCCCAGGATGCACTCAGTTCTTGAAAACTCCACACAGTTGGGACTACACCACGCTTAACTTAGAGGGAAGGATGCAGAGTGGATTTTATACTATGTGGGTCACTCCAGAGAGTTTTCCAGTTTGGGTTAACCTGGGTTTCAATGACCTTTTGCTTATTGTAGCAAAAAGTACAATCATGAACAAAAAAAAGTTCCTTTAATTTCTCCCATATCTTTAAGTCAAAATAAAATCTTCATAAAGTTTGGATTCAGATATCTGCAATCTATAAAAACCAGAAAAATGTCAAAGCATCTCTAAAGTGCTCTTCTCTGGAGTGTTGGCTGTGACTGCTTGACTCAAAGTCATGACAGGTGGATCTGATGGCTTCTAACAGCAGCAAGTCTCTTAACTGTTAGAAGCAGAAGGATTTCTTAATTGCATAAATACTTCTTTTATTTTCTTTTTTTTTTTTTAATAAACCATAAGTGTTTTAAAAGTGAGATGAAAGAAAGCAATAAAGAAGGAAATACAAAATCATAGCACAGCAAGATCAGGCCTTCAAATGATCTTAAAACCATGTGGTAATACAAAGGCTTTAACCTGGCTGCATCATGTTAGTCTCTACCTGACTCTGCTGAACACCTGCAATTACAAACAGCCTCAGGAGATGTGAAGGTTCTCAAGGAACGAACTGGATTTTTGATTCATCAGGCAGGATATTTGGCTAGTTCTGCATTTGCCACATTCTAATCTTGACCCATTGCATACAGGAGACAAAAATAGTTTCAGATAAAAGTTGCATAACTCAAAAAAAGTCTGTGTACAGAGGAATTATCAGGGCACTAATTTGAGATGAAATCAACAATTTGTCTTCATTATTTGCTGGATTTTTTACATGTTAAAACACATGCTTGTTTATCCAAGCTGAGGCAGTGCCAGCAGTCACCTCCTCAATAGAAAGGTCAAAATTGCTGGCTGCATGCCCATTGTGTGATAGGGAGAAGTCTGAGACCAGAAAAATCTCACAGGAGAGATGAAAGAGGAATTTGACAAGACAGGTTATCTAGAAGTAATGAGACTTCAAGATGGAGAGTACCTCACCCCAGTTTTCTCATTTACAGAAGCTACTGTGCAATTTTAAAAGCATACAGAATCACACAACATTAGAGGTTGGAAGGGACCTTGAAAGATCCTCCAGTCCAGCCCCACTGCCAGAGCAGAATCACCCAGAGTAGATCACACAGGAACGTGTCCAGAGAAGGAGAGTCCACAACCTCTCTGGGCCACCTGTTCCAGTGTTCTGCCCCCCTTACAGAGAAAAAGCTGTTCCATAGGTTGATGTGGAACCTCCTGTGCTCCAGCTTACACCCATTGCCCCTTGTCCTGTCATTTGACACCAGTGAGAAGAGCCTGGCTCTGTCCTCCTGTCACTTCCCCTTCACATAATTATAAACATTAATGAAGTCACCGTCAGTCTCCTCTTCTCCAAGCTAAGGATACCCAGCTCCCCCAGCCTTTCCTCATAAGGGCGACGTTCCATAGCCTTCATCATTTTTGTGGCTCTGTGCTGGACTCTTTTCAAGCACTTCCCTGTCCTTGAACTGAGGGGCCCAGTACTGGACACATTTTTATGTTCCTTATGCATTTACTTCCTAAAAGCTATTCACTTTTTCACCTTTCCTAATAAAAAGGGTAAAAGTTGCCAGGGATGTTTAATACACCACATACAATGCCACATTTCCTGTTGACTCAGATCCTGCCACATACAGACAGAGGGACAAATTGCTGTTGCTACTGCAAGCTGGACATGGCTAAGGACAGAGCACACTGGGTGACTGCAGCAATTCATACAGAAGTATGTATCAGGAATGAAGAGAACTACCATGCTTCTGGTTTAAAACACCTCCCAGTGTATAAAGGCAGAGTGTAAGGGTAGTTAAACAGAGGAAAAAACACTTATTTGCAGCGGAAGCAAAAAAAATTCATAACACATGGAAAGGGATCAGGATCAGTACAAGGGGTTCAGTATCATGCCTGCCAAAAGCTAGCAATTTGCAGTAATGCATTGCACTCACTACAAATTGGAAAGGAATTTAAGACCAAAACAAATGCATGAACACTCAGACACTATTTCTGGCAGATAGCATTTTTTCCTTGGGTATCTTAAAATGTTTACAAAGTGGAAGGGGGAGGGGGGGTGGGAGTGGGGAGAAGGGGATTTAGAACAATGTAAATAAATGCAATAGATTGAACTGAAAGTGCAGAGTAATTATCTTAAGGATATAATATTACTGGGGGAGGGAGGGCTACTTTAAAACGAAGCCCTAAATACTCTTTCAGATGTAGGCATGTGGCAAACCACCCTCTCAAGAGCAGCTCTACTTCCACAGGAACTGTAACAGCAGAACAAAAAGCCCCATATGTGTGTGGGTTAAAAAGCACTCCCTGGATAAAGAAAAAAAATCAAATTGGTGTACAAACCTGCTTGCAGAAGAGGATGCAGAAGATAATCCTGAGGAATTTGATTAAGTGCTTAAGAGCCTATAATGCATTCAGGAAGTAATACACTGCATTATTACAGGTAGCAGTGTATTTATGTATTATGTAAACCCTGTTGGCACTGAAAGGTAACCTAAGGAGTGAGGTTGACCAAACACTAAAATGAGACATTATTGAGACAATATTGATATTGACTGGATGAATTAACTGCTTGGATCCTGTAATAAAACATGAAAAATGTTCATAGTTCCTCTACAATGCAACCAGCCAGTACTGACTGATCCTTCATGGGATTGGTTGAGAATATTGTTATTGATTGAAGCTTGACGAGGGCAGATTTAGACTGGGTATTAGCAAGAAATTCTGTACAGTGAAGGTGCAGAGAGCCACTGGAATAGGTTACCTAGGGAGATTGTGCATGCCCCTATCCCAGAGGTGTCCAAGGCCAGGTTGTACAAGGCCTTGAGCAACATGGTCTGGTGGAAGGTGTCCCTGCCCATATTAGGGGGTTTGGAACTAGATGATCTTTAAGGTCCATTTCAACCTAAACTATTCTATTAATCTGAATATTTCTAGATAAAGAGTTATTCTGGTCCAACCTTCCTGACAGAGAATCTATAAATGTTGCACTCATCATTCATTTCCTAGAAACTTAAAAAAGGCAACTCACAACCACATACTGAAATAATGGTATGGTTTAAAATATAGAAACAGCCCTAAGATCTCTATCCATGTAAACACACAGGTGTTGGGAACCATCCAGCAGGATTCCTGCCCACCAGCATCTATGTAAAACTGAGGTTCCTATAATATAGAACACTTCCTACTGCTCAGAAGCACTGAGGCTGTGAAAGCACTGTCAGCTGTGAAATACAGGAACTTCTAATAGCTTATACTTCCCCACAGAGAAATTAAAAAGCTGCAGGAAAAGATTTTTTTGTTGTTTTCAGAAATATGACTCAATACTGTAATATCTTTCCAGAACACAAAGCAATATGATAAACTTAAATATGAAATATAAAATGACTCAAGCTAATCACGGCCTGGGAGAATAAGTCCTGAGACAGTGGCACTGCTCTAGGTGATGGAGTAGAGAGAAAAACCCTCAATGAAGTGCCCTTTTACCCCAAGAAAAAATGTCTTTTCCCCTCTAAGGGGAGGGGAAAAGGAGCTGCCCTACCTTCTTGGTTTGTCTGCACACTCCATTTGCATTTGAGATCTCTAGTTACAGGCATTGTGTCATCCTCTTTTCATTTAAAGAATAACAACTTACTACACTAGTACCACTCCCAGCACCAGCCTTTGTTGGCTCGATATCCACCCTGCACACAAGTAAATGCATACAAATCTCACATTCCTGGGATGCTTTGGGGTTAAAAAAAGGGGACTTGGCAGCACCTGATGTCCGTAAAAACAAATCCAACTGATCAGAAGATGAGCCCACTGCAGGGTGTCCTGTAAGGTGCTCCCCACTACTTTTCCAGGAATGGCCATGCTGCCCTTGTTGCAGAGATGAATGCAGAGTAAGGCAGGCATGTGGTTTCTATTTTGGTAATAAGTGGCTTGACAGCTCATTTTTCAGGTCCCAGCAGTCCCATTGGCAACAAAACTCAAAAGGAACTGTTGTAAAGGTCCTCATGATATCCAGGAAAAAAAAAACAAAACCAACAACAAAACAACAAAACCATAGGGGAGAGCAATTAATTGTCCCCTATCTACATATTGTACTGTATATATTGAAAAGTGATTGAGCAGGTTGATTTAAGAACACAGGTGTTTAATTTTAACAGTGGTCTTGCCTTGGCTGGAATTGTAATGACAGATTTTCACAAAGTTTTGCTTTTTAATATCATTACTGCTGAGAGATGCCAAACATACCCACCTTGTGTCAACGACTCTTCTTTCCAACTTGGCTTCAAATTTCAGACAGTGTTCTTAAAGATAAGCAATGATAATCATAGAATGGTTTGGGTTGGAAGGGACCTCAAAGATCTAGTTTCTACCCCTCTGCCATGGGCAGGGACACCTTCTACTAGACCAGGTGACTCAAGGCCCCATTCAAACTGCCTTTGAACACTTCCAAGATTGGGGACTCCATAACTTCTCTGGGCAACCTGTTCCAGTGTCTCACCACCTTCATGGTGAAGAATTTCTTCCTAATATCTAACCAAAATCTTGTTTCTTCCACAGTTTGAAGCTCCTCATCCTGTCACTCCATGCCATCCAGTCCCTCTCCAGCTCTCCTGTAGCTCCCTTCAAATACTGAAAGGCTGCTCTTAATGTATCCCCGGAGCCCTCTCTTCTCCAGGCTGAACAATCCCAACTCTCTCAGCCTGTCTTCATAGGAGAAGTGCTCCAGCTTTCTGAGGTTGAAAGTTCCATTGAAAGCAATTTCCAAGATCCATGATCCCTACTGTCAGCCTGAAGGGTGATGGGGGAATTAAAAAGTGAGAGAAATATTCTAGTAATAAAAGCTACAGCAGATCAGACAGCCCAGAGCGCAGCCTAGAGCACAGCCGCTCCAACTCTTTTTAGAGCTGTATCTGTTACAGCCTGTTCAACTGCACATCAGCAGAAACTTTTTGTAGCAGTAACATATTCTTCTTGTCTCACAGAGTACCAATATGTGAGTCTGAGTCTCACCTATTTTTTTTTTTCTTCAGTACCAAAAGCACAGAAAAATAACATTTGAGAAGCAGTGGTTTAGGATTCTGGCCAAAACACAGCCCTGTGGAATGCCAAGACCTCGCAGCCAAAAAAGAGAACATAAAGACACCTGGAGTACTGTGTGCAGGTTTGGTCCCTGCTGTATAAAAACAGAGATGTGGATGGGCTGGAAAGTGTCCAGAGAAGGGCCATGAGAATGCCAGAAGACTGGAAGACCTGCCAGAACAGGGTTTGTTCAGCCTTGAGAAGAGAAAGCTCAAGGGAGACATTATTACCATGGACCAGTACATAAAAGGTGGCTACCAGGAGGATGGAGACTCCCTTTTTAAAAGGAGTCCCATGGAAAAGACAAGGGGCAATAGTCACAAGTTACTGCTGGGGAGAGTCAAATTGGAATCCAAAAGAAAATGTTTCATGAAGAGAACAGACATTGGAATCATCTGCTAAAGGAAGCAGTGGATTCCCCTAAATTGGTCAGTTTTAATACTCAACTCAACAAGGTGCTGGGCCACCTCATTTCAATTACACTACTACCTAGAAAGGTTGAACCAGATGATCCTTAGGGTCCCTTCCAACTTGGCATTCTGTGAAGATGATGCCTCACATCACTGCAGCACAGGTACTCACTGACCCATTGCACTCCTGCCCAGTGTTTGTGGAAAGCATCAGTGATTCCTCAGGCCTAGAGCAGTCATGTGCAATAAAGTTCGTCTCTTGCAGGCACCTACTTGCGTGGCACAGCTAGACAGAGAAAGCATTTTCTTCTGGCTAAAAATACTTTCTTCCCCTCTCTAAAATGACAAAAGTATAACTTTGCCTGACCTATTTTTCGTCCTTATTCATTCTGTGAAAATTGTGCAAAATTGACACTTAATTTCCAGGTGCTGTTGCTTAGCTTCCTGAATTATTAATGGGTGCAATAATTATCTGTTTTCATCATCACATGGGGCAGGGAATAGATGCAAAGATTACAATCACATCACCACCCCCATATCTGAGCATGTTTACGGTATCAGAAGTTCCCTCTATCAGTTTCAAGCAATAAGCTTGCATGTTATGTTATAATCTAACGATATATTCTGCTGATCTACTCCAATTATATCAGCAGAGGAGAGCACAAAATGTGCAGGGGAAATATGAAACAACGTTAGGGATGTCTGACTTGTTTTCTGCATTCAGGAGTGGTGGCAGGTGGAGCCAGAAGCCTTGAGTGGTTGAGGTGTACTCTGTGCTGGTTCTGAAATGGCTTTACAAAGAGAAGAAATGAGAGGAGATGAGACTGGTAATAGGGAGTGTTAAGGAACTACTGAGTAACAGGAGAACCTCTTAAAAATGTTCAGAATGACTTCAAGAGTGAAAACGAGATATTTCCATACCATAGTAGCTGCTGTACCTGTACCAGCAGACCTATATTAGAAGGAATTCTTATTAGCAACACAGCCAACAAGAAGAGCTTTTTTGCCAAATCAGCTGACCTTCTGGTTGGGCTGACTGAAGATGTTCTGCTTCACAGCTCCCCATCATGTTCTGGACAAAGCAGGATGAGTTAGCACTAACCACTTTCATGAGCACTTTAAATCACTCCATAGACCTTGCCTGAAGTAGGGTAGGACACAGTCTCTTCTGACTGCACACAAAGGGGCTGCAGCCTCCAGGAGAAGAGCAGTAACAAAACACAGTAAGGTCTTCTATGGTCACAGTTGTGTGCAGCGTCCCAAGCAGCAGTAATCCAGATAACAAAGCACATGCTGGTCAACAGTGGACTCAGTGATCCTGAGGGTCTTTTCCAACCTGAATGTTTCTGTGATTCTGTGATCCACACCTGGAACGTTTTCTAGCACAGATGTGTCAGCAGACCTTTGTAATGCTAGAGCTTGAAGCCACAGCCCCTGCAGAATTCAGCTAAGGATGCTTTTGCTCTTAGAGCTGTGAGGCATGGAGATGTTCAGGCACCATAAGTAAGACCACCAGGAATAGTTAAATGAAACTCCTGACCACCAGGATACATATACTGGGAAGGTCTAGCATTGTAAGCTGCTTGTCTAGGTGGTGATCTGTGCCATGCACAGAGCAGAGGAACAGTTTGCTTATCATATTGCTTTTGTTGTGCATCACCCACCCTCCAGAAGAGGGCAATGAGGACAGGTGGGGCCAGAAAACTCTTACATTGCCATCTCCCAAAGAGCCAGGCTTGAAGAGACTGGGCTCTGGCCTGAGTCAGCTGTGGGAAAACACTGAGAGGAGGAATCACAATGAGATAAGGGGAGTCTGGTTGCAGGTGGAAAACAGGGAACTGGAGCCCAGCTAAGTGGGATGGGACAAAGAAAAAGTAATGAGCACCAAGTGAGCTGGAGAGCTGCTTGTGCCCTCCTGCTGCCCTGCCCATCTGCTTGGAATTTGCTTTCAAAGCAAGTCCTATTTTCCTTGTGTCTGTCCTGATCCAAGCTCCCATCTTGTCCTTTATGGATCCGGTGCTGTCAATCAAAATCATTTAGAGCAGAAAAAACAAACTGAGAAACAAAGAAAACTTATTGTTTAGCAAACATTCTTCACGCTGCTAAGTTTCTTTCAGTTGTGCTTTCCCTTCACTTATTCAGGTCAGAGCCTTCTGGCTGGTTTATTACAGGCACTTCAAAACAACAACGATTTTATATGACTCTCTGCCTGCCTTACAAATCCACAAGTGCTGACTGGCTGACTGGCATTTAGGTCCAAACAACTACATACTGTTGGAGAACCCCCACCCCCCATGAAATGCATTCACTGATCTCCTCTTTCAGAAGAATGAGGTCATCAGTATAATGAGCTCTCCAAATCGATCTGTAAACAGCCTGATTCACAGTTTTTCTCTACGGAAGGGAAGTTACGGAAGGAGCAGCTTGAACAAGAAGGGCTTCAGCTCCACCCAGTGGTACTGAGAAGATTTCCAAACCGTTCCTCTGCCCATGCTCTGGATTCCGGGTACCACGCAGACAGCGACACTTGAGCTGAGGCACTAGAGACCTCTGATCGGCCACTGCTGTCTTACAGCCTGAGCCCTTACAGCTCAGAAAAGCGTGGTTTCTTTAGTAGCCTGTGCCGTCAAAAGCTGGGAATTAATCATTGGCCTGAGATGATATGCATCAGCCATTGCCATCTCCTTCAGTATTTGGAACATTTCTTTCCAAATAAGCAGCTGGCTGGGCACAGCACCATGACCTCCTCTCTGCAGTGATTTTGGAAATGATTAAGATGTAAACCTTCTCTTTTCCATCTCCTATATCTGCCTTTTCAGCATGTGTCTTTTTTCCTCTTTCTCTGATGAGGCACCACGTTCTGATGTAATTCTCAAAACTAATTTTAGAACTGGGGGTGCTTTTCAGGAAGGGTTTTCTTGTCCAAGTTTTCAAGACCAGAACGGCTCTGACATGAACTTGGCAGTTTGAAGACAGGGATTTGGGGAAATTCAAAGCCAGCTCCAGCTCTTTTGGCTGGCCAGTAATGAAATGGTTCACATATGACCTAATTAATGCTCAAATACACATCGGCAGCTCGCAGGCTCCAAGGCATAAATTTGTGACAAGCGAGGGTCAGGCAGATACTATCACCTCACCCACCCTGACAAACCCATCAGAATCACCATCAGCTAGATGCATTCTTGTGCATTTTTGGGTGCCACTGAGACTTCACCTTGTGACTCTTTGGGGAGCAGCTGCTGAATTAGGTGGACTCAAGTCCTATGTACAACTGTAAAACATTAGAAACCTTTATTCTACTTCTCGTCACTGTTCCTGTCCTTCCTGCCTGCCCCAGGTGCTCTTTCTTAACTATTTGGAAGGTGTGTCTCCTTTTTTTACCTCCTTATTATCCCCATGTCAGTATCATTACTGTGGTTATATTTACATTTCAAAGTGCTGAGCCTGTAGCACTCATCCATAAGTTTGGAGACTGTAATTAGATGCAGTGCCTTATTCTTAGCTAAACAGTCCAAAACATATGCAAAAATCTGAACTATATTTTAAATGAAAGTGTGCTGCATGTAAGCAGAACTGTTTTTTTCTTCCTGTCTGAAAAGCTTCCAAACCTCTTCACTTCAAGCATTCTCCTCTGTGCTTTCTCTCTCACCTCCGTACAGAGGCTCCACCTTTATTTTCATTTTAATGAAAAAAAAAATTCACATAGCTTTTCTTCTCCCACGCAAAACCTAACTCACAGAACCAGTATTTCACAACTTTTTTATAGCAGCTATTTAATTTTTCAGCTCATCAGGGACAAAAACCAGATAAAGCTGGTTTTATGTGCAGTAGCAATTTGTACAACACAAAGTAAATGCACTGTTATTGTTTTACTTGCAGGAGAATGGGAAGGAGCCAATTCAGGCCAATTCAAGCAGACACGTCTTGTCAGTCTATGAAGTGGCAGGAAGGTGGAGAAAAGGTGGGTTGTGCAGGACAGGGGAAATGAGGCCTCCTGAGGCTAAAAGAGAAGGCTCTGCTCCAGCTGCAGCCATGGCCCCTCCATACCCACACTGTGTCTGTGGCCAGAAACACCACAGGGAACAGGCAGCCCTGCCTTGATTTGGAAATCAGTGAGTGCTTTATCATCCAAATAACTCCAAATCTGACCCCTTGTTAGCACCAATCTGTAATGCCAAGGGAGTTTGGGAACCCTGTGCTTTAAAATAACACTTGATCTTCAAAGAAGTCTGTTTCCTTTGCCCAACCAGCTCAATTTCTGCAGCTCTCAACCTTGCACTGAAGCCCTGCTATGTGACACCATGCTGCCAGTAGTGCCTCCCACAAGCTGCTTTTATTTCCAACAGCTACCTTCACGTGTGCAATGAAGCCAGCAGTTAGCTTAGGTGAACCTTTCCTGGGCACTTTGATACCTCTTCTTCAGCTGAAGCCAATAACCAGCTACAGAGGTGTGACTCCCAACACCTGATCAAACAGAGCAGTTGGGCAAGCTGCTGCTAGAATATTGCTTGGGGGAATCAAATGTATGCCTCCTCACTGATCTCTCTCTTCTTCTGTGTAGTTTAGAGGGGTAGCATCCCTACTCCTAACCTTTCTCTGCAGATATCCATCAGTTTGGTGATAAATTAAAATCCACATCACTTTCTGCATGTTAATCTGATGCCTCAAGTGTAGGTGAGCAAAGGCAGCAGCAGCTCTGATGAAATGTAATCCTATTCTCCCTCAGTCTGTGCCCATCTCCCTTAAATTTGAGTAGTGCTATTGGTGATTTAGGAGATTCTTGTCCGTTTGGAGTATTTTTATGATGCTGGAATTTTATTTTTATGGAAGGTTGGCTTGTTGTTTCCCCACACACATTGTGTAGGGAAACCAAAACCTGTAAGAGAGAGGGCAGGCAAATTTCTAGGAAAAGGGATTCTCTTTACAGCCAGAACTGTTATTACTTCAGTATTCTCTTTTCTATGTCATACAGCAAAGACAGAAGATGAGTATTTTCATTTTTGTCCTTCTGTCACTAGCACAAGCTCCTTGTTTCTGCCCTCTGATTAAACCCTTGGCCAAATACAGCCTGATGACGCAGTGCCAAATATTCCTTTAAGACTCAGGAGCATTTTCAGGGAGAAGAAACACACTCAGACCACCTCACCTTGCCACAAGGACCAAGCCCATGGTTCATATTTCACTTAATTTCTATCAGGTAGATTAAACCCCAGATAGAAACAAGCATCAAGCTGCCAAGCAGATTACTGTTAGACCATAACAAACAATCAAGGGAGAAAGCATCTGGATTTCACCAAAGTTGACAGTAAAGCTGAGGGGCAGAAATGCTTTGATATTTTCATGAAACATTAACCTTCAAACATAATTACTGCAGGCACTGAGATTGCACCTGAAGGCTGCACTGTTGGGGAGAATGATTGTAACAGGGGCCTGCAGGGCACAAATGTGGCAGGTAAACAGCAGTAATGTCTGTGCAGAGATAATGGGATACAGGTCAGAGCATCAAACATGTAGCTTTAGGGGCTGGAAGTGCTGTTACTGACAGGAGATTGCTGCTGCTTTCCCTGTATCAGCAAAGGTGATGGTGACTTGTTTGACATTGCATGAAAAGTCATCTTTGAAAACAGACACTACTGAAGCATAATAAACTGGATGGGGGAGCATGAAACTGGTGCTGTCTCCACTAAAATCTTCTGTATGAGGAAAGGTTGAGAGAAGTGGGTTTGTTTAGCCTTGAGAAGAGAAGGCTTAAGGGAGACCTTATCACACATTCACAGATTGCACTGGGTTGGAAGGGACCCTCAAAGATCATCTTGTCCAACCCTCCTGCAGTCAGCAGGGACACCTTCAACTAGATCAGGCTGCCCAGGGCCACACTGAGTCTGATCTTGAATGTCTCAAACACATGCTCAGGCAACCTGTTTCAGTATTTTACCCCTCTCACTGTAAAGCACTTCCTCCTGCTGCTCTACTTAAATCTACCTTGCTCCAGTTTCAAACCATTGCCCCTTGTCCTATTGCTACATGAGGATGGAGGCTCCCTTTTTACAAGGAGTCACAGGGACAAGACAAGGGGTAATGGGAACAAGTTACTGCTGATTGGACTCCAGAACAAAATGTTTCACCATGAGACCAGTTAGAGATTAGAATCTTCACCCAAGGGAAGCTGTGGATTCCCCTACAGTGGACAGCTTGACAGGGTGCTGAGCTATCTCATTTATGCTACACTAGCACCTAGAAAGGTTGGACCAGGTGATCCTTGGGGTTCTTTCCAACCTGGGATTCTGTGATTCTGTGAAACCATTTTAATGTCTGAAAAAAAAAATAATTAAGCTAGGTTTACTCTGAACTGTTAAACATCTATATTCTACTTTGAAATCTGAGACCAAAGGAAAAGATGTCTCAGTCTTTGCAAGATGTCCAGTCCTATTTCACAGATCTGTGAGTTTAAGGAAGAGCCAAAAGATAGGCATCCAAAATCTTCTGTGGGTATATGGTCCCTCTCTCCTGTCTGTATCACTGAGGCTTTGTGCTGTTTCTTCTGAAAATACAGCATAAGCAGCTAAAAATCAGCTTTGGGTGGCTCTGATTGCTGGACCACTGCATTATTCAGTGTGATGCCCTTCACATGCTTCTACATGTATCAGGTCAATATCTAAGCCTGAAGAGATTTCTTCCTCTTTAAGAGTCTAGGGTAGAGCAATCTATTTAAATTCCCTGCACTTCACTGCTCAGCCTGACCTTTAAAACATCTACATCAGCTCAAAAGTGTGCAGAAGGTGTATGCAAATATAAAAGACATTATTGTTAAAGCTCACATTTCAGGGAATGCACGTAAGGAAGAGGTGGAAGGGGGGCAGGTCTGTTTGGGGTGTGATTTGCAAAACTACCTGAACTGGAAGGTCCCAATGCTGGCAGGCACAGGATAGAGAAATGGTACAGCACAGTGAACTGCTGTGATTTCTGCCAGGGTGCTTCTTGGCCTTCTACCTTTTTCCCTCCTGGATAAGTTTTGGGTGTCTGTCAGGGATGAGGGACCCTGGCCCATACCACTGAAGAGAACAATCTATTTGAAAACTCAGTTCCCAAATATTTTTTTTTTCTTTGCTTGTGAAAAATCACAACTTATGATGCATCCAACCAGATGTGTTCTGTGATTCTGTGATCATCTCTTCCCCAGCCTCCCCTATTATTTAAATCAGTTTTTAAATATAGGAAAGGGAAGAAGCAGTGTTTTATTTTATTTTTTCCTCTTTCTTTCACTAGCACAAGCTCCTCATTTCTGGTCTTTGGTTGCACCTTTGGCCAAATACAGCCTGATGACATAGCTCCAAATATTTCTTTAATGCTCAGGAGAAATTTTAGGGAGAAAAAGACATTCAGAGCCCCTCACCTTCCTGCAAGAACCAAAACTATTTCACTTCAGTTCTTTCTATCAGGTAGATTAAACCTCAGAGAGAAACAAGCATCAAGCAACTAGTGCTGGTGATTTCTGATCTGCTAGAAGATGCAGCATGGGCTCAGCCTTTGCTCCCATCTGGCAACAGTCCCACTATCCCATTGGGAATTTGCTGCTCTCTGCATTATCTTTACTGCTCCAAAGTGGAAACCCCCATGGAAGGCCAGACCATGGAGCTGCTGTGGGTCCCTGTAGGGCAAAGAGAGCCAGGAGACACCAGAGCACTACACCTCTGAAATGTCTTGGGTCAGGCCATAGGGTCTGACACAGAGGGACTTCAGCCCACAGTTGGGATGCCTGAGGACACAGCTGCAGCACTGCACAAATAGTAGTGTTGGGGGATACCTCAGCAGGCCACCTGGCCTCCTTGACTCACGTTTCTGCCACTGTAAAACAAGAGCAATGCAAGTGGCTAAGGCTCTTTCCTCAATTACCTGCTGAACACATTGCTTAGGAAAGAGGAAGACTACATGAGCACACACAACTGCTTTTAGTGATCTAGAGATGACATGACAAACCCAGCTTTCTCCAACACCCCACTGAACCAAGCAGGCAGGATTTCTGCTCTCGACAGCCAAAGCTGCACGTTGAAGGCTGCCAGGGCGGTGCGGTGTCACTCTGCTGGATTTGCTCACGTCACCTCAGCAATCTGCATGCTCTGATGACTATGATAATTTTGTGCTTTAATACCACTAATGCTTCAGTCAGAGCTGAGCTCAGAGGATTTGATAGCACTATTTTTGTCTGCCTTCATCTCTGTGGGGGGGCGCTTCTGGCTCTACAGCCCCATGCTTGACAAGAGAGGCACCACTAGGAAAGAGAGTGACTCGGGAAGGGTTGTGGTTTAGTGGTGATATGGCAGTGCTGGGTTGATGCTTGGACTTGGTAATCTTAAAGGTCTCTTCTAAGCAAAATGATTCTATATCTTACCTTATTTCTCACCTCCACAATTTGCAGCATACAATCAGGAAAAGCTTTGCCTCTGTGTTGATTTTGTGTCCCCAGCAAACTGGGTGTCTCAGGAGGGAGCAAATATGCCAAATTCCCAAGTGGATGTCATTGCCTTGTAGCTTACTGTAAAGTAAAGGTAAGCCTCACAAAGCCTCTACTGGGAACATGCTGTTAAAATCCTCAGATGCAAATAAACAGCCTTCATTCAGGATTGGATTTGTCCTTCTTGCCAAGCACCCATTTTGGTCTGAGCTGCACAGGCTGCTGATCTTCACAGGATCCTGCACTCTTTAAACAACACAGTGAAAAGTGCAGAATGACATTCCCAGGACAATTAGCACCCTGTAAAATGGTGCCTGAGGTAGCACCAAAGCCGAGTTTCTTTAGCCCTGTTTGCAGTGAACCAGTAATGCAGCCCACGTGCCTGCATAGTTCATTCTCCTCAGGATTTCTGATGGCTTGGAGCACATGGCAGAAATTGAAATACCTGATATGGGTAACAAATTTCCCTCTCTGCAAAGGGGATGCAAATTGCACAGCGTTCCCATGGCTCCAGTGTGGTTCATGTGTTACATGCAGAGCAGCCTCACTACACCTGCTGCTTGGCTGGCTGATAGGGCAGGTGGGACTCCATCGTGCAGTTCTACATGGGGAATCATTGATTATGGAATCAGCTTTATTTTCATTGGAAAACACCTTTAAGATCATTGAGTCCAGCCATTGCCTAACGCTACCAAGCCTGGTGCTAAACCATATTCCTCAGCAACACATCTCAGTGTCTTTTAGATACCTGCAAGGATGGGGATTCAACCACCTCTCTGGGGAGCCTGTTCCAGCGTTCATTTCAGTGAAGGAGTTTCTTCTGACATCCAACCTAAACCTCCTCTGGTGCAACTTGAGGCCATTGCCTCTTGTCATACATATTACTTGGGAGAAGAGACCAACGCCCACATCAGTCCAACCTCCTTTCAGGTAGTTGTAGAGAATGAGAAGGCCTCCCCTGAGCCTCTCTTTCTCCAGGCTAAACAACCCCAGTTCCCTCAGCTGCCCCTCATAATCCCCGTTCTCTGGACCCTTCGCCAGTTTCACTGCCCTTCCTTATAACCTCCAGATCCAGCCACTGTTACTCTGACTGCATGGACATTCAATAGTTTCCTCCCTTTGTCCCCATCATCTTTTTCTTTTTTTTTTTTTTTTTTTATCCCAGCCCATTCAGTGAATTTTGCAAGACACTCTGGACCTCTCAGGTTTGAAGACAGCACCCAAATCTGCATCTCAAGCATTCTTGTTAACACATCTGTGCTGTTCATCCTGAGGTCAAAATAAATGCTGAACAAGATCCTGAAACTGCACTTCATGACAATTTACCACCCTCCTTTTCAATCTGGTAGCAGTCTCCTGATCTCCATCTTAAGCAACAGCTTTCCATGTGTTATCTGATACTTGTTCAAAGCTCAGGTAGCCACACCTACTAGCAGCCCCTATGGAGAAAGCCTGAGCTTCTGAGCAAGAGACATTACCCCTCATTCACAGAAACACAAGGTTCTTTACTCATAGTCTGAATGTTTGATCTTGTCTGTTGGGTTGTAAATTTGACACAGGAAAGGGATTGTATGGTGAAGAACCTTCAGAAATACAGTATGTGGAGGCTACAGACACTCTGTAGAGGCTCTTCTGCCTCTCACTTCTTGCATTTTTTCCCTAGAGTCCCAGAGTGACAGCCCTAAGGGCCCAGTAGGTGAGGTAGGCTTTCTCAAAGCAAAAGAGGAAGAATTTAGATTTTTCACCAGTCTGTTAATACGGATCCTTCACATTAGTTTCCCAGTTGCTGAGATGTGCAGCCTTGGCTTAGTCAGTCAAAGCAAAGAGAAGTCAGTGCAGGCCAAGAGTTAACTAAAAAAGAAGGAAAACCCAAACATATAGCTCAATATTTACAAGGCATCACAGAAATGCAATGCTATTTGTGTGCAGTGAAGAGCAACCCCTCATTCTTTGTATTGCAGCTTTGTGTTGTGAGGGGTGGAGAGGTGCAGGAGAGGCAGCTGCCCATGCTGCACTACAATGACAAGCTTCTGTGTGGAAGACTGCAGCAGCCAACTTACCAGAGCTGCAGGGTGACAGCAGGATCTAGGTGTACACCTTGGGAGGACAGCACAACTTCTGCAGTAGCAGCAAGAAAGCAGCCAGGGTTAAGTGTGCTGCTGTTACACTTGTAGGTCAGCTCTTCATCCCCAGCAAACATCCCTGGGAGGCACTGCACCATCCAGCAGACCTTCCAAAGAGACATTTTGAAACCTACTCAAAATTCCTCCTCAGGAACGAAGCAGAGATTACAGATTGCTGCTGTTTGTCCTGCGGCACTGCAGTGTTTTATTGCACTTGGTTTCCAGGCTTTGGGATTGGGAAGATCTTCTGCCTCACCACCCAACAGCAAGAAAATCTTTCTTCCTGTATCCACTCTGCAGTTTTGTCTAGGAGATATGGTAACGAGTTTGTTCTGGGCACAGGGGCACAGCTGGGAAGCTCTGTTTCTTTGGATCTTTCTCCTCAACAGGTTCATACAGTTCCTGCTGGTTTCCCACTTGTCCTTATTTCTAGGCTATCTCTCAAACATCACTAAAGAGCTGGAGAGCAGAAGTTAAGAGGGAGCAGAGAGGTAGGAAATAGGAGGTCAGTTTGAATACTGGGTATCTATTGACTCCTAAACAGCCCAAGGTCAGTGACTGGAAACCACAGCATTACAGGGTGGCTGTTTGATAGCCCAGGAGCAACCCTTCACCACAGTTCCTACTAGATGGACTTCCCCTATGCAAGTGCCTGCTGCTGCTGCTGTGCTCTTTGCGAGAGCTGGGATTGTAATGCCCTTCAATGCTCAGCATAGTTCATCCAACTCATCCATGCTGATATGAGGAAAGGCTGTGATTATTGCTGTCCTTGCACTCCTTATTGTAAGCTATTTACAACATCAGGGCATGATTACACAGCTATTAATCATTAGCTAATTTTTGCTAATAAATATCACTCCAGTAAAAGAGAAGCGTTTCAGATGAGTCTGGGGGTGGGTAGGGGAGATTTGTTACTTAGCTGGTCAGCATCTGCTTTGTCCTCTGTGTTTATGTTCCTCACACTTCAGCAGTACATAAATTAGAGGGCAGATTGTGTGGTAAGTCTGCGTGGACTTTGTCACAGTGACAAGCTTGGCTGTGGTCTCAGGGAGGATGGAGTACGTTAGCAGGGATGGCCTAAGGCTTTCAGGAGAGACAAGCATTTTACTGACAGCAAGTCAAAGCTGGGGTTTTTGAATTGCAAATGCTATCCCTGAACCAGTGTGCTGATAAGGCTTGTAGCTCTCCTAGCCTATGCACAAGAGTATTGGCCCCAGCCACTCAGCACACTTGTTCTGCAGGCTGATAAGGGAGCAGCGGCTAAAGGAACACTTGTAGCAGTGAGCGTGCTCCTGCCATGTGTGCACAGGATTCATTTATCACCTTCATTCCAGGATCCTTCCAGTAGAGGCCTGACCAATAGCCATGGCCCTTGTAAGCCAAAAAATGCAGTGGGAACCTGGAGAAAGGAGAAATGAATGGCCACACATCCTGGTGCCAGTGTGCTACATACCCAGGCAGCCACTTGCAGCTGTGTGAGAGAGGCTAAAAGGAAATGAAAAGCTTGCAGGTTACGTGTGGAGCCTTGACAATGCAAATGCCAGTTCTCACATGGAGCAGCTACAACTCAGTTGAAATAACTCCAAAACTCCTGACTCACCTAATATTCTCCCTCCAGCTTTGCTGGGGTGACCTTTCCCATGGGGAAGGCAGCCAGCTTGCCACAAACTGGGCTGGGGCCAGTTGTAAGTTAAGCAGATTGCACATCTTTGGACTCCTCCATGTTCATTATCAGCTGACGCAAGAGCTTTGGGCTGGGCTGGTTTTGACAGCACACATCCCAGCTTTGACTAAAGTCAACTGCCGTGAAGATGGCCAGAGGGCTGGAGCACCTCTCCTATGGGGACAGGCTGAGAGAGTTGGGGCTGTTCAGTCTGGAGAAGAGAAGGCTCCAGGGAGACTTAGAGTAGACTTCCAGTACCTGAAGGGGGCCCTATGAGAAAGCTGGGGAGTGACTTTTTACAAGGGTTTGTTGTGACAGGACAAGAGGGAATGAATTGAAGCTTGAGGAGGGCAGATTTAGACTGGCTAGTAGAAAGAAATTCTTTACAGTGAGAGTGGTGAAACACTGGAACAGATTGCCCAGGGGGCTGGATGTGGCCTCAAGCAACCTGGTCTAGTGGAAGGTGTTCCTGCCCATGGCAGGGGGTGGTTGAAACTAGAGGATCTTTAAGGTCCCTTCCAAACCATTCTATGATTCTATGACCAGCCAAGCTCCTTACCAAGGGGAGGAACAGTATGAGTAGCCCTACAGGAACAGTCTTATCATAATGATAATGATGGTCATCTTTTGTCTTTGAACCCAAGAGCTGCTCCCTGGGGAAAACAGCCACCCTCAAATGTGAGGGGCTTGTCCATAGCTGCTGATGCAGGCAGCATGAAGGTCCCCAGATGATGGAGCATACATGTTCCTGTCAGCTTGTTGCTGCTCCACGAACAGCTCTTCCTTCCTCACCCAGCTCCTTTACTCCTCTCAGAATCTCAGTGACTGTAGTTTCTTGCTGCAAAGTAAGCAGATGAAGAGTGTGGCGTGTGGGAGGGTGGCAGCTGATGCCCACCCCACTCTGCCAAAGCAGCTCATTCCTGACTCGTGGCTCTGCAGCCAGGGAACAGCAGCTGTGCTGGCCACTGAGGCAGGGTGACACGAATGTCTATGTAAGACAGGTCTGGGATTGCCACCCACCTTTCTTTTTAGGAATGTCTGCCATCTGCCTGCAGGGCCCCAGCAGTTAGTGGCTAATGAGATAACTTCAGTAGTTTTGAGTGGCACTTGAAAAGCCACCGTCAGCATTAGGAATGGCTCTTTTCACCCAGGATTTCTGATCTCTAGGGTAACTGCTGCTTGTTCTTCATGGACTCCTCTGGTGCTGATACATTTCAGCAGCCAACACCCAGCTTCAGTCTCTAACCAGAGGAAATGTTTTGCATACAGGTGGGAGCAGTAATACCTGCCATGCTAAGCTGCCATGTTAAGCTAACTCTCCAGAGGACAGTCATTGCAGCAAAAAAAAAACCCAGCCTAGCCCTTCAGGAACATTCCCTAGCAGCTGTTAGACCACCAGGGCTTGGCAGAAGCCTCACCAAAGCACATCAGCCATGACTGAACAGAGCATTACTGTGCATGCAGCAGGGAACTGCAAGAGGGAATCAGCCACGCTGCCTCCTAGCTCTTCCCATCTCTCCCTTTCAGGGACGTGGCATATTCCAGCACCACAGTTGTCAAGTCAGCAGTTGGGGCAGATGCACTTTCCATTTTAAGCTCCCTATTTTGCCAAAGCCACAATCTGGAAGCTGCCCACAGGGAATGTATTTCTTTCACGAAAAACAAAACAAAACAAAACAAAACAAAACAAAACAAAACAAAAAAACACCAAACCAAACCAAACCAAACCAACCAACCAAAAAAAAATCCCCAACAAACCGACAAACCAAACCCATGACACAAAATATGTCACTGAGGGAGATGAGATCTCTCTGCCCTTCAGTCACCCCCAGAGGAGGTACCCTGGATTTCAGCAGCTTTTTAGCCTTAATAATTACTGTAGCAATGACTTTCTAAATGCACCACAGCACAGCACAGATCCTGGTGTAGCAGGAAGCTATCAGAGAGAAAAATCTGAAAGGTGGTGATCTGCTTAATCCCAGTTATGGGTCTTGGTCAGGCCCAAATTCTTCAATGATTTCTCGTCCTAAAATCAGCCAATAATATAAACAAAAATTTTGCAGTGGCTTCAGGTATTAAGAGGGAAATTGAGTCTTCCTCTTTCATTGCCTTCCCACCAGGGAAGCCCTGTACAGAGTCCTCTGAACATGCTGAAGGAACAGAGCACTCTGAGAGATTGCTGGGGAGCACAGCTTTGAGCAGTGAATACAGGCTGTCAGCACACCTGAGAAAGGGAAAAGGGACACATGTTCTAGGCATGAACTTAAGGGCAAAGCCTTGTGTCAGAGGGCACACATGCCCCCTGCATTTCAGCTGATTTGGAGCTCGCAGTCAGTTCTCTGACTGCAGTGAGAACTGAAATCCCCTCAGCACCATTTCAAGACCTTTAGAAAGCAGTTTTCTTTGGCCATTCCTAGTTAAGTGTCGCTGGTAGGACAGCTCCTCCCCACAGCCACTGCTGGCTTTGCAGGAGGATGCTCTGCACAGCAGGTAGCTGCTGAGTGCACTTGGGGGGTCAGGGTTGGGCTACCTGCCAGGACAGGGCAACAGCGCCTGCAGCTCTCCCAGGGAAGGCAGCAAAGGGAAACCAGAAGCCACCAAATAGTTCTGCCCTCCTCCCCAAACAGGTTCCAGCTGAGGAGAGGCTGGCCCAGATGCCAGCTGTGATACCTCTGCACAGACTTTTTCATGGAGACAAACCTACCCTCTCCTGATGGAAGATGCTTCTGCAGCTGCTGCTTCCTGGCTGGGGCATAGTCAGTTGTTCTTCTCCATCTTGCCAAGGGATCAGAGAAGTGTCTTCACCTTTCGTGAGCTCTTGCCACTCATCATCCACACTGTTTTCTTCTATATGGGGTCTTGTTCAACCTCCTCTTTTCTACATTTCCTATGAGGACAGGCTGAGATAGTTGGGGTTGTTCAGCCTGGAGAAGAGAAGGCTCCAGGGAGACCTTATAGCAGCTTTCTGCTATTTGGAGGGGCCTACAGGAGAGCTGGAGAGGAACTTTTTGCAAAGGCATGGAGTGACAGCACAAGGGGTAATGGCTTCAAGAAGCAAGATTCAGATTAGACATTAGGAAGAAACTCTTCACCATGAGAGTGGTGAGGCACTGGAACAGGTTACCCAGAGGAATTGTGGAGTCTCCAGTGCTGGAGGTGTTCAAAAGCCTTGAACAACCTGGTCTAGTAGAAAGTGCCCTTGTCCCATGGCAGGGGGCTGGAACTAGATTATCTTTAAAGCCCCTCCCAACCCCAAACAGTCTATGATGAAAGGAATCTTTCTTTCCACCTCACTCACCACAAAGAAGGGGTATGACATCAGAAGCAACAGTGATGGTAAGCCCCCAGCCAGCAGTTTCCACAGGTGGTAGGATGTTTGAAGGCAATGATCTCCCAGGCAGGTATCCACCACAGCTTCACTGTGTTTGTCTTCCTTCCCCAACAACTGCAGCCAGCACTTCTAAACACAAAGCCAGCACTTTTACATGGAGGGTCACCTTTGTAAGCCTTCTGGATACACCTTGGGGTTGCAGGTACTCCCAGGAGGGACTGTCCCTGCAAGACACCACATGCTGTGTGGTGCTCTGCATTTGTTTGATTGCCTTCATTAGTATTTGCTTGTAAATGTACTGGGGACATAATTCTGAAAATGGATTTTCTCCCAGGAGACTCTGAAGAGCAGGAGAATAAAACCAACAGTTAATTTGGGAGGGGGGGGGGGGGGGGGGCAAGGTGTAGCTCCCACTGACAGAGAAGCCACTCCTACAGCAATCATTCAGAAACTGATAATTTCAGGTAGGGTCCAGCATGGCACCTGCAAGTTGTCTGACTGACGTGACCAGAGCAAGGGGAGAGAAGCAACAAAGAGCAGGGCTGAGCTGCTGCTCTTCCTCCTTCACTGTCTGCAGGACTCCTTGCCAAGCAAACCAGGGACTCCTCTCAACATCTGTATCCTTCTGCAAATAGAATCCTGGATAGTGGCGAAAAGGGAATGAGAAATGTCATCCATCTCTGTGCAGACCACATTTCATTCTGCATTAGATTCTGCCATCACTGTATCATCCTTCAGTCCTGGCAGTGACACTTGGTATTTGCCCCACATGATCTCACCCTCTCCCCAAAAGCTATACTATGGCCCTTAGGGCCATATCACCATCTGAATGCTGAAAGAACCTGGAGGGCACAGGGAAGATCTATCCTGAGTGCCCTGCTCCTGGCAGCTACCCTGAACCTGGCAACATCAGGAATATTTTGCTCTATTTCAGCCAAGGCTGCTCTGTTACTGAGTTGGGCTAAGTGGAAATACTGAAAAGCAGGGTCAGGTCCCCAGAACTCCTGTTTCCACTTGCATCAGCAGGATGACATGCTCCCATGGGGCTGAGTAAGGACAAGGTATCCATACTCACTGGAGGAAGAACTGAGGGGCAGCCAGGTTTCATGCCTACAACCAGGATATTTGATCTACGTCTCACAGCAAAAAGCAGGAATTGAATACACCTTCTGGAGACTTGAGGATATTTAATCTGTGGGACCAGCAGAAAGGTGAAGGACAGCAATGTGAGATGGATTGTAGTAAGAGCAAGGACTTTCTTCTCATGAGACTCATCTCTCAGCACAAGCAAATTGGGTATTCCATCTGCTAATGGATTTAGGCAGCAGCTACTGCTTACTTAAAGCAGCCACACACAGAGGTAATCATTACAGGTTGCACCCTCTGGGCAGGAGGACTCTTGGAGGGGAGCTTCTCCAAAGGAGTTTCCCAGCTGGAGTGGGTGAACTGCAAGAACAGCAAGGAGAGGCTCTGGAGCCCATGTGTTTTGTCCAGAAGACTAGGAACAGGAGGAGAATTTATACATTCACACACAAGAGGTCAACACAGTGGAAGTAAGCAGCACATCTTAGCATCATCAGCAGGGCAGGACACTGGAGCAGCCACTGCTTTGGAACTGTCACAGAAATGCCCAGACTCCAATGCCCTCCTAACTGGCATTTGTGCAATGCTGCTGCTCCACTTCACTTTCCTTTCTCTGCTTCCCTCAGCATACCCTCCAGCTGCCCTTCCTCCTGGCCTGCTTTCCCCTGCCTCTCCTGCTCAGATTCCCCTCCCCAAACCCCCACAGCAAACATGGCACTGAGATGACTTTGCCTGCCAGGTCTGCATCCTATCCCTCTTCCCACCTGGGCAGCTAGGCCTGCCCCTCCCCTGGCAGGGCCAGGGAGGAGCAGGTGACTGCTGGGAACGGACAGGACATGGCTGTGGGAATTTATGGATCCTCCTTCTCGAGACGCTGTTTGTGCTGCCCTCGTGCCCAGGAGCATCGGGCACCCACTGCTTGGAGTTCTGTACGAACATGCAGGAAGACAACTGCTGGCATGAAGGGCTCAGAGCCTAGGCAAGAACAAGGCAGAACATGCAGAGGACTTGAGCAGAACAAAGTGGAGGGCCAGGGTGGAGGCACAGGGTAACAGCTAAACATTTGCTGTCTGTATTCTGCAGGCTTCAAAGCTGTGGAAAAACTCATCATGTGAAATGAAGATAAAAATAACGTTTAGCAAAACATCCCCTTGAGTGCAGATTTTACACTCAGTAAGCTCCATAAAAAAGGTTTTCCCACTCCTCTCATACCAGCTTCATACACATATGAAGAATTAACACAAATTGTTTAGAATCCAGCATTTGATGTGAACCTGTCAATAAATATTCCTCTGTATGTCCACAGCTCAAACACTACAGCTCCAGGCCGGCGCAGGAGCACCTGGGAACCAGAAAATGACTGGACAGCTGGGCTGGACACATTCACCGGTCCAGCAGGAGAGCAATAAACACATTAATTAACCAAGGGAACTCTCCTTTCCCCACTGAAGATGTTACTACCCCACCTCCCCATGCCTGAAAGAAGCAGCAGAGAGCAATTCTCCGTGTCTCCACAGCTTGTCGCTCTCTCACTCCACAACGTCAGAAAGTTCCGAGCAAGGAGGTGGCTTTGGCAAGCCAGAGATGTTACCAGAATGCCCAGGCAGAGCCCCAGGACACAGTCCTGGGCCGGCCACCCCACAAAACCCCCAGCCACACAAGCACGAGAAAGGATTCACTCTGCTGCACTGCTTGGCCACGGATGCCTCGGTGGCCTACGCGGAGAGCTCCAGGTGCCAAGCGGGAGCCACTGTCCCGTGAACATTCAGTCGCACCGAGCTAGCTGGGGACGTCGCCGCCGACTGCAGCGGGGGCGGACTAGATGACCTCTAGAGGTCCCTTCCAACCCATTGCATTCTATGATTCCATACCCTCCACCCCCCGAACTTAAGACAAAACACAACTCAAGAGCAGAACTTTTAAATCAGCACAGGTTTGCCGAGGCCAAACTGTTTAAAGTTAAAGTTTATTTGTATTCTTTGTAGGAATATCAATAAAAGACCTCAAATGTATCTATATCTGTACATATTACAAGAACCTTCAAAAATTATTCACAGAACAAAAATAAATCTTCTTTAGAACAAACCCAGGCAATGAAATGCAGAAATGGATCTCAGAGACCAAACAGTCCAGTGCTACTAGCATAAAAATACGGCTTGAAAAACAAGTTTTATTACTTTTTAAGGTGTACTTTGTTGAAATAAAAAATAAATTATTTAGAGCTATCATTGTAAAACAGTTCTTGTGTAGTAACACCCTTATTAAGGCCCTTGAGACAGAAAATCTATTTTTACAGGTAGGATTCCTTGCAGGCATGACCTGTAATGACATGCTTGCTCTGATGGGAGTTAACTTACTGTGGAGAAGGAAAAACCTAAAAGCATCAGCCTAAAATTTAACCCTTTTTGCTCTGTCAGACTCAGCTGGATACCTGTGGCTGACCATGCCAATTACTGACCAAGTGCATTTAACAGTTCAGCCTGGAGAGGAAGGAATTCTCCAGGAACGACAGACGGTTCTGCAGCACACAGACAAGGTGGCCTCGGCAGATCCGTATTGCTGGCATATTCCACAGGCACTGCTGTAAAAAAACTGAGGGGCTTCAATCACTGAGTTTTCAGAGGAAGTTAAAAGGTAGTGGGTTTAAGCAAGCATTAACACATGAATTAATATATCATGTAATTAAAAAACAAAAGCCTAAGCTGACCCGAAGTGAGTACAGGAACCACAAAACAACCCCAATTTCTTGGACAATTTATTAGGTGGATAGAGAATTCCTTTCTGGATGCAGCTCATGTTCTCTAACTAGAAAATACACACATCCCTTTCCACACTCCTCTGGTTCCCCAGCCTGAGTTATGCCACTGGAATGCTGCACAATGTGTAGCTGTGTGAATCTGTGCTGTTGTGCATAGCTGCCCCTTTCTGATACACCAGGCAGTAACAGTTGGTAATTCCTGAATGTGAAATCCATTTCTCTTAAAAAAGAAAAGCCAAAAAAACAACAACAAAAAAGGTCTGAATCCCTGGAGTTGTAAAGAAAGGGCATCTACAGGGTGCCACTCCCAGGCTGTGCTCCCTCTCTCCTCCACTAGTGCCTGTCCCATGTCATTTTCTTCTTCACAGGCTTTGCAGACACCTCGTGCCACACAGCAGGAGTGCTCCAAAGCACTGCTCTGTGTCCCTGCCCTGCCATGCTGACTGTGAGCTGTCACTGACAGCTCAGAAGCCTGGGTGGCTTTGAGGCTTGGGAAGGATCATCCTGAAACAGTACTGAGTGATGTGACTGGCAAGGGCTGAGACTCAGGACTACAGGAGCATTACTCCAGCAGGCTGTGACATTTTCCCTGTGCTACATCAGGTGCTCCCAAATGAGAGCAGCAGTTCCTTGCAATGGCCTCAGACACAGCCTGATGCTTGTGGTTGGAAATCTGAAGTTCACAATGCTCCTCATCAGACTTCTCCCTATTTACCACTTCTCTCAATGCTGCGTAAACCCACTGGCTGCTGGTTGCAAACCAATTGTAATCGTGCCCAGTGGCTTGCTCTGACACAGACAGAGCTTTTGGCTGCCACGTGGTTTAGTGCCATTTGAATTTTATCAGACTGAAGGAAACAGAAAGTGGCATTTTCACATATTGTCAGCTTGAGGCGCCTGAAAAATGTCTCTGGGAAGCTGCTTGGTAACAAACTAGGAGAGACAGCTGCCTGCAGAAGTCAGGAGAGGAACATTTTGTTCTTCTGCAGCTGATCAATTCTAGTGTTGCAGCGCCATGTGTCTGCAACCTTCACCCTCTTTCAGGTCAGCAGGCAGCTTCTCCCCTGTTGTGGGAGCCAGAGAACCACACTTTACACTTTAGGGTAGAAACCAGAATAGAAGAGAAACAACCAGCCTAGCAACAAGCTGTGAGGACCATACTGATGGGTCAGGCTCTTCTGCAATAGCAGCTTTTGCTTGCAAGCTTAAGAAATACACCAGAGAAGGTACATTGTTAGAATGACACACTGCTGAAGACCTCACCCAAACATCTCCATCATGGGGCAGATGTTATTTCCCCTGTAAGAGTAAGGGCTGAAATGCTGCCCCAGTTGCCTTTCCTTGCAGAAACCGAAGTGGACACCTTGGAGTCTTCAGCACCAAACCACACAGCTCAGCCCGAGATCTTTGACTGATTAACAGAAAGCTGAGGGGCTCTGGTGAAACCTGTTTCCCAAATTAACGCTACCAGAAAGAGATACCTGCTTCTGCCTTGCTCTGGACAATGCCCTCCCACCACCACATGGTCACCCATACTGCAGTCAGTGAGCAGTGCTGATGCCCATCTGGAGAGGCTGCTTGGGGGAACACACTCCCCACCACGCAGCTCTGTAGTTACAGCGTACAGCAAAGAGGAGATATGGGTCATGTAAACCCCCTCAGCACCAAGGAGTTTGCAAAGGTTTCTTGTAAAAGAGAGCTGCTCACACAAAGAGTAATGCAAACTCCATAGGCTGCCTACAGCTGTGGGGCATGAAGGAACAAGGAAAGGAGGAGGAACTTAAAGGCACAGCTTGAAGAAGAAAGTATCAGAGGTCAGCAATGACCCGGAGCTGGAAGACTGTTTGGGAGGGAAATGACTACTGTGCAGATGCAGAGCACAGCCCCAGGTGTGTCGTGTCGTGCAGGGCTGATATGGCTATGATACTCCAAGAACAAGACAGGGGGTGCTCCTTGGCCTGTAGGACCAAGTCACATTTGAGCAGCCAGGGAGCCTTTGATCTGAAGGAACTTAGCATTAAATATAAATTCCAACTCGCTGCAGATGAGCCTTCTTGAGATGTAAATTAACAGCCAAGGTCTTGCTAGGAGAGGTTCATACACATCTCTGTTGCATGTCCTACAGTGTAGAGATGTGGTCTCTGCATTTATGCATAGGCAGTAGCATAACTTACTTGTCTGATGCCCTTTAAGTGAAGTATGGTAACACAGTAATGGGGCAGAACAGTTAACATCCTGTGCCCTCTCACAAGCTGCATTTGCCCACAGAGGTGAGATTGATTCACGTCCAAGACACAAACCAGCTTGACAAGAGACACTGAATTTGGATCCTCAGTATTGCCAATCCTTCATGTTCAAGGGGGTCACTTTCAGGAGGTGAAGAAATTGGCTTAGAAATGTCTGCATTTTTCATGGAGTGTGATTTTAGAGACCCGGAAACTAAGGCCAGAAAGAACAACCAGATCATCAGCTTGGACCTTTTTGCAGGAGTTCCAGCCTGAACTGTCTGCTAAACACAGCCCACACTGAGGCAGCCTTCTTGAGGCCTTTGTCTCCTTTTGAAATCAGCCTTCCCAATTTTTTAATTTCTGTTGAGATGTTTCAGTGGTTAATTTCTGGTGAGATGTTTCACCCTCTGCTATTAGTGTATTTCTGCAATGAGAAATTTCAGTTACTTCCTTTGAGAACTTGGGGGCTAAAACTCAATAGCAGCAAAAGAAAGTGAAAGGGGAGATTCACATACTATTACTTGATTCCAGAATCTGAGGCTTTTCAAAGCCCCTCTCAGACTAAATATTGTGGCATTTGAGGAAATCATGAGGATTGACAATACTGTGTCCTTTACTGTTAATCTTTCCCAGTTTGTGAATGTCATCATCTTCCACGAGAAGGTCACTTTATAATTACAAATGCATCCACATTACAGCCTGTAAGTACGCTACTATGAAATGCAACTGAGAGGAACTGGAGATGAAAAAGCTTAGCCAAAACTCCTTAAAAAAACCCAGTAAAGAACTTCAAAAAAACTCTTTAAATACCTAGAAAAAGGAAAATTTCAGTGGAAATTGAAGATCTTCTAACACAAACAGGCAGAAAGCGTCCTTCAGTGCAACTAGACTGCCTAAACTAGTGGGTGAAACATGTTCTATACTATAGAAACCATAGTATAGCACAGAAATGTTACCAGAGTGTCTATACTGTACTATAGAAATGGCACAACTACAGAAATCCTCCAGGAGAAAGGAAATGTTGCATAGGGCAGTCTGCTTCTCCGGGCACAGGCACCCTTGGGTGAGCTCTGCCCTCACAGCACTGACCTGACTGTTCCAGTGGAGCAGAGAGGATGAATTCAGGGTGCTGCTGTGGGGAGCCTGAAGTGGGGGATGGACAAAAAGTTTTAAACCAAGTATTTACAGCTCTCTAAATTCTCAAACCAGAAAATTGCTTTGGAAGCAACTGGGGGTAAAAACAAACAAATCCTACCTTAAAAAGCTGCAGATTCCCTCTCTCTGTCTGATGAGAAGCCTGACTGTGTGCAAATGCAGGGAAACAAGCTTTGCTGCTCCAGGTTCTGACCTTGTTCAGAAAGACTTGAATTTTTTTTCCCAGAGTCCTACCAAAAGTAGGTAGAGGATGCAGCAAGAACCAATTTCCTTGCTCAAATGTTTGCTATTGAGCTTGCATTGGGGTAAAGAACAGCTAGAGAAGAGGGGAATAAACCCAGCAAAGGAGTTTTCTCATAGAATGCATTCCACTCCTTTTTCACTCCACTCACCTGTCAGCCAGCCTGATAGAGACAGCTGCTTGCCTAATGGAACCCACTGTTCATCTCACTCACACCCACCACACACATGCACTCACACTCCCCTCTTCCTCCTCCAAGGACTGCAGTGCTTTCAACAAGAGGAAAAAAATAATAATAAAAATAGCAATAATTAAAAAAATCTACAGTATTCACTTCCTTTTGGTATATTACAGCGGTGTCTTCTGTACACGACCCCAGAGCTCCCTTTATTTACACAGTGATATGGAAGGACTTGTTCTTGGGAGCCTGGCTCTCCTGGCCTGGAGTGGGGAGTTTCAAGCCCACCTTTCAAAGTTCTTCTCTCTCTTTTCCGTTTTCTTAGCAGCATTATGTAAACCTGGTCAAGGGGAAGGGGGGGCTGTTTGGAAGGTCTTTCGAGTTCTGCTCCCCTCTTGCCCTTCTCCCGGGGAGACGGCTGGCAGCACCTGCCCGGTTAGAAGCTGCTGTTTTTGAATTCACCATTCTCCGTGATGGAAAGCTTGGTGGGGTTGGTGGGGGAGATGCCATTGCGGACCTGCATGCTGTAGCGCTCCTTCACTTGCGTCAGGGCACTCATCAGCCGCGTGTTGGCAGAGTCCAGGGACACGATCCGCTTCTCCTGCAACAGACAGCCCACACAGTCAGAGCTGCTCCACCGACCGCGCGCCTTTGCCCCGCAGGCCTGCTTCACGGGGAGCCTCCAGGAGCCAGGGCGGTGGCAGTGCCCTCAGATGGTTTCTGAGCAGAGGCAGCTGGGCTCACATTCTCTGCTGTGATGGGATGTCTGCCTCTTTCTGTTTTCTGGGGGCAGCACCGCCCCTGCCTGCTTTTCACAGGCGGCTCTGGCCCTCCTGGCCTTTTTTGCACGGTGGAAGGTGACAGCGAGTCAAAGTTACACTGGTGAACTGATCCAGTCATGGTGGCTTTATCCAGACAGCCTCCAACCGAGGCAGATGGAAATATAGGATTTGCCATGGGGGATGGGGGTTGGGGAGGGGAAGGGTGTAGGTGTTAATAACAACAATTGCCAATTATTATTATTTTGTAAAATATGTTAGAAAAACAGAAACAGGCAGCAGAAAATAAAAGTGGTGGAGGCTTCATCTGGCAGAGAGAAGTGCAAGTGGTATGTAAGGGCCACAGTGCCTGTGTTTTGGATGGAGTGTGCTCAGAAGAAGTTGATGGTATGCTTGAAATAAATAAATAAATTTTAAAAAAGCAGATGATGGCAGCCTGCAGTCACCAGCTGGAGCGAGGGTGCAATAGCAACATCAAGAAGAAGCAGCCAAAAGCTGAACCAAAGGGGTTATTTGAGGTGAAGGGGGAGAGGGCAGTGTGGGTGGAGGGGGAGATGCCATCGACAGAACACAAAGAACAAACACTGAACACACTGCTCCTAGACCATTCCAGCTCAGAGGGGCTCCCGGGCTCCATTGAATCCAGGGTTCCCACACCCTGGTTTTGATTCTTCTGGCACTCAGAGCGCTAGCTTCCACTGTTAGCAGAAGGCTAAAGGATGTGCAAATTTATAGCAAATAAAAAGCCCCAGGGACAAGCCCCAGCTTACTAACAGCTAGATTTTATCTGCAGTGGGACAAAGCACTGGAGGGTCAAGCCAGAGAGTTGGTGGCATGATAGGAGATGACAATTTTCATCTTCCCTCAAAAAAATTACTGATAAATAATAATGCAGCCACACAGAGCAGCAACAGAGATGGCAAAAGGCAAATATGCTCTCCATGCTACCAACTGATTGGCCTTTTTTTTTTTTTTGAGAAGTGAAAAAAAAAACCCTCACATAAATTATGCAAAAAAACCCAAACCCTGCATACAGGAACTCTTTCCAGTCCAGCCCACTGAGAAACAAAATGGAAGGAAAAGTAATGCACAGAAGGCACAAACATTAAGGGCTAAGTTCAGACACACTGCTCAGGAGACCTGTGTTCTCCATGAGCCCCCTGAGGCTTGGATCCCAGCACATCAGCTGTGTGGTACATCAGTAACCAGGTGATGCTTGCTTTTCTCAGTGGGCTTCCCCACAGGGGTAATGGTTAGGGTGCAAACACAAAGCAGAGCTTAAGTGCTGCTTGTATTACAGCCCTGAAGAGACCAAGCTCTGTAGAGCAGAGCAAATGGAGGAGGAGGAGGGACAAGAAATGGTCAAAAAGCAACAGCACTTGCCCTATCCAGTCAATCTAAGGAAGGAGAAGGGGCAATGGAGGAGTTAGAGGCCACAGCATTTCCTCCCAGGATGAAAAACAGCCTGCAAAACACAACTGCTTTAGCAGAAATGTGTTCTTCAGCAAGTTAAAAGCTCCTCCTCCTCAGGCTAAATTTCACCTGGAATATGTAATTTAAAATTAAAATTTCTTTCCAAAGAATGTGGCTTTCCAGAGAGTTCCAAATGAAAGGCTGGGGATCTTCTGGCACTGAGAAGCGCTCACTGTGCCAGTGTGCGAAACAGCTGGAGAGTTACACTTGAGAGATCAGTCTTAACAGCAGGAGCTTTTAAGTAGGGAGCTTTTAATCGAGTACGGGCATCTCCCCACCCAAAGCAAAACACCACCTAGCAGCCATGTCTCTGACACATGGATTGGGCACAGGGAGTGGGAGGAGCTGGAATGGGTAGGAGGTCAGTGCACTGGGCCAGGACTGGGTACTGCTCAGCTAGAAAACTGATTGGGTTTACTTGCCTGTTGGAATTATCTCATCCCCATTTATGACCTGTAATTTAACACAGCGCAGATGTCACTTGCAGTAGCAACTGGGCTCGGTCTCTTTTGCAGCTCTGCTGCTCCAAGGAGAGAGCCTGGCCAGCCCTAGCCCTGCTCGGTCAGGGAGGCCCAGGACAGCCTCCAGAACCATATCGCACACAGGGTGCTGCCCTGCCTCTACCGACAGCACGGACACTGAGAACAAGGCTGCCCCTGGGTCTTGGTGCAGGGCTGAGTGCTGCACCTGACCACAGAGCAAAGAAGAGCAAATCCAAAAAAGCAGCTGGTGCTAAGTATCTAAATTGGGCTACTGCTGCTTTCTTCAAAGAACTGTGAGAAGCCAGGTTCCAACTCCACTCCATACATCTCACATCAAAAGGACCTCTTCTATTCCAGCCACTGCTGTATCCCTTTGCCAAATTAATCACAGACTAAGAAAAACCCTCCAAGCACCCCTTAGAGGGCTTGCTACAAAACACAGCAAACACGGGCTCCTCTGCTACGTCTGTTCTGAAACCTTCAGCAACAGCCTCTTCTACTCAGGTACCCATTAGAAGGGAATGACAACTAAACTTCCCCTATGAACTGGATGACATCAAAGCAGTTAAGGCTTGCTGCTGGCCTTGCTTGCCCCAAGCAGCTAACAGCACTTCAGAAGAAAAAAAGTGTCAGATTAAAAAAGGACTCTCTAATGCTGCTGGGTTTTGACCAATTTCCACTGCAGGTGATAAATGATGCATCACTCAATCCAGCAGACCACACCCTCCCAGCCTGAGGGTGTGATGCTTTCACAAGTCTGCATCAAGTCCCCTCTGCCAGCTGGTGACACTGAGGGACCAGACTGGTGCATTCTCTGCTTGTTAGCTCACACAGAGACTGAGAGCCTACTGGCACAGACAGAAAACAAAGGGAAGGGCAGAACTCTTTATCCAGTCACAATCTCAAATCTTTCTCTCCAAAAAATCACTTTTTATGAATTTGTTTGGTGTCCCTTTCACCTTCTTGAGGCAGATGAAAAAGGCATCACCCACTTCGAAAGTAAGTAACAACAGGGTAAGAAGTGATGGCCTCAAGTTGTGCCAGGGGAGGTTTAAGTTGGATATTAGGAAAAAAAATCTTTGCTGCAACAGTGGTCAGGCATGGGGATATGCTGCACAGGGAGGTGGTGGAGTCTCCATCCCCGGAGGTGTTCAAGAAATGTGTGGCCATGGTACTTTAGGACATGTTCTTTTGGCCATGGAGGTGTTAGATTGACGGTTGGATTCAATCTTAGAGGTCTTTTCCAACCTTAATGATTCTGTGATTCTAAAAACCATGCTGCTATCTGGGTGAGCTGCCATTCCACTGGGGTGTAACAGTGACAAGCCTGCTCTTTGCCTACCCCCAAAACCCAGCCAACCCCCCGAGGCTGACTGCACTCCTGTTCATTCCCCAGCACTGTGCTCTCCCACTTCGCATTCTAAGAGCAAGTCCTCACAGGAAGACCTTCATCTAGAAGCAGTGACTACTCTGGTGCTTCTGTGCAGACCGCCTTGCACAACTGGGAGCTATATATGGTGTCATTCCAACAGGATTTCCTTTCTATGCTGCCAGACTAAGTAACAGAAGTGCCTGGTTATCATAACACAAGTGATTTATTCAGATTAGATGGCGCAGATCCAAAAATCCAGCTTTCAGGAACTGCCTTTCTGAAAGACTGCAGGAAAATGGGCAGAGGCAGCAGGAAAAACACAACTTTTCCAATCGTCAGGAAGAAATCTGCTCTACATCTGCTCCCAGTGGTACCTGGCTTTTAAAATCACATCTTTTTCTTCTCTAGTTCCACGTGAGCTCAAACATTGCTGTTACTGCTGGCCATTCAACCAGAGAAAATGCCCAGGGTATGCCCTTTTGAGGTCACTTGTGCTCAGTTCTAATGCACCAGTACCACCTTTAATGGTGTTCAACTGAGGCCCAGCACTGTCAGCACTCCGGGTAGGGAAACAGCCTCCTGAAATCAGTGGGGTTATTCCTGAAGCAGGCCATCTTCTCAAGAGAATCTGTTTGGGGAAGTTAACAGTTGGAACTACTGAGAGGCCCAGAAGCAGGAAAGATGTCCTTCACAGGCAAGGATCACGAACAGAACAGGGCAGGCGGGTACCAAACCAGTCTGGGGCTCTGTAGTACAAGCTTTGCTCTCCAGGATCAGCACAGACATGGAAGAAAAGCCGAAATGATCCCACACAAGACACCCACATGCACTGCCCGCTGGGTCCCACGTTCCACAGCTAACTTGTGTTGATGCAGGCAAGCACTGCAGGTTCATGGCAGAGTGGGCATTTCTCCAGGACTGACGTGGACAGTCAAATGGGGTGAAATGCCACAGAGGACATTCTACAGGGCAATGGCCCACAGCAAGCATTCTCTTTTCTTGACTCAAAGGTCCCAAGCCATGCTTTTAGCTTGCATTGCTGAGATGCATGCACATGGCAATTAAACTATGCTGGGATGAGGCACCACTTCCAGAGTTCCCAAGCCCTCACTGGGAACAATGTCTACACACAATGCCCCACTATTCCTTCACTCCCTTGGGATTTCACAAAGTAGAAAAGGTTTTGGAGAAGCGATCAGTCCTGTGATTTGTTGTCAGGCTGTCCCAAATCCTAGTGTTGGACAGTAGTCTAAAGAATAACCCCCCTCAATCCTCTCCCAGAAAGCACATGTGGGCAGTGAGTAACTGACTTGGGAGTTAGGTAAGAATGCTGGGGCAGGAGAAGAGGGTAAAATAATGAGTTCTACACACAGAACACTTGGCTCTTGGAGATCCTGAGCTCCTTACCTGTGCATCAATGATTTTCTGCTTTGCATCAATGACAGCTTGCATCTCTGCATGATCTTTCTTCAGCTCCTCTTCAACTGCCATGAGTCTGGGGTGCAAAGAGAGGTACAAATCAGGACAGTATAATAACACTCCAGAGCATTTCAGGCCTATTGATTTCACTTCTCTGTCCTGGTTCTGTAGGAGAAGAATTCTGCTGCATTCAGAAAAGCTTATGTATCCAACTGACACTCCCAACCTTGCTGTTCTCAAAATGGACACTGCCAAAAATATAACTACTCTGAAGAGCTTGAGTACAGATGGAAAACAAAGCAAAAGGACGTGTCAGAAGTACAACAGAGACCAGGGTTAAAAATTCCTGAATCTTTTCCTTCACTCTCCTGGCAACCTGAAGCAAGTTCCTACACCTGCATCCCTGTTTCTTCATCTCTAAGGCAGGATGGTATTGGTTCAGAGATCTCAAGAAGCCCAGGCAACAACCACCTTTAGTGTCAAAGAGGACACAACAGAAAGGTTCTGTCTGTCCTGCACAGTCCCAAACTTCCCCATGCCTCACCTGCTGATGATGCTTTTCATCTGGCTGTCCTTCTCCTCCTGCTGCCTGCGTAGTCTCTCCTCACTGTCTTCCAGCCTAGACTTGTACTCCATCAGTAGCTTCTGCATTTGCTGCTCCTGCACCAGGAGCCGCCGCTCGTACTCCTCCAGCCTGCGACTCGACACTTTCAGGCGCTCCTTCAGCTTTGCTATCTCTTGTTCATACTGGGGGGGGGAGGAAAGAAGGGAAGAATCAGATGCAAAGGAAGAAGGAAGAGATCAGGTCACTCTATCTTCTACTGCTGTTCAGAGAAGGACACTTTTTTCATGAAGAATACATTGATAGAGGTAAAGGACATGACAAGAAAACTGCAGGCAATTACAGAGAAGGAGCAAACAGGCTCCCACTGGGCATTAAGCTATTCCTGCACTGTAGGATGTCCTTCTGTAGCACAGCTTAAGCAGTCAGAGGGCTCTGACTGCTTCTCAGCCCTGACTGGTAGCATCCTCAGTTACTCCAGACTCAAGCAGTTCCCAGAGTGAAGCTGCTAATAGTGCAGGAGGACTAAACATACAAAATGGGGCAGTATGGGACCCAAATAAGTCATTCTTCAGACCTAATCAAGGCATGAAACCAGATGTGAAGAGAGGGTAAATCATTCACTACAGAATAGACCCTGGAAGTTTACTTGGCTGAGGTTTTGCTCTTCTACTTACTGTCTCTGTGAACAATCACTTCTGCAACAGAAAAATAAATCTTGACATGTTCCACTCTGTTTTGGATTCATTCACCTTTCCTGGTAATCCTGTGGTGTTCCTGCTTCTTGTCCACCAGATATTCTGCCCCTCCCTCCCTTCTCAAAACATCAAACCTCTTAGTACACCTCATCACCATAGCAGCACAGGAATGGAACTGTACTTCCAAAAAAAAAAAAAAAAAAAAAGTATGTACTCCTGAAAATAAAGATGCCTTAAAAAGAAAGATTATGGATGCTTCTGTGTAGCCCAGAAACACCACACTACCTAGATGAGAGGTGCTTTGCCTCAGGTGAAGCCCAAGACAAAATCTGAATGCAGCTGATCATGAATTGCATTTATAGAGCCCCGTATAGTCACTTAGCACATCTGAAGCTATATTAAGGTATAGCATGATTTTATTTTTTTTAATTGACTTTAATGATCACTACAATGTTTTGCAAGCCCAGGAAAATGGCAGCATGCTGTAGCTGTAGTGTTGTCATTAAAAAAAAATCATGACTTGAGCAGGATCTAATACACTTCAGCAGCATGACTCACTACACACCTAAGTGCCAAATACCAGCCTGCAATGTACCAACTCTCAGCTCTGTCAGTGACATGCTACAGCCTGTACATGGGTTAATCTCTAGCAGGAGATACCATGCTGCAGGTATGTGTGACAGCATGTACAGCAGGAACTGCTGCCAACACAGCCTGTGTGTGAAAGCATGACTCTGCCAGAGCTGCACCTCAATGCCCCTCTGAACTCCACTATGGGGTTGGACAGGACTCACTGGCAGCCCTTCAGCTAACTGCACACAGAATAAACTCTACCTTCTCAGCGTGCTTGACTTCATCTGGGTTCTGCTCTGTGTCCTCCTCTACTTCTTCATACTGTCCATTATTGAGAACCCACGCAGCTGTCCTTTCCACTGGGGACATTGTGGCAGAGTCCACAGGTGACTGAACCTGTAGCAGAGACACCTGTAAGCATTTTGCAGAGAAACTACACACAAAGCAACTCTAAAATCCAGTCACACAAGCCACTGCTAAAATCCAGTTTATTGGGAAGGGAAAATGATAGTGAGCCTGTCAGTCTCAGAGGATCCCCAAAACCTCTCTTGCAGAAACACTTCAACCTACTTTGACTTTGGACCTACAGCACTTGAGTCCCTCTCAAGCTCTCCATGGCACCTGCTATGCTTTAAGTGACAGCTGAACTCTCTTAAACCTCTAAAACCAATGCACTTAAATTCTTCCTCTTTAAGTGAGCTTCTCTCTGGAAAAGTTCTTGTTTCCAAATCATATCCACGCCTACCTTTTTCCATCACCAGATTTTCAGCTAGGCTTTCTCAACCTGTGATTTCTCTCACAAAGAAAACTGAATGACCAAGCTTCATTTGCAGCCTCTTCAGTTAAGACAGATTGGTTTCCTTGGAGTACTGAGGAGCCGAACTTGGGAGCAGCTTTCTCAACCATGCTGCAGACCAACTTTTCAAGGGAGGATGGGGGCTTGCGGCTTAGATATGGGAGAGCACAGCAGTACTACAAAGTGGCAAAGAGATGTGACATTGGCACTGTCGGATTTAGATGGTCTCTTGTAGCACAGACAGCCAGACTCAGCGGCAAAGGGAAGTCAGGGCCAGCAGTGCTTACTAGGAGAACTCTAAAACATCATCACAGGCTATCATCTTTGAGAGATACTGAAAAGGAAGCCAAGAAAACAAGAAACTCTTGGCCCAGCTTGGGGAAAACATGGCTTACTACAAATTCCAAGCAATTTTCCTGGACAAAGCCAAGTTTATATGCACAGGAATTAGCATAATTAGCCCTGAAAGAGCAACACTGTCTTCACTTTTTGAGAAATGTGAAAGATCAACTTCCCCCTGCCCTCCAACTGCAGCTTCATTTTGCACTCAAGCAGCTCCACAGATCACTGCTCCCTGGCAGGGGGATCCTGAGGTCTGAAGGAGGAGCTCTGTATGGAGACTGGCAGCTTTACAAGAACCAGGCAAGAGGGATCATGCCAACCTCTACTTCTGTTTCTCTTGCTCACAAGGAAAGGGCTGGTGAGCGCTGTGCACATTCTATGCCAGCTCTCGCCAAAGGATTTGCCTGCGGCAGCTCAAGTGATGAAGACTCCAGCACTGGAAGAAGCCTCAGCAAGGATAAAGGCAAACATCCCTGGATTTAGGCAGAGGCCTGTTGGCTAGAAGGAAGTCTTCACGGCAGCCAGGCTAACAGCCCTGCTTGAGTGCAGTGTGACAGCCTGGCAAAGCTCTCTAGCTAGGGTTGTCGCTGGCATTTGCTGTCAGGCAGCCATAACAAAGGAGACCAGCCACCAGCAGGCTCTTCTCAGAGGTTAATGCTTTGGCTTTAGGATTGTTGGAGGAATTAGGAAGAGCTATGGATGAACAGTGTCACTGTTCACTAGAGTTATGGAGGATTGAGAGAGCAGAAGGGTGACTATAAACTACACAGCAGCCTGTAACAGAGTGCCGATCAGCAGCAAACCTTGCCGAACAACCTTGCAAGCTGTAGGACAGAATAATTTCAGCAGCCAGATTCAGAAAGCCAACAAAGACCAAGTGGATGGCAAGCACTCCACATGCTAATGGGTTATGAGTTATACTCTAATAAGGGAAAAAAGAAAAAGCCAGCTAGGAACATGCATTAATACCCCTCTTTGCATCTCTTCCAGAGGAACACACTGACATTTCTGTTCCCACCTACCTACTAAATAGAAATGGAAGGCAAAAAGTGACCTCTCCCAGCAAACAAAGGGCCTAGCTCTATATTCAGGAACAAATGGGACTTGTAGAGAACAGAGTCTAATAATTATGTCGCCCACAAAGCATGCCCAGTAAGAACATGCCTAACTTCTCCCTTTTCTTGTTAAAATAAGAACAGAATTCCACAAGATGATTTGCAAGTAAAAGGATGCGATGGAATCTGCCTCAAAGAAATGCTGGCTACTGGCTTTGGCACACTTCAAGACATTCTCAAGGGTTTAGGGAAGGAAAGAACAAACTGATTTCTCTGAATAAGGCTGGAGCAAGCACTCTAATGAAACAATTAGTACAGAAAGTAGAGTGGAAAAATAAGTATATGCACATCTCCTTCAAGAGGGGGAAAGGAGACAGTCCGGAAGCCAGTCATAGTTACAAGCACCTATGAAGCTGAATATAGAAAGCAGCAAGAGAAGAGGGAAGTCTGAGACAGACACTTTGATGCTAAAGAAGAAAAGGTAACTTATATACTTGGGGGCAGCCAGCAATTTAAGATGCGAACAGCCAGGGGTCTGCAAACAGCTACCTGAAGGTTCCTTGTAAATACGCAGAGGGCAGCAACCACCTGTGTAAGGTGAACACACAGAGGTGGGAGAGGTACCACCTACACCTTCTCTTCCTTACCCTTACACCTTCAAAGGAAAGCCTTCTTGGCCTTTTTTGTGTAGGCACTTCCTCTAACAAGCCCTGAGGAAAGGCAGCTCCCCCAGCACCCTGCTGATTTTGGATAGGACATTGCACAGAACCATACAATGAAACTCAGCAGATTAGACAACACAGGTTCACATTGGGCACCTGAGAACCCCAAAGGGAGTTTATCCTTCAAATTTATCATTCTTACTGACCTAAAAATTTTGCTTTAACTATCAGCCCCTCTATGCCCAAATGTAAAACAAAGGCTCCAAAGCAGGACACAAACATACACACTTCAAATAACATGCAGTTACTCTTTTTGGTGTTACTAAGCTGGCACATTCAGCTTTGCTTTGTGATTCAGTGTTTCTGATCTCCTTGTTCTTTAGTTTTGAAGCCCTGATTGCCCCTGGGATCCCAAGCATCACCCAGATTTTCCTCCTCTCAACTGCAACACTGAGGAGTTTGCCAGGAAGGCCACACCAACAGGGATACCAAAACCTTTGGCAGAGCAGGTGCTCCTGCTGGCAACTAGGTTCTTCGGCTAGCTTTACCTTACAAGCTAAAAGCCTTCCCCCTGCATAACCTTCACCATCACTTTTACCAGCAAGGCTATGTCAGCAAGGAAGATCACAACCTCCTGTTCCTTGTGGATGTAGTTCCACCAGCAGCATAGGATCCTATCATAGAATAGTTTGGGTTGGAAGGGACCTTGAAGATCCAATTTCCCTGCCATAGGCAGGGACACCTTCCACTAGACCAGGTTGCTCAGCACCTTAACTTGCAGGGAGTGAGCACCCACAACCTCCCTGGTAACCTGTTCCAGTGTGTCACCACCCTCACTTGAAGAATTTCTTCCTATTATCCGATACAAATCTGCCCTCTTTCAGCTTAAAGCCATTCCCCCTTGTCCTTGACTACATGGTGAAGTTTCGCCCTCAAAGGCTGCAACTTTACCGAGTTAAGTTCTCACTCATGCCTGTGTTCAGGGCAGCATGTTTCTAGAAGGTCTTGTGGGAGACAGGACAAAAGTTCCTAGGTGAGGTAAATCAAACACGATCATGTTTATCCTCACAGTGATGACAGAAGCAGAGAAGAATTAACCCCAAGGAAAAGTGCAGGGGTTGCCTTCAAGAGCCTCACCATGCCCAGCTGACAAGTCTGTACGGATGAACGTGACACTTCTAAAGATAGCCACCACCCTCTGACCTGCAGATTGAGACATCTTCCACCTTCCAAGCATTTCAATACTCATCATCTCTTCAATATTCAAACTATTTTAGGAAGAGATTTTCACACAGAGCAAATCACAGCAGGAGGTGTGTGTTGTTTTTTTTCTGAAGGTAAAGGAATGTTGGCTTTTTGACAAGAAGCCCTTTTGATTTACAGTCACCTACGAACAACAGATAAAGTGCCTTAGGAGCTGGTGCACAGCAGCACTCCTTTCCAGAAAATGTTTGCATTATTCATTGTTTGGGATGATTAATGAAAAAGCAGGATTTATTTGGGGAACCGGCTGTTGCATCACGGTGAAATACAGACTTCTCCATGCTGAAGACAACTGCACTTGTTTATTATTTTGGCAGCAGTTTACCCTGTGATGTTTTATCTTTGTTTATTCCTTTGTTTTTAGGTAGCTGTGCTTTTAAATTAGCACCACAGAGCAAATGCAGTCTCACATGGCAGCCTTAACTACAATTGGGAACAAAGCTGCTGCTATTTCTTTTATTCAGGGAAATTCCCCAGTTTTGGTTTCTTGCAGCAGGCTTGCTGCTGCCTTGGTAAATGGAAGAGCTTTATTTTGGTTTTGATTTAGCACAAAACCATCCAGAAATAAAGGTACACTGGGTTTGTCAAGCTTGTAAGAGCAACGAGCATGACTTTCTTACACTTGCCACTGGCCACTTGCTAACGTGCCAGTGCTCTTAACTCGAAGATCAAAAAACTTTGAAGGTCAATCACAGAATTGCAGCATGGTGGGAGTTGGAAAAGATCTCTGGAGATCCTTTTGTAGGGGGCCTACAAGAAAGCTGGGGAGGGACATTTTATGAGGGCTTGTAGTGATAAGACAAGGGGGAATGGATTGAAGCTGGAGGAGGGCAGGTTTAGACTGGGTATTAGGAAGAAATTCTTTACTGTGAGGGTGGAGACACTGGAACAGGTTGTCCAGGGAGGTTGTGGATTATCCAACTCTGGAAGTGTTCAAAGCCAGGTTAGATGGGGCCTTGAGCAACTAGTCCCTGCCCATGGTGGTGAGGCTAGAACTAGATCTTTAAGGTCCCTTCCAACCCAAACCATTGTATGAATCTATGATTATCAAGTCCAACCCGCCTGCTAAAGCAGGGTCACCCAGAGCAAGCTGCCCAGGATCACAATGTCCAGGTGAGTTTGGAATCCCTCCAAAAGAGATTCCACAACTTCTCTGGGCAGCCTGCTCCAGGGCTCCAGCACCTTCACGGCAAAGCTTTCCCTTGTGTTTAGGTGGAACTTCCTTTGTTCCCAGTTTGTATCAGTTGGCCCTTGTCCTGTTGCTGGCAACAACTGAAAAGAGTCTGGCCCCATCCTCTTGATATCCTCCCTCTCGACATTGATCGGCATTGACTGACACAGGGATCAGCTAAACATCAAAGCAAGAAGCGCCTGGAGAAAGCCTTTTCCTTACCTGCTGTGTCTGTTGCCTTTGGATGGCCCTCACCTTGGGGACAGGGCTCTCTCTGGAGGACGAGGACTGCTGGCGGGAGCGGCTGCCGTTCTGCAGGGGCTCGGTCACCATGGCCCCGGACACCGCCGACATGCTGCCCGTGCTGCGCAGGGACGCACTGTGCGGCAACGACTGCGGGGCCTTGGCCCTGGCGCCCAGCCCGGCCTGCTCCATTTTGCGGATCTGCGCCTGGCTGCTGCTGTTCTGGCGGGGCAGGGCAATGGGGACGTGCTTGTCCGGGACCGTGTGGCGCCGGGAGAAGTCCTCGCTCTGCGTGCTGCGCTTGGTGAAGTCCTCCATGCTGCTGTTGCTGGGGCCACTCAGCTTGAAGTCTTCACTGTTGCTTCGGCTCCGGGAGCTGGCAGTGCTCAGGTTCTCCAGGCTGGAGTCCACAGAGGCCTTGGGCATGGTTGGGGGTGGGTTGTTGAGGTGGTAAACTGGGTTCTGGAAAGACAGAGGCTGGAGGCTGCCCTGTTGGTTCAAAGCTGGGTGCAGAGGCCTTCTCACCTGGGGAGCACTCTGGGGTGTGCTCTGAGTTTCCCACAACTGTTTGATGTTGGCCACCTGTGTGATAGAGAGCTGGCTGCCAGCCAAGCGCAAAGGCACGTCGTGCGTTATAGAAGCATGGTCACTGTGAGCTGTGTGAGGATCCTGCAGGTCCATGAGAGAGATGCTCCGTCCATTGGGCAAAATGCTTTCCCTTTCGTCCTTATCTGAGTAAGTCATACTCTGGGTGGATGCCTGCTGAACCAACAGTAAGGTCTTGCCCCTAAAATACCCATCTCCGTTTTCCTGTGTTGGAGACTTCAGCTTATGAAAGTCACTGTGGAGTGGAAAGGAATTTGGTTAATTTTTAAGCATCCAAGACCCTGAGACATCTGTCCCAGAGAAGTCTTTCTACTCATTTAACTTCCTCCCTAATTGAAAAAGCTTCAAGGAACCAGATTTCCTTTTATGAGCTCTGTGTTCAAGTCAGAATACATTTTTCCTTAATTACCACTTATCTTTGAGAACGGAGTTTGATTCAAGAAGTGCTTAATCTTTTGTATTTGTCACAGGTGAAACACAAACAATTCCCACCAGATCCACTCTGCCTTAGACGCTTCTTGTCTCAGACAGATTCCAGAGCAGTTCAGATCCCAGCTAACCCTCTTCCAGCATTGTGTGTTGTGGGACCCAGCAGGGGTTGTGTGAAGGCTCCTGTAGATCACAGGATCACAGACTCCTTTGGGTTGGAAGGGACCTTTAAAGGCCGTCTCGTCCAAACACCCTGCAGTGAGCAGGGATGTCTGCAACTAGATCAGGTTGCTTGGAGCCCCAAACAACCTGACAAGGAATGTTTCCAGGGATGGGGCATCTACCACCTCTCTGGGCAACCTGGGCTAGTGTCTCACTGCCCTCAGCATAAAATATCTTCCTTCTTCCTAGTTTAAATCTCCCTCTTTTCATTTAAAACCATCACCTCTTGTCCTGTCACAACAGGCCCTGCTAAAAAGTCTGTGCCCAGCTTTCTTAGAGGTCCCTTTACGTAATAGAAGGCCCTGAGAAGGTCTCCCTGGAGCCTTCTCTTCTCAAGGCTGACCATCCTCAAGATCTAGATGTTAAGCTCAGAGGTCAGATACTTCCACATGACAAACCTGGCCCTCATCCCTGACAGCACAAACACTGAACTGATAGCGCAGCATCCAAGTCCTTTGGCAGTTCTGCCATGTCACAGCTTTTTGGTTCAGATGAACTGCTATCAGAGGGTGAGAAATGCTGCACTGAACAAAGGAAGGATGACTTTCACTGTTCCACTGGTGACAGTTTCCACCAACAGCCCAGTCCTTCCATTTGCAGTAAATAAGCGACCTGATGGCCAGAAAGAAACATTCTGTCTGACCCTGCCTCCAGATACTCAGACTGGCAGTAAACTGCAAACCTGGCTTTTAGGCAGCTGAAGTCATTGGACTCCCAGAGACATGTTTAAATCCTGGGTTAAGTCACAAGCTTCAGGTCTCCACTGCCACCTTGTGCACCTCTTACGGGCACCATGTGTTCCCTGTGACAGAGGCCCAAAGTTCCTGGCTCTGACAGCTGGCAGACAGTCCAAGTGATGAAGCCCTCAACTCTTATCAGGCTTAGCAACCCCCTTATCCCACATCTTCCCTTAAGCTCTGGCTGTTACATACCCATCAGTGGGGTCCTCAAATATCTTCTGAAGCCCTGAGGAGAGACTGCCACTGACGTTTGGACTAGAGCTGTGCTCAGTGAAACGCCTCAGCTGCTGCTGAATCGGCGTGGGGTTGGTCAATGATTTGGTGATATCGGCAAGAATACGAGGCAGAGGTCCCAGTTTTGCCACGGTCGCCTGTAGGAAGGAATTTTCACCCTAATTGGACAACAAGCACCGCGACATCCGCCAGCGTTTTTGGTTTTTTTTTTTTGGATAACGATGCAGAGAGGCGGAGGGGTGGAGGTGGAAGGAAGGAGGGTGGGTGGTTGTGTGCGGGTGAGCCAGGACCGTAATGCAGTGTTACGGAGCAGCGTAACCACGGCGACGAGATGGATGGAGGAGACGAAACGGGGTGCAGCAGACATTGAGGAAAGAAAAGGAAATAGAAAAGAAATTAGGATTGACCCCAAAATAAAAATCATGCTCAATAACACAACACTGTTGCCATTCCAATGCAATACTATCATGCAAAGCAAACTACATCCAGGGTGGGTGAGGTCAAAGTGAAAACTACAGTATCTACTCATTAAAGGGCATTCAAAGACTACAGATCCAGCTAGTGGGGGGAACTTTCCAGGCAAAGGGTGTCGTGTGGTAAAGGAAATGCATGCCAACAGACAAGGGGATGCGGCGTTCAGGGAGTCATGAGAGGATTGCAAGGGTTGAGGGAGATGGGGAAAGGGAAGGTTTCCATTTCATAAGCCTTTAGCTTTTGGCATCTTATGCTGATGCCATCTTCTGTAGCACCCAGTCATCAACAATTAAGGCTATTTTCCCTTCCTAAAAGTGAAAAACAACTGCATGAAAACATCAATGATCCTCATTCCAATACTATCACATCAACCTGGGATTAAACGTGTAGCTTCAATGACATGTCAGCTCAGTGCTGGCCAGGCCTAGGATAAGAGCAGCTGACCTCGCAGCAAGGAAGGCTGCTTGGACCCAGCTTGCTGACCTCCCAGCAAGGAAAGACTCCTAATCTTTCTCCCCTCTTTGGGTCACTATGGGTTATAACACCTACAGGGTATCTTCAGGCTCTTGGGACTACAGGAAGAAGGTGAAAGTGCTGAAGGTTTGTAAGAAAGTAAAACTCTGCTTCCAAGACAGTGTTCTTTTCAAAGACAGCCTTATTTTTCCTCTAAGCAGGACTTTAGTCATTTTGGCCCCAGAGAACGGTCTTTTTACAGATACTTTGTGTCTATGAAAGTCTCACAGCACTTCTGTGTGTCTACTAAAGCCTCTGAGGTGACTTCTCTCACCATTTCCCAGTCATTATCTACAGTGAAGCAGTACTGCAATGTACCTTCACCCCTTAATTCTCTTTTCAGCAAACCACTAGACCAGATCCCAAGGGCCTGTCAGGATAGATCCATGCACCTAACTCTCTAGAGAAAGGACAAAGCACATCTGCTTTGATGGCTTATCCAGCTCTGGCTCCTCCCTTTCCTCACTGCCCGAGACATTTGCAACAGTTGCATTCAGAGAGCAGCTCACAGTGACCAATAACAAACTCAAAGATCCATTTGCACTTCTAAAGGCTGGAGCTGGACTTCTCTTAACCTGGTGTCTGACCAGCCTGGACGGACACAGCAGTGCTCCCAGCACGGGTGGGTTTAGCCCAACTGGTAGATATGGAAGGTCTGGTTTTTAAGTGCTCACTTTGCCTGTTTTCCTGAGACTGCTGAACTGTCTTTCTAGATGACTTTGCTGTCTGCAACATTTTGAATGTACACTGTGCGCACATATGAAGTAAAGGGAAAAACAAGATCACAAATTGTTATCAAACTCAGATTAACTAAGATTAATATATATTTATTCTGATGCAAGAAGCTCCTTCTGTTTTTCTTTCTGCTTTAAATAATGTACTGTGAGAAAATAGAGACCCAATAAATAACTATTTTGGCAAACCTTAATGCAATAAAAATATGAAGAGTGTGCTGCAATTCTTCTCATCTCTTCAGTTTAAAAAGATTAATATAAATGGAATATGGACAAAATAATGCACCAATAAAAGCTGAGATATGGAACAGTTCCAAACATTTGAAAAAAAAAAAAAATCATGACTCACAGCTCAGCTTTTCTGAGTCTTTTCAACTACCTTTACTATCAAGGTTTTAGTGATTTTGGATCCTGTAAAGCCATATAGCTAAGGAAGAGCAAACTACTGCCTCTTCTTCTGCAGCTAAATGGGAGCAGTGCTGATTGTTAGTGGTGTCTACTGCAATCAGCAGAACAGAATCTGGACAACCCTATGACCCCAGCACAATACATGGCAGAAAACATCTTTTTTCTGCTATGGGATAAATTTGAGAGTGCATCCTCTTGTGCACTACAAACTAATCCAAAGACTACAGAAATGAGGACATATCAGCAGTCTTTGGATCCAGTCTTTTATGAGAATACCTCTGCTTGGCCAACACATCAGAGATGGGTAGGGTGTGGTTTGAAGCAAAGCCCCTCCAGTAGTATCAGAAAGGGCACTGCACCAAGTTCATTTTCTCTCCAAACACCCTTCTCCTTTTTTCTAACTCACTTATGAGAAAGGGCTGGCTGCTCAGGGAATTCCAGGTCTACTTTGAAGCACTGCCCTCTCCACCACTGCGAACAGCCAAGCCTTACTTATGGCTCTGCATAGTGTTTGCACTGTTGCTGAAGCCCAACCACTTCACATGCCCTGCTTCAGGCCTTGAGCTGAAATTGTGGCAAGAACGATTGTGAAATATCACTATTAAGCATTCCTCTCCAGAGCTGTTGAATAAGTTCTCCCCAAAGCAGGCTTCAGCTGCTCCCTTGATGTTTCCTAGTGTTTACTGTTGCTACGATACAATCGCCAGATTCACCCTCCTGGGCCTCTACTCTGCTTTACCTTATCAAGTTGGGACACAACCTCCCATAAGAGGGAATGCAAAACTGAGAGCTCTCGGCCCAGGTCAATGTAGCCCTCAAATCCAGGCATGTTTGAGATGGTATCTGGATTAGAGATCTCCAGGAGAAAACGCTTCATTCCTCCCCACTCGTGTTCCAAAAAGTCATTCATGAAGGCCATATACTCTTCCTTATTACCAAACCTGCAAGAAAGGGACAAGAGTAAACTCAGCCAGTAATCTCCTCATAAAACACAGCATGCAAGTCCTTACAGACAGTTACTTAACTGCTCAAATGAATATTTGGTCTGGGAGAGGAAAAAAATTAAAAGGCCAGTTTAAGAGTTTCACTGCTTTCTTGGACTTAAATACTAGTAGTTCACTGTTCATATGCTCAGGGGCTCAACCCATCTCTCCCCCCTCCTTCTCACATTCTTTCTCTTCTCCCCTTCTCTGCACCCCCTCCCCTCCAAGAGGCATGCCTTTTGTGTTGTTCAGCTGGGAATTCTGGAGGAAGAAAGGAGGAAAATCATGATCCTTGGAGGGAACAGGCATTCTTCTTTTTGAAACAGCATATACACTGACATGCTAATGTATGGCTCTTCTTGGTTTTTATGCCATGTCCCCTCTACTGAATTCAACACAGCCCAAATCTGCATCTGAAAAGGAGAATTTATCTAGCTCAACACTGAGGTGTCTCAAGGGTTCACATAGGAGCAAGAAGTTTCCTCCTTTTCTAAAGCTGACTCAAATTTGACAATCAGCTGCCTGCAAGCAAGACTCCCAAGCAGGCCTCTCTCTCCTCCTTGCTCCACAGTAACCCGAAGCGACTTGCAGCCCCCAGGGCGCAGTTTTTGTTTTACTGCCACCACCTACTTAGCAAAATTGGCGAGGTTCTGAATGACTTTAGCAATGAGTGTCAGCGTGCGAGATGTCCGGTCGTCGGGGTACTCCTGCATCAGGCTGAAGAGGCTGGGGGACATGATAGCAGGGCAAAGGAAGCGGAGGAAGAGGGAGGCGCTGATCAGGCGCTCGCTGATGTCCTGCTTGCCCCTGCTCAGGCACTGCTGCTTCCAAGATGCAAATACCTCCTTCAGCTCACGAGGGAACACGCTGGAAAACAATAAATCAGGAAATAAAGTTACATGGGCAATGAGATGCAGCAAGTTGAACGGGTGACCAGTCACCTGAAATAATTATCTGCGAGAAAACATCACTGGCTCTATTTTTTTACCCCCTCTTTTCTCTCTCTAGACTAAGAAATGTCATTAGGCATCTATTCTTAGATCCCCATTTAATTTGGTGATACTGAAGTAGTCTTTAAAGCATCCCTTGTTCATATATGTTAAGTGAAGCCATTTGCAGACACGACGATTTGCAAGCTAAGAGCTACTTATTCATTGCTACCCTGCAGTAGGCAAAGAGATAGAACATTAAAAACAAACTGAACCCAAGTGAACTCATCTCCATAACTGAAATTTTTCTTGTTAAAGCTCTCTCAGTACTCTGGATGTGGCTCATCCTGCAGCAGAAAGGCTCCTCTTCTTTCACTGCTACTCAGAGGTTAATACAAATCTCTCTGCCAACATTTCCTCCCTGTCATTTCCTATTTGATTCCACAGATCTGAAGGGTCTGAAAGTTTCTCATACACATCAAAACTTTCAGCTTTTTAGTCCAAGTTAAAGCTAAGCTGTTATCTTCTCACTTTATTCCCTCCTAGTCACAACTCAGTATGTGTTCCCTTGGCAGAGTGTTTCAGCAGAAGCTCTCAGGTATGGTGTGTGGGACTTGAACCCCTTGATTTGGGCACAAGTTTCACCTGCAATATGGTGTCACACGTAGGAAGGTAGTGAGGAAAGGAAATGAAGGCAGTCTCAGAAGATGGATGGGTCTGTGCTACTTCCCTGTGCAAGGCTCTTTTCTCCTCTTCAGAGGAGGAATGGGCTCCCTCTAAGGCAATGACCTAATGGGAGAGAAGGGGAGGGAAGATGCCTCACCAGTAAGAATTGATAATCTTGCAGAAGGCCAGCTCACAACACATTTTCAGGTTGCTCTGATGATCTGTTAATTCACTGGATGAACATTTGCTGGGGTCCACTTCACAGTTTTCATCTGACTCATACAAAGCCTTGATAAACTCCCCTGGACAAAGGGAAGAGGATAACAAACCAGGGTCGTTACATGAAAAGCCTCCTTGACACACCTTTAAATCCTGCTTATGTCTCTCCTTGGCAACTGTCTCTTCTGCTCCCTGTGTCTGCAGTACAGCTTCCAGACACCAGATGTTGGGGACACGACTCCTCCCAGCTCCTTCAGCGCAGAGCGCTTGCCGCAGCAGATCAGTCGGCTGGCGCTCTGATGCTTCAGCCTCTCGTGCCCTCGCTGCCCCCAAACGTAGGTGCAATAACAGGATGGCTTTGCTTAGAAAGCCTGCAGACACTTCACTTACAGTCTGAAGAACAGGATTTGACTTTGCACTTGCAATGTATTGTCAACTACAAAATCACCTACTGCCTTAGAAACGAAGCTGTGCTATTTGTCTTCATAATTTCTGCAGGAAATGCACTTGACAATGTTATTTATTGTTATTATTTCTAAATTTACCATTTTTTTTTCTTTAATTTAAAGAAGTGTCACCTTGCTTTTGAGTAAGAGTAATACCTGAGTGCCAGCTGGATACTTCTAATCTCAGCCTTCTTTATCAACACCTTACAACATTTTTATAGCTGGCATCTTTCAAATGCATCCTTAGCATTTCTGTCACCCTCATCTTACTCATCACAATGGAAACTGGATGCATACAGAACCAGATGAAACTTCCTTGGTCTGACAGGTTGGAATTAACTGCTTGACTCTTTTCCCTTCTGTATATGCCAGCACATAGTGTCACATTTAAGCTGTTGTTGCTCACCATGAAAAACTCTCTATTTGTGCATATAATGCTTCAACGTCTTCTAAGTTCATTTCCTCAGATGATCCTGCTGGCTCCAAGCTAACGCCACGAGGCTTGTTTGTGCAAAAGGCTTTGGGGTTTTTGTCTTTGTTTTCATCCAAACCCTTCAACACCTCCCCCCCGCCAAATCTCAAGTCAGCAGTGTTCTTGCAAGCAAAGCAAGCAGCACATTTTTCTTAAGCTAGTTGTTTTTATTTTTGTTAGGGTCCAAAAAAATTTCTGCTGAGGGCATCTAGATCACTTTGCAAAACTTCCAGCATCGCCTCTGTTGAGCCAATTCTGTTCTAACTGCTGTTTACTGGGCAATATTTTTGTTTCCTTAAATAAATCTGAAACTTGCTCTTTGTGGCTCACAAGACTCTGCCTTAATCACACATTAAAGATGCTCCTACAGATGCATTAAATAGCTAATGCCAAGCGTAAGGCTGTTAATCCTTCCCAAGAACATGGCATCTGAGCAAAATGACATTTAAAACTTGACAAAGAACTAGATGGGTACATTGTCACCAGCAATCTTGTCACCAGCAATCTTGCCCCGAGCTACAGACATGCTGGATGACCTTAGGGGGATTTTCCATCTCTCCTGTCTATGATTTGCCATCTTATCGCTCAGCACCAGTGCTCTAAATGATGTATTAGAGGTCATTAATTTTAAAATATTTTTATGTAATTACTGCACATTAAGGGGCTGCAGGCAAATGGAATATGCAGGCCCCACAGCTGATTGCTGTCTGCTGAAAAGCAGAGTACAAAAAGCAGTGTGCTGCTCATTTCTCCACACCAGGCGAAAGCCTAGGACTGTGACTTATGCTCAGTGGTGGCACCCATGGGACTAAGGCTACTCGAGCAGGCTCATTACACTTAAGAAATGGCCAAAGAGCACATAATCACAGACCTGCCTGTGCTGACCCATGGAGCACCCATTTAGCCAACTTTCTCTTTGATGGCCTGCCAGCATCTGGGCTTGCTGAGGACAAGCAAGGCTGTGGGGAAAGAAAGCTGCCTCTTTCTTTTCTATTTTTTTGTGAAAGGATGTGGTGTGGGACTGGGCTTTAGCCTGATCTTGTTTCTCTTGTATCAGTTTCCAAAGCTTGCTTCTTCCAAGAAACAACAGGGGGATGGGTGCCTTATTATGCAATAGTGGGTAACAAAGATTGTGTGGAGTTGGTAAAAGTCGGGCTGGGAGTTTCTTTGGAAGGCAGCAGGCACATTTTCAGTTCTCTTTATTGCAATACCAGTTGTGTGGACAGTAATTTCCAAGGCAGTGGCTTATGACCAGAGCAGAACCTTTCGGTGGAAAGAGCACAATAGCAGAATTACCAGAATCCACCCTGGCATGTGACTGTGGACAACAAGACCCTATGGGAAGAATGGCATAGGACATGCCAGGCTGGCCAGGCACTTTTACTGCAGTGATGAATAACGAGCATTTTGGATAAACACAGGCAAGAGGCTCCCTAGACAGCCTGCTTCTTGGTCTCCTGGTCTGTGCTGCTCAGTAGCCCTGCAGCCTTATTTCCTCTAGCCATGTCTTCAGGATTGTTGTTGGGGCAAGGTACCAGTATGAAAGGTTAACACAAATGTTACAAATTCATTGCTCCATGGCAAAGGTAAGGGCTGAGTAAGTCCAAGGGTCACTCTGGAACATGCCAGCGTTACTGGCAGTTGCAGCTGAAGCATCTGGAAATGAGTTATCTTGTCCTACCTGCACTCAACCCAAGCACAAGGTGGACATCTCACACTCAGCACTTGCTAAGACATAGCTGACATTTGCTGTGAACTACAACAGCAAATGAAGGAGACTGACTGGAGCTGCCCCAGCAATCAGCACTTGTGGATGAGCACTTTGATTGTCATCAGATATCCCTGAATGACTGGTGCCTCTCCCAGGTGGTGGCATCTCATCCTAAAGTGAGTGCAGGAGCTTCTTCAGCTTGAAAGAATATGAGAGAAGCATGTACTTTACATTCATAACCCTTCCTGAAACTTCCAACTAATTGTATTGCACATGATACCAGATTCGCTGCTGACACCATGACACAGGTATGGTCCAAATCCCTTTTCTAAGCCTGTTTGTGTGTCAGACAGAACAATCACCATTGCCCACAAATCAACTGCAGCATTGTACCTCTTCATCCCAACAAGAGACAAAAAAGGTTACCCAGAAAAACATAACATGGTGATACAAACTTTAAGTCAGTCTTAGCTCTGTCAAATCAAGTTTGCCTTGCCTTGGGTGCTGCAGGCACCAAAGAACATTTTGCTCTTTCTGGAGGAAGGGCATCAAGAGTAAGATGACATATAGTTTGCTGTCTGGATACTAGACACCTGGGCTGAATGCTGAGGCAGTTCCTTCCCATCCCACATTCCCAGGTGCACGAGGCTTCAGTCATGGTTCAGAGAGGACAGGTAACCAAAAGAGGTGACAGAGAGGCATGTTCTTACCAAGTGCATCGTGAAGGTACTTCTGCCCTACCAACTTGAGGTATTCCTCAATAGCTTTGGTAGCAAGTGTGTTCTCCCTGAAGATCAAGACATCATGCTCCCCACAGCGATCCACCTCAGACATCACCAAATCTGTCAAGAAGTCCTGAAGAATAAAGGTCAAATGACAGGAGGTTATTTTAACCAGACTTGGTCATTCCAGGCCAACTGCAGAGGTCAAGCAGGAAGGATGAACAGAAGAGCTGCAGCTGGGACAGCTGCTCATCTTGGGCCAAGGGATGCAGGTGCTACATGTAGTGTGAGCCAGGTAAATCACTACATCTCCTCTTGGGTTTATTATCCTTATAAAATTATATAGAACACATATCATAAAGGGAAAAGACTGTAAAAGAAAACCTCATGGCAAAGCTCATGTTTCAGTTTAGGTCCTGAATAAATCCTCTCACCAGTTTGTTTGCCAGTGCCAGTGTTATATTTATCTTTTAATACTGAATATTGCACAGAAACTTGGATTTAAAACTCCAAAATGGAAGTCAGGCACGAGCTCTTACAGCTTGCTGAAATCTGAGTCAGAATGGTTTGTACCAGTTAACTTCACAAACCAAAAGTGGTTCAAGCTTTGGTAAAAAGGTTAACATACTTGGTGTGGATCTACACAGCTTAACTTGAGCTGTACTCAAATGCCCAGGCAGGAACCATCAGCAAGTCTTGATATACACTGAACAACCTCTTGATATAGGGCCTAAGACTCCAGTATTACTCATTTCCTGAAGTGATAACTTTATGTGAGCCAAGGACATGCAGCATTTCATAAGAAATACTCAGTGTTTTGCAAGACCCAAGTTCAGCCATCATGAAGTTCTCCAGTAGAGCAAGCATACTTCTCCCTGTAACACCCCTAAACCCCTACCCTGAATTAGGGCTGAGTGATAACTGACTTGCTAGTTCTGCTGCAACCAGAAGCAACCTCCAGACAGTTCAAAGAGTGCTGCTGTACAGTTTTATAACCCATTAACTACAGAAGCCATAATGCACTGAGTGTAAAATATGCAGAATGAAATTATGGATGATAAATATAGACTAAAAAGACACTTTAGTACTCTTGGTTTTCAATCCATTATTGCTGTTCATTTTCAGCAAAATCGGAGAGATTTATTTTCACCTGGTGCCAACTGAGTCACCACCAACATGGTGTGACCTGGAGATGTACCCTCTTTAGGCTATGGCAGCCCAAGCTGCTCAATGCTCCCAGCAAGCAAAAAGTTCAACCATTCAGACAAAATTATAACACTAATTTCCCTACCTGTTGCAGATAGCACCACAGGAATCCAGAGCCTATTTTCCAGTAGCATTTCAACACAACCCTCCAGGAGCTACCCCAGCTACCAGCCTCTCTTAATCAGAAAAGGAATGGGTTCCTATCACACACAGCACCAGCCCTTGAGACATATGTCAAGGGGAGAACAGCAGAGTGTGGCATGTGATTACACAAATGTAAAGGATGTTTTTGGAGCAGTTAAATTAGGATGTCCCTTGGATGTTGCTTATGGTTGTCCTTACACCTCTCCAGCCCTCTAACTTGTGTTTGGATGTGCTGAATTTGCCCTAGCTGCATTACTGGAAGGAGCTGGCCACAGTTTGCTACTACTCACATGCCCACTTGGCAGGCAGCATCCAGATAAATCAATGCTTGTTAATGCTTCCCAGAATTTCACAAGACCTGCAGGATATTCTACCCCAAAAACCTGAGGCTCACTCCAATTGCTGCCTCACAGAAAACCATCAGCATGAACCCAGAAGTCCTAGGTATGTCCTTGGGGCAGGTGGGATCACCTTTAACTGAGTATAGATCCTCCAGATAGCCATTCAAACGCCGACCACATGATTGCTAGCATCGATTAGCTGACTGAGCACTGAATCAACAATGGCACCCTGCCACTCATTGGATGAGACTTATTTATAGAATTAATTCCCTGGTTTTCTAATCTCTTGCTTACTTATCCTGTGTCACGATTTTGGAAACGCAGAAAAAGCTCCTGAACACTCTAGTGCAGGCCCTAACTTCTCAGAATAATGTGAGCTTATATAGGCCTCCCCCTTATACTTTCTACACAGCATCTTTAATCTGTGTATCCCTTCTAATCATTGTTGGTATCATGCCTGTCTGTGCCTCCCTGGTAGATTCAATTGCCAAGTCTTTTCAGCTACTTTTGAGACCCTTTTCTCAGCCCTACCCCATCAGGCACCTTCTGCTGTTGCTGATGGTCATGTGCTTTCTAGATTCTAGCTGAAAAGACATCGCCTCTCAACAGGGGAAGGGAGGTGCCAGCCCTTACCTTGGCTCTCCCGGTGCTCTGCAGGATGTGCACCAAAGCACAGGCCATCTCCTCCTTGTTCCTTACGCTGATCACGGGTTCCAGCACGGAGCAGAGCATGGTGTAGTTGCTGGTAACAAACTCTGCAAATTCCTTGTATTGCTCCATGGGCAAGATGGTGATGGTCTGGTAACGGGACTTTATCCGAATGGAAGGCCCCCCTGATTTCCCTTTGCTGGGGGTAGGTGTGCTGACTGGGTACCATTTTTCCACAAACTGGCGACCGGTTACGCTGGTCATGGGAATGTTGACCAGGCCTACGTAATTATTCTTGTCCTTTTTCTTCTTCTTCTCCACATCCTTGTAGATGTGAACTGTGATGCTGTGAAGAGGTGGGAGGCCGTAGAACTCAAAGTGCTCTCCCCAGAAAATGTTATCTGCTTTTGTTTTGCTGGTGGTGCGGGCAAAGAGGGTGTCATCGAGGCACAGCTCACAGAAGTACTTCTTCTTGGGGGCCAGGTCCTTTGCCTCGATGATCCAGAGACGGAGCACATTTTCAGCTCGACGGCAGTTGTCCTGTGCAGAGAAAAAGAGCTTAGCTTTCATTTGAAATGCATAAAATGGGAATACTTTGTCTTTGAAAGCAGCAAAAAAGGGCTGCCTTTGGTGTCCAAGGCAGGGACAGAGTCAGAATTGAGAATCATACTCTCTGAAGATCAGAGGATGGGAAGCTCTAGAAAACGGAACATTTTCTAAAATAGAGGCAAAGATCTGTCTTTGGCATGTCAAAGGTAAGGACTAACATGTTTTTCTTCTCAAAAACCTGTATCTGAAATGGGTTAGAAAACAAACACTCAGAAGCCACTGGACTGGCGTGGTGGCATGCTGTGTTGTTTACTCTGTGAGTAACTCTGAGAGCACTGTTAGCCTGTCCTTCACAGTTGGTATGCCAGCTATGGAGGTGACTTAGATACTTCCAGCTATCAATAATTTGACTTCCTTTTTCACTCTGGCTCGAATTCCTTACTTTGTTTTTCCCCAAACTCTGTCACACAGTAAAGCATGAAACCTGGGAAGCCACATCCCATCCTTCTGAGGTGCCTGGCATTAGAAACTCAGTGTGAAACATCAAGCAGGCAGTGGGGCAGGGAGCAGGAAGCACACTGACATGTATTTATCCATTAAAGGTTTGACCTACTGCACTCACTAGAACACTACACAACTGCTTGTGATACACTGATGAGCAGGCTTCTTCCCAGACTAAATTAATTGGGGATGCATCTGTGGGAAGCCCTGGTGCACTGGACTAAAATCCAATCACACCACCTCCGTTCCCCTGCTAATCTCATTGCTGCAGTTGCTGTTACCTTATTTGGCTGCACTGTTCTGCGTAGGTTTTCCATCCACTTGTCCCGCTCTGCTGCAGAGGAACAACTGAAGCATTTACTGCCACTGGAGTAGGTTACCTGCAAGATATAAATGGCAGGGTGAGTTCAGGCAAGCCTAGGAGACATGTAAGAGGCTGCAAGAAGCAAAGAACAAGATAAGCAAAGCTGGAGCAATGAAGTAAGTATGAAAAAGGCAGGAAAACAGTATGGGAGCCTAGAAGGGAGAGAGGGGTTAAAAGGCTCACAAAATGTAGAGAGAAAAACTCAGTTCAAATGAATATAAAACTAAAGAAATTATGAAGAGCACCAGAGGTTTCACTTAAATACTTTTAAACAAGGCTTTAACCAGCCAGTTAATTTACTTTTTAAAAAGCTCTTAAATGCTTGCAATTCTCCCCCGTAGGTCCCAGAGGCAGCTGATTTGGTTGCTAACAGTGGACAGACAGACAGAACTAGCTATGTATTAATATAAGGCAAAATACACGAGAAAAGGTATCTTCAAGAAATATAAAATGTTTCCAAGGGTCCATATATACTGCAATGATCTAAAACAAACCAGAGGGGTTGTGCTCTGAGCCACACTGCCTTATGTAACTCTGCTTTCAGGCAGGAGGGACCCACCTTGGTTCTTTCACTTGTACATGGCCTGACAAGCTTTGTTTCCTCTTTCCATTCATTGGTGCCCACAATCAAAAAGCAGTTTGAGGCAACAGCCTCAGAGTTAAGTTGTTGCCAGATTTTCCACTCATCTCCCTGAATCTAAGCAAGCTGGAAAGCGCTTCCAACCAGAAGAACGAGACTGAAGCGAAGAGGAACTGTTCCTCGATATGTCCCGAGGGAGAAGAGCCTGATGTGCTGGTTTTCTGCCAGAGCAGTTTTCCAGGCTGTAAACAGATCTTTGTTCCAGGAGTTCAGACGCATCTGACTAACCCTGCTGAAGACAAGACTGTCACCTGCCTCTGCCACGACAGGTTACCATGGCCTTGGATGCAGCCACTCAGCTGTTGGTCCAGCAAGATGAGGACTCTGTTCAACCATCCCACCTGTTTCTGAAGCTAAGCTGGAAGCCACATGGTTCTAGGCTGCAGCCTGTGCTGAAAGAGCAAGAGGAGCTTTGCACCCTGCTCCATGGTGCAACAGACACATCCACAGTTACTGGAGCTTCTCCTTTATCAGTCAGAGAAGGGGCTGAGCTAATGGAAGGGGGCTCTGACTGGAAATCCCATTTCTCAGTTACGGTATATTTGCTAAATTTAATTTGAGATGAATTTGGAGAGGATGAACACACAGCTTATGAACAACAGCATGTTCCAACCACCCATTTGCATGCAAACTACAAATGCCTGGATATTTATCAAATTAAAGAGAATTTTTTTCTCCCCCCCCCCACCCCGCCAAGTAGAAGACTTGATAATTGAAAGAGATTTCTCTCCATTGAGTGATTGATGCCATTATTCTCACAGACTTTAAAATCTCATGCTGGTTCACAGCCCCCACCCAGACTTTGGGATAGCAATGGCTGCTGGCTGTTCTCTGGTTACAGAAGCACAGAAGCAGGTACTGCAAGGCTCAGACTGACAGCATGTCAGCGGCTCTGGGGCTGGGGATCATTCTTTACCTCAAAGCAGAAGTCTTGTCCAAGGATACTGCTGTGAAGTGGTTTGACAAAGACTTGCTCTTCTGCCCCAAGATCCAGAGCCTCCACAGCACTGCCTGGGCTCAGTAAAGACTCATGTGAACGTGACTCTTTCAGCTTTGGCAATCCACGTGACCTGTGGGAGCGAGAACAAGGGGGGAGAGGAAACACTATTTTTCTCACAATTATCAAAAGAGCTGGCAAGGCCCCAAAGAAAGCTGCAACCTGGTGTTTATTCAGAACAACTTCTACAATTAGCCTGTAAACGTTATGAAAGTAACATTACGCCAGCAATCCCAGACTCCTAATATCCAGCTATGCAAGCCCAGGAAGTCCATTCCCACTGACCTAGAAATTGGAGATGCTGAGCCATTGGTGAAAGAACAACAGCAAAGCAAAAAAGTTCAGAGCTCACTGCTAAAATTTAAAGAAATCCTGTGGATGTGTTTGGATCTATTACTGAAAATATTGACTACTGCCTAGATCAGTAGATGAATGCTGTGCATTAACACAAAAAGCACACCATGCTCTAAATTGCTAAACAATGAAGATGAGAGCCACAAGAGATGAACAGCAGATGACCTTTCTGCAATACACTTGAGTTTTCTTACTATCCCAAGCCTTTAAACTAAGTACAAATATTCAAATTACTTCTCACTTCTCAGTACTTACATTGACATTTTGCATTTTCTTCTTCAGCTGCTTCTCCCAGTTTTAACAGTTTCCAATTTTTCTGATATCTCCATCCTCTTTAAATTTCTCCTCACTGACACATACTGCTTCTCTTTTTCAGTTGACTGTCCTGTAAATCCCAGAGCTCTTCCAGAGCTGGTGTCTCCCACATTCACAGCACCTCTTGATCAAGGCAGTCTGATCTTTTCCCCTACCAGTTCTAGAGTATTCCACAGATACATCCCTCCACTGTGCTTTAGCTTTCTGCAACCAACAGCAACATTGTAAGACATGCCCTAACACTTTCTGTATTCTCCCAAGCCCATTTACTGCAACATCTATGCACAGCAGGGAGCTCTACTGTCAAACAGCACTGCAAAACATGCTCAATTTATAGATGACAGTGGCTTCACCCATGCTCCTTCTAATCCCAAACTGACACCTCAACTATAAGCTTCTGCAGTAAAGTCATATCATAGCTAGGCACAACCAGCATTTTCACTTCAAAAGGTGAACACTATGTGCATACACACCCCTCATTTTTCTTTAGGTGGAACTCAGTCAAAGCCTTCACAGATTACCAACGGGGAGGAAGCACACTGCCTCCCAGCTCAGCAGAAAATGAGCTGTTTACCTGGCACTCTGGATTTTGTCAAGATACTGAAGCTTGTGCTGGGTCCCTAAGCCTGATCAGCGATCTGTGGAAGTGTGTCCATGAATATGGCTGCACCTCCAGCAAGTACACTAAGCACAGCAAAGAGATGTGGAAGTAGAAAGGCACAGTTGCCTACACATTAGGCAGAGCAAAACAATGCTCTGAAAGGTTGCTTTCTGACCGGCGTTTGTTCTCACAGTATTGCCTCCTCTCTTCAATTCTCACTATCTAGGCTCAACAATCAAATAGAAAATGTTTTTAAAAATGTATTTATGGGGGAATGAAAAGCACAGCTACCTCAATTTTGGAAAAGAAGTGTTTTTTATATACTTCCTTCACATATCTTATACAGAAATATCCTCCCATTTTGTAACCTTTGCAAGAACAAATTCCTCCTACCTGTGAGCAATTCTATGGGGAAACAGAGGGGAAAAAATACAACCCACATTTGGAACAGGCGTCTTCAGTACATCTAAGGCTGCTTAACAACAAGAACTTGGGTACCACATGACACATGTAAAGCAACAAGCAGAGTTCAGCTGGCTGCTCTTTTGTGCAAAATGAAATGCTGAAAGTATTGGAGCAGATTCGTGTACGATAAGATTTATGAAACAGTCAGGGAGAACTTTGTTCCCATTTAATATACTGAATGACCTGAGAGCAGGCAGCAAAACCCTTTCATCAGAGGGATATTACAAAGACCCTGATTTCAAATGCAAAGCAGCAGCAGTGGTACAAATGCGTTGGCTGCGCTGTGCACGCTTTGTTAGAACAGGTTACAGCAGCAGCTGTACCGACGCAAACCCAAAACCTCAGCCATGTATAATTGAACACTTTGCTGCAGTTAAGGTAGGGCAAGTCTAAAATAAACACACCACAATACACCACTTTAATATCATCTCTGCAAAATCCTCTCTAATTTCTCCTCTCAAGAAAGCACTGCTGAGGTCACTTGGCTTCTGTCTTTATCCCAAACTCTCAACAATTCCAGTCCTAACAAAGTACTTCAGTGCATGATGCAGGGAGCTGGCGGAAAGCCTGTAGCCAACTCTTGCCTCAGCTCCTTGTCAGAGAAAGAATCACAGAATCATAGAATGGTTTGGAAGGGACCTTAAAGATCATCTAGTTCCAACCTCCCCACCACAGGCACGGACACCTTCCACTAGACCAGGTTGCATGGAGTGGTCAGAAAGAAAGGGAAGAGGAGGGAAAGAAAAAGAATTACCACATAAAGAAGAAAGAAAAAGAGATTTTACAAATCACAGTTAAGTGGAGGCTGCACTTGGAAGAAGACAAACAAAGCACACCTTACATGAAACAACTGTACAGCCACTTAGCAGTGCATCCCCAAATCATAGCGGTGCCACATGTCGCAGCCCTTCCTCTCCAACTTCCTTCTCTGGGCTATGTCTTGGACAGTAAATCCTGCTGGGAGAGGAAGAAAGGGCACACAAATCCAGGAGGAGCTCTTCCTTAAGCCTCAGGTTAGGAGTTTCAGAACAGCACCACGCCAGGCAGATAAGCTGGGGCCAGAAGGAAAGTCACAGCAGCACCAGCAAGGAAACCTCTCTCCTCGTTGGCAGTGCTCCCACCTGGCCCCACAGGCAATGCGAAGAGGCTCCCAGGTGCGTGTTGCCATGGTGTGGCCTCCTGTAAGGAGAGCGGGTGGGCCAGGAGAGGCAGCAAGCACAGGGAGGTCCACAGACCTGACAAAGATGACCTTTGCAGAAAGAAAGAAGCCCCTCCTCTTCCCACTCTACAAGTTTAACAAGACCCAGATAGTTAAAAGACAGTGGGAGAGAGTGAAGCAGCTTCCAAGAATGCCTCCAAACAGCCTTTGGGGACAGGGTGGGAGGAAATGCAGGTACATGCAGAAACTGCTCCGTGCCTCCACATCTCACCTTGTAAATTAAATCTTTCAGGAGTATCTGTTCTGCTTCATTGCTCTCCTAACTAGTTAGTTGTGAACATTTTCTGTTGTGTTGCAGATCAGCTGCAGCACAGTTAGTTTTGTTGACTCAGGGTCCTGGGGCAGAGGAATGTCTGTCTTCAGTCCCCTGAAGTTACCATATTTGTCACAGCTCAATAAACTGATTAAGTGGCTTAGAATTGGTACTTTGTCTTCCATAAACACCACAACAATGTTGTAAAGTTGCTGGTTAGATAGAACCACACGCATTTACAAACACAAGTGCATGCATTTGTAAGCACCATGGTGTATGTATTTCATCTATTGATAGACCTGCAAAGCAAATCATTGCCTAAATCAGCAGTATCCCAATCAATAGAGGCAATAATAGGTCTCTGCTGCTTTAAAGCCTCATCTGATATTCTGAAGCTGTAAGTAACCGCAAAGGAAAATTGCTCTCTGGCTTCTTCCTCACGCAGAGGCACTGTTAATAAACTGGTGACTAACTTCCCACTGTCCAGCAAAGGGGCTGGATTAACAGGGTCGTTCCTTTATGAGGTAGGAAACTACTGGTAAAATGAGAGCTGCTCAGAGTCCCTGTTAAGAGAGAGGTAATCCCAGAGAAGCAGATTACTATAAACAGGAAGATCGCACATGCAGAAGGTGGGGGAAGGGTTGTTTGTACAAATCTGTTTCTGTTAAACAGCTCCATTAACAACACAAATCCTGTTTTAAATTATAATTAACCTCCCATGATCAGGTTGTTTTTTTTCTTTTCTGCTTTTTCTGCAGGCAAAAAGAAAAAAGAAAAAAAAAAGCAAAGGACAACATACGAGGTCAGAGCAAACAGCTATCAACAGCATCAAACAATTCTCACAGAAGTATTCCACATAATTTCTTTCCAATAGGAAAAACAGGTAGAGGAGGAGTATGTCAGGAAACACTTTAAACTTCTCACCTCTTTTCACATATTTTGTAGTATGGGTCTTCAGAGCTGCATCATTTCTTTCTAAATCAGAGCTGAGCCACTGCCCCGAACTACTGACCTGGCAACAGCATATGGCTGCTACTGAAAAAGATCTCTTCAACAACACTATCTTGCTGGCCCAGCCCCAAGCTGACCCTCTCTCCTTGCACACCATAATTCAGTAATTTTCCACTATGGGAAGATCTGGACTGTAAGCCGGGAAGTAGAAAGCTCTGGCTTTTAGTGGCTGCCCATGGCATGCAGCAGCCTATTAGCCGACCTCTATTATATTCTACTGTCTACAAGGCGTGTAGGACAAAGGGTTAAAATCCTAATTGCTTTGGTTATGAAGCTCTCCTGCTGATTTTGACCTATTTAAAAGCCAACTTACAAAGCACAAAAGACTTTCAATTACTGAGCTTACCAGGGAGAGCACAACATTGTTTGGAAAACAAGCCTGTAGACATCAATGTATAGAAATGAGCTACCAAGGAACAGAATCGCATCATCTGTCTCCTTTACCAAACTGGTGTCATGGTAAAGGACATTGAAAAACATCTTTTGTTCAGCCCAAGCACCTGGCTAAAGCCAGATCTCCACCGGTCTTACACAAAACTGTACTTCTGCATGCTTCCAATAACTCCAGCACAACACCCGTGTGTTTACAGACACTCCCCGAGATCACAAAGTTGGATTCAATACTTAGCCACTCGCAAAGTCACAGGAGAGAGCTTGGACTGTAAGGCAGGGAACTTTCTGCTCAGCGCTGCGATTCGAAATCCCAGCCCTGCTGAACTGGCCCCTAAGGTCGGCAGCATCACCTGCACTACAGGTGTGCTCTGAAGCATTGAGTTTCCCCGTGGAAGCCTTCATTTTGTAGGCACCACACCCCGCTTCATTTTCCAACTGCCAATTAGCAGAACATCCTACTACTTGGTCAACAATCCTACAAGTCTAACCAGTTTAATTATTAATTTTTCATTTTTAAATAAGTTACTCAAAGTTTCTGGTTTAAGGTGCACTTTCTACTCATCTGCAGTTCCATGCTGGCTTTTTCTGATCACACTGCATCAGCCTTCCACTGACAGTCTGTTCTTTTCTTGCAAGGCTCTACCCAAAGTCTCATTGTTTGATTTGTGGATTTGTAAAGCCCTTCCCTACTTGCCTGCTCTCCCTGCAGATCACAGTTTATCCAACAGACACCTCATACAGCTGCTGAATTTCACAGCACTCACGTTGTCCTTAGTCTATTGTAACTGTGCTCTCTGCTATTAATGTTTTGAATACTTCTGTTTTGCTGGACCAGAGATGCTTAACTGATCCAGTTTCATTTCCCTGCAAAGTGATTTACAGGTGAGATTATGAGGAAAAGTCCAAGGTTTGAGAAAAGCATCAGCCATTAAGAAGTATGTTTTTAGACAAGCATCAAGTGAGCTTGCAGGTGGAACAGAACAGCCTAGAACCAACATGAAGGTTTGCCACAAAACCCCTTAACATTGAGATTTTGTCCAGTTTTCACTGAAAAACAAGCAACTGTCTGAGGATTGAAAAAAAAAAATCTGGCTGAAAGAAATATGTTCACAAAAACAGGAGCGAGACATCTCTCCAGAGATAAACCACTCCCCACCCCCTTTCCCCATACTCCAGCATGCAGATAGAAAGAGATATGCTGAATGAATAGAAGCCCGCGGTGAGTCAAGCCTTAATAACGTGTTGTGTAACACAGATTTTTATCCCTGCATCTGCACCAGGACAAAACTCACCCACCTCTCTGGCAATTGGCATTAAATTCGAATGAACGGGCGCGTGAAACGCGTTGGGGTTTGCGTCTATTATTTATGGAATCTGTGCTATTTCTATCCTGCCAAGAAAGCAGGAGGGAGGAGTGAGAACTTACCGAAAGTAGAAGAAGCTGTCGTTGGAGCAGCGGTAGCGTCTCACCATAAAGCCCAGAGCCATGGCTACCTGCTTCCCCGCAACCTGCCTGAGCCCATTGTCAGCAAGGACGTGGCAGGTCCTGTGCTCCGCTACGACTATCTGATAATGCCATAAAATGACTTTTGTAAAGCAAGAGGATTCCCACGTGGCAGTAAATCCCAACAGGGCAAAACCCTCCCAGCTGTCCACAGAGCTTTAGAGCTGTCGCCGAGACCATATGCAGCCAGTCTCAACCATCTTCGCTCCCTCACCATAAACAGAACGGAGGCGAGAACTGTCAGTCCACTTGCAAACACTCTCCAGTTCCTATCCACAAACTGAATATATTAATTTGGTCTCTTCTTTCAAATGCAATTTTCCTCAAATGTTTTATCAAGCTTTTTTACACGTTTTATATACCAACGCTGAGACAAATGTGTGGATTTGAAGAGCTCAAAGAATGCAGTGGGAAACGGGCTAGGAAAGCTGTGAAAGATGATACAGTAACATGGTGCCAGATGGCCTTATGGTGAGAGCTGCTGAGACCTGGTGAGATGATGCACTGGCCACACATCTGAAAAGCTTCATTCACATCTGATGTGGGTCACAAACAAGCAGAGTCTATGTCTTCCCATGTTAGTGCCTTGTAAAAGTAAAACAGGATTTCAAGTACAACAGGCCACCCAGCAAACAACCTGAATCTGGAGTAATAGAAGAGATGCAAGCTACAGACTGAGAGGTTGTGGATTTCTGCAAGACAGCTGGATGCTGACCAACAGTGGGCTCCTTTCTGGAGGGGCAGCTCTCTCCTCATCCACTGACTCAGTCACACTGCAACAAAAGTTAGCAGCCAGAAAAAAAGTAGGTTGACCAACTGGTTTCTGCTGAAACTGAATTACGAAAAAAATCTACCACTTATCTGCATCACTCCTTCCTACAGCATTCCTGAATCCTTTCCATTTTAGATCAACTCTGAACAGACAGTATCCATCCACTGTCACCATCTGGCATGGCATGTAGTGTTACAGCATCCCATATCTTGATGTGAACTGGGATAACTCATCTTCCTCACTACTGATTTTTAGAGATGTTTATCTATAAGCATGTCCTGTTTCTCAAGAGGACCCAAACATCTCAAAAGCATGAGAAAGCAACATGACAGCAGCCTCTATTTCCTTCTCACCTTTGCAGGGTTTTAATTTGTTAAGCTATATAATGCTTTCTTTGAAGGCAGGGCTCTTGTTTTTGCAAGAAAAGGTAGATGCTATCAGTCAACTTGGCCCTGAAAACTTCTCTAACACCATGACATCACTTAGTATCACCTGCTTAAAATGGGAAAGGGCTGACTCACAGGGGTAGGACAGGAAAGTTTTCACTGCAACAGATCGAGACTCAGGCAGAAAGCAGGGAGAGCAGAAGGTGAGAGAATGGCAGCTCCCTCTCATGAAGTAAGTCAGCTGCTATGTGTTAGCTTCTTTCAGGCAGAAACAGTTGTCACTGATTTGTCCCATTGGAAAAAAAAATCCTAAACAACAGCATAATTCCAAACATGAATCAATCTTTTCAGTGTCTTCTTTCCTCCAGCTCACCTCCCTCCCAGCACACTAATCTGCTCCTCATCTTCAGTGCTTCATTCTCACATGTTTTTTTCAGTTGTTTTTCCTGCTGCTGTATCCACCAACTGCATTTGTCAGGCACCCTTAGATACAGAGTGAAACATATGGGAGAGAAGGGAGAAAGTATTGGCAACTTACACTTTACAGTAGAACTGAATTTCCTTTATGGATTTATTTATAAAACCCCATTAGAAAAGTAGCAGCTCTAACCATAAACTTTCAAAGTTGGTGTGTTCAGTCAGTGCACTCTCAGATCAGACCATGATGCAAAGAGGACTTTATTAAATCTTCCATCTTTCCAACTAAAGGTAACTACAAAGGCTGAGTAGTGCTGTTGCACTTTCCTTCCAAAAGGAACTTAGCAGCAATTTGTGACTCTCACCTGCAGCACGAAGCTTCAAACAGAGCCTGAGGTGAGACATATGTTTTTGAACAGCACTACTCTTTTGTGCAAAGATTTCTGCCTTAATAAAACCAATGTCCATTGTCTTCCACATTGCTTGGCCACTCTCAAATGGCCACCCTTGCTTCCAGACTCTCCCCTCTGCTCACCTTAGCAGGTACCTCTGAAAGGGGGAAGACCTCACCAGCTTCACTCCATTAGTAACAAATAATTGTATCAAGTCACAGAACCGCTCCAAACACTGTGCCACCTCTGCCTTACAGCTGCAAGATGTGTTGCTATAAGACTGGTGTAGAAGGCCAAAGCAGTAGGGTGATTGGATGGAAAGTGAAGAGCAACCACCAGCTTGTCCCTCTCCAATACCCTGCACATTCCTAGCCTTCCAGGGACGTGTTCCCTCAACCTCTGTGTGGACCCCGACACTGGAACTTCTCAGTTCATTTGCTCTTGCATCCTCTTTTTTAAATCCATGCCAAGGAGACTTAAGAGGACTGACAGAAGAGGCCAGCTCTACCTAATGCCATCACTGCACGCAGTGGATTTTATGCTTTCCAAGCCATCAGAGAAAATACATGTTTCAATCAAGTCTAGTTGCAATCCATGCCAGCACTGGCAGGGTGTAGAGAAGGATCTGGTTTTAAAGAGAAGGCAGCTTTGCTGTGTATAATACCATGTCTTAAACCAAAGTTGTAGGGATTAATTACAGCTCAATTCCCTGGCTTTCCCAGAACAGCAGCGTTTCCCTTACACTGCAAAAGCAAGTGCCATCAGTCCACATTCAGCACAAGTACCAATCTAGGGAAAGACAAATATATACCTAGAGCAAAAAGGTTTTTGCATTACAGAACTTGAAGCAAAGCTGGTTGCAAACAATGGTTTAAATAACAGTTATTTTATCACATGGGGGCATTACTCAACATGCTCACGCTGACTGAGTTGCTTTTTACAGGCAAGCTGCAACTCCCTGAAAACAGGGATTTGTACCAAAACTCAAACCAGACTGGGTGAACGTCACTATGACTCGAGGAGCAGCAGCATCTACATCATTACTCACATTTGGTGAGCAGCAGCAGCCTTTCCTGTAACTCATGAAGTTAACAAGACCTCCAACACCCGAAGCTTTGCTACCGCCACGATTTTGTGGTGCCGCCTCTCAGGTCGAGCAGTCAGCACAGCATGCCAGATACAACAAATGAATTCAACCCAGCTAAGGGAGAAGGGAAAAGGCACTGAACAACGTAAAATCACAAAAGCCTGCCGTGGCCTTAAGTACAGGGCAACCTGTTTTTCACTCAATTTAGTTCTCCTGCTGTGCTACTGTGGAACGTAACAGAGGGTAATGTTTAATAAAAACAATTAAGAGACTTCGCAAATAGTTAGGAAGAACTGTGGGTGAGAGATTTGCTTGCCTCACACACAATCCATTCCCAGCCTGAATCACCAGCCAAAACTGAACAAGCACAAATATGCCAAATGGAGCCCTAAGATGGTCAGAAGTGACCAAGTTTTCCAGTTTTTTGAAAGACAAAGCATCTATTCATTGTAGTAACACTGAAATAACTGCAAAATCGACTGCCATTAGCAAGGATTCTTGATGTGCTAAATCATTATATATGATTCTAGGACTGCCATTAGCAAGGATTCTTGATGTGCTAAATCATTATATATAATTCTAGGACTGCCATTAGCAAGGATTCTTAACGTGCCTGCACTGAGCACCTCTGAGCTCTGCTCATACCAACATGATTCCTTTCACTGGCTGCTGCCTGATCTGCAGGTAAGTGATGTATGCATAAAGGTAAGGTTCTCTAAAGCTGATCAATCCAACAGTTTTGTATCATGAAATTTAAAGCCTGCAGTTTATTTGAAACAGAGGTACAAACAGGTATTTGAGTTCATATGCTTAACCTGAACTTTTTGCCAGCTATTAAGAGCAGTAAGAGTTTTCAGTCATGTGTCAGCAGTGCATTCTATAATAAATAATTTTTTACATTAGACTACAGTCAGCTCCCCAACCACCCATCTCCCAGTTGAACAATAAATCCCCTTCCCTGCTCTCTACCATGTGGAGATTTTGTCAAGTGCTTCTGGTTGAGGAGAGATTGTTTCAGGAGCCACACTGAACCTTACCTGTCATCAGCATTGCGGAGAGATGGGAGACGGAAACTTGTGTTCCTGTCCAGCTTCGACTGACTCTTTGTCCTCTTGATGGACCCTTTCAGACGTTTACTGAAGAAGCCCTAAAATGAGAAGTTGCAGAAGTGAACCAGGGAAACTGATGCCAGTAATAGATCAATCGATGCACTGTTACTGAATCCAAACTCAGCAGCAATTCCTGCTGACAGTGACTGCTGAACATGCTGCAGTGGGTTTCCTCTGAGCAGGAAGAAAGGCAGGGCAGGATCATCAGTGACAGTTCCACTATCTGATAGCTTCAAATGGCAATAATTAACACTACTCCCATTACCGGTGCAATGCAATGAATTACAACTATTGTACAACAGACCCAACCCTCAATAATTATCATTTAACAGGGAGTAGTCTTAGCAGTGTTTGTTCCTACCTCTCCTTTACACAGAGTGGTTTTAATTCTTGGTCACAATAAGAGTACAAGCTGGCTTTTATTGTAAGTTTCTACTGCATCCAGGTTTTCCTTTTTTATTCAGACAGGGCACATGAAGTCTAACACTAATTTCAATAGTGTCACTGGCCAGAATTTAAAACTTTGAAAGACTTCACATACTGGTGACTCCAGATACCAGCTCAACTCAAAAATCTACTTATGATCCAAAAATACTGAATCTTCAAGTAACTCATCTTCTGAACTACCATCGTTCATCAAACAATCACAGACCAAAGACGTGAGAGCTGAGAGAGCCTCTGGGGATCTAGCCAGCCTCCTGCTTGCTGTGGGTGTACTACCAATAATAGCCAACTTTGACTTTGTCTAGTGAAGTCTCTGGTGATGGAGGTTTTGCCACTTCTCGCAGTTCAGTGTTGCATCACCCTTCTAGTAAGAGAATTTTTCCTTGTGTTCAACAAAACCCTCCCAAGCAGCAATCTGCAGCTGCTGCCTCTTTGTAGCATCTGCCACTATGGGGAAAAGTTTGGCTCCATCATCTCTGTAATTCCTCTCTCCAGTGCAGCAGGCTGCCTTGTGTCACCCCTTCACCTTTTATAAGACAGATAAACAAGTCCTCAGCCTCACCTCACCATTCTCTCCTTGTTGGTATCATCAAGAGCTACTGATGTGAATCAGGAGCGTGTATGATGATACATGAAGAGGTGCATTTATAGATGGGGGGATATCACAGAAATATTTCAACTCCTGAACATGGGATTTTCTCCTATAGCCCTTTACATTAGTTTGAGCATAACATGCATCTTAAATAAACCGTATTGTGTCCAAATACTTCCAGGGCTGGCAGACATAAATGCATAAACACTCTTTGGTATGATCAAAGCAACCCCAGAGGTTTTTAATCCAATAGGATTAAGCAACATTTTACTGCCTGAATCTGCTCTGCTCCTTCACAGAACAGCTGCATGAAACCACTGTACCCTGGGCACTGCTGTCAAGAGATTCACCACAGTTGAGTGAGTCCACATGGTGGTTATAGCTTGGTAGAACGTTTTTTTTGGTGTGGATTCAACCATCAGATCTACAGCTGGACTTCAGCAAAGGTCTAGTGAGAGTGATACCCAGCTGGGGCTGGCCCTCTCTCCCATCATCTGTGGTTTGCTAGGCTGGATGTCGAGTACAGCTGCTTTTGAACACGTTCACAGGGCAAGCCTCCACAAGCTGTTTGGGACAGGTGACAGATGCTGCCCACAGCTGCCTCCTGTAATACAGAAATCAGCAAATTGGAGACAAACAAGGTCTCCTGTTCTTTCCTGCACAGAACACTGACAAAGCAAGAGTATTATATCAGCTCCAGGTGACTCAGCCAGGCTGAAGTAAAAGATAAGAAAAAAATTCTTCACTTTGAGAGTAGCAGAGATCTGAAGCAGGCTGCCCAGGAAGGTTATGGACTCTCCTTCTCTGGAGAGATTCCAAACCTGCCTGGATGCGATCCTGTATGATTTACTCTAGGAGATCCTGTTCTAGCAGGGGGGTTGGACTAGATGATCTTCAAAGGTCCCTTCCAGCTCCTACCATTCTGTGTACAGTACAGGACTAGTCCATCTTTCAGACTCCTAAGAATTAGACCATTACAAAAAAATATTAATTTATCTGTAATATTTCTATATGAAAAAATCTCACATCTCTTTCACTACTTCGGGCAGAAAGTGAGGTTTATTGACTGAACAGGGTGTTACTTCCCATGGAAAACTGGACCAGGTCATCTCTGGAGGTCCCTTCCAACTTGTGCTGCTCTGTGATTCTACAGTATTCAAAGGAAAGGGCTCCCACTCTCTTCTCATCAGTGGATGCTAGGTTAATTGTTGGAAAAGAAGTTGCTTCAAACAGCAAAGCCCAGATGTGGTCAGGTTCAAGACAGACTGCAAGTACCTCTAAACCAACTTTCCAGTCTCATGCTTGCCTTTATCTTCCCATATTTTCAGTGTTCCCTTTTAAACCAGCTGTAGCCCCCTCCCTTTAAACAACCACATCCTTCAACTCCCCCTCTACCTTTCCTCATTCTGTTATTCTTGGTGCCTTTAAATGTAGCTTGTTCCTCTTCTTCCACACAACAGCCCTCTTCATACATACTGGTAACGGGATTCTCCCCCTCTTCACACTCCTCATTCTGTTTATTTCAATGAACAACACAGTGAGTCCTGCTAAATGGTCAAGTGTGGAAGAAATTCAGCCAAATCCACAATTCCTCAGGCCCATATCCATGACATCTTCAGCAAATACAACAAGATGACCTGCTTGCTCTTCCATTGAGATTTGGATGGTGATGTATTATTGAGAGCCTGTTCATACCTGATAGCGGCACTAGGATGACAGAATCACAGAGTGGTTTGGGTTGGAAGGGAGCTTTAAAGGTCACCTAGTCCAACCCTCCAGCAGTCAGCAGGGATGTCTTCAACTAGAACAGGTTGCTCAGAGCCCCATCCAACCTGACCTGGAACGCTTCCAGGAGTGGGGCATCTACCAGCTCTCTGGGCAACCTGTGCCAGTATTTCACTACCCTCACTGTCAAAATTCTCATCCTTCTATCCAGTCTAAATCTCTCCTCTTTGGCTCAGGATCTTTCTAGCACATACAGATCACCCTCTCCCAAATACGTATGCAGGAAACAATTTGCTCACACACACCAGAGCCTGACATGCATCTGTTCACAGGCTACACAGAGAAATTGGGATGCCCTGTGGGATGGTTCTGCAGGGTACAAAGGATGAGGGAATCTGTTTTCAGCACCTGAGGCAGAGCCACGTTTACAGGCTGCCCTTCCGTTTCTGAGGCTTGCCAGCCAGCAGGCTCCTCAGGGGTGAAAGCTGCTGCATTCTCCTGAAATAGGAAATAAAAGTAGAAAAGGCATGACCTGATATCTAGATACTGCCAAGTCCCCCTGACAAATCTACACAGCATGCTGGGGTGAAAGGTACTGTCAAATGGTACTGCAAAAAGGGAAGAAGTGGGCTTAGCTGTGTGCCACTCAAACTCTACCCATGTTCCTGTGCTTTTCTTGGTCCTGGTACTGAAAAAGCGCCTTTGAAAAACCCTGTAATCAGTAGATGCTCTTGGGCTTCTCTTGGGGCCATTGCTGGAATTCAAGCAGAGGATGTATAGCATTTTCAAAGTCACTTTCATATATTCTGACCTCTCAGCATAAAAGGTAACAGACCCAACTACAGGGATTCAGATCTGGTGGACCCTGGCTCTGTTCCAGTACCTCTCAGTCTACTCAAATTGCAAACACAAAATAACATGTTTTTCTCTCCTTAAGGGCAAAGAAGACAAAGCTGACCCAGTTTCAGCAGGGGTCCAAAAGTATTTATATTGAACCACTCCAAATCCCACTCAGAGAGGGACCATGAATATTCATTTTTATGTGCATGCACACTTTTAAATTGGCTTTGCTTTAACAGTAGTGAAACATGTTCTTGGTTTAATTGAACATAATCTATTCCCTAATGAAATAAATATGCTGTCTAAGGTTGAATAAGGCTATCTAGAGCTTAGTGTACAAAAAAAGTATGAAATACTAGGGTGAAAATATACTTAAAGACAGAAATTATTCAAACAAAGAGTGTACTTATTGGTCATTCTCAAAAGATTTGAAAAACATTTGCAATGTTTGCTCTCTGCACCTTGCTGGCAGCTCATGCAGGGCCAGTGCTTACAGATGGACAACCTGGGAGCAGCATGAAAAATTCACGTGCCAGAAGTGAGCAGGGCTTTATGACTTCTATTTGCCAAAGGAAATGCTTTTATATACTGAATGCAGATATAAAAAAGATCTAGTGATGAAAAATAAACTTCCATCTGCAACAATACCATCTAACTGAAAGGATTGTTCTGTTTTTCTTTTTTCTTCTATAGGTGAGAAATCCCTGCCAATGCTAATAGCTGCAGCTTGTACCATTGAAAAGACAAAAGTACCTTGACTTCCTTTCTTATTGTCCAGGTATTCCTCTTAAACACTTACTTCAACACAAAATGCACTGCTGTTTAGGGTCCTTTATCCCTAAATGAAATGAAGCTCTGAGCTTTAAAGAATCATTGTGGAATATTTTTAACGACAGTGGGAATTATACTGCTTAAACAAACACCCTCAGACAAGAAGATGTAAACTTACCAACCAAACTGCCAGAAATTTGGAGATTTTGTTCTTAATTGAAAAAAGGGACAAAATACTTGGTAGAATGAATTAGCTAGGATCAGTACCATGTAAATGTTGCATTTTAAGAGGAGTCCAGTGAGAGAATAAAGGTAGAAGAACTGTGTATTAATCCCTCAAAAGACAGATTTGATGGCCCACACCTAATGGAACAAAGCTGGGTATACATTCCCCTCAGAACTACAGGTTTAGGGGACCAGAGATGGAAAACAGAGATGGGGGTCAATGGGAGAACTGAAGCACACGCTCAGTCAGGCATATGGAATAGGTTCAGAGCAGGTTCATCATCTCAGCCAAAAGCATCAAACACTGGGGTAAGAAATCCCAGTGGTACAGCATCTAAAAATAATGCAATCCCACTGAGAATTCGATTCATCTCATTTGGAAGTTAAGCAACTCATCCCTCTCGCTCTGCCAAGAAGAAATTGCCACAGGAGTAGTGATAAATTCAGCAGGCAGAGCCTGTAACTTCCCTCCATAGCTGCACAAGGAAGGTACAGAAACTCTGATCCCCATGTCTCTTGAATTTGGGGCTGGTGGTTGCTCAGGGCAGCTTTGGCTCACTTTGTTTCACAGATGACAACTGTCTGTCTGTCCCTAACCTCAGCAGAGCAGCACAGGAGCTGCCCAACAAATCCAAAGGCAGTCCTAGTATGAACTACTCAACTCCTTGACTGTTGCTCCCTACAGATGCACTGATTTCTTCACTCTGGGGAGAACAGCTCATGCATAATAGAGCATGATTGTCTTTCTTGTTAATTCAGCCATGAACTAACAGAACCACATAACTATAACACAAATTACCCATCAATAAAACGCAATGGGACTAGGGCAAGTTTCAAAGCACAAAACCCAGAGGTAAAATGGGTGACAATCCTACAGACAGTGCTGCAATTTGCAGGACCATTACCTACGTGAAGTCTTTCTGGGGACAAACACATTGCCTTTTGGAAGCTTGCAGCACATCTTGAACATTCATAAGTCTCAGTGAGGAGCACTGATGCATTATTTATAACAGCAGGTGGGTAACTTTGTTTGCACAGCGATGAGACTTGCTCTCTCTGAGGGGAAGGCCTGGATGGGTACAAAGATAACACCCAAGTGACTGTGGACGACAGCAGAACTGCCTCCCGACTGCTGCGTGCATTAGTACATGAAACGTTTTATCTCTTACGTTGCTCACAAGCAGCTAGCAAGAAAAAAAAAATATCACTGCCAAGTGTAAATGCCCTCCTGTGCCAGTAATGCTATAAAGCTGTGGGAAGCAAAGGAGCAGGTGAAGATAGCCAGGCTGTAAACTGGAAAGATCCAACGAGTAGGATATTCCAGGGATGTGATGGTTTGAAACTGTCTTTTTAATTTTTCCTTGCAAAGTTCAGAACAGAGAAAGTGAAAGAGTGTAAATAAATCACTATTGTTTGTAAGAGAGCAAAATACTGATTGTTCTAAACACTTCCATTGGATAGATAGAAATGTTTAAGAACTATTACCCAAAACAAAGTGGGGCACTCTGCACATTCTGCGTTCTGCAGTGGGGGCAGTTGCTGGGCTGTCTGGATGCTGTTTTCCTCTTCTTCTCTTCTGGCTGAAGATAACACACTGACCTTGGCAGCTAAGTTAACAACTTTCTGCTCTAACTAACTCTGCTTTCTGTCCAAGTGGGGTCTGGGGGGGAAGCTCCTGGGAGAGGGAGGCCCCTTTGGGAAGGGTCCCCTTTGGGGGGAAGCAAAGGGAGATTGGTTGTACTTTTCTGTTGATTGTGTATATTTGTACATATTCATTGCATTTCATCGTAGATTGTAGACTCTGCTTGTAAATACAGCTTTCATTTGCTTCCAGACTGGGCTAGCCTGGTTATTGTCGGTGGGGGGGAATTTCAGCTCACACTGACACACAGGGATTAGGAGCAAATATGGTCAAGTTTACTATCCCCTGCAGAACAACAACAGAACACCAATATAACTAGCAAGGAGGTGGAGGAGTTTGCTTATGAGCCCAGTAACCCTCCTTATTAAAACATCAGCCAAGAGTGCACAGCAGAACCACTGCTGGAAACAACTATATACACGCACCTTGGTGGCAATATAAACAACAAGGCAGTGACTTACAGCAGTCAAATTCCACCCTCAACTCCTCCGAAAAGCCTGGCACTTTGTCACTGAAGGGGTGGTTTGTGCACAGGCAGAGAAGAATAAAAACCCTGTTTGAATGTATAAACAGCGGATAAAGCACAATAAAAGTGAAGTGGTATTACGTAAATCTGCCAGAGCTTTCACTCTAATGCACCACTCTCTTCTGATCTTCTCATCCCAGCAAGAAAACTAGAACAAAACCAAACTCCAGAAGTATAAACTGATTACAGGCAGACAAGAGGGGGATTTACAAATGATATGTTTTAAAGACCAGCTCTTTTAGAAACAAAAGCAAGAAGGGATTATAGATGTATAAAACAAATAGAAAGGAAATTAACTAAGCTCCTCATGCACCCTGTTATGTAAGAAAACTGAGGGAGAATTTAACATGAGAGGCAGCACATTTGATTGTCAGGAGACCTTTTCTAATGCCATCTATAAACCATTCCCTACAATTCTCTACCACAAGATATTATACAGACAATTTTTTTCAGCAAGATTAAAAAAGGATTACGTGTTTATATAAGGAAGAATAACATATGTAGCTGCATTAGTCAGGTTTAAAAATAACAAGAGTGAGCAATTATCATGCTTCAGGACACAAGCTGATCAACAGCAAGGATCAGGAAGATATTTTTCCCCTGATGGGACAGCACTGCAGATTTGGCCAGATAACAATTTCAACTTTCCTATGAAAAATTGCCTCCAGTCACAGGAGGGACGCAGAATAGGATGAACAAGTTTAAAACCAGCAATAAGAAAACCAAGGAAATGGGAGTGGATACCACAACAGAGACATGCTGATAACACATCTATTAATAAAATGTATGGTAAGATTGTATGTTCCCTGTGTGACGTGCAGTCAAAAGAACTAAGGGGATCAAATTCCCAAGTCACTGGGAATTATACTAAAAAATTCATGAAGAAACAAAAGCTTCCTGATAGCTGGGGAGAGCTACATCAGGTCTTCAGATCCCAGTTCAGCAAGGTGTTAAGCATGAGTGCAACTGGGAGCTGTCCACATTAGGCACTAGCATAAGAACATCCTTAAAAGCCCCTCTGCAGGAACTAAGAAAGGCCAGATGTCTGGTCAAGAGAATAAAACAATGGTGATACATATTCTAAGAAACTGGTCATCTGAGTCTATCAGAGTGTTTAATCAAACAACAGTTATCAGCTGTAGCTGGTGAAGTAGGTGGAGAAGTGATGGCCTCCAGCCCACCTTGCCATGATTCAAGTGGTTGTGTTTTTGACTTTCCCTCATGTCAGGAAGCAGGCAATGATTTTTATGACCCTGGCTCTATAGTCCCCTGGCACACAGCCAGTAAGCAGCCCAGCACTTCAGGCCTTTACCTTTTGATAACACAACATACATACTAATTAGAACAATTAACGGTAATGAGCTTTGTCAAAGCCAGTAACACAAACCTGAGAACCAGCTGCAGTTGTATCTAAAAAGAGTAATTATGACAAGTGATAAGGTATCAAGGTAGAAGAAAGGGTCCAATGGGATGTGGTGGGGATGGTGGCATGACTGCTTCTGTTTAACATCTTTGTTAATGACCTGGAAGAAAAGTTAAACAGCACATTAATTACACTCAGCTATATTAAATTAGGAGGTGAAGCGAGGGCCAAGGGAGGACAGAGAAATAACACAAAGGGTGGTGAGCAATTAGAAACTGATAACACACATTCCTGTGAACTTGAGTACCAGAACTTGGAGAATCAGTCGAAGGGAATTAAAAACAGAAGAGCAAGGAGAGTGAAAAAAGGGCCAGGAAGACTGATTTACAGAGGATGCATTAATTAAACTCTGCAGAAGCTGAGTAAGCCATGATTTGGGAGGTGAAGGACAGAATGAGTCGGCACACATTTAAAACCTATCAAACCAAGGATGGAAATGTTTAAAGCTGGACGTGTTTATAGCTATAACCATTTATAATTCCCCTACACTAATTGCAGGGGAATCAAAGTCAAGTTTACACCAAATATGAGCAAAAAAAAAATGTCCCTGTTGTTCAGGTTTACCAGATGATGTCACAGAGTGGACATATCCATCACCTAACTCAAGGCTGAAGTTTGATGCAATGAGCATCCTGAAGATAGCCAGTTACTCATTTATGCCTCCTGACACAGAATCTGTGGAGTAACAGCCAGCATATGCCCAAGCCACCACATCACAGGCAAACAATAAACAAAGCAGATTCAAACAAGCGTGCCATGGTAGGAGTGGAAAGTGGAAAGAAAAATGCTCATCTTATAAGAAGGAGGACAGATCTGAGCACAGTCAGTTTTTCATGGAGGGTGCCACAATGCCTTGCACCGCCATAGATCAGTGATTCCTTCTCTGTATTAGCACTGAGGCAAAATTAAAAATGTGTACTTGTATGCCACCAGGTCACATAGCCAGAAGAGATCAGTCCTGTCCTAACCTGGCAGCACGACGGCAGCAGCAGTGCTCTGGAGGAGCAACAATTTTGCTGACTGCATAAAAGATGAGGCTGGGCAGCCACAAGATCTCATCAAGCTTTGACCTTCACTTAGGCTGGCTGCATTGTCTTCTGTTCCATTTAGCAGTACTCTTAAAGAGCAAAGAGGCAGGCAGTATTTCTATAGATCCAATTATACTCTTGACTCGAAACAAACCAAGGCAATCTGTAAGTAGCAGTCTTCCCATCAAACACACACAGGGCTCCTATAAAAATCATCTTATTTACTTCAAAGATTGTGTTCTGGCTTTCCTGTCTCATTTGTACTTGTTTCTTTGCCTCTTTCTCATCTTTTTCCCTCCCTAATAGCCAGCAGACACAGATGAATCATATATTATTTGTAATAACAACTCCCTAACAACCCTACCCCAAAGAAGCAAAAGCTGGAGAGCATGATGTGAGTCTGAAGAGTGGTTTAGTAATTTCTCTTTAGCCAGCCACTGCAGGATGTTTGAAGACTTTGATAATCTCCTATTTATCCTGGCCCCTCAATTCCAACAGCAGAGCAATGACAGAACATGGTAGGTTGCTGCAGAGTGCAACAGTAGGGAACGGGATGCGCTGAGCCCAAGATGCTCTGCCAGGACATAGTGTGTGTGGGAAGGGAAAAGCTGGTTTCTCGCCCACCTGTGCATCATGGTGCCTACTTCCAGCCAGTTCCGTCTGCCTTCCTATTTGTTCAGTCAAATAATATTCATTATTAAAAATATGGTTTCTCCTATATATGCATAGCTATAAGAAGCACACATCTGGCTGTGAGAAGACACACACACACACTTCTTTGTCTCCATTTTCCTATCTTTTCTGCCCTTCCGTCCTCTCTCCATATCCCTCCCAGATCCACTTGGAAATTGTCAAACGGCAATAAAAACAACTGAACCTATATGGAGACCAAAGTTGTACCTGCAGGCAAGAATATTTGGGGAAATGGGGAAGCAAAAGAAAGGGCGAGCACCAAGAGCTCTTATCTCTGTAGGCATGTCAGCATTAGCAGAATCCTCTTTATTCACCTTGGTAGGAGGTAACCAGAAGAAACATGTTGCACATGCTTGTCAGAGGAGTGGTTAGTCCTGAGAGAGAGCTTGTTCATAAGTACTGAAATTCTACTTCTCACACACCAGTAAATTTAAACACTCTTCTTTTCTTCCAGCAGGAGGCAGGGATGCAAACTGACTGAGCCTTACATGTCAGCCCCTTAAAATAAATCCATTAGTGACCACTGCCACTGAAGAGACTGCTTAAAAAAATGTCTCACCAAGGAAATGTTTGCTTAAAGGCTGTTATGAATCAAAATTCCAGATGCTAAACAAATGCCAATTAGCAGTATTTAAAAAAAAACAGATGCCTTGCTCTGAGCAAGTACCACTGCCTGGTGTTTGAAAGGGGAAAAACCTTGCACAGAATATGCTGGAAGCCACTGTCCTATTGAGAAGACAGCTTTTAAATAGCTTTTGAGAGTCAAACTTAAAAAGCTGTAAAAGCAACTTATTATGAAAGTCTCAGCATAATTTTCCATCAGTATGGAAGAAGGTTAAGCTGTTCCCTGCCTTAAGCTGCTTTCAGTTAGAAATTCAAGTGCTGAGGAAAAGAGGTATGGCAGAGAGTCAGGGGAAGGAGAACCGAGGCAGCACTACACCACAGCTGCTTATAGCCTTCCAACCTGCACTGCAGGTGTCAATGCTCAGAAAAACAAAAAGTTCTCTTATTATTCATCTCCTTCACATGTATAATAAATCCCTGTCACATAAAGATGACCTCACACGCAAATTTAAAGCCATTATAGACACCCTTTACATCCTTCACTTGAAGCTCTTTTCAGACCACTGATCTGAGACTTCCATGAGGCACCCAAGTCATCACACCTACTTCTGAGAGCTGAGAAATTCTTAATATAAATCAAAGGAAGAAAGATGATTCCTCCCCAGCTTATCACCTGCCTATTAGACGTGTGCCAATCCACAAAGTTAACAAGGTATTTTATTTCAGGAGGCTTGGACTGAGCTCATCTGTATTCTTCAGCAATCTTGACTTCTAATTGCAGCTTGCTCTTTTAAACAGATCAGGAGTCGGCATGTTTTAAAACAGGCTGATCTCAGCCCCCACCTGCACTGCAACCTGCTCAGGAGTCACAGCAGATAAATGGGCTTTTCAGAGCAAAACCTACAGAGCCAGAATCTTTGTACCTATAAGAAAGACAGGAGGGGGCATTATGCTCCTGGGTATGCAGGTGGCCAGATGGACAAAGAAGCGTAATACCAACTACACGTGGCACAAATAGCTTCTGGTTTTTTTTTTTTGCTGGTTTATGCCCAAGAAGGACAGCTTCCTGAGCCTATTTCCCAGAGTCCTAAAAGCCCTAGCACACTGCCAGAAGAAAGGAGAAGCATTCTGCATGGTTCTTGTTTTGAAAGGGGGCAGGAGGCTAAGAAGTGTTAAAGAGTTATTAGAGAAGAATTAGAGAAACAGTAAAACATTACTTAAAAGATAAGATCAACATCAAAAAACCTGCAACAATGAGGAAGAAAGAAAAGAGGAGCCATATGAAAAAAACACTACAGATAGCAATCAAACATTTCTGATACATAGCTTGCAGTTGTCAGACAAAGACTAAGTTAATGCATGTACACATCTGAAGGCTAGGGCAATTACTTATAGATGGAATCGAAGAAGACATAATTTTTGATAAACAAAGTCAAGAACAGAACTTCTGAAGGCTCTCAGAGTACAGAAATCTTCCTGGAACTGTGTGGACCATGGGTTCAGCACAGAAATTTCAGAACTTGACATAACAGAATATACTTCTGACAACTTCATACGCAACATCTTCAAGACTCTTCCCCCCCCCCAAGTACTATCTAGAAAACAGGTCATTGAAGTGATAGAGGATGGATCATAGAATCACAGAATAGCTGAGGTGGGAAGGCATCTGTGGAGACTGTCTAGTCCAGTTCCCCTGCTCAAAGCTGGGTAAACTAGAGCAAGATACTTAGGGCTATGCGTCCAGTCTGCTTTTGAGTATATCTCAAAAGATGGAGACTCCACAACCTCTCCAGGCAACCTGTTCCAGTGTCTAATCACCCTTAGAGAAGGGGAAAAAAAAAATAAAAGGCTTTTATGTTTGAATTGATTTCTTTTATTTCAATTTGTGCTCACTGCCTCTTGTCCAAAGAGCCTGGCTCCATCGTCTTTATTACCTTCTATCAGGTATTTATACACATTGTTAAGATTTCCTGCAGAGCTTCCTCTTCTCAAGGCTAAGCAATATACTCTGCTTTAACTGCTACTACAGGTACTTTTTGAACTGAAGGAAAAATGTTATTCATGATCTTTCACTAGACGTTACAAGTTCAAGCTTTTTAGACGCTTTCTGATGTGAAAGCCTCTACCAAAAAAATACTCTTCACAATGAGGACAGTCAAACTTCAGAAGGAAGGCTGTGCAATCTGCATCCTTGGAGGTTTTCAACACCTGACTGGAGAATGCTCTGAGCGACCTGGTAAATCTTGGTCCAGCTTTGAAGAGGGGCATAGATCAGAGACTTCCAGAGATCCCTTCCAAACTATATTATTCTATGACGAAGACCCAAGCATGAACACCCAGTATGAACTCACTTCCTTGGTCCCTTTTTCAATCCCAATAAATCATCAGTGCACCAGTTGCTTTGAACACCATCTATTTTATACACTCTGACCAACATTAATCCTTTTATAATTTAAATAGCTCTCATTAAATCCTTGACTTTTTATCTTATTTTTAAAAGGACACAGAAGAATTTAATCAAAACCCAAGTTTCATATGTTTTGATCTGGGTGTGTGCAGGAAGTGTGCTTAAAAGGGATGAGTGCTAACTAAAGCAAAACAAGAACATACACACTGAGGTACAGAAATGGCACTCACATCCATAGGGAATATACAATCCCCACAATGTTCACTGTGTAATTCTCCCTGATTTTAACTCAGGTTTTAAAGTAAGCAGATGACTTAGGAGGGGTATGAAAGTATACATAGAGAGGTATGAAAATATTTGCAATATTCAAGTTAGATGGTTTGAAATATGAACAAACACCGGTAAAAAATTAATGAGCACCTCACTTTGCTTTGAAGATTCTGCCCTCAGTTTAATAATAGCAAGGCCTTTGTGCTCATGCATACACTGACCAAAGACCGCCACAAGCAAGAAAATCCAGACTCTATCTGAAAATGCCTCATGCAGACTCACAGCTAACCAAGATCATGACAAAATCCAAAAACCTAAAGAGCAATTAACACACCTGCAAAAATTCTACTGGCTTCCAAATAAACTGTGAAGCCATTTCAGTTTTCTGTGTACTTCATTGGCATGAGGGAAAAATAACACGGTGTCACCAAGCTAAAGGAACTTTCTTCCTAGTTGAAACTGAATATGCAATGCAATCCCTGGCGGTGACTTCAAAAGTATTTATATAGGTCGCTGCCCACATGAACACTGATGTTTCACTATCTGCAGCTTTACATCAAGGCAATGAAAATAAGCAAGTTACAGATCTACCAGAAATCTCATTGATAATACATGACAGTTGATACCAATACCTCTTGGTCCACTGGAAATGTTAACTAAATACTCCTCTTCCTCCCTCCCCACCCCCCAACCCTGCCTTGCCTCCCAGAGCTTAGTTGCACACTGTGATATTTTAATCTCCTCCTCCTATTCAATGAGAAAAATTCCTCCTTTGCAGGAAGGGCACACTTACTGGCACTTTGAAAGGAGAAGTATTCGAAGCATCCATGGAGTTGGTTTTCTCAGAGGTGCTGGTCCCGGAGATGCTCCGTCTGCGAGGAGATCTCTCTGCTGGGACCTCTGAGGAAGAGAAGAAAAAGAAGGTGAATGGGTGCTGGGGGGTGGGGAATAGTCAGGTTTTCTGCTCTATAGGAGAGATGCCTCAGCAAAGTTTCGAGTGTGTTAGTGAATTGCTGAATTACACTCTCCTATTTTTCTATCTCTTATTTATTCACTAAATTACAGTAGCATTTCCACTGACAGATTCAAGGTTGTGGATCTGGCTTGGCAGTAGGCAATTGAAATAAAAAATGCTGGTAAAGATCAATATCCAAACATATGCAGTATTCTACCCTTCTTTGTGAGATACTGTTCAGAGAACTTTATAATTATTTTTTATTTTTACACAATGCAGTAATTAACAGATACCTAAAAATCACAACATAGGGAATCACAACGCAGGGAAGCTTGGTTTTAGTCACAACTGAACCCCATTTGACATAGGTCCAAGTTTGGTCTAACAGGATCACACTACTTGCTCAAACCATGCAAGCAGCAGAAGACTCCTAACTGCCTGGGTAATATGACAGATACATCTCTGCAGATTAAAAAAAAAAAATAGGTCAACTTCTCCTCATTCTGGGAATATGACCTTACTAAGATACGACTTTGGCATCTTAAATCTATGCAGGCTGATCTGACGAGCACAAATATTCATGAAGGATGCACTTAGATATTTTTATAGCATACTAAATGTGGATAATAGCTTAACAAAGTATACAGAGTATTAACAACCTCTCCACAAACATATATACAGTGCATATATGCATTTTTATGTACAGCTAGATAGACATACACAAACATACGGATACCTTTATCACAACTGCTGCCCATCTCCAGCTCAATTGCCAGACTTAAAGGAATCCAGCTTCACAAAACATCCCCCGACATGGGGAGGGAAAGAAATCACTTCCTAGCAGAAAGTCCATTGTTATCTTCTGAATCTTAAAGAAAAGGAGTAAGCTGTGACTCCAGACAGTGACATTTTGACTCCTGCCGTTTTCCTTTCAAGAGACAGATGCAGCTTAAACTTCCATTTCTGGCCGCCTGGCCCTGGGGATCCGTGCTACTTCCACTTAAGAAAACGCCGGGTCTCTGGGTTCCCCCTCCCTTCCCAGGGCTTGCAGAGAGCAAGCGAACGAGCAAGAAGCACACAGGACTGCAGCTATTCAATCAATCGCTCCGACTGCACATCCTCATTAGTTACTTTCAAGCTATTAACAGACGCCCAACTGCCGGCTTCCCTCTGCCACAGAAAATTTCTCTGTATATCCTGATTCACAGCAGCAAAGAAAAAAAAAGGTTTGCAGAGATAGACAGCCAGCTGGTGCCACGAGAGCAGTGTTTGCCTCCAAATAACCAGAGGAAAAATGAGAGAAGCCTTCTTCAGGGATAACGTTACTTGTGATGTCTTTGCATACCGGATTTTGATTTCACCAGAGTTATAACGTGCGTCTCCCATGGACGCTTGAAGAAGGACAAAATGGAGCATACCGAACGAGAGGCTCAGAAACCTGGACCCTGCAATGCTACTGTCTCACACTCTAGATATTTATCTCCTAAAAAAACCCAGACTGCTAACCATCAGCCTCTCAGGCTGCCGGTAACCATCAGTGGGGAAAGGACTGCCAAGAGGGAGAAGAGCCTCCTAAACTGGGCAAACAAAGTCTTAACAGACAATGTGGCTACCACTGAAAAATGGGCAGGGCACAGCTGCTTGCTGCTGACCATGATGAGCTCTGCTTGCACCCATCAAGTAAATGACGGTCTGACAAAGCTCGCAGTAACTGCTCCAGAGCAATGCCACCTTTAGGGAGATCTCTCCTTCGGCTAGTGAGCAGCAGGCTGCATTTTCTCTTACAGCTAAGGAGACATCGCCCGTTCCAGCCAGCATTCCAGCGCTGGAGGGTAAGTCCCTGTCAGGGCACCTTTACAGAACAAAGCACTTGGAGCAGGGCCAGCGCTAGCCCAAGGGTTTTGCGGAGCGGTCAGTTGCACCGTCTCAGGAGCCTCTGCAGAGCTTGCTGATTTTCATCTGAAGATGAGCTCTTTTATCCCCCCAGCCTCCTCACTCTACCTCCAAGAAGGGAAACTTCTTTTCTGCAGCGCCTGTAAGTGCTGCTCTCATAAAGAGAGCTGCATTAGGTGGGATTGAAGTGCCTGCTTCTGCTGTTCCCACTGTAAGTGTCATGAAAGCAAGTGGGAGTGGTACGTTCGCTTGGGGCCGGGGATGACAGGGAGCACCTTTTCTTTTTACATCAAATAGTAATGCATAACGTAACAGGCTGGGCTTTCTCCACTTCTCACACACAGGAAATCACATCAAAACTGCTTCAGTAATTTAACACAGTCTGTTAACTTTGCTGAGTCATAAATGAGAACAGGAGCCTGAGTTTCCCCACTATTTTCAACAGTAGGTTCTGCAGGAAGGGCAGTTTAGGAAGAAGTTTAACTTTAACCCAAATGGAGTGGAAGAGCTACAAGGAAAGCGCCTGGCTCTCCCTGCCTTCCCCTTTTCCCCCACAGCAACCCAGCAGCAGTTGAGCTCTCTGTGAATACAACACTGACATTTCATTGCTAGAATGAGTTTTGTCAGTTCTTCAGACCATCAGAAGGGAAAACGCAATATTCACAAAGTACCTGCAATGAAATAAAAATGAAAATACCTTTCCCTCCCTTCTCCTTCCAAAAAACCAAGCACAAATAAACAAGATGTTCAGTCCTCAGGAAAAAGAATACCTAGGTGTAGGAAAGTTGTTAAGAGATGTTACCTGGAAATTAAAGGCTAAATCAACCTGCTATGATGTCCATAGAACAGTGGTTTTGCTGAGCTGAGGGGAAAAGAAAAAAAATCTATACTGTCACCACCAGGCAAAAAATGAGACAGTTCCCTCCCCTGCTCCCCAAGTAATGCTAGAGGCTACTCTTGCATAATCTTCACCTGCTCTAAAAATCAATGCACCTCTCACTGGCTTAGTATTAAATTACAACTGCTTTCTGCATTGCTCACTCCTGGGGATCAAGACTACAGATAAATCACCTTGTTTCTAGGGATAAACAATCTGAATCCTTTTGCATCCGCTCACAGTTTCTGGGAAGAAAAAAAAAAAAAAAAAAGGTGGACAGAGCTGGTCTGGCAATTTTATGTTGGGGGATAATTTCAACCCACCACACCTTTTCAACCCTAAAAAATAATCCAACAAACGCTGTCAACATCCCTATGGGAAACTAATTTATCACCTCATATATAGGTGATGTGCAGTAGTAGTTATGTAAATAAACATTAATGCAAATAATTATTTACATGCTGCATCGAAATAGCCAGTTACAAATTAGCTGAGCCAATTACTCAGCAATGGCAGGTGCCTCTGAAGAGGGAGCTGCCCATGGATACAATGAAGATAGGTCTCTTCACATCTTCATCTTGCACCACTTGCTACCCTCTGCAAAACCAAAGCTTGTTTTGCTGTCCAGAAGGCAGGTTTCTGTAAGACAGGTGCCACTTACTACTAGGAGTAGTGGTGGTGACTGAAGGCAGCTGTCTTGGCTGCAGCTGTGTCTCCTCAATGATACCCAGCCTGGACTGAAGATGAATTTTCTACTGCTTGGTGCTCTGGCCACTTGAAATCTGAAACATGGCTGTTGTGGGAGTTTGTATTCTACTGTGAAGAGGTTTTTGTTAGGGTGAGAGAAGGCAAGAAACTTCTCAGCTTACAATAGTGCTTTCTACTCCAGCTCCATTTTTCTGAATTAGAAATGTATTGGAAAAGGGCAGGAGAAACAATCAGGAACAATGAAAAATCCTCAGGGATTAGAGTGAAAAGAATTCACTTACTAAACTCGCAAAGAAGGGCACAGAAAAAGATTACAGGAGCGTCTGTGATTTTGCGAATGGCAATGCAACGAAACTACTGCATGGTCTCAGTGGAACGTGCATCATGACTGTGGCACATTCCAGGCTGGGCTTGTGTCCTCCCTGGATGAGCAAGAACATCTCCAGATCTGAGTTGCTGTTTAGGGAGTCCAGGAGGCAACTCTAAATCAGTCCAAAGACCTACCTAGAGATGTAAAAAAGGGGTAAGCACACTGGCAAGTGCAACTCTGATCTGACATTACTCATAAGACATTGGTACTGGTCTCTGTCACAGTGAACAACAAATCAGACCGTCTGCTCTAGGCTGGCAGGTTCTACATTTCTATAACAAAGTCCTCAGGCTCGTCATGGTCTGCACACCATTCTTTTATCCACTGTGACTTTCAGCAGTTCATAACAATCAATCAATAGTGACCATCAATAATCAAAGCCACAAGTCTACCAGTGCTGACTTGAAGCAGTCCATAGCAACACATGGCTTAGCACTGCTACAATGGCCTTTGCTTGGATGTTCAAGAAAGATTTTGGTTTGTGAAAGGCCACACTTATCATCCACTGAAAATAAAATAATCCTACTACTCACAATTTAATTAATATTTCTTTCCCAAGAGAGACAATAAAATAAATAAATCGTATCTCTCCTGAAATTCATTCTCCTGGTAGCTTTACTTGATATCTTTGTGTTGTCTTTACTAGGAAGGGGGGCAGACTGCTGGTGTCTATTATCTACTGGCTAGGAAAAGAAAAGGAAGATATAATAAGATTTCAGGGATTGGGACTTCCTTTTGTTTTGTCTGCACACATCCTGATATGATGCAACTAGAAGGGACAGAGAATATGATTCATAAAAAGAATCAATCCATTGTGCCTTGCAAGTCTAGCTTAATTACAGGCATTTGAAAAATACCAAACCAGTTCAATACAAGCAATTACCTACCCAGAACCCAGTGTTCCTGAGACTGCCTCTCAGGTGCACTTCCATTAACATGTCCCCAGCTGAAACAAAACAAAACTCCACCCAAATATTTGCCCCCCTCCTTTATAGAGCTACCCTGGCACTCCCCAGGAGAAAATGGTAATTGCTGCTGGTCAGAGCATTAGCTGAGCCAACAAGCAAGCCTGCAATTACCCTCGTGTCTGAAGAAGGGATCAATAAACTACACACACCATCCCTTTTCTAAAGCAAAATCTGTCATTGTTTTAAATGCAAACAATATGAATGTTTACATTTATAAATTCACTGAATCACAAAACAGAATCATAGAATTGTTTCAGTTGGAAAAGACCTCCAAGACCATCAAGTCCAAACATTGACCTAATACCACCATGGCCATTAAGCCATGCCCCAAAGTGCCATGTCCACACATTTCTTGAACACCTCCAGGGACAGTGACTCCAGCACCTCCTTGGGCAGCCTGTTCCAATTTCTTTCAGGAAAGAAATTTTTCCTAATATCCAACCTAAACTTGCCCTGGCACAATTTCAGGCCATTTCTTTTCCTTCTATTACCTGCTACTAGGGAGGGAGAGGAGACCCAACCCCCATCTTACTGCAACCTCCTTCTAGATAATTGTAGAGAACAACGGGATGTCCCCTCAATCTCCTCCTTACTAAACAACCCCAGTTACCTCATCATCTGATTGGGGAGGTTCATCTGCCTGAAGAGATTATGATACATTTCAAATACAGTGATGCCTGGAGGCTTCTTACCAGGATGCAGGATGGGTGGGGACTGTGTACTGAACAGGCACCATATCTGCCTCAAAGGATTTACAGTTTTAACTTGAAACAAGGCACTATTAGAGTAGGATAAACCCTACACAGCAGGCAGGAAGAAAGAAGGATATTAAGAAAATAAGACATGTACGTCACCCTTTATGGGCTGCTAGGTAATTATTTGTTTTAAATATAAACTTAAGTAATTATCCCCAGAGAAATAACTGAAGCCTAGGGGGTGAAAATAAAAGAATATGTTGAGGATGAATTTGGGGAGGAAAAAGAAAAAATCATCTTTGCTACTGAAGATTGGTATGAATGGGATAGACAAAGAGTTTCTCTTGAAGACGACAAACAGAAGAGACCCTTCTGGAGAAGTGGCAATTGACTAGAAAGGACTAAAGAATTTCAAGGCCTCCTTCAGCACTCTGGCAAAAAGCCAATTAATCTATAGATTAACTACAAAAGAAATACAGAATAAAACCCTAAAACACATAACTTTTTGTGACAGTACTTCTTTTACAAACACACTTAAAGAAATAATGGGTTCCAGCCTAGGTTTGGAGGAATTGCAGTACTTATGGGTTTGCTGTTGGCAGCTAGTTTTTGAAGATGTTACCCATAGATGTAACCACCAGTTGAGTAGTTCTCTAGAGAGACAGATTTAGTATTTGTATCATGGACAACAGAAACTACAGAGCTCATTTCTTACTTTACAAAGTCAGTACACTACAGCTCTGAGCTCATAGAGCAGAAAACCAAACCAAACCGGAGATAATTGCCTTTCTATGTTGCTACATGTTTACTGTTTTCATTGTGAGTTGCTGATCACCTACCACAGCACATAAATAATGAAGGTGCTTGTTTGACCCTGATGGTTGGGTCCATCATTAGTTGATGATGTTTGACCCCAAAGCACATGAATTCAGCATGCTCCCAGGCAGTTTATGATATATTACTACAGCATATATATTCAGTAACATGGCATTCACACTTTGTTAAGAGAAGAAGAGACTCTCTTTGTCTCATTAGGGTTGTTTTCAGAGAGCTCATGTGACAGCACTAATGAGAAAGATTTCACTGGGTACAGGCAATGTTTACTTCTGGTTTCTCCTACCCTGGTGAACATACATACCAGGTGAGAAAAGGAGAGACAGTAACAAAAAGCAGAAAGTTAGAAAGCATTAGGACATAGATAAAAAGGAACAGCAACAAGAAGAAATGTCTAAATGGCATCTTTCAGATTAATGTTTCTTAACAAAACAGGAAGCCTCATATAAAAATAAATTTAAATGTTAATGGTTTTGTTTGGAGTAAGAATTACCTCTCATTTGCTCACTTGAGAAGAATTCAGACTTGGGCCCAATTCACAAACTATCATAAAAAAATAATTAAATGCCAATGTAAGAAGCTTAGGGTGATAGCAAACTCCAAACCGCTGATTTAAGTTTTAAGTCCTGAAGTCCAAGTTTGTGTTCTGACTAAATACATTATGCAAGTTCTGCAAAGTATAACTTAAAGGAGAAAATGGAAACATGCAGTGATAGCTTTTCCATATTTATCAAAACAATTAGCCAGGGGAAAAAAGCCACAAGAAGACACATCAGAGAGAATGCAACCAAGTCACAGCATACTGAAGTGCACAGATACTACAAAGCCAGGAAAAGAAAATACAAAGGGAAGTCTGTAAAGCTCACTGGTTACAGAACTCCCATCATCAAACACTCACTAGATACCAATTATGATCAAAAACTCTCCCAGTCCATTAGCAGTGATTGTAAAAGAAGATACTGTGCTTTACTAAGGATTGGGTTGATCAGACAAGTCTTGCAAGATGATCCAGGTAAATATAGAAGATTTTTAATTTACAGACAGGTAAATCTGGTGGTGTTAGGCACTTGCATTGAGCTGGCATACCAAAAAAAAAAAAAAAAAGGGTAATTGAATCAGTGGCCAGCTCAGAAGGTGCATAGCAAGCAACCTAAATGACAGTTTAAGTCACTTAAAAGACATTTATGTCATTGATTCCTAAAGGACATTGCAGTTGGAAGGACGAGACCTAACATGCAAAGCAGATGAATACACAGAGGAAACTGGAAGAAAGGGCAAGAATATCACAGAAGATAACAATTTTTTGCTTTGTCTCTCACCATTTCTTTTTGCAGAACATTCTGAGGAAACTGCACATGGCATTTAGTGAGTACAAGATCAGCTGTTATTAAAGTCATGCACTAGCTTTGAGCTGGGGGAACACCTCTTCAAACTGGAGTCAGAAAGGAAACAGATGCATGTCCATAAACTGTTTAACATATCCTCTGCATGGTGTGAGTGGCCACACAAAACTGGGAATAGTTGCCCCTTTTTAACCTCCTCAGGTCAGCCTGCAAACCCTCCTTTAATGGTTGACTCTGCACAGAGACACAAATTGCCTGGAGAACTCTGCCAACACAAAAGAGGACACAAGGAGCTACTGCACATGACCTGGTGACGCTGATGCCCTCCTTAGTTCCTAATGATCTTGGACTGCCCCTGCAAATTCAAATTACCTGGTGTTTGCTGCAGAGAGATTGCACACAGACAATTAACGCAGATCAGCTGATGCATGGTAACTTGTTCCCACAATGTAATTTGTTTAGAGGCTTGTGACTTAGACACACATTAGTATGTTATCAATATTTATTATCCTCATTATTAAACAACAGCCTTGAGCCATGGCTTTCAAACTCAATCAATGAAAGATCTCTTCCCCCCTTTCATATCCACACTTCAAACACACCTAATCTCACCAACTCACATCAACAATTTACAAAACCCCCTATTCATTCACAATTCATCCCGTCCCCTAAACACCTCCAACCCCCACCACAATCTTTTTCCTCTTCATAACCCTAACCTACCCACAATCAACCACTTCTTCAAATTCCCATCTCCCCATCAATAACCTTCCCCCCCCCCCCCACACTCACTCGCTTCGCGCTGTACCCACAGTGCTTTAGATAACCTATCCCCACCCACCTTCCCCCTTCTACCTCCCCCCAATTTCCCCATTACACACCACATCCCTAATTACTCCCCCCCACATACCCAACCCCACTACCCTTCAAATCCCCCACCCCCACCTCAATTTACTACCAACCATTATAAATATTATATCAAAACCCCCTCCTTCCCCCCTCAATCCTCTCATCCCATACCTCCCACCCCCCACCCCACATATTCTAAAACCCAACCTACCCACATAACATACCATCACATTCCCCATTCACATACCTATCCTATCCACCCCACTCATACTATACCCACTCACCATCATTCTATCTGCCGACGCCTTGCCTCCTATGTACATTCATCATTCATCCCCCCCCATTTTCCTCCACTCAACCTTAATTCATACCCCCCACCATCCCTCCCCCTCTCCATCCCTCCCCCTCACCTCACCACTATCCCACATACAACCTTTTTTCCTTCCCACCAACCCTTTCTCACACCTCCCCCCCCAACAAACCCAAACCTTTCCCCTTCCCCCCCCACACCCCCCCCCCCACCTCTCCCTCCTTCCCCACCCCCAACACCCCCCATCAATTCCCCCTCCATCCACCATACCCCCCCCCTCTCCCCCAACCTTTGTCTGTCACTCTGTTCACTATACTATAGACGCTCGCTGATATGTTGTAATAACCTCACCAAGTCCCATATCATCCACCCCTATTCCACATCCTCCCCCTCACACTTTTCCGCTCGTGACCCCCACATCGCCTACCACCTCAACATATATATCAAACATTTATATATAACACACAATGAGAAACTCTGTCCAACCCCTCTTATTACGCTGTATGAGAATACTATTCCATAACCCACTTACCTCCCTACAAGTCTCTGTGTGTGTACATCCAGTGTATCCATCCCTCTCCCCTCGTCACAAGTATCTCACCTCAAAAGTTCGCCCTGATCCCCTGACACCATTGTATATCAATATCTCCTGGTCCTCATGAGAGACCAAGTATAGAGTCACATGATCCTAAATCCAGATCTCCACACACAATCTCATGCAATTAAATACTACCCATCCACTACCCACAATCCAACTCTTGTGTGCTACTCAGATCAAGTACCTCTCCACCCTTAACCATATTCGTATGCCCATGACAACAGACGTTGTCACGACACGACGCCACATAGTTGTACTACTACCACTAATTGATTCCATCATGCGTCCATTGTAATGTTCACACTCCACGTCCTCCCTGTCCGCCTAATCATAATCAGTATTCCTGACATTGCACCATTGCTCCCTGCATCACAACCCGTGTAAAGATCCCGCTCACTAGCTTCTTCCAAGAACTACTAACCTCAGCTCATCCTCCCATCATGTACTAATCCTTTGATCCATAAGTGCCTCGTACACTCACCACAAGATCCAAATCCCCCCCATATTATGTATACCCTCAGTAACAGTCCCCTCTACCTCCCACTAGATCCCACCTATCTACCAATCCACACAAGTGTGTAACCCACCCCACTACTCCAACTGTGTCCGTATCACTCACCATTACAGAGTGATGACCCGATACACTTGCACTCCAGTCACCAACACCCTCCGCTCATCCCTCCACAGATCTACATTCCCCAACACCACCTATTATGTGATAGCACACACACCACATATGACGCTTTGATCCTTATATCTACCCCCACCTCCTAGTACTCCTCCTGCCTCTGCAGTGTCGTCATCTATCCAGCAACAACATACTACTCGTCCTAACCCCTCTACCTTCCTATCACCCCCATTGTACTCTAGACCTAGTGTCACTCACCACACCCTCCTCCCCCACACACAGTGTGCTAACCATCCCCCACATCCTTGTCCACCTCCCACTACTTTGCACTTTCTATCGCCCCGTTATAGTTTGATCTCCTGTATCATTTACACAGTTAAACTAACTATGTACACCCAATCTCTCCACATTACTACTTGCACTCCAACCATGATATCTCCCCTCCTCACTCCTCTCTCTATAACACCCCCCAACCCACATCCCTCATACACCTCCCTCTCCTTCCATTTATTTCTCCTACATATTTCACCAAAAATACCCAAATATACCTCAAACCCCTACCCTCCTCCTCCCCCCTCCTTCCCCCCCCCCCCCCCCCCCCTCCCCCCCCCCCCCCCCCCCCCCCCCCCCCCCCCCCCCCCCCCCCCCCCCCCCCCCCCCCCCCCCCCCCCCCCTTCCCTCGCACTCACCTCCACACACTACAACATCATCATATACCTACATCCACTACTACCACACTATCACTCATCTTTTTCTCTCTTTCTTGATCACTGTGCTCTAAACCCCACCCTCCCTCTTTCCCATTACATGACACCTAGACCAACTCTAAAGCCTACCGCTCCTCCCGACTAGACACCTATCATCTGTCCTCAATACCACCTCCCCCACCATCACTCCATAACCCAGTACACACATTACAACATAATACCAACAAGATTTATGTTCTTCTCTAAATTCGTGTCACCATTACTAATCATACATCACCCATTCCCCCACCCCCCCCCCCCCCCCACCCCCCCCCCCCCCTCCCCCTCAACACTTCCCCCCCCAAACCCCCCCCCCACCCCCACCTTTCCTCTCCATTAACCTATAATCCCCTCACAACCATACCCTCATCAACCTCCTCCACCCTCCAAAAACCATCCAAATAACCATCCCATTCATATCACCCACCATATCCACTTCTCCCACCCCCCACCCATCCACCCCCACCAATCCCATTCTTTTCCTCCAATCACTTCACACCATTCCAATCACCATCCATCCCCCCCTCCCTCCCCCAACTCTCTTTTTCCATCACCACATCACCACAGTATACCTCCATCCCCCTCCATTCCCTGCTCAATTTAATCCTCCAATTGCACTCTCCCGCTCACCTTTCACTCTGTTCTCCTCCGTAGCTCGTAGAACATGACTCTCTCCATATTCATCATGCTCTCTTTTTTTGTCCTTGGTCGCCTATCCTTTCGTCATTCTCTCCAACGTCGCCTTATCACGTCACTACTGTGTACTAACAAACCCCGCGCACACGCCATTTACACGTCACGCATTCGTTCCACTACCTGAGTCAATACTACTCCCCCTCATTCTCTGCACTTGCCTGACTGATCCGCGTCGTGTCTTCCATGTACCAAATGATCCTAGTACCGTGTCTGTTTATCCTTTGTAAACCGAGATATTGATATTCATGGACTGTGCTGTCTGTAATGTAAGACACCCCCCGCCTGTTGTCTCCACCAAGTGACTGTGTTATCCCAACCCATGTCTACCTTGCCACCCGTATCCGTCCGTCCATAATACGCTACACTATCTTTGTGTGACACTATAGTTGGTGCCACCCAGAGTCATCTAATCCATGTGTGACACGACGCTTTGTCACGCTCTCATCAACTGACAGTCACCCCACACCATCCGCATATCATCAAACCCTATCCCGTCTCTCTATGTAATAAGCGTCCCACAAGCGGTAGCACCATACTAACGTAAATGACGTCCCATCCTGTGACACCACCATATTAGATACCCCACTCTGCATAATCCTCCACCCACTTGTTATCCAATTCTATTCTGCCTGTCAACCCCCACTCCCTCGCCATCCGTGTGTCCCTCACGCCCCATCCACACCTCTTAGCACTCTACACTCCTCCTCCTAATCCCTCCAACAGTGCGTCTATCCGTGCCTGCCCCACATCACTGTCCCCTCGCCCTCATCGCCGTGCCCCTCTCTCACACCGCATTACCCCGTGCCGCTGTAGCCTGCACGTCCAACCGCATAGACGTAACCCCTCTCACCTCTCTCATCACTACCCTCGATCTAAATATGTCCTCGTACTGTATACCCATTCTCCTCACATCCCCTCCTTGTGCCTTCATCAACACGTGCTCCAATACACAGAGAACCTGCATCAGTTTGTCCGTATTGTCTCCAGTTTCGTGTAGTTCAGTCCTCAGTGCCATCTGTCTCTATTCCACTCTCTCATATTCCATCCCTCATAACACTTCAACATCCATATTCCTAGATCTGATAGATTCAACCTATGACCTCCTCGTCATCAGTGCTCGTGAACCAACCATCCACGCCCTCCCCATCCGTACACTCCTGATCTGCACATCTACTATATCTCCTTACTTGTGTACAACTACCCACAATAGTCTATCACACCCCGCCCTCATGTAAAAACAGTCAAAAGAAACTCTCTCCCTGCCTATGCGCCTCATACTCCCCACCTCCACCCAACTGTGCTGTGCACACATTCTATCGAGTGTTCTGATCCCCAAACGTGACATCACCAATGATACACCACCAATCAGCTCCCTAACATCTACTATATAGTGACCTTGCACACATGTCCCCCATAAGACAGACCCCACTATAACCACCGGCCCCCCATCAAAAAGCAATAAATTCCACCCATATCTACTCACACACCCCTATCATGTAAACAGAGTAGAGCGTGTGTGTTATTGCGCCACCTGCTGCTTCACCTCCCACTAATATCTCCTGTCCCTCATAGTACTATCGTCCTAACCTCAAAATCTAATATCACTGCGTAGTATCCTCACTCAGTTGTACCTGCCCGTAACAATCCACCTCCATGCACACAGCTCGAGACAACACACACGTGTACAGTTCCTCGCCTCCTCCCCCCCCCGCTAGCGCTCTCTTCTCTCACCACCCGTCGGTATAGGCGTCCGGTTACTTGTACTATCCTTTGTGTCTAGTAGCGATGATATGTGCCTACTGTGAGAATCACAACATCAGATCTGACCGCCATAGCCTTATTAGACTTGCGCGCTCGCCCACTTGCTGTAGCCTCTACTCGACTGACCATTACTGTCTCGCTCCATTCGTAAGAGTCTGTCATTGAGATATTATCCCTGTGACGCCCGCTCTATGAGATCTAGATATCGGTATATCTCAACCCAGCTCTAAGCGAAGTGACTTTTCGCAAGAGCTTATGTTCACACTCACCATTGTCGCTATCCTTGCAACTTAGTGTCCCAGATGCATGTTCCGTTAGACTGATCTCTGTTCCGCTCCTGAGCACAGCTTGCATCTCGTGTCCTTGAGACTTTATTGTTCTTCAAGTCGTCGTTGCAGTGTTGTGTGTCTCTTATGTAGCTATGTCCATGACATGTGTATCTAGGTCGTATTATGGATGCCAGAAAAGATGAAACTGCTTTGTGATGCTTCTGAATGAGATAATAGAGGCCAGTAAGATAAGAAGAGGTGCATAAGACGTGATGCGGTACCTAAGTTGAACGTTCAGGTCTAGGAGCTAAGTTTAACTAGACTCTGAATGAAAGGGCATCTAAAGTTTCGAATGCGCGTCGGGATCCCACTCGGCCCAGCCCGTTATGCCGTCTGAGACTCTGTACTCACGAGAGGGAAGGGAAGACCGACACCTAAAAACATCCCTACTATTTATCTCCTCCATGTGTGGTTTCACAGATCACAATACCATGCACCAAGCGCTGTCTGTAAATGGGCAGTCAGGAGAACGGACATGCATCAGAACAAAAGCAGGCTTTGCAAAGACTCAATGTCAGAAAGTTCAGTCAGGCCACCGCCCCCCAACCAGAAAAGTCCGGAAGTGTAACGTGGCAGGATAGAAGTAGGAAGCACGCCTGTCAAATAGAATACCTACCTCTCGAACACCCTATCGATCAGAGTAAAGCCAGCCGAACAGTCTACTACAGATCATTGCACCCTGACTGTGCACCACCTTTAGCGAATAAGTCACTGCACAGTGTTTGTCTCTGCATCTATTCATCTATGCCTTGATCTGTGTAGTTGAGAGGAGAGACCCATCCGTGCCTCGCAGAACAGAAGGACATCCAACTGTGCAACACAGTGCGAAAGAGCTCAAAGTGATGTCCGACTCACTGACTGTCGCATTTTGCTCGTTAAGTGCAAGGAGATGAGACTATCCAGCCGCACCTGCAATGACTGGGCACTGGTCTGACGCTCGCCATGTCACCGGTTTGGATTTCCACCTCGGTCAGCTAAAACTGGTAAGAGGTTTTGTTTTTTTTTGCAGAGTGTGTGTGTCACGAGTATGCTCGTTTGCGACATGACTTCGATTTTTTTTGTTCTAGAGTAGATTGTACGAGTTTTGTTATGCTTTTTACTCGGACCCATCCTCGCTGTAGATCTCGATCGCTATGGGAATACTCTCAGAATCGTTCTCTAGATACAATCGCTTAGAGAAAGAAGATAATCTTGAACGCCTGTCTGCACTTGAGTGTTAGTATGTGTGAAGCCATTGAGCGTGTAGGGAGCTACACATTGCTGCTCCTACGCTAGCTGCAGGAATAGCGATGTGAGGTACTGGTGTACTGGTAACGGTAGCCGCTATGCTCACAGGCACCAAGAGGGCACTGGCTGAGACAGTTGCTGCTTAAAATTTGCTGTTTGTGCTCGCAGAGTCTAGTAAGAAGCATGACGTCTCGTTGCTCTGAAGAGCTTTCAAAGAGCACTTTCAACAAGTGGTCGTCGCAAGATGTTTCAGTGGAGCGCGCAGCTCTGTTCGAGAGCTAAGAGTGGCTAAGAGCGCTGAGCGTGAGAGGAACATTCAAAACATGACCAATTTATTTTCATGCTGCAAGACCTACCTAGACTGGGAAAAAGTTTGTTGAACCAATGCAAATAGATACAAATTGTTCTATCAACCAGAGGAGAAGTATGCAAAATATGAGAATATATAAAGGTGGGAGACATCAGCTAAGGAGTAATATAAACAAACAAACAAAAATACCCAAACAAACAATCCAGGAGTAAGAAGCAACTAATCTCTGCTTTGAGAGACTGTTTTCCAAAATTAGCACTGGTAGCCATACATAATAGCAGGTGAAAACATGAAAAAACTCCTTCAAAGCGTTGAGGTTCATCTCCCCCACCCCTCAGCTACAAAAGCAGAGTCCACCAAGCTGAAAATTAAACCAAGCCATTATGTCTTAGCACCTCTTATATAAAGGAATAGTTTAAAACTTGTGTACATCCCCAACGGGTAATTCTTTGCATCACCATCAGCAAATGAGCTCCTGCTCGTTTCTGCACCTGTCAGAAATGTCACCCTCCTACAGTTTGGAGTTTGAAACCTCAGAAGCTAAGCAGCTTTGCCATGCCAAGGATTTAAAAAAATTAGCATTCTTGATAAGTAAAACGAGAGAGGAGCCTGAGCGCTCCAAGTTTTTCTGCAGGAATTTTACTAAATGGTAATTCATAATACATGCAAATAATAGAACACAGATGCCTTCTGATGCAAATGCTTTGTAAGCACAAAGTCACACCAGTGTTATAAATCATCATGTATTAATGTGCTCAGCATGAAGCACTTAGAAGAAGAGGAAGAATGGATCTTGCACTAGGGACGGAGTTTTGACGGACTGATTGATGGATATTGCTATAGTCAGTAGTGATGTCTTCACGGCAATATACATCAGACATTGTACACCCAACTCATTCCTATTAAAATATTTTACACTTAATTTAGGAGGAAATAAAGACAGGATATTTGTGCATTTGAAAAATGAAATGCTCCCTTCAGAACTGGGCTCCGTAGCTTGGGAGAGGGCTTTTTTTTTTTTTTTACCTTCACAAAAAGCAGTCAGGGACATATAAAATAGCTTGCCAAGGTTGTAGCACTAGATAATCCATACGAGACAATAAACATCCACTTCTCCGACTCCTGGATCAGTGTCATATATTCCAAACAAAACTACTCAGACAATCCCAGCATGATGGGGGTTGGAAGGGACCTCTGGAGATCATCCAGTCCAACCCCCTGCTAAAGCAGGGTCACCAGGAGCTGGCTGCCAAAGATCACAATGGTGGGTTTGCAATCTCTCAAGAGGAGACTCCACAACCTCTCTGGGCAGGGCTTCAGCACTTATAGAGCAAATAAGCTTTTCCTTGTATTTAAGTGAAACCTCCTGTGCTCCAGTTTGTGCTTGTTGCCCCATGTCTGTAGTCATGAAGTTTAGGGTGACAGGTTGGACTCGATGATCTTTGAGGTCTCTTCCAGCCTTCTTGATTCTATGATTCTATGTCCTGTCACTGAGCATCAATGAAAAGTCTGGCCTCATTCTCTTAACACCTGCCCTTGATTTCATAAGCATTAATAAAGTTCCCTCTCAGTCTTCTTCAGGCTAAACAGCCCCAGGTCTCCCAGACTTTCTTTGTTAAAGAGATGCTTCAGTTCCCTCCATCATCTCCATAACCACCACTGGACTCTCTCCAGTAGTTCCCTGATTCTTGAACTGGGGAATCTCAACCTGGACACAGTACTTCATATGTGGCCTCACTGGGGCAGAATAGAGAGGGAGAAGAACCTTCCTCAAATTGCTGGCCACCGTCTTTAATGCACCCTCACCTCTACAACTGCCCATTAGGAAATTAGAAAAGTTGTCAGAGTCCTTTTGCCCCAGAAATATGCAAAGCAGTAGTAACTTTCCAATTCTATTAAATGCCACAGCACAGAACAAGCAAGTTAGCTGGAAACTAAGTTTCCCAGACATCTAAAAATGTCAGCTCTGTATGCAAAAGGCTCTGTTTCCTGCAGGAAATAATTTTAAATGCCTATCTGTAATGACAGGCATTTTACTTTGAGGAGTGGTGGTACAAAATAAGAGCCTTTTAACCACGCTGTAATCTAGTTCAAGAGCATCCAGATGGACAAGGCCAAGTAACTGCTAGTGTTTCATGGAAGGATTCACAATCATTTTGTGACAGGGATAACTTTTTGGCTTAAGCTACATAAGCAAAACCAGCATGTAATACCATGACACAATCCTAGGAACAACAAGCCATGAGCGGCAGAACAGAATCATTCTGTTGCATTGTAGATCAATAGCAGATTTAGTCAGACAAGAAGATGTGGAGAGTCCTATCGGATCATGGCAAAGCATACAGAAAGCCCTTTTTATCACCAAAAAAACCCCACCCTGATGGACACTCAGGTTTCTCCTTAAACCTGTTCATTCTGTTGTGGAAAATGAAACAGTGCTGGTGAAGTACCAGCCCACACATTATAGCCTAGTATTTTATCCTTTTCATATTGCTTAATGAAGTGATTTTAGCACAGTCAGTGATATTTAGCACTCCCTCTCAACAGATTTCATCCAGCTGAAGATGACAACCCCTACATGCCACAGCACTGATGCAATATTATCTTTTACCAGGGTAGTAGTTCCAGAGTGAACACCACTATCCTTCCAAACCCAGCTGGAGGCAGAGATGTTAACCTAGTGGTTACTCGGGAGGAAGGCAGAGCCAAGAAATTCCTAAGTAACAATTGCTGGAGCAATGAGGAATCCAGAGGTAGTAAAAGCTGTGCCTGCTGACAGCCTGTAAAGATAAACAGGGACAGAAGGACTCAAAATGAAGGTGGAAGAAAAAACCTTGAGAATCTCTTAGTACATAATAATGCAGGCAAGAGCTCCATTGTGCAGATGACATTCAAAATAACGTCAGGAAGCTATTTCCACATTTGTTTTTGGCAGGGCATTGGAGACAAACAGGTCAGCATCTGAAAGGAGAATTTAAACTAAACCTGAAAGGGTTAGCCTTTACAAAGCTCTTCCATGCCTGAAGAGCCTCTCTAGAAGAATTATCTGGCCTCCTGGCTGGCTATTCACACTTCACCTTTATGGAAACTGAGCAGCAATTTCTTTATACAAACACCTCAAAACCTGTGTTTTTAAATATGTAGGTCTAGTCCTGGGCCTCTCAGACAAAATTCACTCAAGTTAGAAGGACACTAAAAGTTGGCTTATAGTTCCCTTGCAATATAAAGATCTATCTAACCACCTATATGAATGCAATCAATGCTTCTAAACCTTTTCTGTAACAGCTTGCTGTGTCTTGAGAGAGCTCCTATTACAATATTTCCTTGGTACACATGAACTATTTTGAGTCCACAAGATATTTTATGATTACAGACACATTTTTCAGGTTAAAGAAAAAAAGCAGTCAGAAGCCTACAAAGCTACTTGCTAATGAGCCGAATTTTAAACTACTTTTAAAACAAGTCTTTTACTTCTCCATAATACTTTCTTCCTGAACTAGAACACAGTGAGGCTGTTGGTTTTTTTTTTTTTTTTTTTAGAAGGATGTCTGCTCCAGTTCACTCTCTTGATCCCAGTATTATGTTTTCCTGGCAAACTGATGCAAGGCTGTAGTGCTGTAGGGGCTGGAGATGAGTCTTTCATGCTGCTGACTGTACCCACCCACAAAAACAAGTTTTGCTGAGTCCAAGACTAAAGACTCCTATACTATTTTCCTCCAGGATGTGTTAATAAAGAGATGCTTGAGGAGAGCAGGAAGACTGGGAGTCAAACCATCAATTGAAGATCAGAGTGAGCAAGTTGTACCTGCACCCACACCACACAGAACATCCAGTGCTGTATAAGGAAAGAAACTTTGCTCTATCTAGAGGCCAAGGAGGTAAGCATGGAAGGAACCATCATGCTGCTCATGTACTGCAAGAGAGATGCAGTCTTTGATGATCTTAAATTACTGTAATTGAAGAATAGGAAAATTATTGTGGTTTTGGATCTTGGGCATATTAACCCTAAGTAAGCAAGCTGCAAAAATCAGAACTAAGCAATAAGAAAGTCTTACTGAGGCAAGTCAAACTGTGCTGTTGTCCACTTTCCCACAGAAAACTACTTTGCCAGTTTACCCAGCTGACCTAACCTTAAGCACTAAAAGCTCAGACACAAGTATTTCTGCTAGGGAGAACCGTTGGATTTTCAGAACTTCACTGAAGAAGCAACCATTTTTGTTTTTCTCACACCAGCTTAGTCAGTACCCAATCCCACTTCAAGTATCTTCATCAGCACAGCCAAAGGATTCAGCTAAACTATGCTGCTAGCAGTATGGTAGGTTTTAAGTATTTATTAATGATTACTCTGAAAAACAAACTAATTTAATTCCAAGTTAAGGGCCTAAACATTATTTACAGAGTCACTGACTCTGGAGTGACTTCCCAAACTGTGAACCATATGCCTCAAGTAAACAGACATCTTGTATTCAAGTATGAATACAGGCAGCTATGTATTTAAGGAGCAGTATGTAAAGTGTATTTAATTTCTGGTGCTGGTATTCACACAATGACTTTTTTCCCAAGAATGCATTCATGAAGAATAATTTCTATCTGCCTGCCCTCTGACCAAAACCACTTGGTGTTCAAAACAATAAGCACACTGAAAACATCCCAAAAATGTGGAGCTGTGAAAACAAAACAAACACCCAAAGCAGAGATGGATAGGGAAGCCCTGACTCAGTAACACTGGGAAAGTGACAGCTTGAAACTGATGGGAGTCTCAAGCAATTCAATTCAAAAAATTATTTTGGAGCTAGCATCTTTGCTAATAATATTATGTTAATTCTGAAGCAGTTTAGCATTAGAAATGTTACTTTAATGCTAAGATTGAAAGAAAAATAAGGAAGCCCCAAGAGATGCAAAACCTTCAAGAATGGATGAGGAACATGAAGCAGATAATGATTTGGGGTCTGATCCTGCACCCACTGAGCCCAGTCACATCATCTGATTCAGACATCTGAAGGTCCAGACCAGAAATCCAAAAGCTCTTCCAGCTTTTAAAATAGTCTCAAAGAGGAATGAGGAGTGATTTTTTTTGAAACTTCGATATTCTGAGGCCTAAAATTACCAGTATCTCAAGAGATATTAGCATCACATTGTTTTACTGAACAGGAATTTCCAAGAAACTTCAAATATAAGTACAGCTTAAACATAACCAAAGCAAAAGTAAACAAGAAATAATATTATTTTTGCAGAGATACTGGAAGGTAAATGGCAAAACCGAAATACAAGTATTTGCTGACCAAAAAAGCTCAACAAAGCGGGAGCACAGCTTCCTTCCCTCTAACCCCCAGATCTGCATAACCTAGTAGCAGTCCTAGGAAAATCAACATTTCCAAGTAAGGAAGCTTTGCTGATTCCACTTCCAAGTCTCCAGGTATTAAGAAGAAGAAAAACACGGAACTGCCCAGAAACCACACCTGCAGGCAGGTAGTAAGCTGAAGCACTCCCTCCTCCCTGCCCTGCCTCTAAAGGCACAACTCCTGCTTAAGCAGTTAGGGTACAGCACCACTGATATGTTACAGATGGTCTTGAAGGCCTGTCAGATGTTACCTGTTATAAATCATTATAAAGAAGTTTTATTAGAAAGACAGACAAGGAGAAGCACTTTGCATATGATGGAATTAACAGAAATTATACTGGAACACCATGGATAAAGTATATTCTAAATAATTCTTCCAGTGCTTCTAATGGGACTGATAGGGACAGGTACAGCACACAGAGTCAGCAATCTGGCAGGTTATTACTGTCCTCAAGGACTCAAAAGCTTGATCCTTTACACTTCAAGATGGTCATGTGCCATGAGAGAGAGAGAGAAAAACCAAGCAGGCTGGTTTCTGGGGAAAAGGGATGCCCTGCTGTCCTCCAAACAGCTGTTGGGACAGCAAAGCACTTGCCCATGAATGCTGCAGTCAGGCACAGAAAAGGAAAATAATTTTTTGTGTTTGCTCTGCAGGTCACAAATTGCACAACTCTTGTCTTCACAACTGCTGAATTTTGTCCAAATTCAGAAAAAAAAAAGCAAGTGAAAGTAATTAGTTTAAGTTCTGTTGGCATGTAGCGGTTAGTAACACTTGTGTATTACTTTCTGGCCTACTGTTTTCTCTTGGACATAGAACCTCAGCCAGAGCAGGGAAAGAGCCAGGAACGATTTTTCTTATTTAGACTAAATTTTGGGATGACATCTCCAAAAAGCAAACTAAAGAGCAACTTATGAAGGCTGGAGTTTGGGTGACTGTTGGTTCAGGTTTTGTTTTGCCTTTTGTGACTAGACATGATCACATAGATAATAACTACAATTTTGAAAAAAAGAATTTCAGACAAGAGAGAACTAAACTGTTCAGTCTGCAGCTTTCTAGTGCCATCAGACCCACAGATGGCTCCAAAGTATTTTGGGAAGCAGTACAAAATGATCAATACATATATCATATTCTACTGACCCTACAACTTAAACTTCTGGTCACATCACGTAGGAATTGTCATACCATGCCATCAAGTTAAGTATTATTTACCCGCTTCCTACAAGATTTGGTGCAAGGTGACAGCTTTATATAGCACTCCCACAATGAGTTCAACTTGCTTGTTTTCAGCACAAACTAAATGCCAGTGATTCTTGCAGAGCAGGGTTGAGGGTGCTGTGCCAACAGGGAGCTTTACTCCACCCTGAGGTCACTGCTCACTCCCTTTATATGTCAAGAAACCGCAGCTTTGCTGACATAATCAGGTGGGAGTTGAACTCTCCTTGACTGGCACAGAGACACAAAAAAAAACCAAAACAAAAAACCAACTGACAATAACCCGCATTTCTAACACCAAATAATGAAACAGAAAACCACCACCAAAAAGCTGTCGGTGTCTAGCAGTCCAAAAGCATGCAGCCTGCACTTACCAGGTAGGCAGCAGAACAGCAGGAGCATTCTGGAGAACATGTGGTTATGAGCAGCAATATGATTTCCTACCCCTGCCTATGAATCATGTGGTCTCCCTCCCTCTTACTACTCAGAGTTCCACCTGTGTTTATAGGAATACAACGTTAATCTCTGTGTAAGCATCAAAATAAGGCAACTGCCAAAGCCCAGGGCCTTTCCAAACACGAGATATCTGTATGAGAAAGGCAGTACATGGAAGGGTTTTTTAATCTGTTTCCAAATTAGGGACCATACTTAGCGGTGAAGCAATGAAACACTGCAAGGTAGGAGATTCTGTGCTTCAGGGAATTGTTACAAGGACATACCAAGTCCTCCATCTTGTGGACACGGGCTTAATTTCTGACTGACACATTACCTCCAAGGTTTGTCTTGGACACCGTCGAGAGTTACCCTGGAGAACAGAGCTGACATTTTATGAGTGACCTAGGACATACCAGGACAGGGCTTTAAAAGCATGAATGCCAGGAAAGCTGGCACTAAAATTACACTGTTTTGCACTTTTGGCATTTTCCTTGTGGCCATTATCCCTGGAATCAAACACATGTGGGGACAGCTATGGCCTCTACTCTAGGAAAAAGAGCGAGCCCTTCACAGTTGAGTGCGACTGAGCTTGAAAATCTGGCTGAGGCATACTCCAAGAAGGATCAAAGCAAGCAGGAAAATGAAATAAAAAAAACCAATTATGTTCAATTTCCTCTTTTCTAAGGCAGACAGGCATTTTTGACTGCTTATGGTTGGTGCCACCTCTGAAGGTTGCCAGCCCTCAGCACACAGCAGAGCTGCTTTGCTCCTCTGAGAGGCACCCGCCTCACAATGTTTCCCTCTCAAATGCCCTGCCAAGCCCCCATCAGAGGTTGGGTTGGAAGGGAGCTTAAAGACCATCTAGTTCAAATCCCATTGACATGGGCAGGGACACCTTCCACTAGATCAGGCTGTTCAAGGATCCATCGAACCAGGCCTTGAACACCTCCAGGGAGGGGGCACCCACAACTTCCCTGGGCAATCTATTCCAGTGTCTCACCACCCTCACTGTAAAGAACTTCTTCCTAATGTCCAGCCTAAATCTGCCCTCCTCAAAACCATTACCCCTCGTTCTATCACAAGAAGCCCTTGTAAAAAGTCCCTCCTCATCCTTCCTGTATCATCTGCTCAGATAATCAGCTATTACACAACCCAAATTTTTACAGTCATGTTTACCACAGCACCATTTCCCATCAAATCCATAACACGTAGAGTCAAAAGTCTGTTAAGCATTTAACATGTGGAGATGATACTGCTGAAACTGTAAGCACTGAGTGTAGTTGCACCATTTGCTTGCTGGTATCTTGTGCAGACTTCCCTTACTAGAAGCAGTCACCCATATATGTAGAAAATTAAACGGATGGGGATCATTAGGTCTCCCTTCTGCTATTGGCTCTGTTTCAAATCTCACCATTATTAGCTCTCCTAAAACACATTTGCTCTGTCTGACACCAATTAGCCAAGAAATCTAGATAAAAGGAAGTATTCCCTTTGTGGAGAATTAAAGATTTGAAAAGGTACGTACCTCCACAGGCTGGCAAATGAATCTGCCTCTTGATGCCAATGAGCCATTTACAAATGCTGTCCATAGCCTGTATTTTGCTGCATCACAGAATTCCCTGACTTCCAGTATCACAGAGCTAGTGTGATACTTACTCCCAGACATAAGAAAATGGCAAGGAGAAGGTCAAACCTCCGTATACCAGAATGCCCCTTCCTCCTGCTTATATACAAACAAAACTGGTTTGTTCCCATGAGCTTTAAAGAGCCATGACAGATCTTTCTGACAGAAATCACCTCAAGTATTCATTACAATTACATTGTTTTCCCCTCCCCTCTCTCCCTGAGAGAAAGAGAACAGCCACAGAATAGCAGATAAAACTGGGCACAATATGAAGAATTTGCCGTAATGTAAGTTGCTGCTCACGTCTGCCTTCTAGAACTCTCCAGTATTGTATTTTTAATTCACTACCCTATTAACATGGTAATTGTATGAAAAAGTGCCCAAAAGAGTCAGGAAATTCTAAAAGGTGCCTCCTGGTAACCACCCTAAAATCACCTAAATGAGACTTGGAAGGGACAAGGACTGTGTTGCCTTGAGCTTTGCTGATTAGTTCGCCAAAAGTTTGCTTGTTTTCTGAAAGAAACACGTTTGTCCAAAAATACCCACCAAACCTAAGGCAGAAGTTTTTCATTTTCTGATCATGTAATTCAAATGCAGCTGCAAAACAATCTCATTGGTTCAGGCTAACAAAAACAGTCTTTCCAAGTTAGCAAATTAGTATTCTCCCTGGTCTACAGATGAGGAGGGAAATGACTAAGGAGGACTTTATAATCAGTACCTATTAAAGGATGATTCTGAGGTAGGAAAAAAATTAACTCTGGAGATTCTATTCCTGGTTGCCTTAGACACCATTTCTTGCCTTTGTAGCTACTGAAAAATGCTTAAAAGCATGATACAAAAACGCTTTCCAGCTTGCTATCACTTTAACAATACATTTTAAGACAAAAGCTGCTAGAAAAGCAAGCAGCATTACTAAGGCAATGCCCTTTATATTGAAAAGAAAACAAATCCTCCTTGTTTTTATGAGCAACCTGTAGGATTCCCTGAACTGCTTTGATTTACCATCACTCGCTGGAGGACAGGAAGCAAGGTTGGCAATATCATATGCTGAAAACATCACCCAACGCCAGCTACAGGCAAACATTGAAAAATATTTCCACAGAGTGCCCTTGAAGAATGATGTCTGACATCAGCTAGAAATCCAATGTCATATAGAAACGTACTGACTTAAGTTAGCTAAGGCTTTCAGGGAGAGGGGGAATAGTACACCTAATAATTAAGTAGTGATAAGCTACATTTTTAACTTGGAAATCCACTACAAAAACTTGTTTCTTGTCTTTGCAACTACGTGATGTTGGAGTGCTAATATGTCATTTCTGTAATAGTGAGCAGGAAAGTACCAAAAATCCACCTTTCCACTCATCACATTAAATCCGTGTAAACATCTCTTTAAAAAACATGTGTATTAAACTGAAATAATGAAGAAGAGTTGATATATACATGCAACATAGAAAAAACCCCAAAACCTTGAAGTTTCTAGCTGCTTTAAATTTAGTCATTTTAAATACTGAGCTAAACACCTACATGCTTCATACCCAGTCCTGCCTCACTGAAAATATTGCAGCAATCCAGTCCCCTATTTGCATGGCCCATGTCAGGAGGGATCTCACCTGTGAACTGCATTCTGTGGTAATCCTAATGCCTCTACCATGGTCCTGCCACCATGCCAACCAGAAAGGCAGCGTCGCCTCTGCGCTCTCTGCCTCAGACGGTTTGGAATGCAGAAAAGCCAGAGCCGAAGCCCGCCGAGCGCAGGGCTCTTCTATCCGGCTCCTCTATTCAGCTCAGGCTCGAGTTGAACAATAGCCGCCCTTCGGCTGCTCGCCTTCCCTCGCCGCGGATGGGACGGGACGCGGGCCGGCCGCCTCCCCGGCAGCGACACGATCTACCCGGGAGGGGTAGACACTTCATTTTTCCTGTCCCAAGGGAGGGTGGGGGAGCTGAGAGGCAGCGCAAGCACTCGGGGTGGGGTGGAAGGGGGTGTGGGCAGGAGGAGATTCCTGTTAAGCAAAACCACTTCCAATGCTTGAGAAAATTCAGGGATTTCAAGCAGCTGACTCCCAAGACTAAAATCGGCTACAGAGAAACTTAAGAGGCTGATCTCACTGCATACACAGTACAGACTACAAGAAGCCAGTCAAGACAAAAACATGGTTTTGTCAGCTGAACAAGGAATTACATCTGTGTGTCTCTGACAGAACTGCACTTTATTTGAAAATGTTACCCTACTTCAAATGTTTCTACAGCTTAGCAAATACGTGGCACCAAAAAAGCCCTGGGGAGTTACATAAACAATGAACTTCCCCCCATCTTTGCTTCTTGCACTCCCCCCCTTTTTTTTCTTCTTTAAACTCAATCTAAGATCTATGGCTTTGAAAGCAAAATGGTGATGTCTGAGAAAAAAAACCCAAAACAAACCAAACCTTTTTTTATTTTACAAATGCTTAACTTCCAGGTATAGCTCTAAAATACAAAGAAAAAAGCTGCTCTTTAAGGCACAGAAGCAAAAACCTAAGCAATTTGGTTATTGCTGCTATCGTAATGTTCCTTACACATTCTAATGTCCCTCCTGAGAACAGCATATCAAGTTGGATCAGCTGAAAAGCTTTGCTTCCCAGCAGATCCCACCTGCTAGTTGGGGACCAGAGCAGACAAGCACACACACGAGGAATGCAAAGTTGCTCTGCCTGTTGCTGAACAGGCTGAAATTGTTCACCAAGAGCCAGCAGCCTGCATGCTCTCTCCTACCTTCTGCAGTTCTTGAGAGAGAGTGTGTGTGAGGACCTACTTTAATTTTGCCACTTGTTTGCATCACAACGTTCTCCTCTGATCCAGCTATTTTTCCACTAATGCTACCCATCATCTTTTTTCTTGCTGGATTACTTAAACTGAGCTTCTGCACCTTCTCTTAGGCAACAATCTCCCACACCCTCAGAAGTGTTTCTCCTGGAAGAAACAGTAGCTTTGCTCACCCTACCCCCTGCCGAGCCTCACGTGAGAGATCTGCGTGAAAAGCACCGCAGAGCCCTTGGGAAAGACTTGTTGAATGCATGCTTAAACAATACAGACTCCAAAATAAATGTCAGAAAGTTATAATTACTCCCTCACCCTCTGAAGCCAATCACCAAACTACACCCAGGGATCCTGCACAAGATTAGTACTGGAACAGAGTAGCAGCTCAATAAAGACACCCCCTACCCCTTCCCAAAAAACCCATCACTGAGAGCACTACAAAAATAAAACTACAAAATGAAATGTGAAGTGAAAGACAAATTGGTTTGACCTGCTGCTTAGCAATGCTTTAATTGCTGGAAACAGCAGAGCAAAGGGGTCTCAGGATCTCAGTTGAGCCAGATTCTGCGAAACAGCAGGAAGAGTTTCTAAGCGATTGCAATCTCCCCTCGCTCACCACCACTGCTCCGCAATAAACCAGATACTATGGTAATTATACAGCACACTTCATTCCAGAGCACTGTACCAACCATGTCTGCACCACCACAGAAAAGCATCTCTCTGGAGGGTGGAGCAACATCAGACAATTCATGTACACCACAGGGCATGATAGAAAAGATGGAAAAATTAAGGACTGGGACATTAAAGTTCTCTGTACATCCCTTCAAAGGGTTCTACAGCTTTTATGAGCAAATCCTGGCTGTTTTTCTTAAGTTTGTCTGATTACATTTCTGGGGTTGTTGTTTTTTTTTTTTTTTTTTTTTTTTTCCACTCAGTAATTGAAGCAGCCTATAAGAAATACGGGGACAGACTTTTTAGCAGGGCCTTTTGGGGCAGGACAAGGGGTGATGGGGTTGAAACTAAAAGAGGGAGATTTAGACTGAGGGTGGTGAGACACTGGTCAGGGTTGCCCAGGGAGGTGATAGATGCCCCATCCCCAGAAACATTCCAGGTCAGAATGCACAAGCCTCTGAGCAACCTGCTCTAGTTAAGGACATCCATGCTGACTGCAGGCTATTAGATGACCTTTGACGGTCCCTTCCCACCCAAAACCAGTCTGAGAACTCTATGATTTTGCTTTTTCATTTCAGAACATTTAGGAATCCTCTGCTTTTAAATCAGGTTCAAACAGAAGGATTAAAACTTGGTATCCAGCTCTGAAATAAAGCCATAATCTGCCTGTTTATTCCAAAGAAACCACTTTCAGTGACTTGGGAAGGTTCAGTTCTGGTTATCTATTTTTGTCAACCCTAAAACTTGCTGTATTGACCTAAAAAATAAGATTTCTGAAACACTGAAGGAGCTGTCAGCTCAAGCAAATACACCTGCTAAAGGTTTAGGAAGAGACAGTGAATTGGGACTATATCACAATATCACAGTACATTAGAGATTGGAAGAGACCTCAAGAGATCATCGAGTCCAACCCCCCTGCCAAAGCAGGATCACTTAAGGTAGGTCTGCACAGGAATGCATCCAGGTGGGTTTTGAAAGTCTCCAGAGAAAGACACTCCACAGCCTCTCTGGGCAGCCTGTTCCAGTGCTTTGTCACCCTCACTGTAAAGAAGTTTCTCCTCACTTTGGGGTGAAATCTTCTATGTTCAAGTTTGAACACATTGTTTCTTGTCTTATCACTGTACATCACCAAAAGAGATTGGCTCCCTCCACTTGACACCCACCCCTCAGATATTTATACACATTGATGAGATCCCCTCTCAGTCTTCTCTTTTCAAGACTAAAGAGCCCCAGGGATCTCAGTCTCTCTTCATAGGGGCGATGCTCAAGTCCCCTAATCATCTTTGTGTCTCAAAATATCAAAATAAATTAAAAAATCAGAGGGGAAAAAGGCAAATCATACAAGTACTTTGAAATGTTCTAGAAATCTACTCAGTTTCAGGAATTTGAAATGCAATTTGCAAAGTCTAGGAGTAGAAGTTGTTTCCAAAAGACTGACACTGAATAACGATTATAACCCCCCCTGATATTATCACCACGTGACTTGTGTTCAAATAACTGATCTTCTGACACATGTAAGATTCTCATTAAAGAAGGCCTGTTGAATTGGAAGAACAGGAAGCTGCTGGCCAGCAGCTCACAAAAAAATGCCAGGGCAATGAGTTAACCAGTTCTTGGCCAGCTCTGCTGCCTCTCTTCAGACCTTTACAGCTTCTGACTCTGGAGGCAGCTGCTGAAAGAACCTGTTTGCAGAGCAAAATCATAGAACGGCTTGGGTGGCAGGAACCTCTAAACGTCATCTAGTCCAACTCCTCCTGCAGTCAGCAGGGACATCCTCAACTAGATCAGCTTGCCCAGAGCCCTGTTGAGCCTCACCTTGAATATCTCCAGGGACAGGGCTTCTACCACCTCCCTGGGCAACCTGTTCCAGTGTTCCACCACTCTCATGGTAAAGATCTTGTTTCTCACATCCAACCTAAATCTACTCTTCTCTAGTTTGAAGGCACTGCCCCTTGTGCTATCACTAGAGGCCTTTGTAAACAGTCTCTCTCCAGACCTCTTGCAGGCCCCCTTCAGGTACTAGAAGGTTGTTACTGGGTCTCCCCAGAGCCTTCTCTTCTTTAGAAGCACTAGAGCAGAACAGCTGAAAAGAATACTGAGAGCTGGACTTTTTTTTTTTTTTTGGTAAATACATCTAAATTTTAAATGTAAATCTGTTTCTTTTAGTATAAATCATGTATAATTAAAGGCAAGATGTCAACTTATGCTCTGTCTTCCCATGATCTATCTGAATGACTTCAAATTAGAAATAAGCATAGGGACACTCAGCTTGCAAGAAGATTTTTTTAAATGTCAAATTACAGAGGGAGAGAAGCTACTAGAAAAATGTTTTAATAAACATCCTCTTCAGCTATCCAACATATTCCAGAGTAATTTATCTAAAAGCCCAGTTGCCTGTATTCTGCAAAGTTTCCCTTAGCCTGATCTAAAGGACTCAGAAATTAATTTACTAAGAAACCTCATCAGGTTTTCTAACATCTTACAGCCCTGATCATCTGAACAAATGTAGATTATTGTAATATGTGCTGAGTGCAGCATCTTTATCAGGACAAAGTACTGAATTCAGCTCACACACATGACCACCAACAACACGAGAGAGAAGCAATGCGATGTGAGGATGGTAGTTCAGTGTGGATCCTCTTTCCCACCAGTAGCTGGACTAATATCAGTGCTCTCCCTGCATGCCCATGTATCCAAGAACGCCACCTCTGTGGTACATGTGTAGGGTGTTGGTGGCACGGTGCTGGCAACCAGAGGGTCTCAATGAGGAGAGATTGTAAAGGGTTGGGATTGAAGTTATGAGCTGAAAAAGGGGTGGTGGGAGGCAGCATTTTAAGTTTTCTTCCCCCAGACTTACTTGAACTGGCTACTCTGGTTTGCCTGTGATGGTGATTGGCAAGTGGTTTCCCTGCTGTTCTCTCAACCCACATCTTATTTTCTCCTTGTGCTGTTGAGAGGAGAGAGGGTGAAAGCAGCTGAGTGGGCAACCAGGTGCTGCCCAATGTCAAGCTACTACCTCCAGCTTTGCCAGAAGCAGGAATAAAACACCTCTGAATGACATCCAATTAACCCCATTCTTTAAATCCTTCCTGCTTGCTCCTGGGTGGAATGGTTAACACCTTCTCACTGTCAGAGCAACACTAGAGCACTAATGCAATGACTACCAAAAGCCACCAGACTCTGGAGACTCCCATTAGGGTTTCAGGGCATTCAGATCACCAATCTCCAATGCTACCTGCAGCCGAAGGGTAACAAAGTTGACTGCAAAAGCAAAGCACAGCACTGATTTGCATAGCACTGACATGTTTGGGTCAGCAAGGGCTGTGACCACTGCTCTAGGGTTTCCTGATACTGCTTCAGCCCACACATGCCACACAATAGTGGGAAAAGACCATTGGTGAGATGACTGGACTTTTTAACAGTCAGATTTTCACACTTAAACTATGTCCAATCAACTCCCAATCCCCAGAAAAAAAAAGCTTGCCAGTCAAAGTAATATTTGCACTTCCATTTGAGATGAAAAAAAACAAAACAAAACGAAACAAACCCTTTCAGTTCTTCACTGGATAATGCACAAGATAAAGCACTCTCAACTATGCATCAAGAATTATTAGCTTGTAGCCAAAAGCACTTTACTGGACATCGAGTTGAATCTTAATGGACACTAATCACTGCTAGAACATAGTCCTCTCCATCCCCAAGGCTGCTTTTCGGAATCAGGGATTTGCTTGCGACATGGAGGTGCCTGTTAGAAGAGTTTCTGATGAACTCCAGTGGAGTTCAATAGCCCACTTTTCCTCTGTGGCTTTATTATTTTTCTTTTAAGTAAATTATCTCTCTGCTGTGCTGCTGAGACATTTTTTGTCTGTTTTGCAGATAAAAATCACCGTTATAATTCTCTCCTCCCCGTGTTCTATGAAAGAGTGATCACTTATAAAAGGGGGAGCAGGATAGCAAAATATCTAGCACACGCTTCAGTAAGTCTAATTTAATACCTATGCCACCCCATAGATTAAGAACCTTTTCATTTATGCATCCATAAAAAGTAGTCCACCCACAGGAGGTGTGTCACTGCCCCAGTGAAGTGTAAATATCACAAGATGGCACAGGAAACACCAAAATTCTGTCTCTTTATTAAAAAACAAACAAACAAACAAACAACCCACTACTTGTCTACTTCCCAGAGGTACTGTGGAGATTAATTAGCTCATATTCATAGACTGGTTTGAAGATGGCAGAGTATTACAGTCTGACAGAAAACAAATCTCCTGAGGCCTTGCATGGAAAAACCCAATACATAACTGACTATGGATTTCTTGCCCCATTATAGCTCCCTTAGCAAGTTCTGCCATCCTCAACCAGAACTAATTATAAGGAAGAACCCCCTCCACAAACTTTGGATCCCAGGGCAGCAACAACAAAAGTTCTTCAGCACTTTTTATGCAGATGTATGAAAGCCTTTCACAGAACACCATCAGAGATCTTTCAGCACAAGCTGCTGAGATGGAAACCTGCCAAAGGCTACAACAACCATCCATAACACCAAAATAAACAGACAAGGATTCACAGGTTTTCAGCACTCTAGAGATAAGATACAGGGCAGCTCACCAGTTATTATACCACAATACCAGCCAGCCCTGCTTGTTGTGAGAACATCCAACATACCAGGACATGGAGAAAGAGCACTGAAGGGGAGGTATGATAGAAGACTGGTTCAAACCTCCTAGAAATAGCACAAAAACTGGGGGGGGGGGGGGGGGGGGGGGGGGGGAGGGAAGGCAGAAGTGCTAGTCCCAAGCTTGATTTCAATAAATACATGTGATGGTTTTACTACTCAGCATAGTGTACTCACTTAAAACCAACCTATTTCTCTAAAATTCATGTCAGTATGACTTGAAAGGTCCTCCAGGACTCCACGTTTTGCCCACTGTTTGTGCAGGCTTGTTCACCAAATAGTGTGTGTATATTTTTCTTGGATTGAAGTTTGAAGAATAAAAAGATTACAGAAAAACGTGAATGCTACTCAAGTGGATGTACTTGTAACATGATGTATGCACAGCTAGCGTGAGATAGACAACTTCAGGCTGTGCCTGGGGCAGAAAAATGTGCAACCCTAATGAAATAGCTTTCAAAAGCGAGGCATGAGCTCTAACTGCCATGCACAAAGGCATACCAGAAGTAGTTCAAGTAACAGTAGCTGTAAGAATGTGGGAGCACAGACTTCAGCAGTGGCAGGAGTGGGCAGTAACACAAGCTCTTCTGAAAACCCTGCACAGCCCTTGTTCAAATCTCTGCTGCTTTGGCTCCACTGTCACTGTAAGTGTACTGACTAGATCAAAGCTATCACAGAGAGCAGCTTCGTATTACACCCAAGCCACTGTAACTCCAGGCTGCTACTGGGCGAGCGGGGCAAAAAAAAGTGGAAACAATTTGACTCTCCTACTGTTCTTAAGCAACATGCTCCCACCATTTTCTTTGTGCTGGAGCCACCATATGGCTTTAGGATTACTTGGAACATCTACCAGATCAGACTGAAAGATAAACCCATCAACACAACACATATGTGAACATGATTTCACTGTGTGAAGTCGAATCATTTCACCTGGCAGGCATGTGATAAGAACCAGCACCAAAAAGGGTGGTAAAGCTGGGAGATAAGAGTTTGTGCACCCCTGGTGCAGTGGAGGAAACTTCTGATATTTAATTTCACTCAAACTTGAAGTAGATGCACTCAATCCAATCTCATAAATATTTGCATTGTCATGCATTAATTTATGCTGAAGCAATAAATTGATTAGCAAGTAATTCTGTAACTAATACAAGAATCTGAACTAGATGTAATGACATCAACACTGTTAAATTAAGTTCACTCATTCAAATTAACTCTAGACAAGACTGAAGATAAGGAAATTCAGGCTGTGGGAAGGAAGGTTAATTTTCCATTAAGTGTTAAATCAATTATTACTGAAGGAAAAAAGGCAACTATACATGGTTGGGTGAAGTGTAATTACTTTTTGTCATAAGATCAAACAGCTACAAAAGAGAACCTGCAAAGTTTAACAATCAACAGTAAATTCATGCATGGTTTAAGGTAGATTTCTTCATAAGGCAATTTTTTGTTGTTGTTGTGGAGTAAACTAAGGAAAATGGTAACTTCCTTCCACGGACAACAAATCTGCCCCAGATGGTCTAAGAGCAATTACAACATTGCACAAGGTGCTCTTCTTATAAAGTGCTCCTTATGCTCATGCAGCAAAATTTTAAAATCTCTTAAAGCCATTTTTTTTGTGTGTGTGTGTGCTGGAAGTAGCAAGCAGGGATGTAACAACTTCCAAAGGGAAAAAAGCCCTAATGGATTATGTGTCAATACCGGAAAGTTCAGATTATGTGCTCATATCCTTGTTAATCTCTGCTCTAAAAAGGTTTAAGATCTAAACAGATAAAATTTGCCTTATGATGAAACTTGGCTTTCAGCACAGATGATCTGAGTCCAAGGGAGTACAGTTTCAGCAGCATTCAGAACAAAACAAAATCCTTTGGCTTTGTTTGTGTTATAGAAGAAGAAAAAGATAGCAGCTTGGCAATTTTCTGCATACAAATAACTCCAATTGCCCAGGGGGAATGTCACTGAGATCCAGCCATCCTTTTTGATACATGCAGCCTCCCTGGAGTTACTTTTAATTTCAAGCAGGGTTGCCTAAATTCTTCATCCTTCCAAGGCAAGCAAATTGCACTGTACATAGTCCAAATTTGAGATTACTTCAGGGCTTTTCCCAGAGTTTCCTAACCTCTTTTGTGGACGCAGGACACTTTTTCACACAGTAGCTGTCTCCCTGTGTAGCCTGTTAGCTCTTTAACGATGGCCAAGCACTGCTGTATTTCACAGGAGATTTTTAAATGTGCAGCTCTCAGTTTGCATGTATTTGCATTTTGGGATAGAACATAATGGGTAAACAATGTCATCTGAAGACAGGTAAAGTTCTAAGATTTCAATTGATCGTGGCATGGCTACAATCCCTACTAATCACACCCAACAGTCACAGCACAGGAGATGGTGGCCCAAGGCATCAGAGTAGCAAAGCAGACAGAGCACAAAGTCTTTAGCAAACCTTTGCCTGTGCTATTGTGGGAGCCAAAGGCTTCAGATCTCTGCTCAAAAAAGGCTCCCATGCACGAGTTCCAACAAGGCTCTCAGGTGAGGGCTGAAGTGTAGTGAAAAACATAGCCATGTTGTTAACCAGACACCATCCCCACCAGAAACAGCCAGTTCTTGGGACACCACTGAGGAGTGTCAAACCATTCAAGTGCAGAACAGTGCTTTCTGTACTGACCTCATGACAGTATCACCTTTCAGCTGCTGGAGACCTTTCCATTCAGCTTCATGATACAAAGCACTTACAGGTCAAGAAGAAAGGAAAATCTCCCAACAACAACCAACCAAAAAAATCCACCCCAAAAAAAACACACACAAAAAAACCCCAAACCAACCAACCAAACAAAAAAAGCAAGAGGCAGTGATGTACCTGATCCTTCACCTTCTGGGTCCGTAGGAAGGAGGATGTGAACCTCTCTCACAGCTGTATTTGTGCATGGACAGACCAACACGCTCGTGCCAGCCCAACTCAGGCAAACCCAAAAAGCTGCAAACAAGTCAAGTCAGCACATCTGAACCCATCTTCCCACCACTTTCTTCTAACCTTCTTTCTAGGCAAAGCTGAGTGATGGAAGATGAAGGGTCAGCTCTCTTTTCTAGAAGTGACAGGAAGTCCATTATTTCAAATTCCTCCATATTTCCTAAGTAAATCTTTCCTGATTGTGTAAAGATTGGTTACTTCATTGACCAGGTCACAAACAATCTAACAATCTCTCTTTTTCCCAGGCTCTCTCCCTCTCTTCTCCCTTCCCTGAAGTAATAATCCTCTTCAGGTTTACCCTAAAGCTTAGTGCCCAAGGATCATAAGTACACGGTGAGCACAGAGTAAATCTATTTATTCTTTCCTTTCAGAGTACTCATTCCAAGAAAGCAAGGCTCAGCTTTGACTGTTTGAGTTCCAGACGACCTTGTCTTACAAACAGCAGAAATCTTTTTAGCTAGTGTCTGTTCCCTCCTGGCAAGTTCTAAGCTGAAGGAAGAGCAAGGGTTGCAATATTTGCTTAGTGCGCACAGGAGGGTTCAGCAGCCACTCGCAGGAGCTGCTGTAAGAGGTACAAACAAGGCAGCAAGGAAACCAGACATCCCTTAACTAATCTCCTGTTGCTCACTCCATTTCCAAGCCCCTGGACATAACCTTTTAAACCAGTACAGAGACTGGATTTCAGCACAGCCACCCCTGATACAATGCTTCATGGATCTGGCACCAAAACAGACTCATGCTTCATTGTTGTCACTTCTTCCCTGGATCAGAGAATTTTCTGAATTCAGCAGAATTATTACTGCAAAAAACAATAGCTTGAGGGAATGCAAAGGAGGTTATCCCTAAGATGAAAATCTATCAACTGTGCAACAAAGCCAGAGGATCAGTAAGTTAAAAGTAATGTTTGAAGATCAAAATTCCATCTTCACCAAATTTCAAACACTTTACAACAGCACAGAAGCTCTATTTTATCTATCAGTTCTAAAGCATACTCCTGAAGTTGGTTAGAGATCTACAACCAATTTTAGCAGCCTCAGTCTTCCTGAAAAAGGTAGTGATAGCTGCAGCTGCTTTGAAACTCAGCCCTCTCACTTACGTGCTTAACTGGAGGAAATTCAGGTTTGAAAAAAAGCTAACTTGGGTGATTTACCATCAAGCTAGAACTCCAGGTTAGGTTCCCACTTTATAACAATTCTGTGATCTGGAAAGTAAGGTGACTAGTTTCCTCTCTGTTTTTTATTTTAGAGCACCTAACGCACATACTGCAATACCCTTCTCATCACAAGTTGTCCAGTCTCCTTCCCCTATAATCGCTAGGCCACACATTTTTATGGAAATTGTAGGAACTTAGACCTTTACCCTTCTCTCAAATTCAGGATTTGGGAGACAGAAATTATTGGAGAAAGCATGGAGGACACAGATAGAGCATCAGTTTTACTTCAAGTCAAGTAACATGCTGAAAACAGAAGTCTCTGCAAAAGACAAGTTACTGTTGCTGTCTGACAGCAGGCAATTACACACATGCTAGTAAAAGGAAGTCAAAAAGGGAAAGAAAGTAAAACAGAGAACCATCAAAGCATTGTTTGATAAGGAACCTCTGGAGGTTACCTAGTCTCAATTTCCACCCAGAGCAGGGTCTTGATAGCACCTGATAAGGTCAGCTGTGGCTTTGTCCAGGCGAGCCATGAAAGCCTTGAAGGACGAAGTTTCTGCAGCCTTGCTGGGCAGCCAGTTTTAGTGCTCTGCTAACCTCCTGGTGCCAAACTTTCGCTTAATCTCTCAATCTGAATCTCCCAAAGTGCAATTTGTGGCCATTCCCTCTTGTTTTATCATCCACCACTATTGAGAAGGGTTTGGCTCCACTACCTCTAACTCTCAAATAGCCACAGACTATCAGATTAATGCCTTTCACTCCTTTGTTTGTCAGCTTAAGCAAGCCCAGCTTCCTCAGCCTCTTTTCATGGGTCACATACTCCTGAACAGAACAACCTGGAGAGCTGGGCAAAGTAGAGTCCTGCATCTGGGGAGTAACAACACCAGGCACCAGTACAGACTAGGGGGATTGTCCTGCTGAAAAGCAGCTCCATGGAGGAAGATTTTGGAATCCTAGTGGACAGCAAGTTATCCATGGGACAGCAATGTGCCCTTGTGGCCAAGAAGGCCAATGGCATTCTGTGGTGCAGCAAGAAAAGTAAAGGTCTAGGGAGGTTCTTCCCCCCCTCTACTCTGCCCTGGTGAGACAACACCTGGAATACTGTATTCAGTTTTGGGCGTCCCAATTCTAGAGAGAGAGATCTGCTGGAGAGAGTCTAATGGATTGCTACAAGGATGATTGGGGGACTTGAATATCTCACCTATGAAGAAAGACTGAGAGACCTGGGGCTGTTTAGTTTGGAGAGCAGAAGGCTGCTGAGAGGGATCTTATCAACATCTATAAACATCTGAGGGGTGGGTGTCAAGGTGAAGGTGCCAGGCTCTTTCCAGTGGTGCCCAGTGACAGGACAAGGAACAAACAGATACAAGCTGGAACACAAGAGGTTCCACCTCAACAAGAGGAGACACCTCTTTATGGTGAGGGTGGCAGAACACTGCAACAGGCTGCCCAGAGAGGTTGTGCAGTCTCCTTTTCTAGAGACTTTCAAAATCTACCTGGATGTGTTCCTGTGTGCTCTGCCCTAGGTGATCCTTTAGCAGGGAAGTTGGACTAGATTAACTCTTGAGGTTCCTTACAACCTCTAACATACTATGATTCTGTGACTTTGGCAGATCTCTGCTGGACTGTCTCCAGATTCTTAATATCCTTCTTTAAGTCGTGCACCCAACAGAAGTCCCAGTATTCCCAGTATGTCAGCAGTGCTGAGTACAGGGCATCAGCATGGCTGCTGTTCCATTGCCATGGTAGTGGTTGCAAAGGTAATCTCTATAGAGGTACTCAGAGAACAGCAGCTCAACAGGGCATGGGGGATTCCTCCCAAGGAGGAAGAACAGATGATAACAGTAGGTTGTGTGGATGGAACTGTACCAAAGGATGGAGAGAAGAGCTTCAGAGCAGAGGTGGGAGTTGGCAGCTGACTTAGTAACAGTTATCAATGCTCTACAGAGAGGGCTGAGTCTTCTTGATGGCTATTTTCTCTTCAGCCAAGAAACTGAAGTATATTTTCAGGAAGAAAGGAAAATGTCCCAAACCAAAACAGCAACATCATAGAATCAGTCAGGCTTGGAAGGGACCACAAGGATCATCTAGTTCCAACCCTCCTGCCATGGGCAAGGACACCTCACACTAGATCAGGCTGGCCAGAGCCTCATCCAGTCTGGCCTTAAACACCTCCAGGGATGGGGCCTCAACCACCTCCCTGGACAACCCATTCCAGGCTCTCACCACTCTCATGGTGAAGAACTTCATCCTCACATCCAGTCTGAATCTCCCCACTTCCAGCTTTGTTCCATGTCCCCTACTCCTATCATTTCCTGATATCCTAAAAAGTCCCTCCCCAGCTTTCTTGTAGCCCCCTTCAGATACTGGAAAGCCACAATAAGGTCTCGTCGGAGCCTTCTCTTCTCCAGACTGAACAGCCCCAACTCTTTCAGTCTGTCCTCATAGGAGAGGTGCTCCAGCCCTTTGATCATGCTCGTGGTCCTTCTCTGGACCTTCCAGCATGTTCATAGCCCTCCAGTAATAGGGGCTCCTGAACTGGATGCAGTACTCCAGGTGGGGTCTCACCAGAGCTGAGCAGAGGGGGAGAATCACCTCCCTTGACCTGCTGGCCACACTTCTCCTGATGCAGCCCAGGCTCTGGTTGGCTTTCTGGGCTGCAAGTGCACACTGAGAGCTAATGTTGAGCTTCTCGTCCACCAGCATCCCCAAGTCCCTTTCCTCGGGCCTGTTCTCCAGCCAGTCACTGCCCAGCCTGGATTTATGCTTGGGATTGCCTTGACCCAGATGCAGGACCTTGCACTTGGTCTTGTTGAACCTCATGAGGTTGGCTTGTGCCCACAAACCAAATAAAACCCACAAACAAACAAGCAAAAAGGCAAGGAAAAACCTATAAAGAAGCTGAAGTTCTAGACACTTTTGTCCACAACACAGGTAGTTTAGGGTGTCCCTGTCTCCTGTCCTCTCAACTTTGGCTGCTTGCTTGTATCACAGAACCATTCCACCAGAGCTCCTCATTTACATGCCGTATTAATATTGGTTAAAACAATTGCATCAGTGAAATCCAAACCCAGCAAGCACGCTGGCATTTAGTGTGGGTAGAGGGTACAAATTATGTTTTCCCATTGATTAGATCGAGTGACAGGATGCAACCCAAAGCTCCTCAATGCTAGGGCCTCAAAGTGAAGACAAAACCAAGATTTGCAAAGGGCACCTCTGACCTGCTTCCAACAATCTTTTCTCCAGATCTTTAATACTCAGCATTCATAGATGTGACTAGGAAAAACAAGGTTAACTAACAGTGTTCATTTCCTTCTCAGATGACTTCATCTCCAAATATAAAGAGAAAATCCATTTGCACCAACACAACACTTTCTAAGTATCATAGAATCTCAAAGAATTCTCTCCCTGATGATGCTCTTTCCTAAAGAATTAAAAAACAAAACAAAACCAAACAAAAAAACCAACCCCAAACCTCCAACCATTTCCTCACTTTCAGTTCCTCCTGATATTTTCACATATGCAGGCAAAAATAAGAAATATCTCTTAGTAATGCCACAAAGATGCCAGAGTCAAATCTTTTGCTATGTATTCTCCTTAGCAACTCTCATTTAGTGTGAGCAGGTGGTGAGAAGGAAGCAGAGTAAGAGAGGAGAAGATTATTTTGGGAAAGGAAGCAATAACTGTTACTAGGATGCTAAAGTATGAATGACGGAAATCTGAATCATGCTTTTACTGTATGAATGGTTAATCCCAACATGCTATCATAAACAGTGATACCTTACAAAGGAGGTCATCTCCCTAACAGGAAAAAAAAAAAAATGCACCTGTTAGAAAAAGAGGCGGATTTGACAAGAAATTGAGGCAATACAGAGATGAACCAGCTCGAGCTTTCTTCATCAAACCTCTTCCTATAATGTTTAGGTGCTCATCTCCAGGGCCTATATCACACTTCATAACGAAATTAGCTCATTGAAAGAAGGTAAGAGGCTGTCAAACTGGAGTTAGGGAGAAATTACTGCTACATTTTTAGCTTCCCTGAATGGAAGCACCTCTGAGTAAGTGCTGCCAAGATGAAATCCTAGCAAGCAAATGACTTATTTAGCGTGCCTGCTCACTCACAGAGAGCTATTACTACAATGAGACCAGTTACATACCGAGGAAACCTCATGGCATATATTTAACGGATGGCTTGCTGACACAACTCTGTACCTTACAGATAGGAATTAGGAATTTCAACACTGGAAACAACCTCTCCACTGCCTGCAAGCAGAGGGCAAACTCCTAAGCTAGCAGTAGATAGTGAGTGTTCTCTGGAATTACAGCTTTTAAATGATCTTACTTCTTTCTATCTTGTGTTTTATATCTTTGTGTCCACCCCTCCAGCTCTCATTCGAGGGTGACCACAGTGGTTTCTGCCTGCACAGAAGGGATGGCTCAGCTGCTCTTCCAGCAGCTGCTGAACCATCACAAATTACAGCTCACTGTACTAAAGTATGTGGAAATTGGTGCCTATCTTAGTACATGGGACTGTAAACCATGGTGGTGCAGCTCAGCAGCTGCCTCATGAACAGCTGAGCCAACCCTGCAGCAAGGGTAAAAATGAAAGAGATGGCAAGAATGACTACAACAGCCCTTGGGTAACACACACTTGACTTCATGTTGACCTTTGGTGAGTTACACATCTCTTGCTTCAACTTCTAAGCTGCAACGTGGATAGTTTCTCTCCCACACACTTCCTAGGAACGGTGCTGCAAGGATGTGTGCACAATGCCATAAAGAATGCCACCAAGATCTGCAGAATGGGAACTGCTGCTGATTTTGCAGAGCCCCTGAAGAACATGCCCCAGTCTGGTTGCTCCAATAGCAGAGACTGATCTCATATGATACTGTTAACTTTTCATACAAGGTGTAACTGTAGTGTTACAGATGAAAAAGAGTTCCATTATCTGATTTAGACTTTTTTTTTTGGTTATAAATCAGTCAAGCAGTATACTACAAGAGAGGTATGGCAACCTTACTTAGAGAGAAAAAAAAAAACAAATGCTATTGCTATGCATTAACATCTGCATTGGAGCCAGTCCTAAGGAGCTCTTCTGCAAGCAGTAACTTCAGATATCATCACAAGATGCAATGCCTGCTGTTGGCCATGTTACACGCATGCTTCCTCAGGACAAGCTAGATATTCTTATCAGCTCTGCATAGCAATTTCTCTGCTGGATAGTTTAGCTGTCTCTGCTCTGCTTTTCAGCTTTTGGTGTCCATTCCAAAGCTATTTTAGTCTAGTCGTTATCTGTACTGCTGGTGATATACTCTGGCTGCCACCATCTGCTTCTTTCCCTTTATAAAGATGTTCAGGGGTATCCTTCACTGGTTTATCCTCTGGCTCAACATCCTGACACAAAGTTATTCCCACTGCTCGCTATCAACCCACTTTTTTTCCATTAGGAGGAATTCTGTAATCATGATATGAGACATTTCTAACCAGGATGTGAAACCAAGGGAACTACCTAGGGCACTGCAGCCAGAGATTATACACAACCTTCTCTCCCCACTTACCCTCATCCTTCCTCACAGTATGGGTACTGCTCAATATTTCTGCAGCTCCTGTCTTTCTCCTTCCCCTCCACTGCATATCCACTTCCTTTAGCTACACACTTTGTGACAGCTATGTTCACTAGCTGCAGCTCTCATAAGGAGAAGACTATGCCGATATGAGCTTCTCTTGTACTTTTAAGATATTTTTGTTATGCATTCATCAAGTAGCATGCTACAAGATGCCAGATGCACCTAAAATTGTAGCAAAATACATAGCAGTGCACATACCCAAACAGCAGAGTCATCCTTCTGGCAGGGCAATCCAAGAGAAACAAAGGTGGTTACAGGGTTGCAGTTAAAAACATAACATTGGGATTTCTCCAGCTATTTTTTTCCCTTTAAACCAGAACAGGGCAGATTTAGATTGGACATTAGGAAGATGTTCTTTACTGTAAGAGTCATGGAACACTGGAACAGGTTGCCCAGGGAGATGGTGGAGGCCCTATTCCTGGAGACATTCAAAGTTAGGCTTGATAAGACTCTGAGCAACCTCATCTAGTTGGGGATGCCCCTGCTTACTGCAGGAGGGTTGGACTAGATGACCTTTAAAGGCCTCTCCCAGTCCAGTGCATTTTTTGATTCAGATGCTCAGTGAAGTCTTGAAAGTCTTCTACACCTTTTTTGGACATGGTACAGAGAAAGAAGGCATTTATATCCTAGATGTTTAGGTTCTTTCTAGCTTGCAAAGCTGCAAACAATATTCACTGCCTAGCTCAGGCTGGTTGCCATGATTCTTCACTTCTCTCTCCAACCACACACCTGGGGTAAGTGCTTTGCCTACAACACTCTGTAAACATGTTTAATACTGGGTTTAGTTCCAAACAAGAGTGAATATTTGTTTGTATGGCAAAACAAGATGATAATTTAGAGCTGTGTTTAAAATGCTACAAACAAATCCAAAAGGGGTTCTGTTTATGTCACTCATTCCCAAGTATTTTTCAGTTTTCACTCCTAAGTCCCCAACCTGCTCTGCTTCATTTCAGACATCTAATCCAGGAATCAAACAGGCCCCAAAGAAATGCACCCTATCCACCTCTCTCAAATAAGGAAGAGTTAAATAGTGCTATTGGTAAATACAAATAAATAAGCTGTAGAGTTACAATGTGTTAATTAACTATGCAGAAGAGTGGGAATTAATTACTTGGGAGCAATATACTCACAGGATAAAACTCTTCAGCATAAAAAACAGCTGAGCCTGTGAAATGAAAAATACCTCACCTGCTCTTCACCTTTGACAACAGCCATATCAAGACTGCTTTCCTGCTTACAGATGCATGTTTACTTATTTCCCCTCACAGCTCAGTCTTTCCCAGGATTGGTATTTTTACAGCTGAACTAAGGAAGAATCGTTCCTATATTCTATCTGCCTATGCCAAGGAAAGCTTCTTGCACAGGTTGAGAACAAAAAGGAGAGTTCACTTGTGTGTGGTTGCTGCCTCCCATCACTCTTCCTTTCTTCTGGAATGATGTTCTTTATGCAACCACAAGTGGGGTGGAATAAAGAGGAGGAACTGGGCCAAATCTGGACTTGGGAAACTACTGCAACAGAGCTTTTAACTGTTATGGTAATTTTAATATCTGCCCTTTCTTTTGCATTCCCTGGATTTCAACATGTGTAATTATAGCCAACAGCAGCACTCAGCTGGTTGTTTTTTTCAGGAACTGCACCCTGAACAGGCATGAGGTAAGCTACAGAAAAACCTGTTATCCAGTACTTGCTGTGAAAACATGAAGCACAGCAAATTCCAGAGACTCAAAGGGAGGTAAAACAGAACCACCTGAACAGTTCTAAAAATCAGCAGGAATCACTGACAGCTATCTGCAAAAGCTGCATTCCCATCAACCTGCTGAAGCACTCTCTGCTGTAAATTCCAGAGCTCCCTAGTGATCTTGCAGCTACAAACCTTCCCATGCACAGCAACAGCCCAGTTTCTCTGGTGCTTCCTGATAACCTCACTCATATTTGGATAAATCCTGGAAGCTGTTTTGCTGGAGACATTTACAAACAACATCACAGTTGCATGACCTCCAGCACCAGCAGCACATAGCTCTGATGCTGCCATCTCCACAGGCTCTTTTGCAGGGCTGCTGCCGAGGAAGCTGTGCCCTCTATTAAGGTAGGAATTAAAAATCAATGTGTCACAGCCCCGTTCCCCACTTACCCAGTTTGGTGGCCCCCTCTGGTGGGTATTCGGGGAACTGGCCCTCGGAGGGGACACTCACTGTCCGGCGTAGGCATCTCCCCTTGAGGGCATCTGCTGGAAGATCCTGGACCACATCCATAAACACCTGTATGAAAAGGATGCCAACAGCTGTTACCTGCCACAGGCCCACATTATTAATAAGTAATTTGGATAAGAACTTCATTTTCTACTCATCCAGAGGTATCAGTCACACCATCTCTGACCCATCTGACTAACAAGGCAGTCCTGCTTTCTGAAATTGGTTCTCCAGTGCCAAACCCATTGTCACCCAGACTTGCCCACTTTCATGCTGGGAAAGTCAGGCAGAGGTTGCTGGTCAGGCAGCTACATAAGAACCCTTAAGATTACAAAAGCATTTTTGCAGCGATCAGCAACAGCATGTCAGAGGAAAATGCATATTCTGCTGGTTGTACTGGGCACATGGACAAAGGGGAGAACTTCTCATCCTAAAAGTAGGACCTCTGAAGGCTTTAAGAAAAACTTGAGGTCCTCACTGTTTCATAGTAATACAATTCTGCATGATGATTCTCTTTTCACAGTATTGAATGTATAATACCTTGTTTTTCTTGAAAAGTTTAGCAGAACTTGACCCCTCAGGGTTTGCTTCTTCCCTGACTTTGCCTTTAAAAAGCTGCCTGTGCGATCACATTTTGATAGAGAGGTGCTTATGCTGGCAAAAGAGTGGGAAATGATACCTGTCACAATAGCTGGCAGGGCATTCAGACAACAGCCAAGAGTTCTAAAAGAGTCTAATCCATACAGTCCCTTGGTCCAACAGCATGTCTGTGTAAGAATAATAAATGAGCCTGGTGTACTCCTAGTCCTATCCCAAAAAAATATAAAGGGGTACGGAGGACAGGGAAGAGAACCCAACAGCTTTATGAATTTATATGGACACCTCTGTGCATCCTGATTTTGTTTACATGATCAGCCTGGGTTGCTAATTCAAGCATCCACCACTCTGCATCTAAGAAGGGCAGAGAGACAAAAATTTCAGACAGCTACCTGCTTGTCCCAGCCATCAGCTGGGATGTCCTGCCATTTGTCTTCAGTTTGTTTCAAACATCCAAAGGGAAAACATTTTTTCCAACAGGAAGAAAACATCCTTCACTGTCCCTCTGAAGAGCACACACACTGTTCTCTGAAGAGGTTCAAGAGGTAAAAGGCAACAAAGGTTCTTTGAGGTGATCAACACAACTGGCCACCAAGATGAAGACCTGGCTCATGGCCCATGGTAACCACTGTTTCCTGGAGACTGGCCAACTATAAAGCAGGGGGAGAGGAGGTCACCTGGGGCCAGTACTGTATTATACAATATTTTTGTACCCCAAAGAACTGGCAGAGGAGTCCAGAGCTGTGCATGCTTAGACATTAAATTTAGATCACTACTGGGTTACTGGGTAATTGGGCTGTTGAATTACTGCATTTCTTGCTGCAGCCACCTGGATAACTGGGCTCCTGAGCTACTGCATTTCTTGTTGTAACCATCTGGATAATGGTACTCCTGATCTCCATTTGTTCCTGCAGACTTGCTATTTAGAGATAAATTGTTTATTCCTAAAGCTGTTGGTCTGGTATCTGTTACCATATCTGAGACCTGTAAGCCCTTGTATTCACCAGCTGGAAGAAGCTCTGGAGATGAGGTAAAGATGCAGCATCCAGGGGCTGGGGCTGGGCACAATCCCTCAGTGCCCCAAACATCTCAGCACACTTGTGATGACGATGTTGGCTTCAGCAGCACAACTGTGAGACACGCAGCATGGCAATTTGTTCTCACACAGCCAGGAAAGAGACAGATTGTAGCTTAAGGAATAGAAACCCCTGTCATACTTCCTGGTGCTGCTTATCCCTTCAGATCTTTAATCATCTCTGAAAATCAAGTATTAATAGCAAACAACAAGATATTATTCATTCCTACTGAAGGTTGTAGAAGATGTACCAGATACTGTGCTATTTTGGAAACAGGCTGTGCTACAATGGCTCTCACAAACCAGTGCTGGCATTTCCTGACTTTTAAGTACTTAGCATTCTCTTAAGGTCATTTTTTAATGCTATTTGTTCCTATGCTGGTCTCTCTGTCTCCTTCAAGCAGTGCTCGTTTTTCAAAACAAGTTTCCCAAATCCCCAGTGGTTGCTGGTTATTATTATCCATGGAACAGCAATGTGCCTTTGTGGCCAAGAAGGCCAATGGTCTCCTGGGGTGCATTAAGAAGAGTGTGGCCAGCAGGTCAAGGGAGGTTCTTCTCCACCTCTACTCTGCACTGGTGAGACCACACATGGAGTATGGTGTCCAGTTCTGGGCTCCCTGTTGCAGTTCAAGAGGGACAGGGATATACTGGAGAGTGTCCAAGAAAGGCCGTGAGGATGATGGACTGGAACATCTCCTATGAGGAAAGGCTGAGAGATCTGGGGCTGTTTAGCCTGGGAAAGAGAAGACTGAGAGCAGACCTTCTTCATGTTTATAAATGTCTGAAGGGTGGTGTCAAGAAGAAGGGGTCGGTCTCTTTCCAGCGGTGTCCTGCGATAGGACAAGGTGCGATGGATACAAACTGGAGTACAGGAAGTTCCACCTTAACAGGAGGAGACACTTCTTTATGGTGAGGGTGATGCAACACTGAACAGGCTGCTCAGAGATTGTGGAGTCTCCTTCTCTGGCATCTTTCAAGACCCATCTGGAAGCATTTCTGTGTGACCTGCCCTAGGTGCTCCTGCTTTAGCAAGGGGTTGGACTCAATGATCTTCAGATGTCCCTTCCATGATTCTGTTACTGCTACTTTCTTTGGTAGAGTTTTACAGCAGCTCCTTTGCCAAACCATCTCTGTGTTAGAGCACACTAGAAAATTACACAGAGACTTAATTTTGGTAGTTTATACTATGTTCATTCACCCAAGTTCACATATTAGATTTTCAGTTTTCATCTGGAGACTCCATTGGCTCTTACTCCCTTCTAAACACGTCTGCTCCACCACCTCTTCTGATTGTCTTCAGAGCAGTTTTTGGTGGTATGCTGCAAGCTGTATTTCCAAAACAGCTCTTCCCCACCAATCATACCACACACCTTCCTTCAGCACACCTTAAAAGCATGGAGCTACCACTCTGTGATTCTCCTTTGTCACTGAACTTGATGCACCAACACGTACCTGGTAGCTCTATACCAACACACTTCCTCCAGGGTAGATTTCTACACTGTCCAATTTTTTAACTGGAAAACTAATATAGACACTTCTTTTTCAAGTATAAAGCTTCGGTATCTTTTTGCATGCTCTTGGACATGGGATGATGTGCAGAAACATTCCTTTAATCCACTGACAGGAAAAGTAGCACTACCACTACCCTGGTAACAGTGTATACAGGAATAGTGAGGAGACCCAAGTGGGTCTGCTACAGATGCTGTGACTTGCTGCAGAGGGTGAGGAGGAGAATGGTGATTGAGACCACACTGTCCTTTGTGTCCTTGGGAAAAGCAAACAGGCTGCAGCACACTGGAGTCAGTGTCAACCCCAAATCTACTCCTGCATGCCAGAGATAGGAATTATCTTCAAAGACGAACTGAGCCATTAACAGGAAGATTGTCTGAGAGCTCAGGTCCTAATTCTGGGTCACTTAGCCTTTTGTACTTAAGATTTGCCTAGGCTAGGAAAACATGGTTAGGTTGCACACTAACAAAATCTTCATTGGTGTAGTTATGTTCATCTAGTGCACTACAGCCCACACCAGCTAAAACCCTGCCTTTTTCAGTGTATTTAAAGTGGGATTTGAGAAAAATCTGAATTATTTCACTCAATAATTCTATAAAATGTATAAGGAACATTTTAATGCCACATAGCTTCTCTATACCAGAGGATATACAAACACAGTTTCATGGACTAGATTAAAGTAGGGTAGGTAACAAAGCTCCCTCCTTAAGTCTGACTTAGCCTTGCTGTTATTTTAAGTTACACCCCTCCAAAACTGCAGCCTCAGTCTATATTGACCAAAGAAGAACTCCAACACTGCAGGACAAATATTTATTGCTTAGTGTAAGATTTGCCTGCTCATAAAAATACAGCCTTATGTGAATGTGCAAAATGAGCTTGGGGGTCAGCTCTGCATCTCTTGGGGCTGGACATGTATTTCAATAGGTATGTAAACTGCTCTGTGGTAGGGCAAACAGATTCACATGTTTGGTGGCACTGAAACACAAGCAAGTGCTCAACAAAAATCTCATTTAAACGTCTAGCCAAACATCTGCAATCTTCCTGACCCTCCTCCAGCCCCTGCCATTGCAGCTAGCAGTTCAGTAAAGGATTGAAGAGAACGATGTCTTGCAGAGTCAGGACTCTAATGGCAATTTAGGCTTTCACACTCCCCTCCCCCCCCCTTTTTTTTTTTTTTCCATCCAGCTTTGCCATCCTGTTTTTTGCCCTGCTGAGATCTCATCTACCTGGGAACTGTCTGACCCTGAGCGCTGAAGATGATGGTTGAAGGCTGGACTCTGCACAGAATAACTCTGGGACATGAAGGTACGTGCACAGTCCCAACGCTGGTAATTTTGGCAATCCTGAAAATTTTGATCATAGAACACATTTTGCTGGCAAATTTCAGAATTTAATGAGGAAGGGTTCAGGGCTCAAGACTAAACCCTTAAACAGCATCACTGACCATGGTTTTTGTTTTTTAAGTGTAAACCCCTCTAAACTGGGATTTCTGGTTGTCTGATGAATAGATTTCAGAAGAAAGAAGAGTAAAAGCTTTAGAAACATCGATGCCTCTAAAAGGAAAACTGAGCTAGGCTCTTAGAAAAAAAAAGAAAAATAAATTCTTCATTGCAGAGAGATTTTTCAAGACTGGAAAGATTGATTCCAGAACAAAACTTGAGAACTTATACTCTCTTCTGAACTAATAGTCTGGAAGTTTGGACTCACATCAACAAAGCAAGTTAAATGATTCATTTCCATTTTTAGCTTCTTCCAGAAAGTTGTCATCTGGCTAAAATTCCAACATAGAAAATCACTTTTAAAATGTTGACAACAAGCATTTCTTTGGGTTTAGGGAAAATAAATAATTAAATTCCTTTGGGAATTGAAGCAAATCTTTTCTTACAAGTGGGCTTAGCTTTGAGAAATTCCTATTTACAGGTAAAACATATTTGCTGTAAGATACCAATGTGACATGTCTTTTGAGAATGGCATTTCTGAAGAACCTCCCCTGGGGCCCCACACAGCAGTGTTTGCTTTTGCTATTTTCCCTTGGGATCACTGCTGTTGCTCCTCTACTGCTGTCAGTCAGAGGAGATGGAAGAGCAGGAAAATACATCAGAGATGTCCTGCTGCTGGCCTGTCACCACCACCTATAAAGAGTAAATCTTGTCACAGTGAATGCAGGTCTTTACTCTCCTTCACCCTTGATTAAAACCACCTTTAAATCCAAGAAAAAAGATGAAGTTTTGGGTGCAGGGAGGAAGAAGGAAGAGTCTAACAGAGTGAAAAGTGTTGCTCGTCTTAATTTCCAACTGAACACAAAATGAAAAGATTCTGCAGGACAGCAGCCAAGTTACAAAGACTAAAAAGCAGCCCAAACCCAGATGCAGCCATTTGTGTCACATCCTTCACAGAAGTGCTGTGCAATGGAATATCTATCTGAAAACACTCTTTATAATCACTAACTCATTCCCTTTCCCTGTTTAAATGGCACTGATTTTGCAGGTACTTTATTGTGCCCTCTCAGCTCTTGCCCTATGGAACAGGTTTCACCAATGATGACAATATCTACACTTTCCTGGCAGTGGGAAGCCATCTTCCTCATAGAAAAAAATACTGATTTGTAAGCGAATCAATCTAGACCTGTTCTCCCAGTCTTGGAAGATGCTGCTAGGTATTACCACACCTAGACATGCTGTAGTAATTGCTCATCTCCTGTCACTCATGACTCCTTATTTGCCAAGTTGTCTCTCAAGTCCCTACAGGGATTAATTTTCTTTCTGCTTACTTTTTCCAGGCTCTTCCCTTCATTAACAATCTTCATTCTTACCTATTTTCATTTGATAAAGTTGACAAGGTGTCAAGTAATTAATACTTTTCTACACTGCAGAAGGTGATACTGTCAAACTATTTTTGTCTAAGTAATTAAAGATATTTTGGGATCAAGTTGTACCTTGACATTTCCCTGCTTTCCAACCTACTCTGGTTGTCTACACAGCACAAAATCTCTCTTGCACATACTCTATCCAAGATGCTTTGACCATAAATCCATACTGGTGAGATGTTATAAGACAGGAGTTTTCTTACCACTGTTAATTTCTGTATTGTTCCCTCAGTCTTAAGAATCTGTGAAATTCAAAGGGCTGTATTTTAACAGCACTAACTAGAAATGTGCCTAAACCAATGAAGACATCTCTAATTTGCCTGTTTGCATTCTACATGTGTTTTCCTACTTTTTGGCTTTGACACACATACTTGCCTAATGATTTTACAAACTATAACAAACATCAACCATTTCTGCTCCCTTTCAATTTCACACGAACTAAGCTTCTTGTTTGTTTTTTTTTTTTTCTATGAAGTAGACGTATGGAGAGTAAAATGAGATGCTTCAGACTTCGTTTTCAATAGACAGCAGCCTTGTGATGATGCAAGTGCTTTTGGCTGCAAGGACACTCTGCTGTTAACATCTCTTCCTTCTTTCCCCACCCCCCTCCTGATGGGTATCATTCTGTCCCTCACATTGTCCCTCACAAGATCCTCTTCAGCAGCCTGAAGAAATTCTTACCTATCCACTCTATCAGCAATTTCCACATTCAGAGCAGGAATCTCTCCATTTTCAGCTCCATCCTCACCTTGTTTCAGGTTAATAAAACTCCTCCAACATCACCTTTCCAATAATTTTACTCTCAACATAATCTCAAATTTTCTCCAGTAACCTCTCTCTTCCTCATTCACCTGGTCTTTTGCTTTTAAGCTCACTGTACCTGTGGTCCCACCCAAGGGCTTTTTTTGATTCCCCTCCTACATACTTTTCAATCATTACTCTTTTCCCAAGCACGTCTCCCCAATGTTGCCGCAGGCCTTTGTTCACTGTTCTTTCTAGATCACATTACACAGAGCCTCCTTCAACTCAGAATGACTTGCCAAGTACAATTCACCTGAGTTGCCTCCTCTTCTCTTTCTCATGAAAGCTACAAGGGATACTTCTAAGAAAACTTGGAAGAAGGTGCAAATCCAGAGTATTAGCTCCATGTCCCTCTTAATTAGCACTCTATGTTTTGTGTTTCTGTAAGGAATAATTTGTACACTGCCCTATGTACAGACTCCAAAGAGAGACTAAAACAACCTTTTATTATCCTACAGAGTACTGATGTCTCTGTGAGGAGTTCCCTTTTTCCTTTCACTTACAGTAGTCTCAAATTACTTAAAAATCAGAATGGCAAATCTGACTGCAGCTACTTGTTTCTGAAGCAAATGACATTCTCAGCATGTGGAGTCACACCTGCACCAAAGGCATGTCTGCTTGGTACATCTGCATGCAGTACTTCCCAAAACAACTTGCTCCTCACTGTGATAGTGCAGACAGGCTCCTTGGAGAGCATGCCTCAAAGTTAACCCCACATTTTTTTGGGGGTAACTGCTGTATTTCAAACCCAGGCCCTGTACAGACTGATACGGAATTTTTCCAGCTTCTGAAAGAAAACAAGAGCAGATTTATAGTATATAATGACTTCATACACCAGTGATATATCAGACTTCCTGTATTTACTCCTCAGGATCTAGGCAAAAGACTCATCTTACTCCCAGCAAAATGCTTTTAACTGAATGTGGCAGGAGAAATTAAGAACTCATAACTGCATGTTTACCACCTCCAGATAATTATTTGCAATATGAGATAGTGTTTGCAACTACATTTCTTTAATGAGATGCACCCTTCTAGCCCAGCTGTGCTGGTAAAGTCAAGTTTTAAGAGTTCTTCTCACATGCCCTTAAGTTTCTTCAGGATGTTCTTTAGTTCTTTAGGTGACAGTCCTGCCAGACTAGACAAAGAATTACATAGTAAACAAACATCATGCTATGGGCCTTCCATTTTCCCTGTGTTTGATCACCCCTCCTACACACTGGCATTGATGTTGTTCCCTTCTAATAACTCACGTCCTCCTCTAAATCATTTCCTCCTACTCTCCCCCTATGTGAGGAAATGTTTCAGCTTTTGTAAATAAACCTGTTCACAGCTGAAGATGAGTAATATTCAGTGCTACACCAGAAAGAGGTCTCCTTCTCTACGATTCTCTCAGCTTGTGCACAGAAGCTTCACAAGAATTAAGAAAACAAACGAGTCAGATCCTCTCCAAATGTAGGAAGCCATGCTATTAGACTCAAATTCGTGGGCATTTAGATGTAACAAAATCCATTTCAGAAGCTTGAAAACATTCTTGTTTTAGGATTCCTCCTGAAATAATTATTTTCAAACAGGGTAAATCTACAGCAGAATAAGTAAACAAACAAACCAACCCAGGAGCATTATCAAATGATTCCAAAGCTCATGGATTGGTGACAGTCTGGAGACAAAGTATCTCAAGACAAAACATATCATGACATAATCTAGGAGAAGGGAATTACCAGCATTTGTTTGTTCAGTGTTTCAGTCAGCTAAACCACACCTGTTCTGTAACTATATTGACATTACCTTCATGCATGGCAAGGCACAGTACCAAGCACTACATGCTATCTATAAACACACAGAGTCATTTCAGAATTAAAGCAAAGATGGTTGTAGCAGCTCAGTATCCATGCTGAAGGACACACAATCTTTCTTCTGCATTTATCAAGAGAGGTGGCAAACCTCTGTCTCAAACCATTTCCCTTGTGCCTGCAGCAAGGATGACTGCACAGCATGGAGGTTGCACACACCTCCTCTGCCCAGCACTGACACAGAAACACCACCAGCTCCTTTTTCCCTACTTTTACTGCACTTTCCCTACTTTTATGTCTGCACTGACATGAGGAGGAAGGTTTACATTGCTGTGGTGGCTTTAACTGCCACTAAGAGCAGTAATAATATAGGTAGATGTAGTGGCAGAGTTAAACACAAGCCATAAAACTCCAGAAGGAAGTTTTGGATGCACACAGTTTGCTACCACTTCTTCCATGCAAACAGGATCTGGGCCAGCTGAATTATAACCATGTGCCCCATGCCATCCAGTCTAGCTCCCCTCTTCCACACGTTTCACTGAACTTGTGAACAAAACAAAGGAGAGATGAAAAGATGCTGCTGCCTTCTTTTACCACTACAGGCAAAAAGGCAAATCCTGAGTGACCAACGTGAGCTTCTCTCACCTCTTTCTCCTTGTTGAGCAGCACCAGCTGGCTGTCTGTCAGGATGCAGTACTTCCTCTCCCATGTTGTGGTGTCGGTGTAGGGGGACTGGCCGCAGGACAGCCTGTGTGTAGGTGGTCCTTTCACATCTGTGAACAGAGAACCACAAGGCCCAAACCATTAGCACGTGTCAGTGACCACCTTCTTTGCTGCTGCTGTTCTGCAAGCAGATATGAACCGAACCTGAAATTTGTATTAGCAATGTCTGTTGCAGCTTATTAAGAGACAAAATGCTAACCCTGGGAGGTGCCCATGTGGAACACTATACAAGGTACACTGTGAATACTTGTTTATCTACAGCATGACTTACAAAAATGGCAATACCTGAGATGACTACAAATGCCTTTGTCCAAGACTGAAATATAATTGAAAGACAAGACCTGGAGATCAAGAAAACTTCATCCTCCCTCTACTCGCTTCTCAAAACAGAGGTTAAAAGGTATAGGGACATGAATATACCCTGAGTTTTAATAAAGTCGATTATTTGAGACTAAGGATAGAGAGACACAGGGAAGAAGATGGGGATCAAGGAAGGCAGGCTTGGAATCATAGAACTGCCTGGCTGGAAGACCTTAAGATCACTGAGTCCAACCATAACCTGACATCTCCTAGTACAAAACTGTGAGACCAAAGAAGAAAGAAGGGAAGAAAAAGGCTTGAGGAAGGGATGGAAAAATTCAAAGGGATGGGTATTGAATTAAGAAGGGCTTACTAGCATCTTCTGGCAGGGAAACTACTTGATTAAATTGTTGACAGGTAGGAGTTTTCCAGCACTTGCATTTAGCTGCAGCTGCTGTAGTCACATCAATTCAAATAATAAACACCACCAACAAAACCAAACCAAAATAAAAATCAACAAGTCTGGCTCACAGTACAGATCTTTTAAAATTTATTTTAAAATCAATTTCCCTTAATTCTCCCCATCTTGAGCTACATATCACATCGTGCCTCTCACCAACACATTTTCCCCAGGGCTGGGAAAGGAAAGCACATGAGCAAGTGCCATGGACAGATTTCACTGCCATGAAGCCAAGCCCAAAGGCAGAGAAAGCTATGGAGCAGTAAGGCATGTTTATCAGTGCTATGGGGAAGACCAGGTGTGGAGAAGGCCATCCAAAAAATTCAAGTGTGCAGTCAGCTCATAAACATCTCTTTACAGGAGACAGAAATGCTATATGAACAACAGGGAAAAAAGATGTAAGCAACAGAGACGTGGGTAGCACCATTTGTACAGATTCAGAAAACAGTTTCAAGTCATCTCTTTCTAAAGTGTTGAGATTAAGTTCTCATTGCCTTGTAACGTTAATTTTAATTTTTATCTTGCACTCTAGTTTTATACAATTTTACTTGCATTGATCACAGGGAATCAACATCTCACCAGCAGCATTTATGAACCTGCTTGACAGGTCCAGAGGAAGGCCATGAAGATGATAAAGGGACTGAAACACATTCCTTATGAAGACAGGATTAGAGTTGGGGTCGTTCAGCCTGGAGAACAGAAGGCTCCACGGAGATCTTATTCTGACTTTCCAGAGGCCTCTAAGGAAGATGGAGAAGGGCTCTTTATCAGGGAGTACAGTGAGAGGATGAGGGTAATGGTTTTAAGCTGAAAGAGGGTAGATTAAAACTAGCTATTATGAACAAGTTCTTCACTGTGAAGGTGGTGAGACACTGACACAGATTGCCCAGAGAAGTGGTAGATGGCCCATCCCTGGAGGTGGTTCAAGGCCAGGCTGGATGGGACTCTGAGCAACCTGCTCTAGTTGCAGATGTCCCTGATGACTGCAGGAGGGTTGGACTACATGGCCTTTAAGACCCTTCCATCCCAAACCAGTCTATGATTCTATGATCTAAAAATCAGCCATTCTCTATGTATAAGCCATAGATTCCTGAAGTCCTAGGACTACCGCTAATGGCTCTAAAACAGACTCTGCAAACACCAAGGGACTTGCTGCACAGGAGCCCAGGACTTCCTTCAACTGTTTTGGCAGCCTATTAGGCAAAAACAGCGTTCAAACCCAAAGTGGTTTGTAACACTAGCTTCCTTTTAGCCCACATGCTAACCCAGTGCTTGCACAGAGCTAAGCAGTTGCTTCCTGGTGCTCCAACCCAGCTTCACCACTAGAGGCCAGCGAATCCTCAAACACCCAGCACATTCCCAGCACAAACCCAAGCACGAGCATTCAACACCGACTAACGAACCCCTCCAACTGACCTCACCTCTTGCAGACCCCTGGGTACATCAAATCCCACTTAATGGCTCAAAACACTGCAACATCTTCATGCACTTTTCCTGCAGTTAGCAACAACCTCGCCTCCACATTGAAAGTGTCAATTTGTAAAGATGGAGAATTAATTTGAAAGATGGCTTTCAACACCTGGTTCAACATCCTGTTGCATGAGGATTTTTGTGACCAGAAGAGCGCTGGAAACAGAAAATCTGATACCCTTAAGCAAGGGAAAAAAAAAAAAAAAAAAAAAAAAAAAAAGGACTGAATGGCTGCTCTAATTACCCTGAAATGCACTTCTGCTCCCTTGATTCCAGGTGAGATAATACAGGGAAGAAACTGAGATTCAGAATCTGGCTCCACACTCTACCGCTCCTAACAAAGCTTGTCTTCCAGTAGTGACAAGTAACAGTGAGTGTCTCCAACTTGCCCCAAAGTCTGCTTAGACAAAAGCACAACTAGGGGAAACCACAACACCCCGAGAAGCAAAAAGCGCATCCATGCAAGCTTCCGGAGCACAACAATCTCTCACAAGTTATGTGTTTGTCCATCCTAAAGATGTTAACCCTCCAGGCAGATTTTGGGCACAACTTCAACTTGCATTTATTTACAGATTCACACATTGCATCAAGTTGGAAGGGACTCTCACAGGCCACCTTGTCCAAGCCCCCTGCAGTGAGCAGGGACATCTCCAACTAGATCAGGCTGCTCAGGGCTGCATCATTTATCATGGTGTCCAACCAAAAACCTACCCTGATGCAAAATGAACCCACTGTTGCTTGTGCTTAGACCTTGGTTTCCCAAATAGCAGCACAGGAACCCTACCCACACCTAAGCAAAACAAACCTATGAGCAACAGGCTGACAGACAGAAGATGAGTGAGAAGGATGAAGCCATGGGCTTCTAGCGTGAGTGTGCAGCAAAAATGTGAAGATCAGGGCTCTGGGTTAGGAAAACACATGATAAATCACCAAGGGCAAAAAAGGATGGAGGTGTGAGTGTCCTGCTCATGTGGGTGGGCTAGCAGAGACAGAGAGTTCCTCCAGCTGCTAAGCTGAGCCATAACCAAGCAAACTACATTGTGAACTGCTGGCAGACTTTCTCATGGCAAAAGAAAACCCTTCTGGACCATTAGCTCCAGCACAGAATCTACAGTCACGACTCGCCCAGCCCCAAAAGATTTCCGCAGGATAATTTCTACTAACAACAGGCCTTGGCCCATATCCAACTGATCCATGGGCTGCACAAAGGAATTAAAGAACAGAACAACTTCTTCCACGGCAATAACAACTCCAGGACTTAACTGAGTCATCAGGCGCTGCGGGCCAGCCACGGCTCTGCTGCCAAGTGGGTTGGCTATGTCAGAACAGCTTTCCCCAGGCTGTTGGCAGAGTAACATGCCATCTCTGTGTCTGGAGCTGCCAATCACCACTAGAGAACACCACAGTGTTAATATTTCATGTCTGCATTGGTATCCTTCGGAACACGTGTCAGGACACAGCCCTGCCACCCTTGCAGCCTGACCAAGTGCTCTCCTCACAAAGAAGAGCAATTGTAAGATGGTTTTCTGATGTATCAGATCTCACAGCTTCAGCCCTCTCCCTGAGGCAGATGCTGCAAGTCCACCTCCCAAGCTAGGTGGACACTGAATAAAAGAACACTCGCTGCAACAAAACCTGCAGCGTAGCTTTTGAGCCTTTGTCCCACCTATTCAGATGATTTCTCAGCCAGCCCTCCTGCGTGGCTGACCTCTGCAGAGCCTCTCCCAACAGCTGTAACTTCAAAACTTACTCTGAGGTACGTTACCAGTTTAGCCTGAAGACTCTTTGGGACTTTACACGGTATCACGTATACACTCGGTCGCTTCACAAACCCTGTTCTGCTTTCTGGTGCTCTTCATCTTCAGTTTTCATTTTACATTCTTGGCTCCAACTTTTCACATGAGTGTAATAAACCCCACCAACCTTTTCCACTAATGCCTCATAAAACTCATTTAACACCACTGCTTGAATTGCTATGGAAGTGACTGGCCAGAAGTCCACATGTAACTAGGACCATTTACACTTTTTTTGGAAAGACAAAAAGTCAGGGCTGCCCTTTCTCACTTCAGTGGTACTTTTTTTGCACTTTGGGAGACACAGGACATGGTTTAATGGCCACAGTGGTGTTAGGTTTACAGTTGAACTCAATAATCTTAGAGGTCTTTTCCAACTGACACAATTCAATGATTCACAGAATGGTTTGCGTTGGAAGGGACCTTAAAAGATCATCTAGTTCCAACCTCACCACCACAGGCAGGGACAACTTCCACTAGGACCAGGGTGCTCAAGGCCTCCTCATCCAACCTGGTCTTGAATACCTCCAGGGAGGAAACATCCACAACCTCCCTGGACAACCTGTTCCAGTGCCTCCCCACCCTCACTGTAAAAGAATTTCTTCCTAATCTCCAGTCTAAATCTGCCCTCCTTAAGCTTCAATCCATTCCCCCTCATCACAACAAGCCCTTGTAAAAAGTCCCTCCCCAGCTTCCTGTAGGTCCCCTTCAGGTTCTGGAAGGCCACTCTAAGGTTCTATACTATTTATCAGCTCATGTAGGAAGGCTTGTGCTTTGGAGGGAAACCCATTGATGGATGCAGTTTTGGACAGGAGCTGGAGGCAAGATCAGGGAGGTGCATCTGAGTGGTCCAAGTTTGCAGATGTCATGTGTGGGATGGGCTCATGCAGTCACACACCTCACTATGCAAGTTCTGGTGACAGAAGATTTCTTTCTCTGGTCTGATGCAATCCTTTCTGTTCTGCAACATGACAATGAGGCATTCAAGCAAGCAGATCAGTTAGTCTACACATAGGATTAAAGGTCACGCCTTCTGTGCCTTCACATGCTAATACCAGTTAAGTAACAGCTTGGAAAAAAAAATCCCTTTCTTGGTACATCCTCCCCTGCTGAACCCAGAAGAGCATTGCTGCCTGCCTGCCACATCTGACACAGCTCAGGATTGGAGATGATTTGAGACAGGATTGTTTTTCCTCAGGGCTCTGAGATGCCATTAGGCGTGTTATAAATATCCACAAAGCTCCCTTTCTCTCTGCTAAATGACAACTTGTACCTTTTTATCCTTTAAACACAGAGTTTCATCTAAAAAAAAAAAAAGGGAAGGGGGGGAGAAAAGGAACAGTTATGCCATATGCACAAAACAACTGAAAAAAAAGTGTTGCAAGGAACAAGGAAAGGAGCAGCCAGTGCCAAACTGATCCCCAGGGAAAGGGTAAAACTCCTCATGCAAGCTGATGGCAGTTCAGCAGTATTTAGGGAGTAGTGCTGGTGATGCTATCAGATGGGAACCTTTCTGAATCTTCCATTGCAAGCATACAACAATTCTTTTCTTCAACCTCCAAATGCATTTCCAAGTGGAGAACGCTCTCCAAAAAACAGGCAATGGGCAGAGTCAGAAAATTTTCTTCCAAGAGATGACGGCTGTGTGTTCTAGTGTCATTTAGTCCCTAGCAGATCTTCTAGAACCAGAAGGAGCATCTTGTCTTCAGAGATATGCAAAGGTCAGAATTAGCAGAACGGAGGCCAACCAAACCACGCAAAAGTTAAATCCATGCCTCCAGTCTCTTTGCCAGAAAGCGCTCTCTACCAGCCATCGATAAAAAGCAGAAATAAACCTCCATCCCAGTGATGACAAGAGCACCTCTGGCATGTGCCAGAGCTCCTTTTCCAAACCACACTCTTCCTATGGAGAAATCCATGGCTTACTGAACTACCTGCCAAACCTTCATCGACTTTATTAGGGTCCGTACTCTGTTCCTACTATTTCCAGTAAGGAGCTGCCAAGCAGCTGAGTAACTAACGTAGTGGCCAAGTTTGTATGGAGGGGGAATTCTTTTTTCCCTCTGAAGAGCGGTTATTAGGAGTCCTAACACCTTTTGACAACAGGTCTAGTTGCCCAATGTCAATGTTTTCATGGTGTTTTATGTATTTACCATAGAGACAGGACTCAGAGAACTTTAGGTAAGTGCTGAGAGCTTGTCAGAACCCCAGCCTACCCAGCTGTGCCCAAGCATTCAAGCCAGTTCAAATAACCATCAGTTTGAACCTTTAACAAGCAGCAGACCTGAAGCTCAAACAAGCCTTACTACTGACCTGAAGCTTCAGAGGCAAACAGCAATTAAAGGTCCTTCATTAAACATAGAGCATCTCTCATAGCTGATGAATGATTCCAGGGAATGAGATGGCAGAAGGGGAAATACCCCACGTCTCCTCACATTTCATTCCCTTGAAGCTGCATCTTGTAGTCAGGAAGGATTTCTGCAAAAGGAGTCACTAATGGCAGTGAAAATAAACAGCAGCAGAGTTGTGTGACATGCAGCTGCGTGTGTATATGCAGCTATGGCAGCCAGCTGTGTGATGCTCAGATGAAGGGCTGCAGGACCTGGATTTAAAACAGAATTCAAGCCCTGAGAGTGGACACAGGCATTGGAGTAACCCTGGCTCATCTAAAAGAGGGACAATGTCTCAACAGTTACAGAAAGCAGATGACAACAAAAGTCAGTTGCTGAGGATCTGCAAGGAAAAGCACAATCAAGACAACTTCTACTTTCTCTCATACTGATATACTTAGCTTTTGTTTACATTTCTTATTTCTCAAACCTACTCCCAGCCATAGGCAATGGTTTCAGATCCAAGCTGGACTGCAAACAGTGCCAGAAACGACTGATCAAAGAAAACCTATTGTGATGCATAAATCCACTTGGCAGAAGGAGGGCACACTCATCCTCCAAGTCTGTATGGACAGTCACCACAACGTCCCAACACAGAACATACAACTCTCATGACCAGCTGTAAACTATGATAAGGAAAATTCCCAGAATCACAGCATCATTTTGTTCGGAAGGTACCTGTTAGATCATCAAGTGCAACCACTAACCCAGCACTAGCAAGTCCACCACTAAACCATGTCCTGCAGTACCACATCTATACTGCTTTCCAAACCCTCCAGGGATGGTGACTCCACCACTGCCCTGGGCAGCCTGTTCCAGGGCTTGACAACCCCTTCAGTGAAGACGTATTTCCCAATGTTCAACCTAAGGCTCCTGTGGTGCAAGTTGAGGCTGTTTCCTCTTGTCCCATCAGCACAGACTCTGGTGAGTCTACTCACATGCTACAGAGGGCTGATTAATTCTTCTCTGAATCACAACACACTTAGAGATACGACCAGTACACACTACAGAAATAAAACCACTACTTCTGCCATTTGATTTCAAATCACGACATGGACAATGACAAGGTTTTCTAGAAAGCTTCTTGTAGCTACTGTGAGATATGGCATTGTTCACAAGCCCTCAAGTCACTCTGTGGCATGCCTCTATTTTCACTTAAGAGGTATCTGCATTCTCATGGTCAGCAGCAGATCCCGCTGGTGAAGGAGGTGTTATTTGAAGTGTAGAAAGTACGAGGAGATCCACTGGGATGAGAGGCAGGCTATTTATGTAGGACGTTATTACAGAGCTAAGTATCTCCTGTGAATTCTGTTACATTTAATAACCACACTCAATAAACTTTGTTACACATGCAACAACTAGCCCTCCTCCATTCAGCTGAATCCAGTTGCTCTCCTCCAGCAGCTGCATGCAGCCATCACCAAATCCTGGATGGAAACCTAATACCGTGGGTAGGAGTTAAGACAAACCATCAGATTTCAGAAATCTCTAAAGCTCTCATGCCAACTGGTTATAACCAAAAGGCTACCTGGAAAATCCATTCTGCACAGAATAAAGCCATAAAAGGTTTAAGTAGGTGAAAATTGGTAATTTAGAAGCTGGCAGAAACTCTGACCAGCACCATAGTTTTCAGAAACTCCAATGGACTTGGCACTGCAACACAAATTCTTCAGAAGATCTTTCATTTTTCTAGCACAGGCCAATCTTGCCAATCTACCCTATCAACTTTCCACCACTCTTTTATTGAGTGGCAGTGATCAGGCACAGTCTAAAAACTGGTTTTCCATGATCCCAGAGGAGAACCTTGTAAGCCACAGATTCACATGAAAGCTATTCAGACAGGGGCAGTTTTCATGCACTGTGCCCTCAAAGAAATATCACCATGGCAATTTTTATGTGCTTCCATTTCCTACCATCAGTGTGCCAACTCTGGGTGATGGAATCTCTTAAAATGTAGTGATAAGAAGTCTGAAAGTAACTGCTGCTCACTGCTTATGGGTAAGGCTTTGAGGTTTTTTTCTTCCTCTGAAAGGACTGTGTACCTCTTCTGCAATAGGGTAAGGGCACAGCTTTTTTCCACCAGTTGCTGGAATGCTTTGGTGAAATGTGAGGAGGTGGGAGAACGGTTGCCTTTCTGTTCTGAATTTCTCACATGCAGCAGTTTCACTTCCACGCAGAGAAAGCAAGACTAACCTTCAAAGCTCTGTATTTTGTCCACTACCACAGCTACCAGACAGATTCTTAAATTTCTCACAGATTTGCTGCACAAAAGAAACTGAAAGAAGCAATGTAGGAAGCATGAGATGAGCGAATAGCTAACAGCAGACATGAGCCATCTCCTGTGCAACCAGCAGGAGACAAAATACAGAATGCTACTGTTCAGGGAGCCTGGCATCTCCCAGGATGAGCTATGCTGCCTCTCCTCTCCCTGGGTGACATCATTCCCACCCCTTCATTCCTTCCCTAGGAGAGATTTGACTTGTTTGTACAAGACGACGGCCAGCAGTGAGCAAGGTAGAGCAGGCTCACTCCCCAGCTGAGCTCCCAGACAGCTCTGCCAATTTAACTTGGTCCTGACTCAGTACATCTGCCCTAGGCTTGCAACATTGCCACTTTGCCTATCAAAAACTTGAGTAATTTTCACACCAAGGCTGAGACTACAGTAGAGAACAGCCAAGATTTCACAGAATCACAGAATAGTGGGGGTTGGAAGGGGCCTCTGCAGATCATCTAGTCCAACTCCCTGCAAGAGCAGGATCACTTGGAGTAAATTACCCAGGAACATGCCTAGGTGAGTTTTAAATGCCTCCAGAAACTTTTCCCTCCTGTTTTATTTTCCGTCTTACTTCTCCATAACACATGCAATTAGAGAATCACAGAATCTTGAAGGTCTCTTCCAACCAGATAGTCTATGATTCTATAATTCAAAACCCAAACCCTCCCCAAGATCTGTGCTAAAACATTTACCACCCTCAGCCCCTGGTATCTGCTAAAAGGGTCTCAAGTGTTTGCTGGTACCTGAATACCCCATGGAACCCTGAGAGCACAAATTCAGTTAGGCTGCAACCATGTGAGCAGTTTCACCAAGATTTTCTTCTCCAAAGGAGAAAATCATGGAGTAGTTCCAAAAAAGAAAGGAAAAAAAAAAAAAGGAAACCTCAAATCTTAAAATCTTATGAGTAGTTTAGCGAGCAGCTGCTTAGTGTGCCAACAGTCTCCAGCTTTCTTGCAAAGGCCTAAAACAAAATGAGAGCTAAGCAGCTAAAAGCAAAAATAAGGCCTAAAGCTAAAATTGGCCTGGCAGGGTAATTTTGATTAGAAAGCAGAAAGTTGCACCAGCTTGCTGTCACTGTGCAGCTTCTCTGAGCAAAAGGTGTGGGAGCTCTTAATAGCACTTTAAAGCTGCCAATTAGCTTGAACACTGCTGAGCTCCTCTAAGCCTCTTATGCAGACCACAGCCGATTGCTAAACTTATAAAGGGTAACAGATCCTCACTTCCCTCAGCTGCACCTCTCTGCCCATGCCCTGTTCTCATGGTCTGCACCCAGCCAGGTTTGTGAGAGACAGTCTGAAAGATGTGTCTACAGGGAGACATCAGCACCTCCTCGAGTGTATTGGTGCCAGCAACCTTGGATCGTGCAATCATCTGTGCGCTTCACAGCTCAACAAGCAGAACCAGACAACACAACCCAATCAAGGTGCGGACATCACAGAACATGCAGGTGTGCTTCATGCTCAGCCTAGCCTTCTGTGTGTGCCTGCAAACAAGCTGCTCACTGTGCAGCCTTGTAAATCTCATAACATCACCACAACAGAAGCTGCTCTCTGTGTTAAAAGCCATTTTGATTCCCAGGATACCCAAGATTTCAAATCACCTGCAGTTGCTCAAAGCCATCACTGTGGCCCTTCTTAGAATACTGAGCAGGTTTTCCTTCCTTCTCATTCAGTCCTTGTTCCCTGCCCAGGATCACTCATCTTTGCTCCTGAATATTAAGCACATTTTTCTCTCATAATTAAATTCTCACTTGGCCTACAAAACACTCTGGAATCTCAAAACAGAAATGGTTATTACAAACCTGTAGAGAGGATTATAAAAGATTACATGCCCCTATTACATAGCTGCCAAGTTCTGAGAAGATTCTCAAGTGACACTTCTCCCCAAAGCCAGCAGAGGCTTTCGTGAGGGGTTTAAGAAGTGGAAAGTGAAGAACAGCAGAAAAGTTCATTATTCCTGGGAGAAAAAAAAACAAATTGTAGCTTCTCCTATAAATTTGTTCATGGTCCTTTTTTTACCCAGCTCTATGCCCTTCCCTCTGTGTTCTTTTCTCTAATGCTTGCTCCCACCGACCCATTCTCCACCTTACAGCCTGGGCTGTTCCCTCTTAATTCTTTCTTCTTAGCAGCAGTGCAGGAAGAAGACCAGAGGAAAAGCATCCTGAACTTTAAAAGGTCCTTGGCTCAAGGTGTTTGTGAAAAAAAAACAAACCTAAACAATGTAAAAGCAAACGCTGTCAGTTCCTGCACATTTTTTGCATGCACAAAAAAATAGAAATCTACCAGTGTACGCGTGGTCAAGGCTAAATTCACACCTATCACAAGCACAGAGCATGGTAAAACCACAATAATCAAAAGTCAACAGACATTTTTACCCTCTCAACGAGGCATCATAGAATCACAGAATGGTTTGGGTTGGAAAGGACCTTAAAAGATCATCCAAACCCCCTGCCATGGAGAAGGACACCTTCCACTAGACTTGGTTGCTCAAGGCCTCATCCAACCTAGCCTTGAACACTTCCAGGGAGGGGGCATCCATGACCTCCCTGGGCAACCTGTTCCAGTGTCTCACCACCCTCAAGGTGTTCCCATTAGGGAAGTGCTTCAGCCCCCTTCATCTTCATGGCCCTCCTCTAGACCCGCTCCAGCGGTAAGTATCATCCAGCTGATAATCATCTGTCCCTGACTGGTTTCAAGAGAGCAAGACCCTTCTGCTTTCTTTTGCAAAGGAGGGAAGCGTGGGAAGAACAAAGGCAAAGAAGCATTTCTGCAGAGAAAAGAACAAGCCATAGGAACAGACAAGGTGGTGAGACAGTGGCCACAAAAGGTCAAACAGCTGATAAGCAAACACACCATTTCAGGCTCCCATGTGCAGTTTGAATTACACCATGCAGGCTATTTCTTCCAGAAACTTTAATCTTTGCCTTTCCATCAAGAAAACTGATATATATTCATTATCACTGATCTGAACAGTCTCAACCCATAAACTTAATTTCTCAGAGCAAGACTGATGAATCCCCCTCACCTTAAACCTACCTCTACAGAAACATAGTCTCTGTGTCCTCAGAAAAACAACCCTCTCTGTGCATGGTGGTTTTCATGGTGAGAGAGAAGCAGAAAGGAAAGCTAAAGAATTAGTAACTTAAAAAAAAAAAAAAAAAATCACAAAACTGTCCTGTGATGATGTCCCACAGCAGCAACAGGTGGTGCAGTGATGGCAGGACGACCGAGTGTTGCTGGTGTTCCTTTTTAGCTACTTTCAACATGAATGTTTCTTGAAGCTTGAGCATACATGAGTGAGTAGAGGCTCCTTTTAGGTTGTTTTTTTTTTACTTCAACAGACTTCTGGGAAAAGAGAATGTCTGAGTTCCAACCAATGTTGATGTCTCAGAGGAGTTTATTTCTCTTGTTGAAGAGAGAGTTCACAGGACACTAAAATCTACTACAGTGCTGTGCAATTTTTTTGCATATTATCCAGGTCAGTCAGGCATGCAGGCTGAACTCAGCTGTCTTATTTAAACCACTGCAAACAAGTGACTTCGTAAGGGACCACCTCAAGGGATTCAAATGTAACGTAAAAGAAGCCCTCCAGTGCTCCCCATGCTATCTAAAAAGACCTGTTTTGCCTCCTCCTTCTGGCATCCTCAGGATGTTTTCAGAAGAACCTGCAACCAGCTAATACACACCAATTCCTTGATTTGACCTACTTAAAAACAAAACCCCACACAAAAGCACCACAATGCTCCTCGTCCCATTTTTCTCTCTGAAAAGTCTTTGTGCAGCGCAGCAACGCAACACAAACATACAAAGGACTGGAGCTGTTTCATCCTTTAAAGATAGTTCAGACAAAACTTTAGAGAGAAGCAACATCATCTTGCATACAAGGGGGATTCTGAGCCATGTTTAGATTTATGCAAAGAGATATCTTACTACAAATAATTTGAATTTCACATTTACTCCAGTACAGCAAGGTAACAACCTGCAGTACCTCTTTCATCAGCACTGCCCTTTAACCCTTAGCTGAAGGTTACATGAGGTTAGTTTCCCTTTGTAGTTTCCCTTCCCAGTTATTGTACCTGCTTTTAGTGAGGGCAAGCTGGGGAGAAAACCCCATTTTGGTTATGCATAAGGAGGTCACTACCAGTTTGGTGAAGGCAGGACACTGAGTTGCTGGTTCAGATGAAGGCTTGGGAACCTCCTGACTCAGAGCACTTTGCTCTCCTTATTGCCGCATGACGTCAATAATTTGCAAAACAAAGCTCAGTTCTGAAATTTCAGGATATTTATTGCTGACTCTGGCATGATGTTGGGAGAAACCAATTGTGAAAGGAAGGGGCAACTTGATCAGAGTTAACAGTACCAGGGCAAGTGCCGAGCTAACACTGTGTCAAGGAAACGCATTCTTAGAAGCCAGCTCGGTTTGGTCACCTTAGCCATGCTGAGATCAAGGCTCCCCAGATACCACCAAAACAGGTGAAGCAGGTTTGCTATGCTTTTGGCAGACCCAAATAAGCATGATTAATGTATCCTTTGATGATGGGCTACCTAATTAAAAGGATCTTTAGCTTGGGTGCAGTATCTCAGGTATTTTTCAACTGGGTTTTCCCTCTGCTTAATGTTTCCTTCTCTCTCCGGTAAGCCAGGCTATGACGAATAAAGGCACATCCTCACCCCAAATACCCTCCACCTCAGAGTCTACACCTACTTAGTTTTCATAGATTCATAGAATAGTTTGTGTTGAAAGAAACCTTAAAGATCATCTAGTTCCAACCCCCCTGCCATGGGCAGAGACACCTTCCACTAGACTTGGTTGCTCCAGGCTTCATCCAGCCTCCCTGGGCAACCTGTTCCAGCGTCTCACCACCCTCACTGTAAAGAATTACTTTCTAATATGCAGTCTAAACCTGCCCTCCTCAAGCTTCAATCCACCTCTTTTTTAACCTCTTTATGCCTGCTACCTTTCCTTGAACCTGCAAAACATAAAGCTTGTGAGGACCAAACCTTTTGTTACTCACTATGCTGCTTTCTAGCTGACTTATGATGCTCACTGGCGATGCCACAAATCCTCCACGTGCAAATATTCACTTGCGTGCTCCCAAATGTTTTCCCTGTCATGTACTATGCAAAGTGACTTCATGAAGCCCTCACAGAACAGCCCCCTTATGTTATAAAACTACAGATGCTCAGCTCCAAAATTCTAGGAGAACAAAGCCAATAAGGATTAAATAAACCAGGGGAGAGAAAATGTCTTTCCTACAGCGATGCTAAACAGAAATTTCTAGGCCTTAACCTTGCAGAAAGAAGCCTGATAACATCTAATTAGCAGTCCCATGGTGCAACTGCCTTTGGTAACAGTAAATCCAACCAGACTGACAGCAAAGGTAAAGGGGAATCTTGATATAAATATAATAATTTTCACCCAGTTTGATGAGATTTGCTTTATGCTACTGTTTTGTGGTGTTCCACGCCCCCCACCCCCCCCCACCCCAGGAATAATCAACCTGCATGAGTGATTTTATGAGTTATTACTGAAATCCATTTCACTCCTATTGAGAAACAATTTGCAGGGGCAGCACAGATTTTCATTAATTAATTTATTTTTAAATTAAAAATGCCAAGAATTCCGTTTGCTGCCAGAAGGTGGGTGGAGAAGGTAAGGAAAGTTCACATACCCAAGAGACTATTAACTAGAACCAACTTGGACAATACATTTGAGAAGCATTTCCTTCCAGCTACTGTAGATAGCTGTCCTTAACATGCCTTTACTTAAGCAGCCAATTTTCCACCACTGAGTACAATGAGATTTCAAAACATACATGAAATCAGAGTATAAACAGACACAAACATCCACTTAGTGATATAACAAAAGAAAATACAGGGCAAAAAAAAATTAGCTTCTCCATTTTCTGCCTGTTACAAAATACCTTGGCATTTTAAACATGCTCTGCTAGACCACTTCACACCTTTTTTTTTTTTTTTAAAGTGATAGTATTATCATAAAATATCCTGCTTAGCTGTCTTTGCAAGGGTGTTCTGGAATAAAAAATGATTTCTGGGGGTTGAGGGATAAATTCCACCCAATATTATCACACAGGGAACCGAGTTTCAGATGACACAAGCTGATAAAGCATGAATGAGGCAGTAGCAGCAGAGGCAGCAGGAGGGGGTGGTGATTCAGGCAGAGATGGTCCACGCTAGCAGTACAAAGCAAGAACGCTTAAAATATGTATGAAGATCTTGTCACAGACTGCACAAATGACAAGCAGATGAGAGGCGGCACCAAAGAGTGGAAGACTAAGGAGCAACTCCCTTTGTTCAAGAGTTCTAGTGCAAGGCAGGCCACGCTGCTTCCACGTCATTTGAGCAGGATGGCACCCTACCCTCCAACCCTGACGGATGTCACCCTACCCTCCAACCCTGACGGATGTCACACGTATTTCTGTAAGTCCCTGGCGATAAAAACCACGCATGGCATCTTGTTCATTTCCTCCTTACTACATAGTCTGCCAAAAACTTGAAGCTCTGCCTTCCTTGCAACATCTCGAGACCATCGCTATTTGTTCTGCTCCCCAGTGATTAACAATGATGATGCCTATCCCTTGTCTTTGTAAAAGCCTCTTTTAACAACAGAGCAAAAACTGACAGTGATGTCTTAGTACCTGGGACCACTTTAGCTATCCCTGAAGCAATATCAGACACGAGGATGAAAACAAAAGAAAGGAAAAAAATGGAAAAGAAAAAAAAGAAAAAAATAAAGAAAAAAAGAATAAAAGAAAAAGAAAAGAAAAAAAATAATAAAAGAAAAAAGGGTAAGAGAAAAAACAAGAGAAAAAAAGGATAAAAGGCAAAAAAAAACCCCAGAAAAAATAAAAAGAAAGAGGGAAAAGAAAAATCTATTTTTTTTCCTCTTCCAAACTCTCAGGAGATTAAAATCGATTAAAATGCAAACAAACTTGAATTTTATTTTATCCATCAGTGACCACACTTTACTGTCCCTGGGCTATGACTGTCTCTTTGTGGATTCTCTGCACATAAGAGGAATTAAGCTCTAGGTTTAGGAGCAATCACTCCAGCAAACTTGCTAAATGCATATATATGTGTGTGTGTATTTTACAATGATCTCCATTTTTCACACTGACTTACACTGATCACTGAAAAGCACATTCACAGCTTCATGTTTGCTCATCTCTGAATAAACAAACCAAACACCCAATGATGAATGAGACATTACAGATGTAGACAAAACCCATCATCACCCTGAAAGCATTTCTCTTTGAAATTATATAGCCATGCAAAAGTTATTCAGAGCGGAGATTGCTGTATGTGTTTTCAATTCAGCCTGGGCACGGTGGGGGCAGGGAAAGAGTCTGATGAAACAGAATATTTTGGTCAGAAGGGACCCACGGTGATCATCGATGACAACTGATGAGGCTCTGTTGCTTTTTTCCCCTCCACATACCTGATAATTCAGAACCATATAACTCAGTAAAAATGCTGTTATTCCCCTTGCATTCTATAGCTTCCATTTCTCAGCACAGGTCTCCTTAGGTTCACATGTGTAAGTTCATAAACATGACTGCCTGGAATTTCACCACTAAAACAAATGCATCCTTCTGAACGTGATTCCCCATCAAGCACAACCATGTTACAATGAGGGTGATGGGACACAGGAACAAGTTACCCAGAGACGTGGTAGATGTCCCATCACTGGAACCATCCCAGGTCAGGTTGTGTGGGGCTCTGAGCAACCTCCTCTAGCCGAAGATGTTCCTGCTCACTGCGGGGGTGTTGGACTAGATGACCTTTAAAGGCTCCTTCCAGCCCAAACCATTGTATGATACTATGCAAATCAAATACTGTCATGCCCCAGCTGGGTCCATCCTACACAGGACTATTTCCTTCTCATCTGTGGACTTCTGTCTCAGTAAAAGAAAAACCTTCTTTCAGGGACATACAAGTTTAGAGCTAGAAACGATAGTTTCCACAGTAAGAGTAGGCAGGTATCCGAAGTCTGAGCACATATGCTGCACAGTGCAGTGAAGCTGTTGCAGAGTCAGCATCCACCATTCAAGATGCTACATATCCACATGCTAAATGGGTTTGGTTTCTGCACAAACACGAGTTTCTCCATTAGCACATGTGAGCCATTCATATATTTTCTAAAGTAACTCAAAGCTCCTTCTCTCCGTGTATGATTCCTCATGCCAGACAAACCCAATAGCATTTTGTAATTCTATTTCAGGGTCTTCACTTCTGTTTATAGCACCCACAGAAATCTCAGAAGAAACTCTACAATGGAAAAGGAAAAAAATGTATTTCCTGGAAAGAAGTTTTCCCCTTTTGCAGCTAACAGAGTATCTCTAAGCAGGAGCTAATGACCTGTCAGTCTAACAGGCTCCTCAGGCAGGTTTTGTGGCAACCTGCTTTGAGCTCCATACTGCTGTGAATAACCAGCTAAAAACCACCTTGTTAGCAGGGCTAAAATACAGGCTGCAGCAGTCACCTATTTGTAGCAGAAGATGTAGGGGAAAGGAAGTCATTAGCAGTGCCGCATTGGATATGGATAGACTGATTTTGGACGTGTACAGGATTTGTCTCTGCAGGGGCAAGATCAAGAAAATGTTGCACCATCTCTTACTGACATATGTGGGCTTGCTCCTTCCCTATTGTCAATGATGTACACTGCTGTCTCCACTGACTTTTCTGAAGTACCAGGGTGACTAGCTCAGCCATTGCCTTCAGATCATGCATTGACAGTAAAAGATACGTAAATCCATTAATGCCTAACCCCAAAAAGGCACCAGGGCCTCACTTTCTTAGGTGGCCCATGCCTTCTACAAGACTTCCAGATTAAAAGGCTTTTACTAACAACAGGCCATCTCTGACACTGAGCCATCACAAATAAGAGTCAGATCTTCCCTTGACAGTTACACGTGCAAGTTGTGGGGGAAGTCACAGACAGAAATCCCAGGGACCAATGTTGAGACAAGTGATTTGGCTCCATCAGAGCAGACCCTGAATAATTACCCCTTCCTCTCCCCTCCCTTTCCCAAAAATCCTATTTTCAATAGAGTAATTCTCAGTATCATTTGGTACTACTTCGATAAAGGCAAGGGCTGTCATTTCAAGATGTTGGTGGCTTGGACCATAATCATTTTATCAAGCTGACAGGAAACCTTCTACCAACCACACTGACAGACACACATCTGCCCTTGTGAGCACCACACACTCAGCACCCCCAGCCTGAAAGCATCTTATGAAAGTCTTCATCACTTAATAAAGCTCACAGAGGAACTGGTTACTAACACAGGCTATTTATATATTTACACAGCCAATATACTTGATCAGAAACATTAAAAAAAGCACTGCTTGAGTGCAGATGACTGCAGGCAACTGGGAGCTATTCAGACCTGTGTATTCACCTTCTTCCCCTCATATGCAACTTGTTCTGTGGCACTACCTGGAGCACTGGTACTGTCAAAGCCTCTTCTCACATGCAAGTGCAGCCAGGCCTAACAGGAGGAATAAGGGAGATGGAAAAAGACTGCAAGAATTTGAAGTTTGGCAGATTTTTTTAAAGTAGTGATATATGAAAATGGCTTGCCACAGCACAGAATTATAGAGTTGTTTCAGTTGGAAAAGACCTCTAAGATCATTGAGTTCAATTGCCAAAGGACCTGTGTCACTGACTACCAGAGGAAAATTACTCTTATGAGTGGTTACATTAAAAGGACTTTTATTGTTGCTATGAAAATGCATTGGAAACTCACAGATGCAAGCAGAAGAAATCTGCGATAACTCAGCTTAAGACAAGTGAGATGCAGCTACAAGTCTGACCATACTAAAACAACAACAGTATGCAATAATCTCAAAAGATTTTTACTCTGGGGTAGTCAGATGCGGGAAAAGTGCCTCAATACGAACAAAATGAATAATCAGGTTTGCTTACAACTTGCCACTGGACTCAGCACTGCACTTTCTTGCACTGAGAGATTAGTCTGTGACAAGGTGAGAGGAAAGAAAGAGACTCAAAGAGCTTTGCAAAAATAAACAAATGTCTAGAACTAGAATTCAAACCTCATACAAAGACAAGAAACACTTAAACCAACTCTGCTCCCCTAGGTCTCCAACCTACAGAAAGCATCAACAATAATGTGTGGAGACAGCTGGCAGAAATGCATGTGTCCAAGCTGGAAGCGTGTTTGCTCACTACCTGTTCTCACAAGCCACAATCAATAGTCTGGCTCCTGTCTGCAGCACTTCTCAGACAAGTGGTTTGTGGAGAAGGATGCTCCTAAACCAAATGCACAAATTAAAATGACCAGCATATCCCTGTAAGGAACAAAGAGACTCTCTAAAACACGAGTTTGAGAAAATAACTATTACAGTCTTTTTTTTGCTTTGTTTGTTTGGTTTTTTTTTCCCACCTTCTCTGTACCAAATATTTTTTAACCTCACTCGAAGAAGCAGTCTTGAAACTTGTGAAGAGTTCTCTCACCCACAGACAACCAGATGTCTAGTTTCAGCTTTCCTCACAGTCAGAACAAAACCACGCTGGGGACAGTTGGTTTCAATGCTAACACATCAAGAGTTTCATGCATTAGCCTGTTTATATAAACAGCTTCCTTTAAACAAGTGATGTTTTACAGGATTATGAAGTATTTATTTCAGAAGAGTCTAAAGAGTCTCTTGAGTAACTACCACAGAGAAAGCAACAGTACAGAAAGCACAAGACTAAATGATGATACAAGTTAATTAAAGCAAGTGATCAAGTAAGTCTCCAATAGAGCAACAGCATAAATAAGGGCATGCAGATAATCTCGTGCCTGTTTACTTCTGAAATGCCATTGGTTCAAGTCCTAAATCACATATTGTTAGCATTACAGATCTACCCCATTTGTTATTTGGAAAAACCCCAACAACCTAAAAACTAAATACTTTCCTTTGGGTTTGTTATTTTAAGGAAAAAAGGGTCAACATGCCTAGGAAGTGCTCGTTGTGTAAGCATGCAGGCAATTTTCATCTTGTGCCAAGTTCCATTACGGGCAGCATTTGGGGAAATGCAAACCAGTGAGCTTAGCCTGAAGAGAATTTTACCAGGGCAGAACTTACCTTCTTGCTACAGGCTCTAAATCTACGTGTCTACAAGAGTTAAGGTTCCCATTTCCAGTGCTGAGTGAGCTTAGCAGGGATGGAGGCTTCCAGGATAGCTGAACCACTGGGTGCAGTTCTCCTTTCTGCATGCCCCGACGGCAGCGTTTTAGGCCCATCTTTAAGAATAGAGAATTCTGAGCAAAGCCTTTCATACCTCCTAAGCCTGGGCTTGCTTACCCCTTGAGAGAAATGGGAAGGACCAGTGCCATCCTGGGCTGTGAGGTAGGTGCTGACATGACAGAAACAGTCCCTAGACTGTGAGCATCTCCTGCTGCCCTCCCAGGGACCTGCCCTGTTGGCTCTCATGACTACAGTTTCTCTTTTTAGAGGCTCAGTCAAAAAATGAAGCTTTGCCAAAGACTCCAAATCCAACTGCTTCAGGTGTAGCTCCTCCAGTGGAAAGCGAAGATTGTTTTTCCTCCTCCAGCCACTTCCTTTTGGCCCTCTCTGGCCTGTTATCAAAGGAAAAGCTTCTCCCACCATAACCTGAAGTCTTTGCTTTACCAGGAGCTCTTTCTCTTAATCTCCACACTTTCACTCTTTGACTGCCTCTAAGAAAGCTGCACCTCTTCAAAACCCTGTCTCCCTACAAAGAGAATACAGGAGATGAGATGTCTCTGGGACACAATTGCCCTCAGTTAATTCCCACACAATAATTTCTTAAGATAATCAGAGATGATATTCCTGCATGCATTAGCTGCCAGCCTCCTGGAGTACAACATCCCCAAAGTCCCACAGATATGGACCACAAAACCAACAGAAAGCAACCTGGAATGCAAGGCTCTGCTACTCGCTGTGATCTCATGAATCAGAAAACAGCTTTTACAAATATAAATGTCCTCATTCATCCCACTGAATGGGAATTTTGGGATTCAGACAAAACAGTCTGGGGATTAAAGAAATGAAAACCATCCATCAGTGCTGAAATGAGCATAGCTACCTGCTTAGAGAAACCATTCGTTAGGTGTAATTAAAACCAGGTAAGTGTAATTTTAATAGCTTCAGACCAAATTTTGTGTTGTGTTTCTAAATACTCATCTGAACAGTGTTAGCCTGCTGCCACACTGCAACATGTTATCTTCACAGTCAGAATTCTACAGATAACTACAGTAATTTGAGTGTGACATAGGGATTGGGTATAAGAAGCTCCCTTCAGTCTGTTCTGATAATTAAAGGTGAAGGAGCTTCAACATTAAGACCACACCTTGCACTAAAGCATAGGGGATGGTAGCAGAAGGTATAAGAAATTATGTTTGCACTTAAATGGTCACATGAATTGCAGAATAAGCTCAATTGTGTGAAAGTTCCCTCATAAAAACCCAGCCAAAAATAAACTACTTCAGAGAAAAAGAGATATGAGGGTGGAGGAATATGAGTCAGTAGAAGGATTTCTAAAATGAGAACGTGGTTTTGAAAACATGAAAATAGAAAAAACAGCTCTAATGACTAATAAATACTGAATTCCCATCTCAGGAAGAAACAGTTCTGTATTTTGGGAATCCATGAGCAGAACGGAATGTGGAGCTGCCTCACTTTAATTATAAATGCAAAAATCTAAATGTCTAAAGAAGTTTAAATGGAAAGCTATAAGAAATAGAATTTAATTAATCTAGACTGAGGCGACACCCAAAGGAGCACAGAGTTTGAATAACTTTGGAGAATTATAAAGAAACCAAAATCAATCCCAGAAAAGCAAGGAAGGATATAAAATATTATCTCTCATTCTATGCACAAAGAACTCCATAAAATGAATTAAAGCATGAAATCAGAATTAAAAGGCTGAAGAAACATATCTTTATCCAGGTGAAGAGAGAGAAGGAAGTAATTCTGAAATGTCTTCATAAAAACTGTAACAAGAGAGCGACTGTGAAAGCTAAAGGCAAACTAAATAAAAGAAATCAGTGTTTACCCTCTCCACCCACCTTCCCAAACCAAAACAGATACCATGGGAAGATATAGGTAACTGATTCTGCTGAAGAATTATTTTGTCATCAATCTACAATTAAACTCCTACAGCCCTGAGATCTAGATAAGAAGGATCAGCAAAATAAATGTTATCTGAGAAGCCTCTCACAAACTCATTTTCAACAGTGTTAAAAGGTCACGGGTAATACTCAGAAATAATAAAAAAGGTACCACAGCTCACCTACAGCCCTTGGATCCAAGGCTTTGTCTGCACAACTCCTTCCTTATCTTGTTTCTGCCAAAATCATGGCATGTTCACAATCAACAAGGTACTCAGAATGACTGTTCTGACACTTCTCCTTCCCCAAGCTGACACCTTTCTAGAAATTAAAACATTCTTAGATTTCTGAATTACAAACAAGAGTGAGTAGAAATCCTTTCACCTTCAGGCTTTGTGCAAGCTAATGGAAATGCTGGTGCAAAAGGCTCAGCTCTAGGGGTGGTTAGAAGTCAGCCCATATGCACCAAAAGCACTTAATTCACACCCAAACCCAGTACAGGCTTCTCGTGTGCACACCCCCACAGCATGCTGGGAAAGAGCTCTACTGCCCACTCAAGATCTCTTCCTCCTCCTAACCTGCACTGCAGTGTCTTGCAAAAAGGATGCCCCACGGGTCAGGGACTCTTTGCACCTTGCCAGAGCTCTGGGCAGAGCCAGAGGCAGCTCTCCAGAAGTTCAGCATTCTTTCATCACCAAAGAGGATGAGTGAGTCCAACCAGTAAGGGTTTCTACAGCCAAGAAGTGATGAAGCAGTGTCTGAACATGCTTCTTAGGCTGTGAGACCAACTGGAAAATATTTATTCAGATTACTGAGCTTTTTTTTCCTTTTAATTTTTTTTTTAATCCCACTTCCCTCTTCAAGATGCCAAAAAAACAACTGATCCTCTTTTGGAAGGTAACCATTTCTGGAAGGAGGAAACTGCTCTACTCTAGGCTTAAAAGGGTCAGTAGCAAACTCCAACAGTTGCTACACAAACTCATGCAAATGACTCAGCCTCTGAGTCTGGTGAAGCAAAACACAAGAGGTCAAGCAAGAGCTGGATGAAAGATCATCATTTTAAAAAGCTGATAATCTGTAGAGGAAAGTGGAAATACTTTTAATGAACTGAGCTGGTGGAAGTGGAGAGCTTGGCTCCTTGGACACAAGAGACAAACCCCTCAGGTTCTCCTGCCTGAACTCTACAGCACATCGCTCCCACTGTGGGAGATTTTTGATCAAGCTTGGCTAGTAAAGTACCCAAGCACTTTTACCACAGGCTTCAGATGTCTGAGGATTCCCAAGTTCTACCCCTCTTAGAGAGGAAAACAGAATCCAGTTCCTTAGATTTTTCCTTGAACAGTAGACAGGACAGGACTGCAAGCATGGGAAGTTAAATTCTGCCCACTTAAGCAACAAAACTCTCAGTGGACAATTTGGTGACCTCTCCACGGACCTAAACTCATGTGGAATTTGGAAGAACAAAAGATTTGATCACTTCTGAGCATCTAAGAAACCTTGTTTCTCCAAACACCTTCTAGCTATGACTTCCTCCCTTGAGAGAGTTTGACTTTTAATCTAGAGTCCCATTGTTTTTGTCTCAGTTCCTGAACTGTGACTCTCTGCAAAACCAGTTTTGGCAGACTCAGCCAGAGGTTTGTCCCACCCCAAAATGCCAAAAGGCTCCATCAGTATTCCATAACCCTCATGACATATTTACCAAGTGGTGGCTTCTCAAAAATAATCCTTTTCTGTTTACTTTTCATGACAGTAAAACCAAAGCATCCAAATTATCTGAGTTATCTAAAAGCACCAGAACAGAGGAGAAAAATGAACTAGAGCATGTTCCATCCTTCATTAATGTGAGATTTTAATCCAAACCCAATTTTATCAGTACTGAATACCTTTTATAGCTTCCTGACATATACTGGTGGGCAGAGGACACCAAACAGAAAACCTGTCCCAAGCAGCTTGCAATAGTCATCTAGTCCCCCAGGGAGTCTCACCAACAGCGGGAGCCTGTGGTAGAAATCTTCCTTTCTAATGTGAATGACAAGAGGAGAGAAAAAAACAAACCAAACAATCCCTTAACAAGAAGCCTTCAACAAAACAATGGCTTAGGTTGGAAGGGACCTGAGAGATCTACTCCCATTTCCCTGCTATGGGCAGGGACACCTCTAAACCAGACTTGGTTGCTCAAGGTCTCATCCAACCAGGCCTTGAACACCCCCAGGGAAGAGGCATCCTCAACCACTCTGGGCAACCCATTCCAGAGTCTCACCACCCTCATACTGAAGGACTTCTTCCTAAGATCCCATCTAAACCTACTCTCCCTTAGCTTAAAACTGCTCCCCCTTGTCCTATCACTAGACATCCTCATGAAAAGTCCCTCTCCAGCCTTCCTGTAGGACCCATTCAGGTATTGAAAAGCAGCTATAAGGTCCCCCCAATCTTCTTTTCTCCAGACTGAACAACCCCAGCTCCCCCAGTCTATCCTCAGCAGAGGTGCTTCGGCCCTTCAGTCATCCTTGTGGTCCTCCTCCGGACTCACTCCAACATATATAAGTATGTCCTTATGCTGGTGACACCAGAACTGGACACAGTATTCAAGGTGGGGTCTCACAAGAGCAGTATAAAGGGGAAGAATCACAAGTTGCTCAACTACTACTTTTTGTTTGTTTCATGTATTCCATGCAATTCAACAAGACAAATTGCAGCTGCAAAAAGGTCTTAGAGAAACACAAATCAGAGACTGTACATAATTAGGCTTGAATAGATGCAGACCGTCGCAGTTATTTCTAATTTTTGGCCATTTGTTTGTGTTTCAAAGCAATGCGAGTGCCTGTCAGAGACATCCTCATGTGACTGAACGATTGAGTACTGCTGTGGACAGAGTATTTTCTCCTGTCATTGCTACTGCTACTATGCAGAGTTTTTGGAATGCTGATGACTCGTCCAGCAGTCTCAACTGGATCCAGATGTTAATACAGGCTTTTAATATGATAATCTGGAGGACTCTGGCAAGTGCTGAAGTTTTGGGGAACAAAGGAAGGTTTATTTTGTTTTTACTACACATTTAAACTTCACAGGTTTTTTCAAAGCATCATCAATTACCTGGTTCAGGCTGGGAAGCCCACTATAAAGTTACAAGAAGGACTGAGAGAACAGAAGGCAAATTTCTCACATTTCCCCCGTTTTTTCTCTGCTTTATGAATATTGCTCTCAGCAGGGTAGATTTAAATAAAATCTTGGACTGGCATCTTTGCTGACCTCAAACCCAGCTGGCTAAACCTTTGCAACAGTACTGTCCTTGGCATCTACCAGACAGCAACCATCATTTTAGCTGGTTGGTAACACAACAGCAAATTTGGTGTGAGGAACTAGGTCCATTCCACTGTCTTTCAGACTGTTTAGAAGCCAGCTACATTTCCCTCACTTCCTAGTACTTTGTATACAGTATGGCAGGCTTTATATCTCCATCAGGGCACTCCACTGCCACAGAAGCTACTGTGCTTGCAGGACTGCATACACCACACACACACACAGTGAATTTCAGAGGGAAATGCTACAGCCTCCACTAGCTGATGCTTGTTTTAAAGGGACCTCCAAGTTTTTAAGCACATACCAAAACATCTCACACCACTTCCTTATCAGGAAAGGCCCTTTTTGAGTTGCTTTTTTAAAATTAAGATAGAATATTGGGGAGTTGCCAATGTCATGTTAATAAAACTAAGTTAAAACCCATTTTACTCAACTATGGTATCTCTCAAATAATGTCTCATTACGCTCACCTGTTACATAATCAGGAGAACAAAGCATAAATGAGTTCTTTACCTGTGCTCAAATCAATCTGATCACTGTCTGTCTTCCCTTCATTCACTGCCTCGCTGCCAGGCTCCCCTTTTCGACTCATTATCTTTGAGATGCCGCTTGAGAGAGAGGAGAAAATGCCTCGGATGAAATCACCCTGCTGCTCTGAGTCTGCCGAGCGCACGGCTTGCAGAAATGGCTTAGCATTGCTGTTCCCAACGTCTGGCACGGGTTCAGACAGAGAGCGGTGGAAGGGAACCCGAAATGGTCTAGTCCTTGCCTGCAAAAGTGTCACTGTTGGGTATTCCTGGAGATCATCAGCACTGGTAGCATCCACACTTGCAGAACTTTTGGCACGACTTGGATCACTGCGCTCCCCTTTCAGGCTGCACGAGCCCTCCCTTTTGCTTATCCTCCAGGGAAGCCGAGGATGTGTCTGCCACCTGTATGCTCCAAGAGGTTTCTCTGGGTCAGAACTCATTTGCTTACTCGCCTTCCTGCCTTTCATTTGGTGGTACCAATGATAGTCCTTCAAGGCAGCACTGGCAGCATCTTGTTCCGACAAGGATCTTCTGAAAATCTTGGGAGAGAGGCTATAGTGCTTTTTGAAAGTGCTCATTTTCCACCCCTTGAATTTCAGCTCTTAACTTACATTCCTTGTGGCTTAATGGTCATAGAGCTGTAGTTCCTCACTCACCATTTTAAAGACCCAGAAACCTTGCTGCTGTGAACTGCAAACCAGCAGAAGCTGTTCCTGAAGATCTTGAGCATCAATCCCAGAACCAGGTATTTCTACACCTCAGCAAGAAGGACGTGCCCTCACCTAGAGCAAGCCAACTTCGAACAGCACACAAAGCCTTGCTCAGCTTGCTGCTGCTTCCTGCGCTGTCACATTTCTGCACCAAGCTTTCAGGAAATGACTAAAAGAGCCCAGCCATGAAAACCCACAGTGGTGCTCTGCACCAATCACACTTCACTTTTTCAGTCTACATTAAAGATTTGGTTTAAAAGAAAAAAAGAATGTGAAAGCACTTCACTCTAGAGTCCCAGCAAAGGCTCAGCAAAGCATTAACAAATTGTAGTACTCAACTGAGAGACATACACATTTGTTCTTCAGTTTAGTAAAGTATATAATGATATATATTAGTTATATAAAGTAAGATACAACAGAAAGATGATTCCTAGAGTTCAGATTTACCACTGGTACATTGTATCACTTAAGAATACCTCAGAGCTGCCTTTCAGGGAGAGGTAGGAAAGGCACATTAATCAGAATCAAGTGCTGGAAGCCCCAAAGAGGAAAGGAAAAGGGGAGGAATGGAGTAAGGAAAAGAAAAGCTGCAATTTAATGTAGTAAGAGTGTAAATACACTGAAAGGAAATAAGTAAAGGGGAGGAGAAAAGGGAGAGAGGGTGGGTGGGACTTCACCAAACACAGACCAAAGCAAAGGTTTTGAGGCATGATCCTCTGGCAAACAGAACAGGACAGATTTGCCTTTTTTTCTCCCCCTCCTCTTTTCCTTTTTTTTAAACAGCAGAATAGGGTTGTATTTTTATGAAATCTAGTTGGAATAAGTGAGATGGAAAAATAACCCTGTTTAACCAAGGGGAAAGAAAAAAACAAAAACAAACAAAAAAACCCCCTAACTGAACCTAAAACCTTGCCTTCTCTACAATTTAAGAAACAGCTGAGTATTTTAAAATCTCAAAGAAAATATCTGCTGGTGAACTCAGATTGTGCTTGCCAAGTTTTAGACCAGAACACTTATATCTCAAGTCTGCTCAAATCCCTGAAAATAGTGGGTTTATGATGGAAATGCTGACAGACCCTTGGCAATCAAGTGGCAATAAAAACTACTTCTCTAGTTAAATAAAATTATAATCTGGTCTGGCAAACCAATAAAGCTTCTCTGACCCACCACGGGATCTCGCCTTTAAGCTAGGCTGCATTCATCAGCCAAAGAACATTCCTGACAGTTGCAGATAGAAAACTTCCTTACTTATGTGAATATATGGGAAAGGGCATCATGCTGCCTGAACAGGGATGGAGTCACTCAAACACCTTGAGCAGATCAAGACATAGTTTCTCTATTCAGTAGCAAATCAATTTTTAGAAGCGACAGGAGTAACTATCTAAAATCAACATATTTAAGAAGTCACAACAAATAACTTCAGATGCAAGAACAGCTCAGACAAATGCTGCATCAAAAATAATGATGCTGACTCTTGTGCTTTGAGGAAGTCATGCTGCTCAGAGCATGAGTTCTAAGTGTCAAAGCATACCTAAACAAGAACTCTGCTGCAATTTCCATCCAGAGCAACAATCTCTTAATGAAGCATGAGGAGCAGTGAATACATGCAAGCATACAAGTGTTCCCATCCTGAAAATGGGGCACAGAATTCATCAGGAAAAAGTTTTCTGTTCATGATCCCAGGGGTTGCTGATTATCCTTTGATGCAGCCCATCTGGTCCCATGGACTTGCACGGGTTAAGTTCTTTTAAGTAATTCCTGATGTGACTCTCACCCACTGCTGGAGTTTTTCTCCTCCTTGATCCCTTCCACCAAACAAAGAGGCCTAGGAGTCCTTGTTTCTGAAGTCTGAGGCAAACGCAGCACTGGGGACCCCAGCTTCACCTAGGTATGCTATTACTGGACCACCCACTCCTTTCAGTGATGGATCCTCCTTTTCATCATCGAGCCTTTTATTACTACTGTGGCAGCAGTGCTTTGAATTAGCCAGTCTGGTAAAGTGGGGTTTGTGGAACTTCAGAAATAAGTAGAAGTAAATACGACAGACGTCCAAGTGGCTCACTCTAATGGCACAAGCCATCATCAGAGAAAACTGAGAATGTGAGGGAAGCAGGTTTCTGGTCAGCTCCACAAGCCTCACTTGTTCAAGTTTCCACTAGCACATCTACATCTACATCACTGACCTCGTGAAATTCAGTAAGGACAACTGCAGGGTCCTGCATCTGGGAAGGAATAACAACATGCACCAGTACAGGTTAGAGGCTGCCCTACTGGACAGCAGCTCCATGGAGAAAGACCTTGAAGTCCTACTGGACAGCAAGTTTTCCACAGAACAGCAATGTGCCCTTGTGGCCAAGAGAGCCAATGGGATCCTGGGGTGCACCACAAAAAGTGTGTCCAGCAGGTCTAGGGATGTTCTTCTCCCCTTCTACTCTGCCCTAGTGAAACCACATCTGGAATACTGTGTCCACTTTCAAGCTCTGCAATTCAGGAGAGACAGGGATCTGCTGGAGAGAGTCCAGCAGAGAGCAACAAGGATGATGAGGGGACTTCAGCATCTCCTCTATGAAGAGAGGCTGAGAGCCCTGGGGCTGTTTAGTCTTGAGAAGAGAAGACTGAGAGGGGATCTCATCAATGTCTACAAATATCTGAGGGGTGGATGTCAAGTGGAGGTGGCCAATCTCTTTATGGTGGTGCACAGTAATAAGGCAAGGAACAAAGGATACAAACTTGAACTTAGAAGATTTCACCTCGAGGAGAGACTTCTTTACAGTGAGAGTGACAGAGCACTGGAATAGGCTGCACAGAGAGGCTGTGGAGTCCCCTTCTCTGGAGACTTCCAAAACCCACCTGGATGCATTCCTGTGCAGACTACCCTAGGAGATCCTGCTTTGGCAGGGGGTTGGACTTGATGATCTCTGGTGGTCCCTTCCAACCTCTAATGTTCTGTGATTCTACGATCTACCTTTGGGTAGAGAACACAGGCAAGGATAGAAGAAAAAGCCAGACAATGCAGGAGCTGAAGTCCTCCCGCAACTTGCTTGCTGTAGATTTCCAGCACGCTTTCCAATTCCTGTTGAAACATAACCACTGAGCTGAGCACTCATAAAAGCCATGCTCTGAAACAGCATTTTGAAAACACTTATCTGCTCTATCAGAGGACTTGGTATGACACCAGGAATGACTCAACTCAGATAATATGACACCAGCTGCGTCAACGTTATTCTGAAGCAGGGATTTAGCACAACAGCACTTTGGACAGAATGAAACTTTAGGCGAGACACTGGGCTTTGCATGAGGACAGAGATAATCACCAGAGATGGTCTCATCCTAGTTCTCTTTTTCACCTCCATTCTTGGAACACTTGACTGTATAGAAAGACCGTTTCATCTCCTTCCCAATACAGTTTGCATTACAGCAATCACCAGCTTCCCCAGACCACCCATTTCAGCAAGGGAACACACAGAAAGATTAACCATGTATCAAGTTACAGCGTGAAGCAATGTGCAAAACCAGTTATGAGTTAGCTTCTACTTAAAAATATTTTTATTGGTGTGGCCAGGGGTTGGACCACAAGTTCTGTAGGGAACTAACAAGACAAAAAAAGACAGACTTAAACAAGCACTGGACATCAAGCCCAGAAACATCAAAGTCACAGTTTAGTTTAAGTTTGAATGATGTTAAGAAAGGTCTTTACTTTTGACTTCTGATTTCACGTTAGCACTGCTCAGATGAATGCAATTCCTGATCAAAGAAAACAGTTACTCTAGCTGGCTGCACAGCTGAGATTTCAGAGTGTACCCTGCAGAGGGTAAAATATGCTCCTCAAAGTACTTCCAAAAATGCATACAAGGCTTATATGTTTACTCACACAAAATCAGTGATACATCAGTTTGCTTAGTCTACAAATAAGACAATTCTTTTTAATAACTAGCTGAAAAATTTTAGCCTGGGCTTGGAGTCAAAGTAGATTCTCTCTTCCTTATACACATCATGAGGAGCAAATACGATGCCCAGATAAACTCTTTGTCTACACTAATCCAATGCTGCCGAGTTAAAATTGGTCTCACTTGGCTCCGGCATTGCTTGTGTACATACAACATGCAAGAAAGTAATTCATGTAGCAGAACCTTCCCCTTGATCTGCAGCCCAGTTACTCATGTGAAAACTCCAGTCCTCCCAGAGCAGCAGTTTATCTTGGGCAGCACTGCCAGGGTCTCACTATCACAAGGAAATCAGCTTACAGCAGTGACTGCTAACATCTCGGTTATGCGAGATCCCAAATGCTACAGAGCCACCCACTTAGCTGTCAGCAGGTAAAACAATCTCAGTGGAAGAAAAGAGCTTGTCAATTAGCTGGAGAAAATGTGGAATATTTTCACTTATGCCTCCCAGTTTCAATACCCACTGCTTAAAAATGTGATCCTCAGTTAGCACATTTTCCTCACAAGAAGGTGGAGATTTTTTTGGTCATGTTTGTAGCTCATTGTGTCAAATCATTCATTTTGCTTTTGCAGAAAATTACTATTTTCTTCCTAACAATCCAGTCATCTAATCATCCCATCTGACATGTTTAACAGCAGATACTTCACCACTCCTAGATATTTAAGTAATTTATGCACAAAATGCAGATTTGCTCTGTTGGAACACAACTGTACTTCAGCTCTAGGCTTAGACTGGGAAAACAATCTTTCTTAAATTTACAAAAACATTTCACAGAAAATGTACACAAGCAGCATTTCATTTTCACCCAGCATATGAAGAGAATTCTTTGGCAACAGGCTCTGCCGTGGGCAGTCCTCTCTCCGCCATTCAGCTTTCAAAAAGTCCCACCCAGCTCTGCTGTGTGAAGCTCCATAAACTCCTCAGAGTACCTCTTGTTTAATAAATGCTACCAGCCAATTAAAATAATTTTAAAAAGCAACACCATAAAAAACCCAAATGCATTGCTGCCAAGCAGCTGGAGGGAGAACCTGTCTCTGGTGATAAAAATTGATGTTTAATGCTTGCTCTCTGAGAGCTGTTTGGTGATTGAGGAAAGGCACTACAACATGTAAAACTATAGTTCATCTTTAGTAGAGCTTAGGTTAAGAAAAAGATGAATTGAAACCTCCCTTGACAGAATGACTCCATTTAAAACTAGTTCTGGACCAAACTTACCAGCTTCTCATTACTTAAAACATTTGTCAAGATGTGGAGGGGGAAAAGAGAGTTTTAAAAAAGGAAAAAAAACCCAACCAACCAAACAAAATATCCCACAAAAAAACAAACAAAAACCCACCCGCAAACTCCACATAGCCACTAAACCCACAATAAACCCTGAACATTTATTCACTACATTTTGGTTTTCAGCTAAGTCCTCTCTTCTGAATCACAGACAGCAGGCTAAGAAGACACCAGTCCTGAAGAGATCCCAGATTAAGCCCCCAACTACTAGCCACCAAATGACTTCTTTAAGATGCAGAAAACAAATGACCCCCTGCATCCTCCCCAGGCAAAGCAGAGGGGATACAGTCAGCCAGAGATCCTTGAGTTTGCAGCTTATCTTCCCTTAGCTCTTTTCCCCTTCAAAACTAACTCAATGCTCACCATGCTGGAGGAGTAATCAATACATAAAGCAGAAACCATCACAAAAAGTCTTCAACTGAAAACTAAAGAGCACAGAAGATGAAAGATTTTTCCTTCCCTTTAAATTAGAGACTTTTCAAAATATTAAGTTTTGTTTATGCAAGGTGAAGTAATTAATGACCTAACATCCCCTTCCCATCTCCCTATCACCCAGAAGCATCTGTTTCCCCCTGCAACATTTCCTGCAGGTGGATATCGCTTCTCCTCGCCTCAGCACAAACCACTGCACCTGACTTACTCGACCACTTCATATTTAGTGCATGAAGTTGTGGACAGGTCAAATGAAATGCACCTTAAAAACTGTTACATTTAGAAGAGCAAGGCTTGCTGCAGTTTGCAA